>NC_140780.1:206663418-209063418 GCF_044657685.1 Stegodyphus dumicola | reverse complement strand
AATGGTGTTAAGAATCATCAGCATTACTAGTAAATACTGCAAGCCATAATTATTGCAGTTTTAAATACTTACTATTTGAAAAACACATATATTTTTTTATTAGTTGGAAATTTTAGTTCTGCTACCTTCCTTTTGCTATTTATACTTTCAAACAGTACTACTTCATGTTTTTTCTTAAATTTTGCTGTCATGTATGTTGTTTGTTAGGTTATTATTCCATTTTAGATATGAATATGGGAAGTTATTCGATTTAGGTATATTTTTTTTATCACATTTATTAATTACTTTATACTGTCTTTCATTTGCATATCTTGGAGACATAGAAGTTAATGCTTATATTTTTTGCTGTGAAACGCGAATAAATTTATTTATACTTGAGTTCAGGTAAAATACTAATTAGGTTGTCTTAAAAACCGCTTCCTAATTTATCATGACAGGGGCAATTTTCAATGTCTCTGAGATTTAACAGAAATAAATGTGATAATGCTGTTATCAGAAACGCTCTTTTCTTTACCCACATATATAGCTTTACTTTTATTTATGTCTAATTGAATTTTATTTACTAAAACCTACTATTAATGCTATATATTTATAATAACCGCTTTCACAATTACTCTCACTTTAGGAAAAAAAGAAATCTTAAATAATCGCAACTTAGAATTTAAGTTATTTAAAAAAATATAGTTTAAAGTACTGAAATAATTAAGGCTATTATGAATTATGCATATTTAGTCTAAAGAGAAGAAGTTGTATTATCTTCTGGGTTTCAGGAAATGATAAAATATTTAAGCTTTAGAAAAATACAAGGAATACAAAATTTAAAAAAGAAGAAAAATATATTAATTATTAAGCTTATTTTTCTGCATAAATAATTATGTAACACAAGGACATAATAACGACGTTTTCGCAACTGTTGCAAAAAGGTGGAATTTTGCAAACATTTAGGCGTCTTTAAGACGTCGTGATACGATGATCTCACAACCAAAATATCACCTGCGAAAGACGCAATAACGACGTTTATGCGACAAAACCCTCATCTGCAAAGACGTAATAAAGACGTCTTTGCAACGGTTGCAAAACAGTGGATGTTTGCGGACATCCGGGCGTCTTAAAGACGACATATTGCAACGTTTCTGCAACGAAATCCGCGACGAGTTTGCAATGTCGTTGCGACGTTGCTGTGCTACTTGGGATACTGCACAAAACTATGGATGGAATTACAGAAACTTCTTCTATTAGATTTAATAAAAAGAAAACAAAATTTCTAGAATGCGTAATGAAAAAATGAAAGAATCTTACTTGGTCTAACTAGATTTTTTTAAAGGAACTGCAAAAATTTAATGTGATTCTATCCACAGGTTTGTCAAATATATAACCATAAACATATTTAAGAAGTTGAAACCTAAAAAAATATGTCCTAGCTGTTAAGTCGTGGAGCAAAAACAATTTTACTTTACACCTGACTGCCACTAGCTCCGACATAGCAATGTGAATACTCTACATCTAAAATTTTAAAACACCATTCCAGAATTTTAAATGTTTATTTAATAGAATTCTATTCATATATTTGCAAGTTATACACTATAAACACAATAAACAAAATTTGAACTTATCTGCACCAGCGTGAATAAGCCTGGCATAATATTCTGAACTCGACGCAACTTTAGGAGGAAAATTACCGCAAATTCAAACACAAGGTTTCATCCTTTCCAACGCAGCTAATTTTCTAAATATCTTTTACTAATATCCGCAACGGGACAGCGGATTCATTTCATTCACCAAAAACTCAAATGTTTTAACGCAATAGTATCGCAAAGAAAAGGTCGACTCAAAATTCAAAATATCTATAGAATATCATCCGCTGTTGCCATTCCAGCACTGTCAGGGTTTTCTTCCTGCAGCTGTTGCCAGACTTATCCTCGCTGTATGTTAGAGGTACAACATCCTCCCACCCTGATTTTCTCAAAATCAGACATTGCACAAAATTTTCTAACATTACGAATAAAACAAAACAGTATTATGTATTAGTTTAGAAAACACATAAAAAAAACTGGGTTAACATACAATATATATGACAGATCATACTAAAATGAGATCAATAAAGAATAAACTTCTAATTAAAGTCATTGCTAAAGAAAAGAGGATATAAGTCCAAAACGTCTATATTGTACATTATGTCTAAGAGCATGTCCTTGGTTTTAAGAGTCTACATTATCTAGATCTGTTTTCAGCTGCCAGAGTTAGCACAGGATCACTGATAGTTGAAACTTCTAGTGGATACAGTTTTTTGATTGGTCTTACCAAATATCCACTGCTTGATTTTACCTGTACCACTCTGGTAGCCCATCTCTACTGCTCAATATTTTTACAATTTTGCCCATCGTCCACATTACACGTTTTTTATTGTCTAGTTCTATGAGGACACGTCCCCCACCTTTAGGTTTTGACATGAAGCGCTTGCCTTCTGTACCAGTTGAGCCAGATATTCCTTGCGGAAGCGACTTCTCAGTTCTTGTCTCAACGTATTGCAGTAATTTACACGCACATTCAGTTTCTGGAAATCGATGTAATCCAGATCTGGTACCCCCACTTGTTTTATGTCTTGCAAAAACAGGGAAGGTGTCAGAGGTACGAGCTCTTTCGAATCATCATAGATGTACGTTAAATGACGGTTGTTTAATGTGGATTCAACATCACACAGGACGGTCAGTAACTCCTCGAAATTCACCGACGATCTTCCTAGAATTCGCACGAGAAGAGTCTTGGTGGAACGAACTAAGCGCTCCCACCATCCCCCCACCACGCAGCCGTAGGGGGGGTGAATTTCCATTTTATTGGAAAACACTCGTTTTCTGTGAATTTTCTCCAATCCAGGCATCTCAGAGCATTCTCTGCTCCGGTAAAATTGGTTCCGTTATCTGAATACATTCTCGCAGGACGGCCTCGTCCGGCAATGAACCGTCTCAGAGCCTGTAGAAACGTTTCGGTACTCAAAGAGGTGACAGGCTCCAGGTGAATTGCCCGGTATACGGCGCAGGTGAACAAGACGATCCAAGCTTTACTCTTTGGTCTCAGAAGTAAAGGTCCACAAAGATCGACTCCAGTTGTTTCAAAGACTGATGAATCTCTTATTCTCAAGGTGTAACTGGATCGGAGGGGTAGATAAAGGTAATCTTCTACATACTACACATCGACTTACGCAAGATCTTATATTACGTTTCGACGAAATGATCCAGTATCGCTCTCTTAACTTAGCAGCTAATATCTGCACTCCCGAATGACAGTTCTTTTCATGATACTCTCTTATGAGGCATTCAGTTAAGTAATGCTTGGACGGAAGCAACGGGGGATAAAGGAAGCAGAATTCATCATCACGTTCAATGATTTTAGTTTTAACCCGCGAGCACACGCACCTATCCGACGAACACGAGAACACGCGCCGGGTATGTCATACCCGAATAAAAATATTGTAAACAAAAATTTGCCGAAAAAAATTAATCGTTTTTTTAAAAGAAATTAAAATGTAAAATCAAATTAATACTTCATTTTAGATAAAATAGGAAACAATAAGGAGAGGAAAAATTATTTACTTACAATTTTTTAACATTGTTTACAAAATGGGGTCATATGTTCCATATATATACTTTTGCTACAATTTTCACAAATGAATCTAGTCTTTCTATCGTTTTTCTTGGAGCACTCTGTACACCTCTTGTAAGTCATTTCAGGTTTTTTGGAGGGCGGTCCATTGTTATCATGTTCATCGGTGGTCAGAGTTCGTCCAAAATCAGGAACCACAGATGCTCGTCGTCGTTCATTTTGAACATTTTCTATTAGCTGCATCCCTCAGGCTTTGAGAATAGTACTCATCCCGTTCACGAGTTAAATTTTCTCGTATTGAATCAATATAAATATTTGTATTATCAACTACGTGTTTTAAAATATCTTCATCGATAAGCAATGACAAGGACTCTAGAGGTGTTGAGACGTCTTTAGAATACTTTGTATTTCCAGGGAGTTTAGTTATAATATTTTTGGCCCCAATTCTAACATTAGTCCGGAATTTATTTTTGTTCCATTTTACTCCATTTTTTCCAACATAAAACTCATTGCTACATTCCAGAGTTTCATTTTCTGTTTCTGTATCTGAATCACTACTCTATATGGATGAATCATGATTACTAATTATATTCTTCGTCATCAACAACTTCCTCTTCTTCACTAAATGAATCCTCATCAGAAAAATCTGTTTCAAGGAGATTTCTCAATCTTTTCATCTCTTCATCGTAAGGAATATACGGCTCCATGCTTACAACTCAAGAAAAACTTATACTAAAAGCTTGAAAACGAGAAGTTGCGAAGTGACTCACTGAGAAACGCCAGTACACGCGCGGGTATGACATGCCCGAACAATGCTGGTCCTAAAAAACCATTGCACTTGCCACCTCAGGAATTTCCCCCATTTAAGTATGTGACCTTGAACTCAGCTACACCAAGTTTCATCCTTTTAGGAAAGAATGGGCGAGAAATATACAAAACGAGAAATGCACATGGGTATGACATACCCGCCGCGTGTGCTCGCGGGTTAACCCTGAGGACTCCGTCGTTGTCTCTCACTACCAATAATCCATGGACGGAATCTCCTTTCTCTTGAAAGTGCTTCCTTTGCTCTAAACTCCACAAAAATGTTTCGGCGTTATTTTTTTTCTTCTACTGTTAAGGTATCCGGAGAATACGAGGGCTTCTTTAGGAGTTTATTAGTAAAGCGTAGAACCAAGCAGAATACTCGAACTATTTTAGAAAAACTCGAAAAACGTTTGTACCACTCAGAATCTTCTAATTTTATACTCAAATTGACAATTAGTCCCTTCTTAATTTCTGCTGCAACAGAATTTTCGTCTGGAGTAAACTCAAAGTCTGGCCATTCTTTGAGAGCTTTTCAGAAATTCGGGGCCCTCCCACCAATTGAATTGCCGCAAATGTTCAGGCGTACAGCCACGAGATGCCACATCTACCGGATTCAATTTCCCAGGGATATGTGTCCAACATTCCTGGCATCTCAGCATCTGACAATTGTGTCTGTGGCATGCTAGGTTCTCCCGAGCACTACCTATTTGACTGCGGTCTAACAACAAACCACCACTTACCACATCCAACGAATGATAGAACACTTTACTATCGTTTCATAATCAAACACCCGCCAGCTATAAGGAGTATCTGCGCAGTTGTACAGCAAATCAACGCCCTAGGGCAAGACATTTGCGAGCCACAGTAGCATGGTACTGCAGACAATGTACTCAACGATTAGATATTCGCAGTATGTACACATTCTGTAATACACATTCCACATTCAATTTCGAGCCTCGTGTTAACATCTGCTTTCAATAGCCACCAACTTGCAGAAATAATGTTACTGACATGTTTATCAGTGTAAAGCACTGGGCACCCAATAGAATGATGTGTTATCGTAAATCGAAATATATAATATCCGTACAATGCACGAATGTAGTGTATGCAACGAAATATGTAATTCATGCAACAGAAGCCCCTAATGAAAGTATGTACATTATGTATTATGTGAACTGAGCATATTTCCGCACAGCGCTACTGCTTTACGCACACGTTACTATGTCTCATATGTTTCTTCTGTGTGTAATATTTGCATTTATGTGCTCTACGTGTTTCCATATGTATTCTATGTGTCATGATATGTATTCTCGTGTGTGTTTTTATGTCTTTATGTTACGTAATTACGAGTGTGTTTTTATGCTTTTACGTTTAATTTTGTATATCTATGTGTTTCAGCTTATATGAGTGTTTTAGTGTTTTAATGCTATCCTTTATATTCTTTTTTAAGTTACTTTGTGTTATTAACAACGTCCTATGTAAAAACTACCCGACATCTAGCACCTGTATGCCCATGTAAACTTCCGGTGCAGCCTCACGGGGCTCCAGCGAGTTGCTTCTTTGAGATAGTGGAGGACGTGGGACATATGCCTGTTTACCTATGTTATACGCCAGGCGTCCCCGTCCTCCGTCACCTGTCACCTGTCCAACATTCCTGCTTCGAGAGTTTCCGAATGTCCTTTACTCTATTATTCACAAATACTCCCCAGTTTTCCTCTCGTTGTATCCAGCTAAGAGCCACAGTAGCGTCTCTCCAGTAATATATCGGGACATCGACTAAGCACAGGGTTTCAACAGTGTACCTTGCCAAGCATGCACCTAGAACACAGGCTAGCAACTCCAAACACGGAATAGTTATTTTCTTTAAGGGCGATACCCGTGATTTTGCTATGACGAATTTCACGAAAACTTTGTCTTCTTCCTTACTTCGTAAGTAAGTGACAGTTGCATAAGCAGCTTGACTGGCATCGCAAAAGACGCGTAGAGTCCATGAATCCTTAATTCCATGACCCATGCGACGAGGTAATTTAAGACTGGAAAGACTAGGCAACCTTTCGTACCATCTCTCAAATCTTGTTTGAAGTTCATCCGGTAATGGCTTAACCCAGGTCGACTTTGTTGCCCAAGCCTCTTGAAGAATTAATTTCGCAGGTAATATGACGGGCACAAAGAAACCTAGCGGGTCAAAAACAGCATGGATTACAGACAATAGTCTCCTTTTTGATAAGTCTCTTTTAACGATTTCTCTTTGGACGGATATTGAAAGGCTGTCATCTCGTCGGTCCCACTGCAAGCCTAGAACTGCGGAGACTGGATCACTATCTTCAGCTGCTAGCTCTTGATCACCATATTGATTAAAAGTCCACATTTGAAGATCCATTTTGGCTTCTGCCATAATAGTAATCGACTGGCTCATAAAACCCTTTAGCTCTTCGTTATCATCGACTGACGTGACACTTGTCAACAGTTTATTCGCAACAGCTTTGAATTCAGGTGAAACGTGGGACAAATGAAATGAAATCTCAGCTGCCAATAAATAGGAGCTACTAGTTAACCCAAAAACAACCCTATTGTGCCGAAACACTTCAATTCTATTATTTACCCACCACAAAAAATTTAAGTAATTTTGATCCTCACGCTCTACCTCAATCTGTAAAAAGGCCCGCCTGATATTTCATGTTACACCAATTTCCTTTTCCCTAAACCGCATTAGAATGGCTGAGATTTCTTCTACAAGGTTTGGACATTTTATCAAGCAATCATTTAGCGAAAGCGAACCACCGACTTTGCTCGACGCATCAAATACAGGCCTAATCTTGGTAATGAGGCTACCTAATTTTATCACTGGATGGTGTGGTAAATAATGCCCTCCGTTATTCTTTACTGAATTTGGGACAATTTCTGTGACATCTTCCGCTAGCCATTCGTTAAATACTGTACTATACTCATCAAATTTATTTAATTTTCTCAATTTTCTCGTACTAGCAAAGAGCCTCTTTACTGCAATATGCCAGTTAAAGGGAATATCAGGAGGTAATTTTAGAGCCCAAGGTAAACTCACGCAATATCTACCATCTCCGGTTCTGCGAAGGCCCCTAAGAAACTGCTCTTTCGCTGCTTGATCTTATGCGACCCAGGAAATGCTTTGCGTATCATCTGCAATGCCGATAGCTTCTAACTTCCACATAAAGGAAGGTTCCATGTCTTGAATAAGAAGCTTAGTTACTAACATATATGGGGTATCCTCAAAACTTTGGATAATCGTTCTTTTCAATTCACCGCACAGCGTCCATCCCAGTTTAGTATTTATGGCTGTCAAACCACCCTCAAGCTGAATTACTTCACCAGTAAGTATTTGCCCATAAATATCACTCCCTATGAGGATTTCTATTTCCGGGTGACCCTCACCGACATCTGAAATCCAAATTCTATGTCTTTTTAATTCCTTCAATAACAGTCCTTTAGGTATGCGTGGTATGCCTCCACAAACGGTATTTTGATCCAGAAAACTAAATTGGTACACTTTGTTTTTCCCAACCGGGCTTAGGCCTACAGAATATCTGTTGTGAATTTTTGACTCAGTCCTTGTTCCGCAAAATAACGCGTGAGTTACAGTCTCAGAGGAAGTGCTCTTCAGATTTAAAGCTTCAACTGTGGATTGTAAAACGTAAGATCGTTGGGATCCACAATCCAAGAGGCACCTGACCACCATCTTTACAGTGCCTACAACTATTTCAACCATTAACGTCATAAGAGTGACTTCATTCATACGTAAGGGAGAGGACATTGTACTTTGTACCATTACTGACTCGTTTCGTTTTTCCTTATTGTCAGCATTGTTTTCTGATACCTCCGGGCATAAAATTATAGGGTGAGATCGGCTACACAAATAGCATTGAATAAACTGTGCACACTTCTTCGCAAAATGCCCTGGTTTAAGACAGCGGAGGCAGCATTTTAATTCTCTTAATTTGTCTAATCTTTCCTTTAAGCTTATCGATCGAGCTGTAAAACATTCTTTGCTTTCGTGAGATTTTCCGCAAAAGACACATTTTTGGTCTTTGGCAGCAACTAGACTTGCTGCGCTAGCGATTTTTTTTTATTTTAACTTTTACATCTTTAGAATGTTCATTGCGCGAAGTAGAAGAAATTTCAAATCCAGACCTAGCTAGTTTAACTCTCTGCTCTTCTTCGACCTCTTTACGCAAAAATTCCAGAAAATTTGTGAGACGTGATCCTTCTTTACTGAACAAAACGCTTCTCTGCCATACTCGAAGCATCTCAGCAGACAGGCAAGACTCGACCATGGGATATAACCAGGAAATATTAGTATCCAGGGCTAAGCCTAAAGACTCTAGAGATCTTAGATGGGATTCGATTTTGTCAAACAGTGACACTAGCGGCAACCGATCCTTCACTTGTGAGCGTACATTTTGGATAATTAATTTTAACAATTCCCTCACATGTATCTCAGTTAAAATTTCCTTGTTTCCAGAACGCTCCTCAAACGTAGAAATAGCTTTCGGGTAATTTTCAGCCGTTAAAGCATAACTGTCTATCAACTCACTAGCCCGAGTTCCGGGTAACATTGATTGAGCTAAATAATGGAATTTGTCAACTTCATTAAGCTCCTTATCCTCATGGATCTTCTTAAATTGACCCCAAAATGTAAGGTAACTTAATAATTGTCCATCGAATTTTTTAATTTGAATTTTCGGCAACTTGTACCGTTTTCCATTAGAAGCACTTATGCTACTATCCGTGTTAGAACTCGTATTGACACTACGGTCAACCGCATTATCTATATTCTCTTTCACCCGACGATTAAGTGTGATACACTCATCTGAATATTCTTCGCAGCCTCTGATATCTGTTTCTAGATCATCTTCAGCGGCTTTTCCCTTAATCATTGAATCTAGTATTTCTGAATCGCAAGATCTCAATCCAGCAATAATCATCTGCAACTTCAAAATTTTGTCTTTCAATACATCTCTATCTGCTTGAACATCTTTACAAAGTTCGGGTTTTAGAATCTTAGCCGTCTTAGTAAAGGCACTGCGTCCCGTTGCACGCTTTTTCTTCAACATATCAACATCCATTTTTATCTTTAAATGCAGACTCACTTAAAACTCAAAATCTGTAATGTTATCATCAATCCGACAAATCCTCAAAGACGTCTTTACTCAGCAATTCCAAAAATATAACTCAATATAATAAAAATGAATAACAATATGTCATAACATTCATAATACAGCAAAACAAGATTATTTTGAATATCACAGCAGAAGATTTAACGCATAACATTTTCTACCTTTACACTGCACACGATTTAGCGCATAGCATTTCAATTGAAAATTGAAACTAGTTCGAATACAAATACGAAATTCAACATTGCAGACGATAAAACGCATTACGTTTCCAAATAACACTTAAATTAATATTTACTTCTACAATAATATAATATAGCAAACACAATACTTTCTCAACTATATTAATATAATAATCCCAACACATTCCAATCAGGATCGCAATCCTGGCTGGCTGGCCAATTTGTTATGTAGTGGAGCAAAAACAATTTTACTTTACACCTGACTGCCACTGGCTCCGACATAGCAATGTGAATACTCTACATCTAAAATTTTAAAACACCATTCCAGAATTTTAAATGTTTATTTAATAGAATTCTATTCATATATTTGCAAGTTATACACTATAAACACAATAAACAAAATTTGAACTTATCTGCACCAGCGTGAATAAGCCTGGCATAATATTCTGAACTCGACGCAACTTTAGGAGGAAAAATACCGCAAATTCAAACACAAGGTTTCATCCTTTCCAACGCAGCTAATTTTCTAAATATATTTTACTAATATCCGCAGCGGGACAGCGGATCCATTTCATTCACCCAAAACTCAAATGTTTTAACGCAATAGTATCGCAAAGAAAAGGTCGACTCAAAATTCAAAATATCTATAGAATATCATCCGCTGTTGCCATTCCAGCACTGCCAAGTTTTTCTTCCTGCAGCTGTTGCCAGACTTATCCTCACTGTATGTGAGAGGTACAACACTAGCTTTTATAAAACATATCTGACAACGAAATATGAATACTTAGAAAAGTCAATTTAATTTTCACTTGTGAAAATAACCAGTTTAACAATAATTCTATCTAAAGTCAATGTAGTATTATTTTATCAAACAGATAAGTCAATGAGTCCGGAACTTTTTCTCACGCATAACTCAAGAAAAAATTATCCATCAATGTTTTACAAATATGAGTTAACAACAATAGAAAAATAATACCGCTTACTGATAAAAAACATATAGCAGGAGCTTAAATATATGTTTTTTTTTATTGCTAACGTTATTCATTACTGCATTTAGTCGCACTTCTTGTGAACAGGGAATAAAAGGCCGTGAACTCTTTCTAGGACCACCTTTTGAAGATTTTGATTGCCCAGCTGATTTTGGTCTTCAGTGCAAGTGGTTGTATTTGAAAAGTCGTGTTCACGCCAATCTTCCTTTCTGTTCTCCGAAAAAATGGCCAGTTTCAGTGGAAAGAAATATTTTCAAGGAGAAAGCTACACAATTATCACAGAAACGTTAGAAAATCATAACAGTAGAAAGGCAATAATCCAAGACACCCTCAGTAACACAACCTCTAACGCAGACACCCTTACCCGATTACAATAAGAAAAAGGTTACTGCGGAATTCTAGGGAACTAACAAGCAGATTCCCTGCCGAAGGACGCTAACAAAAACACAAATAGTGAAATAATCAGTCCCCTGGCCAAAATCTGCACTATAATATAAATTAGAAGAAATTCAAAGAAGCATTATGGCAAAGGGAATAGGACAGTGCCAGTCGAGGAAGAAGACTACATGGCTTAAACCCCAACGCCAAAACAGAAGAACTACATGCCAATACATTTCTAAACTGTTATATGACAGGGCACGCACTTTTTCAACATACTTTCTAGAAAGGATCGTCTCAAATACAGATACTTGCATATGTGGAGAATGGGGCGAGACCCCCGGCCACTGTATATGTAATTGCGAGCTTACAAAAGAAATCACGTGAGACGGCCAAGCACAAACCTCCTGCCTTTTAAATGGATTTTAATTAAAACAAAATGACCAACAGAAAACATATGTAAGGTAGCAAAGTAACTGCAAAATACTGGTAGACATCTTTGCCAAATAGAATAACTGCGCCAACAAGGGAATCCCCAGCGAAAGAATGGAAGCAAATGGTTATAATAAAAGCACCCCCCAAGTTCTGCTATGCTGCCTCAACGTGGCGGGGGGTTGTCACTGGGCGGAACGGGCGAAGTACGTCGGGAGCATAGCTCCTGGTAGGGCCACCCTAGGCGTGAAAGCCGTTCCAACATGCCCAGCTAAAGCATAGCAGGTGAAGAACCCTCAGGGGATTGCCGTCTTGGTGATCGTGTGTCACACTCCCGGGGCCCAAGTGACCTTTCCTCCTCTTTCTTTCCTCTCCTCTTGTCTAGCTCTCTCTCTCCTATTTCTCTCCCTTGTGGTTTCCTCTACTGGAGGTTGGGGCTCACTGTGAGATGCAGTTACTACTCTGGTTTCTGTTTCACCATGGTGAGAATACCGCCAATGCGTTTGCCGTGCATGGTGACCCGTAGGGTGGGAAAGGAGGATCCTGGCAGTTGAGGGGCGAGGTACTGTCCCCAACAAACTGCTTTGGCCTCTGCTTCTACTTAAAACGGGAGGCACTTAGCTGTCCCCGCTAGTGTCAATCGGCTGGTCACTAGTCCTATTGGTCAGTGGCTAGGGGATAAGCTCTCGGAAGTCTCCGCTTTCGGGAAAACCGACTGTGGGGCTTCAGTTAGCGTATAGGCCCGGCTAGCCCTAACACAGGGATCTGTGTTCCCTTGTTGGGCTCCATGGTGGGTGGGGCGGTCGGGCCCGAAACTTTCTCTCTTTTCAATATGAAAACTTTAACTTCCTCTCCTAACCATATGGATACGAAAAATTCTGGAGCTGCTAAAAGAATTTGCGCTTCGACCTTAGTTAATACAAGCAAATGTCCAAAGTTCTTAGTTATTACTGGTCAGCTAGAACATTTATCACCATTCTTCATCCATAAGCATATTGTGACCTCAGCAGGCGAGCCAAAACACATAAAAAAGCTCCGTTCAGGATCTCTGCTCATCGAGACTACATCTGATGCACAATCTTCCTCTCTCCTAAAAATGACCAAAATGGAGGAACATTCTATTACTGTATCCCCACATAAGACTTTGAACACGTCAAGAGGTGTCATTTCGGAAATAGACTTGATATCAGTCTCTGAGGATGAACTTTCAAAAGAAGTCGCCGAGCAAAATGTGTGTGGGGTCCGCCGAATAAAAGTCCGTAGAGACGGGCAACTCGTCAACACAAAACATCTTATTCTGACTTTTTTCATCTCCAGAGCTACCAAAAGCCATTAAGGCAGGTGACCTGAATTGCCCCATCAGACCTTACGTGCCGAACTCACTGCGATGCTTCAAGTGTCAACGGTTTGGCCATGCGAAGGCCGCATGCCGGGGAAACCTGGCATGAGCTCGCTGTTCTGCAGGTGGTCACGAAAGTCAGGACCGTGTAGCTGATTCAAAATGTGCAAACTGTTATGCCGATCATCCAGCATACTCACGAAACTGCCCTAAGTGGAAAGAAGAGAAAGAAATACAGCATATCAAGACTACACGAAAAATCTCCTATCCTGAAGCTAAGAAACGTTTTAGCACGGGTCAGTCAAAAGCAAATGTCTCCTATGCACAAGCCACTAAATCATATCGGTCAATAAGTATACAAACATCGCATAGCACAGAGAAGACACCTGAACCAAAAACAAATGACAAAGAAAAACTTTTCCTCTACCTCCTCCCAAACAGACAATAGAAAGTCGAGAAATAAAAACACAAGAAACAGAGAGTTCAAAAAAGAAAATTAAAAGCTCAGAAAAAAGAAGCTCAAGCCGAAGCTCTATTGAAGGGATCTTTTCAGACTTTATAGAATCTGAGATGGAAACAGATGGAGGCAGAGATCTCTCGAAAAATATTCTACCTCACAGAACAAAGAAACAGCATCGAAGCAATAAACATTCCTAATGGTTACTCTCATTTCGTGGGACTGCCGGGGCTTCTATCAGGGTATTGATGGCATTAAGCAACTTATTAATAAATATCGACCTATTTGTATAGCGATACAAGATACATTCCTCAAACCTGGTAATTTTGCAAAGCTACGTAGATACTCGATGATAAGAAAGGATAAGACATTCAGTGAACGCGCAAGTGGTGGTGTCTGTCTACTCTCCTCAATTAATTGCCCTTCGAGTGCTCTCCCTTTGGATACTCCTCTCCAAGCAGTTGCAGTACAGTTGAGCATTCGAACACTGACTACTGTTTGCAATATTTACATCCCGCCTAATGACAACATTAATTTAAGAGATTTAGAGGATCTAATTGCCCAACTACTAGCTCCGCTTATTCTAGTCTGTGATTTCAATGGACACAATCCCTTGTGGGGTAGTAAAGACACAAACCCACAAGGGAAGCAAATTGAACAGCTACTCTACGACCACTGTCTCTGTATCCTTAACAACGCAGAAAGCACTTATTTTCATCAGCCAACAAGGACCTTCCATTTTATTGACTTTGCTATTGTTTCTCCACAGCTTTTGCCATTTTGTTTCTTTAATGTCGAGAATTATCTATATAATAGCGATCATTTTCCTATTATCATAAACATTACAGGAAATAGGAGTGTTTTTATACCTAGAACACGACGCTTTTTGTTAGATAAAGCCGACTGGGAATTTTTCATACATTATGCTCTTTTCTCTGAAGAAATAGTAAAGAATGTTCACATTGATCAGGCTGTGAAGATCATTAGAGATAAAATTATTCAAGCAGCTGATATATGTATACCAGAAACGTCGGTAAAACAGCCAAAATACCCAAAGCCCTGGTGGAATTCTGAAGCCAGGATGCCATCAGAAAACAAAGGAAAGCTTGGAGCATTTTTCGGCGATATCCTTCAGAATCAAATCTCATAATATTCAAAAGGGCTAAAGCAAAAGCTCGGCAGGTGCGAAGGAAAAGTCAGAAGAATTCTTGGATCTCATATGTATCTTCGATTAGCTCTTCAACTTCGAGTAAGAAGGTCTGGGAGAGAGTCCGGAAAGCGTCCGGTATCTACAAAGAGCACACACTTTCCATTTTAAAGACAAATGGTGAAACAGTTACTAGTAGGGAAGGAATTGCCAACGCTATTGGACAGAGTTTCTCAGCCGTCTCACACAGTAGTAACTACCCTCTTGAATTTCTTTCCGCAAAAAAATGCATTAAAAAACAACTAATTAATTTCAAATCTCCCAATACTGAACCATATAAGCAGGATTTTACTGTGCTTGAACTGAAAAGAGCTCTGTTGCAGACAAAAAATTTATGTCCTGGTCCAGATGATATTGCCTATCTTATGCTGAAACATCTTCCTACCAAGTCATTGGCAGCCATCCTCTTTCTCTTTAATAGAGTATGGAAGGAACAAGTCTTTCCAAATTCCTGGAAAACAGCTTTTGTCATCCCCATTGTTAAACCGGGAAAAGACCCTACTAATCCGTCAAATTACCGCCCCGTCGCTCTAACTAGCTGCATCTGCAAACTCTTTGAAAAGAGGGTCAACACTCGTCTGGTCTATTATTTAGAGACAAATAATTGCATCTCCCCTTATCAGAACGGTTTTAGAAAAGAAGAGCAACTGTCGATAATATCCTACTCTTAGAAACAGGTATCCGTAGAGCGTTCGTTAGAAGAAATCTTTATGTTTCCATTTTCTTTGATATAGAGAAAGCCTATGATACCACCTGGAGATACGGTATCCTTCGTGACCTATATAGCAATGGTTTACGAGGAAACATGCCGATATTCATCAAACATTTCCTACAGGATCGGAAGTTTCATGTGTAGATAGGCGATACGCTTTCTGACACGTTCCATCAAGAAGAGGGCGTTCCGCAAGGAAGTGTATTAAGTGTTACATTATTTAGTATAAAAATTAACTCTATTTTAAAACAACTGCCTCCAGCAGTCCAGGGTATGCTCTACGTCGATGACCTGCAAGTCAGTTGCCAGGGAGAAGACCTGAAAGACATTGAGTGTAGACTGCAGACATCTCTCAATAGAATTGTTAAATGGTCGCAGGAAAATGGTTTTAGATTCTCTACTCAAAAGACTGTGTGTGTACATTTCTGTCGAAAGAAAATTCCTCACCCTGACGCCGAACTTTATCTGCAAGATGTGCTGATTCCTGTAGAAAAGGAAATAAAATTCCTAGGAATGATATTTGACCATAAGCTTACGTTCCTTCCCCATATTACCTATCTAAAAAAGAAATGTCTAAAAACTATGAATATTCTGAAAGTACTGTCAAATACTTCTTGGGGTGCTGATCGAGGCTCAATGCTTCTTATATATAGAGCTCTCATTCGTTCGAAACTAGATTATGGATCAATCATTTATAGGTCGGCAAGGCCTTCAGTATTAGCCAAACTTGATCCGATACATCACCAAGCACTTCGGATATGCACTGGCGCCTTTAGAACTTCTCCTGTGGAAAGCCCATATGTGGAAAGTAACGAGACCTCCCTGCGGTTAAGACGTGAAAATCTTTGTTTCAAGCATTATTTCAAGGTCTTATCACAAACCGAAAATTCTACGCGGTCAAAATTGCTTAATGACCAATACTCTCGTTTATATCAGGCACGACCATCATGTGTCCCATCTTTCGGCTTGCGGATGAGTGCTTTGGTGGAGGAGTATAATTTGTCTAATATAGATATACAGGTGGAGGATTTTTTTTTGGAATTCCTCCCTGGGAGGATTGGAATCCATTCTCTGGATACTTTTCGACATTGGAGTAAATCACAAACTAACGAAATCATCTACAAGCAGTTTTTTTTAACATAGAAACAAATATAGGAAATATATCCCTCTATATACAGACGGATCAAAATCCCAGGATCATGTTGGTGCCGCTTTCGGCACAGAGAAAACAATAGTAGGAGTTCGTTTACATACAGTTTGCTCTGTGCTTACTTCTGAGCTTACTGCAATCCATCTGGCTTTGACTTACCTTTCAAAACAAAAGTACATAAAGTTTATTATCTACACAGATTCCATGAGTGCCTTAATGTCATTGGAAAATCACGCTCTCCCCCAGTTGCAACCAGAATCCTGAAATTGAATCATTCTTTAAAAATTCGGGGATACCAGATTCTTTATTCGTGGATCACTGGACACGTTGCCATTAAGGGGAATGAATTGGCGTATATTGCAGCTAAAACTGCAACCACAATGTACAATCTTCAGATTCCATTAGCAGACATCAAAGGGTTTGTCAAAAGCAAAATTCTCAGCAAATGGCAGAAGCAATGGGATGACGAAGTATATAACAAGCTGAGAAATGTAAAACCCACCATTGGGTACCGGCCATGTATGGCTAATAGAAGGGAGGATGTCCTCTTGACTCGACTGAGAATCGGCCATTGTCGCCTGACCCATGAGTATCTTCTGAAGGGAGAAGAGAATCCTAGCTGCCCCAGCTGCAATGCAGATCTGACAGTCCATGACATCTTATTGGACTGCCAGAGTTTTAATTATTTTCGCCAAAAACATTTTAATTGTTCAGAACTGGACTTAGGAAATTTAATTGGAAAAACACATCATCGTAATTCGTTTCTGTTTTTAAAAGATATTGGCTTTTATAATAGACTTTAACCTGTTTTTAAAAGATTATCATAGATTTATCATAGATTGTATGATATTTATCATACAATCTATGATAAATCTTATCCTGCTTTTATCATAGATTGTAATCTGTCTCTTTTTACCTAAGCTGGAAGTTTTTACAAATGACTAATTGCATTGTTACCATTTGTCTGGCGCAGATAACCTTGACAGGTTTTGTGCCAAATTACAATAATCCAATCCTATAATAGAAGCACAAACAGTAATTGGCAATAAAGCATGTGAATAGTATCTTGCAAAGCTACTATTCACTATATCATTTAGAAGAGTCGAAGCGTGAATTAAAAGTAAATGAAGATTTGTTCAAAAGAGATCTTTTCATTGAAAGAAATAAAATGGCTCACTTTGAGCAGGAAAAAGAAACATTCCTTTATGAAACCCATGTGCTGAAGGAGTAGTGTGACTTGTTACCGAGCCGACTTGGGGATCTAAAAAACTGAGAATGGTAAAATGTTGAATAAAAAATGAAAAAAAAGGGGGGAAATTGCAAAGCAATATAAAAGACTTCTTTCCGAGTTACAAGAAGCGCAAACCTGCGTAAGTGCTTTGCAATCGGAAATTTATCAGAAAGATATTCTAAATTTTATTTCTTCAAAGAATTGCATCATAATATTTTAAGCAGCAAATGTTTTGCAGATATTGGAGTAACAGCTTCAGTGGATGAGCAGCCTACATGTATGGAACTTTTGCTGCTTGAAAATAATATAAAATAATAAAATAATAAGTGATTTAAATCAGGGAAGGAATAATTGAAAAACCGAAGAAAGAATTGAAAAAGGCAGCTGAAAATTGTAGTAAAGTTCAAACTGAAATTTTTATCAGAATCAAGTTGACAAGAAAATATACCCCTATTGATTCGGTGTGATTCAAAGAGTAATAGGATTCACTGATATACAAAAGGAAAAGACGAAAACCTTTGAAAAGAAAAAGTACTATTCTGGAAGACATTAGCACAATATGTAAGGTACGAGATGAGGAATAAAATAGAAACTTTGAAACTGAGAAACTTACGAAAGAACTACTAGGCAAACGAAAGCAACTTTGTAAGAAGACTTAGGCAACATTCTAGTTGAAATGAGCAAATAACAAAAGATACACTTCATGATAAAGGAATAATATATAGACTGCTTAAAACTAAGGATAAATTACTAAACTTCTTTGAAGTAAAGACGAGAAAAGGTGCTAAACTCTGAAAAAACGAGGAAGCTATAAAGATTTTAAAAAACTCAATTGAAATACTGTACGAATTTGCTAAAACATCAAAGAAATAGCCTTATGAATGTTCGCTTCGATACCAAATGACAGAAGATAATTCTGAACTCATAAAACATTTAGAAACTGTATTAGCAGAATTAGCTACACTGAACTATCGTATATTTCTACTATTATATGTATTCTATATTTATCTATTTATTTAATTATTTAATTATTTTAAATATATTTTAGCATTAACATGTATTAACAAAATTTATATTATTATTATGTGTTAGAGAAAATTCTCCAACCAAAATGTTTATGTAATAAGTTATGTTAAAGTGAATAAAATTATTGTATAGAATTTATCTGTAAACCAGCCACAATATGGCCATGTAAAAATTCAAGGATTAATAATAAATACTAGACAAAGTCGGACGTGGGTAGAACCGATTAACCGTAATGGTAAAGAAATGGTGCTCACGTCCTTCGTTACTACTGCTACTACTACTAGTACTACTATCTTGCAAAGCGAATCGCAAAGACTCTCGGTTTGCAGCCAGCGAGTATAGTAGTTGATGACACTGACTTCCGTTCCAATGGGCCCGGGTTAGGATCCCGGAGAAAGTATGGATATTTGTAATTGTATAGTGTCCTTTCGGCACGGGAGCACTCAAAATACACGGCAAGCCGAAAGTCCCCTTGAGAGGTTGGTGGTAGGGAAAGAGCGGGGGTGGAAGATCCTCTAAGACCGTGCTTCTGGGACCGTACTCCCTTAAAGTTGGGGCGGAAGCTTAAAAGTTAACTAGGTTCAACAATACTTCAGTCACTATGGTACTACGGAGATGTTAACCTAGCTTTCACCTATACCTGTAATTTCATGTAATTTTATATGTCTTCAAGCTGTGGTACTAGCAAAAGCAACCAAATTACGGGGTTGCTTCATTAATTTCTGTTTAAAAAATGTAACAGCTTTTAAGCTATTGAAGGTACTGAATTAATTGTACGCTGTGCAAAAAATAAGGGGGTTGAGGGACAGTTCTACTGGGCCAGTTGGCGAGATTCAAATTGCGTTTCTCATGTCTTGAAAGCGCGACTTAGGATATATATTAGATTTATATATAGCATTGTTCTAAGTTGGGTATTTTGACACAAAATCGGACTTTCTCTGAAATGACATGCCAATGCTTTTCCATATTTCGGTTCTATGACGCAAATTATGCCTAAATATTAAATTTTGTAAAATTTGGTCCGAAATTTAGAGAGAAATTCAAAACTTTATCTTGGCGAATTTTTTTCAGTTTGCCCCAAGAATAATTCACTTCGCGAACTTCTTAATTTATAGCAAACTTTTTTTCCTTTCCTTTTTTTCATTGCAAACGAGCAGAAAAAATGTCATAGTTTATTATTTCAAAAACTTTTAACAAAGTGCTAAACCGCATTTGGCGTTATTATCGCTCATAACAAATATGCCAAATTTTAAAACGCGCCAATATACTAGTATGAATTCACGCATATCCTAGGAAATTTTTAATAAATAATTCTAGTTCTTTGCAGGTGCGATGGTAAAAATTTTACAGATTATAATTCAAAATTTCTTCGAACAATTTATAAAAATTATTTAAAAATACAAATTTTAAAAATAAATCATAGAAAATGGGCGAATTTTATTTGGAATGAATTTTAATTTCGAATTCCTGAAAAAGGAATCTTACTTGATTCCTTTTTCCTTTAATAAAAAAAGGAAATATTAACAAATATATACCAAATTCAATTAACATTGAGGAACCAAAATTTTGAGAACTAATGTTTTAAAAACTACTGGTGCGATTTTTTCAAAATTTGGCAGTTTTGCATAATTTGAGTCGTAGAATGGAAAGATGAAAAAAATTTGGTATGTTATTTCAGAAAACTTCCGATTTTGGGTCAAAATACCTACATTAGAACAATGCTATATATAAATCCTAAATCGCGTTTTCGAGACATGAAGAACGTAGTTTGAATTTCGTCAATCGGTCCAGTAGAATGTCCTTCCCCCCGCAGTGAACAGTAATATAGAACTGTCCTTTTTTTTCCCCCCGCAGTGTACTTTTCCCTGTATAGGTTACACTTAAAACTTAAGTCAAGAAACTATTCGATATTTTTACTGTTTTCAGGTATTTAAGCCAATCGCCGATCGCAGTCAACATTTTTCATCTGGCCAAAATCTTTGAGATCAGGCCTATACTTCTATCCTCTTTGTTGACATTTTGTTTCACCATAAAAAGCGATCATTTTTAACTAACTGAGTCTTGATATTACTTTTATTACTGCACTGGTATGTCGGGAGCTTAATGTAAAAGACGGAGCATTTTTAGAAGGGTATGATTACAATGATTCTGTGTAGGCTAATTTTCATAAATATGTATGAAAGGTGAGTTCAATCAAAAATAAAAGGCAAAAATGAAATTTTGAGGAATTTTGCATTTTCGAAAGCATGAGATGATATTAGTTCTTAAACCAGTAAAATTCTTGGAAATCTGTCTGAAAAAAATGAAATCTGTCTGAAAAAATTAAATCTTATTTTGAAATTAAACTGCCGAATGTAAGGGACTGATAATAAGTTGACATATGAATGACTTATTTAATTTTAATTTTTTTTAGATTTATGATCATATTTCTTGTCTTTGTAAAGAAGTCGTCAGTGTTTACCGAGGAAGAAATCGTTTCTTATATGCACGAATTAAATTCAACAATATATTTTGCTCTAAAGACAAAAATGCACATTTGATTTTCATTTAAGATTATAGAGAACTAGAGTACTGAAAAAACAGCAAAAAGAGCCCTTTTCTTTTTGGTAAATATTTTAAGAAATTTTTGTGCATAAAGAGAAATGAAAATCTGTATGTAATGTGCAGAAACGTTTACAAAATTAAACTGGATTTTTCATACTTGACGAAAAAAATTCGATCTAATTGGCAGAGCTTCAACAATGGCATAGAGGAAGAAATAACTAAACTGTAACTTGTGTTTAGGTGCCCGGCATTTATCCATGTATACAAATTGCATGTTATATATCCATGTTATGCAGTAATTTGCTTCGAAATTAACAGTATTGCACAGAAGTTAATTTCTTGGAAATTTCCAGACGAATGCATTCTTCGTAAAGTACATATAATACTTCCATTGCTTTAATCTAACTAATTAAATAATCGGTTTGTATCTTGGTGTTGTATCTTGAATTTGGGAAACATCATGCTTTTAATATTATTGCATCAGCTTACATTATTGTTCGATTTGAGGTTTGTTGTTGTATGGAAAAGTTGCACACTTAATAGTAAATTGCTATTATTATTTCATGAGATTAAATTATTTACAATGCCAGATCTGTTTAGGTTAGGAATCGAAAAATTTTTTAATGTTGTTCGACTACGAAATTTATAATAATCCCTTTTAAGAAAAAAGCCTTATCTATTGTTTCTGTAATAAATCCGATCTTTCCCTTTATCTAGCCCGGTAAAATGCGGTACCTCAAGAACGTTTTATTTAAACGGTTTTGTTTAATATTGCTTCCTGATTTGTTTGTGTCAAGTATTGAATTTCATTTTGATCCCGTTCTACCAACCCGAATTTCTTAGACAATACAATATTCACAATGCAGTATAGTACACAGACAATACACAAGACAATACAATATAGTATTTGCAATTATAATACAATATTCACTATAAATATTCTAAAACATTTTTATTTGTTTATTTTAAGAAGAATTATAGTTCTATGGTCTAATTTAACTGCCCAACATATCAACGCAGATTTTCAGGTTTTATTCTGCAGGAATATAAAAAATATACTCTTAAAAGTGAAAAAAAAAATTCTAAATTTCTGAAGTAAATTATCAAATTTTAGCAACTTTCAAGAATGTTTTGTTAAGTATTGAACAACTGCTAGTAACGACGTATTTTGAAATTAAAAGTATATTTTCAGATTAAATATTAACAGTTTCAGGATTTTAAGTTATGGAGATATCAGATTTCTAAATCAAACAGAAAGTAAAATATTAAATGTAAATATACTCAATGGGACACATCGACTCTCCTCGGGGGGAAGAAGATATCTGCTACACGGATTAAAAGGAATAATTTCCGTTTATTCAAAGAAGAAATATTTTCTTTCATTACAATTTTCTCTGCATTCTGTAGGATAAAAGCATATAATAAAATACACAAATGAAACATTTTAAATTTAGTTGTGATAACAATATTAATCTTCTGTGACGAAATATCTTTAATTAAAAATGAGTGTTTTACTTATCGGTTACTGATCAATGGGCAAAATTTAAATCTGAAAATAAGCAGAAAATCGTCAGTGTTCATTAAGACTTAATTTAAAGTTTTCCTTTCAGTTTCAATATTTTATGAACGAGAAATGTCGTCATAAAAGTGATGTATATAAGATTTTATCTGATTTTATTACTTAGCTAAAACAGATCGAGGAAAACACCGCATTCAAATGCCAGTCCTGTTACTTAAGGCCCAGACGTCATTTGCGTTATGACCGATCAGGAGATTGGATAACTCCCTTCTATATTTGCTGAGCGGTACGGTTTGCTTAAATGCTGATTTTAGGGTATTGTGTGCAATTAAAATGATTCCTCATCTTGAACTCCGATTTTTAATAGTCCCATGATAGGCGTTAAATTAGAGTTTGATTGCGGATGATTGTAACACAACAGTACAAAATTCCTTAATTTCCGAGTAATTATGTTACTAAGATCACAATGACATATTTAGGAGTCTGTATATTCTCTGTGTTCGTTTCAAGTTATTTTAAATGTCTTGAAAATAGTCAAATAATCGTGTGTTAATCAATGACATATTTTTTCAATTATATTATTTAGATACATAAGAGATAAGATATCTTTGGAATGTCAAAATATGCCAAAAATATACGCATTCTTAAGGCTCTCTACCTTCAGAGTTAAATGGTTTACGATAGTGATATTTTTGTGATATTGCATTTTCCCTTTATGTTTTAGATATTAAAATATTTTAAATAAAATAAAATTAAAGTACATTCTTCATCATCTACATAAAATGGTATTATGTATGCGTATGATCATGGATAAAAAATAATTATTTTTAGCTTTTATGTTTATAACACGGAGCTAAAGGTAATTTCTAAACATTTTAACTAACAATGACTAACAGTAGTTAGACATTTTATGTTCATATGTGGTTTACACAATCCAACAAAATTTCTTGAAATTATGATCAGTGGTTTCAGAGAAATTATGACAGAAAGCACTAAAATTGTATTTTTGAGACACCAGAACTTAAAGAGAAAACACCTTCAAATTCTGCAAACTCGTACTAAGTATAAAAAGTTTTATAATTAATTTATGCATAATTATCATGATCTTAATGAACACAGTGAAAAGTAATGAGTTCCAAATGTTCTTACATCAAAAGCGCAATAATTATTTCTCATTTTATACAGATACAGTATGTACTTAAACAATTTTTTTCGAAATTCTAAGCATCAAGTTCAGAGAAATCATATATGCAAAGAGGAATATCATTTTTGTGTAAACACATAATTGAAAAATGAACTCACTTTAGTATCTTGTAAGCATATTACATTTTTAAAATTAATTAATATACAGATAAATATGCTAATAAGGTAACTTTTATATCATGCAAATTTTATGGCTGCAATATATACAATATTGTGTGTATAAAATTGTATGTATAAGCATTACTATGTGATTAATTTAAGCATTTTAATTTAGGGGATTTAAAAGCAGTAATTTGCCGAAATGCAAATGTAAACAAACCATCTGACTTTTTAAATGGCAAACGCTTAGTACTAGTTTTTACCATAACTTTGGTTTTAGACCAAATTTTGATATGGGTTTTGTTTTAAAATATTCGAAAGAAATTGGAATTTTGATACAAAGGCATACAAATTCAAGATTTTGATTTATTCAGATTTTCTAGATTTCTTAAGACAGTAATATGACTAATTTACTTGAATGCAGTCAGAACTCAGTTAAACTCGTTGTTCTGTAAATACCATTTATACATTACAAGCATTTAAATGAACAAATATACAGTTCGGAAAGCTTTTCTTCAATGTAAGTACTATTCACATAGTCCCTTGCTCTTTTATATTGTTAAAGTATTTTTATACATTTAGCGTAGCAATTATAGAACAGTGATGAGTTTTCATCTGTGCAATTTTTACTCTGTTTTTATAGATCTTATTTAATAAATGTTCCTTTTAAAATTTTATTTTGTTTGAAATAAATGTTTCGGCATTTCCAGTTGTTTTGGGTTAAAAAAATTTGTAATTAAGTGTATTTCTTAACTATTGTGGAATATATCAACAAGCATTGGTTAATGCTGACATAAGCTTTGCTAACTAAATAATTATACTAAATAGACGAAGTTCTTTTTCATAGTAAACTAATACTTAAATTAAACTGAAGCCATAATTAATACAGTTGTTTAAACTGAGAAAATAATACTTTGCGAAATAATTTGTTTATATATTTTAAGAAGGGAAATTTTGAGGTAATGGCATATATTTCAGAAATGTTGACATAACTGTATATATTTCAAGAGACGGTATAGGTGTAAAATAACTTAAGATAGAGGAAAATGTTTACTTATTCGCTTCTGATATTTAACTGAAGAACTGCTTTCTAGGAAACAGAGGCTATGGTAGTAAAAAATTTACTTATGTCAAAAGGATATATTTTAATGGATGTATTTTGATATATATTTTCACTAATTAAATATTTACGTTTAGTAGCATGGTTCACCGCTCAGACGTAAATGTGCGTATCAACAAAAGGGGAATAGGAAACAAAGTAAAAGTCATCAAATGTATTCCAGATCTGTCTGCGTGTAATTATTAAGGTTTTCTTTTCTGCGGATATTGAGCTAGTCCAGACATCGAACAAAACTATTCGTAGAATAAATTCTTTCTAACACTAATGTTTGACAAAGCTGTTAAATAAACAATTAAAGCTCTTTTCTTAAGCTAATTTTAGCATTAACAATTTAATTGATTAGTTGACGGCATGGCATTTTTCCATTAGCATGTAAAGAAGGAAAAATATTTTTTATATAACAAAGTGAAACAGTGTAACAAGGAAAGCTATCGGACTTCCTGACGGCAATCACCACGAAACGTTTTGTTTCTGTTAAAATTTATGTTTGTGCAACCTTCGGTTCGATGTGTTGATAAATACTTTTACTTAAACTTTTATTTTAGTTGTGATACTTCTAATTAAGAAGTTGCACTGGACAAAAAGTCGTCTGGCAGTCTTTTACATTTAACTTGAAAATCTAGCAGTTTAACAATAGCAGTAAAATTTCTTCCAATAAGAATGATTTTGATTTTAAAATAAAATAAAATAAAATTATTTCGGATACAACCACAGTTTTCATATTATTTTGACCTTTTCATATCATTCTTATTGGAATACCTTTTGTAAATGTATAATTTATGAAATTTATTCTACGCTGCATCATTTATAACAATTCCAGTTTCTGAATATTTTGAAGTACAATTTGTGTCATAATGTATGGAATACAGCAGCATTAAGTATCCACCTCGACATAGTGCACTCGAGCGAATTCGCTGAACCCAATTTTTAGTACTGAATGCAATAACTCGTGCCTACTCTCAGGATTGCTATGTTGTGTAGTTGTTCTCAATGCTTTAAGGCAGCGGTTCTCAACCTATTGACTAACACACTGGTAGGATATAGGTGAGTAGGATATAGGTGTGCCGCAATCAAATACATGTATTTGACATTTTTCAATTTTTTATCATGTATTTAATACACAATGAGAATTTTTTTTCCTTAATAATGTCTATTTTAAATGTTTTTTATATATTTCACTGTTATGTGGTTGTGTGTGTGATTGTAAGTGTGTCAGCATTTGAATTTTTTCGGCACTTCCTTGATAACTCGGAACTCAAAAATATATAACATTTTTAAGCGCAGGTATCACATTGAAAATTATTATGATTGCATATAAATAAATATGTTATGGTTTTATAATTGTATATTTTTCAAATTAAAAACACAAATTTATTGTAAATTTTGTGTATAAATCAATACATATATACATTAGCTTTTGGTGTGCCACGAAATTCCAGAAAGATTTTTTGTGCGTCGCAGGTGAGAAAAGGTTGGGGAGCACTGGACTAACACATCTAAACAAGAATTGAAAACCTTTAGCACCCCCACTACATTTTACAATTATTAATTTTCAGTTTCTCAATAGAAATATAAAAAAAGAATTATATATATTTTTCTATTTGAACAACCTGTTGGCTATTTCTATTAAGTATGCACACATAAAAATATTGGATTAAAAATCGGTTACAATTATAACTACCAGAATTTAAGTTCCAGACATCGAACAATACTACTTTAATTCTAAAATTTAGTATAAAATTAGGGCCTGTTTAAGAGAGCTCACTTTCTTTATGTCTGGTCTTATTTCACTAAGTTTCAACCATAAATTAGGATCCACATTTAATTTTATTTTGAACTAATTTTTCAAATATAACTTGCAAGAAAATTCTTGTTCACACAAATAGGTCGGGCAAAAAGCCAATAAAAATTTAATAGCTCGTAAATATTCTTGAATTTTTAGCTCAGCTTTTAACATAAATAACAATTTTCACAGCTTGATTCAAAACGATTTTCAGGTTTCGCGGATTTTTTTGGCTACTAGAGCTTCACGATGAATAGAGCAGCGAGAAAATTTTGTTTCAGGTGCGTGTGTGTGATTATGACAAAGCCTTGAGGGCTACCTGCCTAATGGAAGGAATGCCTTCGTGGAGGACCCTTCTAAGGGTAATTGGCTCGTATACACATTACACATGGGGAAAACCACGAAAGCGTCCATGCAGCCAGCCCGTTCGCGGGATTCGAACATCGGACCGAACTACCAAAGTTCAGCGACATTACCGCTCGGCCGCTGGTGGGTCCGAAATCGGGAAAGTAGCTGGTTATTTGTTTTCATATTCTAAACTATTCATGTGTTATTTAACTTAAGTCTTATTTTCCCTTTGGTCATACTAAAATATATAAGTTTTTCCTTATTAGCATTGTTACAAGGTTTTTTTAAATGCGGTATGAATTGAAAACGTTCTCTTTCTTTATGCGTTCCTTACATTCTTATACATAATATTTAAAAATTTAACAATTTTCCGCAACAACGGAGCTTTCTAAAAGACACAAATAACAAATTTTAGACATACTCTTGGAAAATGCTTTCCCCATGAAAGGAAGCTGTGTTCAGTTCTTTTGTGAAAAGAAGATTTGAATCTTTTCATGAAGAAACTTCAACAATTCAAAAAATGTGGAAACAATGAATGATCCTAAGATCGTGTTAACCTGCATTTATTACTAAGATCGTGTTAACTTGCATTTATTACTAAGATCGTGTTAACTTGTATTTATTACAAAATTAGCAAGGTTGGAAAAAAAAAAAAAAGTAAAAATAGTCATTAAAACAGGGTAAAATTATCATATTTTCCAGGCTTTAGCGATCCAAGTAAAAAAAAAAAAAAATAACAGAACGAGGTGCATACACATAAAATGATTAGGAATGACGATGATAAAGTTATTTCGACGGGAAATAATCCTGGCGTAAGTAACGTGTTTTGTGTGATTTTCCCCATGTATAAGGTAAATATGAGCCACTTTCATCTAGAATATCTTCACAAGGACCTGCTTCGTTTAGTAAGATGGCCTTTGTGTGCCTTACATTACTCAGTTAACCTATAGATACATTAGATCATTCTGTAGCAGGAGATAGATGAAAAATGAGCAATGCCCTCGCCGGTACTCGAACCACTGACCTCTCGAATACGCGCCGAGCGTGCTGACCACTACACTACGAAGGCATGCTAAGAAGGCGGGAGAAATACCTTATATACTCCCTCTTTTAAAGGACGACTGAAATTTTAGGGGACAATATCGTCAAATCCTTGTGGTGCACAATCATCATCTACCACCTTTTTTAGTTCGGGCGCCACTGTAAAGACATTAGCTCATTCTGAAGCAGGAGAAAGATGAAAAACGAGCAATGCTGTCACCGGGACTCGAATCACGGACTTCTCGAATACGCGTCGAGCATGCTGACCACGACACCACGAAGGCATGTTAAGAAAGCGGGAGAAATACCTTATAAACCATAACTAATTAGAAAATAAGGCGCATTTTACAAAATTCCTTCCATCTGCGATAATAATGAAGACCTCATACATGTTGGTAAATGTAAAAGAAAATTCAGTTTTATATAAAAGAACGCATGACTGATTTGAAATTGAAAATAAAGAGCACGAAGCTTTCCTGACTTCATTTAAAACGAGCTAACAAGTCCCATTTACATTGTTTTAGCTGGTATGCATTCCATTAGCTGCAGAAAATGCCCTAACACGAGTTTTATTCGCATGCTTCTCTACTGTTGTCGTATGTGAACGTCTACGTATTTTTGGAAATAATTTATATTTAATGTTTCCCAGTGTCCCTGTACTGACAGATGATGAGATACTTTTGAAAGCTGTAAATTCGTTTCCTGTATTTTTGTTTTTGTTAAGAAATGCAAAAATGATGTAAAAGCCTGCTAGTAAGTTTTAGACGAGAAGATTATAATTTATATTATGAAGCTCTCTAAGCGATTAGAGCCTCTTTTATGCTACGGTAGTCTTAAATATGTGAAAATATTATATACTCAAAATTGAATTGTGCTGCTAATGTAAATTAAACAAAAACGTTAGTCACGTAAATAGTTTTAAAATATTAGGTATCTTAAAAATGCCGAGAAACTGCAATAAAAGACTTACTTGTGCCATAATACTCATTACACTTTTTAATACGCATGACTAAGTGTCACGCGAGATTTCATATTTTAAAAATGGGCCTTTAAGGGGACGGTAGACATTAAAATAGTTAAAAATCAACCAAAATATTGAATTTGGTTTTTACTCTCATAATATTCCATATAAAAGACTACATCTTATGCAATGAATCGAGTTCAAATATCTAATTTTAAAGAAATTACAAGGATTTCAAATGTGCAAACAGCGTAAACTTTGCCCTTTAAATTTTGGGGAAAATGTAAAAAATGTATTTCAGCAGTTTTTTATTGATGTAATAATTTATATATTTGCCTAAAAGAAGTGTTTATTTCTAAAAAAAGGGCTAGAAATGTCCGTATTGACAACTATTAGATAATTTAACTTTGGTTATGTAAATGCTATACGCGTAAAATAGGAAGAAACAAACTCGTTTTTCCTACTCGTTGCATAAAGGCGTGATCAACGTCGCTTGAACCAAAGCAAAAGGAGGATTTTACCTGCTTGGAAAAAACAAAAATAGTAAAAAATATTGCAAAACATTAAAAGATAATGTAAATGTAACAAATGATGCGAGTGAATTTTAAAAGTTTCATTGGATATAATACATAAATTGTTTCTACATCTAACTTCGAATCACATGCCAGTTTGCGATATGTTTATTTTTCTCATATTTAATACTATGAGATCAAAAATAGTTAAATGATACGAAAATGTTATCTAGTGTCTACATATTCATATTTAAAGTTAATTTGCTGTTTCTCATGACCATGTATTAAAGGAAAGTTTGAAAAAATATTTAAATTCGGTTTTCTCAAAACAAAACTTTTCGCAGTTCGTATCTCTTGAAAATGCTCCATGCGTCTCATTTTTAGTAAAAAATGAATGATATTTGGATGAAACTATCTTGTTGTATGTTATAGTAAAGTATACTTAGATGTATGTTACATCTAAGTATGCATTTTTGGATATGAGGTTATTAACGAGTTTAAACTTGTTATATTGTTTAACAAAAGGTGACATTTTTCCGAAAACTGAGTTTTCACAAAAATCCTTTTTAAAAATTTCGGATCCATCATATTCAATAACGGATACACAAAAACTTTCGTCAAATCTTTATAACTAACGTAAAGGAAAATATAGGAAAGAATATTGAAAATTAGCGCGCAAGGAGCATTTTAAATCTTTAATTAAAATCATTATTTGTTTCAAAATGTTTTTATTTAAAATAAAATGAAATTTCAATCATATATTTTTTTCCCTTAATAATGGTAAGGTTATAATACGCATATGTATAAAATTTCTTGTTGAAAACACAAAAACATAAAAAACTAATTTTTAAAGTCCATCGTCCCATTAATATGAAGACTGTTAAAGACTGAAGGGTGGCAATGCAAATTAAAACTTTAAAATAAATTCTGAAACACGTAATCTGACTTGTTTAAAATTTTCCTTTATATTTAACATGCAATATGTTCAGTTATACATTATGTACAATGTATAAAACATAATAGCACGCTTTAATTAATAGACTTTTTAAAAAATTAAATATAATGGTAAGCAATTTATTTCAGGATTTTTCTTATTTCTGTTTTTACTTTCAGGGAAAAAACTGTAGAAACAACGAAAAAAGAGACATTCCAGCTGTGCAACTGATTTCACCAAGAATCATTTCTCTGCAACATAAAAAGAAGGTGCTGAAATAATTTCTCGTATAATGTACACTCATATAAAATAACAGAGAAAAGTTATCCTTAAAAATTCCTGAATACTCCTTTCGGAAACATTTAAAAATGCCCTTTCTTAAAGCCTCAGTAATCCTTAGATTCTGTCTTAGTAAATAATTATGTAGCATTTCCTTTCACATCTATCCAAGCATAACCTCTGAGTCAGACACCAGATTTAATTCATTTCGCCATTTAACTAACGTATTAAATCTACGGTTGTGGCTTTATTTTCAGAATGTAAAATTTTTAAAAATGCAAATTAGCTGTAAATTAATACAAAAATCAAAATGGGACTGCCAGAATAAAACAAAAAATGACAAAACCAGCTTTTAATAAAACAGCAAAACGGCGGCAGTTTGCTGAGGGCGAAAAATATATCTATATATATATGTATGTATATATAAATTACCACAAATAATGTAAACGTAACTTAAACTTTACCCTCCGCTATTTTGCGCTTTTATTAAGAGCTGGTTTTGTCAATTGTTTTACTGGCAGTCCCATTTTGATTTTTATGATTTTTATAATTTTAACAAAAGCAAAATATTTTTATAATTCTAACAGCTGCAGTATCATTATTTACAGATTTTTATTTTTGGCTAATTTTCTTTTTCCTGCTTGGTTATAATTGTTTTTACTTTGCATTGTATACACGAAACTATATATTTATTCCAACGAATATCCATTTAGATTAAATGATTCAAAACTACAGCCATGGAATTTAAACTGCAAGTTAGGATTAGAATTATATTTTTTGTCTTTTGTATTTTTGTATATGCATGTAACTATGACTTCTAATTATATAATAGTTTTAATTGTATCATATTCTTACACTTTTCTATATGCATTGCCAATTTTAATCGATTCTTCTAACTTCCTCATCAGTTTTTATAACAATTTTTTGTACATGTATTCCTTTTTGATCGCGTTGCAAAATTACCTTCATGTCTGAATAATATTAATTTATTTCCAATTTTTATACTGTTGTTTTTCGCGATTAAAATAATTCATTCAAACATATGAAGAAGAGGAAACGCAATCACGGACGTATTATTGCGGACTTTTTAGAAGAATTTCGATTCCCTTTGATAAGTCAGTACACGGCGGTAATTTACTTACGTTTTTATATATTTACTGTTCTACCTTATTTTTTATGCATTATTTCTATTCTTTTTCTTTTCTTTTAAACTGGATGTTTTTGAAGAATGTCAATACAAATTTTGAACTTCTTTTATGTTTTATTACGAGATTTTAATTGTTTTATTACAGTTCTTTTCAGTTTTAACATTTCCTTATTTCAATTAGCAACAGATTTACCCTTTTCTAGAAGATAATCATAAATAGAAAATCAATAATTGGCAAGTTTTACATAGCGAAACCTGTTTAATAATAAGCTTACTAATTGATATTAAATTTATCATTTCGGTTGTTCTTTACATTATGGTAACTTGGCGATTTTTTGGCGAAAATTTGGCAACCAACTCTCCTACAGCAACCCTCTATTTTTTTTTCCCCGCCGCCATTTTGCCTTCACGAAGTAAAGACATGTTTCTTTTCTTTTTATCTACTGAACACTTCTTCCAACAATCTAGTAGCCGAATTACACTTATGCTAGAAATTTTATCAAACAAAACTGCTTAATCATGACAAATATTCACTGCAAAATTGGGAAAAAGTGCACAATACCATACTCCTTACGCGTTTTTCAAAATAACACATACACATAAACCATGTACACGCCGACTTATTTTTACTTAAAAAAACATCCCAGAATTGCACAAAAATGCCATTGCGCACACTCTTCACTATATCCATGTACACTGCTTTTTTCTCATAAATTAGAAAAATTTCACGAAAATACATGACAATTTTCTCAATCTTTAAACCCGGTAAAAAGAACATATATGGAATTACCTGATCGCGAAAAAGTATTTACCCTTTACAAATATGAACATTTCCACATATAAAATAAATAAAATATCCAAAAACTTTTACCTCTAAATCATCTATTACATTATACACGTCACCAACGAATTCATACCACAACCATTACAAATACTTAGTGTCAGATATTTAAATTATTTCCATGCACGTTTACTTCAACTAAAACGTATACCAAATTCCTACAAACATAAAATTCACAAAATAACTATCATTTCATTAAAATATAATTAAATTCAAAATCACTACTTAAAATATAAATGAGCACATACATTAAATTAATAAAAATTACCTTACAATCCTAATTACTTTAAACTAAATCATTGCTAATAACAATTTTCCCAATAATACCAAATTCCTTTCCACCTTACATATAGAACAATGCATAAAAATAATATCCTCAAATAATTAAAAATACTAACTTACCTAATCTTCTTCAGAATCTTGATTACGTGGCGGATACACTTTTCTAATTCATTCAATAAAATTATTGAAAGATTTTTTCTGCGAATTTTTCCTCTATACTTCCTCCGCTAAATAAAAAGCAAACTTCCCTTTATCACAATGCCTAAATACCCATTTCGAATTCACTTTAGTTAGGGCCATGGGATCCAAAAATTAAACAACACTGTTTCACACAACACAGAATAAAGCTAAATACAAAATTTCCACATTTTTTCCCGATTTCCCCCCTTTTCCGATTAAAGAACCGTAATTCGTCCATTAATATCACATGACATATCCCATGATCTCTCATTTCCCTCACTCAAAATAATGCGTAATCGGAACTGAGTACTGCTCACATTATTACCAAAGTCCCAGGTAGTAACCTTTATCGCCTCCAAAATGTCGCCAAACTACCAGTTACCATATTGTAAAGATCAACCACGATTTCTCCTTGGTAACGAAACAAAAGTTCGGGAATTTCTTCAGAAGAAAATTTCAAAATAACTCTCATTTATGAAGACGATAAAATTGCATCAATTGTATCAGCTCAGGATATAAATTGACCTATAGGCAAAGAATATGGCAGTGAATGGTAAATCTCGCAATGTTAAAAGCACGAGAAGTGTGGCAACGTTGAAATATGCAAACACTACTCGATTTACACTACTGGCTGGACCCTCTTTTTTGATGTTTGAAAATAGTTACTTTAAATATTTTATACTCTTTTTTTAAATTTTTTATACTTTTTTGTTTACATCCAATTAATGACTATTGAGTTTCATTTGTGAAATAATGCAATGTAAATTATATTTAATTTTATATATGAATAAATGCAAAGTTAGACAAAAGAGTTCAAAATCTAGTTCAACTGCGAGCAGATAGAAGCAAGAAGTGGCGCAAGTAAGTTGTAAACAGCAACAAGTTGTGCAAGTAAGCAACAACAAGTAATGCCAAATAAAATAAAACAAAAACACGTTTAACCCCCCCCCCCATATTTAATTCGGAATAAACCACTTGCAAACATAAAAAATAGAAGCACAATGGCAAACTGAAAAAAAAAAAAAGGGGGGGGATGAGGGGAGGCTAAATATGCCAAAGATGACAAAAAAAATGAAAAATGAAATTTACATCTTTCGCTGCATTGTCATCACGGAGTTGGTGCAAGGAAAGAAGTATATAAATACAATTGCCTCTTTCAGAAAAAAAAAAAAAAAAACACTAAATAGTAACAAAACTAAATAATATAAATAACATTGTTAATATGCAATTTTTTAATCCAAAATTGTAAATAACTATACTTATGCAAGTTTTGTAAACGTACAGGCTAGAAAAAGTTAGTTCAAATATTCATTTATTTATTTATTTTTCCATATGTTGGATTACTTCTGTTTTACATGTTTCTGGACTCATTCCACTCATATTAAAATTTTTTACTACACTTGTATGCTTTTTTATTTAAAAATGCTAGTTACTTTTACAGTTAGTTTTTAACCCGCCCTGTATGTGTTCAAAACTTGCGTACAGTTTTGTTATATCCAATTTTGTATTAAAAACTCTGCATAAGGTTTAGACTTTTCATGCATTGCATGGTTTCTTAAACTGTGGGTCGCGACTCCCCAAGGGGGTCGCGGAACCTGCTGCAGGGGTCGCCAAAAATTTTAGCAGTTTTGATTTTTCTTTAACTCTTTATAAAAATTTTACAATTACCAAATATTTTTACATAATGCATCTGAAAATTGATAAACATAAGACAATGCCGACAAAGAAAAAAGGAAAACGTTTTGAGGCTTTCTTTTTATAATATGAACGTTCATTTTCCTTGCTTTGCACGTGACGCTGTCATTTCGTTTGTTACTTATTTAAAATTTTTACATTGTTCTGTCTTAAAATTAGAAATTAAAGTTATAACTGCTATTATTAGTTATAACTGCCTAAAACTGCTATTGTAGATTACAATACAAGTGAACAAAATTGGCAGTTTCACTCCCGCGTGTGTCGAATTTGCGCAATACTTATGGGGTCCCACAAAATTTTGGTAAATATTATGGGGATCCTCGGATATATTAGACTTATATATAGCACTATTCTAACATAGGAATTTTGACACAAAATCGAACTTTTTCTGAAATAACATAACAATATTTTTACATATTTCGATGTTACGACTCAAATTATTCCTAAATATTAAATTTTGTAAAATTTGGTGCGAAATTTACGGAGAAATTCAACAATTTATGTTGGCGCTTTTTATTCAGTTTGCGCCAAAATTAGTTTACATGGCGAACTTCTTGATATGTGTCAACCTACTTATGACTTATGACTTACTTTTTTCTGGTCATTAACTACTAAAGAGTTTTTGCCAGTAGATCGCATTAAAGTGCACTAGGCAAAGATATTTTCAAATAAATGGTACTAGGGAAGTACCAACACCCGTGGGCGAAGAAAATTCAGCTGCGTGAGCAGGCATATCTTAATACTTACGAAAGTAGGCGTTTATCATAAAAATTGTGCAGTGGTAAGCAATGGCATTAAATTGAAGCATGTAGGCAGGTTCAGTGAGTTGTATGGCAAATGCAGGTGGTGAGCTCTATATAGCTAGTAAGAGTGCAGGATAAGCAATAGTGAGACATCATGAAAATGGCGCGAAGACAGTTTGAAGCTGTGAATGGCATAAGAGTTCAAAGTCCTTCAGAAGTATGCAGTAGTTAGATAGGCCGTAAAAAGTTCAAAAGTTCGTAGAATCATACGATAAAGTAAAAATTCATACAAAATAATTTTAAAAAATGAAATAGTAACATAAAAATCTTGAATAAAAAATTTTCTTGATTAACATTAGTATAAGATGCAACACAAATAAAAGGATAGAGTCCAATTAGAGTTCAAGTAAATTTTAAAATTAAATTTTACAAGTTACCACCATAACGAATTGTGATGAATTGTCCTTGGGCGTTTGACAGTATATTCAATTGTTGGATCATAATCCAACATTTGTTTAATTGCGTTATACTGACTATGCTTCATCTTCTCGAAGAAGTTGTGAGCTGTCATGAGTATAAAGTTATGCACAGATGGAATATCCAGGTCGTTATGAATTATAGAGTTTCTCACGTACCAAGGTGCATTCACAATGCTACGTAGAATTTTATTTTGAAGTATATCCAAATTTTGCGCTCAGTTTTATTGGCGATTGCCCATGCCGGCACTGCATATAGCATGATCGGTCGAATTAGAGATATGTAAAGCATTTTCTTTATTTTTAGACTGAGCTTCGATTTTTTGCCGATAATAGGATAAATTGCCATGTAGGCTGCATTTGCTTTGTTTAAGATATAAGAAATATGATCTTTGAAGTTGAGAGATTTATCTATGTAAACACCTAAATATTTATAGGAATTAGCTACAGGGATTAGAGTTCTATCTAAGTAGATATCAGTATTAACTCTTAATCTTGTTTTGTATCTCCGATAGAGCACAATACAACATTTAGAGGCGTTGAGCTTAATTTTCCAAGTCTTGCACCAGTGATTGATCATATTGAGATGCATTTGTAAATTACTTAGAGCGAGCTGGGGACTTCTGGATTCAGTCAGTACTACAGTGTCGTCAGCATATTTGAGTATTTTCGTGTTGAATGGGTGCGGGAAATCATTGATATAAACATTATAGAGCCGGGGGGAAAGAACGGATCCTTGCGGCACCCCGCTATGAATTCTTTTTCTGACAGATAAGGCGTCACCGCAGCGAACTTGAAAAGTCCTGTTTTTCAGATAGGAACTAATGAGTTTTACGAAACTGTTTGGAAGCATAAAATTATTCAATTTATGCAGGAGGCCTGCATGCCACACTCTATCAAAGGCCTTTTCGAAATCGAGATAGCATGCAGCCACCCCGTTTTTCTTAGTAAAGGCTTGCGAAACAAATTCCACCAAATTGAGAATTTGATGAGTCGTGCAGTGTCCACTGCGGAAGCCGAATTGCAGATCATCTATTAAATTGAGTCTTTCGAGATGGTTAGTGAGCCTTGAGCAGAGGATTTTCTCAAATACTTTTCCTAATGAAGGTAAAAGACTGATAGGTCTGTAGGAAGTGACGAGTTTAGGATCTTTCTTTGGTTTTAAGATATTGACTATTATGGAGTGTTTCCATTGCTGAGGGAAATAATTATTTCGGATGCAGGCATTAAAAATATTGACTATGTTAGTAATACAACGTCTAGGAAGAGCTTTAAGTGCTTCATTGCTAATCTGATCATAGCCTTTGGCTTTCCTTGGCTTGAGTTTGTGAATAATTTCTCTTACTTCTTTTGGTGAAGTAAAGGGAATGAAATTTGTTATAGGATAATTGTTAATACTGTCAATAGTAAAATTAACTTCTTCTTCTTGGGAGTTATTCTCAGGCGGGTGAGGTTGAAATATTTTCTCTAATTCATTAGCCATTATATTAGCAATCTCGTCCTCAGATTGATAGGAGATTCCCATGTGATGAATTGCATGAGTTTGATTTGGTCTGCTATTTCTTAGAGATTTAGCAATTTTCCATACTGCTTGATCTTGAGGATCCAGGTTTGATAGGAGAAAGTCCCATTTTTTGTTTCTGAATTCCATAATTTCCTGCTTGATTTTCCTGTTTAAAAAGTTGATGTGCCTTTTGGCACGAGGGTCTGCGGACCGCTGCCATTCCTTATGTTTTCTATTCTTCTCTGTAATAATATCTTTTATATATTTAGGAAGGGAGAGAAAATTAGTGCTTTTGCAGGGATAAGTCGCATTATTGATTGAATCTTTCATTTTAGTGGTGAATTTATAAATTTCATCTTCGATATCACCGCAATGATTATAATTATTTCTGCAATTATAGTCTTTCATAGTATCAGAGAATTGGGTCCAATTTATCTTAGTTCTGTGTTTCTTTAACGGGGGATAAAAGCCATAAAAGTCGAAGTTCACTGGAAGATGGTCAGAATTTAAGTCCGTTATTACTTCTAAGAGAGGGGTATGAGGAATATTTTTAAGAAGTACAATGTCCAAAACTTCGCCGTTTCCGTTAGCACCAAATCTTGTTGGAGAAGTGGGAGCAGCAAAATTGAGGTCGTTGCTAATTAAATAGTTATGTAAAATGTTTCCATTGCTATTAGATCCTCTAGAATTCCAAGCATTATGCTTTGCATTCAAGTCCCCTGCGATGATAGTCGGGAAGTTGGTGGAGGTTAAGATATCCAGGTCATTATTAGTCATCAGATTATTAGGAGGATTGTAAATAGAAATAAATAGGTAGGCTTCATTTAAAGCAGTATAAATGATAGCTGAAGTAAATTCGAGCAGACTATTGTGAGGAAGATCATATTCAGTATGCTTCAAGTGATTTTTAATGATAATTGCAGTACCACCCCATCTACTTCGGGTTCTGTCTTTCCTTATAATATTGTAGCCGTTTATTTTAAATTTATCGCAAGCTTTAAGGTGAGTTTCACCTATCATCATGACATCAATGTTGTACTTATCCAAGTAATCTTTAATTTCTTGATATTGTTTTATGACACCGTTCGCATTGAAATAGGAAATTTTTAAGAAGCTATTGGTAGCTGAAATCATCGCGTTTATATTGCTATGAGGTCTAAAAGTCATAGTCTAAAGAAGTGAAATATTCAATTGCGGCCATTCCGACCTCGAGTTTACCCATGATGTTTTTTGCTTTTTTAAATTCTGTAAAGAATTCTTTCGCTTTTAGGAGTTGTGTTTTTATCCACTCAAAAAATGAAACTTCTTTAGCTTCGCTTTCTTGTTTATTTTTGTTTTCCTTTTGAGTTGTCCAGCTTGGTTGATTTTTAGTATTTTCGTTTTCCGTAGCTCCAGGGAGAGAAGGAAAATCTTCTTTATTTAATTGAAATTGTTTCTGTTCATGCTTTCTCTCGTTTTGATTGCTCTTATTGAAGACTCTTTTGGGTAGGTTATCCGGATGGTATTTACATTCCTTCGAGTTGCTCGGGTGGCAATCGCCGCACAGAACGCAGAGCGCTGGTAGTTTGTCCTTGTTCTTCTTACAGGTGTAAGTTTCGTGCGGTTCGGCGCATTTAAGACACCTAGGTTTGTAATGACATAGATCTCGAGTGTGTCCGTATCTCTGGCACCTGTGGCATTGCACAGGGCCAGGTCTGGATTTGTAAGCACGGACTATGACGTCTAATCCACGAAGTTGCTTTATTTGGTAGATTTGTTTACCCTTTTCGTTTCTTTTCACCTCGACTAAGAATATAGGTAGTTTAACAATTTTTCCTTCTCGGAATCTTTCGAGCTGACGTATCTTTTCTACAGGAATTCCGTGTTCAGTGAGTTCTTTGTGAATTATTTCCACGTTTGAGTTTCTAGGCAGTTTCTTAATTACTACTTTGATTGGTTTTTCGGAATTAATTTTGTATGTGTGGAATTGCACACCTCGTTTGGCCAGAAACTCCGTGATTGCGCGATAGTCATCTTTATCCCAGACTTTGATGTTGAGTGTATCTCCTGTGAGATTGCCTTTGACTTTTTTTACTCCTAAATTTTCGATTTCCTCTTTTAACGTATCCCAGTTGGCTGTAAAATCTGAGAGAACAATTGGGGGAATATGTCCAGTGCTTTTTTTGGCGAGAGTAAATCCTGCGGACTCTGAGTTCGATTCCTGCTCCATGCGGTCATCGTCCTGTAGGTCATTGAACTTATTTTTCTGTACGGGTAGTTCAGCTTCCGATGAATTTGAATGCGTTCGTTTATGCGTGATGCGGGGGGTTTTAAACCCGTCGCTGTCAGTAGTAATTTTCTTTTTCTTATTCTTAGATATAGTCGAACGCTCTATATTTTTTGCATCGCTTTTTTGTGTTTTATTAGATGCTTTTGCCTTTAACATAGCATCGCTTTCGTTGTTATTTTCCATAATGGAATTGTTTGTTTGATTTTTATGCATGACGGCCAGATTTAAGAATGCGTCGTAATCTTGAATGATGCGTTCAAGTTCCGCTATACGTTTGAGATCATCGCTAGTTTTGTTTTCAACTGAGTTGAATTTAAGGAGATCAGCAATAGCTTGCTTTTTTAGGGTTGTGTAAGAGCTAACATTGGGTGGGAGATTAGCTCTCTCTAAGTGTATATTAATTCTACCGAAGGCTTGTTCGGCGGCTGAGATTTCATTATCTAAATTTGCGGATGGCTGACACTCACTCATATTTCACCGAGGTAAAGCATAGCGAGGGAATCAAAAAGCAAAAATATCTTACCTAAATCCAGAGCAGCAGCTTCGGTGAAATACCGGAAGGCTTACTCCAAAGAAAAGCAAAAATATCCAAATGGATGCGCAGACGATGCGTTGAAAAACCCGATCTGGACGCGATTAAAAAGGCAACCAGCTCAAAGCAAATTCCAACTCAGAATGATGAAAAAAAAAAGTGTCAACCTATTTTCATTTCCATTTTTATATAGTGCGTGAGAGGAAAAAAAGACCCAATCGTTCCTTCTTTCAAATAATGTTCTTTATCTTATATTTTTAATTATAATTCTAATAAACTTTAAGGATTTTTTTTCTTTTTCGAATTTTATTTAAATTTTTTACGTTGCATAGTTTCTTTCGAATAACTGTTTTAAAAATTTCTATTTACTCATTCGAACTGCGTAGTTTAAATCAAAGGTGCAACGTTTATTTTTTATTTATTTATTTTTTTTTTCAAATAGTTTTCTTTATACTATATTTTTAGTCATAGTTACTATTTTAGGTATTTTTTAAATTTTTAGAATTTTGTTTTAATTGTTAGTGTTGCATTGTCTCTTCAATAATTATTTTAAAATTTTTTATTTATTCATTCGAACTGAGCATTTTAAATATATTTATTAATATAAATTTTCCAGAATTTTATTTTATTTATTTCAATTGCGTTTCTTTCGGAAGAATACTTTGTAACCCCGACTAGGATGCATTTGAAAATTGCTTACATTAAAAGAGAAATTACAGTAAAGCACAGTTAACACGCCTTTCAATGTTCCGTTCAGAAAAGAAATATATAAATAAGAGAGATGTATAACCGACATTTTAACTTAGGATGACTTGCATACACTGCTTTAAACAGTTTTATCATTGCGCCCATTGCTTTACACAATTTTATCCCACATTTGGTTTATTAAAATGTTATTCATATTTTAATCAAATATTTTATTTTTGAAATCGCAAGAATCAAATATCATAAGATTAAAAAAGTTTTAAATTTAAAAAAAGTAGAAATACTAAATTTTACGCAAAAATTTATTTTTTCTTCTCTTTTTCTTCAGGCATTCTGCTTCATTCTTGCTCTTTTGCTTTAGGCATTCTGCAATTATATTAAAAAGCATCCAACTTTTCGAAACATCTTGGTATTTCTGACAATCATTTTAAATAAAGTTAGCGTAGTTACCTTCCATTTCATAAAGGCCCAAAAACGGCCGAGCGGTAAAGTCGCTGAACACTGGTAGTTCACTCCGAGTTTTGAATCCCGGTAAACGGGCTGGTTGCATGGGCGTTTTCGTGGATTTTCTCATGTGTAACGTGTATGCAAGCTGGTTTCCCTTAGAAATTTCTTCACGAAGGCATCCTTCCTTTTAGCCAGATAGCCCTGCTTTGCCGTAACTTAATAATCCAATTCAATCCATTTCATCAGAGCATTTTGAAGGTATGAGATAAAAGGAAAGACTGGTTTCATCAAGAGGTTTTGGTTTATTTAATTATGACAAAGCACACTAGGGCTATCTGCCTAAGGGGAGGGATGCCTTCGTGGAGGACTTTCTAAGGGAAACTGGCTCGTATACACGTTACACATAGGGAAAACCACGAAAATGCCCATGCAGCCAGCCCGTTCGCGGGATTCGAACCTCCAACCAAACTACCAGTGTTCAGCGACTTTACCGCTCGGCCGCTGTTTCAGCAGGAGGGAAAAAAAGGCTTTAGGTCACATCCACATACATCACTGGATAAACTCCTGAATCTTCAAATAATTCAATTGAGAAATCATGGGATTCTCCGTTTATGATACGATATGATGTTCTATAACGTAATTTAAATTTATACAACCATATAGTCTAAAACCAGTCGCTCTTCACTTTAATCTGCAATGATATCGTTTTTGTCTTTTCTGTTAACCACAAGCTCAACTGATGGTATTTGCTGGTGTACAGGTCCAAGTGTTTTCTTTTTGAACACCTAAATTCTTTGAAGTATCCTGAAAGTATCTTCAAAAGCGTCCAACTTTTTGAAACATCTTGGTATGTCTTACAGCCAAATTTCCCTACAAATTTTTGCTTACTTTTCTCCCTAATTTTCTTCTTTTCTTCTACAGTTATTTTCAGTGCTAACACAAGAAAATTAAGATTTTTCGATTGCTAGACTTCCATAAATTTTGCATTCTTGTCATTTTTTTTAACATATCAGTTACATGAATTGCGTTTCAAAGTATAATTTACCTGGCGGTTATAATTAAAGTTCTACTTTGAAATGGCCATAAAAGGAAAACTACCGGACCAAATGTTATCACACTTGGGAATCGTGTAAAGGAGGTTATGGGAATTTATTTTCCGCGGGGAAAAAAAAAAGAGTTCAAAAACTCACCACCAGGGTAAAACTGGCGCTGTATGCAATATTGTTAAATGAAATAAGACATTAAAACTTCGGTTTAAAATGTGTTTAATCGTTTCCGAAACGTCTTGCAAAGCATTTTCAATGTAGCGTCCAGTATTTTCCGAAAGCAAATTAAATCCTGTTACTGCATTCTCAACAGCATCTCTTAGCATATCAGGAGGAATGTTACGGACATGTCGGTGTGTCACATTTTTCATTTCTGCCAAATTGTTTAGATTATCACCATAAACAGTGCTTTTGAGATAACCTCATAGCTAATAGTCACAGAGGTTTGAGGTCTGGTGGGAAGAGGGCAAGTGTTGGCTTATAAGACGTTCATTCGTGAAATGTTTCCTAAGTAACTCTGCGGTGGGGCCCAGCCCTGCATAAAAATCGTAGTATCTAAAATGCCACGTTAGTGCAGTTCATGTATCACGAAACATTTTAGCATTGATTCTAAGCGAGCTGCAATCACAGTCGTCCAGTTGTCGACTGCTATTCAGAGAAAAATGGTTCGATTGCATAGCAGTCATTCCACACCAAACGGTGTGGAATAACTGCTATGAATCGAATGCAGTAGGAGAATGCAATGGAACTACGTAGGTAGATAACATGAGGGATTTCTTTGGCCCAAATTGATTAAAAGCGTTTTGAATCAGTATCTTCATGTTTTAGGACCGAATTCAGGCTTCAAAAATTACAAATTAGCGATCTGTAAGACAACTATTTCCAGATTGTACGCACCTGTGCGAGTGATTTATGATCTCACATTTTCTAATCGCTAATTCGTAGTTTTAACCGACGAATTTCTCCCTTGCACGGATGGCGCACTCGACTTTTATCGAATTTAACGTCTTTAAATGGTAATTTGCTTACTTCAAAGTTTCTTAAGGGTATACAACATATTAAACCTGTGTAACAAAAGGTTAAGTTAGATTCCGACCCATATTTCGTTTAACAATATTTCATACAGCGCCATTTCCCCCTTGGTGGTGAGGTTACAAACTTTCTTTTTTTCGCGGAAAATAAATTCCCATGACCTCCTTTACACGGTTACCAAATTTAATAGCATTTGATCCAGTAGTTTTGCTTTTATCACCGTTTCAAAGTGGAACTTTAATTATAATCACCCTGTATATTATTAAATTTTAATTTGAAGCTATGCGTTATATGTATAATGCGTAAGATTTTCGCTTTTATGAAAAAAAATAAATAATCGAAGCAAATATACTTAGGATAATGGGCCAAAACTGAAAAAAATTCCCCTCCCTCGGAAAATTAAATATTGAAATTTCGACCTTGAATTTATTGGATTATCCGAAATATTCAATTTGACTTATCTTCTAAGTCCTAGTTCCGACAACAATTTCGTCAAAAATTCCGAATTACTGAAGCTGAAATAAAAGGTTTAGTATATATTCACTGTATGTTAATAAAGTAATGAGAGTATAATAAAAATAGGTTATAGAATTTACGCCGATACAACTTTTTGTCTGAATGCACAACATGTAATGGAAGAGAAGGCTTGTAGAGATCTGTTTTTGACATGTCTCTAAAAGTAGATGTCATACTCCTTTTGTCTCTTCAATGTCAAAAAACTTTCGTTTGAAAGGCAGCTTTAGTTTTTGGGGAAGGAAAAAAAAATCACAAGAAAACAAATTTGAAGAACATGCAGGACGATTAAGTACACATACTTATTTTCGGAATATAAGCGGTTCTCCGAATGGTTATTGAACAATGAAAAGATGCATTGTCATGCAATACAAAACATTTGGAATACGTTTTCTGACTAAATAACGTAAGATTAAAAGTCATCTGCTTAATTCAGAGCCATTTACAATTCAACTACTCGGGCAATTGCAGAATCGTTTTGATTCTGAGCTTGTAAGACAAACCTAATATCACTGGGTTTAAACACTTCTTTAATGTTCCGAGAACATCCCTTCTTTAGCTCATATTCCAAGAATATTAAGTGAATACAATCATTTCAAAACAAATTGAATATTCATTTGCGCTACGGCTTGGTAGTTTACTAACGAGTTAACAAAACTTAAATTCTGCTTCTTGTGTCTAAGAATACAACAATATTTTAAATATTTACAAATAAAATATTAAATTGGAGATTTAATTGGAGCCTCACCAGTTGCCTAGCATTTGAAGATTGTTAACTACTAATTGTTTGTTGCGAAATCTAACCCATACTTGCATGGTTGGTTTTCGTAGATATCTAAGTTCTCTTTACAAAGATTCTCTATGAAAGCATCTTAACCAAATAGCTCCCATGTTCTTTCTATGTTCAAATAACCAACTAGCCTAACTTAAGCGCGATGTAGCTTGCCAGTCGTGAGTAACATGAAAGATACGGCGCTAATAATTGAATTGCTGTTACGGTACGCTGTTTCTAAACTAGAATGGTCATTCCTTAATTAAATATAATTGATTTGGAACTTCTACTAGAGCTGACGGTAAGAATTGAAGTGCAAATAAATAATATCGTATGATATCTTGATTAATATAAAATTAGAAATATTTGCATTCAGACAGAACGTTTTTTGAAATATTTGCAATTACTTTATAAGAAGTATTTATTAATAACCGTAATAATTACTTATTATATTACTGATAATTAGAATTCATTTCTTCGCAATTACATTCTAAAATAGAATTTTAAGGATATAATGAAAATACGCTAATAATACATAAAATACGCTAATAATACGCAAAATACGCTAAAAATACATTTTAGGATAAAAAATGAGATGAGTTTTTTATGCTTAAAAACTTCTTAAATTCATTTAATAAACATCGTACCCTCGTTGTTAATTGAATCCAGAATTTGGGTGTCGTTTATATAATTATTCTTACTTTTCCACAGAACCTGCTAACGTATCCAGTCATTAAGCAGCTGCAGATCATTTCTACATAACCATTGAACTTCCATTTATTCGGTCTCTAGAGGGTTGTATGTTTATATCATAGTTTGACTTTTATAAATATGATTATTCTAAATCTTATGTTTCTATAAAAATATACTGTGCTTTAAAAATATGGATGATAGTGTTATCCGCTCTTTTAGTCACTTAATAAGCAACAACTTGTTTAGAAATAAATCATGCAGTTAATGTCATAAAATATTTTCGTAAAATTTGAATAAATATCAAACGAAAGCTCTCAGTTTTAGACAATTCGATTTAAACGAAGTTAAATTAAAGTAGCAGACGATAAAACGCCGAAGATAAAAATTTACTCTTACAAATATTTTTTTTTTAAAACAAGGAAGAAAGAGAGAAATTTAAAAAAAATAGTTAAAAATTTGAATAATATCATCTATAATTTAAAAAATAGCTTTTCATATAAAATAATAAATTATTTATTTTTTAATTTATAAAATTAAAATTATAATTCATAATTAAAATTATACTATTTTTAAATTTAATGTATTTATATATTATTTGCACGTATTGTCCTAGGTTTGTATTATATCCACCCACTTCACTTGTAGTATTTCAAGCATCAAAGTAAACTCTGTATTTGGTCAATAGCATCTTAAATTTATATCTTGTATAATTCACTCTATTAGCGGATTGACATTAAGCACTCGGAACATGATATACAGGTATTTTTAAGAACGAAGATTTTTAAAACGGAAGTATATTAATTTGAAATAGTTTTCGAAATTAAGTGTTCGATTTAATCCTCAAAAGGCGATTAGGCTTCCGAGTTCCGGAGTTCAGTTTTTCAATTTTGTAGCATTATTTGGTCTGTAGTTCTTAAATAGGTTATTTAACAGCAAAGAGAAATCCTAGACATTTCCAAATAGTGGCAGAAGCTTTTCAGTTGAACTTTTAAAAAACATATGATAAATTTATAAGCATTTGAGTATATTATTTGACACAAAAATGGATGAATTAAAGTTTATCATTTTCATCCGATACTTATTGCAGATTTTAAATAATTTTATCAGAAAGCTTGTGTTCTAAGTCTAATGATTTTTATTAAAATTCTGAATTGTTTCCTGCACCTTTTGTTTATTATGTTACACGCCTGTATTTATACCTACGGAGTAAAACCTTAAGTGTGTTTTCTACTTGCAAGTAAATAATTTCAACTTGGTGTCTAAAATTATTAATTTTCTTTGTTAAAAATGAACTTAAATATTTACTTACTTTGAAAAACATTTTATTTCACTGCTTGATGTCTTAGAATATGATTTTGCTTGCTTCGAAATGTCATTAAGAAATTAATGCTGGAAAATGCTGTGACATAGTTGAGAGTGCAGCTTGTATGCTCTTGCTCAGGAATAAGCTATCTTATTTAAACATAAAACAACTGTGTATTGTTAATCAAAAAACTTAAATCCCTCATACCATCAAATATTATTTTGCAAAGATAATCTACTATCTTTTAACATGTAAAAGAGACTGTAAGGATTAATTGTTCTTAGTTAGAGGTAAGAATCCAAATTGAGAGAGCTTTGCATTAAATATTCCACAAACGATGCTTTAGATTAACTGGTCTCTGGTATGAAATCACTTCGGTGAGATTGTTCCTAGACAACAAATGCATTTTCTATTGCTTTATTAATCTCGACAAAGAAATTAAATTAATTTAATAATTTTAATTTAATTTTAATAGAATCGCACCATTTTAAACTTTTGTAGGGTTAAAAACAGAATAATTATTTTGCTCTTGTATCAGCAGTTACAATAATTTTAACAAATGGAATAAATTAAAGTTGTTTTGAACATAACGATTGTCTTACGTTAAGCAGAAAATGTTTGTTTAAAATTGCGTTGAAACGCATCAATTCTTTTTAAACACTGTAAGAATGTATTAGAAAAGTTCAGATCCATCCTAACATGCTATGCTAAAAATCTAGTTATTATTTTGCTCCAGTTTCTCCTTTCGCGGAAGCGAGGAAGTGAAACATAAAAAAATAGTATAATATTTTTACTTTCAACTGTTACGGCTATACTTTTTTTTATAAAAAATGAATCAGAAAACAAGAAAAATATTCACATCAGCCTAGGAAAATAGAGCTAGAATTTGCGTGTCTGGTTGCTTGTATTTTAATTAAGTTCTCACCATTTTTGAACATATTTTATCCTAGACAAGACAGTGAACTGATTGTTATTTTGATTCATTTATAACATTTCTTCCCCCGAACGTGATTCTTTATTCTTTCGGCAGAATGCGTGACTCTAGGTCATCTCAACTTCATCACTTCGGCTTTTCATTTTCTTCGTCTGGATCCGCTTCTCTACACATTCGATAAAAGAGCCATAATGGAAGTACCGGGTCTTCACCGTAACTACCACAGTAATTTGATTCATTTAGCAAAGCATGCAATGTTCCGCTGTCATACAGAATGTTAAGTTATTGAGAAGCTCATATTTTACGATGCTACTTTATAACATTCATATTCAACGATACTCCCTTTAACGTTTTTTACGCATTTTAAAATTTTAATATTCTTTGAATTGTTTTGGAATTCGAAATATGAAGTTTCTGATCAGTCATGTTTTAACAAGAGTTTACAAAAACAACAAACAAAAGTTTTCTTAATGGATATATGTATTACAACTCTTTGAAGAATTTTAGAGTATAATAACACTAGAAATGCTTCATATTTCCTAACTATGCTTTATCAGTAAAATTATGCAGCTGAATAATAATTAAAAATTAATTATATATGAGTATAGTTATAATAAAAATAGAAACAATTGAAACCTGAAAATATGTGATTAAATTTCATAATTGCATTAACGAAGACAGAACAATTTGCATTTAATACAAAATACATGCATTAGATATATTAATCATTCATAGGCACAGCATCTCCCAATTGCTGCTAAAATGAGAAATATTGAAGTGCCATAATACAAAATGCACAAATAAAGCAAATATATTTTGTTTATATTTCAATATTCCATTATGCTTATATACAATCACAGCCTCTTATATTTTTACATGCAATGTCTTAAGATCATTTGAGGAACTTGTGGAAAATATAAGCAACATCACTAAAAATAGACATTGTTAAACACATGGATTCTTAAGGGCGCATACACTGGTATCATTAAATTTCGTTAGAGTTTAAGGTTTAAAATTTAAGGACCTAAATACTTTGCAGAAAAATGCAATCAAAATGGTATAAATAGTATTTCTATAAGTGCACTGATGTTGATCTAACTGCAACACTATTCGTGAAAATAACTAAAAGTGATCTGAAACTGTTAGAAAACAGTTTTAGTAGTTCTTACGCATTACTCAGGGATGACCTCTATTATGAAATCAGAGTTTATCACTTTTCCGCGCCATTTTATTAAACTTGTTCGTTGTAGTTAATGTTTTATATCAGGGGCGCTTTAATATTTTTTACAGACGTGACTTACTCCGTCTACAGTCAGTTCGTCTTAAATTAAGTAGTTCGAATTTTACTTTTATCTAAATACACGGCGGTAAGGGAAAGATTCTGTTAGAGAAAGGCTCAAGTTGCAGTTTGGCCAGAAGCGGCAAGAAATTACTTAAAATTTTTTCATAAAAAAGGGATTACGTAATTGCAGTTTGGTAGCTTTATTTACTTAAAGGCTTGGGGAAGTAACACTGTCTTGAAGAATACCTCTGTTCATAAAACTCCTTAAACACATAAACAAGTTTGCAAGTAACAAGACAGAAGAGAAACACCTAACTTAAATAAATCGTAAAAGGGAAGCAACAACTTGTCTTTGGCATGGATTTTTAGCATACAGACTCTATGCTAAAAATCTACGTGTAACACAGGTTGTTGTTTCACTTTTATAAGTTTGCAAGTAGTCATACTTCCTAACGGAAGGAGCTATCTTTAGATTAGAATATGAAATACATGTGGCCGAAAAAGACAATACGTAAGAGGAAAACTCAGTAACCATGTTGGAAATTAACACGAAACGCACTGTTGTTCCCTGTTTCCCTGTCTGAAGTCTCCTTAATAGAAAAATTTGCCACACCATGTTGTTCAGGGAAATTTTAAGTACACATTGTCACTATCGTCAATCAATCAACGTTTATAATTCCAAAACGAATTTCTTAATACTATTGAAACAAAATATTGTGATTATAGTCAATAACTGATTTAAAATATTGGATCATATAAAAAATCCACGCGGTTTTTTGCCCCTAGAGGGTGTTGATGCCTATGTATCCGGCAATACTCACCCGATTGTCTCAAACAAACATTGCTTAAAAGGGGACATTCAGCTTTTATTGTTTATGCAGATAGTCTTCTAATTCGTTGCTCGCGTAAAAGGTTATATTGATTTGAAAATGAGTGAAATATCTGAAGAAATATGCTTTTTTTACTATGAAAAGGGTAAAAACGCTGCAAAAACAGGCCAAAAAATTTGTGGTTTGCTGAATTCCGTTCCGGAAATTTCGATGTCAAAGGTGCACCTCACTCTGGTCGGCCAGTGACTGAAAACGTCGGCAAAATTTTGAAACTGGTGGAGCAAGACCGGCACGCATCTTTCAGGAAATAGCGGAGGCACTAAACATCAACCACATGAAGTTTGGAATCATTTGAAAAGGATTAAAAAAAAGTTTGGATGCCACATGAGGTATTCTCCATTATGAGCTGCTACAACCTGGCGAAACCATCAATAAGGCCCTGTACTATGCACAGTTTGACCGTTTGAACGAAGCAATCCAGAAAAAGCGACCAGAATTGGCCAAAGGAAGGGAGTTGCGCTCCATCATGACAAAGCGTGGCCACACACATCTTTGATGACTCGGAACTTGGTTGGGAAGTTTTGATGCATCCACGGTATAGCCCGGACCTCGCACCGTCTGACTACCATTTGTCCGGTCTCTGCAAAACCCTCTTGATTATAAAAAATTGGCCGACCGAAAGCCGCTAAAAATCGTTTGGCTAAGTTTTTCGACGATAAACCACAGAAGTTCTACACCGATGGATTTATGAAGCTACCCGGAAAATGGCAAAATGTCATAGGTAATAATGATCAATATGTACTTGATCAAAACTGATTTAAAATAAAGAAAATTTTTGTTCAAAAATGTACCAAAAAACCGCGAAACCTTTTTATATGACCCAATACTAAGAATTTTTTTTTTTTTTTTTTTTTTTCTGGCAAGCATCATTTAATTCTTTTTTACAGATTTAATGAATAAACCTAAATCTATCTCAGTAACTATAAGAAGAAAAATTTTCTGAAGTAAGTAAACAATCGTTCTGTTTCATCAAATAATTTTAAAGGTACGTTATTTGATTACGTTATTTAAATAGGGCAAAGCACATGGGCTCAATCTACCGAAGGGAATATATATTTTCGTGAAGTGCTTCATAAGAGAAACTGGCTCGTATTCACGTTACACATGAGTAAACCCTTGAGCAATAACCACGCAGGGTTCACCAGAATTCAACCAAATTATATTTCTGCCGTTTTAAAGTTAATTTAAACATTATAACTATTATAATTTTTGACATTGATTAAAAACTGTGTATACAGTTTTCCAAGAATCGTTTAAAACGTATTATACGGATTCCTTTATTACTCAGCAGTTAAGATTGAATTAATTCCATAAAGTTTTATATTTCATTATTTCCTAAGAATTACTGGTTTATTAAAATGCATGATCTGACTACCATTACAGATAATTATCAAATGTTTGAAAATTTAATCCTATATTTTGGAAACCAGGAAACCACTTGTTAGTTGTAAGAAACAACAATAAAGGTAACAATGGATCATTTTTAAACTGCCGGATAAAGATAATAAATTCTGGTTCGATTGTCTGTCTCAATAGAAGCCTTCCTTTTTCTTTTATGAGCAGCTTAAAGTTGAACCAATTTTACATTAAAAGTTCTTAACAAAAACATGTCCCCTAGATAATTTGCATTCCATTTTGTGTACTGCTTGTTTTGCCTGTAAGCGGCAAATCATCGCTATTTAAAACCAAGAACAACATTCCTATTTGGTCACAGTAAAATTCCTATTTGGTCACAGATTAAAATATTCTACAACATATCATCAGCGATGACTTAATGTTCTTTTGATAATTAATCACAGAAAGGCGGAAAAATTTAAATGAGAAGTTTTGCTATCAAAAATGTCCACACCATCTAGTGTATTTGCCATTTTTTTCCTCACATAACGTTTTGATGCCTTTTTAGAAATTACTGAGGGTCATGAGAAAGCAGTTATGCCTCGAAGTCTGGATCTTCCGATGCTAGTGGAACGTGTTACCTCTTACGCCATGAAGGCAAGCAGGACATAAAGGAATGAAAAAAATTCCTTATATTCTCCTCTACTTAAAGGACAACTAAGTAAGAAAGAGACTCATATCCCAAATCCAAGAAATGACGGATTACCATTTTAATCAGAAGCCTTTCTTGAAGCTTCTTAGAATTTTTAGAGTGAGAACCTTGAAACAGGACCTTTGTCCTCGCCGGAATTCAAACTCAGGATGTTATGAGGCTAGCCGAGACTGCTGCCATTTATACTGCAATAACACGCAGCAAAAAAGGAGAAAGTTCCTTATAATGTAATAAATCTGTAAATAGGAAGCATAATATAATTTCCATATTAATGAATTTTACATTTATGTTTTAAACTCTAGCTTTTATGCAGCTGAATTTGCAGTGTTCAAGATCGAGGTATAGCAAGTGCTGGAACAAAAATATGTTGAATGCAAACTTAAAATTAGGCAAAAATCATTCTTAGATTTTACCTGGATTTTCAGACTCTCTCAATTTCGTTTTCTACACTAACTAACTATTAAGTTCGACTAAGATATAGGAGATAATCGTCTATTTCCAATTAGAGGTGTTTTTTTTTTTTTTTTTTTTTTTTTTTTTTTTTTTTTTTAATGCAACAGTTGATTAATACAACCAGTGCATTTAAATGAGTTTAAAAATACTCCGGGAGAAAGTATTTTGGAAGCCCTTTTTTTCTTCAATATATGCTCTCAAATTTAAATTCAAGAAAATTTATAGAACTTAATAAACAGTAGCTTTCTAAATTTAATTCCTCACATTCTACATTGTTAACTCGGAAGTAATCTTTCTTACGAATCCAGAAGCAAAATAATATCCTAAAGAAAAGAATCTATTTAGCAAGGAGCATTTTTCCTATAATGCTGAAAACCTGAACTTATACTATTGCATATTTATCCGTTTTCTGGCATTATTTTTCATTAAAGAAACCTATTCTAAAAGCTTAGTCTTGAAAACTGGTATGCTTGATGCTTAAACGACTTAAAAAAATTACTTAAACATTACATTATCTGAAATTAACCTAGTGCTTGATTTTAGAGCAAAGATATCAGTATTCAAAACACTTATGATACCATTACACGCTGAACAAGTATTAATTTAAAAATCAAACAACAAATCAATAAAATTTCGAGTTTCCTAATCAAGGACCCCATTCTGAATTTGAATTCTTGGGGTACTTACAAGATTCCTTGCCAGTGTGGTTTAATTTACATTGGCCAAACTAAGAGAGCCTTAAAATTTCGCGTTAAGGAACATGAGGCATATGTTAGAAAAGAAGGAAACACAGAAGTTATCTGTTGCCCAGCATTGTTGGTCCGAAAATCACACTTTCAACTTTTCTGCAGCCAAAATTATTCAAAAAGCATCTTCCATTGGTGAACTGGATTTTCTAGAGGCATTTCACATTCAAAAAAATCTTTCTGTTATAGTTAACGACACTAATTCCAATCCATCTTTGCCTTCAGCCTTTAAAGAAATTATGGTTTAGTTCTGGTTTCATCAACAGATGGCGCCAGTAGCTTGACGCTTGTCCGTTCTTTCTTATCTTTTCTCATGTAATCACTATATCTTATCTCATTCATTTGCGCTTTTGCAGCTGAGGATGATGGTTCGGTAAAACCACCGAAACTAGTCCTGTGAAAATTTGAAATTATAATGCTGATTTTTGTTGTTTGATTTCTAAATTCAAAACAGTTATCAGCTACATTTTAATTGGGTTGCAAATTGGTGCTTTGCTATTCATTAATGAGCTGAATGATTTTTTTTCAACGACTGCCTTCTGTTATTTGTAGAAAAATTTATATATTTTCCTTAAGATCTAAAATTTCTCAAACATCTGGAATTACAGATACCAAAAGCAAACTTGGAGATTATGACGTATTCTTGCAGTATTTAAAAAACTCGTCAAAATCTCAGTAAAATGTGTAAATATTTTTTCCAGAAGAAGGACATTAAGACGGGCGGCAAAATTTATTAACGCTTCATTCTGCTTTGCTGCAGTTAGTATCTTACTCTCAATAAGTAGAAGAGTTTTAAAGATCACTGAGGCTTTAGAACATTGTTTTACTTAGATAAATACATTAACTGTTTGTAATGAATGTTACAGAAAAGAAAATGCGCCCTTTGTTGTCCTGTATCCCTTATTATTAAAGAACAAAAATCTGAATTTTTAGCAAGAGGAAGCAAAAATAATTTTTTACGAAATATTATTACTAAGGCAAACTGATGTTTCTGTTAAAATGTAATTCATGTCCTTAAACTTTATGTCAACTAAATTGTTCTATTTTCAGAAAGTACGCATCCAAACTTATTTGTGTTGCCAAAAAACGCAAAGGAACGTTAATGCAAAATAATACTAGAAGCATTAAAAATTATTTTATATTTCCCATTAAAACTACAGTATAATGTCGAAATTGAATCGAAATTCTGGTAATAATTCTAATTTCATCTTTTAAGCTAAAACCTAGGGCCTTCCCTAGGTTAGGGCAGTAAAATTTCTAAAGGGTCATATGTTATACGTAAGAGCAAACAATTACTATCGCTGGAAGATATATTTTTATGTCTTCCGACGAAAGCTTCAGCTTGAAAATGTCAAGAGTGATAAATCATTATACTAATACATTTTGGGCAAAAGTTATGCTGAAATATAGTTGCTGTTCTATCTTGCTTATTTTGTTGGATTCTTGGAAAATTGTATCTGATGCTGCCGAATATTATTTTGCTCAGATATGCTGGATTAATTTACTTTTGCTTTTTCGGACTGAAGAGCATTATATATCAAACTGAAATTTCCACTTCATATAAATACGTTTATTGATTGAGAAAAGTAGTTATATGAATAGCCAGTCAATGCACGATAAAAGTATAATTAAAAATTTTAAATATTCCTTCAATACCTTGTCCCGTATTACAAAAACGAAGTCTTAGCACATTGAACCTATGACATTTCAGAGCTTCATTCAGCTAAATTCTTGCTAAACACGAAATTCTCTTTCTGCAGGTTTACATAAAAATGGGAAAAATAACATGGCTTAAAGTCAAATAAAATCTTTTTAAATACCTTCTAAATATTTTATTACTAGTTTTGATTGTGACAATTTATCCGTTTTAGGATGATTTCAAGAGCAGATTTCATTATTTATGTTGTTTTAGGTCGAGTGTATTTATATGGTTTTGTTGTAGAGTGTGTTCAGTGCGATCATAAAATAAGTGGAAATTTAAAAAAATGATGATTTTTCTTTACTCATAAACATCAAAATAAGTTCATACGATTTGGTACAATATTACTTAGGAAACTCTTGCTGACTTTAAACCTAATGACATATAATCATGCAGTTGTGAACATGTGAACACTTTAATGAAAATTTTCTTTGCCACTTCGGAATTCCGGCAGCTTTCTTATACCATACTTTTATTTCAGTAAACATGAAAGAATGCTAATTCTAGAGTAAACAAATTGCTAAATGTGTAATAAAGGACCTTAAGCTGTCCCTTTATTAGCACTGTATATCCGAGTACTGTATGTATGAAAACTTTGTAGAGACATTAGGTATTTGTTGGAAGCAGGAGTCATAAAAAATAGCAACGTCTTCGCCGGGAATCGAACCACGGACCTCTGGAATACTCGCCCAGCGTGCAGACCACCCACGAATGCATGTCAAGAAGGTGCGAGATATACCTTATGCCTTTATGGACAATATTTCATGATAAAGCGAAGTATCAGTGCAGAAAAATAAAAGAAGCCTAACCATCATCCGGTATTGAAAAATAAAGTTATTCCCCGAAACATTTCCTGCAGCAGTGATGACAACAATAATTTAACAACTTAAATCTTTCAATAAATTAAATACGTATTATAACTTCAATACGATACATAAAATAGGAGTTCATGTAAAAAGTATGAAGTATTTAAAATATATAGTCTATGCATAACACGAATAACATTATACATTAGAAAATTCCATAAATATACATCTTGTGTAACATTTTCATACAGAATTTTGAATTCAAATTCTACTTTTTAGAAACATATGTTTATTACTTATATTTCAGTTAAGTTTGTGAACTTAAATACTAGAAATTTTACTGGAAGAGAAAAACGCGAATTTGAATTTTGAAAATCAGGCAAAAAGCAACTTTGTCATATAGCAATACTTTCGTTTTCGCCTTGTTCCGTCGTCTCAAGATCTGAGACTAATGTCTTCTCACCCTCGAAATTGATTTATTCAAAACCTACGCCCTAATGTAAATTTGTAATTGTATATAGTTTACACTAGAATTCTTTCATGATATCTGTGTCACCTGTCACCTGTGACAGTTTTTCTTCCCAAATCAAAATACTCTCAAAATTGTAATTTGGCTTAATCTGATATGCTCCCTATATTAAATCTTCAATAAATTTGAAAAATGACGCATTTATTTTAACAATATAGGGCTTATTCTAATACAGTGCAAAACTTCATTCACTAATGAAAGAGTTCCAGATGTTTATTATATAATTTTAGAATGGTTCATCAAATGAAAAAAATAATAAAGTTATTTTCGCTCAAATAATACAAGATGGTAACGCTGAAGAATAGATCCTTTCATTATGCACCACTATTTAATAAAATCATTTTACGATCTAAAAATATGCAAGCTTATTTCAACATTACTTCAAAAATGCATCTGCTAATTTACAAACGTAGGAGCATTAAACTGAGGGTACACTGCGCCCTCTTGAGTTACCAGGAAACCAATTGCTTGAATTATTGGAATTGTAAATCATCTATCGATCATTTTATGCTTTTTTGTCATTCCTTTTACATAAATTTAAGCTCCACTTATCATTAACAAATATGTATTACTTTATTTTCGAATGAAAAGAATAGCAGTGTTTTCAAGCACCAAACACAAAGTTTTTAGAAGGCACTTAACTGCTTAAAATTCTCTTCTTAGGCATTTATTTTTTCTGTAAAACTTCTTAAACTGGTTTAGAGACATAGCTCTCTGGAAATAGAGTTTAGTTTATTTTGAAAAATATTTATTCCACATTTAGCTTAAAACAAAAGATGTGATAGTGAATTGCGCTTTCAAACATCAGAAGCTAATGATCAGATTTACGATTTTTGTTTCAAAAAGCCTTTTCTTGCTTTTAGATAAGACACCAGATTCGTTTATGAAAACTTCGGGTGATATTTTTCGATGGTGAAATAATCAAATAGTTTCGAAATTTTGCTTTCATCAAAGGAAGTGGAAGGAAAAGAATAATTGAGAATAAATAATAAAAATAATCATTAATAATCTAATGACAAGAATTTTTAAAATCTTCTAACTTCGGCATTCTTAAGCTATTTGCTTTCTGGCTTTCCAAAAGATTCTCAAAGAGATGAATTGTAAGAGTATAATTAAACGAAAGACGGATTTAATTCGGAAACATAAAAGGTGAGAAGAAAAAAAGACACTAATTTACGAATCAAACAAAACTTTACGCATAAATAGGAATTTAGTAAAAGAATTCATTGTTCTATAGTCTGCCGATACTTTGCCTGGCAGTTTCTTAAATTCTCAGATATGAAGTTGTTATTCCACTAGAGAAGCCATAGAGCTGCTAAAGAGGAAATGCGTGGATTTTAATTCAACAAAATGGATTTTGACTATTTAACGGACAAGCGAAAAAAATATAAACGTTTATTGGAATAAGCCCCCTTAGAAACGTACACAAACATCGTTTAATACTTTTAAATACTAAATGCCAGTAATGAAAATGCGCATATAGGCGCACTTGTTAGGTTTATAGGTTTTGCCCGATCTCCGAACATTCGTAGAAGACCTAAAAAGTAGTGCATTAAAGTAAATGCAGAACGAGCCCATCTCATGGAAACAAGATAATCAAGTTTCATATTCTGATTCACTATCATATCAGAATTCATCTAACTGCCGAAGACTTCAGGGCTTGAAAACGCGCGAGGATCTTCACTGAAAGATTCGCAGTTCGAAATGCATTGCATGCAGCTATTTTCTTTCTCTTCTCTTTGTATGGATTTTTAGTTTTACGTTTTACGTGCGTCAAGTATGCATAAATGTTCGTGAACTCCGGGTCTTTTGTAGTTCTGAAGTAACTTTTTCAAGAGTCTAAAATTTCTGAAGCCCATTGTATATTTCCCTTTGTCCCTTCTCGTCTAATTAATTCTTGATAGAGCATCCGCTACAATGTTTCCTTTCCCGGGAGTAAGTTTGAATAATAAATTGCATTCTTGCAATTTAAGGGCACAGTAATAGTATAATTTCTTTAAGTTGGTTTAAGTGTCTTACTAAGATAGGCAACTGGCTGTTTGTCTTGCATGAGTAGGGCACCTACCTCAAATCCGATGTATCTGCGAAGATTTCTAATTTACCGACCGCTTCAAGAAATAAAAAGACGGGGGCTTGAATTAATGCCGCTTTAGGTCTTTCAAAAGCCGTGTTTGCTTCTGCTGCCGAGGTGAACCTAGCGGTTTTTTCTTTACGTTCAGTAATGATTCCGTTATATGAGGAAACTTTTCCATTAAAGTCCTGCAAAAGGAGCACAAGCTCAAGAATGAGGCCAACTTCTTTGCCGTATTAGACGATGAATTATCTTCTATTGCTACGATTTTTGAATCTTCCATTTAAGATTTTCCTTTAAGATGAAGGTTTTTGGCACCATTCATCTTTAAACCTGCTTCTTTTAAAAACGAAAGCTCTTCGTGTAAACCCCTAATATGTTCGTCATTTTTGTCGCTAATAAATGTTATATCGTCTAAATAAATGAGCGTAAATTCTCCGAGAATCGACAGTAAGACAAAATCTATATCTCTTTGAAACGTGGCTGGGCCTCCGCGAAAGACACGAATGGCATCCTACGAAAGGCATAAACTCCTGATTTGGTGATAAGTACTGTTTTGGGCACGTCCTTTGTTTTCACACTGTGAGAAACATTGAGAAAATACGGCACCAAAAATAGCAACTTTGATCGAATTTAAGGAATTAACAAATGTGAATCGCAATAACCCATAATACTTGAAAACTGTAATAATAAAATATGTGATCTAAAAGAAATACGAAATCAAGGTAACTTACCCCAAAGTTGACAAACAGATATTACCAAATCAATTATATTTATTTCTTCATCTTCGTTACTGAAATAAGCATTAATAAATAAAAATTATCAATCAGACAGACGAGTATATCAGAATCTGAGTATCAAGCAAGAGAAGCTCATCACCAGAACAATGCAGCACTCAGACTAATGTTAATTATTTTCCATCAGCGCGAAAAGTCTCGTTATGAAAGGAACAATCAAATTTTGATGGCAGTCATTAAACGTTCTTGAAATAACATAGTATTGTTTCTTTTTCTTCTTTAAATCATTAAATTTCAGATCTCATAAACACGTGCGCTCGAAGAGTTCTCGAAAGGATAAAGACGTTGAACTAAAATTAATTTTCGCAGCGATGTATCAGAAACGGGAATGATGAATTTCTTAAATACTCATTTTAAAATCTCAATAAAAAGGATTTCATGTATCAGCAGACAGCATCGAAGGAATCGTAACGAGGGACAAGAAAAATGGTACATCGCATCCAAGGTGAGGACAGCTAGCGGGCGTCCTACACCTTCGGACCCCAGCAGCAGAGGAAGGAGAAACCGGATGTTGCAATCTTTTTCGCCTTGTCATTCGGCGGTCGCAGTTAACACACCTGACGCTGAATAATGTGAAGGCTGGCCTGCACACACACATATCTGGAAATATCCAGATATGAGGTTTAGCTTGTCATGGTATATTTTGCAGATCATATTGTTCGAATGATTTCCTCATTTATTGATGGTGGGTAAAATCGATATATCCTTATGCTATTTAGTTTTCTACAGACAATAGCAAAACGCCTTCTCTATACACTGATCTACACACGCGTCCTTCGAGAAAAATATTCTCCATAGTCTCCCTAAAATTTGTAGGTGGGAGATTACATTTTTTTTCTACACAGTATTGCAGGGTTAGCATAAGGATTGATGGAGATAATAATTTTATTCTTTAGCTTTTATGCAGAATATTGTGCAGTTATGTTTTCCTTGACCTTATCATAGTGGTAGGGTTTTGCTTGGAAGGAAAGAGTGATTTGCAGTTTCTATAATGTGATTTAACACTTGAGTTAACCCTGGAGGCTCATCAGATAAACTGTCTATGTGACAAGATGAATTGTCTAAATTTCTTCAAGGCAGGCAGCTTTACTTCTTTTCCCACTTTACTCATTTATGTCCAATATTCAGTAGCTTCCTGAAATCTTCACCTCCACAACTTTTAAGAAATCCATCCCCAATACTGGAAATATTTCACTAGAAAGAAAACCACTTCCTGATATTCACGTTTCACCTGCACTTATGAGGTTACTTACCTTACGCATATAATTTTTTTGGGGGGCGGCGACCACTGTTTTTCCTTTAACACCAAACACACTATACCGTTTAAAGTTTTTTCGAAAAACATTTTCGATGCTGACGTCTATCTCATCTATCATTTGGCGAAATTTCGTCAACGATTGTCAATCACCAATTGTTACTGGGGAATTATAAAGGACATGGTCCTCAAATGCTCTTGGGCCACTTGTCGGTGAACGAGATAATACGTAAGTACCAAATTTTCTGTTAAGAATCTTTTTTGCACTCCTGTATGCAATAATCATCTGATGATGCATTGTTTAACAAAATTTGAATCACTCCGAGGGTCAAAACCTTTCATGAACACTGTATTTAATTGAAACTGAGAGCGATATTTTTTTTCCGGAGTAACTGCACGCTTTGTATTTCAGTACACTTGACCACTTTAAGTTCTTAAAGGGGCTCATACACCTTAAACCCCTTATGATCTTCGAATATGTGACTGTTGCAAGAACGGGGATACTATATTTATTTAATAAACAATTACTTCCAACTTTTTACAGCTGACGACATAATATAGCTGCTTTGGAAACTAGTAACCAGAAAGTTTGTGTTGCCACAAATATTTTTTTAATTTAATCCGCTTTGTGACAAAATTTTTCGTCATGTTTCCACCTTGCGCGCATGATATTTTAAAAATGGCTAATGGTACATACTTGAAATTAGATGGAATTCTTTATATGGGTAGTATTTTCTAACTGAACCTAAAATCTGATGACTATTTTAATATTAAAAAATTTTATGGACGAAAACATTACAGACTTTTTTAATAAAATACATTTTATAAATTCAACTTCAAATTATCAAATTAAAAAAAAAAAAAAAAAAAAAAAAAAAAAAACATTTAACATGAAATTCTTAGAATTTTTGGTTCACAGTAATTTCCAAATGTTATAAAAGCTATATATTAAATATAGAATTAAATGACGCAACAGAATGTTTTAAACTGTGCGCGCAAGGTGGAAACATGACGAAACATTTTGTCACAAAGAGGATTAAATTATAAAAATATTTATGGCAACACCAACTTTCTGATTACTATTTCAAAAAGCAGTTATATTATGTAGTCAGCTGTAAAAGGTTGGAAGTCATTGCTTTTAAAATAAATAAGTTATCCCAATTCTTGCAACAGTCACATAGTCGAAGATCTTATGGTTTTTAAGGTGTATCAGTCCCCTTAACAGCGTACCTCAGTTTCCTCTTTTGGGATTTAGACTGACGGTCACCATTAGCAAGTGAAAGAGTATTTGCTACTGTCAAACCGTGGGTTTCCTTCTGCTATCAATCTAAGAAAATATCCTATTTCTGTCTGTATCTCAGTGAATCTAGAACGAGGAATAACAAACACCAGCATCTGTGTGTGTGGCCAGCCAGGTAGCCCAGACCACTACGTCACCTCCTGCCCACTAACACGAGAGTAGCACATGCCTTTTAACAACACAGATCCAGCATATAAAAGATTTTTTATTCGCCAACCAGCAGTAATTAAAAAACTCAAATATATTATGGACAAGCTGCAGGCATTAGGCCAGGACTTGTGTTAGTCATTATAACCATAACTCTATCCTTTCCATATAACCAACCGGTATATCCAATGTACCTACGGCAATGTGCTTATGAAGCCAATGGGCCTATGGACCTATATCAGGCTTTTGAAAGTTACCCTACCAAGTTGTTCAATTTTATTCATGTATCCATGTAGGACAATGTGCCGTCATTAATTATCACTCATTCTTACCCTTATCATTAATTGCCATTCATTACTTCATTAATCACCAGTTCATCATCCACAATTGTTGCCACAATTGCACTTAAGTTATTAACTACTTAGATCAACGTACTTATGTATCCAACGCACCTACATCATTCGTTTAAGTGTACTCGTACCATCCCTGTTTATGTATGCAAAGCCATGTAGGATAACATAGGATTATGTGTTATCTCTCATGGTAATCTATCGTTTTACTGTACAAGCACCATTTTCAGTGCACATTTCTAGTAATGTATCAGTATTCAAGCGTATCATTTCTACTAATGATTGTATTGCCATGTAGGATAAACACATGATTATGTATAATCATCAATTGTCCTTTTTCGCATTGACGCACATTTCAGTGTATCATTTCTATTAATGTTTAAATGTATTTAAAGGTTTCAGTTCTAATAATGTATACATCGCCATGTAGGATGATTTATATTCACGTTTTTTTTTCATTAATCGGCGGCATCTTTCATATTAATCTACAAGTATCATCTTCAGTGTATCGTTTCTAGAATTAATATTTAAGTGTATCACTCCTACAAATGTATGTATAGCCCTGTAGGATGCTACACGATTACGTGTATACATTAATTGTCATCGTTCGCAACAATGCACAAGTATTACACTCAGTGCAACATTTATGTCAACTTATGGGTGTTTAAATGTCTCATTTGTATTCATGTACGCATAGCCCAGTTGGATAATACATGATTATGTGTTTTCATTAGTCGTCCTCTTTCGTATTAATGTGCAAATATCATTGTCAATGTACCATTTCTATTAATACATTAATGTTTAAGTGTATCATTTCTACTAATGTATTGTATAGTCATATAGGATTATACGCGATTACGTGTAACCATCATTCTTCATCTATCGTATAATGTACAAGTGCCATTATCAGTATTTAATTTTTATTAATGTATAAGTTATTAAGTGTATCATTTGTATTAATATATGTATAGCCACGTAAGATAATACACGATTATGTGTAATCATTGATTGTCATCTTTCACACTGATTCACATTGATTATCATCTTTCGCACAATTATCATTCTCAGTGTATTATTTCTCTCAACGTATAGATGTTCAATGTATCTTTTTTATTGATGTGTGCATAGCCCAGTAGAATAATACATGATTATGTGTTTTCATTTATCGTCGTCATTCGTATTACTGTGCATGTGTCTGAATATCATTGCTATTAATGTATAAGTGTTTATGTATTTCATTTCTAGTAATTTGTGTATAGTCATACAGGATGATACACGATTATGTGTAATCGTTATTTGTCATCTTCGGCATTAATGCACAACATTATCAGTGTATCATTTCTTTTAATGTATAAGTGTTTATTGTTGCCCATCTCATTTACAACTTAGGCCAATGTATGTATGAATCCAACGTACCTATGCCAGCCAATGTACCTATGTATGCAATTTTTATTAATTGAATGTTGAAGCATATATGCAAAGGCCCTTGTTTCGCCACGTCAAAATCTCATATTCCGCATTAATAAATTCCCGATTTAGCCCTAGTGGAATGCCGCGAGGGTTATGTTGCTCTAGATAGGTGCCGGTACTGGACGACACCCGATTTGTCATGCAAAGCCGTCCGGGTGTCTGGCCCTGCAATCATGTGCCACCTGTACCTCAATTTACGTGTACTCATTGACTCACCTACTTTCGAACTTCACGGTGAGCTCAAATAACTGCTTTAGCGTACTCGAGTTCCGTGATTCAACAAAAACCTGAATCTGCGGAAACTACGTAGGCACATATTACAAGGTACTTCGATTACAGTGGTTACAGTACTTGGGGTACAGCCATTTTCCCATACAATAAAGTCACTCCTTTTACACTCATGTGTAAAATTAAGAGAAATTGTACATTATGTCGAATTTCTGATAAACCATTGGACACATTTTTAGGAAGTTTGGTATGAATATACATTTATAACAGAGAAAGATTTATACATTCCAAAGTCATTCCATGTAAACATGATTACGAGAAAAGCTCATAGAGCAAGGATGACGTCCAAAATTCACGTTGTGATATCGAAGTGAAAATGAGAATAATATGGGATATGATTCCGTTTCACAGCCAGATAGTTCAGACAGTTCGCGTAGTGTAGTGGCATACTGAACAGGAGGTAGTTGAGGAGTTTGTGACAGTTGATCCCGCTTCTCTAGCAAGGAATTTTCATACCGGAATGGTTCTCATAAGGGGATGGCGCGATGGAATTACCTTCCCTAGAGCGTCCCAGATTTAATCTGTAGGTTTACTGTCAGGAGGTCTAGCTGGCCAGTCCGTGCTGCGAATATTGTCACTTCTCGTGTAATTGTTGACTAGCTGAGCCCTATGTGAACGAGCTTTGTTGTCTATTAGCATGAAATCAGGACAAACTGTGCCCCTAAACAGTCGAACATAGGGCTCTAAGATCTCCTCTCTATACCTCATAGCAGTCAGGGAGTCTTTGTTCGCTGGGGTGTAAGGCCGCCCAACACAATGTCTGCCCAAAGCATTAGACCTCTACTATCGTAGTTATCCTTTTCTGGTGAAAGAATCATTGCTTCAGTAGGAATAAAACTCAACGTCGAATAATTGCAACTATCAGAACTCGCAGGAACCTAACACGTAGCATACACTTAAAGCCAGAAACTAACTATGTCCTAAAATCCGAAAACCTCAGTTTAAATGTTGCCTAACTCATTTACATTTTGCTAAGACTAACGGAAAGGAGAAATTGTATTAAAGACCGAAATTATAACAACTGTTTAATTTAAAAGAATAGCCTTATAACTTATTTTTAAATATGATACTAAAATATAGCAATGCCATTTTAACAAACAATTACTTTTAAATTAAAACAAGCATGCAGAAATTAGAAATTTTATAATTTACGGAAAATACTGAAATTTCGATTATCGGTCAGTCTCGGGATAGTCATCTTCACAGATAAGAGATAACAGATAACAGATAAGTTACAGAGATCCTTCCTTTACCACCATCAATACTAGATACCAATGGTCAATAACAAAAATGCATTTCGAGCGTAGTGTATCATGTAGTAGGGACAATAATCAAGGTAAGGAATAAATGTAACATAATCACATCATATGTGTCTTTTATGTTACTTAATAGAATACAGTTTTAATACAATACAGTTTTAATATTCAAAATAATTTCAAAATTCTAGACTTAACCCGATAAGTACATAAGATTTTCATGGTTTCAGCATAGATTAAAATTAAATGTAGAAACTTTAAGTTGTTGGCTTGTATTAAAATAAAATGGGAAAAGGGTTTTCTGCTGAATTAGACAACATATAAAAAACTCAGTACACAGTCCTACACAACAAGAAAATTATAAGTAATATCAGATAGAACGTAGTTAAAATAATAGCTCACAATTAAGCACAGGAAGGATTTTCTATTTAAGTTTCCTTTATTGGTGTATGAAAATTCATAAAGTGTTGGTAAATTATTCTTAAAGAACAATGGAATCCCTTAGTTGCCAGAACTGTAACATGACTCTTAAAAAAATATTTTTCTATATAATTTTGTCTGACAGTGAAACGCTATATTCAGTACAATATTAGATCAACAAAGCAATTACATTTTTACAGCGCATTTAAACCAATTTTCTTAAGTTTTTTTTAGTTTATTGCAAGATACATTATATCTTTTATAGGTGAATGATGGATAAAAGACAAGGAAGGTTAAAAGAGATACGGGTAATCAAATGTTCACCGTACCCACATTCAGATAACAATGAAGTCTGAACTCATACACGTTGAGAATTAAATTAATAAATATAGTTTTCATATTTATGACACTTATCTGACATTGTGTTTGTTTATAATAATATATTCTTCTTTAGAGTATGTATTGTCAGAAGTAAGTCCAATATTAAATATTCATACTTGTAAAAGTACTCATGCATTTTTGAGAACAATACATATATACATATAATTAAATTACATTTTTTGCCATCGTATGTATGATGTAAGTTAAGATCTCTGATAAAACTTGTTAAAGAAACTGAAAACACATTCCCAGGAAACCTGAAAGGAAATAATAATTTTGTTCTTTTCTTAATAAGACGAGGAAATTGAAAATATTTGTAAAGTGTATTTTCATCATCATAAATAGAAGCAGGTACAGAAGAGCAAAAACTTCTTCCAAGAATGCATTTCTAATACCATCACAAATGAAAGCGGATATGAATCCTTAATGAGTTCAATGAAAAAATCAAAATTTTTCGAAATAATTGCTCTGAAATAAAAGTTATGTAATGCAAAAATATGATTTTATTTTCCTTTCCTTAAAGCTAACATGTATTCTTCCAGAGCTCTTTTTGAAATTGAAAAAGAATATAAAAATTGTTATTATATGTCAAGAAAGTTTGAATTAGAAATGAATCACTCACTACTTTTCTGATGTATTTTATTAGTTCTTAGAAGTAAAATTCACTCATATCATATATAATAAATTTGATAAAGGTATACTTATACAATGGAAAAAAAGTTTTAATTTTCCTAATCAATCCATTTTGCTTTGATGAATTGCTTGATGCATCTGCATTTGCTTGATGTGTATGTAAGATTATTTATTTTAAATTTTTAACCAAAATGTAATATTACTCAACCTTCGTAATCTTGTTCTACTCACGTATTTAGAGTAATATTTAAGACATCAAGTTATTATTAAATTTATTATTTTCAAACTTCCAGTAACTTTAAAACAGTAATAAGGTATTTCTCCAGCCTTCTTAGCGAGCCTTCGTGATGTAGTGGTCTGCCCGCTCAGCGCGTAATTCAATTCCCGGCGAAGACGTTGCATATTTTTCATCTTTCCTGCTTCCAAAATACCTAATGTCTCTACTTAGTAACATACGAAAATTTCTTTGCATTCTGAAATTTCCAGTAAAAATGACTAACTCATTCCGAATTCTTAGTTTTCAGTAACAGCTGATAAGAAACGTTCCGAAATAAATTGAAATTGCTGTAACTCAACAAAAAATAGCAAATTAGAGTGATTACTGCAGTCGAATACTAGTTTAAGGCTGTATGGCAATAATAATATCTGAAGAATTTAAAATAATATTAATATGATTTTGAACTGTGATATCAGATATAGCACTGAATACGCCGTCTTATTTACGAAAAGCTGCAAAATGTTAAAGTGTTACTGAAAAGCTGCAAAGTGTTACTGAAAAGCTGCATAGTTAGGAGATCATCTTGAAATTTTAGACCTCTACTTAATTAAAGTGAGCTTTGAAGGAAAGAAATATTCCATACTGCGACAAATGAAACAACGCTTTTCTCGAAGAAAAAAGGAATTTTACCTAAGAAACATGAAATGAGCAATTGTTTAAAACACAACATGAATGCTGCCTGTTGCGTATGAAAAACCTACTTAGAATCCAAGAAGAGATAAAATTACAACTTTACTATTTACACTACCACACTGCTGCTTCCAATGTTACTATTTGCACTGGTGATCAAACGTACCAGTTTATTATATATAATGAAGGAAATCTTGGAATTACAATGGTGGAAAACTTGTGTCATTGCATTTGGTGCAACACCGTTAAATATGCGTTGCATGTTTTCATTGCACCTACCTGATTAGCTGAAATATTCAACTACAATATCTTCCGTATGTATAATGAATTAATTATCATTAAGCATATGTTAAAGCTTAGTAGGGAAGCGCTAAAGACAGAGAAGTACTATACACGCTCAGAAAATATTATGAATGAAGTACGTCAATGTCTTAAACCAAACATTGCAGATAAGAAGGAATTGAAAATAAAAGGCCTTGAATTCTTTACGAGCCCAATTATGGGGATTTCTCAGTAATATCTTAAAACCACCAATTTAGTAACTCATGTCTCTCTTTCCTTACTGTTCGAAGAAATCTACTGTTGCTAGAATTGTGCTTGGGTGACTGCTGTCGATGAGTTTTAGGAACAGATAATCAAAAAAGAGCATCTTTATTAAACAAGTGCTTGCTAGAAAATTTTTGTTTTGGGATAAATCATCATTCAAGGACTGGTGATGTTTAGTTTCCGATCATTTTCAGTAATGTGAGCTGATTTTCTGCATCACCTCCTGTTTAGATAAGTTACGCTTTTTAGAAGTTTGTGAAGTATTTCAGAGGATTTATATTCATGGTATTTTGTTCCAACTGCAAAGTCTTCTGCGTTTCTGGTAATCTGGAGATTTACTTCGAGATCGTACAAAATGCTAGTACTCATTCAGAGAAACATAAGTAATGATCTTTACTTGTAAGTCTATATTAAAAAATATGATATCAGCTGGAGAAAAGCTTTATCTAGGATGTTTGAGATTATTTTTTAAGATCTACTATCATGCCACACATAGAAGAAGTGAAGTATTATTTTCTTAATTTCATTCATGTTTGCTGTACACAGACTGATCCTTGATGCAAATTAGTTCTTTATATCTAAGTTTAGAAACCTAACTTGATCTGGTTATAGAAAGGTCTGCTATGGCCTTAAAGTGTGCTAGACATGACCCCCAAGGAAGCTTTGGTATGCTGCTGGCGGACAAAATACCTGGCAGTACCTCGATATCATTACGGAAATGAAATAAATAATGTTTTTTCTTCTTTCTCCTGACACATAGTTAGTTTTCAACTTACATAATCTGTCCGGTAGTGTTTAGCTAGCAACAAAGATACTTATCAAGGACATAATTTAGAATCACAAATAAAAAGAGAAGCAATTAAGTTCCTCATCCGTCATTATATTCCTTCACCTCCTTAATTGAAAGTGGTATCCGCCGGAAACATCGCGGCGAAAACTTCGCGGACTAAAACGTCGAGGAGAAAACAACGCAATTCGAAAACGTCATGGTACAAAACATCGTGGGTGAAAAGAAAGCAAAGAGAAAACATCGCAGTTCTAAAACATCAGGGTACAAAAAACGTCAGGGTACGTCGAAAAATAAGCGGTTCAAAAACTTCGCAGTTTAAAAACATCGTTATCGAAAATATCGTGGTAAAAAATAAAACACATATAAATCATCGCATGACATTAACATCACAGACATGCGTTTTTCAGGCCTTTATAATTAGAAATTAATGTTCGCATAATGATTTGTGAGCGCGAGATGGATGAAAGGATAATTTTTACTTGCATATTTTTTATTAACTTATAAGGTATTTCTCCCACTTTCCTAGCGTTCTTCGTGGTGTGGTGATTCTGCATGCTGGGCCGGTATTCCAGAGGTCCGTGGTTCGATTCCCGGCGAAGGCGGTTGCTATGTTTCATCTTTTCTGCCTCTAAAAAAATTCTAATGACCCTACAAACTAATAAATGTTTGCTGAAAAAGTAAGAAGGGAACTTAAGAAGAGAAAATTAATACACCTTATAGCACTTAATGGAATTTAAAACTTACATAGTTAACTAACAAAGGTCATTAATAAATTATTTTTTATAAAGTTTTACTGGTAATTTTTCATGAAAAATATAGTCTAAAAGATTAGAAAAAGGAAGATAAGTAACTGCATAAGTTTATTTCATGCCTTTTTTCTAACATCTCAATTTTATAGGATTCCTTGCCAGTGTGGTTTAATTTACATTGGCCAAACTAAGAGAGCCTTAAAAAAATTTCGCGTCAAGGAACATGAGGCATATGTTAGAGAAAAGGAAACACACAAGTCTTCTGTTGCTCAACATTGTTGGTCCGAAAATCACACTTTCAATTTTTCTGCTGCCAAAATTATTCAAAAAGTATCTTCCATTGGAGATTTTCTAGAGGCATTTCACATTCAAAAAAATCTTTCTGTTCTTGCTAACGATCCTAATTCCAATCCATCTTTGCCTTTGGCCTTTAAAGAAATTATGTTTTAGTTCTGGTTTCACCAACAGATGGCGCCACTTGCTTATTCTTGTCCAGGCTTTCTTATCTTATCTAATCATTATTTCCTATCTTGTTCATTTGCGGTTTTGCAGCTGAGGATGGTGGTTCGGTAAAACCATCGAAACTATTCCTGTGAAAATTTTCAAATTTAACGCTGATTTTTGTTGTTTGACTTCTGAATTAGTACCCTGTATAATGTTTAATTGTATAAAAAACTGTTTTTATTGATTGATTCTTTTTCTTTTATATTTATATAAATTTTGTTAATGTAGACAAACGGAAAGAAACATAAAATGAGTACCCCTTAATTGTTCATGTTATGTTTGAAATTATTATCCCTTGAAGAGTTGATTTGAAGCATTAAAATATGAGTAATTAATTTGCTTATTCACTTTATTTTTTTTTTAATTCTTCAAAAAATTTATTCAAATATTTTTGAAAAAAATTTCAAAGTTTTTTTTTTTTTTTTTTTTTTTTTCAAATTAGCATCTTTGCTATAAAATGTATTATTTCAGATTTTCGTTTCTTCTCAAAATTTTTACTTCTTCCAAAACAGAACACGTCAATTGATAGGGGAGAAAAAGGAAACTTTCGTATATAGCTTCTTGCAATTTTTGTATATGAAAGAGATGTTCTCAATGTCACACATCATCTACCTTTTGTGCAGTTATGAAACTCAGCAAATGCGATAGAGTGAAACTTGCAATGCTGTTTTGGAAAAAAAAGGGAGAAAGGACCACCGACCATGGTATTGGGAATCCAACAGCAGCGTAGTATGTCTTCTTGCAGCCTTCGGCTAATGTAGCGGTGATAAACAGTTGTATTCAGGTAGGAAACTGAGCACAATCATAAGTATATGATTTTTTCCTATGAAGTAACGTATGATGCGTTTTTATAGCAAAAAATAACAAATTTGCGTACAAGTTAAATGTACTTCTTTTGAAAGCATCTGGTCTATCTATCTATCTAAATCTATAGCTGTATATATATTTCCCCCCCCTCTCTCTCTCTCTATGTCTCTATGAGAGTGTATATACACTCTATCTATTTTTATATATATACACTCTATATATATATATATATATATATATATATATATATATACACGAAGCAAAAAGTGAGCCTATTCCTGTTGCGGCGCCATCTTGAAACTGACGCTGCGGCTGCGCAGCAAGTATGACAAGCAAGCAGCAAGTAGCTCATGAAAAACTTGGACAGTTACCAATACTTACGGTGTAGGTTTTGCACGAATAAGGTAATACATTGATTTAGTATTAATTCTTAAAACCGCACCATTCATTTATAAAAATTTGTAATAAACTATTTAAAAAAAATATAAACGTAATAAAAAACTAGAAGAAAAGGAGATAAACATGGCAAACCCGAAAAGAAGAAGAAATTTACAATGTTTTATTTCACCTTCAATCAAAAGGGATTGGTGGAACGAAAGAAGTGAATATATCATACTGTTTCTGAACTAAGAAAAGCACAACGTTTAAAACTTAGAATAATCTCAGAAAAATAATCAAAGTAATTAGCGTATTTATCAGTCCGACCCCAACAGCCCGAAGTAAGAAGTGTAAAAAATTGTAAGATTATAGCATCGAAAACATAACCAAATTAAAAAAAGATAAAAGTATTATTTTGAGGAGACTGAATTCAATAAACGATGCATTCAAATATAAGCAATACAATACACGAAAAAAATTTTAACTTATGAAAACATATACAGGACAGGTTAATTTTTATTTAAATCATAGTAACAAAATCATAAACAAGCACAAAAGCTCAAAAATCTAATAATCATGTATTTCAATTTAAGTAGACCGAGTCCGGAAAAACATGTAAATCAGAAGCAGTCCAACATATAAAAATAATTAATGAAAATTTGATTCCAAAGAATATAAATTAAAAAGCGAGTTAAATTCTTAAAATCTGTAACATTAGAACAATAAAAGTTTTGAAATGACAGATTATTTCTATATATTCAGGAGCAAAACATTTTTGATAAGCCTAAAATGTGTCAAGTAATGAATTTAGATAAACTACGAATTTTAACTGATTAATATTATTAAAATAATTACAAAAAAAGAACTTCTATTGTAACATTAAATGTGGTGTAGTAAATATGAATAATTTGTAAAGGAATTAAACATCGAATTACCTGTATTATAAATCCTAAAAGATATATGTATATATATATATATACATATGACTCAATGTACCTAATGAAAGTAAAACAAAAACAAAATGCAATGCTAATTGAGTTAAGACACGCATAAAGCTGCTGCAATACAAAGTAATAAACAAATATTTATTTAAGCAAAAGAAAGACTTAATTGTGCGAGGGATTTTCCCCCAGAGTCAGTTTGATAACAATAACATGTTTAACACATAATTAAAATTACTAAAAAGTAAAAACTTGTGAATAAAGAGTAAACTACTTGACAAAATGAAATATCTTTAAATGTAAAATACGAGATGAAATGGAATAATTGCAATGGAATTGTAAAAGTATAAATTCTGAAGCAAACACATGTATTTCATGGAGCAGCAAAAAAAAAATGTTTTTAAAATGAAATGAGAAAAAGAATGCTAAATGAAAAAGATGGATCAAGAAATCATGCATATATCTCATCAGTGGGCGATTAGCAAAAAAAAAAAAAATGAAATGAAATGAGAGAGACAATGCTAAATGAAAAACATGGATCATGAAATCATGCATATATCTCATCAGTGGGCGATTACATTATCTGCGTTTTAAACTCATGTCGCTAATTCACTTAAAAAATTAGAAATATTGAATGTTTTTAAAAAGGCCAAAAATAACGAGTGAACTGAAGAGTGGATGAAAATAATTTAAATTTATTAAGAAAGAGAAAATATAATCACTCTATAAAATGCGCTTAAGAAAGCTAAAGCGAAAAGCATGATCCGAAGACACCATTCGTACAGTGAAATGTGTTGGAGCGCTATCGGAATGTTGCAAACTGGTGCAAGACATTCCGCTGGAGACAGCTGGATATGTATTGTAGTGTCACGAATAGGCAATGGAATCATTATCAAAGAGATAGAAATTCCTGTAGAAGACGTGAGGTGGATTATCACAACGGCCAACCAGCACTTCTGTTGCTATGTGCAAGCGGCGTAGATCACTAACAGCCCAACAGCTGGCGTCCATATCTCTGCTGCTGCAGAACGGCCCATAGTCCGCCAAACTGTGTTGCGTCATTTGCGTGAAGGTGGACTGTAAACTCTACGGCATGTGGTCTGTGTTCCGCTGTTCCCATCACATGTCATAGCGCGGTTGAATTGGGCTCGTGAGTATTGCAGTTACACACCAGAACTGTGAGGCCCTGTACTCTTTAAGGCTGACTTTCGATTTAACGTTCAGAACGATTCGTGAAGGGCAATGATACGGCGAGAGTTAGGTACACGCTATCCCGAAAAGTCATCGAAAGACAGAAATGCAGAGGAGGGAGATGACTTGTATGGGCTGGGGTAGGAACGAACAGCTGAACCGACCTCCACGTAATACCTGGTGTTTCCTTCACAGCCGTACGATAACGCAACGAAATTCTACACCCTCTTGTGGGTCCTTTTAACGCTGCAATAGGTACCAACGCCATATTTATGGACGATAGATAATGTCCACCTGCAGAAAGGTTGAGTAGTGCGAAGTTATCTGGAAACTGAACTGAAACATTCCCCATTTGTCGTGGGCTGCTAGATCATCGGACCTGAATCCTATAGAGCATGAGGGGTACATGTTTGGACTACGGACAGCAGGTCGCAGTGTGTCGCCAGGTACTAACCACGACGACATGTATTTCGACATGCACCGCTACGGGAATTGGTGCTCCTGCCACAGCAAACGATCAACGACACTATTGCCAGTGTCATTGATTCCTCGTAATCTTCGTCTCAAGAGATTTTATGTAAAAATGAAAAGTAAGATTACGAGTTATCAGGAAAGAATTATAAGGGCTGGTGCTAAATTCCAGTTGGATAAGATTATTTTGGAGATGGAGAATGATCTTGTATTGCATATAAGTAAATTGCTTCGTATTAAAAAGGCAGGACAATAAAATCTCTTGGTGGTCGCCGGAGTTAACTATGTTGAAGTGAAGAGTTCGGTCACTGAGAAAATCTTATCAAGTGAGATGTATTTCAGAAGAAATTAGAATTCAGTGAAGGATCTGCTATAAGAGAGAATTGGCAATGTATAAAAAGTAAATTAAGAAAACAAAATATGAAAGTATTTGTGTGTGTGTATTTAATTATGGCAAAGCACACTAGGACTATCTGCCTAAGAGGAGGGATGCCTTCGTGGAGGACTTTTTAAGGGAAACTGGCTCGTATACACGTTGCACATGGGGGAAACCACGAAAACACCCATGCAGCCAGCCCGTTCGCGGGATTCGAACCTCGGACCGAACTACCAGTGCTCAGCGACTTTACCGCTCGGCCGCTGGTGGGCCCAAAGTATGAAAGTAAATTAAATTGCTTTCTGAAAAGTAATTGTTATTAAGATGGATTTTTTAAACACGCAACTCAAAAGGTAAAATCAAAGTGTTGAAAAAGGCTTGATGGTAATCGACAAGGAAATATAGAGGATGTGAAAAGGGAAATTTTAGATTAGATCTTGGGAACTAGTATTTCTATACAGAATAATTTTGATTTCTTGTAAAACATAAATGAATGTGATGCCGATGATAAAGAATTTTTGCTGGATGAGATTCGGACATATATTACTCAGCTTCGTACAAGAAGCTTCCCTGGTGTGGACGGTATATACGCGGGTATAGTCAAGATGTTGTTTGAGTTTTTATCCTAGCTAGAAAATTGCAAAACTAGTTTTTCTACTTAAAAGTAACGATCGAATGAGACCAACATGTCTTTTAAAGGTGATGGAAAAGGTGCTGGACAAATGTGATTGTAAATAGCTTGCAATATTATATAAAAAAGAAGAAATTTAAGTCTTCTAATCAATATGGTTTTGCGTTGGGCGGAGCACAGACGATGTATTATGTTAAATTAATTTTACAAGAGGTAATAAAAAGATAGATCATGTGGTGGTCGTCTCTTTTGATATGACTGAAGCATTTGTCTCTATTCGTTCGCCGTCACTCCTTGTCAAGTTACTTGAATTGAAGATGCCAAGAAAAGTTTTAAACATTATTATAGATTATTTTAATAAAAGGATGATTGTGTGTGAGAATGAAGATGGTCAATCTATAATTATTGATTCTAGCAAGGGTTGCCCTCAGGTGTCTTCTAGTGTTCATCTGTACTGGAATCTTATTGCAAATGATTTATTGAGAAGACATTTTCGTGAAAATATACATTTGGTAGCCTGTGCTGATGACCCTCTGGTGCTTATAAATGGTAAATCTTTGGAAATAATCGAAGTGAATTATTGAATTAGTTCTAGAATTAAACGATTGGGGAGGAAAAGAAGGATTAAAGTTTGATATTCAAAAGACAAATGCTATGTTCTTTCCCCTTCAAAAATAACCTAATGTCTTTGCAAGGTGAATTATCTTAAATGGTCTTTAAAATTTAATTACTTTTGTTCTTCAATATTTAGCAGTTTTGCCAAGTCTTACGTTTAACATTTATTAATTGTATTTTAATTTGCTCATTTTTTGTCTTCGTAGAGTTCTGATTTTGCTGTAATTTTCACTGTTATTCGTTTAGTATCACATCGGAGAAAACTATATATTGATGAATAGTAATTTTTTTTTTTTACTTTAATCTGTAATATTCTGTTTTTTAATTTTATTTAAACAAAATTTTAATTGACATTGTCTTATTTAAATTACATTTATTACTTTACTTTTTGCTTTAAATTAATTTAGATTTGTTTCTTATTTGCGTTTTTATAATAATTCAGAAACATGACACTCTTGAAACATTTTTGGCTGCTCCTTGTAAAAGACCAAAGAGGTTTCAACTATTTATCATATTATACAATAATTATATTATTTTATTGAGTTATTTTGCTTTTGTTTGTTTTGATCTGTGTTCTTCCTGTTAGATTGTAAACCAACGTTTTTAGATAAGTATGTATATATCGTTGATGTTAAATTTTATGTTAAATATGCTTGTTTTAGGATTAATGTGCTTTTAATATAGCATTTACATATAATGAGTCTAGCTTAGTTGCAGATTCCAAAGTTTACTTCAGAACATTTACTGAATCATGATAGCTTTAACAAGCTGTAGTATCTGTATGAAATACAGCTTTGATTAGTTAAAATATAAGTATTAACAGTTGATTTATCGAAATAATTTAGTTTAATGGATGAATTAATTTAATGTAAAATTATATAAAAGTGATATATTTTACCCCTAATTCTGAAATGATGGTGTAGATTTATTCCAAAACTATTATTCCATGCACATTTTGAAATTTATAAATATTTTAATAAATATTCCTTTTTAAGCTAGATTTATTTAAAGATAGTGTCTGATACACTAATAATTTATTTTGCTTAGAAATTTCAATATAAAATAACGAGTAGGAATCTTTTATAACAGCAGTATTCATTCTTAAAATCTTAAAATAGTTCGTGAAATGTAGAATAAACGATATTCTATTTTGAAATTTTGACTGTCGATTAAAATTTCAGACTTTAATAAATTAAAAGGGCCGAAATAAAAGTCTAGCCGATAATAATATTAATATCTAGAGATTGTCCCTAAATTGTTTTAGGTTGTCTTCCTCTCGAGAAAAATCTTATGCATTTAATTCCACCCAACTGAATTTGAATTCTGTTTATCATGCACTCTAGGAAAACGAGATATTGAATTTAAGACGCTTGCATGAATGATGTTTGCTTCTTTCCAGAAGGAAATTCCTTTATTATAGCCATTCTCATGGTTTTCAAGAGACGCCAGTTCTTTTCCCATGTCGGAGGTCTATTGCATATGTGATACCAAGAGACCTCCTTTTCAAGACTCTGAAAATATTAAACGACCCTATAGAATGAATGCGCTATATTCTTCGAAACCGAAGGAGCCTCGGAAAAGAAAATGTGAGATAAGAGGATATATTTCTTCTAGGAACAAAAGAAGTGGATTTTTTATATTTGAATTTATACGAAAAGACATTCTCAGATAAAGACACATTTTAAAGCATAAGTAAGTGGAGATGCGTTTAGGAATATATTTATGCACACACACACACACACACACACACATATATATATATATATATATATATATATATACTACTACTGTTGTTAAAAAACATAACATATAGAAAGATCGTAGCTTCAACTATTTTCCTCTCTTTAACGATACATAAAGTAGGTTACAGAGAACAAATTCTTGGTATTTCAGCCTCATAAGTGCATTAGTTCCAAAGCTGAGTAAATGAGATCTCAAAGCCTAACCTCCAACAAATTAGCTTTGATTTCTTTATAAACGAGTCCTGAAACGCTAGTAAATTTAATTATAGTTAAGCAGGATGTAAAAATGCATCTACGTTTTGTAAGACAAAAAATCGTGTAGTCACATCTGTTAGAGGACGAGTTACTGGCACGAAAATACCCAATGCTTTGTTACGTGATATTGGCATTAGCGTGAAGTGGTTCCGTTATAAAGCTTATGCCGTGAGACTGGTTCGAAAAGAGCGCAGAACGCAGAAAAGAGGTTCTGAATGTTGCACGCAGATAATACTGAGAAACGACTGTCATCTCATCAGGATATCTTTGTCTTATCGGCCTGCCTAATCGTTTAGAATAGTACCTGCATTCGGAAATATATTAACCAATTATCATGAACATTATTACCTCAGTAACCTACTGTTGTGATTACCTCTTAAATTCAGTAAGGTAATGTAGTAATTTTTGTCACTTATCTGACAGTATCATCAAGCCACGTTTACGAATTTTATCATGGCTAAGATAAAAAGGTTGCGCCTGTCGTGTGATCGGGTCGTAGACACCTTGTAGGTGACAACACAGATTTGTTCACCTCCGTCCTAATTTTGATGGAGAAATCCATGAAGTACAGTTTCGAGAATCTGCCACTTCTCTTCCTTTTCCATAAACCTCTCGAGAAAATATTCGGCTCATAAATACTTTAGATACCCCATACCTCAATGACACTAAATACTGAGAACACCCAAGCTCCTTTGAGATTTAACGTCATGCGTCGTGCATTTAACGTCGTGTGAATACGTGATATGACATCTTTTTTATTCTGCTGAATCACGTTTTATTGAAGCCAAAATATGATGACATATGTGTCAACCGCCAAAGGATTGAAAGACACCTGGAAGACTACTAGTACCCGGATTGCCACAATAACAAACAGCATGAGATATTAATGAATTTAACAGAAGATTATCTGTCATCAGTTACTTTCTACAACTAGCTTCACATTTTCGTATTTGAAGAGTCTTCCCATTGATGTTTTTCATCAGATGAATGCCCTTTCTCATACTGCAACAGTAATTCGGAATAAAAGATGTTCCATTTCTTTCGCCGCTTCGATTACCAGAATTATCTACTATAAAAAATCCATTGGATATGGTCAAATGAAGGAACATGCGTTATGACAGTCCTCCAGCAAATCGATGAATTTTTAAAGGGTTTAAAGCAGCTTCGATAATTATTCAAGAAGACCGCACTAAAATTTTGATTCTCAGAAAAATTGTGTGTAGCTTAAGCTGCATAAATAAGGGATGGACACGTATACTGAAGCGTATCATGTGTATTGCTTTGAGGAATATGATATATATTGTTCGATGTGTATGATACATATTGTGTTGAAACTCTTTGCATTCCCTACCCTACATATACTTAAAAAAAAAAAAAAAAAAAGCTTTAGCTACCTTTTTTCGAAGTACTATTCCGTTTTTCAAGAACAGTAGTGCATATGTATATACGTATATGAACGAGGTTACATTGCTTACATTATAAGGGAAAAATATAGTTTGATTTATCTTTAAGTAAAACTATCTTGCACATTTTTCAAAAATATAACACCAAAATAAGCACTTCTCTAAAATGTTCTTTGAGCGACCTTTTCTGAGATATTATGCAGAATACATTGCTCAACGAATTACGTTTTGTACAGGAAGAGCTCAACTAACTGGATAAACTAGTGAGACTACAAAATAGTACAATAATGAATTTCATATCTTGCAGCTTTCGCTTGTCTTAGGTAAATTTGCGTCTTTACCAATTGATGCGTATTCATTTGGAAGCTTAAAATGTTAGCGAAATTCTAAATAATTCATTTCGTAGTTGTTCATAATAAAAAGATTAAAGTAGTTTAATAAGGAAAAAGGAGAAATTATAATAAAGTAAAACACAAAATGTTTTACCTAATTTTGAATGAAGACTACCGAATTTAAATTAATGCATTAAATTTACTATTTTAAAGCTTCTCATAAAACCAGACGCCAGACTTTGTTTGCAATTATGCGGACTGTCCTTTATCAGCTAATGATTATTCAGCTTCTGCAATCACTACATAATAGCAACTAAATTACGGTATATTTTTTTCGAATAATATGTGCAGTGATATTAGCTTTTTCCCTTTTCTCTGTTATAATTACACATTATTTCCTTTAAAAAATCTCGGGATAGAATGTCATTTCGAATACTATGCTTAGTTCTGTGCTTATCTCATCTTACTCGGTATCACTTACCAAAACGCCATTCATAGCATTTTGACAACAAATAATAAGTTCAGATATGTTATACAAAATACATCTATGTTACAAATAGCATCGTTTTTAACAGTAATTAAAGAAAGTATGACGACCGAAGCTCAATGCGATCAACCATCATTTTCGAACACTTAACGATAAAAGTGGTGATTAAAAAAATTGGTTAAAGCAACGAACGTAATTCTAAAGATCAGTGAAAAATATTGGATGCATTTCTATCACCATTAGCTACATTATATCACGATCTTGCATAACGTGAGCAGATACTAACTTTAATAGCAGCTGTATGATTTTATGTAATTATGATTTTACTTTTCTGTGTGATCGTATCTCGAGCGTTTCTTAGTTCGTCTCTGTCACCATTAAACAATTATTTATGATGTTATTCAAGTTAATTTTCCTTAGAAAGCTTTAGGCTGACAGTCACTATAATCTGTTACTTTAGAACAGGTACGGGAAAGGCATTTCCTTCTCCAGGCTTGCCTTTTCACCATGGTTATGATCTCCTAAATAAGATCGTCGTGTCTTCTAATTCCCCCCCCCACACACACACTTCATTTATGTTTACCTTGTTTTGCTTTGTAAAAATCACGCAAATAAAGGCTGTATTGAACTACAGGTGGAAAAAATAAGTGATGTGCAGGGATGACGATCGAAACTGAGGAACGTTGGAAAATTGCTTGACAAAGAACTATAAGAACTGTAACTATTGTTTATTTTATAAAACAAATTTCATTATGAATTGGACTTTTATTAAATAACTTGTAGTTACATGAATGGTATAGGATCAAAATGAAAGTTTCTGTAGAAGATAATGGAATACTGTTTCGCTTTATATGAAATTTTATCCCACAGTTCAGACTAGCAAAGCTAAAAGAAGTTAAAGAAAGTGAAGAGAAATATTTATTCCTTAAACCAGCTCCATTATTTCAAAAAAATAATATTACAAAATTTGCATAATAAACATCTGTACATCGAATAATTTTGGTTATAAAACAACGTTTCGCAAACTAGCCATTTGCACTAAACGATACCTGACTCTCTTTGAACCACGAATCTAGAGAAGAAGCATCAGCCTTAGAAATCTAGAAGCGCAATCCAAAACCCATTAAGATTAGCAATGAGTCAAGGAGGCCAAAATATTCGACAATTTGTCTCGCCACTGAGCTTCAAGTTGACAAACTGTCATCCTTACTCCGCTTAATTCAAGAACCCTCTAACAAAGGTGTAATTAATCAATACTCATAACTGCACTGTTAAGTACTATGCTTGGTCTTTATGAGCAGGCATTAGTTTTGTCCTTAATGGCAATCTCTTTAAATTTTCATTGAGTATTAGTCATATTATTTAGCCTCGTATGTGTCCTTAAACAGCAGTAAATTCAAGGTAGTTCGTGGTTATATAAAAACAGTTATGATCTGGGGTTTTCTTTCTATTTTGTCAGCAAGCGTTTCGATATTAATTTATCAGATTTTCAATGATATTATAAAATATTTTAATAAAGGACTTTATTTTCACATTTTTATATTTAAAATTTATAAAAATTTAATAATGCTAAACTTGATTTCAACTTGAACTGCAATTTATATAAAAACCTAAATATTGAAAACCTTAAACATATTTCATCTTATGTAATAAGACAGAAATGAGGGTTGTAAAGAAAAAAAAAAAATCAAAGTACTCATGAAGGCATGGTTTTGATAAATCTCATGCCAGTTTGCACTGAAAATGACCTAACGATTTAAGATGATTTACTTATACTCTTTGAATATTGTATTTCTCAGTCTTCCAATTAACTTTACTTACTGTCGCCACTGGTTGAAATGCCCAATGCACATACTTTCAGCTCCGCAGTTTTTAAACAAGAATATTCTTCAATTAAATTATGATCGAGTATTCGGCAAAATGTGACACTCCTCACTCTTTATCAACAGAACCCTTTTTTAAGCGAGTTTATTAAATAAAGTGAGGTATTTGAGTTTAAAACATTAGCCATAATCAATTATGAACTTATACCAGATTTTACATTCTAGTTAAACGCGTTGCTATTAAATTTCCTTCGAAATTTGTTTTATTATGGCCATTTAGTGTCGGTTTGTTTTATTTATAAATAATTATTGAAACTTCAAACTATTGACGAGATTTCAGAGGATGCGAAATTCCCAGAGACTTGAGAATCGTCATATAGAATTGACAATATTTTGAAGAAGATGATGTAGTCACAGTTCATTGTTAAAACACTTAGAAAGAGAATAATGAAAGGAATTTTAATTAAAAATTAACAGCGGGGAAAGGATGTTACCTTAAATTGAATCTACGTTACCACAGGTAGGATATTCAAATACGGTCCGGATTTTTCTTTTTTAACGTGACAGTGCCTATGCAAAAATAACAAACTTTAGCTCTTCCTACTGCCAATTATTACGTACAATTTAGTAGTAGCATGATGTGTCAGTAGTTTGTGGAATCTATGAACTGTTAAAGTGATGAATAGACAGGAAATTGCTTGATCTTAGGAATAAAAGACTGTCTTCAAGTTTTAATGCAGGTTGATTTTAATTTTGCTCAGGCTTTGCAGGCGAAATGGAGAACAATATCAGTCAAGTATCAGCAGGTGGGATGTAATATCATTATTGTCAAGATTTACCCGTCAGTTACTGCAAAGTTTACTTTCCCATCAAGAGTAGATACGAACCCAACCAAAGAAACGGTTTTTCCAAGAAGTGATAAAAATAACTGCCAGAACACTAGAAGGAAATCGCACTGCTGTGTAGGGAAAATAACTTGGAACGATAACATACTTTGCAAGTAAACGTATAGCTAACTTATTCAATAATTCCATTCGTCGTATTATAATTGCATGCTCTGCTATTAATATTTTTAACATGAAATAAAACGGTCAACTTTATTTCATTTTATAACGATTAGAACTCTAATAGGCATGCTAGAACACTACCTTAATAGTACGCAAGACATAATTTGAAAAATATTGTTTCAATCGCCATAAGTTACGTAGCAATTATTTCCCGTCATTCTTCGCGCGGATATCTATCAACCTTGAACGACGCTTGATTAGTTTGCAAGGATTCCAATACGCTTAATTATAATGAAAATTTCTGTCCTATCTACAACTCAAGATAAAAACGCACTGCTTTCTTCAAGCGGCTGCGGGCAAACGTAACTGAAGTTACGCACAAGTGAACACAAACAAGTTACGTTGAAGAACAAAGCGTTGTAGGACGTACAATCTTACCCCAATTAATACATGCGGGAAAAGGAAACTGTTGATTCGTTAAAAAAATTCTAGATCATGTTAAATGTCTTCCCTCCACATATAAAGTAAGAAAAACACAGTTTTTTTTTTTTTTCCTTTTTGATTGTGTATTACAAACCATGCTTTGAATGTTTAAAGTAAAGTTTATGGTATTATTCCTCGTTAAACCAGTTATTTCCTTTCGGAATATTAAGTGAAATGAGTGAAAGTAGTTTTTTTTATTTGTTTAATGTGTTTGTATTATTCCTAGTGAAGTACACGTTCCTGTAATTCTTTAACCTAGGATACTGTGGCGCGCCATCCACAAAACTGAAAAACATACTGTTGGAGACATTTGCCCATTATAAATACTTAATACTAAATTAACACTATATACAGGAAGACGAAAATAGACAAAATTGACTTTATAACAGATGCTTAACTTTTCTTAATGAAGATTTAGAATATTACAGATACTGAAACAATAAAAATCTTCTCTAATTTCCCTAATTTAAAATAAAAATTTCTTTTGAAAGCCACTTAAAAATAAATTTCATCCGTATTTAATCAAAAAATATAAGCACATAAAAATAAAAATAAATGAAATGCAATATAATGCGGTAATCTACCTGAGAACTGGTTATTAAATCTGCTCCGCTATACGGACATTCCACGTTAGCGGTTCCAAACTTAGTACGCCATAGGGACTAATTTGAAATTTTAACAAATTTAGTAAACTATAAATATTACCCCATATAAATATTTACATGATTTTAAGGAATTAATAATTTGATTAATTTATATTAGTTAGGGTTATAACAAGTACAAATGCTTAACGTACGAATAGCTGTAAAATAAATTAGAACATTAGATTTAGAATATAATATAAAACGCGAGCTTTTATTGTTAATTACAAACCTAAACAATATACTATTACAATCTTAACTTAATAATAATAATTATTAAAACTAAAAATAGCAATAGTTCTTATTTGAATATTTAAAAACATCAGCAACTGGAAGAACGGGGTTCATTCCTATTCGGGAATGATTTTTAAAACTTATGCTGTATAATATAGCATTCTGTTTTCAAAGCGGTTATCAAAATGTTCATATATTATGTTTTTAGTTTACGTTGAACCGCCTTCATAGCAGAAAACCAAAACTCGATGAGTAGAACAAAATAATACTTTTACTAGATAACTTACTTAGGAGAAGAAAACGAATACAAGATATACCAAACGCATTTGGTATTGTTAAGTGATAAATCGCATCGAAATTAAGTTTCTCTTGAAAGGCTATATCCTTTCCAAAATTTTATGCGAAACAATTGAATAGTTTTTTTCAATTTAGTTCCGGATAGTTCGCGACACTTTTGAGCTTTTCTGTTTCAAAGAATTTTTAATACATGTTTCCGAGGTGTGGGACTTGTAAAATGAACGTGATATGTAACCATGTCATTATTACATTGATTCTTAATATAACCTTAAGTAAAGTATTCTTCACACGAGCAACTGAACATAATAAGAAAAGCTGAGGTGGTTTAGTAAAAATTACCCCTGTTCGAGAGCAAACTACAAATCAGAATGATTTATAAAGAGTAAAATTAAGGTCTACGCATTGAAGAAGTCTTGGATAAGAAATAAATAAAACCATAATTAAATTCAGGAATGTAATCCAGCATCAAGAAAATCATCAAAGGAGTAAGTCTTGAAATTTATTGAGCCCTTGTTATATTAATAGATATAAATTGTTATACACTGGTTATCATAAATTAAGGAAAAATCACAAAAATAGCGATAACTCCCTCAAAAATAAGCCAAACCGTGTAAAATGGGAATATGTTGCCAAGTAAGAGTAGCTGAGTAAAACTGCGATATGCAAATTAGTTTCGCTGCTTTCGGAATACGTCGTCTGCGAGGAGCATAAAAGTCCATGTTTGAGAGCAAGCCCACATATTTCACTGTGACAGTGACATCATAAATCTGAGATAGTCAATTCGTAACAATGACCTCCGGGCATCATTTTCCTGCAAAACTGCGATGGAGAGCCATTGGGAGACTAGAGGCAGGACAAAGTCAAACAGAAGTGGCCAGATGGCTAAATGTGAGTCCTTCTGTGGTTCATAGACCTTTGGAGGCAATTTCAAACCACAAATTCGGCATCTAGGAGGTTCAGCTAAGGACGTCCAACTGCTACGACGAGCGCCGATGACCGATATTTGACATTATGTGCACGCAGGAATAGAACCGCTACTCCGACTCTTCTTAGATCCTCCGTTACTGCAGCCACCGGAAGCTTCGTGTCGACGTCAACTATGCATAGAAGGCTTCACGAAGGTGGCCTGTATGCGAGGCGACCAGCCATTTGTGTGCCGCTCACGTCACGCCATAGGAGGGATCGTTTTCAGTGGGCACGACAACATGCCTACTGGACGCCTGATCAATGGAGGGCGGTAGTCTTTACAGATGAGTCCAGGTTTAGTCTAGAAAGCGATAGTAGGCGTTATTTGATATGGAGAGAATCTAGAACCCGTTATCATCCGTCAAACATCCGTGAAAGAGATGCATACGGAAGGGGCAGTGTCTGTGTTTGGGGTGGCATCTCTTTGGGTGGACTCACGGACCTTCATGTTTTTCCAAGGGAAACCGTGAATGCTCAGATTTATAGAGATGACATCCTTGTCGTTTATGTGCGCCCATATGCCGGGGCAATAGGTGATGCTTTCCTGTTACAGGACGACAACGCAAGACCACACAGGGCTCGCATCGTAGATGATTATCTTCAACAGGAAACAATTATGCGCATAGAGTGGCCAGCTCGATCCCCAGACTTGAATCCTATCGAGCACGTTTGGGATGCTTTAGGGAGAAGTCTAGCTGCTCTCAATCCGCCCCCTCAGACACTTGTTGTGCTTGCAACTGCTTTGCAAGAGCAATGACTCTCGCTTCCTATAGAACTGATAGACTGCATAATTGAAAGCATCACACATCGCTGTATGTGCTGTATTGCTTCTAGAGGCGATCATATTCCATATTGAAGGTACTTTTCCTATAGCAAACTACACCTTCAATTTGTTCATTTTATACATGTGCTAATTTCTATACTACCATATTTGTCTGGTAATTTCTTTTTATATTATTTGATACCTTACTATGTGTTGTATATTGTGGGTAAGTTTCATTCATTTCTACATGTAACGTTTTCAGTAATCGTGAGTTTTGTGATTTTACCTTAATTTATGATAACCAGTGTATTAATAGATTTATTGCTAATTGGAGTATATACTAATTTATTTGAAAGACACGCAATATGCTAATGGATTAACAATAAACATTGATTGATGGTTTGTAAAAAACATCTAATGCGTTCACAAACTGCCTCAAACACTATTATTTTTTTATTATTTTAGCCTTCCGTATAATTTAAAATAATAACTATGCGTGCTCTCGTATACTTCCGCTCTCGTGCTTTCATTTGAAAATATTGCATCTATTGCAGCATATCCTCCGGTCATACGGTGTTTCGAATTAACAAATCGATAACTTAAAAATCACAAAAGTTTTAAAAGCAGCATATATTTAGAATTCTCGAGTGTTAAGTATTGCAAAACATTTTTCCCCAGCCATTTTTCAGTTTATGATATCGATGTTCAATTTTCTTAATAAGATGGAAAGTTCTTTATTTGCTTTTTAGCTTTATATATTAAACATCACTTTCATTTAATAGTTCCCATAAAATTTAACAACAAAATCACAAAATATTTAAAATCGGCACATCTTTAGAATTCCCAGTAGATTGTTTAATGTTGCTATACATTTTTATATACACCATACTATTTATATTTGCTATATTACTTCTTTAGAAATAATGCATGAGTGAAGTTATAATGCTGTTAAGTAAAATATTTTTTTCATAAACTTCGTTTCCAATTTTATGGAAAATAGCACAACAAATGTAAAATATAAGAAAATCACTAGATTCTAAATTCATATTTTTTCCAACTTTTAGATTTCGTATACTAATAAAATAAAAGCATGAAAAACTTTGGGAAGCCAATAAATGTTTCTAGTATAATTGGATTCGCATAATTTTTGTAAAACTAATGTGTTGAAAACACGTTGAAACCTCAATAACACCTTGAGCGTTTTTGATATAAATGAGTTTCGTAAAAGTAACGTGGAAAAAAATAACACACCATTGAATCCCCAAAATTGTGCGAATATTTTGGAAGAGTGTTTCTTAAATATTAGACATTCAGTAACTTATCTAATTCTTAAATTACTTTGTGCAGTCTCAATGCGGGATCTCTTGAATCAATTACTCCTTCAGAACAATTACGAGTAGGCGATTTTTCTTCTATTTCCTGGGTTTGGAAGACAATATATTATTTTTTATCGCATACAACTGTATCTGAAGTTTCATCTATTATTTCATTTATTTTCCTTATGTTTACATTTTAAGAAGTATATTTTCACAATAAAATGTGTTGTTTTTACAAGCTCTAAAGCATCGCATTTTTTTTAAATCTTTTTTCTTTAAAACTGAAAATTTTTCCCAAATTCAGTTTGTTAAATTTTATTACTGTAGCCATCTATTTTATTTTTCCTACCATTATATTTGTTTACTCATATTCTCGCTGTCATCTTGAGTTTTCTTGCAAACTTTACTTAATTTGATTTTCTGTTAATTCAGCTTATCAGACTTTTATCTTCGTGCTTTAACTAATACACGGACGCAGTCTATATTCAAGTAAATACACTATGCAGAAAAAAACTACATTCAGAAATCATGATCTATAAATATATTTAATATGAGCACATAAATAATGGTAAGGTCGTCTGGAATCCATTTCATATATTGCAAAAAATATTCTAGATGAAAAACATCTCTTCGTATACACTAACACATCGTAAAATCTGATTATGGAAAAGACTTCTAAATCCTTTATTTGTATTATATCTATACCGACACTGGATGTATTAGGAAACGCATCGTCTCCCAAAAGATATAACTCTGGCATTTTTACTAGTGATATTTTAGAAATTGCGCAATGAAATATGAATATTGTCCAAAAATGATTGAAAAGGAAAAGAAGCTCAAGGACAGAATATAAATTCTAAATTTCTAATTGAAGAGAGACACACCAATGGCAAATTTAAAATTAAGCATAAAAAAGAAACCTAGTTTTGAATATATTTTGTATAAAACTCTCTCGATTTTCAGAGCGTTGCTCTTGAAGAAGAAAGACCTGTGTCTGATGGCTCCAGATATTGATAGTGTCATATTAAAAATTTTTTTCTGTAATTTTAAATTCTAAATTTACACTCAGCCTCTGTTTTTCCACAAAAAATCAATTAAACACTTAAGTATACCAGAGCAGAAGAGTGGACATCAATTATTAGATGACTGTCCAACAGAGAATCGCCTATAGCCTAGCTATTATGACATAGAGATTGAGAACTCTGATTTAAAAAAAAATAAGTAGAGAAGTACAGTTTCGGCTAGAAATGTAACTTATCTTCATTAATATATTTTAATGTCATTCACCTTTACCAATGTCATTCACCTTTCATTTCTCTCATGAAGTCACACTATTCTCGGTAGTTGGGAGAGTGTAGATTTGCGGCAAATTTACGAAATTATGCGGGGCCTCCTGTAACTGCGTATTTTGCGAGGAACCTGAGTCGGCGCTGAGCATATTCCATGCATTGTATGTGCACGTACAAATTTGCATAACGCAAACGTGCTTTTAATATTTTGGCTGGTTGGTGTAAAATTAGTATTTTTTGCGACATTTATACTGTGTCTTTTGCTAATGGTACGCTAAAGTACTGAAATTATTTCTCATCAAACTAAGCATACACTTTAGGACTTATGAATAGATTTGGCATTTCGTGATTGAATGACAAATTAATACACATATCGTTTTAATTCAGATTTTAAAAATACATTTATCTCAATTTTCAAATAGGCCCACCGGCGGCCGAGCGGTAAAATCGCTGAACACTGGTAGTTCGGTCCGAGGTTCGAATCCCGCGAACGGGCTGGCTGCACGGGCGTTTTCGTGGTTTTCCCCATGTGTAACTTGTATACGAACCAGTTTCCCTTAGAAAGTCCTCCACGAAGGCATCCCTTCTCTTAGGCAGATAGCCCTCGAGGCTTTGCCATAATCACACACACACAATTTCCAAATAAAAAACATGTGTCATAAAATTTATACTCAGTACTTCCTCGCTTAATTTTTAGGATTTATTGACATTTCATGATTGATTCGTGTTTGATTTCGTGATACATTTGATATTTCGTGATTGAGTGACAAATTCGCACAGACTTTTTTAATTCAATTTTTTAAAAAATACAATTATCTTAAATTCTAAACAAAGAAAACATGTGATATATAATTTATACCCAGTATTTGCTTTCCTTAAGTTTTACGATTAGAGTGATTTTAAGAAATAATCCCAGTCTTCTCTTCCTCTTTTCGTACAATTTTCCTTGATTATACATTTCATGTTTTTGCCGTATCTATATTGTGGTAAATGCATTTCATTTATAAGTTAAATCGTGCATTATTATAAGCATTACTTTGTTTTTCTAGCGTAAACACTTTATCAGATCTGCCTTTTGATGATACTATGGCTGACGGCTTAAATTTTATTGCACAATAATCTTCATTCTGGCTAAAGATTTTACGATTTAAGCGACATAAGGTTTTGTCCGTTTGAAAAAATGTGCATTTTTCGCAGTATTTTCATGAAAGGAAAAAAATGTCCATAATTTATTTTAATGGCACATTTTTACGTCTGATTCATTGCATCAGATTTAGCATGTTTGGTTATTAGTTTAAGAAGCCGTTGCGCTTAAGCTAACTAGGAATGGTTGTATTCAAGTCGGTATTAAAATTTGGAATATTTATAATTAATCAATATGCAAAATATTTGAAAGCATATATAAAATAAAAGACAATGAATGCGTGTCCTTAACTTGAAGTACTGATTTCTAATTGGAGAGAGCTTCACAAACAACGGCCCACAAAATATATCCTAGTATTTATTCAGCGTGTTCGTCGTTCATCATTTATACTGCACATGAGGAAATTTAATGCCATCTCTGCGGGGCATCTACACATTTCCATCACGAGGGTGGGGTCTATTCTGATGACAATTTCCCGATCGATGGATAATCTAACAAGGAAGTGTTGAGTCACTACCTCTTCCTCTCCATTTGTATGATTTAACTACAGTTTCTGGAGTCACCTGTGACTGATTCCAAGTCGAACACAGAAGTAGTATTAAATTAGTTGTCAGTCATTAGAGTCTGTCAGTATAAGCATTTGAACAAGCTCGATTACTCAAAATATTACATTTAACTGACGTCATAATATCCCATATAAAATACAGAAATGGAAATATTCAAACTAACTGTATTTGGTAAATAAGTAAAATGTTGCGTGAGACTATCAGAGACTACGTTTATCTATTTAATTAACTCTAAACTCATGCGATTGAAATGAAATACGAATGATAAAATGCTTGAAGAAATGTATGTTAATTAAAGCAGACATTTACTACTTTTATTAATTATATCGAAATACATAAAAAATAGTCAGTTTTTTTAAATGCTTTTTATTATATGCTGTTTTTATATTAAAGCTATATATGATTTTTATCTGAATTGTCTGTAACCTGAATTACTTTTAGTTTAATTTATTCCTACACAAGTTTTTAAAGCATCATTTGCTACTTAGAACATTTCCATTTAGCATCAGCTGTGATGTAAAAGTCCTCTAAAACTGCCTCTTTACTGCATCGTGACATTTAAGAAAAAGCCCCCGATATTCCTTTGCGAGTCCTTTTATAGCCTCTGGAAAGGCGGAGCTTCCAAGAATTGACGTCAGCCTCGTCAGCCAATCCAGTTCGCTTTAAATATTTCCAGAACATGCTAAAGCTGTACGTGTAGAAAAGGCGGGAAAAACAACTTGACTACGGGGCTGTGGATTTAATTCCACGTACTTTCAAATAAGAGAACGTCGCCATTAAAAATGAAAAGAATATACAGTTAGAATTTTAAGTGCATTCTGACTATGAAATTTTATTATTACATATATATATATATATATATATATATATATTGCTATTTGCATAACCTACTGGATATTTGGATCAAATACGCTAACATTAAAAAAATTAGATTAAAATTTTGTTTCCATTTTAATTATCAAATAATAATTTAATTCTAAAATTTAGTGTCAAATCCTCAACAACGCTTCCGTCTTTCGGAATCCAGCTATCAAGAAATGCCATATAATCACGCGCCAATTTACGGCTATAAAATCAACAGAACTATTAGCATCGCACTTCGCGATAAACCAGTGATAATTCAATATTGGTATTAATGGCCAAATTTAGGCCTGTTTAAGTGAGATCAATTTCTTATTGGTCTTATTTCTCTTATATTTCATCGTAAATCTTTCTGGTCTTATTTCTCTTATATTTCATCGTAAATCAGGATTCATCTTTAATTTTTTTTTTCATTTATTTTACAAATATAACATGGAATAATATCCTTGTTCACACAAATAGGTTATGCAAAAACGAGATAAAAATGTAATAGCTTTATTTGAAATGACTTTAAATTCTTTTATTCGGTTCAGCCAAAAGTTAACAAGTGTGTTATTTTTGAAATCTTCAGTTCGATCACAGGAAGAGTTTATCAATTTTTTTTTTTTTTTTTTTTCAAGACATAAAATTTTAGGTACATATGAATAAAATGGATTTCTGATCCAAATCTTTTTCATAATTCTTCGGAAAATACATGTTGAAATTATTTATCAATGAAAAACAGTAACTTTTAATGGGCAATGGTAATTCTTCCTTTAGTTTATTGCATGTGACAATGCACATTTCAAGGAATATCATTCTCAGACATAAAATTGTTAATTCCTATGAAATTTTCATTTGATAAATCAGATAGCATGAACACAGAGATCGCTTTTAAGTAGAACACGTTGTTTATAATTCCTTAAAAACAGTAAGCTGTTTAAATCTAGTACATTCTGCTTAATTTTAAACTAAAATTTTAAATCCATTTAGAAGGAGATGTAACGGTTGTTCTCTCTTTTAAGATTAAAATAATTTATGTTATTAGGTGTTACGGTTAGAAGAAATTTAACCTTAATGCCTTTTAGAAATCTCGTAAGAAAACTTGCTTGCATTTTTTAAATTTCAAATTTCGTAATTTTCAGAATCAGTCTTAGACAAAACCTTATAATCTTTTAGCATATATATATATTTAAACAAATTTAGATTCTTAACAAATACGTATAAAAGTAAAAAGGTAAAAAAGCAATTTAAATTCTAAAAAAAGGAAAAAAGCCAAAATAATTTAAAATAATTTAAAAATATGCAAACATGTAAAAGATTTAATTCTCGAACTAATCTACAATATCATTTAAATTCAGAAGCATAAGCAAATCCAGTGCAAAATCTATCCATGAAAATAAATCTACAAATTAAAATTAAATTAAACAATTTTTTTTTAAAAAAAATGCCTATGTGAATGATCGTAGAGTAGGCAGGAGACAGACTTATCAAGGGGAAGTTGCCTCCAAACCTAACTCTCCAATCATTCAATTCGTGTTTCGTCATTCATGCAGGCAAGGGTAAAAGTCAAAACCAAAAGTAATTCCAATAAAGTGGTACCCTTAGAAATTAACATTTAAGAATTAAAGTTCAAAAAGGAAAAAACTAATTAAGTCTTTTGAGAAACAAGCAAGTATAGTCAGGAATTAAACTTTTTCTTAAAAAATTAAATTTTTTTAAAAATCAATTTTTTATAAAATAATAAAAAAATCTAGAAACCAATGTATTTTAGAAATCCTTGTCTACAGAAACTTCCCCTACACGAATATGCATATCAATAAAAAGAAACTATAAAAGAACTATACATAATCCATATAAACTAATAAGAAATAAAAAACAAAAAGAAACAAAAAGAACTAATTCACAATTTTTAAAATAAATAAATATTTAAAAATATAATTTCATATTTAGAAAATACTTAGATACTACATAAAAAATTTAAAAAAAAAATACTTAAAGCAAGTAAATAGTAAGTTTTAATTCTAACTTACCTACTAAATGAGTGTTGGGGTCTGCAAAAGTGTTGTGAAAGAGAAGTAAGTGTGTTCTTCAAATTATATAGATGGCGCTTATGTAGGTAAAGTTGAGTGTCAAGCTGCTATCTTTGTTATAGCAATTTTTTTTTGTAAATATTAATATTGATTAAATTAAATTAAATTAAAAATCCTAAAGGTAGTAATATCAATTATTTAGGGAGTTAAGTAACTGAGCCAATCGTTTGCTTGAAGGAAATTAAAGTGAAGTGGTATGTGAAAAAAATGTAAACTCTTTGTAATTTGAAATGTGTGTTCTGTTGAAAATGTGTGTTCTGTTCCCCTTGATAAGTCTGTCTCCTGCCTACTCTACGATCAATCACATATGCATTTTTTTTAAAAAAATTGTTTAATTTAATTTTAATTTGTAGATTTATTTTCATGGATAAATTTTGCACTTGATTTGCTTATGCTTCTGAATTTAAATGATATTGTAGATTAGTTCGAGAATGAAATCTTTTACATGTTTGCATATTTTAAAATTATTTTAAATTATTTTGGCTTTTTTCCTTTTTTTAGAATTTAAATTGCTTTTTTACCTTTTTACTTTTATACGTATATGTTAAGAATTTAAATTTGTTTAAATTTAAATTTCATTCCTTGCAGCAATGGCGCAAAGAATATTTAATTAAATATGTATTTAAATTAAAATTTTTTAATTAAACTCAATTTATTCTTATGAAACAATTATATATATATATATACAAGATTGAATTATATATGTATAAAAATATAAGCCTTTGAAAAAAAATTCAAACTTTCATACTTTCATTTTGCAGTGAAACAAAAGGAAGAACGAAACTATTTTGTTATCATTAAAATTTATCAGGAACTCATGGTTCAGCACTTTTTTTGAAATCTCTGTAACTGAAAATTCTTTCAGCTCTTTTTTTTCTCTGTGTTTCCATGACTTGAGGAGGCATCGAAAGAAGAGATTGGACAGGCAATAAGGGTGATAAAATTTATGGAGAAGCTATTAGCCGACCCGTCGCTTACGAGCTGCTCGGATGCTCCATGTTACCGAGATTTACGAGGGTCTTGGTATCTGGTGCGCTTTTCTTTTCTATTGGAAGTCTTCGCAATCAGTGATCAGGTGCGATGCCATTAATGGCACGTGGCGCGCGCAGAGCCTTTATTACCGTATTTTTCACGGGAATCTTAACGCGAATTCCTTCACGATCCTTAGGGTGTCGAGCCAATTTCTTGGTGCCCAGTTCGTACTTTCTACGACTTTAACGAGTTCTACGACAAGAGAGTAAGCATAATTGTAAGACTATAATAAAACTGAAACTTTAAGCTTATAATTTTATAAATATCATTTAATGATTGGCAATTGTTATGTAAAACTGATTTTCACTTTGTTCAGAAATCCATCAAAAGTCATCAAATTGAATACGCTTCTCACAAAAGTGTACTTTTAAATTAGCTTTCGAAATTGACCACTTAAAATATCAATTCCAAATTTCATACACGAAAACGTTTACAAATCAGACTTAATTTAAAAACCAGAAGATCAAGTTTCGTCATATATTAATATATATTTATGTATATATATATGTTATTAAGACATTTAGATTTATACGTTTAAGATGTTTTGATTTTACAGTTTTATGACCTAGTTTTTCAAGAAAGAGAGACTATAATTTATCTCGTTTCATGAAAACCGTATCAGTACTCTGTTAAGAGTTCTCAATCAGTATTTTGATTATTTAAATATTTTGCTATTTTTTAACGGTAGTGCCGATGATTTTTTTCTTGATGATCCACTTTTATGACCTTACTCTCCATGGAAGTGAAATTTAAATTACTTTCAAGTTTCATATATATAATTATGCATTTATTCTTATTTAATGTAGCATCTACAGGCGAATATGATATAAGTTAGGATGTTATTAAATAGCTTTCATTTTCTCTTCCAAAATATTTAACAGATTTAATATCAAAATAAAATAGCACGCCGAACAAGTATTAATTTAGAAGGAAACAAATCAGCGTTATATTTGAAAATTTTCACAGGTCTAATTTCGATGGGTTTACGAACCATCATCGTCAGCTGCCAAAGCTGAGGAGGATGATTCGGAAACCTTTGGCTGCTGAGGATGAAGATTCGGTAAAAACATCGAAACTAGTCCTTTGAAAATTTGCAAATATAACGCTGATTTTTGTTGTTTGATTTCTAAATTAATAGGTTTAAAGTACTTAAAATATACGTATATATGCATACACATATATATTACCATATAGTGGAAAAATTTTTTCTGGAAATTTTGATTACCTATATATGGAATTATATAGGTCAGTGCCTGGTCTTAAACATCTTTAAAGTGCGGAATTTCTCCCAAATCAGATTTGATCTTTGGCTACCGAAATCTGCCTGGATATTTCGCAATTACACCAAATCTGAAAAATTTGGCATATTGATATTGATAGTCTACACCTCGGCTATACGAAATGTCATATTTTCAATTTTAAATGAATGCTTATGAAGCAAAAGCTATATAAGACGGTAATGCGTAAAGTCCTATACGGCGAGCCGGATTTTAGGTTCTGTTTGCTTTGAGGAAACTGGAAACCTGTGATGTTTTTCTTTCTTATTGTGCATGATTTGTCGCTTTGTGCTGCAGGGTCAAATTTGCTCTTTCAATAAAACGTATAATTTTTTAATCGAAAGATAATTTTAATTAGTTTTAACTTGAGAACTTCGTAAGTACCTCTTACAGGATTAGATGCCACTCTAATGCCAAGCGTTTGGAGCTGAAAACTCATTTGATGGAAATGGGTAAGCTACGGTCGCATACGAACATAATAATATATTTTAATTGTCAAGGACTTTTAACAAAATCTGAACAAGAACTCAATTTGGCTGTTGTGTGATCACATCAAGTTTTATGGGAAAAGAGCTCTATTACCGTTGTTTCAGATCAACGAATATGACATAAAATGAGAAAATTTCGTAGCGAGTATCACACTAACAAGAAAGTTTGAAAATAGTTGTCAGACTTAATTTAAAAAAAATCAGTTGTCGCTTTTAGAAAGTAGGCTGAAAGGAAACACAGTGGACACAATTTCACTGTGTCCATGAAAAGATGTTTCAACTTGTGCTTCTAAAATAAAAGTACCTGCAAACATAAAACGTATAAATAAAAATGGTCGTTGGAGCAATTGACTGGAAACTACAAAATTTCTTGAGAAGAGGTTAATGCTTAAAGCCAAGCTGGAAGAAAGAATTCAAGCAGTTCATATTCAAAAAAGGTAGGACTCACACTGTTGGGTTCTCGTCTTTTCCTCTGCTGAACTCTTTTTCTCTACTGAACTCTTTTCCTCTGCTGGTCTCACTTTTCTCCGTCCTCAAGTGCTTCAGACGAAGCCGAAAGCACTGAAATCATTCCTGAGAAAAAAGAACAAGCGAGCAATAATAACACTAACATCTTCGACTTCTCAAATGAGAATGAAACCAAAATGTTTAACTTAGGCATAAGAGAGAACTGGGGTTTCAGATAGGTAAGCTTCAGTTAATGCCAGTGCTGTTTAAAGGGATATGGAGATTTTGACCAAAAAATGCGACATCAAATTCTATCGATTGCAGTAAGATGAAAAGGGAAAAACTGATTTCGTGGCAAAAATTAAAGAACATCCCTTATTAAAGGTGTAGGGTATTTCTTTTATGGTGGAAAGAACAGGACAGCTTTACGTAATGAATTTTAGATAGTTTTCATTTAAAAAAAATGGAAAGAGCTAAGAGCTGCATTGCATAACAAGCAATTTACTAAATTCGATAGTTTACACAAGTATGAATCTTCAAGGTCAAGTTTACAGCCAAAGACGACCTCACAGAGATCTCATGAAATATTTGATAACAATCTATTTTAGGAACCCAGCAAAGAACGATGCGTGATTACGAGATTATAAATGATTTATTATTATTTCAGAAGCCATAATTCTAATGTGACAGGGACAATGATACCCGCATCATTATATCAAAGAATGATGCATTAACTTCGCGGACTGGCTCATGCGGTGTCATATGAGTTCTCAGAGGCTTTTAATCGAGAACGATGCGATATCTTAGTTTCGTACTCAATGCAAAATTGTTGCATAGATTTGCTGTTAAATTTTACGCGCGATATTACTAAATTTACCTGTTGATGTTATTGCTTAAAGCTAATTTCTTAAACATGTCCTTTCAGTTAAATGGCACACATAGCAGAAAAATGCATAACCATTCTGACAGGTTATGTTCACTACCTTTTCCATTAATTTATAAACTTTGAAATACAGCGCACTCTTGTGATTGCTACGTGTGCGATCCCATAAACTCACCTCTACTCAATAACTGTAGCTGAAGCAGCTGTCAATAATACTGAATTAGTTACTTTTCAATGATTTTACTTTCATCAAATCTTCAACTGCTAACTCAGGAATTCAATTTAAAGTTATCAGGTTGATTTACGTTGTTAGTTGATTGTTATGATTATTTTCATGCTGCAGTTGATGTAACTTTTGTCTTTGCTTGTGGAGTGCATTTATATAATGCAAGTTAGTTTCATGAGCTACTTATTTTCTCAAGTTTGTTTCATAAGCTTTAAACTCTATTTTATACTATGCTTCTATGCTCTACGAAGAAGATAGTTTACGTTTAAGCTACATAAGTTTTTCTTTACTAACCAAACGAAAAATATTTTTACTCAGTTTGTTTAGTGCAAGTTGCAATATTCAAGCCAATATTCGTTATTTCATTTATAATTACGCTGCATTTGTCAAAACATTTCGATAAACGCATTATCACTGGCTTCTGATGAAATAAGATGACATTCGCTTCTTATGAAAAAGATGACATTAGATTCTCAAAAGGAATTTCCAGTTTTGAGGTAGAAAAAAATGAGCCAATGCATGTATGTATTCGCTCATTTTACAGAAATATAGCTAGAAGTTAACCTGACTGCGGTTGTCTATCTATGGTCAAAAGCATATCGATTTCGATCTTATAACAAACACTCTTGAAAAGATGTTGACAAGCCATTTGTTGCATGGACTGGATCGAAGGTATTCTGCTTCCAGAAAATGCTAGCTCAGACGGCTTTGTATCTTCTTTTCGCGATTTCCACGGCAGATGAGGGATAATCTCATTACGACCTAGCCTACGAGGATATTTCAGGCTGAGGAGTATAATTAAATCACTTAAGTAAACATAGCGATTTGTGGGACACTAAGTCTTATTCATACCTTCGTCAGCATTCAAAGCCAGAAATTCTCATATATTTTCGGTTTTAATGGCACTGGAAAAGAAAGTGCTTAGTTTCAGTGGTACTTTAATCGGAATAACAAACCTGTGTCTGAAGTTAAAATATTTATATTTATTACTGTCTATCGTAAAGAAAGGAGTTATCCTTTTTTAATCCTGCTAGAATGTAGATTTAAGGACATTATTTATACTGCAAAGAAAGTAATAAAACTTTCTTCAGATATTAATATTCTATGAAAAATATTTATTGCAGCTAGTGTGCATAGTTAATGCTACACTTGAAACGAAAAACTCTATTTAAATTTGCAAACAGTGCAGTTTACTTTCCTGGTAGTTTTATTTCCAATTTTAAATGATCTTATTCGATTTCGCTTTTTTAAAAGAGACTTGTATAGTATCTCTTAATAATTTATTTTAAAATATGCTAAGACTCAGTCACAAAAAAAGACATAAAAGCTGTCGATGTTTAAAATCGAACTTTCAAGTTTCTGTTTACTCTGGAAGATCTTTGAACATATTCAGAAGTCTTTGAAGTAGGATTTATACTTATAGATGGAGTTTAAATTTTATATTTGAGACCTAAGGTAGGTAAGAAGCTTAGGTTTGCGATTTTCTAGGTCTTCTCAGCGTCCTGGGCGGTAACCCTAGGTTTTTTTCTTATTTTCGGAAGGTGGATAATGTGAACAAAGAATTTTATAGCAGATTTCGAGTCTGCGTCTGCGCGCGCCATTTTATGTCTAGTTGTTCTGTTAGCTAAGAAGGAAAATGTTAAATTAGTCAATGAATATGAAAAAAGTCAAAATGTTTCTACATTTCAGTTTTTTATAATTTTCCATCTGTTCCATTTTAATGATAATATTACTCTTCCAGATTTTATACGGTTCACTGTACTAATGTATTTTTAGAAAGTTTTCAGATCCTGATTCATATTTCAGGAAAACAATTAACGTTCTCCTTCCGTTTATGTGTTTTAATTATTAAATTGACTAATTACTGAATTTTATTATTGATTGAAAATTTCCATGTGTAATATTGACTTACAAATTAAGCAGTTCTGAGAAGAAATAAATTAATTTGAATATGCCTTCGCATACCCATCGAGTATGTTGATCTCTGACTCCTGCATAATAAGTAAGGAAATAACCTTTGTAACAAAACATTGCTAATGAAACAAAAGGAACTTCAGGGAACGGAATTTTTTGAAAGTCGAAAAAAATTATTACCACAATTAAATATGGCATAAATAAATGAAAATATTTTTATCAAAAATTTGAGAGTTGTTTCAATACAGAAATCTGTATACATATATACGCAGAGAAAAAGAAAGAAATAGCTTAAGAATAACCTTTTCATATGAATAAACACTGAAATCATATTCTGAAATGTGATTTAACTAAGACTGGTCAGCGAGACAAATTGAACTAGTGTGAAGTCTCCCATTTATCTTAACGTTTTTCTAATGCTAACGATAGCTTTCAGTTACAAAAATCACTAGCAAATTTCTGAATAAAAGGAGCAAATAATTTTATATAAGGCAGGACCAAAGGTTTTAATCTAAGTTTTACATCCAAATGATTTATAGTCAGCTAAGTGTGTTCTGAATATCTATGTTAGCAATAATCAATGTATTAAGGTAGTATTTATATTTAGCTGCATGCTTTCTATTTTGCAACAAAAATGTAAATAGAGATATAATGGGTAAGTTATACGTCAGTGTAGTATTGATTTTCTACTATCTAAGAGGCGGGTGGAACTGTAGAACTAATTAAATGCGTGGTGTGTGCAGCTGTAGAAACCTTTTCGTACTTGTAAGAAGGAAAGAAGTACTTGCCTCTCAGTGAAACGAATCACATCTGCACGTATGCTCTGGAATATTCGACTTTGCTGGTTTTGAAAAATATTGTGGTAGGTGTAATACCTGTAATAACCCAAGCGAAAAAAATGACCAAAGTACATTTTCGCGTGACTGCGTAGAATACCAGAAAAAGTTCTGGGAGGCAAAGAACGTCAGGCAGTGGATATTTCTTTTTACGGTTTAAATGAATTAATGTGGACTTTCTTAGTCGTAAATAAAATTCGAGGGATCTTTCTTTAAATCCTAGAGGAAAAAATGTCTTTACTTAAGCACACTTTAGAATTTGAACTGCTGAGCCTCATCTCAATTTATCAATAAAAAATTAATACAGGACTATTTAATTTCATTTTTAATGCCCAAATATTAATCTGGTAAATCGATAGTATAAATTGAATATTGATTTCTGTTTCACATAAAAATATAGACTAAATTATTTTTAATTATTCTTTTATAAATTATTTTCTAAATATAAAGTAAAAACTTACTTGCTTGGGATAACAGCTATTATTTCAATTTTGATGTGTTTAAAACATTAAATTCAATAACTATAGCTACATGATAATGTAATTATGAATCACAATTTTAATTTATTTAACGCAGCTTTCTATTAACAAAAATAAATTTCTGCTTTGATTTGTTCGTTCATTTTCATGCTTATATTTTTTTCATACCTAAAACAAGAGAATTCCAAAAACATCACTTGATTATTCATCCTTCAGATTCATTTAAAAATTCGCAGAAGCTCTGTATTCGTACAATTGTCACTAAATGCGAATGTCTGACTACTGCGCCTGACATAAATTGTCCCTGAATCTCAAAACAGCAGCTAATACATTGGACGTATCAAATTAGAAACGAGTTTGGTGACAAAGAATAATAGTTTCTTCGGAGTTAAAAGCCCATATCTGATAATTTGGCGCTGATTACACTTTCGTAGAGTAATAACATCCGCTACTTTTGCGTCCGTACTTTATATTTCATCTGAAAGAGACAAAAGTAAATTTGTTTTTATTTTCAGTCTAATGAAATATTTGTGGTGAATCTGTATTTTTAAATTTCTTGGAAAAAAAAGATGAATAGAATTTTGTTTGCAGGTTGACTTAATTGATCGCTCATGATTGCTTTTAAATTTATAATGCTTCGTTTAGTTTAGCAACCAGTTATTTTATGCTAATATGCTTTCTTTCCTTCTCGTTTCCCGTTATCCTACCAGAATGTAAATTTCTAATTCGCGTGTGTTCAAATGAGGTTGACAGGAGACAGCTTTTAAAAGAATGTTTTAGAGAGTAGAAACAGAGCATGTTCTGCCTGCTGAAGGTACACTGGTAATTTGATTCTTTTGAGAAGTATATTTTGTGGGGCTGCGGTATTATCACCATTAGGCTTGTCACGCCGACGTTAGGTCAGAGCCAACTTCAGAGTTTCTTTACTTGCGTTGGCCGTATGTGTGTTAGCCGTAATTTATCACATTTCCTTAGTTAAATCAATTTCATTACCTTTAATTTAAGGCATAAATGCTGACTATTTCTATAAGCACGATTTTTGCCTTCTGTTAACTTTTAGCTAAATAAAAGCATCCTTTACACTTTTCCTCAGTCTCTGTGATACTTTACATAACATACTGATAATTCTTACTTAAATGTCTTAGAAGCTTCGTACATTTGATGTTACCAAAGAACAAGAGACTGCGAACTGCCGTCCTACATTGAGTAGAAGCGTGTCACAAGAAAATTCAGCTTTTAGTTTGGCCCCCTTAATGTCGCAAGCTCTGCTGGTTGCAGTTAATCCCATGGAGGGATTTGGATTTACCATCGATACCATAAGGGCAGCCATGAAACCTGCAGTCACCTCCAATAATAAATCTCAGTAGTTAATTAATATTAAACAGTTGAATTCACTTTTCTACTGTATCCAGTGCTAAAGTCATAAAATGTTTCTATCGCAACTGCCGCATTTAGAGGCCAGGCTTCCCCTTGGTATAAGTGTATTGGAAAATTTGTGTTGGTTGTGCTAAGTAGTGATACCTAAAGTTTTAAAAATGCTCTCATTAAAGCGTTACCCATTGCCAAACATGGGGACCTAGCTCGAGTCGGAAGTATTTAGTAAATTTAAATTTAAATTTGAAGGATTAACAGATTATATTTTACAGAAAATTCAAATTTTTAGCTTGTTGTACGGCAAGAGGCCGGATGAAAGATTTATACAAATTATTTTGACTTGGTTACTGCCCCAAATCCAGGATGATTTTTAAATGCGCAATCGAACAAATTTGAAAAGCCTGCTCGAGCTAGCAAGAAAATTTCATAATTGACTCATGTTGGAACAACACGTATAACAGGGTACAGCGAGATGCCAAATCGGCAAATTTTAGGCCAGCGGTTCAGTGAAAGCCGCAGTTTAGCCGTAAAATAGAATTCGATAGTAGAAGAAAATATTCAACCGCGAGTGGTGGCCGCCAAAATAAAGGGCCAAGGGAAAAGCAGAGGGAAAGCAATATAAAAAATTGAAACTAGGGAAGGGTACTGAAGATAAGATAGTACAGTTAATCCATAAATACCGTTATAGTTAAAAATTTGGCTTTCCAGCCGTAAAAATGTTGCTAAATTATGCTCCTGTAGAGGCACTGATCGACACCTGAGCACAATGCAGCGTTATTTCAGAAACGTTTTCTCGAAAATACTTTAGAAAATATAGACTGATTAATATCTGGGGTAAAATTTATTGCCTCTCAAGGCAAGAATGCATATGCATAGGAAATATATAATAACATGTACAAATTAGAAATGAACAGTTAAGGGTGCTCTTTCTTGTCGTGAAAAGTCTTCAAGCTGCCGTAATTTTAGAGTCGGATTTTTAAAGGCTTCAGGAGCTTAATTAATTTTTCAGGATTATATTTTACGGTTGGATATAAACAATCTGGAAGGCAGACGGACGCAGCTACCGGAAAAAGAACTGAGCCACTTGCGTGCGGATGAAAAAGGAAAAATATGAAATTGGTAAGTCAGTTTTCAAATTTTTTGACGATTGTTTATGCTACACACATATTGTCAACCATATTATAGATACGCGGCGCCCTTGAAATCAAATCCTTATCGCTACGGTAAAATAAAAGGGAAAATAATCGAGGAACATATGCAAGAAACGTTAAACATTAAAATAGTAATACCCATAAACAGTCCTTACGCTAGCTCGGTGTTGCTGCGTAAGAAGAATAACGATCTTCCACCTATTAACTACAAAGCATGGGACATTTCGCTGTTGATTATACAAAACTTAACAGCAAAGCTAAGTATCTTGTCTATCCCTTATTCATAATTGAAGGGATTATTCGGAAAATTAAATCAAAGCGATTCATGACAACATTGGATCTAACATCTGGTTATTTCCAAATTGGCTTGCTGCCTGAAGCCGTGCCGAAAACCGCATTTGTAACGAATTCCAGATTTAAGTCTTTTTAAGGATACCATTCGGCTTACGCGGAGAACCCGTCATTTTTCAGCGCGGCAGTGGATATAATCTTAAAACCAGTCCTTGGAAAATATACTTTCATCTACAAAGACGACATAATAGTTACTAGTGAAACAATCAATGAGCATATTAAAGACTTACATGCAATATTTTCGCTTCTTAATGGAGCTCGACTAAAAGTAAATGCTCTTAAGTGTAAATTAGCAGTTCCAGAACTTTGTTACTGAAGATATAAAATCTCATAGTAAGGATTTGAAACTGAAAACTCTAAAAGTTTAGCTGTCAAAACTTACTCTCCACGAATATTGCAAAGAAATTATCTTTATTTTTAAAGCATGTGTGCATATTATAGAACTTTCATTTAAGACTTCGTTAAAATAGTTGAACACTTAACTACAATTAAAATGGAAAAAGCCCGTTTTACTTGTTCAGCTGAGGCCAATACGGCATTTGAACATCTAAAGCAAGCTTTAATGTAAGCGCCTGTGCTAATTTTCCTGCAGAGAAAGAAAATTTAGAAATTTCTGCAGATGCCTCTGACTACGCGGTGAAAGTTTTCTAATGCAGAAAGGTCAACCGGTGGAATAATTTAGTATAACTCTCAATCCAGCACAGAGAAACTACCTCCAAGGAGCAAGAAACGCTTGCAGGTCATACAAACGGTCATACAAACAAATACATAATAAATATAGATCATACAGAAATTCAAAGTTTACTTTGTAAAGGGCCTATTACAGTTTATCCTGAAATTTCGTCCGTAAGGCGATTATATTCAGGAAAGAATTCATCACTAAGACTGATCAGATAACCCTTAAGCTTCAAAAATTCAACCTGTTTATTAAACATACTCCGAAAATACGGTGGCCGATGCTCTGTCAAGAATGAAGTTGAATGAGAAAGGAAATACAGTAAAACGTGCTAAGCTTACCTCAAAACGTTTTGCTCCAGGGAGGCTATTATACAAGAATTACTAAAAGCATCGAATTTTAAAACATTTTCACTTATTTGAAGCATCCGGAACATTTTGAGCAACAGGACATTGCGGCCATCAGAAACAGAGCCGAAAACTACGAATTTTCGATAAACGTTTATTTTATTCGAAATCTACAAATCAAAATTACAAACATGCCGCCCAGTCAGTATAGTGGTCAGGGAAGCTGACTGCGATGCCGAAGGGCCTGGGTTCCAATCCCGGAGAAGGTATGGTTGTAAATGTCCGTCCCTTCATAGGAAAGGCAATGGTGGCCCACCTATTAGGTGCCTCCGTAATAAAGAGACCACCACGTGTGGCCTTGTAAAGATTAATGGACTGGGTTACATTTGTAATTGTTCACAATCTGCCATTAGAAAAAAAAATTACAAACATAGACTTGTTATCCCAGCAAGTTTAAGGTTTAACGTTCTAAGTGAATTACAAGATTGGTCCATTTCTGGCTACCTAGGAATAAGGAAAACAGTACAACGAGTTTGAGAGACGTTGTATTTTCACCTGCTACAAAAGTCTGTAAGTGCGTATGTCAGGGAGTCTCATTCTAATCAGTTAAATAACAGCGTTAATTATAGCTCCGTCGGGTACTTAAATAGCATAAAGGCAACGTTTTGAAGTGAATTAGTCGGAATAGACATATAAGTCCCATACTCTTGCAGCGAAAGTCAATAAAAAAAGATACTTACTGGTTATTGTAGACCATTTCTCTAAATGGATAGAAATTATCCCCCTAAGAAGAGCCTGGTCTAAATTAGTTGTAGGTTCTTTCTTAAATATATTTCAAAATACGAAGCTCCGTTCAAAGTAACATCGGATAACGGTATAGGATAACGGCCGCAGTCAAGCACAGCGGAACGAATCATTGAGAACACACTTAAAATTGTATGTTTCTATATGTAAAACTACCATAAGCGCTGCGAAAGTGGAGTCAGTGAGATAACATTTGCCTTAAGGTCAGCTAAACATGACACGACAGGGAAGGCAGAATTATTCTTAGGCTAAAAACTAATAACGCTGCTCGATAAATTATTATTTGTGCAGAAGAGAGCCCCAAAAGAGTTTAAAATAGAAGCTATATGAAAAATAATAGAGTAAGCAGTAAGAAATTCAGGTATGTCAAGCGAAAAGTAAAAACTATATTATGATAAGAAATGGCTAGAAGGTGAAAGACCAAATGTTAAATGTAAAAAATTTATTGTCATGTGCTGAGAAAGACAGGGTAGGTAAATTTTGGTTACGATTTCGAGGACCATACGTGTTTGAAAGAATTCGAGAAAAGGTAGCTTATTTAAAAGACAGAAATAGGGAACAGACAGTAGCGAACGTAAACCAGATCAAGACATCATGTCATAGAAATAAAATACAAATGTTTAAGGATGTTTTACAGGAAGGACAACAAGAAAAAGCGGAGACACCGAAGAACAGCGGCGGAGCACAACTTCGAAAGTGCACGTTTCGGATAGGAAAAGATGGGGAACTCTAAGGATGAGCAATTAAAGAAAATAAAGAAGCAACCAGAATCTAGAAAGGATAAGGGGCCCAAAAAGCACCCGAAAAGAAAGGCGTATAGAACAACATGCGAACGATCAAAGGATGTTCAACGTACGCTCAGAGTCCGAGAAAATTCCTTTATTCAAGGGCACAGAGGAATTGGCACGGAAGGTTGTACGCAACAAACGCTTAGCTGAGCAACCCTCAACAACGCAAATGAGACCACGGAAATTTTAGTGGTTTACCTGAAATGCTACGGAAAAGCACAGTGGGCACTTCAAGGCCAAAGACCAGCGGAGACGGAGAATTCTCACCGTCGAGGTAAGGTGCTGAGACTCCGAGATGGCCCCCGAAAAAAGAAAGTCCAGCTGGATAAGGAGACTATGCGGACTAAGACTAAAGAGCCGGATAATGTACTATATACTGAATTTTTCTGCCAAAGTCTTTTTCTCCCCAGATATCTGTAAGGAGTTCAGCAGCTGATATATTATAAATAGAAGAAATGGGAGCAAAATTCAGTTCTTTGTTATTAATATGTAAAACTTAATTAGTTTAGCTTACGTTCTCAGCTATTGTAAGACTTTGGTTTAGAGTAGTTAGAAATTAAGTTCTTAAGGAGGTCGTTAGAGGCCTCTGCTGCGTATACTTAAATTATGTCAGAGAAAATATAAGTTTTTGTTTGGTTTTCCAAATCAGTTATTTTATGTTAACGTGCTTTTCTGTCCTTCTTGTTTCCTCTTTTCCTGCCATCGAATCAAAGCGTGTTCCCGCTGCTGAAGCCCCGTTGCTAATTTGATTCTCATGAGATCTGTATTCTGCGGCGTTCCGTTATTGTTGCCATTAGGCTTGTCACGCCAACATTAGGTCATAATTTGATTCTTATGAGAGCTGTATTCTGCGGCGTTCCGTTATTGTTGCCATTAGGCTTGTCACGCCAACATTAGGTCATAATTTGATTCTTATGAGAGCTGTATTCTGCGGCGTTCCGTTATTGTTGCCATTAGGCTTGTCACGCCAACATTAGGTCATAATTTGATTCTCATGAGAGCTGTATTCTGCGGCGTTCCGTTATTGTTGCCATTAGGCTTGTCACGCCAACATTAGGTCATAATTTGATTCTCATGAGAGCTGTATTCTGCGGCGTTCCGTTATTGTTGCCATTAGGCTTGTCACGCCAACATTAGGTCAGCGTCAACTTGCGCGTTCTTTATTTGCATTAGCTGTTAGTATAATTTACGTTTACTTAATTAAATCAAATTCATTACCTTTGATTTAAGCCATAAATGCTGGTTAAGTACGAATGGTGTCTTCTGTTACCTTTTAATCGAGTTAAATGGATAGTGTCCTTTATTTCCTCACTCACTCTCTGTGATACTTTACAAGACACTAGTGATAATTCATTTAAAGGTCTTAGAAGTTTCGTACATTTGATGCTACCAAAGAACACGAGATTTCATAAACTGATATATTAAGACGATGCATCGCAGAGTTTAAAGCGAAAACTAAACGCTTTGGTCTACAACTGTTAAAAGTATCTAGAAAAGCTCCGAACTCTAAAGAGAAAGAAGCTGCAAATGGAATATCTTTGAAAATCATTAAATTATCAGTATAGTTTAGTGACACAACTAACTGCTGGGTATATATTGGCGCAAATCTGTTAGCTCCTTCATCGTTAATTAAATTTAGATTGTACAGATAGAGATATGATAAGGAATACCAAAATGACTCAAAACCGGTAGCTAACTCTCCTGTATTAAGCAAATCTCAGTTCTGTCATAACAATGAGGAGTAGTTTTCTTTTAGAGTTCAAATAAAACCTTGAATTATATTCTATAAGCTAAAGCGTTTTTAAATAAAACGTTTAAATGGCTTCAAGTGGTACAAAAAATTGTAGAATTCAGCACAAAAGTTACTAAATTGTGTTATGGATTGGCTATACAGATAAACTACCGATCGACTACCTATAAATGTTACTTTCATGTAGTTACGATACAGCCAAAAATCGCTGGACACCGTGGACTTCTTCACAATTTGTAGAGAAATCCTCGTCGAATCTCTCTATAGCTATGGCGGTATGCTTGAATAACCTGCTTGAACTCACCTTCTAGTAAAAAGGTAATCACGCGTGCATATAGGGCCCCGATAATAAAATGATTAAGAAAAGAAACTACGTTTGGTTGCCTTGTGCCATACAAACCAAGAAATGATCTGTAACTTTCGCAACGTATTTTTGCTGCTAGGTGTAGTGTTCATATGCATTTTTATAAAAGTAACACGTATAATAACAAAATTCTGAAAGTTTCTTTTACAATCGACCAGCCCGCCCCGTTTTTTTTTTTTTTTTTTTTTTTACTAACATTAACTTTCAACCCAAATTTAACAAAATTCTGGGAAAATATAACTGTGTCCAAGAGAAGAATTAAAATGCGAACAGTTGTAGAGACATTAGGTTATTTGGAAAAGCCGGAGAGATGTAACATTAGCAACCGCCTTCGCCGGGAATCGAACCACGGACCTCTGGAATAACGTCCCAGCGCGCAGAACCACTACACCACGAAGGCACGCAGGGAAAGTGGGAGATATACCTTATACAATGAATATTTGATAAAATAGCACCACTTAAAAATATGTTTTTACCGGGTACAGATGAAATGCATCAATTGTTTTTTGATACAGCTTTATACACACACGCAGTTTCAGTAATATTTTAAATGACGGAAACATTCATGTTTGGGCGCTTTTAACTTTAAAAAGTGCGTTTATTAATACTCACGAAATCTAACTTTTCATACGTTCCCTTCGGTCTCTAAAATAATATTTAGAAGATGTTCATACTCATTATAAAAATCATTCCAAACCTGTGGTATGAAACAGGTATGAACCTTTTATACAGGTGTGAAAGTACAAAACATTTCATACCTGTGGGACACAATTGTGACCCAAACTGACTGCTACATTTAACATTAAAATTTTAGACCTTGCCTTCATTTTCTCTTCTTTTGAGAGGGTCACTTAAAAATAAATTAAAATAATTTAAAGTTGATGTTTTTCTCGGAATTGCCATTAATTGTTATTCCTTTGTGATTTAGTAATGTATAACATTTGTAGAGTCGTTAGGTTTCTTTGAAGCAGAGTCGTGAAACATGTGCAGTGGTCTCGCCGAGAGTCAATCTCTGGATACGTGTCAAGTATGCTTCCAATTACGCCTCGAGGGCTTGCGGAAACGAGGAAGAAAGTACCTTACGTACTCTCCCTTTTAAAAGGCGACTGGAAATTAGGGAATACAATTGCCATATTTGGTGATGACTAATTATTGTCTTCCATCTTTTAGTTCGCGCACCACTGTAGTGTTACTTGATTTTTTTGAAGCAGGAAACGTGAAAAATGAGCAGTGCCCTCGTCGGGACTCGAACCCTGGAACTTTTTAAAATTTTCATTATGCTTACTTCCTATTACACCACAAAATCATGCTGAAAGGAGGGAGAAAGTACCTTATACATTCTTTAATAAATTAATTTCATTTCACTTCGCTTTTTGTTCTTTAATTTTTATTTTTTATTTCTTTATTTTATTTTTTAATTTTTAATTAATAAATTTTTTAGCATTCTTTATGCCCAAAGAAATTTCACGTTATTCATACTTTCAAGAAGCTTTATTACTTTAAAATCATAATCTAATAATTATTAAAAAAATTAATTAAACTAGAAATATTTTTCTTTCTACAAATAAAGTTATGATTTGGCTATAAGCAAATTTTGAAGTATGTCACTGTTTTCTGTAACACGAATGCTAAAATATTTTAAATATTTTTATGATTGGAAGTATATGTCTATCACCAACGGTTACAAACACCGCATAAGGATTTCCGTGGTACACAGTGCATATATCTATATCTATCTATCTATCTCTCTGTCTCTCGTTCTATCTATCTATATCTATTGATCTATAAACTGCATAAAGTTTTGTTTTCAAATAAATCAATTTGTAAATATATATGCAAACATTTTTCCCTTAACTTCTTATGAATCCATTTATTTAATTTTTAACAAGAATTTTCCCGAATAATGAACTCAAATCATTAGAAGTGCTCTAATATAAATTCATGGTAATCCCTGATAAAGACGGTCTATTCTAGAGTTTATTCCATTCTGCTCAACGTAATTACTTCATTTTATCTGCTTGATACATACTTAATTAATCATGTAAAGATTGAGGAAAAGATACCTAACTATCTTCAAGTGAAGAAAAAAAACTGCTTTATAATAATAAAAAAAGCTGAAACATTAGAAATTAAATATAATTTGCTCAAAAGTTATTTGAGAACAAATGGAAACATAGAAATGAATAGAAAGAATAAGGTAAGACATTAAGTTAGATATGAGAAAATAATATGTATCGTTAGACTTTAACAAAAGATGGGCCAGTAAATTTAACAGTTAAAAAACAAAATCGATGAATAAACGAAAATCCTTCTTGGTAGTTGTTGCATGAAAATGTAATATGATGCCTAGTTTAAAAATTACCTATATTAGGCTTTCTCAAAGAAACTGCTTGTTTACCATTTTGGTTTATATTCTAGAAGACTTTGGCATCGGTCTTGCATAGAGTATTTGTTATTCAAGTATAACTGTAAAACACTTATGTATATTTTACAAAATAAACTTTTTTTTTTACTATATAAAGATTATACAATTCTGAAAAATGCAAAAAACATAATTATAAGGTAATATAGATTAAGAAAACAATTAGCAACAATTTGTCTTCAAGCATACTTTTGCATCCGCATATTGTTAATTGAAAAACTGACGTGATTTTTAAATCTAGAGAATTTTTTTATTTTTTATTTTTATACAATAATTTTCTTTTTGTATTATTTTTGTATTTTTGTTTATTTTGAGGTCTAAATTCGCTTTGGGTATATTCTTGATTTTTTGAAAATAGGGAGTGATAAAATTTGTAGAAAATATTATTGTGCACATATTATTTAAACTTTCATTTCAATTTTAATTTTTGTTCTGTCAAGAAAGATGAAAGGTGTGCTCAGAACTCCTTCGTTGTTCTTGTTAGCCCAAAGGGCGTTAGCCCAGAAGAACTATTAATTTCGTTTTGGTATTTTGCGTTGGTTCACAGTAAATGGATATGCATAAATGTATGTATAAACATACATATTCGCATTGTGATAAAACAACGGTACCTACAGTCATCAAATTTTGGATAACGTAATCTTTCAATGAATATGGGCAATTCGTCCGAATTCGGAATTTGAAATTCGTTTTACTATCGATTTCAGATTTTGTAACACTTTAACGAATTTTTGATTAACACACTCAACGATTTCAAAGCGAGCAATGGCAATACTGTACGAAAAAAAATATCTCCAGCGTGGGAGACTGTGTATCTCCAGCGCGAGAGACTGTGCATCTAAAGATATGCTCATTTTAAAATTTTTTTGCGATATTCCTGTTGAATTGAATTTTATGGGGCGAAGAACATGATATTTAATAAAGATAGCACACAAAACGTTAAAAAGGCGCCCCTTTGGTTGTAATGTAAGCTCTGAAAGATTCCAGATTTTATTTTTTTTTTATATTTTAATAATTAACTCCTGATGAGTCTGTTTGAAGTATTGAACTAAGAATAATTATTTTCCAGACTGTCATAAGGGTTTTGAAAAAATTTATTGCTTATTTTAAAGAAATCTTTTACTAGTATTTTGTTTTAATTGTTTAATTGTTCTGCTAACTGTTTTCTTAATCTATATTTTTCGTTACAATTGTTTTTTGGACTTTCCAGAAGAGTACACGATAGGAACATTTCGTAGAATTATTCAAATTTCCATCTTAAGCTGCTTAAGCGCTTATTTTAGTCCTAAATTTTATTATATCTTAAATTTTAAATAGTTATTCAATAATATATATGCAGAAAAACCAAAACATTGTGCATATACCAAAACATTGTACATATAACAAAACATTAAACATACATATACTCAAACACACACACATATGCATATATAAATATAAATAATTGTATGTATCTATCTATATATATAAACTTAAAGTACCTAAAATTAAAAGGAAATGGAAGTCAAAGCAAGGCGATTACTCAACAGTATTAATAATTGCATCTTTGTGAAGGGGTTAAACATAAAATCAAAACATTTCAAAATAAAAATGATCATAGTAGTACAAACTCGAAACAAAAATGCAGAAAGGAAAAATATATACAAGACAATAAAAATATAAAAATTAATCTTCCTTTATTGAAATTTTAATTCAGAACTCATCAGGGGAAAATGAATTAAAGCTTCATAAAAGTTGATTAAGATGCTTCGTAAACGTGTTTCGTCTTCTCGGTAAATCTGAGATCAAAAACCGAAAACGAAACACATTTATATAACATAAAAACTCATATAAAACCAAAAAAAGTGAATCTCAAATGTACCAGGATTTTCCCTACATGCCTTTGAAACACTTGTAAAAAAGATTTATTGGTTTTCCCTAGAATGTCTCGAAGGCATGTCATATATAACCTGCCTGTACGCGGAGAGAGCAGTTTCTTGATAGAGTTGAGAGGTTAGCTTGAGAGCGATCGCCGAAGTCGGGAGCTGTACTTCAGTGCTTTGTCTTGAAGCTGTCTTAATCGTTGTATCCTGAAGGCTGTGTTACTGATTGTTTCAGCGTGTTTATGGTAGTTTTGCGAAGGCTGTAAACATGTCTTTGGAACTCTCCTCTGTAATACTGGCGATTAAATTGTGTTTTGATTCTTCATCAAGTGATTTTATGAATTACTCCAAATACACGAATCCGTAGAACACAACGATATTTTGTTTTTCTGTTATTCAGTTATAGAACCTTTGCATTTGGATTCAATTTTATATAAATATTTAGTAATATGTACACTTTCCATCAGCTGAATACTGTTTCTTTATCACGAATCCAGAGCTGGGAAACTAAGCCTTCGAATGCGGATTCTTGCCTAAGATTTTATATTAATAGAATACAGATAAAAACCTTTTCTTCAGGGTAACATTCATTTCTTTTTAATGGTACGTGCATTAACTATTAAACGAATCTTAAGATATATTTTAAGTTTAAATCATCATGCGATAACTATAGGTTTAAAAATTTCATTAAAAATACTATTTTAGGTACTGAACATACTGAAGCTTTTCTGCATTCATAGGTCTAACGTACATATTTTGTTTTTAAATTTGAAAGAACGTAAAAGAAGATTTTGAGCTAAGAAATGTTTATTGTAAGAACTATTTATAGTGTTTTAATACATTACCTATTCAAATGCCGACATCATTGAATTATTTTGTGTTATTTATGAATGGAGGCTAAGTGAAAACCTGCCCCAAATGCTTTCACCATAAACATAAAAATGGAATTTATTCATACGTTTTCTAGCAGCAATATATTTGAAAATGTGTGTAATCCAATGTATCAGTGTCTATTCTACAAAGGTAAGTGAATTTCTTTTATTCTTAAGCCAATTCCGAAGGATAGCATTAGTTCCCTCAATAAATATCTTTGCATAATCATAAATTATTATTCATCGGATTTCGGAATAATAATCTTACATTCTTTCGCTCTCTAAACAAAGAAGCCCAAAATTTATGCACTGAACAATAGTTGTTTCTTTAAGGTACAGACAGACAGATGAGTAATAAATTCTATCCCACACATTAATCATTATCAAAGAGGCGGCGATGCACTTTTTCCCTAATTTGGGCTTTAAACTTTTCCTCATGAATTGATGCATGTCCGCTTGCGCTACAACCAGTCTTAATCTTTATCGACACACTTTTCTTTTCTTTCGGTTCCTTTGTTCACCCTTTTCTTCGTCCATTGTGATATGCTTTACAAATGGAGCGCTTCTGTTTTAAGGAGAACTTATTATTCTATTTTTCAGAATGTCATGGAGTTTATTTCCATATCGTAAAAAACGATTTGCTACGTTTACTAATTTCCATCTAACATTCGAAGAGAATTGCTGATGTCTTGATAAATCTGTCTTATTCAAATAACACTAAATTTTTAATAAAGTTAATGCTTAGCAGAAAACAATTAAAAATACGACTTACTGCAGAGTATTTAGGTTCTTCCAAATTTTATAGCTGTTTTTAATAATTTTAATAATAAATTTCTAATAGTTCTATGAAGTAATATAAAACCCATTTAAAAATTAAACATAAATTTACTTGTATTTTTTACAATAATTTACAAATATATCATATCCAATTTACCACTCGAAAAAGAAAATGAATATAATGGACAATCATTTTGCGTGTGTAATATTTAACTGCAGTATAATTCATTAATTTAAGTGTAATATAATGTAACTTGTGTGTGTAATACTTATTTTTTTATTAAAATAACATTTTGTGTGTGCAAGTTTATTGCTGCAACAAAAATTCTGGTTTCTATAATACCTGAATAGATATATTCATATATGTAATACCTGAATATATCTATTCAGGTATTATAGAAACTAAATATATCATTTAGGTTTCTATAATACCCCTGTCTTATAAATAGTATATTTGTAAGATATTTTCTCCCTCCTTACCGGATGCCTTTGTGCTGTAAATGGATAGCACGTCCGGATAGCCTAATAATAGATAGCATAGGGGGTCCAATTTTCGAATCCTGGCGAGAGCAATGCATATTTTTCACGTTCCTGCATCGATATAACTTAACGACTTTACAAATTTCGCACCAACTAATAGGTGGTGGACTATAAATCGTCACCGCTAGGATATGTTTTTAAGTGTCTGTTGTTTTGACCTCATGATGCACAGAACGGATAAAATTGAGCAATACAGTCTAATTTAATAAATGCATTTTAACAAATAAGCCACTCCTCAGCTTTTTTTTGAAAGTCTGAGGTCAACAAAATACTTGTAAGTTATTATCTCCTTAGTAAAACATTGCTGTTCCTTTTAAGAAATTATTTATACTCAAATTCTGTCTGCGTTTTTTGAAGTTACCTTAAATACGATATTCACCTAAATGAAAACTTACTGTCTCTTTTTTGTAAATATATATATTTATATCGTCTGCCTTACTTTAATTTGCCACCATGTTATTGTCGAAGTCTAAAATCTGGGGAGATAATGGATTATATTTTAATTCTATCCTTATTTCTATTTATTCTAATCTATGTCTATATTTAAGAGTATAAGTGCATATAGTATGGTTTGCATATAGTATGGTTTGAATATAGTTTGAATGTTTGAATGTTTGTTTCATAGCCAAGTATTTGACATTGAAAGACTTTACGCTGAAAATTGAAATGTCCCATTTTTAAAATTTTAAAGAATATGAATGTTCAGCGGAAATTATAGCTTATGAACTAAAAGAAGATACCCTCGCTTCATTAACAGAAAATACTGACTCTAAAAATGAATCAGAACGCATTTGAAAGTGAAGTCAAAGATGTTTCTCCAAATAATGAATCCTGGAAATTAATTACTGTTATATAATTTTTACATAACGCTAATGATACAAGTACTTCCATAACGCTTGAACCAAAAAGTATGTAAAATTTGGGACCGAAATTCTAAAATGTCCCGTGCGGATAAAGTTAAACTAAATCTAAATAACTCTGCACCAGACTTTCATCTTGGAAGCATCGCATTCCTTTTCTTGCTTTTCTAAGACCAACTTGTTACGTCGCTACTCTTTTCCACAAGGAACTAAAACGTACCCATGTAGTTCTTGAAGAACAAGCGCGCTTACTGCGGCAGTTTGCCTGTGTTTGACTAAGGAAAAATTTGTGAACCATAATAACGAATTGCTGAACTAGACATGACTGAAACTACTTCTTTATGAACCTATGTTTCTTCAAAATCCTGATTATACATGCATACATATATTTACATCTTTCACTGCATCACTATCGGAGGGGGTCTGGTGAAATGAAAGAAGTATATAAATAAAACAGCTTAATTCTGAACCCACAAACAAAGGTAATTTTTTTTAAGAATAAATAATCCAAGTAATCCGTGTCTTTATTAGTGTCTCAATCAAAGTAATTCGTGCGCCAACCAGCCAACGGGCGGTAAACACTCGTAGTTCGGGCCGACGCTTCAATCCGGCGAACAGGCTGGCTGCATGAGCGTGTTCCTGTTTTCCCGTGTATAATCTGTATACGAGCCAACTTCCCTTATAAACTACTCCATGAAAGCATCCCTCCACTTAGGCAGATAGCCTTAATGTGCTTTGCCGTAATCTCAATAAACCAAAGCAATCTGTTTCTTTTAGCGAATTAATACTCCATTTAAAATCAAACTAGAGATCATTTTAGAGTTCATAATCCAGATAATTCGATATTTCTTCCTTTTTTCAAATTAATCATTTTTTTACGTTCTAACAGGACTTTTTTCTAATTATTTTATTCAATTTAATCAGCTTAAATTTCATAGTATAACTAAGTTCTTTACATAACGCACTTTAGGCTACATACTTTTTTCGTTTAAAAGCTTTTATTGTTCTTGTGTTACAGATTTTAAGAACTTAATTCTGTATTTTTTATTTTCTAATTTTTAGATCAAATTTTCATTTATTTCTTGTATTTTTGCATATTTTGAATTACGTCTATTTCACATGTTTTTGGACTCGGTCCACTGTTATTGAAAATTTTTTATTAGATTTTTTGATTGTTATGATTTATGCTATTATTTTCGTAGGCATATATATGTTTTGAAAATTTGCATTAGTTCTATTATTTCCAGTTTTGGATTAAACCATTTGCATATTTTTTAAAGTGTTAGATTTTTACGAAAGCTTTATTTTTGTTTTTGTTTCCGAAATACTAAAACTACTTTTCTTAATATGTCTATTATTTCACAATTTTTTTAAAATTTGTCTATGTTTTTGATTCTATACTGATAAAGACACGAATTGCTTTAACTGCTTTTTTTAGGATTATTTTTAAATTCTTTTATCTTTGTCGATTCAGAAACATGCTGTTTTATTTATTTTTTTAATTATTTACTTCTTTCTTTCCTCATAGCGCACTGCTACTGTAAATCCTATGGTAATCCTATAAGTATAAAAAGTTGTTATTTTTAAAAAATATGTTTCACCGAAATGCGGAACATATTTATAATCATAAGAGTGGCTTTAATTATATCATCTTTAAAATTTTCCCGTTAATTTTGGTTTTCTGAGTATCTCCTCTGTGATTGTTACTGATTCTGGGGAAGTTTTGCTAGTTTGATTTTATGGTCCACATAGTGAAATTTGTCTTTTGACCTAAATTTTCTTTAAATTTAGTGATGAGATTTTCAGATCTCATGCATGCATGTTTCAACCTTCGTAAGTGATGCCTGCAAACAGCTCTTTTTTTTTGGGGGGGGGGTTCTATTTACACGGTCAATATTTAAATAACTATTTAAACAGTCAAGTAAAATCCATCATCTAATAAATATATTTAAGATGAAGGGGGAAGGAAGAAATTTCACACTTAGATGAGCTGTTATATTCAATTCATGCTATGAACCAATGAATTTCATTGCTCATTGCTATAAAAAGACAACGTGCTTCCTGCCCAAACATAGTGTGTAATATTAAAATATTCTCATTTCGCATTTCCCAACTTTTTTATTTGTGAATTGGGATCTTTTCCCCCGTGATATAAAATATTTATTGCGATTACTAAAACTTGTATGAAAATCTAATTTTGTAATTGTTGCGAAACTACTGCATTGAACTAAAATATTATACGGCATTTTCTTCCGCCTCTGATTTATTAAAAAGTAATCGCCCCAAAATGGCTACTTTCATAAAATTTTGCATTGAACTTTGAAACTAAATTTACAGTAAGCATCAATATGCATTATTTTTGTTCATCAAAGTGATAGACTTCTGAGCAAGAGTACCTAAATTCAAATTAAAATCCATCCTTTTGTGAAATGGATGAATTTTCAATCTACTTTTGATTTCATAGACAATTAAATATTTACTGTCTCGTTGTCCTTTTATTTGAGCAGGATGTTCCAGCCATTTAATAACCTCAATCAGCCATTCAAATGCTAATAAAATAGTATTTAAACAACTCACATTAAAATTTTGACATCTGTAGTAATATATCTTTTTTTTAAGGGAAAATAATAAAAATCACACTTTAATGCTGCTGCTTTGCATTAAATGAAACCTCTGACAGACGGAATTAATTTTGTTACATTTATGACTTTCTTTCCTCGAAAGTTTTTATTAAATGGTATAAAATTTAATAAGTTTAATAAATTTTAAATAATGAATTTTTGCTGGAAGTGTGGCAAGCAGTGAAGAAAGACGAAAAACCTTTTAGAGTCATTAGGTTTTTTGATGCTGGAGATGGGAAAAATGAGCAATGCCCTGGCCGGGACGTGAGCCTGGAATCCCGAATATGCACCAAGTGTGCTACCGTTACACTACGAAGACGTGCTGGAAGGAGAAAAAAAATACCTTATATACCCGCCTTTTAAACGGCGACTAGCGAATTAGGGGACCCAATTTGCCAATCTTAGTGGTGACAAATTATTGTCTACCAGCTTTTAGTTCGAGCTTTTTTTTTTTTTTTTTTTAGCGGAAGACGTGAAAAATAAGCATTGTCCTCCACCGGGAGTGAAGATAGAAGAAAGAAAATGCTTTGTTACATTTAACAGAAAATTCTAATTATTGCAGTTGTTTTCCCATAAGTGAACATAAATTTATGAATTCAAAATTATTGAAAAGCTCTTATGGACTCATTAATTTTCAGAAACTTCTGCTCCACTATATTACTTAACGAGACTTGAAGTTAGTATAGAAATTATGTGAACTAACAACGGATTTTATCTGATTTAGAAAAATCCTGTTTTTTTTTTTTTTTTTTTTTTTTTTTTTTTTTTTTTTTTTCAATTCTAATCTTTGACGATTTAAATGTCTTATGGAACTACAAAATTTAAAATTGTGAATAAAGTAATCCGAAAAAAACTACCAAAAGCTTCTAACAAATATTAACTTCTTTCCATATTTTACATAGAGTAACCCAATATCATTTGTGTTTTATGCTGAGTGTTCACTATTATTCGATATATTTCCAAAACTACTCAAATTTTTCTATCTGACATGTTGCATGCTCTCCAGACACCAAACCGTCCAAAGTGTCTTTGAATTATTAATTAAATCTTTCAGAAGAAAGGAATCTAAGTTTTAGCTAATCTGCTTAATTCTCAATAAAAAATTAAAGCAGATTTTACTCATATACTTCAAATTTGTTTTACAGAAAAAGGATTTTTATTGAATGCAATAGAAAGGATTTCATAATTATTACCCACTTCTTTAGCGATATTAAATTTAATCTGGCATATAAATGAAAACACTCTAATTTATATTAAAAAGTTCTACGAAAAGAAGCATTTAGACAAGTGATTTTAATTGATTTTATCGACCTTGAACCTTTAAAACCAGGATCGCTAAATTTCATGTCTATATGGAGGCGCAAATTAGAATTGAGATGAATTAAAGATTAAAATCCTAGAACAGAATTTTTCAAGAACCACGAACAGCAACGCTTTTAAAAGAAATAAAACAGTTATTCTACAGAATGAAATATTTGAAGCTAATAACCAAGGATTTGAAATTTTAATTAATGAGCTTATTTATCAACCTAAATTATTTTTTTCCGTTATTCGTTTTTTTTTCTCCTTCTTATTACATGCTCCGTCTTTAGGTACTACACGGAAAAGGAGGGATACCCAGTGGAGGTCTTGTTAAGGGAAACTGCCTCGTAACCACGTCACACATGGGGAAAACCTTGAAAACATCCATGCAACCAGCCCGTTTGCCGGGACTACCAGTGTTCAGCGGCTTTTACCGCTCGGCTGCTGGTGGGATTTCGTTATTCGATTGTCAAGAAATAACCATTTTACGATGTACAATCTTAATCTTTTGCCTGAGGAACTGAAAGCTCGTTTCCAAATTATACTGTCAAGTGATTTTATTACAACAATGCGAAAAATTTAGTAAGATATTGCAGTATAAATTAAAAACAAAAATCTGTTAGAATAACCGAATAGTGGAAAATCACGAGGGCTATATACCTAACGGAAAGGATGACTTCGTAGCAGTCTTTCTGAGGGGAACTACTAGTATTCACTTCCCACCTAAGGAAAAACCATGAAATCTAATCTTGCAAACAACCCGTTGGCCTCGGATTAAACCCGGGTCGAACGATCAGATGTTTTAACCACTCGTCCACTATCGAAGCCTAAAAGCATGGGAAGAAATAGCGATCTTCAAAATAATGCAAAACGATGTTCGAGTAAAGAATAAATCAGGAATTAGGAAAATAAAACTGGTAACATTTTCCCTTCTGTTAGTTTACATGTAGTCCGTTTGAAAGGGTAAGAACGACTAAGATGAGACACTTTGCATTTTGAAGAAGCTGCAATCAAGACACGAAAACTGTTTTAAACAAATCTGTCAACTTATCAATGTTTAGCTGAAATTAATTTTAATTTCTACACAACATCTAATCAAAAGACCATCTCTCCTGAAATCACTAAACTAATTTATTATATAAGGATTTCATATATTTATCAAGCCTAAAGTAATTTACATAATACCGTTCACTAAGTTTTTTATGTTATTGACTATTAAACTGCTATAATATTTTATTTATTACGTGCTACGCCTTATGTACTACACGGAGGGGTGCCTCTTGGAAGTCTTTTTAAGAAAAACTGGGGAGGTTTTTTTTTTTTTTTTTTTTTTTTTTTTTTTTTTTTTTAAAAAGGGGAACTGAGCAAAGTCGTACTGCTACCTGTACGGTGCTCAAGGCTTTTGCTAGCGACAGGTGCTATCTTGCACTGCATGCCACGATGAGTTTTGTGGACTTGTTCTGATGTTACTGTCAGACAAAGGAGGTAAGTCACAACAACAAAAACAACAAAATATCTCTTCAGTTATTCTTCTCATTACGCAGATATATTTTGTGCGTTTTGCCGTTGTAGAGACATTAGGATATTTTGAAGCAGGAGATGTGAAAGATGTGCGATGCTCTTGCCGTTACTCGAACCTGGACATCTCAAATACTCGCCGAGTGTGCTACACCACGAAGGTATGCTGGAATTAGGAAGAAACCTTATACAAAAACGACAAAAAGTAGCGCTTACTCGTCTTCAAATGGGAATTCTGAAATGAAAACCTTACCCATAATTTTTAAATATGTTTCGAAGTGCAACCCATCACATTCAGTTTGTTATTTAGACCCGGAAAGGATTTTAAAATTTAGTAATATGCTATGTTATGAGTTGCTGAAAGTTTTACAAGTATATATGAATCAAAAGCAAGGAATTCTTTCTAATGTATAAACAATAAGAATTTATTAGGATAGTTTTAAGTTTGAGATCAAGTTAATCATATTTTGATTTATTCCTTCAAAATACCTTCTATATTTAGCAATTAATCAAACTTTACTCGTACCTTAATTTTGTTATCTTTCTCGTTTAATCTGATTTAGCATACTGTATCTTCTTAGTCTGCAAATCATTGTATTTTACATTATTATAGAGCCATACGCAAATAGTAGAATTTTCTCTAGCAGAACGGCTCCGAAAGTGTATATATGTTACTGGAGGAAAAACCAATAGCACGATTGTAGAGCCAAAAATATACGTGCATTTTTCTGAACTATGCTGTTTGTGTTAGGTTCAATTGAAATTAATATTACTTAGCATCTCTACTCAGCTTTTCTGTTCCAGGAAGAGTAAAAACCTGTTTTTATATTAATTATTAGTACTCAATGAGGATAATTTATCCTAATTAGAAAGTAGATTATTGTAGACACTTAGTAAAATCTACAGACTGTGTCCAAAGCCAAACTGTCAGATCTTACTTCTGACGCTCATTAGCATGTCTGCATTATCACTGCCGGCAACTTATCCCGTAACAGCTTCTGAATTTGAAGTCAGAATAGACAGAACAGGTATTTTAAGTAGGATACATACTAATTTAAATACCAAAAATCTTAATGTTAAACAATCATTTAAATACGTATATCTGTTGAATCTGATGTGCTCGAATAAGCGTATCTAAACTCTGGAGGTTACATAAGTGTTTAAATTTTTTTAAATCTTTTTCTGATACGCTGAAGCAGAACTTTGCATAAAGTTTCAGAATTTATTCACAGCTTTGAAAATGTGCATTATGAATATGCAAATGATTGCACAGATTTATAGCAGCCTTCCTAAGTTTTAGCGAAAGTGCTATTTATCTGATGCTATCTTTTTTAATTATGAGACTTGAATTTCAAATCTTGTTACTTCATGAGAATTTTATAAAAAATAAAAATAAAAAAGCATTTCCATCTCTAAAACGGGGCTCCTCGCTTCCACAAAAAAGAAAAGAAAACTCCTTGAGCGAAAGTTTTCCCCGTGAGATGCTCTAAACTAAAAGCCTGTTCAGGAAAACGCGTAGCGCAATGATTGATCGCTACATTTTTTACCCGTTGACTCTAGTCTAAGTTTAGGAGAGACAAAAACTTCAGGCTTACGTGAGCGTAGGTTAAACTTTATATTTTGGAAGAGAAAAGATTTTGTTTCATATTTACTTACAGCGCTGACTTTCTTGAATGTGAATAAGAGAAATGTTTGCCAGAAAAATAAAACTGCATATTTTTACTGCGAGTAAACTGATATAAACTAGATATACTTATTCACTTTCAAAATATTTATTTGGTTTATCCCTCCAGCTAAAAATAGCTCTACAAGAAAAGATTTAATTCTGTAAAATTATGATTTGTATAGCTTCTGAAACTCACAATATGCATTATTTGCGTATTCTTGCATTATTTGCATTTTCATTTAGTTAAATGCATTGCTGATACGAATTCTTTACACTCCTGCTGAAGAAATCTTCAATGGAAAACAGTCTCCGTAGAAACGAATACAGGAAATACTTCAGTAAAAGCCACTAAATAAGCTTCCCCTTTTAATAAATGAAATTTTTGGCATTAATACTATCTAAAACACAGACAAACATAATAACTGAGGGAAAAAATATGAAAGGATTAAGATTTTAACGTCGCACCTGAGAGTTGGTTAAGGTTTCTATGCAGATACAGTTAACTGCCGAAAAACCTTGTAGGACTAAACCGTATCGTTAAGATAAACAAAAAGACCTAATCATCGAAGAACATATTCAGGAAATGTTAAAGAACAAAATAATAACGCCCATAAATAGTGAGTACGCGAGTCCAGTCGTACTATGTAGGAAAAAGAACGAGTTTCCTCCTTCGGATAAAAGGGCTTGGAGGTTTCCTATCGATTACAGAAAACTGAATAGTATTACTAAATTCCCAGTTTACCCTTTGTCGGTTATAGAGGAAATTATTAGAAAGATTAAATCTACTAGATACATGACTACTTTGGACTTAACGTCTGGCTACTATCAAATAGCTATGAGACCCGAAGACATACATAAAACCGCGTTTATAACAAAATCGGGCACTTATGCATTTTTACGCATGCCCTTTGGGTTGTGTGGGGCCCCATCAACATTCCAGAGAGCTATGGACATTATTCTAAAATCTGTCCTAGGAAAATCGACTTTAATCTATCTAGATGATATAATTATAACGAGTAGTACGTTGGAACAACATATTAAAGATCTAGAAGAAGTGTTTAAATTATTAAAAGAGGCCGGTCTTACAATTAACGCCTCAAAATGCAAGTTCGCAACTAAAGAACTTCAATATCTGGGTTATAAAATTTCGCAAAAGGGTATAGGAACGCAAGATTCAAAAATAAAAGCTCTCAAGAATTTCCCAACGCCCAACACCGCCAAGAAACTTTCTTCTTTCCTTGAGTTATGTTCTTACTATCGGTCATTCATAAAATATTTCGCTAATATTGTTGAACCACTGTTAGTAATTGAAAGAAAGAAAAGTAAGTTTACGTGGACAGCGGAAACAAATACCGCATTTGAAAGATTAAAAGAAGCGCTCATCAATGCCCCTGTTTTGAAATTCCCGGAGGGGGACGAAAACCTGGAAATTGCAGCAGATGCGTCGGACTATGCGGTGGGTGCGGTTCTTATGCAAAATAGCCATCCTTTGGCATTTTTTAGTAAAACGTTGAATCAGACAGAAAGGAAATATACAGCTACAGAGAGAGAAAAATTAGCCGTATTAATGGCTGTACACAAATTTCGAGTTTATTTCGGCAAAGCGCCAGTAACAGTCTTTTCGGATCATGCGGCTGTTGGTAAACTTTACTCGGGAAAAACCTAACGCCCAGGTTAATAAGATGGGCTTTAAAACTCCAAGAATATAATCTAATAATAAAATATAAACCGGGTAAGGAAAACAATGTAGCTGACGCACTTTCTCGTATAAAACTGGACGATGAAGGTAATGAAATTAAATGTGCTGTGTTGACTTCAAAAATTTTAGATTCTAGAGATACAATTATCGCTGAACTGAAAGCTGATCCTGAATTTGGAAGTATCTATGCATATTTGAAAGACCCCGAAAGCTTTGAGCACACAGATATCGATGCGATAAGAAATAGAGCAGAAAACTATGAAATAATAGATAATTTATTATTTTATACGAAAACAACAAACGAAAATCTCGAGTACAAACCAGTCATCCCAGCCTCGCTTCGATTAAGCATTTTGAAGGACTTACACGACGCGAAAACAGCGGGTCATTTAGGGGTCAGAAAGACCTTAAAAAGGGTACGCGAGGCGGTATATTTCCCGCAATTATACAAAATAGTAACTGCGTATGTCAGGTCCTGCAATCAATGTCAGTTAATAAATGATATTAATTACAGACCGGCCGGGTACTTAAATAGCATTCGCGCTACATTTCCGAATGAAATTTTAGGCATAGATCTTCTTGGTCCTTTCCCCCAGAGTGAGTTAAATAAAAACCGTTTTCTTTTAGTAATTGTAGATCATTTTTCAAAATGGACAGAAATTGTTCCACTTAAACGCGCGTCAGCCAAAACAGTCGCAGATGCATTCTTACACAGATACATTTTAAAATGCGGTGCACCGATAAAGGTCATTAGCGATAACGGTAAACAATTCATTAGTCAAATATTTGAAAACATATGCACTGGACTTGGCATACGCCATATCAAAATGGTTCCGTATAGACTACGGGCAAACATAGCAAAAAGAGTTAATAAAAACATTGTAAAAATAATTCGCAGTTACATTAGCACACATCACAAGCGCTGGGATGGCTACATAAATGAGTTAGCTTATGCTTTAAGAACGGCAAACCACGATACTACGGGAAATACCCCAGCAGAATTATTTTTAGGCCGAAAGTTAATTACGCCTTTAGATAAATTATTCTTTGTGCAACAAAGAGAGCAAGAATTTAAACAGAAAGATGTGTAAAAACTTATTGACCAGGCGCTTAAAAGCTCGGATACGGCGAGAAATAGGCAAAAAATATATTACGATAGAAAACGCCGTGAAGCAGATTTTAAAGTTGGGGATAAAGTATTGAATCGGAAATTTTTTTTATCAAGTGTCTCAGACAATTTTACGGCAAAGTTAGCTCCAAAATTTGAAGGCCCCTATGCAATTCAGGAAATCAAAGGAGTCGTATTGTACCTTAAGAACGAGAGAGGGGAAATCTGTAAAGCAAGTCCCGACCAGGTGAAAAAATACTATAATCAAAATGATTTTGAAATCCTTAAAAGTTTCTTGCAGGACTCAAGCGTAAAAGAAGTAGAAGGTCTAGAAATAACGTCACCCGTTCCACCACCCAAGAAGCAGAGAACTGAAGAGAGACCTAGCCCTTCTACATCCCAGGCGACGGTACCGAAAAGAAGAAACGAAAACTTTCAGACTCCAGCATTTAAGAAAAACAAGAATGCAAAGCCACCGCGTAAAGAAACCTTGGTAAAGAGGAAAACACCACCTACAACGTATCGCAGTAGAAATTATACGTCAAGGAGAACGCTCCCAGGGCCAGAAAGTCAGGTGCAAACAAGGCCGCCGTTCCGGAAAATAAAAGGACAGCAGGAAGAACGAAAAGACCAGCAACAACAGAAGAAATTCAAGAATGACTCCAGACCGGAGGACGCCAAGACCAGCCGTCCAGAGGAAAAACGAAAAAGACAGCAACCCGACGACTACTACGCAAAGAGGCCAGCATGCAGAGGACGCAAAAGAAAAACTAATGTGGACGACACTCGGAGGTCAGTAAGGAGAAGATTGACGTCCATGAAACCCATAACGTGGGAACAGTTCTGCCAGAAAAGAATGACGGAGTTTCAATCATCGAAAACTCAAAGATAAGTTAAAATCTTCTATAAAATTTTTCTTTTGTTCCGAAATGTTATGCGTAAGTACAAAATTCTATGTTTTGACGAAAGTCAATGTGTCTCGGTTGAGACTTAGTTTTGTTTTACTTTATTTAGCTAAGGCAAAAGTATTATTTTCTTTAAGTATAAAATCTAAGAACAAGCAGTTTCTGTTGGTCGAAAGACTAATTCTGTTATGTTAAAGCCAAAATTTGGCCGAAGATAAAAATAACTTCGTATTCTTGTATTAAAAAAAACTTTAGTTTCAGTGCCGCCAGCTTGGCGAAGAATGAGTAAAGTAAAAATTTATTTTTCTCTTATTCATTTTATGGTAAGGCCCACTAGCGGCCGAGCGGTAAAGTCGCTGAACACTGATAGTTCGGTCCTAGATTCGAATCCCGCGAACGGGCTGGCTGCATGGGCGTTTTCGTGGTTTTCCCCATGTGTAACGTCGATACGAGCCAGTTTTCCTTAGAAAGTCCTCCACGAAGGCATCCCTCCTCTTAGGCAGATAGCCATCGAGGCTTTGCCATACTCACACACACACATTTTATGGTAAATTGTAAAAATCATATGTATTAGAATTTTGTAAATATACGTAAATACTTGAAAGTTATGTAAAAGTAGAATTTAGTCTAGAAGCATAAAATTTTAGATGCTAAAAGTAAATGCTCAAAAGCAATGAATTCAAATTTAAGTATTAAACTGTCGATAAAATCATGCTTTAGAGCGAAAGCCTGCATGTCTAAAGATGAATGAGGGGGAAGTTAGAATGAATGTGTTTTGTAGGGTTCTCCACCTACACTTGAATTTTAAGAATGTTAAAGTAGCTCATCGAGTTGTAAAATGTCGAGTAAGGTGTGTCTATTTGGTCGTTGAATTCTAACAAATCATGGTGGTTAGAAGAAGTGTTGTAAGACTAAAACACGAATATTCCCGTTTGACACCACACATGGTGGAGAGCCAGGGTAAAGTTAAATTAATGTTTGAATACTTGAATGAATGTGAATTAAGCAGTAGCTAAGGAAAATAAATCGTTTAAAAACAAAAATTTATTCAGTGTCAAGAAAGTGTAAATTATAATGTATTTAGAAAGATACTGATACTTATTCCTTCCAGATGCTGGAAGGAAAAGAACAAGATTGATTGCTGAAGTCCAGGAAAAGTTGCTGTAAGAAGAGAGATTTAATTAAGTATACTCATAAATTTTATTACCTTTTGTGAGATAAGATTTTTTTTATGTAAACGAGGCTCTTAAAAGTTAGTTCAGAATTGTAGAAACTTTACAACAGGTCGTTTGTAGGACCTGCTTCCAAGTTTTCCAAATTCTGGCAGCGGCAAATGTAGGGTTTATGTTTATTTTAACTAACATTTATTTTAAGTTTAAACTATCTTTCCTGTCAAGCCTTAATTTCCCCTGGAACTGCCAATGCCAGAGTATGTAAATTTTTAGTAGAACGCGCAAGGATTCAAATTATCAGCGGAAGTATTCTGAGTTAAATAGAAAGGAAACGAGTTCGAAGTATGCTTTTCTTACTTCACGAGCGCGGAGGTAGTTAGAAATTGAAGAACCACGCTTTTCGGCCTGTGTGCTTGCCTCGGCAATTTGTTAATCTTTCAACGTGGTATTCAGAGTTTGCTGAATTATCAGCGGTATTTTAGAACGCGGTGAGGTTAGTTACGTTTAGACAGCCTCGTAGTTAGTTACTTGTCATTATCTCTTTTTAGTTTCTTATTTTTATTTTATCGCCGGGTAGGCGTAGTTTGTGAGCGTCAAGAGCACGCATTTGTAACTTCTAAAGTTGAATAAAAAGGCACTTAAACCCTTCTCAAGACTCCGTCTAATTTCCAGTTTCAGCAGTCACCACTTTGTTGCGTGCAGGTTGGAGGCGCGCAACTGTACAAATTAAGTATTTGTCTAACCAATCTCATGATTTTCTATTGATTTAAACAACACTTAAAAATCTTTAGAATGCATTTTCCTAAACTTGCTAAATGGAGGATTGTAAACCAGTTAGTCAAATAAAAAAATATTTTCTAATAAAACTCAATTCAATAATAAAATAAAAAGTCTTAAATCGGAACTTCAAAGTAAACTGTCAGAAAGAATAAAAAGCATTTTCATCACTCAAACCACTAGCTCCTGAATTTCTCTGTATATTAAAAAATTTATTTCGGATATTGTAATGATGTAAGCATATTTAAATAAATTTCTTGCGACTGAAATTCTTATGGAATTTTGATAAATGTATTCCCTGTTAGATAAGTTATATTAGGCAGTTTAAAATTGGTGTTGTACTTTAAGAGTTAAGTAGGCGTAAAAAATTTATTAAACTCTTAAGCGTAGACAAAGTTGCTAAAAATATTTTGGAAACATTCTTTAAAGTCATATTAGTTATAAAACATTTTCTTACCCTATTTTCCAACCAATTGCGAACCCAATAATGTAGCCAGAGTGCGTTCTCTTTGCTCCTAATAATTCTACTTTTAGTCAGATAGTCACTTTAAATAACGGAAGTTTGTTACGAAGCTATCGTATTACCTAAAGCCATAAAATCGCAGGCATAAAATTACCGTAAAATAAACATATTTGCAATTTTCGCTACATCATAACTAAAGGGAGGGGAATATTAGCTCTAGAACGCGCAGCCCATAACCGGGAGTGCTTTAACTCATGCCTTCATTGATTTTTATTCCTTTTCTTTTCTCTGTAAACCCATTCTGTTAGGAGACACTTTTATATGCAAAATTTTCACATTTTAATGCATATAATTATTTACAATATTAATACTTCATTTTGAATTTTAATGCATCAGTTCCATACTCTAATTTCATCATTCTTTGAAAGGTTCGGGAATAATGTTGTTTGAATAATTTTATCTTCTTACGAGAAGAATTATCCAAGAAGTTACTACTTCCTTAATAGATTGGGCTAACATATAAGTCCGTACAAAATAAGGTAGTCAACGTAAGCTGCAATGCATGACTGCAAGAGTTTTATAAGCCTACTGCAAACAGTAATTTTAAGAAACTCTCAAAAGAATGAAAGCTCAAAATGTCTTCAGTAAGTAATTTAAAACGAGTCTGTGTTATTTTTGAAATATATTTCATACAAGAACACACAAACGTATTGTGTAATGTGTTATGTGTATACACTTATTGTGTAAAAAAGATTTACCCGATAAACAGAGCAAGCAAAGTTCTTTAAAAGGAACATCTCGAGTGATAAATATGCTTATTTATGAGACACTCTTTGAGTTCTTTTTATCTCAGTTAAATATTGTCTTTAATAATTAAGACTTATTTTCTGGATGAAAACAAACATATTCAAAATGATACGTAAAAATAAATTAGTATTAGAAATATTTTCGACAAAACTTGAAAAGGCTTAGTTTCAAATCATTGAATTTTTTTAAGATTATCCAAGTTATTGAAGAAATCAAACAACAAGAATCAGCGTTATATTTTTAAATTTTGCAGAACTAGTTTGAATGATTTAACTACAGACTCAGCTTCCTCAGCTGCCAAAGGGCAAATGGTTCCAAAGTGCTGCCAAAACCCATTTGCACTTTCGCAACTGAGGCTGATTGTTCTGTAGTTAAACCATCAAAACTAGTATTGCAAAATTTACAAATATAACACTTATTCTTGTTACTTGACTCGGCGTGTTAGTTTAACCTAAATTATGCATGCTATTTTGGTACACATTTTGAAATTTCTATCCATAGTATCAAAATGAAATTTCTTGAAATAGTTTTATTTTATTGAAAAATAATATTAAAGAGTTAAAATTTAAATCATTTAGACTAATGTAAATTATTTGTTACAAAATACCAGAATTACTTAAATTTCTGTTAAAAAGTCTCGGCTGGACGTTTCAGACTAATTTTCTATAAATGTTTGAACCGTTTTCTATATTCTTTCATATTTTGCTAGATTTACAACTGATACCTCAGTCTGATTCAACTCAAATACAGTCAACAGTTTTTAGAGCACTAATCATAATCTAATTTATGTGTTTTAACTATGCCTGTGAGTCCAAGTTAAAAATATGTATTTGTAACCTTCCACTTGCGATCAAACGTTTGTCCTAATGCAAAACCAAAAATTTCAAAATTGAATGGTTTTCTGTTCCTGTAATTTTGCGCATATACGCTCGTAGAAGCATGGCATTTAAACAAATCTTCAACAGTTATCAATGAATCTACTGAATCATATTTTAGATTTTTAAAATTACGCTTACAAGAACACTATTTGCAAACTGCTCAGCATTCTTCTAAAACAAGAATTATTCTTATATTCCATTTTATTTTTGAAAACCTACTGCTTCATTCTATTAATTTTTAAATGAAACCTGAGATCTGTTCTGTAAAATATCTACTATTAGAATAAGCAGTCACTGAAGTTAATATGGATATAATTTTCGAACTTTTTGTTCGTATATTATGCTAAATTCACACTGAAACATACGTATTTTGAGTTTTAGGATTTTTTTCCTTTGATTAGCTGATTCTTCATCTAAATTGCCTTTTATTATTTAAATTATTTCTCATTTGCCAAAACATCGCCCTGAAAATCCGTCTTTATATAAAGTTCAGCTCAAACAACTTGCGAATTCTATACTGAAACTATCATGATTCACCATTTGAATGTTAATCGACTAACCTATTTATGAGAACAGATTTGAATACAATGTTAATAATTACACATCTAAGCATTTTACAGCTGTTAAACACATGTAAACTGCCTCTTTAAGGTGACAGGTAACTAATTGTTTTCTTTGATCGTCTTCAGAAGAAAAGGAAAGGAACTCGCATTTATAAAGTAGCACTAACTAAAAGCAAATTTTCAGTTAATAGATATCTACCAATTTCTTAGATTATGACATTAAGGTTTGTTTAGAGTGAGGCATAAAAGTACTATTTGAGCATTCTTTTCGTAAGAGATTAAACTTTAAGGCATTACTTAAAATTAGTTAAACTTTCAAACTATATTTCGTTTATAAATATTTAAGCTCGTTATTAGGTATTTTTCAAAATAAATTGAAATTTATAACAAACTGACTAATTTAAATTAAGAAACTCGTAATTGATAAAGTTTTGTAACACAGCCAAGTCAGCTTTTAAATAGCTGGTTTATTTTTAATTCTCAGACAACTTTACTTATTTTGTTGTCAGTATTAAATTATTTATGTAAAACATAATAATAGAAAATTGCAAATGTAAAAAACTGGTAACTCGAGTCACATTTAGGAGCGACGTCAGATATATCGAAAACAGATACAAATACTCATTTAAAACTTGAAAACCCAAAGATTAATTTGCACATTTACTATTGAAAGCATTCCATGAGGGTCATGTGTATTTTCCATTTCGCTGAACGTGTATCCTGAGCGAAGAGGAGCTAGATAATGTATGATAGAAAATACTGTCATGAGAATCCACTTTAAAAAATTACCATAGAACATCGGCATATTCTTCCAGCCTGGTGTTGGAATACATGATGAAGAATAATGGGATGTTGAACGATGGGCTGTTATTCTGTGAGTGCAATGTGTCTTCTCTTAAAATAACAACGACACTATGAAAAGAAGCCTTTCTTTTACCAGAAACTAAAAATTATGTGTAAAGTAAAGATGAAATGAAAAATGCATGGTAGTGCCTGAATCATGCGCGGTACGCTACATGCTATTAAAGAAAAAAAATTCCATCATATAAAATCTTGAGAACATTCCAATTTCGGTCATGTTAAGTGTGTAGCAGCATATGAAAATGTAAAAAAAAATCCAAAGTGATTTGTAAATAGTCATTCTCAAAATGCTTGAAGCAATATACATTCTGAGGTTTATACTTCTCGCTTGCAGCAGATCATTTTAATTTTTCGTAAACTATAAGAAATCATGTATGGAATTCTGAAACTCGAAAACATGTCTAAACGTTTGTATGATCTTTTTATGGTTAAACGTGATTTTAATGAGATAAAAGGATTATATAACTATTTACAAGTGTAATTTCTACTTGATACTCTGTATTTGAAATCATACCCAGTCGTCTGTGAGAAAATTTTTATCTATGATACTTGTTTAAAATGAGAAATGCACATATGAGCAAACTATTACTGCTCCTTCACGCATCGAATTCTTGCATACATTGAATATTTCGGATGAAGTGACGGCAGGAGTATAGCTTTTGCACTTTGTTTGTGCATGTTATAAAACTTCACAAATCCACCTTATTTATTCTTCTATTAGTTAACTGCGTGATAAATCTTTGAAAGACAGCGGTTATCGGTTTTACGCTTTAGCAAATTATGCAGTTACAAATTTGTACCGCGAACCTGTGTTTGAGATTCATTCTTGTTTATAATTAAATTTTTGAAAAGCACTATAAAATTTAATATGTAATTATTAAGGTACTACGTCTTAAATATCAATTACTTTTATACAAATTAGAATTTAAAATTCCAATTAATAGTCTATAAAAGACACAGCTAAAATCTAGCTCTTTACTCTCTTAAATGCAGCTCATATCATAACAAATAACAGTTTAATTTTTTTAACTACCATTGCGACTTAAAAAAACGAGCACGTGGCAACATTCTTATTTATTAGTTAGTATCTTCATTTTTTAAATTATGAGATACGTAGAGTTAATTTAAACAGTTTCAAGCTGGGAGTCATTCTTGCAATTTATAACTGAAGCAATACTATTTTCGAACAGGCAAGGGCTGTCAGGAGAGCGGAGGTGACAATTCCGACAATAACATTCTGCTTTGATGATGTCCCTCAAATCTTACCGAATGACACTATGAGTTGTAACTTTCATTGGAAGAAACAAAAGCTGTCTAAGTTTGCAATTAATGAATTAATTAAATGATTTAGGTTAGCTTTTATCGCTGTATGCTGTTCATCACATTAATTGTACAAGAAAAATCAACTATTATTATTTTTAGACAAAACACATAATAAGTTGCCAATTTTATTTTTTTTTAATTTTTGAGTGTCGAATTGTGTGTTTCTTCAAAAACGCCATTTATCCCATGTCATTTGTTTTAGAGCTACGAATCAAAAACTGAGCAGCAAGAATTAGTTACTCACAGTTATCATAAAACACAATATTATTGTCAAATTACTTTAAACATCTCATTCTATTCAAGAACTTCTTTACTAATTTTGGCTCTTAGTAAATCTATAAGGTATTTCTCCCACATTCTTGCCATGCCTTCGTGGTGTGGCGCTCTGCACGCTGAGCGCGTAATCCAGAGGACCGTGGTTCGATTCCCGGCAAAGCCGTTGCTAGTTTTTCAAGTCTCCTGCTTCCTAAAAATAACTTAATGTCTCTACAAATCTACGAGCAGTATTTCAGTTTTCCTGAATTCTAATATGCGTTTCATACTGACTGGAAGTTTAGCCACATCTGGTTTATATTCTCTATGTATATTTAATCGTATATTTATGGTTCTCTCTGTTCTGAAAGTATTGTTTTTCGATCAATGGAATAGCTCTAAAAGATTTCTATTTCGCACATCTATATTTTATATGAGCTACAATGCAAAAATAAAATCTAATATTAAAAACAAATACATTTTTAACGAGTTGTGCTGCGCTCAGGAATGTAATTTACTTAAGCTTTTTGTTACAACGGATCATCGTTTTACTTCTAAAATTGCTAGTAAACTAATAAAAAAAGTAACTTATTTTAAAAGAAAAACTAAATGCGACATATATATTTCTTTCTGAAATGGCTGTATACATTTAGGCTTTTATTTATTTTTAAAGTATTCCTGTGTTACATCCAAATAGACACTTTCATTACTGTTTCAAGAAATATTCACATGAAGTAAACATAAAGCTTAGCACACCTGTAGAGAGAAAATATATCTGTGTATATTTCTGAATGTAATCTAAATAATATCACGTATAGTAAAGTTTCTTTAACTTGATGTTTAATTCTTTTCTCTTAAATTCCTTCTTCGTTTAAAAGGTGCAGCAGTTTTTAACCATGAGAAATTCACTCGCAAAACCTTTCCAGGTAGGCAATTAAAAGATCGAGTACATTTAAATGTTGTGGAATGGTAAACTGTCTGCAAAAATATATCTTTATTTCAAAAAAATGCAATAATTTTGCCTCAGATACATTCAGAGGTTTGAAAACATATTAAAGCTTTTATCCAAATAATAAATGTATGCTTTAATTTTTAAAATGAATAACTACGTTAATGCTTTAATGCTTAAAAATCTTTTGGTTGAAATTGGCTACTAATGATAACGAAGAGTAATAATACACCATAAAAAATTAACCCTTCTATGTCCTGCTCATCTTATCTCATCTCTTTTACTTTTAAAAATGGTTCTTTCAAACTCTTATCGTGAAAAGCCTTAGGACTATAACCTTAATCATGCTCTTTTTCCAGGGATTTTTTGCTGACGTAAAGACGTCTGGAACATCTCGGGGCACGGAGGTCAATGTTAACGGAGTAAATGCCCTATCCGTCAAGTTCTTCAGATGCTGCTTAATTCTGTCACACAGCACTATTACCGGAAATAGGACAAAAAGTCTGAGCAAGTTTTTTTTTATTCTTGCAGAAAATGACAATCGGTTTTAGAAGCATTCTGAAAGATAAGTTTGATTTAAAATTGCAACGTCTGCAAGATCCATTATTTGCTATCCTGATTAGTAAGTATGTTCTGAATAAAAATTTGTTTAATTCGAAACCGAATTTATAAAGAAACAAATAGGGCTGTAATTTTGTTAATAAAATAGCGTAATTTTAACTTTTTCAAAAACTAAATAATTTTGAAGTCCTTGGAAATTGCTTAATTTAATTCTTAAGCTATGACCATTAAATGCGGTTAGTCAGTTATACAATAGAATCTCTAAAATTCTCAATTATTTAAGCATCTAACGGAAACTAGTCAAACGTAGTGCGTATTTATAATGTTATTAATTGAATTAAACTTCTGTAAGTCTTTTGTATACCTCATTCGAACTTCTGTAAGTCTTTTGTATACCTCATTCGAACTTAAGTATAGTGACCATTTCAAAATATCGGTCGAATTTTGCTCAATCAGATAATAAGATTATTAAACAAATAAACGAACAAGCGAAAGAATAGATTACATTTCAGTTAAACCACATTTTTTGGATTTTTCTAACGAGATGAATATTGGCATCCAAAATGGGCATTCAGATCCTTAAGATGAATCAGTTGATCGAAACTAGAGACAGCATACCATTTAAATTTTAAAAAGCAGTATGCAGAGGAATTTGAAGGAAACTTAGTGAAATGGGATAGAAAAATTGCTATCATTATACTTATATAGAAATTTAAAGTTCTTGAATTCATGTAACTAATAGTCTAATAGTCTAATACTGAATTCAGAGCAACAGTAACTTCTGTACCGAGCAGAATCCAAACGTTACTGCTGTTTTTCTGTATCTCTGTATTATCAAATTCCAGAAATTTTTTCAATGAAAATCAATTGCATCGCAGTTTATTTAGACTTCATTAGAAGCAATTTTTCTTCAGTTATCTCTTCTAAGATATGAAAATATTATATTTTTTCTCATTTTTCGGGTTTCACAAAAGCAAATTTTCTAAAAACGTAAGTTTTATATGTGATGGTAAAATTCAGCAATCGTCTTTATTCTCCAAACCCGCCTTTTAAGAAAAAAATTGGAAATAAGTTTTCTATGTATAATACTTTTGTAATACATTAAGTAATAACACCTTACAAATATTTAAAGTGTTTCACTCAGTGCATCGAAAACACCTCTTTTAAGAAATGAAGATTATGTTATATAAACCTTCGAAAATTATAACTTCTTTTTAAATACAGTTAATTTTTATATTATCTTATTTTTTATTTTGTTTTATTTCTAGCATTCTAACGCCAGATTATGTGCATCGACAGAGAATATGTTTTTCTTTAAAACATCAGGATTTTTGTTACACCCATGCACTGAAATTTGAGTCAGTAAAATATTTTAGAATATGTATGATAGCGTTTGGTGCAAAAGAATAAACTTGATCGCATTCTTTCGCAACAACAGTGGTGGAAATTAACGAAAACCTGACTAAAGAAATTAATGCTTGCTTTGAAATATTTGCGACCTAGTATAGTTAACAAGATATTTTCGTTCAAAAGTGATAAAACATAAGGTTATCGGTAATTACTTGATTTGGAAATAATAACCTCGTCATAAGTGAAGCAAATTATTGCTAACAAATTTTGAAATAACTACAAGTCATGATAAGACTCTAATAATCTTAACTCATAATAACTGCTTTGTTTTAAGTAAAAACCCTACAAATTAAAAATAATTTTGTCTTTTTTTCGCTAATTATTGGGCACGTGATGTCCTGTCTAGCACTGCTGGGATAGCGTCACACGGCAACAAACAATACCATAACACGTAGGTAGTGGTGTGGTGTATTTAATTATGGCAAAGCACACGAGGGCTATCTGCCTAAAGGGAGGAATGCCTTTCGTGGAGGACTTTCTAAGGGAAACTGGCTCGTATACACGTTACACATGGGGAAAACCACGAAAACGCCCATGCAGCCAGCCCGTTCGCGGGATTCGAACCTCAGACCGAACTACCAGTGTTCAGCGTCTTTACCGCTCGGCCGCTTAACACGTAGGTAGAGAGAAGGACAATATAAATAATTAAGCCTTAGACGGGAATCGAAACCTCTTCCTAAGTTTCCATCAACTAAAACGTTCCTGCTAAATGCTATACTTTTCACGGTGCAATTTAATAAAATTAGATGCTTAAAGTAAGAATTTTGAGAACCTAATCAATTTATTAACTGCGCAAGATTGTATATTAGAAAGGTTTAGCCTTTTAATGTGTCAGAAGCACTTTTAGCACTTTTTTCGTGAAGTCTGAAAGCTGCTGTACGTAAGATTTGAATAAAGGAGTATATAAAGCAATATATATATATATATATATCTGAGATGCATACGTTGCCAAAAAAAGGATATACTTCCAACTCAATACTTGAAGAAAAACATTTCAAAAGATAGCCGTAGAACATATTCTTTTTTTCTCCTGATTAAATTAATTATGGCACAACATTTACAGAACTGTCAAAAACTGCTAAAAACTGTTTCTCCTACAGAAAGGAAAAATAAATTACAGCGCTGGATTAAGTTTGACGAGTGGGGATACTAGTGCGCTCTCCATCCAAATTGCTTCATAAAAATTTAAAAAGCGGATAATAAACTTTCCGAATGAGGCTGGAGACATTTTTATGTTAAGTATTTGTTGCATTTATTTTGGCATAAAAATGTGTTACAGAACACAACGGAGAAAATGTTAGCTAATTAAGTACACAAAATTATTTTTCTTCCATAAGATGGGTTTTTCTATGCGAGTTTTCTGGGAGAATTTTTAATACAGCTTAGTTAATTTGGTTGGAAGGTAAACTTTACTTGTTGTTAGTATTTGCAAATTTATAGCTTGCAAATAACCGTTCCATTTTGTGCTCGGCTTACCGCATCTTCCTCCAAAGCTTATCGAAGTTCGTATTAATTAATCTTTACATAGAGAAGTGCAAGTAATCTAGAAGCTATATTAAGGTTAATGCATGAAATAAGTGTTGTTGGTATGTATATTGAGTAACGTCTTTTGTGTAATGAAGCATGTTTCCTAAGTATTAACTCTAAAATACTTCTTTTAAAAATATACAAAATCTGCCTATATTCACATTCTAGTCCAGGCGTTAAAGACACATCTCCACCTCAGAATTTAAGTATGAAATATTTAATCATTTATGCTGTAAAAATGTTTGTTCGGAGCGCATTCAGAGTTTAAAAAAATTGCAGAGTATGCGAAATGGAAGTAATAAGGATAGTGCTACTTTTTATAAGTGTATCATACTTAAATATACCTATTTATACGTAAAGTGGCCAATTTTATGAATTGCTAATTAGTAGTTTGTTAACTTTCCCTCTTATACGCTTTGTCTCATTTAACAGAGCAAATAAGCTTATGTGGACAACTGCATATTGCAGTTATTGAAGGCCTGGTGACAACATATCAAATCCCACTTTCGACTTCAAGTATATACTTAGTGGAACTCAAAGAAAAGGCCAGAGTAGCGCAGTTGAACTTCCGTAATGGTATACTGTGTAACTTTACTTAGAGGCTTCTGCTTAAATGTTCTATCTCCATTTACACATATTGTTAACATCATTCGAATACGTAATCCACAAAATCTTTAAATGCATTAAATCACACAACTCAGTACACGAACCAAAGAATGCAGTCACATCATGAAATGTCCTACCAGTCGCCTAGTTGAAACAAACCACAGAGCACTGTCTGTTCGAACCCGGTTTCTACCAGGTTGAACTGTTACCTGGGCATTTTCATGATTTTTGGTAAGGAGTAACATAAATCATAGCGAGGTGCCCTTGGAAAGTCCTCCATGAAAGCATCCCTTTCCTTAGCCCTTCAGGCATTGCCATGACGGGCTAAACAAACCAGCTCGTTTGAAAGTATATCTCAGTATGCATAACGAAGTTTCTGCTAGCTTGAAGGATTCGGAAAATGCAAGATTGACTCAAGACATTGTCTTTTTCTGAGATTTCAAAATGCAATCTGTAAATCTTCGAGCTATTATCTGAAAGTTGTAGTAGAAAACCTGATTCGCTAAATTTAGCCCTGAGTTTTCAAACATTTATTTTTGTTTCTGTTCCTGAGCAAACTAGAATATATCACTTTTATTTTCAGCAGAGAACTGTAGCTTGTGAAAAGAGCTTTTGATTCTCCAGCCCAGAAATAGTCAACCTGGTCCGTACCGATGTACCCTACCATCTTTGTCCATCCGATGATGAAAGTCCGTTCTTTCGCGTTCAACTATCTCCTGTTTCCATATATATATATAAGGCCTTGCCACTTCTCTTATGTCTTGTTCTGTGACTGTAATGCGATAACGAGATTATCACATCTTAACAAAGCATGAGGCCAGGGGAAATTTTTCCGAGAAAGGAATTTCTCCTTGTCCCGCCATTGAAAGGTTCCTAGCCGAAACAATTTCGCTGGAACTGATGTCCCGTCTAGCTACGAGGACATATACTATTTTCTGTTTCTTATAAATATAAATAAATGGATAAAATTGTATATGTATTTTTACTAAGACTCTTCTCAAAAAAATTACTTTGCATTTACGCTAAATTAATTTACTTCGAGACCAGTGAACAGTAACGAAACTTTACTACCTACAAAGTTGGCGTTAGGTATAAAAAGTTTGACTTCCCTTGCTCTAGCCCAATCAATACAAAACTACTATTCATTGAAATGTACTTCTTCCCTCAATACGCTCTTCCCTCAATTCGGGTTATCCGTATATTGCTGCCTTGTTTTCATTCCGAAGCGTTCCCCTTAGACATTACGGTAGCCGAATTCCAGCATAAGCCATGCTTTTAAAAAGTCTGAAATCTTTTTGTCTGTTTTAGTGACTGCTAACGGCATAAGATTTCACTAGAATATATATTTTACAGCTATTGCTGCAAACGGCTAATACAAAATACCTTTCAAGGGAAAGAAGCTAAATGGAATTACTCATTGTTTTCAATGTTTCTACGTTAAGAGAATTCTGTAACTTTTTTTAGTGAAAAATTTTATTATTTGTTCAATTAACAAGAATTTTTAATCTACTCAAGGAAAGAAACTTTATAAAAGCGTTTTTCCTTGAGTAGATTTTCTTTGCGTGCGTGAAAGCCCACTTTTATTTCCTTTGCGTATTTGTATTATTTTAATTTAGAGAACATATGCAGTAGTCCGTGAATAATACATAATGTGACAATTGAAGCTGGTATCAGAAAGAGGCAATATCGCAATTCTTATCTATCTTACCTAGTAAATGTGATTGTAAGATAATATGTTTGTACTTTAAAATAATTTTCTTACTAACATTTAAAGAACCTCGTGTTACCGCAAATTACTGCACAAAAAAGCAGGTATGACATTACCACAAATACGGAGCTTTCCTTCCACAATCGGAACAACCAAATTTCTGTTTTCAGGCAAATTATTGAAAATTTGATCATTAATATAGCATCTAGAATTAATGAACTTGAAACTTTGGCTCTAACATTTGATTGAATAAAATTTAAAAAAAGAAATTTTTTCAGACGGATATGCTAAACTAAAAGCAATGTTTCCAAAAATGTGCAGAAAGTTCAATAAAATACAAACACTGTCGTAAAAATAGATGTAATAAAGTAAATATGCAAATAAAATAAAAGTAAAATATGTGAAAATCACGAAAAAGTGGAAATTACTATTTGGTCACATAGTTGAAACAAGACAAAAAACACGAAAATGAATTAAAAATAGGGGTATAGAGTCAAGAATATTAAATCCTTAGTTTTGTTTCTTATTCAATATAAGTGATATAGTATAGATAAAAAAGTAAACATTCTTACAAGATTGTCAAAATCGCTTTTAATCCTTCTTTTTTCTTATTTATCAGTGTCACTAGGGAGAGAGAGAATAACTCACTTACCCAACAATTCTTTATCTATTCAACGCGTCGGAAAGGAAGGATGTCATCCTATCCTTATCCTGCTTTCCTTACAACAACTGAGGATAACATTATGTGAGTTCTCTATTTTTTCCTAGTTTCTTGGCCCTGGATGCTATATTACCCCGCAAGGAGCCGAAGGATAAAACTAAAGATTGGCAGCAAGTTCTAAGAACAATTTCGTTTCTTGCGAAAATGACTAAATTTTACTTTCATCAGAAGAAAATGATTACCATATAAGCAATAGTAATTGTTTTGAATATAGAAAAGATTAGTTTACATTTCAAATGGAATTGAAGAGAAAATTAAAAAAGAACTTCTTGTGGAGTTTAAATATAATTTCAGGTGCAATTTAGGGTAGAGTTTACATGAAATTCTGAAAGATTTACTAAATGATACATTATTATCAGTAAACTAATATCATTAGAAAACTGCACTTGCTTTGAAAATCAAAATAATTTTCACATTTGTTATATTATCTAGAAAATTTATTGAGGAAATTTTAATGAAATTTGGTATGGACATAGGCTAATATAATAGCAAATCATATATTATATTATAGTGATGGCACACACTCATGAGCGTGTGTAAGGCTCATCGGCTCAAGGTCTAATCAGAGATTGGAAGAAAAGAGGCTGATAGAAGTATGGTTTTTTCTGACAGTCACACAACGCGACTCATACTAATTATGAGGCAGTTTATGAGTCACTATGGCCTTCAGGCCCACTCTTACAGTAGCGCTATTTCCAGGTTCTGGAGAGTTCGGAGAGGATGGAAGAAACGTGAAACTGTTCCCCCAAGAGCGTCCCAGCCACAATTTATAGGGTTCATATCTGCAAATCTGATTGAAAAATCCGTACAACTAATATCCTTACCTTCCAGAAAATCACCCGCAAGATTAGCTCTACGTGGACGAACGTTGACATCCATAAAAGTAAAATGAGGGACAACTGTATACTTAAAAAGGCTCACATAAGGCTCTAAGATGTCTTTCTTCTACCTTACAATGATCACAGAGCCTCTATCAAAGACTCTAAGCTTTGCGCACCCGTGCAGTCTGATGCCTTAAAGTTAAACCTCCGCTGCCATGGTTGTCGCTTTCTTGAAGGCTGGAGGAGAGGTAGCTGGTCTTTGGTGCTATCTAGATGAAGATACATTGAAAAACAGTGATTAGGTTGAATCGAGACTCATCTAAATATGAATAGAGAATGGTCCCCCATTGTTGCCTGTTACAAAGTCGATGCTCCCTGCATCTCGCTAAAAGGGCTCTTTTGTGCAAAGAACTGAGCGGAAAGCGGACAAGCACATATTTTTGTAAACAGACTTCTCTTACAGAGTGTTCCGAAAACAGTAACTTCTAGAACGTGGATTCTTGTTGCCGCATAGAAATCACGAGAGAGCTGAAAAGCTGTTGCACCCCCTTAAAATGGATAAATATCAATTTGCATTGATCATCATGGTTGTTGAAAGAACTTGCCCATGCTTCCTTTCAACAAGGCCAGTATCTTTAGTATGTTTTCGTAAGTTTCACACGACACTGGGTGTTACTTTCAAATCTCTAGCAATTTATGTTTCAGATTATCCAACTTCCTGTCTCCCGATAGTTCTCCACATCATTCCGTCATTCAAACGTTGGTGATTATTCATTTTAACTGTCTGCTTTTGAATTTCAACGAATGCTGCTAAAAGAAAGCTACGAAAGTCGTCGAAGAGTATAAGCGAAAGAAAAATGCAAAATACTACGTGGCTTTACCTTCAAGATTCCTGGCTCACCAGCGGCCGAGCGGTAAAATCCCCGAACACTGGTTGTTCGGTACGGGACTCAAATCCTAGCAGACAGGCTGGCTGCATGGAGCTTTTAGTGGATTTCTCCATGTATAGCGTGCTTGCGAGCAAGTTTCTCTTAGAATGTTCTCCACGAAGGCATCCTCCGCTTAGGCTGATAGCCCTCATGTGCTCTACCGTAATCAAATAAGCCAAACCAAACCAACCTTTAATATTCCGTGCATAATCGTGCTCCGGCTTGCGTATTCGCATATTTTGCTTGAGAGCATAATAACTTTCGTTCGTTCATTTCTTTTTGGGAAAATTGCTAAAATATGCAAATTCTCTTTAATCTGAACACCAGGGTACATTATCATGTACTTACACGTGTAGCATTATTTTCTTAAAGGAGCTACTTCACTGCTAAAATTATCTGTTTTGAGCTGGTTTTTTACTACATTCATTACCTTTAATAAGGCAGATAAGAATAATAAGCTCACGTTTATGAAGATTTCAATTTTTGTTTAGTCTATTATCTTTCTGAGCTGCAAATGTTAAGTTATCTACACTATCACCACGATGGTATGCAAGTAAGAAATGCTGTATTTCCGAGCTCAAAGTATAATTTAAGCATTTGTTAACAATAATGGGGGACCTCGTCTATTTGGATTAAAGAAATCTGTTCAATAAATGATTAAAATAATTTTCTTGTTAAGACTTTAATTTTTGAAATATTAGGCAACTTTTCAAATTCTTAGTATATTCAGTTAAATAATGCTAAGCGCTGTCACATATTATTAATAATGAATTACAGAAATTGTATTAAACTTAGGTAAACGGTTTCAGAATTTACTCTTAAGTTCCGTACCCTGTTATTTTATGTTTGAATGCTTGTCTATCCTTCTCATTTCCATTTTCCTGCCAGAATGTAAATTTCTATCTCGCGTGATATTCAAATGAGGCAGAAAGGAGATCGTATTTATTATAATATAAGTAATGTTTTAGAGGGTAGAATCAGAACGTGTTCTGCCTGCGGAAGGGCCACGTTGCTAATTTGATTTCTTTGCAAGTAGCATTCTGTGTCGCTGCGTTATTCTCCTCATAAGGCTTGTTACGCCGATCTTAGGTCAGAAACAGCTTGTATGTTATTTTATTTGTGCAGCCATTAGGCTATTTACTATTTTTAATTTTAGTTAATCGTTTATTTTTTATTTAAATTTCTGTTGGCTTCTGTAAGCACGAGTGGAGCCGTTTGTTGACTTTTAATTGAGCCAAATAATAGGAGCCTTTACGCCCTTTCCCTGTCTCTGTGGTACTTACAAGACCTAGTGATAATAGCAATATTTTATCACAAATATGAGAGTTATCCGAATCAATTAACATTAGAAAGTAACGTTTTTGTAAATATTTTAATAAGCATATGAGAAGCTTTCGTAAATATTTTCAAAAGCAGTTGTTATAAATGCTCTTATTATCATTTAATGTGTACCTTTATTGAAAGGTGATCATGAACAATAGTAAGAGTATATATTGACATTGATAAAAATAATTTCATATAATTGGATTCATATATTTATTTTCTTCTGTCTAGGGTTTATAATAATAATGAGTAATAATAATTTAGTAATTTATAATAATGGCGCAGTAGTAATGTATTAACAATATAAATTCATTAATGAGGATACATTGTTGATTTGAGATTTTTGATTTGTGATTAATTTGTGATTCTTTACATCGCACGTGTTAGATCTTTTTATTCCATTAACGTTTTCCCTTCACTAATACTTTTAACACAACTTATTATTCTAACTTTTGCGATTATTACTTAAAAGCATTCTTAAAAGCTACCTTTCAGATAAATTATGAATTCGTCTCAAATTTTATAGAAATATATTTAAGCTTTATGCAAAATATAACTCACTAATGTGGAAATCAAATGACAAATATTTTGAAATGCAAAATCTTTGTCTCTGAAGATATATGTGATTTTTGTTAAGAAAAGAAGGTAACGTGATATTATAAAGCTAACTTTGCTATCTTCAGTTTATGTAAACTATATTCGCTATATGTATGCAAAAAATATGTGAAGAATACTTGTCTGACGCAAATGTTAAGTACTTTTGAAGTTCCTTGAGCTTGGTGTCGTGATGTAACTCTGGTATCACTTCTTTGAGTTGGAAGATCCCGCATTCGAATTCCGGTGATAATCTGGTTTTCCCTATTTTCTTCCCTGAAACAATCCTGATATCCTTACAAATGAAGTTCTAAAAATACTTATGTAGCACAATCTCTTGTTACTTTCATTACACTCTCAATATAATTTTTACTTAAATAACACACTAAATAACAGGAAATGATGCAATCTAAGCTTATTAGCCACCAGCACATAGAAATGGCAAATTCCTGGTTAACTAATTATCCGCTAATATGCAAATCACTATATCTCTTTGTGATTAAAAAAAATAGCAAAACTCATTGCAGTCAAAACAATAATTATGTTGTGATATACCATTTAAGTTTAGCAAACAGCTACAATTTACTTCTGAGTCTTTACTTCCATCACATGCTAGCTCAGTCCAGAGGTTTGTACGGATTTTATGGCAAGTTTCCCAGATTAAATTAAGAGGAATAATTTTAATCAGCATGACTTTTAGCAGATGCCTTTGGCTGTTTCTGTCGCCGTCTGCTTTGCATAGCGGTGCCTCTGGTTTATTAAAAGGGATAACCAGATATTCAGCACAACTTCGGCAAGTATGACTTTTAATAGACTTAGGTTCTCTTACTCATTTAAGAATTGTAGCTTCGAATAGGTGCATTGGTGCTGTTATGCGTTCCAGTCAATAACTGTAAGAGACTTAAAGTTTGTGCTTGTACTTATTTTAACTCATCAATGGTGAGAAAATAAAATTAATATTTACTTTTTGTGTGTTTGTTGTTTGAAAAATCAGTTCGAGCTAATGGTGATAACTCTCCATCACTGTAACTTGTAATTTGATTACCAAGAATGACACCCCTCAATTTTTAAAATTTTTAATATGTCTTTATAACAGTTATAAAATATTGTGCAATTTATTGTCTTTAAAGACTGTTAATTTCAGGTTGGATAATTTTATAATAGTGATTTTACAATGATCTTTCATAATATAGAGTTTATGCGTAGAGAAAGGCTTTAGGCACTCCAACCTTTTTCATGTTTGCGTAAAGAGCATCTCAGAATATACAAAAATTCAATATGCAGCAAATATTCACATTTTAACTGCTTTGCAGCTGTTTTCTTATACTACTGCATATAATCCTATTCGGAAACTCGTAGCTGGGTGAAAGCGTTTTATTCATTCAGTAGTGCTTCATATTAAAGGGACTTAAAATTTTATTAAATAGCGTATTTTAAGTAAATTTAATTTCATATTCTCTAAATTATTATTTTTTGCCAAACTCGTAAAATAGTCGTTTTCAGGAATTCCTGTATTTTTATTGCTTTGACAATAGCTTTCTAAATGATTAATTAGCTATTTTTTTAAAATAACATAACTGTAGAATTATACCTATAGGGAAACATTCATTTTACTTGATAAATGTATCCGCCACGCATTAGATGATAACTTAGTGGAGTAATATTTATCCGGCAATACTTGACAAAGCATTGAATTGCTATTTTATTCGAAATTGCTCTTAGTTTATACCCTCCTTTTGCCTAGAAACATTCCTTTGTGGTTTCAGATTCTAAAATAGGATAACAATATGGAACAGACAGTACAGAAGAACCTCTATAAACTACGACTTATATCCATCCAACCGACATATATTTTCTGTATTTTTCGTCAGGGCATGACAAAAAAAAATCTCCCGAAGAAAAGAATTGGTCATTATTTGGGCCGGATCTTTCCTTTGGGGGCCACTAAAACAACACAATCCTTAAGTTCCATCTAGAAACTTTTCTCCCGTGTTCTTCAGAAATAGAGGGGACAAATGCAACAAAAAAGGAATTTAAAGATTGTCCAAGTAGCGTTTTGTTGTTGCAGTAAAAATGTTTCGGAAGGAATGGAATTTCCGCGTACAACTGGTTCTTGGATAGAAAGAACATGTTGAAACGTGAGGCACGGGAACGTGACAAAACAAAGCATTTTTTATCCATCTTTATCCAAAAAGAATAGCTCTTCCTTGATGAACAACCTTACCATTTGCGTTATTTCAAACGCCTGACTGCAGCATCCTTTATATAATAAATATTTGCGTTATTTGTCGTAGAGCTTTGCCAATTAATAATTAGAAAATAATTTTAAAATGAGATTAAATTCGATAAACAACAATTAATGATTCCCTTAGGATAATACCTATGATTTTAATGCAGAAATTTTTATTTAAAAAATTTGATTTATTTAAAAAATGCCGAGGAATTCACTATGTAAGACTTTACAATACAGCTATACGCATAAATCATACTTGCCAACTTTGTGATGGTAAAAATCAGAAGATTTTTTTTAAATATTCTGAAAAATGAGTTAAGTGAATTTAAGAGGAAATGATATATTTCTAAAGAAGAAAATTATTATTTACGAATGAAATATTACCTTTAATATATTACTTTTGTAAAATGGATTATTTTATTAAAAAATAGTACAAGACAACTATCTATCGAGATTCCGAACCAGTTTTAACTAAGTTCACTTTTGTAGTTACAGAAATGACCATGGAAAGAAGCAAGAAATTTTGGAACTCGCAATTGAGTAAAGGAGCTCTACTCAGAACGATCCACTAACGTTTAGAGAGTGTAACATGGTATCTATCGTTGAAAGGGTATAACTTTACACAGAATTTGGATGTAAATGGAAATGTAATTAACATACAGTCCCTTCCACTATGTAATGATTTATAACACAGTTAAAGATACCACCGAAAAACAGTTAAAAGGGAATAGTCAAAAGCAAACGAACGGAATTTGCTAGTTGAAAGCAAACAAAATAGTTAAAGAAAACCAACGGAATTTTCTAGAGCTGACTGTTTAAGAAGCTACTGGATACGCACAGTTTGTGAAGACATTAAAATTATCTCTGCCACTTTTGCTCTAGTATTCTTCAGAAACTTGTATATATTTTTATCAATGATAACCGTGATCTAAACCAGGATTTCTTAAACTGTGGGTCGCGACTCCAAATGGGGGTCACGGAATCAGCAGTAGGAGATTGTCAATTTTTTTTTTTTTTAATTTTGATATTTCTTTAACTTATTTTAATAATTTTCCAAATACCAAATATTTTTTACATAATGTACCTGAAAATAGATAAAGATACAATAATATAGACAAAGAAAAAAACGAAAACATTTCGATACATTTTTGTTCAGAATAAAAATGTTTACTTTACTTTAAAAATTAAAGTTAATGACCTAAAACTGCAATAGTATATTAAAATACGAGTAAAGAAACTGATAGCTTCACTCACGCGTGTGTCGGATTTGTGCAATGCTTATGGAGTCCCACAAAAGTTTCTTAAATATTATGGGGCCCACAACCAAAAAGTTTAAAAAAACCCTGATCTAAACAACGTTCTTCTTGTGTTTTTATCATCTGTTCTTATCTTTTCTTCAAAAGCATCAGCTGCCGTTTGCTGCATGAAAACAGCTGCCTCAAGGTATTTTCTCCATCCTTTCCGCAAATCTGGTGTAAAGGTAGCACACTCGACGCTTATTCGAGAGATTCAGGTTCGAGTCCCTGCGAAGAATTGCTCATTTTTCTCATCTCCTGCTTCAAAATAACCTAATTTTTCTACACTGGCGCACGAAATAAAAGGAGGTGGCCGATAATTCGTCACCACCAGGATTTGGCGCTCATCTCCAGTCGCCCTTTAAAAGGGGGAGTATATAGATATTTTCCCTTCCTTTCCGCATATCTTCGTGGTGCAATAGTAGCACACTCTGCGCATATTCTAGAGATCCAGGTTTGAGTCCTGGCAAAGACATTTCTAATTCTACATCTCCTGCTTCAAAATAACCTTATGACTCTGCAGCATTATGAGGAAAGAAAGGGAAATTTTTAACTTACTTCTGTGTTAGAAAATAAACAAATCGCTATGGTCTGAGCTGTGCATTTTAATGCATCAGGAAACCTAAAATTTTCATGTTTTGACCCTTCTCTCTTAGCTTTAAAAAAAAACTTGGATATGCATCGACTTGATTTTTGAGTCCTTTCGAACACACTGATATATACTGACTTCATGCGTGTGTTTTACTAATTTCCAAATAATCTCTTATCACATATCTGGCTTTGCAAAAGAAAGATGTCATAGTTCGTTTTTCTCTTCCTCCACTCCGTCCACTTCTGCTGATTTTAATTTCATTTTAAAGACAAATTGTTATATAGTTATATAATAGTCCATATAGAATCTCTGATGCATTGCATGCTATTTTGTCAAACCTTTTGATACTCCCGCAGTTTGAGTTTGATACTTCCGCAGTAAGTTTAAGATATGGCGATGGTGTTTCACTAATTCTTCAAGCAATTCTGCATTTCCAAGACATAAAGTAATGATGACGACTTACATCATCAAAGTTTACCAAGGTGAGAAATTTTACTGCTCTTTAAATTTCCGTGAAATACTAGAAAAATATACAGTGCATGTTTTGATCCAAGGAAATAGCAGTGAGACATTAATGGTGTTTTAAAATTCTTTTTAAAGTCCCAACATTATATCTGACAGTACATTTCCTTAGGAAATCAGTGTTACTGCTGAAGAGACTGTACTAATGAGATTTAATAAGGCAAAACCTGCATGCCTTATCAGAATAAAGGTGAAAGGTAACCTTTAGAAAAAAAGGATATATTTTTGTCATTAAAGTTACTTTATTTAAAAATATTCTGAGCGCCCTAAGCAGAATGCTAAAAAAGGATGGCTGCAATATTTCCTTCTTTAAATATTGGTCCTATAGAATTACGTTCCTAAAACAAAGTAGATAATGTTATGAAAGCAGTTACGGAATTGGCACGTGGAAAGGTTTTGTAACTGTTAAATCTAACTTTTTAAATGGTTATAACAAACATTGACAAGAGTAACTAGTGAAATTTAAAATATAACATTTAAAATACAGTAAAAAGAAAAATACTGATACTATTAAATACAAAATAAGTTAATTTACTAAATTAACACAGATAAATGAAAATAGTGTTCTATCTGGATCTTCTAATAACAACACCTAGAAAAGTAATAGTTAGTAATCATAATCAAATGAAAGATAGATAGGATTAAAGTCCAAAGTGTAGGTCAGTTCATATGAGAAAATGTCCATAAAACACTAAAGTTCAGGTAATATGTTCTGGTGAAGTCCACAGTTTCATACATTCGACGCAATTGCTTGTTTTCATAGGTCCATAGAAGAAACCACATTTTTCAACATTATAAGTGCCATTTGGCTTAATTTTCACGATTTTATACAGTCCGTGAAACTCGGGTTTCAATGTTAGACCAGGTCCATATTGTGTACGCTTGATTGCCACTACATCGTGAAACTGGAACTTACGGGATGGTTTACGTCGCAGATTGTAAGTTTTACGATTATCAGCATTGTGCTTCCAAAATTTGTTGTTTAGCTTCCTTGCGAAGATCGTCACGAGCGTTGACAAAATCTGACTGGATCTCTGCAATTAACAGTGTAATTTTATCGTGATGAGCAGATTTAATTTTAGTTCCAAACATGGGTTCGAATAGAGTTGTATTGATACTGCGTTGGCATGTTGAATTGATCACTTGCTGACCTTCCCCGACGTGTGTATACCATTTTGACGGATTTTAAATCAACAATTTGGAAAAACAGAAATTATCACATGTTCAATCTCTTAATTTGTGAATTGACACGAGGTAGTCCTGTAGTAATTTGAACGTGATGGATATTGTTGATTAAACAGGAATCTTGAAAATCTTTTGAAGTAAATGCTGAATCTTTATCTGAAATTATATGCGAAGGATTTTCAAAGACAAATTTTTGATTTTCCAATTTAGGTATAATTTACCAGTAGACTTTGTTGGGTAAAGCCATACGAACTTTTTGAAAGAGTCAATAACAGTAAATATATACTTGTAATTTTTATGAGTAATTTGGAAAGGTTCTAATTGATCAATGTGATATGTATGAAGTGGTATATCTTGTTTGGGTGTAGAATGCAACATACCTTCTTGTTTGCCACATTTACGATTAATTAGTATGCAAGGAACACAATTTGTAATGTACTTATGAATTTTATCTTTAAGATTAGGTATATAAATTCTTGTTTGATGAGTTCTTCAATTCGTTTAGAAGCGAAATATTCACGAAGGTGTGCGTCCTTAATTAAATCAATTTGCAATTATTCTAGAACAACAAGTAATTCGTTACCGTCTACAAATTTATAAAGTATATCAGCTTTAACAGAATTAAAACTTCTAGATGTTCGTCTAAGATACCACATGTTACATTTTCATCTGCTAAAGCAACATCGATTCTTGAAATTAGTTTAGTAGTAGTGCTTCTTTCAATACTACGTTTTCATTTTAATTTTTCAAAATTTTCTTTAAAAGCCATGTTTGTTACTTGAAACAATTATATAGCCAAAGCGAAACTGAAAAATGTAAAGTGTTTACCTGTAATCCTTTTGAAAATGGCTGAAGTGTACTAATCCAGATGCGATGGTGATCAGGATCTAGCACAAGTGATGTAACACAATGCAACTATGGGCACGAAATCGAGACTACTTCTGACACCAAGATATAGGGGAAAATTGACGATAAGCATCGCTACCAATTACGAGGTTATCGTTAAGCTAGAATTTATTTATTTACATTAGAACAAAAAAATGGAATAAAAATAAAAAGAATAATCAGCAAAATAATTTTGAACACGACTGTCCTTACTATCGTTCACCAATCGTCTGACGGCGCTCTCATCTAGACGGTGCTTTTACATAATTCTTACTCAGTTACAGTTATACTTTCCACATATATATAAATATATATTACCCACTCCCTTCACCCTGCTCGGTGAGCTCTGTTTTTTTATTCTTATATCTTAATATATTTTTTACTTTAGAAGGGATTAAATTATGTTGTTTTTATATTCAGGTTAAGGTGCCTTTAGTTAATCTACAAACAATATTTATATAATTAATTTAAACGTGTAAGTTGAGCTAAGTCTTACGAATCGGAATTCATTTACATATGAAACACTTAGTAGTAATGCAATTAAGTTAGCTGTTACATTAACTTGAGTATCTTTTTTGCCCAATAGGACCAAAAGTTAACTTTAAATTTGGTGCAGTGATAATTTTGGTCGTTGGCAGAATTACTTGTTTTGTTAAAGCAAAAATTGCTTTAAATTTGTTTAAAACTTAATTCGATGTTTTAGGTTTTTTTTTTTTTTTTTTTTTTTTTTTTTTGTATTTTACAATTTTTAATGAAGATGCTTTGAGTTTTTATGCAATTTTACCTTATCGCGGAATGAAAACTGAATAGATTGCATAAGAAATATATTTCTAATGAAATTCTAGGAAATAAGATTAAATAGATTGCGGCCAAAGTATATGTATAATTAAATGGGTTGTACAAGCAAGTTATGTAGTGTCCACATCGGGCTTTTTAATTTTTGTGATTCGATTTAGGCTTTTAACCTTGTATAATTTATGTAATTTTAATTAAAAGATGAGAACGTTACACGCTATGCACATCATTCTTTGATTCTCGCTATCCTTTTGATTTGATGTTTTCAGTTAACCATTTATATTTCAATATAACTAGATTAATCTGAAGCAACTGTTGACATTTTGCGCATAAGAATGACAGTTCAAACGTACTGTCATTTTTATGGATATTTTTACGATAAGCTAAATAAAGCAAAGATACCAAAACGTCTTTTCTATAATACAATAATCCAGTTAACACAACAATAGTAATAACTCTACTACATACAATGTATTAAAAGTATTTAAACATGAGAACTACTCATATACAAACCAGTACTTTATAGTAAAATTTCCCTGCATGTTCTAAAAGAGCTGCATCTGTTAACGAAGGAGACATATTTCTTAAAAAATAACCTAACTATTAAAGATATATTAAAGAAAGATGCAACTATTTCTATCATACTTCTAAAGAGAATAAAATGCACAACTACATGATATTTTCCAGGCGAGTACTTCCAAGCGGAGATTTTCTCTATCCCGAGCAAACTAGTTTTCATTATACTTCATTGTACTAAAGATGAAGTGGCAATAAACAATATATGCCGGAGAGAAAATATAAAAGCATGGAATCAAAAACTTTCGAAGTTTCTGTAGATTCTTTTCCTCTCTTTACCAAACCATTTTTGATTTTATTTTTTTCCGCTTTCCGTACTTTTTTCTCCATTTTCTCTTCACTTCGACTTTTAGTGTTTTTCCATTTTTTTTCTGGCGTCAATTTCGTCAACGTAAAACGAGAATTTATAAAATACTAAAGAAGCAGCAGCGTAAAGTTTGCGTGCTACACGTTTGGATCTCTTCGGTAACCCTAGTTACTGCAAGTTTTATTTTCAAAACGTGGTGATATAACGTGAATCCACTTTCCGTGAAAGAACAAATGTGGATGAGAAGGAAAAGGAATATAACATGAATTCTTCACGTAGTATTCTTACAGCATTTTGCCTCAAGATAAAATTTAGAGTTATCTGCCTGATTGGTACGATGATTGATATGTAAGTTCCGCTGCTTTTGCATAGCAATGATATTTAACCAATGTCAGTATTGTCACATAATTTAATAAAAGCACTTTTTTAAGTTTAATAAATGCAAGATATTCCTCCATTGTGCGTTGAAAAATGCATGTATACTGAAATTATTCAGTGCAATTTTATACACTATTTATTTTCGCTCTAATTGAATTTCAGACGCTAAATTTTCTACTGGAATATTAATATGTGGATTACTTTCCAAAATTTTCCTTTAAAGAATTTTTATGCACAAATTATGCTTACATTATCATATTTTTAACAAATAATACTTTCTCGGGATAAAGTAAAGTATTTTTTAATTCTTACTTTCCTAAAATTGGTGCAGTTGGGAACAGCAGTTGAAGAAATGTTACTGGTGCTCTGTACAATGAAGAATTATTTAAGCACCTTCCCGCTAGTAATAGTGCATTGTAAAATACATAAAGGAAAGTGATAAAAAGGCTTCAGTACTAGCTTTTAATTATATAACAATGGAAGAGATTATAGAGGCAATAACTAAATTATATTTTAAAATAAAAATGTCAAATAAAAGCCCTAACTGACGTCACAGTATGTCGAAATAGGCTTTCGCGAAATTTACCAAAATGGTTACGTTAAAATTTGCTAGGATACCTGTCAAATTTTAATCAGAGGGAATTTGACTCAGTTTACCGATGAAGAAAAGATCAAAATTTTATTTAATAATTTAGGTTTCGAGGACTATCAGCCTAAGAGGAGGGATGCCTGGAGAATTTTCTAAGGGAAATTAGCCCTTATACACGTTTCACATGGATTGTTTCGCAAATAAGTTATAGACGTTTCCACGAAAACATCCATGCAGCCACCCATTCGCAAGATTCGAGCCTCGGACTGAACTACCAGTGTTCAGCGACTTTAATGCTCGGCCGCTGGTGGACTTAATAATTTAGAAAAAAAATATCACAAAATGAAGCAATTGTTCAAATGAAGCAAAGCTTCTTTTTGAAACTATGATAAATGAAAAAAAAAAGGAATCACTAAAATTGAAATAAACATATGAAATGGTATATGTATCTTTATAAATGTTTTCAAAACTCAAGTTACGAACAATAATGTATAAAACTTTCAAGATGCTTTCAAACGTGAAAGCTACAAAATCCAGTCAGAAATAGTAAATAGGATTTACGCAGATGAAAATGGTGTTAACATAGTTCTGTATTATATCAAAGAATAAATGTTTTTAAACTCATTTAAATTTGTCAAGTTGTTTGATAAATATCCAGGCTTAATTCAAGAAGTTATCATTTTCAAAACGAATGACAAACTCACAAACAAGTAACATCTGGGCGATTGTTTTTCTATGACTACACCTACTTGAATCAGGAAGAACATATTGCTTAAATTTATTATCCAGATTATCAAGAAAAGTTATTTTTAAGTTGTTCTCAAAGATGAACACCGAAAGTAATAAAATAAATAGTTAAATAGGCAACTCAGAATGTATATTGCGGCTAGTACTTTATTTAGCATTTAAAGATGCTTAACATTTCATTGGTTACATAAAATTTAAAGTCAACTTCGTGCAAAACTGTATTTAATTTAGTTACATTTAATTTAAATGTAAGCACAATTTTAATCATTCTTTGTTATCAGTCTTTATTTCTCTTTATTTCTGCATGCACATTTAAGATCTTCTGTTATTTGTATAATAAATAAATGCATAATAATAATCTTTATTTTAAAATTAAATGAAAATATAATCAGTACGAAGCTGGTGTTTTTCAAAAACTGACTTCAACAAAAATAAATTTAATTTAATTATGTATAACATTATCACAATTTTTTTCGAGAACTGCAAAGTGAAACTTATTTTCTCGAGAAATGAGGGAAGTGAGAAATCAAAAACTCTAATTATGTCATTACTATTCTTATAGAAATTCCGATCATTGCACATCTGGCAGAGATGTCCGAAAGGAAACAAAAGAAATTACTTACGGGCATAGAAGTGTTCCGTGCATAAAGTCTTTAACACATTCTCAGTTACAATTACTAACTAAAAATCTTTTTGTTAAGTTTCTACAAGGATTAGATAAGCCTGTCTGAATTTGTTCAAATTGAAATGCCTTTCTGGTGAAAGACTATCATTTTATTTAAAGTACGAACGAACTTCCATCTAAAAACTTCATTTCAGTTTCCTTTTATTTGAAATGTACTCCTAACTGTATTTCTTTCTCATATTATTTATTAATGCATGTATCAGAGGGCAAAATGTTGTGTCATAGTTTCTTTAACGTAACTTTTGTCTCTCAGAAATTTATTTTACGTCTGCTTTTAGTTATTAAGTGTATTTTTTCACGTCTCTTTATTCTCAGTTAAACTCGAAAAAACAGAAAACTACCTTACTTTCAGCGAATATTATTTTTTAAAAATGGTAAATATGATGAAACGGGCATTAAATACTACAATTTTAAAAATCTCAAGCCTATAGCCTTCTTGTTAAGGAACCTTGAACTTCATACGAAAACTTCGATAATTACGACTTCTGCCTCTATTGATTGGTATGCGTAATCAGGAACAAATTGACGTTATAGTTAAGTTTTTACCGGTAAAAAAGTGTATATGAAATTTCACGTGAAATTGTTTCGTAAATAAGTTATAACTTGGCAATGGTTATTTTTTTAATTTATAATAAGGTAAATTCAAGACGACAATTTTTTATATTGGTCAAATACTCTTCGTATTTAATAAGTTTCTAAAATATAAACAATTTTAAACAACCTATTTTTAAAGTGTTAAAAAATGTGTACTGAAACGCCCCGCTATTAAAATCTTACTGTCTAAATATTTTCCAATATTTACGAAGCAGGCTTCTTGACATCAAATCTGTATATTGCAGTTAACTAAGCAATGTACATTGCAGTTAACTCTGCCCCCCCCACGATATATGGAAGAAAGATTGCTCATTATATTGACTCAGAAAAGAAAAAAATATATTTTTTATCCTTTTAAAAGAAAATATTTTCTCCCTTTAATTTCATTAAAAAAAAAAAAAAAAAACTCACTGGTGTAACATCCCTAATGGGCCAAGGCCAGCAGTGCCCGAAATCTGCTTTCTTGACCATGAGCCCCGGGGTACGTAAGCATATGCCCTGAACAAGTGGTCAGCTTGGTCGCAGGACACCCAGTGTTTAGTCCTCAAGCGAACTTGGTATTCATTTTATTGACCCAAGTGATGGAAATCAATGGATGAAAGGCTCAGTCAACCTTGCCTAGCCCGGGAATCGAACCTCGGACTAGTGGTGCTGCTGCGCCATGCGCTAGCCACTGTACCCCCGGGCCTTCTTAATTTCATTCAGAGAGGGAATACAAAACCAAAACTCAAAATTTTGGGTATCCCTGTCTTTTTTTCTCTTATTTTTTTTCTTTCAAAGTTCAGGAAAAAGTGAAATACTGAAATTTATTGTTTGCTGAAAAACAGCAATAAAATAACTCGAAAGTACATCAGAGCGAAAAAGAACTATTGAAATTAAAACTGTGAATCAGATTTCTTCACATAAATATTTATTAGACTAAATGAATACAAATATCGATGTCAAGAAATTGGAATTTTCTTTTACGTTGAAAAATGTGATTTTTGAAACTTTCACTCAATCCTGTAATAGTTTATGTCATGAATTAAACCTTAGATATGTAAGGTGCGGGTTAAATATATATAGGTAAAGCCTTGGTTTGTTTGCGTATATCTTTCCCATTTTCTCGCGGATGTAATCTTCTCTTATATATGTATGACAGATCATCATAACATATATATATATATATATATATATAACACACGCACACACACATAGAAATATATATATTATATATATATATATGTATACTTGTAATAATAAAATTCCATAGTCAAGAATACACTTAAAATTCTAACTGTATGTTCTTTTCATTTTTAATGGCGACGTTCTCTTATTTGAAAGTACGTGGAATTAAATTCACAGCCCCGTAGTCAAGTTGTTTTTCCCGCCTTTTGTACACGTACATTTATAGAATGCTCTGGAAATATTTAAAGCGAACTGGATTGGCTGAGGAGGCTGACGTTATTTCTTGGAAGCTCCGCCTTTCCAGATGCTATAAAAGGACTCGCAAAGGAATATCGGAGGCTTTTTCTTAAATGTCACGATGCAGTAAACTTCATACAAAAAGTTATTAGTAATTCTTTTTATTTACTCCGGATATCTGATTTTGTAACTGTTATTTCTCCTGAATAATAATAATTGAATCATCCTGTTTTTTTTTTTTTTCTTAACTTATCGTCTGATAATTTAAGCTACGACTACTGGTCCTACGGTTTAAGCTACGACTAAAGCTGGTACGTCACATACATATTATATATATACACTGCTGGCCACCCCAATGACAACACCAAGAAAGGCAAGAGATATCACAAAAAATTTATTTAGTAGATAATATGTTGACCAAGTAAGAAATGATTAAATTTATAGACTTCTGTGAAGTGTGGTTCCTTCCAGAATCAGTAGCCAGAATAGCCGCCATTGTTGGAGATCACCGCTGCCACACGCCTCGGCATTGATTAAAAGAGACTTTGGAAGTGTTCTTGGGGTACAGCAGACCAAGCAGCTTCCACATGTTGCCAAAGTTGATCTGGTGTGGCAGCTTGGGATGTAATCTGGGTCAATCTTTCAGCAACCATGGACCACATTGTTTTCTATAGGCGAAAGATCCGGAGAGCGAGCCGGCCAGGAAAGCAATTCAATCTGGAGATTGACGAAGAACACTTGGACAATGCGTGCCACGTGTGGTTGCGCATTATCCTGTTGAAATATGGCTATGGGCAAGCCCTGAAGGTAAGGAAGGATATCTGGCCGCAAGTGCTCGCTAGCGCTGGCTGTTTAAAGTACCGGCAATGCATACTAGAGGAGGGCGAGAGTGATATCCAATATCTCCCCATACCATAATACCCGGTGAAAGACCAGTGTGGTGGTGCATAACGCAGCTGTTCAGTATCCTTTCCCCAAGGTGTCTCCAGATTCGAATCCGACCATCGTGGTGTTGCAGACAGAAGCGTGACTCGTTAGTAAAGACTATTTCATTCCATTCTGCCGTCGACATCCTTCTTTCATCGCACCATTGGCGGCGGAGACGTCTGTAGTTCTGCGTCAAGGGTAGACGAAGCAATGGACGTCTTGCGGACAGACCACTCTGCTGTAAACGTGTTGTGTAGAGAATGTGTCTGATAGCGTTATAAAAACTAGGTGAATGATTTTCTTATTTATGGAAATCTTAATTTTATTTGATTCTGAATTATTTATTTTAATGCTTTAATTTTGGGGAAAAACATATGCTTCTGGGAACATTATTTAGTTTAAAAGAATATTATTTATTTTTTCTTTTATTTGCAATTTTTGTACAAGCTTTGATTCATTGTGAAAAGAAGCAGGGAAAGGGAGGCAATTTTGTTAAGTCATGATTTCGCACGCTTTGTCCTTTAGAATGTTCTAGAAGGAATTACATTGTGCAGTTGACCTTAGGACAGGAAGTACGTGACAGAAGGGTCAGAGGTTGCTACTTGACTTTCGATGTAAGTCATTCAAGTTTTTGGCGATTGAGGGTCCGGTTGTTGGCTAAGTGAAGAAGGGCGCGCATGCGCGATCACCCTTATTTCCGCATTCAGGGGTTCAAAACGCAAATTTTGCCAAAATTAAGGGGGCGATAATTGAAGCCATAGTGGGAGCCCGCGTTTGTGGAGGGGAGGAAGAAAATTCGAGTTTGAATCACTTACTGGCTGGCTGGACTTACGTTTGGGACGTTACTTTTTGTCCTTCTTTGGACTAGTTTTGTTGAAGGATTTGAGACTATTTGGCAGGCTTCCAAGGCTGAAGGATTTGTTAAGTTTCTGTGGATGAATAAGTGGTGAGTCAGGCGGATCACGGCGGACACTATCCGGCCGACGCCTTGCTGTCGAAAAGAAAAAAAATGATCCAGCGAGTATCAATTTCCAAAATTATTGGCCAAGTTCCTCCCCGGCCAACGTGAGATTTTACACTCGACATCCTGACTGCGAGCTTGAAGATTCTGCTCGGGTGCTGGTTCGAGGGTTTGTTTTCTACAGGGCTGTGCGAGCGGATTGTGTTGCCGAAAAAGAATGGAGTCGGGGTTATCCGGAATTGTCCCCAGTGGCACCGAAAAGCTTGAGACTCCTTAGACGCCTGTGTTCCCCTTACGGAATGAATTTTTTTTAGGAATTATGGTGGAATTATAACTCCTTGAATTTTCTCCCAGAATGCAAGGCCAGCCCAATACCTTTCCGGGTGCGTTTCAAGTCGTCAAATTCACAGATAAGTGCTTTATCAATTTTCCTTAGAACTTTTGGAAATTGGAACTTTACCTAAAAATTGAATCTTGAATTCAGTCTACTGAAACTGAATTGCTTCCTTTTTCCTCTTCTTAATTGACCGAGACAAACCTTAAGGTCTTTATATGAATTAGGATGTAATAATTTAAGTTGTTTGTGTAATCTTCCTTAGAACAGATGTGAATTGCAAATAATATGTTTTCCTTAACCTCTTAGAAATTATAGAACGGGTACCCGTTAAATTAAAAGAGTCATGTAATAGATTTGCAAATCATGAATTTAAATGTAACAAAGGTAAATGACCAATTGAAGAATTCCCCTGTGTCTAAAATAAGCATATTGAAACTGTAACAAAAATAAGAAATTTGACCCTCTGATTAGGATAAGATTTAATTTAATTGTGAGGAATTTGAATAAACTGGTATTTAATCTGGAAACCTATTACTTATGTTTTCTTTATATCCTTTATGTGTTTTTCTTATATATATATATATATTGATTTTACATGTTATTTATTCGATCCTCTCACGGCGCGGTCCCGGATGCATTTTCACAACGCAATGCCTTACCGTTTTACCTATACGATCACTAAAATTGTGGTAATTAGCAGAATCTTAAGAGTTTAGTTTCTCAGTTGATATTTAGATAGTTACGGCTTCACCTGTCTGTTTCTGCATTAGTTTCCTCCCTAAGAGGAAGTAGTAACAAGGCATTGGTGCCCATGATTTTTCGGCAAAGTATAGAAACAAAACATAGGTTTCTCTCATAGAAACAGAACATTGGTGCAGGAGCAATTTAACAAGCGGAGTCAAATGGTAAGCGCAGACTGAATGTGCTGTGCTATGGTGCATTACAGACTGAATGTGCTGTGATATGGTTCGTGATGTGACTGAGCGATCCGTCACTGCCATGCGCACAATGTTCCTGTCATCACGTGAAGTGGTGCACTGAGGTGGATGTGATTGTACACGTCGGTTCGTCGTACCCTCCTGCATCCTACGGTCGCATATCCTCATTATAGTTGTTTGGTTTCGTCCAACACAACTACCGATTTCCCTGAAAGGTAATCGACACTCTCGGTAGGCCACTATCCTTCCTCTGTCGAACTCGGATACTTGATCAAACGATGATCGCTGTTTACTACGAGGCATGATTGATTTTTTTTTTTTTTTTTTTTTTTTTTTTTTATCCACAAGAAAAACACAATTCCCGAACTTGAAATCGCCGAAAACTCCAAGCCTTGAATAGCGCTTTGAAGTGACGCCACAGGCGCACGTGATGTGCGTCTGTTACAAATCAGTTACAAACTTTCAAGAGAGATAGAGTACACCTAGGAGAGGGAAAAGCACATAGCAATGCATGGTCGGAACGGTAGTAACGGCACAAAACACAAGAAAGAAAGGACACAAACAGGGTGAGAATAATGTTTATTATGCATTGTGCAGCGTAAACCAAGAAATACGGACAAAAACAGACGATCATCATCAAAGAAGATGTTCGAAATTACGACTCGAAACGTGATGCAGGAACCGTGCGTCATGCGCATTCCATGCATGATGCAGATCTTCCATGCGCCGGAGATTTGGGGCCTGCATCACGATCCGCGGTCGTAATTTCGAATACATTCTCTATTGACGATCGTTACCTGTTTCTGTTCTTATTTGTGTTGTCTGCTGTGCTAAATATAATAAAACATGTTTTATCATACCTTTCGTGCCCTTCCGTTTTGTGTTCTGTGTGTGTCACTATAACACCAAGAAAGCGTTTCCGACTATGCATAGCTATGTGATTTTCCATCATCTAGGTGTATTCTATCTTTGAAATTTTGTAATAGATTTGCTGAAGCACCCAGGATATAATAACGTATAGATATATGTTATTATAAATTATGTTTGCTGACACACTTCAAACTGCAGCAAAACTCCTTTAATATGGTGTACGTTTGTTGTGTAGAGAATTGTCTGATCGCGTTATAAGAACTAGGTGAATGATTTTCTGATTTAAGGAAATCTTAATTTTATTTGATCTGAATTATTTATTTTAATGCTTTAATTTTGGGGAAAAACAGATGCTTATGGGAATATTATTTAGTTTAAAAGAATATTATTTATTTTTCTTTTATTTGCAATTTTTGTACAAGCTTTGATTCATTGTGAAAAGAAGCAGGGAAAGGCAGACAATTTTGCTAAGTCATGATTTCGCGCGCTTTGTCCTTTAGAATGTTCTAGAAGAAATTTCATTGTGCAGTTGATCTTAGGACAGGAAGTACGTGACAGAAGGGTCAGAGGTCGCCACTTAACCTTCGATGGAAGTCATTCAGGTTTTGGCGATCGGAAGGTCCGGTTGTTGGCTAGGTGAAGGAGGGGCGCGCACGCGCATTCGCCCTTATTTCCGCATTCAGGGGTTGAAACGCAAATTTTGCCAAAATTAAGGGGGCGATAATTGAAGCCATAGTGGGAGCCCGCGTTTGTGAAGGAGACGAAGAAAATTCGAGTTTGAATCACTTACTCTTGGAATGACTTACTGGGTGGACTTACTTACTTTTGGGCTAAGATTGTAACTTCGAGCTTGCTCTTGGGATGAGCGATAGAAGGCGAGCTGTAATTGCCTAGTGAGACGTTTCCGGCCGGGAGCTGCAAACATGCTCCCCTGCCGCGTTCTGGCTAAAACGCGAAATTGAACCCGGGCGAGTGATTTAAGACTTTCAGGATTAAGACTTGTGGCCCGATTTTTCGAAGCGGGAAGACCAGGCGGACAGCCGTGCTGGCCAGCACTGCTCCTGTTTCTGTTTTCCAGAGTGAAAATTGCTTCGTCGTTATGAAAACCAGTTACCTGCCGTGTGTGTTTCGCCAATAGTGCCAGGACAGGACGATGTCCTCTGAAACTTCCATTTGTAACCGTGGAATCAGCGCCACCGACGACAACGCTTATTAGGATGCGAGTCCTCCACTTCAAGACGTCCACCCAAGATAAGTTTTATTTTTTTTTTTTTGTTTGAACTTTAAGTAAGGTTTCAACAACTTCCTTGGAATGTAAAAACAACGTCGAAGCTTAAATTAATTCTCAGGCTTTCAGTTGTTTCTCCTTTCCCCTTCTTAATTTACCGAGACAGACCTTAAGGTCTTTATATGAATTAGGATGTAATAATTTAAGTTGTTTGTGTAATCTTACTTAGAACAGATGTGAATTGCAAATAATATGTTTTTTTAACCTCTTAGAAATTATAGAACGGGTACCCGTTAAATTAAAAGAGTCATGTAATAGATTTGCAAATCATGAATTTAAATGTAACAAAAGTAAATGACAAATTGAAGAATTCCCCTGCGTCTAAAATAAGCATATTGAAACTGTAACAAAAATAAGAAATTTGACCCTCTGATTAGGATAAGATTTAATTTAATTGTGAGGAATTTGAATAAACTGGTATTTAATCTGGAAACCTATTACTTATGTTTTCTTTATATCCTTTATGTGTTTTTCTTATATATATATATATATATTGATTTTACATGTTATTTATTCGATCCTCTCACGGCGCGGTCCCGGATGCATTTTCACAACGCAATGCCTTACCGTTTTACCTATACGATCACTAAAATTGTGGTAATTAGCAGAATCTTAAGAGTTTAGTTTCTCAGTTGATATTAAGTTAGTTGCGATTTCACCTGTCTGTTTCTGCATTAGTTTTCCTCCCTAAGAGTAGGTAGTAACACAGCATTGGTGCCCATGATTTTACGGCAAACTATAGAAACAGAATTTTGGTGTCGGGACTTCACAACACGTTCATGTCTGCCAGAAACGCAAATCTCATTTCTTGATTCCATAGAATTTATAAAACTCTTTATCAGCTCTAGTGAAATTACACCCTATTGTTCGGAAAGTGCACTTTCCGTTAGAGTGCTATCTTCTGTTTCCAAGCATTCCTACAGTAGAGATATTCAATGCGGATGAGTTTGTTACATTTATATTGTGTTTGTTACATTTATATTGTGTTTGTTACATTTATATTGTGTTTCTACAGACTCATATTTCCCAGTATTGTGACATTAGAGATGTTTGATGCTGATGAGCTTCAGTTACATTTATTGCATTTATATTGTGGTTTACAGCTGACTCAAATATCACCTTCTAAAGAAAGAATACATGTCATTAGCTACATAATAATTTTAATCCACCATGTGCACTCAGTAAAATAGGCACTGCTCCTACAGAAAAGTGCATCTTTCAAAATAACAGTGTCTTTATTCATCGAAGTTAAATTGTTAGTCATATTTGGAGAATATACATAGGCAAATTCAAGATGGATAAAAGGGGTAAACCGCTATATCAGGTCAAGCACTCATCCAGTGGAAGAGAAGCACAGCTTGATGCATCCGAACTTGATGGGGTGACCATTTTTATGAAATATGAGCATCAGATTGTAAGAATTAATCCAATATTTTTTCTCCTTTGCAATATTTTTTTTATTTCATCTCTTTTGAGACCGAGTTTCAACTGAGTTTTTGAGAAGTCTGGATGTTCACCCGGACATTTCTATCAGATGGCAATTTCGTTTTCAGTCAAGTTTCATGAAATCTTGCAAATTATTTCGAAGTTCTGTATCCAAAAAACATTCTCAGTTAATCCGATGAAGATACTTATGTTTCTGACAAGTACTCTTGGGCTTATCTTTCTATTATAGCATAAGACTCGAGAAATACTCTGCGGGATTTGAACTATGGACTTCCCAATAGCTAGCTAAGTATGCTAAGCATTTACTCTATAAAAGTAAGCTCAGGGGAAATTCTATAATTTCCCTTGAAGGGCCCTTACTTAAAGGGCGAATTCGGAGAGACACAAAGCTCAATGGAACATATTTAGGTGGTGGCGACTTATTGTCTTTCTCAGTGTTATTTTCGGATTCATTGCAGAGATCGCTACTATTTCCTGATGCAGGAAACATGAAAAACCAACTATGCCCTCTCCAGGATTTGAACCACGGATTGTCCAGGACTGGCTGGACTCGCTAACCATTTACGTCACGAGAGCACTATTTTTCAGAATGTGTTAATCCCTTTACAAATGGAATTCTGCGTTACTATACTTCTGCAAGACATATGCAATTTCCAAATCGCTAATGTAGTACACAGCATGCAACTAAGCTGCGCATATTTTATACTTTGTGTTAATTGTTCATCACACTCAATGCAATACACGTGCAAGGTACGATACAGTATCAATAAACATTACAATATATATAATAGTTCGATTCTGAATACGTACACTATTACTAGTTATCGCTTCTATCTTTCGCTATTATTTAAAAATTATATGTTACTGATTAACGCAAAATTGGTGTTAAATCGACACGTTGCTCAATATTAATTGCTATACAACTAACATCATACATTATAATATATTGAACTATTTGATTATTGAATGCTCATATGTTGCGCTTGTAGTGCGTTTTTGTTTTATAAATGCTGAAGTTTATGAAGTGGATATATAATTGCTACACCGATACGCTGCTTCAAATATACTTCTCTATGTATGTAATACAATACGATGAATTTTTTAGTATGTGCTAAAACATACAGGGTTCGATTATTTAATATATTGTTATTAACTCTTTTAATTAAATTATTATTATTATATAATATTAATAAATTTAACATTTTTACATATTAATAAATTAATTAATTAATTAATTTACACATAAAATAACGTTAGCATCTCCAGGAGCGTCGAAATATTGCAACATTCAAATGTTATACGTGTTACATAATATAATATAACATACTTCATGCTGAATACAGTGTAGGTATGTAATCCAAATTATACACAATACATCATTCAAGTCACAGCTTATGGCGAGTTACTGCATACAATTTGAAGTTTCTTGTGGCAGTATTATTATTAAGATTTTATTTTAAGTACACTTGTTTTCAAAAATTAAGGAAAAGTCACATAAACAGCGGTAATGCCTTCAAAAATAAGGCAATCCATATAAAATTTGAATATATTTTTAAATAAGAATTGCTGAGTAAAACTGCAGTATGCAAACTGGCGGCGCTGCAATCGAAATACGTCATCTCAGAGGAGAATGAAATTGCATGTTTTAGAGCAAGTCTGCAAATTTCACTGTGATACTGAGACAAGAAATTTGGGACAGCTGATTTGTAACAGTGAACTCCGGGTTTCATTTTCCTGAAGAACTGTGATGGAGAGCTACTGAGGGACTAGAGGCAGGCCAAAGGCAGGCAGAAGTGGCCAGATGGCTAAATGTGAGCCCTGAAATTCGTAGACTTTAGCAGTAATTTCTAACTGTAGATTGCACATCCAGGAGGTTCGGCCAAGGACTTCCGACTACTATGATGAGTGCCAATTGCCGATATTTGCTGTTATGCTCACGAAATTATAGAACCGCAACTCCAACTCAACTCAGATCCTCCCTTGCTACAGACACTGAAAGGCTGGTGTCAATGTCAAGCGTGCATAGAAGGCTTTACGAAGGAGCTCTGTAGGTGAGACGACTAGCCATTTGCGTGCCACTCACGTCACGTCATGGACGGGAACGTATGAATGGGGCAGGTCAACATGTCCACTGGATGGCTGTTCAATGGAGGGGTGTTCTCTTTTCCGATGGGTCCAGGTTCAGCCTCTAAAGAAATAGCAGGCTTTATTTGATTTGGAGAGGACCTAGAACCTGTTACCATTCATCAAACGTCTGTGAAAGAGAGGCATTCGGAGGAGGTCTTTGTTTGAGGTGATATATCTTTGGGTGGACATACAAATCTCCATGTCTTTCCATGTGGAACCGTAAATGCTTTATGCATATCCTTTTGCTATAGATGATTGTCTTCAGCAGCAAACAATTCAGAGCATAAAGTGGCCAGCTCGGTCACCGAACCTGAATCCTATCGAGCATGTTTGGGATGCTTTAGATAGACGTATACCTGCTCTCAGTCCTCTGCTTCAGACACTTTCTACACTTGCAAGTGTTTTCCAAGAGCAATGCTCTTACTTCATACGAACCTGATAGACTGCATAATTGATAGCATCCCACTTTGGTGTATATGTTGAAGTGATTTTAGGGAAGATCATGCTCCATATTGAAGGTAATTTTCCTATAAGAAACTGAATCATCCGATTTGTTCATTTTATGCATATGCTAATTTTTATAACGCCATAATTGTCTAATAACTTCTTTTTATGTTATTTTTTATATTACCATGTGTTGTATACTGTAGGTCACTTTCATTAAACTGAACATGGAACTTTTTAAGTATTGGCATTTTTGTGACTTAATAATGATATTAATGATAACCAGTGTGTATTGAAGACAGTTTACTAATGATAGTAAACAATGGTGTAAATGCTAAGCCTGTGAAACAGTACTTTATATGTTTACTTTAGTCATAATTCCCTATAATATTATACTTATAAAATAAGGTAACATACACATTTTTCTCTGTATTCCTGTTTCTGAGCATAGGAATTCTAGGAAAAGATAGAAACTACCTTGAGATTTTTATTAAAGAAATAACGTTTTGGTAGTCATTTCATAATAATTCGAATTCAGATGTTGTTTCCGGCTTTTCTAAAATTCAATAGCATCGAAGTGAATCATTTATTGTGAAATGTTTTTCAAGCTGTTTCGCCAAATTTTACTGAAAATTCATACATTGCTTTGTATGATAAACTGTTTTGAAGTCAAAACGTCTAAGTGCAAAGAAGAGTTAAACGTTTAATCATTTTAATTAATTTGTATTTATAAATTGAGATAAAGGTAATAGAACTAAATATTCCGACTAATTACAGGCAAAATTACGGTAATAATAAGTCATATAGGTTTTATTCAAATTTGATATAATACTCAGAAAAACCTACTTGATAATTTTACGTACGAAATATATTTAAAAAAAACATCTGTCGAATAATGTTTGAATTATACTATGACATAAACTGGATTACGAGAAATTTCCCAAGTCTTGCATTGATTCCGCAGCTTCCACTCTTATTTAATGAAATAATCTAATTATAAGGTTCGTTAATATTACTCTTGTAAATGAGAGATGTCATTCCAATAGATTTGTGAAGAAAAAAATAATAAAATAAAAAATAACCATGTGAGATAAGGAATTTTCATAATTAAGAACCTAATTTGCATATTAAATCACTATTTCCATTTGTTGTTCGTAAGTCCGTTAAAACCAAGCGAAGGTTTCCTCTGCACACGTCATGCCTTTTTAATTTTTTCCTCTGTATGAAGATGTAGGTGCTGTTCGTATTCATTTTAGAAGCAGTAACACACTAGAATGGAAATAATAGAATCCAAAAGCATTAATTTTACCCTTTTTTTTAACATTTCTTCTTGGAGAGACCCTTTGCTATGTTCTCGTCTAAGATACATTATGTCTCAGTAGAATAGATCACGTAATTTTTAAAAGAATCTTTTTTTGTTTCGAACGTAAAGCTTAGAAAGTGTTTTGAAGTACTAGATATAACTGTTATATTTATGTTTTTCCTGCTTAAAACTAACTCATAATAAATGCATCTAATAAACGGAAGAGGGAAACAAACTTCGATTAAATAAAGCAGTAAGAAATACGAAAAAATAATTACTATTTATATAATCGTCATAAAAGTATAATTAATATTTCACCGGTTAGCTGGTATGATATGTAATATTAATAAATCTTGAGTTTTCTTTTACACTCCAGTTCAACATTTTTATTAAATCGTTTGTTTAGCATGTGATGCATATACTTATTTATCCTCACTTCCAGATTTTAATATAAAAATGTCTTGCTCATTTTGTCCTTCTCTGATCATTTATTTCTATTGAAAAGCTAAAAGGTTAACATTTTAAAATTTTGATAGTTTTGCCCTTTCCAAGAGGCAAGAGTTTATTTCATAATAATAGGTTGCAAAAAAGTGTTTCCCAACGAAATAATTCTCAAAAAAGAAGCTTTGTTCCTGTGGAATTAAATAACCCAACTTTGAGAAAGTTTATTTAATAACAAGGAAAGTTTTCGGATGACGAGTCAAAAGTGAAATACGCTGTAGTCTTTACTTGTTCAATTTCACTGGGTATGTATTAACATCCGTTTTTATATTCATTATACTCTAGACATGATGTAATTCTGAAAAACATTGCTTTAAATCATTAATAATTTTATAATAACCGATCTTTTTTAAAATTACAGTTTGCATTAACTTTTCATGAAAATTGGGTGAAAAAGATTTAGTTTCCCTGGTTACTAAAGCACAATTAAGTAACTAGGAAGTAAAATTGAGAAGTAAAGAAATCACGATGTAGGTGCTTTAGGGGTTACTTTCTAAATTCATAAATTATAAGAAATGACAGTAACTGCAAAAACAATTAAGCTATCTACGCATATTTTATCTTAACAGTGGAATTACCTAAGCAGTCATTTTGATCTGAAAGGAAACTAAACTCTTTGTATTATTAAAACTTTCTTTTTAATATTTTGATTTTTAAATTTTTTTAAACTATATACCAGCGATTAGCAACCGGTGGTACGCAAATAAACAAAGTATTTTTAACTATTAAATTCAACAATTAAGTACGCCAACATTCTGTTAAATAAGGAAAAGAAATGAATGCTGTACTTAATAGGGAAATTTCATGTAAAAAGATGGTAATATCTGATTAATTCAAGGGTTGATCGATTTATTACCATGTCTATCAGGGTTGTACTGTTGTCCCCACTTTTGCCGCCACCATTTCCGGGATCATATTGCTCCATTTTCAATAAGAATGTTTTATTTCGATTTGCTGTCTCTGACAGCAGTTATTTTGTTTTCTTGTTGCTTTGTATTCTTTGCTTTTGTTTCTTTTTGAAGAACTCGTAATATATTGTGTATTTAAATATTTGAAAGAAAATAATAAAACAAAGCTAGATTTCCAAAACGCAAAAATGGCTTAAATTGACTAAGTGGAAAAGTGATGATTCACAGGTGATAGATCCTGGATAATCTACTAGCTCTAAAAATACTGAAAAGAAAGAAAAATTGTTTATAGAAAATACAATAAAAGTTATTTAACATTTGGGTTTACTTAGAATGGAGATGAAATGGACCCTCAACCTCAATGTGCTGTTTGTGGTGAACAAAGTATAAAACAAAATATCCAATCAAAGTATAAAACATCCTGAATCTAAGCATGCCAATTTAAAGGACAAATCTGAAGAATATTTTAAGAGGAAATTGTCGGAGTTCAAAAGTCATGAACAAGTAATGAAGTAATGAACGATTTTGTTACTTCAAGTGAAAAAGCTTTGGAAGCTAGTTACCTAGTAAGCCTAAGAATTGCGAAGACTAGGCAAGTTCACACTATTGAAGAAAACCTTATATTACCAGCAGCTGAGATATCCTTTTAATATTATTCAGCGAAAAAACGGTTAATGAACTTAATAATATGCCGTTATCAAATGATACAGTAAGTCGACGAATTCATGAAATGACAAATTCCATTAAGGACGCACTTATTCAAAAAATAAAACACAGTGATTATTTCGCACTGGGATTGGGTGAAAGCAATGGTATAACAAATGTTTTTCAATTAGTAGCTTACATGCGTTTTGAAGACGATAAACGAATTGCCGAAGAGTATTTATTTTGTAAATATCTTCATGGCAGAACAACTGCAAATGAAATTTCCAAAGTAATTGACAATTTTATGTCTGAGAATGATATTGCTTGGAACAAGTGCATTTCCGTATGCAGTGATGGAGCTCGGCCTTTAATAGGAAAACATTCCGGTTTTATTTCTCAAATAAAGAAAGTCTCACCGCAAACTAAATTTACTCACTGCTCCATTCACCCGGAAGGTTTAATGGTCAAAACAAACCCGAAAACCTGAAAATTGTTTTGAATCACACTCTGAAAAATGTTAATCTTATTAGAAGCCGAGCTCTAAATTCAAGAATATTTGCGGTTTCATGCGAAGAGTTGGGCAGTGAACATGAAACGCTTTTGTTATATTCCGAAGTAAGGTAAAAACAAAGTTTTAGAAGTACAGAGGCAAAGTTTTAAGTTGTCTTTTTGAACTTCGAGCAGTAATACAAATTTTTCTCTACGATTCAAAATTTGAATTGGAAAAATGTTTATTGAGTGAATTATGGTTGGCTCGTTTAGAAAATTTAGCTAATATTTTTTGAAGGTTAAATGAATTAATTGTAGGATTACGAGGACAAAGTGTTAATTAGTTTACCATTAGAGATAAAATATATGAAAAGGTAAAACAAACCGAGCTAAGAATCAAAGAATTGGATAATAATATTTTAAGCTTTTTACCAGTTTTAGAAAGTTTTCTAACTGAAAATAATTTCAAAATGAAAGAATTAGCATTATATATGAGAAATCATTGTTTTTCATTGATAAGTAATTTCAACATGTATTTTTCCGAGGATTATAAATAAGAAAATTGTGTGATAAAGAAAATTATAAATCCATTTTATTCAAATGTACCTTAAATTTTATCTAGTGAAGAAAAAGTACAATTAATAGAAATTTCGTGTGATCGAACTCTAACTGAAGATTTCAAAAATAACATTCTTGTTTACTTCTGGCTAAAACGAAAAAAAAAAAAAGAAAAAAAAGGGGGGGGCAATTTAAAGGCATTTCAAATAAAGCTATTAAATTTTTATTTCCTTCTTGCACTAAATGAAATAAGTCCATACATAAAAAATTTATCTGTCATAAACAGGCCCAAATTTCTCACTAATGTTTTTAGAATTAAAGTATTATAACATAAATTTTGATAACTAAAATTATAACCAATTTTTATTCTAATATCTTTTAATAGTATTTAATACAAATAGCCAATATGTTGTGGAAATGAAAAAATGTATATTTTTTTAAATATTTCTATGGAGAAATTTGAAAATAATTATTGTAAAATGCAATTGTGTTACTGAAGTTTTTCAGTTTTTGTTTAGATGATGTGCGTTAATTAAAAGGTTGAGAACCGTTGCTATATACCAATATAATTAAACAAGAGCCGATTTGAAGGAGCATCAAGATCTCTTGGTCAAGAAAGAATTACTTAAAAACACTTGTTATTGACAAAGGCTTTTCATCTAAAATTTTTTACCAAGAGGTTAGTAAATTCTCATCTCAACAAATCAAAGAGCACCCTATTGTTTTAGGAGATAATGAAAATTCTGTTGCCATTTCCTTCTTTCTATCGATTATCTATAAAATTGCATTTATTTATAAAAATTCATCTTTATACTATTTTTATTCTGTTAATTAAATTAACAATTTCATAACTAAGGATCTGATTCCGGATATGAATTTCTGAGGTATATACAAGATTCCTTACCAGTATGGCTTAATTTACATTGGAAAAACTAAGAGAGCCTTGAAATTTTCGCTAAGGAACAAATGGAATATGTTAGAATATAATATTAGCACATAAATCCGCTGTTGAATTAAAAGCACATAAATTCGCTATTGGCCAGAAAATAACATTTTCAATTTTTCTGCAGCCAACATTATTCAAGAACTTCATCCTTTGGCATATTAGATCTCCTAGAGGCGTTTCACTTTCATTAAAATCTTTCACTTCTTGTTAACTATCCTAGTTTCAATCCTTTACTCTCAGCCTTTAAGGAAATTATTGTATAGTTGTTTTTATCTCTTGTCAATAGAGGGCGCCAGTCGATTCATTTTCTTCTTTTCATTCATAGCTTATCATTTGTATCTCTTTCCTCAGTTGCACTTCTGCAACTGAAGAAGCACCATATATAAACCTTCGGAATTAGTTCTGCAAATTTATGAATATTACATATGAAATTTATGAATTTATGAAATGTATGAATATAAATTCTTGTTGCTTTAATTGCTCCAATAATCTATTAATCTTTTCTGCAAGTGAAAGTGAAAAATTTGAAATTTTTATTATACGAAAAAAGTTTTTGTCTCACATGATTAAAGAAATTTACAGATTTTAGCAAATTAAGAGCCGTGTGTTTCACTAAGTCATTGTAACGTCCCGATTTCGAAGTCTAATAAGGGCTTGATTATACAAATCTAGACTGTCTTCTTCTTCATAATTGTTAATCATCTTTAGTTGAAGTTTCTTCTTTCTCTTATTTTCTCTGAAACTGTGTTAAAACCCCGTTGAACAAGGAGAATGGAAAAAGCCATAAAAATGTATAAATAGATCTTTATTAAATTAATGAAGATGGAAGTGAAGAAAAGGCTCCAGGAATTTCCTGAATAGGCATATTATTGCCATGCTGAAGTGTTTATAAAAGGTTTATAAGGCTAACGACTTCTTGTAAGAAAACATACGTAAAACTAGAGTAAATCACCTCAAATTTTGTTATTTGTATTATGAATTTATCTGGAAGTGTTTAAGTTTTCGAATCTTGGCAATTAGAACCTTAAATTTATACAACGGAGCACTTTTGACATCTAAATTAACATAAAGAAATCTACTATTAACTTTCGTTTTACCTTCGACTTGAAATAAGGGCAATTTTATTTCAATAATCAAAGTAACTTAATGAAAATTTCTAAAGGAAAACTTCTAAATGATAATCAAAATTCAAGTTTATTCTTTCCCGTACTGTCTTATCCTTAATGTATTCAGAAACTGCCAGACGGTATTAGCGATTATTTAATTCTCTTATCCAGATTTCTTCCAGATTCTGAACAGTTTTCTTTATTTCTAATTTATTTCTAAGTCACACAGTTTCCTACTTCTCTCTACTTTTTATTTTGCAACATGTGAATCTTCTTATTTCACCTAAATAAGAGCTAAAAAGAGAAGGAAAACAATTTCAAGAAGATTACATTACCATTTAAAATTAAGCTCGCTAAGAATATTTTAAGAAAAAGCTGCATTAGTGGCAAGAACTACAGTTAAGCGCAGAATCTGAAGCTAAAAATGAAGTAAAACATAGAGGAAAATGCTTTTCCCATTAATCTTTTTTAAATGAATGAGATGTTCTTTTAAAGACGAATAAATTTAAAGTAAAAACTACGTGCAAGGTGCGCAAGTTCAACATGAAAAATGTAAATTTTAAATCAAGTAAATCTATTAGTTTTGAAAAAATAGTGAACAAACTTGGACCCCTTTAGTTAGAAATGCTCTTCAGAGCTCTCTCCCAACCAAACGCTAATATTTATCTTTACAGTAACAGTTGATATGGAAGAAGTTTCATTTACTGTAAATTAGATCTTTAAACACATTTTCATCCTTATAGCAAAATCAGTACTTCATATTTATCATAGCGTTGCTATAATTTACTTTCTTTCGTTATTATTTAATACGCACTGCATAGAAATATAATTATAACACGATGTTATAACAGTTTATTCTGTAATTTAGGTGTAATCTACCAGTATTTAACGCTAAACTTCTTTTATAGTTCAGACGTTTCGCATAAATCAAATAAAAATATTTCAATTTATTCTTGTCTTGTGTGTGTTTCTAGATGGAAAACACGCAAATTAATGTGTCTCATGCACTCAAATGACAGAAAATAAGATGTATGCATATTCAAAGGGGAAAAATCCTTTTATTTGGAAAATATTAGAAATGATATTTTACATATATAAATAACATGCTTATGATATAAATAGATGGAAGAATACTAGTTACATAATATATAACATAAAATTTATTTATAGGTAAATATCGTAAGAGTATTTCATAGTTATAATACGCATTTCAATCTCAACGGAATCCTTTGCAGCTATTTCTCATGAATGAAACAATTAAGAAATTTCTGTAGAAGTGATGTCCATTTACTTAGGGAGCTGTTTACAATTTTCGAGGGTACATGGAGAGAAATGAGGGTAGCGATCTATATGTCGACAAACATTCAGAAATTTCCTGCATAATACCTTTCAGGTATATTGCAAACTCAATATTCTATAGTCATTCTCTACACGTTCATCGCATAGTTGAGTTCCATGTTGATTAAAATTACTCTCTCCTGAACAGACATGAATTTTTACTTTTACCAAAGTATTACGATGTGTTTTTTTATAATTATACTAAAATTTCTGAACAGAGGAAACACTTTTTTCGCGCGTTTGAATCTTTTAAATGCTTAGAGAATTTTTTAGAATAATACGTAAAGCACGAATCAAACAAGTTACTGAGCTCAGAGGATTATATTTCGAAAACGTTTTCTTTAAACCTCTTTTATTTTATCTATGCTTAGCAGCTTTAGTTTTGAATTCTATTTTAATTTTAGTCCTTTCTATTTTATTATTATTATTAGTCCGGCTATCCTGTCACTGCATCAGGGATAGGTTTTGCAGACGCGGAGCATAAAAATTATAAGATAGCGGTAATAATTAAAATTATTAAGTGCTAATGGTCTAAACGGTCTCAGTCTAAAAGTTAATTATGCCATCTACGTTTTCTGAGAAGACAAATCAATAGAGCAATTTTCCTTCCGATTGTAAAGGTGTAATCTAGCAGCATGGAATTCCTCCAGATACTACTATTACTGCTGAGCATTATATTTCGATCGGTTTGGGATTTTTAGTAAATTAATTTTTATACTTGTTTAAGACATATCAATAAAATAAGGAACTGCTAAATTTTTAATGTTTCGAAATCAAATAAACTTAAGAAATAATTACTATTACGTTTCACTTCCTATAACATTTTATTATCGACCATAAGACGCTCGGAGTACAACGTTTTTAATTAAAAATCTGAAATAAAATATAATAAATGCACCGCATTTTGAGCAGTTCAAGAATAAAATAAACGTAATGTAGTTTATCCCAATTATGCACTTAATGATTTTTTGAACTATTATTCCTCATCATCCAGGCCAACTATATACTGCCTAATATGATATGAGCACCAATTACAGTTTGAATTGCACTGTCTGGAACAATTATTATATCAAAATTGTATATTTATCACGCTCATATACAATCGTAGAGTTCACGATAAATGCCTAAATATGCATATTTCAAGGAAAAGTATGTATGAATTAAATTTGTTTAAACTAACAATTTATTTTAATTGCTATCTTTATTCTCCTTTCTTACTTAGCTCATTCCTTTTAGGAAGTTATGTAGATTTTTATATGGTAAACAGAGGTATATCATGAGAGTTTAACCGAAACCGTAGAAATGTCTGCGTTTGGAGTGCCTACGCGAGTGAGGGTGGAAGCAAGAAATATGGGGCAACGCTTGAAATGAGTAACTGTTAGCGAACGTCTGGTGTTAATCCTGGCAATCGTAGAACAGTCCCTCGAAGTACCTGTCCAAATGGTAAGCTGCAACTGAAACGTTTAAGCCCGATACTATCCGCTGGAGACTTGTGGTTCCTTCTAGATTAAATTGGATTATGAACTCCTCGATATTTAAATTTTATTCTGAACTAATGTCCAGTCAAGTAGACTGTTAACTGCAATATATTTTTACCTTACGACCTCAAGCAGACAGTTATTAAATCCAATCAGAATTTTATTCAGTTTTCTTATACTTTGGCACTTCACTGCCTACACAAAATTCGTGGTACAGTATTTATTAGCACCTGACAGAACTCACACCTGGCTGTAAAGTTAATTGGTTACACCCAAATACTTAAAAGCTAAAAAATAGGAGTCATAACTGTACATTAAAATAAACTCCGTTCCTAGTACTATTGAATCGAATTTAATCTTTACTTTATGAGCTGCCAATCCTCCCGTATTTTTGTTTAATATTATTTCCTATTGGATGGTAGTTGGGATCATAGCTAAGAAAGGCAGTGCTTCTTCGTCTACCGTTTAAAGAAAAATTAAATTTGAAAGATGAAAAGGAAATGATTTCCCTTTTATTTAATCTTTGTGTCCTGTCTCAAATTCAAAATACTATGTAGAAAATTCATTCCTCAAAAACTGATCATTATGCTGAACGAATAATTTGTACTCTTGCGTTAGATTCAATCGTGAACCTATCGATTTCTAAATCAAAAGTTTTAACCACAAGTCATCATTAAAACTACTTTTTTAACTTCAAGATTTTTTGACACTTTGAGTAAAAAAGTAAGAGTCAACTGATTAGCATTCCACGGAGATGTGATTAAAGAAATTAGCGATAATTAAAAGTAGTGAGAAATTATTTTTGTATCTTCTATATCAAGTTTTTTTTTTATGATTCTCTTTGTTTCTTAAGTATTTCACACACATAGAATGAGATCTTTTTATCATGTAAAGAATCTTCCCCGAAGGAAAAAACTGGACCGTTCCATTATCATGCTTCTTTGAAAGAAACAAGAGTAAGTGGAAAGAAATAATTATTCAGTAGAGGATGATTAAGCCGTGGGGAATTTAGTGAAAATTGTTTCCAAATATTTTTTTCCTCTCGTTGAATGAGAAAATGTTACCAATAAATGTAGCCATACTATATCATAAATATGACCAAAAAGGAAAGCTTCTTTTAATCATTCTTTAATGTTTCTGAAGATATTCCACAAATGTCAAGACAAAAATATTGTCTAGAAGGACAAGACTAAAACTTTATAAATACGCTATAATGAAATTCTTCTGAAGCATGGACATTATTTTGTATACAAAAGCGTTGTCTTTGACAAACAGGATAAAAGTGTCTTGGGAAGCAATGTAGGCCAAATGTACAATTAAACTGAAAGTATAGTCTAACTAGCTTTCAGTTTTTCGTTACGTCGCCTAAGCACCCCAATAGAAATAAAATATCTCCAAAGAAATATTCTTTTATACAGTATGCATATCCATTTTTCAGTACAACTTGTTGCTGTATTCACTCATTTAGTTCAATATACTCTGCTATATTTTCACGTCCTTCCGCTCTAAATATTTAGTCAAATTTTAAATGGCTTCTTCAGTTTGTCCTTAAAATAAATGCGTACTTCTTCCTGATTTGAAACGTAAGAGTAATTTTCACAGAACGGAATACATCCATGTACATAAAAGAAACACACATACATACACACATATACATATATGAAATATATTAAAATTATTTGTAAAGATACAATAGATCTACAAAACAAAATTCTACTATTTAGTCAAATTCTTAAAAATAGTCAAGTGCCAAATAACTTTATTTGTCTTAAAATAGCAGGCGTTAAATACTCAATCCAAATCTTTTCTTTGATAGGATTAAGATAATTTATTCCTAAACTTTTAAAAGTCGGAATATATTGGATGCCTATCAGTTAAAGAATTTGTAAATATTGTAATTACTGTAGTTATTGTATATAATGTAAAATCTGGCCTTTCTTTCTTGCTTTTAATAACAAAATGAGTCTATTTCAGAATTCTAAGTCTGCTTAGCAGCTCTTGAATAGTGAAAATTTCTTTTACTTTTCTTTAACTCCTTTTCAAAGCAGACAATTAGACTGAAATTAATTCATTTCTTTTGTTTGGTCAGTTTAAAAACAAATTTTACCAGAAGACTTTTCCGTTCAACAGCTTTCAGATTAACCACACGCCATCTTTCTCCAGCCTTCCAAAAATAGCATCCGACACGTCCCCACCTAGCTGTCTTTCTCTTCCCATTCATTCTATATCCCGGTTCAAACTCCAAATTCCTTTCTGAGTACGAAGAAAGTAACGGACATATTGTTTCAGTTTCACAGCTAGCAAACATGTAAGTTAATTAAATTCATTTCAGGCCTTTAATTTATACTAAGTAAATTTTCTTTCTTTCATAAAGTTTCTTTATTTCTTAAATTCTTCAAGTTTTAGTCTTATGGGAATACATTTTTGTACACTTATTCTTCATTGTTTAATAGTTTTAACAAAGTGTGCATTGCTTTAATATGATCAAAGACGAAAGTGTCGCGGAGCAATTTTCTCAAGTAAGGAAATAAAACTCTTATAGCAATTCTATATTCCAATTAAAAGATTAAATTTCAAGTAAGACACACCAGCCAATTTCTTACTGCTTCTTAATAATCAATATGAATAATTTTAACTCACTCTTAATAAACAGCTTTTTTACTCTTCATTCTTACTTGAGGAAAAGACGAAACACTCTTGAATGTTAATTGAGCGAAAATTGTTTTGTTCCTCTTGAAAAGTCAACTAATATCCGGTTAGTGGCGATTACTGCTTTATTTGTTGGTTGCACTTTCGCTTTTAATTGTTCTATTTGAATAATTTATAAGGTATTTCTCCCTACTACTTCGCGTGCCTTTGCGGTTTGGTGGTCTGCACGCCGGACTCGTATTCCAGAGGTCCGCGGTTCGATTCCTGGCGAAGGTGTAGCTAATTTTTCATTTTGCCTGCTTCCAAAAGTACCTAATATCTCTACACATTCAATTTTAAATTGTTATGGTGACGATCCAAAAATTATGCTAATATTTAATTTTAATATGTAAGTTATCATCACCTCGAGTAATTACTTATATTCATGAAATGTGCTTAGTAAGCCATAGAATTCCAATTAAACTTAAGCTATTAAACGCGTTGTGACGTTGGCCAATAATTTGGCAAAATTGAAATCAGCAGTAACCTTAACAGTGAAATTATCAGAATTATCTCCTTCAACATTCAATAGTAATAAATAATGCTACTTACATGCATAGTGCCTTCCTCCTTTGTATGACTATATATCTAACACTTTTTATTTTACTGAGTATTTATTTTCAGATTAAATATCAATATTAATGCACATTATCTTGATTAATAAGTAAACAAATTTTGATCAGCAACACACTATTAAGCACACAAGAAGAACAAACGAAACGAAAAGAAACGGTCTCTTGCCGATTCATAATTTTGTACGTGCACACTCAAAATCTTTAATCATCATCCGCAACCATTAACTATGAACACACAAAATCTGATGATCAAGGGAGCGCGATGAATGTCCTCTTCAAAAACCGATCATATTTTGTCATAATGTAGGAACTACTCGGCAAACACATCTCGCGATATTTCTACATGGCGCAGCACGATAGATGCTGTATTCGAAGCAGCAGTTCAGCGCATTTTCTTCTCCTACCATTTCAGCTTTTCAGTTGCCCGTTCGCCAGGGTACAGCAAATTCTCAATTATTTTACTTGCAGGAAAAATGTTTTCTTGAAAATTAGGAACTTACCTCCACACAAAACCACTGAGTGCAGCGTTCCAGAAAAGGAACGAGGGAAAAAAATGCCTGTGGGGACAGATAAACTCTAAGGAAGTAGGAACAAAGAATATGTATTAGGGAAGGAGATGCCCTAACCGGTTTCCCCATGCACTGCTTTGAAGCACTGGCGATCCCTTCGTGGTGACCAAAACATTCAGTAACTTACCATTAAGGGATCAATGAGTTTTGACACGATCGGATGTAAATATTTTCAATTACATCTTAAATATACATATAAATGTATATATTTTCTTTTCCTACAATATTTCAGAGTTCTAAGTATGTAAAAGAAGACATTTGTGAACAACATTTCATTTCGAACGGAATTAAATGCTATACAGAACAGTTTGCTCAGAACCCTTTAATTTGAATGAAATATTTTCACAAGTATTCGTTAATTACATTAGGAAAAAATTTTAAAGTAATTCGATTTTATTCGGTTAAGGATTACAAAAATTAAGATCAAAGTTTATTGTATTATTAATATTAAAATTATGCATTATTTCTTTTTTATTTATGAGGCTTCTTCCTAAAATACTTTCTCAAATATAACATGACCTTTTAGCTTCTGAGGCATCTTTTAAATAGAAAAATCTAAGTTAATTTATAATTAATGCTCTATTCGGCCCATTTCAAATTAGACAGCGTTTTATTTTAATAGTGAAATACGTTAAATATTAGTGCTCATTTCCATGTACTTGACTTCTGAAATAGCATTTAATTTGAATACTTCTGAAAGGGAATAAAAAAGGAGTCTTTTTTTAAATATTATTTAAAACTTCTAACTGAGTTTTTATGAAATGTAAAGGAATAATTCTTTTAGTTATCCTTATAAGATTTTTTAACCTTAATTTCAACAATACATATTCTAAAACTCTTCTTTATTGCTTCCTTAAATACGCATCTCATAGAATTTACTTTACAATACCTTTTAACAGATTGCTTTCCAGTACGAACAATTCTTGCTTAAATAGTTTTATAAACGTATTTGTCAACAGATTTCAATTTATGCTTACAATTCAATGTTAAGGGTATTATATATTTAGATAACATTTATAATCATCATACATTTAGATACATTTAATAATTAGATTTCTTCATAGTAACTATCACAGAATCCGTCTTCTGTTCCACACATTTATGTGAACATGTAAATAATTTTACACAAATGTGTGGTTACAAATCAAGGAAAAGTTATCTTATTGGCATATCTCCTGTGTTATGTATTAATTTTGATGAGGATTGCAGCATTTCGTGGTATTTTTATTTTTTAATTAACCCAAATGAGTAAAAGTGTAAACCCAAAGTGATTATTTTTCAGTTATATAAAAATAAAATGATGAGTTTAAAATGAACAACTATAAAGCCTCTCCTCTAAAAATTTTTAAAAGTAAATGTTACAATAATATGTAGTTGGCGTTTGGAACATAAACTAAAAGTAGCGAATACTCTATAAAGGTATCGAAAGACGTATACAATTTTAAAGGTATTTTTCATTCTTTACGCATAACATTTTTGCGAAAATATATATTTTTGTAGTTCAACAGCTTAGAATTTTATAAAACAAATTCATAATCAATATCGCTGTTATTTATCGAAGTATAACCAAGATGTGAATTTTGCATAAATGTCACAAACTATACAAATTGCTATTATCCACCACAACAGTGAATGTTTCTTTTATGCGGAAGTGTCCCGTTTTTCGATTTGTATGGAACTGTCGTGTGTCGAAATACTATCAAAGCCTTGTCAAGGGAGCTTCTGAATGTAAACAAAAAAACACCCCATCTAGAGACAGAAGCCTCAGAGCAGTGCTTCATTCGTAGTGCGGGTTTGGCCTTTCCTTCCTTTCTTACCTCTACGGGTTCTTTGATAGGAGGAGCCCTTGTAGCGCTCGCTGGATAAATGCGCCCAAAGCCTGTTTGGCCAGTCTTTTACGCTTTCTCGCTAAACGATAAAGATTCTTATATTGAAGTCGTAGAATAAGTTGCAGTATAAAAGCTTGCTTTTACATAAATATACTAATGTGTAAATGCATTTCAATAGAATTCTAGCTTAACTACTTTAATTTCAAAGGAGATAATATATTCGATAATCTACTAGAAAATAAATCATTATTTTATTACTTTGCAGCTTTAGCTCAAATGCTAGGCAATTTATTGCTAATAGTTATCTTGTTTACTTACATATATGTACATATATATGTATGTATGCATGTATGTGCATGTTTGTGTGTATTATTATAATTAATAGGAGTGTAGGAAATATCTATGATAAAATCTATATGCTATTAATTAAATGAAAAATTAACAAAACATTACTGAATTTTGATACTACTGAATTACAGAATCAAATACTTCCGAACTTTGAAAAACTTAATTGAATACAAACAATACGTTCCACGCATTCCGTATAGTTTTCAAAATCGCCTCTGACTTGCAAGATATTTTATTGGCACACATGGCTAGTGTTTCGAACTTTACTTTAAGCTTCGAGAAAATCAATAAAACGATGTATTGCACTTGAAATTGCAAACAAATAAGTACATTATAAAAACTCAGCAAAAGTTAAAGAAGTCTCTCTTAGTTCAAAATTGCTTTTATGCACTTCTAATTTACTTATCCTTAGAGCAGAATCTTTATTTAAAAGAATTTTTTACCAATATTTTCTTTGCAACTAATGCGCATATTTTTAGCATGCTACTGATAGATTTCCTTTCCATAAGATTATTTTCTTTTCACTGGAATTTTCTTCTCCTGCTTATTCGAAAGTTAGCCTCCCCCGTATTTACCTGCAATTTATTTTAATTTCTTTGGCTTTTAATAAAATTTGTTGCTTGTTGTTTTGTAAACACTACTTCTTGTTACGAAGAATGAGAAACTGATTCTTTGTCCCAAAGCTATTTCTTTTCCTAGCCTGCCTTCGTGGTGTAGTGGCTCTGCCCACTGGGCCGATATTCCAGAGGTCAGTGGTTCGATTCCTGGCGAAGGGGTTTGGTAATTTTTCATCTTGCCTGTCTCCAAAAAGTACCTAATGTCTCTACAGTGGCGCCTGAATTAAAAGAGTGTTGGATGAGGTTTCTAGACACCCAGGATTTGGCGATTGGGTCCCCTAAAAAACCCCAGTCGCCCTTTAAAAAGGGGAGTATATAAGGTATTTCTCCCGTTTTCCTAGCGTTCCTTCGTGGTGTAGTGGTTCTCATTGCTGGGACGGTATTCCAGAGGTCCGTGGTTCGATTCCCGGCGAAGTCGTTTGCTAATTTTTCATCGCTCCGGCTTTTCCAATTAACCTAATGTCTCTACAGTGGTGCCCGAATTAAAAGGATGTTGGATGAGGATTCTCCATGGCCCCAGGATTTGGAGATTAGGTCCCCTAGAAACCCCAGTCGCCGTTTAAAAAAGCGGGAGTGTATAAGGTATTTCTCCGGCTTTCCTAGCGTGGCTTCGTGGTGTAGTGGTTATGCACGCTGGGCCATTATTCCAGAGATCCGTGGCTCGATTCCCGAAGAAGGCGGTTGCTAATTTTTCATCTCTGCGGCTTCCAAAAAATTTTAATGCCTCTACAATATCACTTTATTAAGCAGTCTTTGGCTAAGCAGTATGTTATACCTATGCCCTCAGAATAGCTAGCCTTAAAATAAAATTTCCTATATCTATTTTAAAATAATTCCTATTTATTATCTTTCAAAGTAGAAGTATGTGCACTGGAATTTACACGCATCATACTAGCTGAATCATGCTATTTGACTCTTCATCCTTAGGAATCTCTTCATTTGAAAGGTCTCAATTTTCCCTTCGGTTCCGTGGATTAAAAAGCTTTCAATAAATCAGAAGATTTAAATTTTCTAAACTCAGCAATTAATTTTCTTTGAAATCTCAAAGCTGTAATTATTGTTTATATTTTGGGGGAAATCCCGAAATATAATTAATTTCGTTTACACTGAATAGGTAAAGTGATTAAAACGTTCATGTAATACCACATTTTAGCAAAGTATCACGCGTTTAATAATGAATATTGTCACAGGCAGTCTGATAATTTTAAGGCAAAGAATAGTTAAAATCATCTCTTAGCATCATTTTTAATTAGACTGAAAGCAAAAATTTAATGTGTAAATTTATCCGTACCGTTGGAATAGGAGTTAAGTGTTGTTCTGCTATTTAAGGTTTTCCATTCTTTTAGAAATAAATTATTCAGTGTCTGGAGGTACTCGTACATATACAATCTATTAAAAATGATGTTACCAAAACTATCATACATTCGCCAAAGATCTGTGAATATCATAGAAATATTTAGAGCAGATTAAGATTCCCTTGGATTAACTTTTTCGAACAATATTTTAGCTCTCAGAGAAAAACGTTCTTTTGTATTAGGAAATTCAGGCGTTAAGAAACTCATCAAGCTGAGACACAAATATAATTTTATGACAGAAAATCTATTAGCTCAGCACGTCTAATGATAATTTAGTAATGTTTCCTGAAATGGGCAATACATTTGTTGGATTGGTTATAAATTGTAAGATAAATTGAAAAATGCGCGCTTCCTTTAGAAACTATGCAAAATTATATTTAGCTGTAAATTGAAGATAAATACTTTTTATAAATTCAAACTGGGATATGTCCTTAAAGGATAGCGATGTGACTTGCTTATTATTCTTTACCAGAATGATACAGAGAAGTATACTATTAGTTCTTTATTGTGCCATTTACATAAAAATAATTTTTTTCTGCCTAGTTTCAGCTGCCAGACATTGTGTCGCCCTAATTCTGATGGGTTTCCTTACAAAAATTATATAAAAACAAAATTTTAGTTTTATCTCATTTTATCTGGATAAAAGTGTCCTGATTTAAGCAAAACAGCTAATTTGCTATGTAGAATCTTAATAGAACTTGCTTTAAAATTTCGTACGTAGCTTATAGCATTTTCGCCATTGTGCATTTGTCTGGTCTATGATGACAAGCACTTGTTATTAAGAGCTACATTTGAAAAACTTCGTGTTCTTAGCTTTTGGCATTTAATTTACTGAAAATAAGCGGTCCTCATGTAGACGACACGTAATATTTAATCGGTACCAAGCCATGATCAGTTGCCTGAAGTACGTTATTTTGATAGCTTAGCTCCTCCGTTAAATTGAAAAATCAATGTGAACTACTAATCACATGCATAGAAGACAAAAAAAATATCATGCGTGTATTTACACACACTTGTCACTCGTAAGGATTACAGTTAAAGTTACCCTTTTCTTTCGTCATCGGTAGCTTCAACATCCATCCTTATAATGCCATTTGGAATTAATTTATTTCATGGGAAAGGAAAGAGAAATTATCTCAAAAGTTCAATTAACAAGTGCAGCAAAAGGTCAAAACTTCGAATTTTCTTATAATTTAGTGGGTTAAATTTAGTTTGCGAACTTTAGTCAGTAAATGTATTTGAAATATGAAGAGAGAATTTAATAATTATAAGATTTCGTTGATACCATTATAGTATACTGGCCATTACATATATACCACATGTGTGTGGTCAGAAACGGGAAACGTTTCTGAGTTTAATATTAAGTAAAATATGTTCTTGAAAAAATGTAATTACAAGCGCAGACTTTACTTCTTGCAAAATCGTGTCGCAGGCTTGTTATGAAAAAAAAAAAAAAAAAAAAAGAAAAGAATGATTGTGTTCCCATGTTCATTTACGTTCAGTGGGTTACCTGAACATAACTGTTCCTTACCTCTAAATCTTTCGAAGTGGACAAGATAACTCTATGTTGCGCTCTTGAAAATCCAGGTCTTGAAGCCTTGTGTTTAATTTCACCAGAAATTCACAAAAGAACAACGCACTTACTAACATACCACCTTTATCATACATCAAGAACTGCTGTAAAGCTGTAGAGAATTAGAGTGCGCAGAGAAAGAGTCAATTTTTGAAAAATATACGCAAAGAATTCTCGGTAACTTTCACCTTTTCCTAACAGGTGTTATATGAGACTTTTATGTACTGCAAGAAATAAAAACTGTTAAAGAAATAAAACGTGCTGTAAATATATGTATGCAAGATAAAAAATATGCAAATCAAAAAATTATAATTTAAAATGCCTCTTAACTGCTCATTTTTAATTTGGGTACTCTCGTAATAACTTTCTCTAAACTGCGTGATATCTGAAAAGTAATTCCGCATTATGCCTATAAGTTTTAGCCAGTCAGATTAACGAAAAAATTTACTATAAATACCATTGCAACCCAGCCTCTTTCTCTGCCTATGCTTCCTAGCTAAAATTTTCCCCATGTGTAACGTGTATACGAGCCAGTTTCCCTTAGAAAGTCCTCCACGAAGGCATCCCTCCCCTTAGGCAGATAGCCCTCGTGTGCTTTGCCATAATTAAATACACCGCAACACACCTTCGTAGCTAAAGGACGTCTTTTGGGCTGCTTTTGCTAAAAATGTAATGCGCCGTCATCAAAATTCTGGGGTGCAGATTGGCGCCATTGTGAAGTGCAACAAGTAATAAAGAGATATTTGGATTATTAAGTGAATTTTGTGGTTCTTTAAAAGTTCTTCGCATCTTCTAATACGTAATTTCTATTTTCAGTGATGATCTAATCTCAATCCACTCGCGACCGCAAAATAATGCCCTTCCCCAAGTACTCATCTCTCATCAAATTACTGCAAAGAACTAAATCTTATCATCACAGATTTGATGACATAATGAGGTATTAGTTTTCAGATATGATGCAGTTTAGAAAAGTTATTACTACAAAGAAAGCACCCAAATTAAAAATGAGCAATTAAGAGGCATTTTAAATTTTAATTTTGATTTGCATCTTACATATATATATATAAACCAATAATTTATAATTAGAAATTTGTGTGAGTTTACTGAGAGAGAATAATGAAACCTAATGGAGAAATAAAAGTGCCTTTTTTTTTCGTTTTTGTTGTTTCATTTTAATTTTAGTGGTAAGTTTCTTTTATATTTGCGTTTCCCTCCCAATAGCTTTTTTTTTTCGGGGGGGGGGGGTTATTTCAGTGCTCTTTCTTTGCTTCAGGATGTAGAAATGGAGAGATGAGTCTAATGAAAGCACTATTTCGTTTATTGTGAATCATCTGTAATTAAAATTTAAAATACAATTTACTGATGTAGTTCGAAAGATCAAAATAAATTTTGAATTATAATTGAGGTTACTTATTAATTAATGATTTGTTTTTATTTTAGTTAATTTTGTAATATACTGGTTAGAATACTCAACTCTGCTTATTTTACTTTCGTATTTCCGTATATTTCTATATTTAGAATATATAAATTCATTTTACATTATTTTCGCATTATTTTAACTATCGTATTATTCATACGTTTTTCGATTATTTTGTTTTATTTGAGTTATTTCAGTCCTCCACAGTTTTTTTTTCCTGTGAAGCTGGTTAATAATGGAGATCTACGGAATTAATTTACATTTAAACTTGAACTTTTACATTTTTAATAATTTTCTCTTTCCCATTCCTGTTATTAATACATTCCTCAGCTTATAGAAGTTAGCATGCCCATAGAGAAAACAGTTATGCAAACCAAAGTCACAGAGCAGTTCATGGGGAACTCCAGAGTTTGCTGACCATTACACCACGAAGGCAGGAAAAATACATTATAGTAGCACGTTCTCTACCAGAATAAGAAATGTTGTGGGACGAAATATAGTGACCCTAAGCCTAGGAACTAGTACCTCAGAAAAATTGCTGCTTGAGAAATTAGAAGAGACGAATATTCATCACTTGAAAATCTACCAAACTACTACCCTGCTATTCCCGGCTCTACCCAAGTGATCGAGATTCATCATTAGCCAGGAGTACGGCACCTCTCCTGACGCCAGAAGACGAGACTTCTCTCGTCCAGTTTTAGTTCCAGCTGAGAGGCCGTCTAAAATGATGCTGCTTGTGGAGCTATCTTACCATCACCGTATGAAATGCCTTAATTTTCATAGAAAAGCTTAACCTACATCAACTCCTTAACCATTTATCAACTGAAAAGATCCTCACGCATTATTATCCATCTATTCATATTCAAAATCACAATTTCCCTTAGATTAATTTCTGCATCGGATACTTAACCGCGTTATTATTCAACACTGCTACATTCAGATTTTACGACCGTATGACCTAGGAAGCTATCAAACTTAATCACTTTCCTATCCGCTTTTATTTTTAGTGTTGCATGCGTTAAATATTTTTTAAAAAGCTTATGGAATATAAAGTACCTAATGTATCTAAGACTTATCTAGTGTAGTTATAAAGTATTTCTCCCGCTTTCTTCGCATGCCTTCGTGGCGTAGTGATCAGCACGCTCGACGCGTGTTCGAGAGATCAGTGGAGTTCCAGCGAGGGCATTGCTCATTTTTCATCTCTCCTACTTCAAAATAACATAATGTCTCTCCTTTGGCGCCCGAACTAAAAATGGTGGTGGAACATGTCCTTTCACAGATTGATGAAAACGAAGTAGTGTTGATCTACAGGTTTAGGCTAATAACTGTGACTGAAAACTAAAAGAAAGTCCTTTTTTTAAAATAATACATTTAATAAACTGTATTTTAACTAGTCATGCGACAGATACTTACGCAGAAAAAAATTTTCTGCGTCTTAACTACTGATATTACAAATACTTAATTGAAAGAAATTTTATCAATATCTCCAGCCTTTTTATAGAGCAATAAAAATAAAATTAAGTATTTGATTATAAGAACATCGACTTAGGTATTTATTAGTTGTTCTTACATACTACTAATAACTGGTGTCTTAAGTCTCCAGTAAAGAATGATTTGCCTTTATTGGGAGTAAGACTTTCTTTCATATTTCTTCTCTTTCTCCTCCTGTATGCTAGTGCAGCTGTCACTTAACTGTAGACACCCTGTGATTCAGTACTAGGGTTAGGATAAGATCTTGGATTTTGATATATATCGTCCGCGAAACGGAGGTATTAATCAGGAAAATCATTACAGTTAACATATCTCGGTATTGCTGTCACTAGTATCTAGATTAGTCGTAAAGCAAGTGGCAACATGCCATCATTAGACAAACCGATATCCTAGGATGCGAGCAAGGCCCAACTGGTAACTTATTAGAGGACTACCCGAGGATAATCTCATCGTGCGTGATATTCTACTTAATCATATAACGCAGTAGTATGATAAGTAATTTATAGACAGCCTCATAAGCTTCGTAACTAGTTGTGCGCATGTAGAGGGATTTTAGTTCTGTCTACTTTAACATAGTCATTTGATAGGTCTCAGTGCTCAGAAGGAATAATCATTTATTTCAATTACTTATTTGTTGGTTGTACATGTATGTCCGTTCATGTCAAATAAAATAAGTTAATAATTATACGAAAAAGGTGAAGATTTAAAAGAAGTCAGGCAATTTAACATTAAAGTGAAGATTAAAAATTGAAAAAAAGAAACTTGAATAAATATAGCTTAGAATCTTCATTATGTATTTAAACAAAGGATGAAATGCAACTTTACGTATCAGCGACAAGTTGATTCATTAAAAAAGGACTCCACATCAAGATTAATTTTGCAGTTGTAAGATAATTTGAAGCAAACATTTTAAGTGTTTTCAGTTTCAAACTTAAATAATATGGAAAAGACTAGCAATTTGACTTACTATTAAATAAAAAAAATGAATTGAATTTTAAAAACCTATGCTGAATTTATATCCAATCTTCAATGACTGAAACCAGTTTTCATATTTTGCACACTTACCGAGCTAATAAGTAAAGTTAGTTACATAATTCTTTATTTTATAAGTTTACTTAGTCATATTTAGGAAACGCTACCAGCATAAAAATAAACACTCGTAGACTTAACATCTTACGGGAGGAAGAATTCAATTAATTATATACGAAATAAATTTTTCTTAAGAATCCATAAGAAGACTGTAAACGTAATCAAAAATAAATCATGATCATATCGAAATGTCTGACTTGTCACGATATAAAAATCTCTTAAGATTTGTTTAAGTATACGCATCGATACATATTATTCAGCACTGATTGTCCATGAACTATAAAATATACGGAAGACTGATATCAGAATTTACATATTTATGAATTATGATGTTAATTTAGCATCTCTAATCTCCTGTAATTGAGAGTCACAAGAGTAATTATTCTTTTCGTCTGTGGAAATTTATATGAGTTATTGTAAGAATTATTAAGGAAAAGTTAAAATGGACACTTTTCTTGGAGTGAAAGAATTTTAAATTATTACAGATTCATGACATTATATCAAGTCTTTTGAGTAGTTATGATGTGTGCATAATACATAGCATGCTATGCGAATCTAAAAATACTTCACGCCTTTCATGTACGCATAGCGAATATCCCACATAACAGATGCACTCAACGGCCAAAAACTGTCTGATATAATAAACTTGCCCTCCATGACGAAACTGTGATCTTCTGGTGAAAGCCTACTATTAAAACTTACACAACAAGAAAAGAATAAAGTTTTTTAGCTTCACTCAGCTAAGGTCCATGAAAAATGAAATAGCACAGCTATATTTGTGCAGCAGTTCAAATTAATGTTCTACAGACCCTGACTGACAAGCGAGTTATCGCTTCAATCTCAGTTAAGATGTCAATGTCATGAGAAGCTTACAATAAGCTTTTTAGTAACTTCTTAAATTTTTTAGAAGGCACCACTTGTATTTACAAACAAAACACAATCACCCCCCGTTATTTAACATAAGCTGAAATTCAAATTCAAGTAACGTATTCAGGGTTACACAAAATGGTCTACTTAAGCTGGGTCAAACAAATTAAAGGGCGCTTTTTTAAAGGCGAGTAACAAAATGGCTAAAGCAAGAATAATATCTGGCAGAGCTGGCTGTAGTACATAGCTAAAGCGAGGCTGCCGAAAGCTCTAACTCTGAAACATTCGAAACCCTTGACTTAAATACTCAAACAAATAATCTGCTTCTTCTGAGGACTATGGAAAGAAGAAGTTATAGTAAAAATTAAAATCATAATAATTGTTTAATCAGCATAAAATATTATATGAATGCAAGCCTGAAACAGAAATTTCTTCTACTTTATCAATCAGAGAATTTCTCAACTTTTAAAAAATGTACATTCACAGATTATTGTGCAATTAAGGCTGCCTCTTACTTAGCTCCGAATCAAACGTTTGGTTTCCACGACTGACTGTTCTTAAGTGTAGATATTTGAAGTTTTATATCATGCATAAAAAAATATTTGATAAGAAAGTTTTGCTATTGTTATTGGACAATGCCTTTGTCCACTCGAAAGATATGGAAGGGCAGCTATTGAAGTATGAATTTCTAATATCCAGTATCTATCACCCCCAAAGCAACTTCTTTACTTCAGCTACAAGTGATTACCAATTCCAAAAGTAGCATAGAACACTTTTCAAAAGGTGCTTTGAAATCCGAGAGTTCTTATCAAATACGACAGACAGAAAACTCTGGAAGCAAAAATTCAATAATGCGAAAGCCATCAGACTGGTACAGAAGGAATGTTTGACACCAGTCATGTGAAGAAATCTGTGTCGAACGTAGTACTGAGAAGAGAAGGGCTCGTTCATGGAGCTTTTCTTCCTGAAACAGGAAGTGAGGAGTAATGATGTAGTGATGCTGATACTGACCGCAAAGAAGCAATTCACAGTAAAGGAATTAACCTTTTAAATTTGAAAAACTAGCCTTGAAATGAAGAATTTGTGTAAAAAAAGAGAAAATTTAGAAGATATCGTGTTATTTCTATTGCATTTATAACGTTTAAAAAGTTAATAATTCTTATTTATTAACTTTAAAACAGTACATAAAATACGCTACAGTTCAGTTTTCTTATAAGATGCACTTTTTTTCTCCTGTGCGTTCATTATTAAATCATGAAGCTAAAACTGTGGCATTCATTGTTTTCTTCATCTGTATACTAAATAGATACTTCTGTTACTCCTTCTAAGATAACTATAATAACAGCTTTCTACAGTTAGTCAAAAAGCAATTGTTTGTTTCAAAAATGTTCTGAACACATACAGCCTTTTTTTTTGCTGTTAAAGGAGAACTTATATTTGATAGCCCTTTAAACCCATACTTTTATTCAAAGTTATTATGCGAAATTACTTTGACCTTTTTATGATTAAAAATCGCCTAAGATGCTCAGGTAGCTTTGTTTTTTACAAATTATCAATGTATTCTTATTTATTTTTACAGTTAGGGCATTCAGCAATATTTGCATCTTCATTTGTGAGTTCTATCTAAAAATCATTCATATCTGATTTATTATTCCTATCTTCATTTTTATACTCGGCCTCAAAATGAATTTTCTTCAGATTTAATTCGTGTAGTTTTTCAAAAGCACTCTGCATTATTTTTGTTTTCTCGGCACAGAATTGGATTTTAACTTTTTTCTTTTGTGACAATATAAGCAAGTGATTTACCATGTTATCTTCAAAACTGTATAGAAAATGTTTGCTGCAAATTGCTTGCGTTCTTCACATTAATAGAATCCTTACTTCGGCACAGGTATCCATTTCTTTCCCGAAAAGCAAGTTGTCCGAAAAGCAAGTTGCAAGTTGTCAAGGAAAAGCATGTAATACAATATCCTTACCTTTCTCATTTCCATGAATGTTAGGACACTTTGCTATAATTCAAGAAGACTTATTATACATAAACGATACTTTGCAACAGTGGTCTCTTACACTGTAGCGGTTCAATGCATAATCTGAAAGTAGCTGACAATAATAATAAAAATAAATAAATAAAATAATTTTTATAACAAAAAAATTTTTAATTAAATTAAAAAAAACATCTTACCACATAAAACTCTGTGAATATATAACGTAGAAAGTCAATATCTCAAAATTTGGTTCGTTTAACGCTCCAATATCTTTCCACTTCAGAGGCTCCACGCAGCATCGGGAACCTTCCGATGGGAGTCCTATCCATTTCCTTGTTTAAGCTGCAAAATGGATAGTTTGGGCTGGTAACAATACCAACACGTCAGAGATGGCACATCAAGAAGTCCACCTCCAGCTTTAAAATAAGGAAGATTGAAATTATCTGAGCTAAGAAGCTGAGAGACAGTATATATAAATAATATAGATAAATATTTTTAACTATTAATTAATAAATTGTAGCATTTCCAACACTCATAGTTTTAAAATGTATGTGAAACATATTTCGATCTTTCAAGATTTTGGACCAGATTTGGACACTGATAAAAATTATTCCCATAGCAGTCCGTGTTTCATTCATAACCACTTGCATAACCGCCTTTATTTAACGGATGGCTGTAATCAGGCAAAGTACAATAATTTTAATTGTTTAGCATACTTTTGAATGTATGGATAATAAAAAATCAAAGCAAGAGAATGACATTGCGTTAGAACCCATATTTATATTCATTTATTTTTATTCTATTCATCTATTTATTACTATTTTTTTTAAAGTTTATCATGTATTTGGTGAAACATTTACCATGATCGCGAGTAAAAATAATGCTTTTATTTGGTCCATTTTTCTTAGCTCAGCCCCTCAGAAATTGAAAGTATCCCGTTGAGACGGTACCACTCACTTTGATTTACACTGACGTAGACCAAGAATGGCTAACCCAGTCTCTATTATGATTATTTGTTTTGTATTAAAAGCATTTGCAATAAATGCAATAAATTAAAATGTAGATATAACTGCATGAAGAGTATACGAACTCATTATTTTAAAAATTAGAAAATTTATGTGAAATAACATTTATTACATTTTACGATAAACGAAAACACATTAAAATCGATTCCCTTCAAATTTAAACAATTCGAAATATAAACAAATGTAAATAATCTTATGTTTAATTGATATCAATTTCGCATTTTTACGTTTTTACTAAAATTTTACGGCAATCGATGCTGTTCGAAAAGTTCGATGCTAAGTGATCTGAATTTTGCAGTCAGCAAGAAACAAAGCCTAATTTTCATTAGTCTTACATATGAAAAGACTATTTCAGATTGGAATGTATGATTTGAAAGAAGAATAAATATATATCTATACTACATATTTTTATTTCTAACACTGACAAATTAAAAATTAGAATTCTTCTATTTTGTACGATTAGAACGGGTAATACGAACGGTAATGTAGGACTGGGCGCAGGAGGTCTGAGATTAAGGTAAAAGGTTAGTAGCAACTCTTAATTGAAATTGCGTATAATACGTGAGAGTATTTTTAATAACTTATGTGGACTAAGAAAAACTAACTGTAACTTTTATGACTATAAAAAATATCCTACTTTATTTGATTGTTTAAATACTTTTATTACTGAATTCAACCGGAAGCCGAAATGTAGTGTTTACTGAGTATTTATTAAAAATTATAAAATAATTACATAATCAATGTTCTACAAAGTCCCCGGTCTACTTGTAAAATCTGTTAATTTTTTCGGAACAGGAAACATGAAACTTCAGTCATGTCCTCCCCAGAATTCGAACGTTTTATCCTCCAGCTGCTAGCTTGATCTGCTAACTACTTACATCACATGATTACGTAGTAGGAAATGCGATAATTCTTTGCAGTGCACTTACTCTAGCGTATGATAAGAGCGTAGATACCGCAAATAAATTCTTTCGGATAAATTCTCAGCATCTCGTGTACCATCGGTCAAACCTTATAGTTACCCGTTCTACTTAGAAATATGCCCAGTTCTCATCTCCAGTGTTCATAATCTGCAGAAATGCTTCATCATCAGCCTCAGCCTCATAATGATGCAGAAGTACTTACAAGACATCGATACATCTCTCGTTTTGCTCAGATGCAAGCGCTGGGTTGCATAACTTGCACACTTTTTGAAGCTTTAGGTCGTCATGAGTGACATCATGGGCTGATTCACCTCTAATTTTGCATAGTGTTGCTACCTTCATCATCGTTCAGCTTTTCCTTTTCATGGATTTCGAAACCCCAATATGACTGCTGGCTTGAGTGAGGAAAATCCTTCAATACCACTTGATCCGGTCTTCATCTTGTAAGTCCATTCATACAATTACTTGTTCTCGACCGTACTGAATTCTCATCTGACGATGAATATGCAAAAGTTTTATTCCTTCTCATAGCTAAAATCTCGCAACATTTCAGTCATTGCTTGGTGCAATGCTGCAAGCCACTGCCATTTTATTCCACGATATTATGCATCACACAGAGTTGTTAATATCGTCTATTGGTAGCTCAATGTTTTACTTTTTGCATAGCCGACCAACAATGCCTCTATCATTTATGCAACTTTTAATGCAAATTTTCTTGAAGACTTTCCTCAGAAATTTTAATATATTTTTTCTTCTAGCGAAAATTTTTAAGTATTTAATATTAATAGTTAAAACATCTTAATCGAAACTGAGTTGCATTTGAAAACAAAAAGAAAATTAATATTATGAAGTTATATTTTAATTTATAATGATTAATTTTTATCTATTGCAAGATATTAAAATATTTTTTCAAGGAAACTGCTATTTAGACTTAATAATATCGCAGACTCATTAGGATTTTTCATTGTCAGAAAAACTGAAGAAATGAGCAATGCCCTCACCTGGACTCGGACCTGTACCTCTCGAATACACGCCGAGTGGGCTGACCATTACACCATGAAGGCATGCTGAAAGTAGGGATAAAATACTTTATAATATTACTAGGTCTATTACTTAGGCTTAAGTATGGAATATTTAAATTCCAAAAGCGTCAAATTAAGCTAAATGCTCCATTGAATTTGGAATGCTTTTAGAGCATCGAGGTTAAAAGCGTGACTAGACATTCTATTAAAATATTAACTTTCCACCCCCTCCGGTATCGCTATAGGGCTTACGATGATGTTTCTGAGTAAATTAGGTAAGCTTTGGTGTAGGTAGGATTTTTGATCATCAGGAAAACCGTTGGGCGGTGTTAAGAAATGAGATATATGACATACTGCAATAAGCAACACTTAATATGAGGAATGTTTTATCTCTGCTAAGCAAATATGAAACACTAAATGATTTCAAGTTGAGCATAAGAGATTTGAATCGCGAGAAGTGATTCTGGACAGTTCGAGGAGCAACAGTCTCCGATTAGAGTAGAGTAAAATCAAATCCTTGCTTTCAACTGCATTATTTATATACTCGTATTTATTGTTTAAATATCCATTAAAAATGCAGATGATGTTAAAGACGGTTTTTAATTCATCAAAGGGTCGAAATTAATTTATAATGTTATGTCTCCATTCTCTTACCTTTTGGTTTCTTTTACTGCATGTATAGTAGCAAACAATTCAATACCTGTTCATTACCTGCTAAATTTATGCATATTTAGCTTATTATTTATAATTTTAAGCGTTTAAAATTTAATTTTCTCATTATTTACGAATGCAATTAACACAAACCTCAGATACGAAACAGAATATCCTGTATTTTATATGAACTACCATCACTTGAAATAATCAATTCTTTAATTTTAATAGGAAATTTTTTACTTAGTTTTATAAATTTTGAAATGTAAGTTTGGAAGGAATTTGTATGCCGATTAAAGAACTATTTATGTCATAAATATGTCTAAAATCATTTTTGTGTCCTTAGAAATAATTTATTGTACGTGGAGGCAACAGTCGAAATTGGAGCAAATAATCAGCTGATGAGTTTAATATGAATCATTTTGTTACAAATAATGCTTATAGTCTGAAATTAATTAATAAATCATATTGAATAAATATAGAGTTAATATATTCATTTACTATTTCGTTCTAAAGATTATAATAAATGTATTTGCTGAAAATGTAAAAGGACTTTCTAAATTAACATTTTGACAGCATGTTCGCTATTTTCCAGCTCATTTTCATAAATTAATAAAGTAATTGTATAAAATGCAACAACTGCGCATACTACCTATTAACTTTTCAGTCTTTTAAAGTATAAGATGTTCAACAAATACACTTCAGCTCTATAAGGCAGGAAAGTTGATGAAAATGTAAAATTATGCAAAATGTAAACTTATATTCGAGTTCTATTTAAAATATGTTTTAATCCAAATACATTCCTTTTAATTTTATATAATTTATTATTTTTGTTTATTTATTCGTTAATTTTATTTATTTATTTATTTTTAATTTTACAACTATCAATATCTTTAATTCGATGGAAGGCGAAATAGTTTCTAACACGTCTTGGTATTTCCATAAGAGATTTAGAATTTACGATGGACTGGATGAATTACGATAGTATAGTCAGCAATAAATATCTATACTGAATGAAAGTCAGTAATAAAAGTTGTTCATTCCCATTCTAAACTAAAGTTCTTGCTATAATACCACACCGAGAAATTTTATTTGTACCATGACTCCAGTTATCACATAGAAAATGTGTGAGCTGCTGTGCCTGGCAGCAGCACAAAGCAAAGTATAGCGAGAAAATTAAATCTCAGAGACTAATTATCTTGTTTTGTTGGCTCTTAAAGGCGTCTCTGTACCCTTGAAACAGAAAAAAGTAGGTTTTCACATCATTTTAAAAACATTTATGTAGCATCTTTATACATTTCCTGAGCAGGTTCTCAGTTTCCCAGAAATATTAATGTTCCTGTTTCATACAATTCTGAAGACCATATTTCTTTTGTTTTCCTTTTTTTAACTTTCATAGATGTCTAATTACATTTCGAAATAATCTGGAAACGATTTATAATATTCTGAAATTTAAAGTACTGGTAATTTTTGGATTCTGGATAACAATTTTAATTTGATTAAAGGTTCTTTACCAATGACTTTTTTTCTGTTGACACCTTATGAATTATGAAAATCTATTTATTAAATACCTATTGAAGAATTATACAACGTTCTCACAAGTATTTTGGATTTAATATCACGTTATCTTGCAGAGTTTAATCGCAACAAATTTTTAACAATATTTGCTTTTTATAAAACTTTTATATACTATTTATTGGTTACTTTCATTATACTCAAATTTCGTCTAAATAATAATTACATATATAACGGATTATTGCAAATTAATTATATAGAAAATTGTACTAATTATCGAATGCTGCTGCTAATATATTTTTCTTTTGTTATATCAATACCAGTTTTAAATTAAATACAGAAATTACTAAAAATTTATAGCCTATGTATATATTGGTGATCTTTTAAATTTGAATTTAGCTTGAGGCTTTACAAATACAATATACTTTATTTATCCCTCATATTTAACTCTAGAAAAGGACAAATGCCAATTGTAACTAGGCAAATTTTCTGTATGGAAATACAGATTCCTTTTCAAACGTGACTACTGATATTTAAGACAAACATCTGGATTTTCCATTTGAATGATTTTTGCAATACGCTGGTCTTGTAACAATGATAAAATAGTTTTGATTTAACATTTTTGGATAATGTTTTTATTCATAAATATGCAATAATATATTCAGTTTCAATAAAAAGTTATATATCCTGCATGCTTAATTATTTTATGAAAATAATGTTCCTTTAGATTTCATAAAAATTACTAACACCTAATTTTATACGTCCATATAAATTCCAATGCATACATTTTCTCGTTAAGAAATACAGTAATGAAAAATCAATTTCGATAGTTGTTATCTGATACACAGCTGTGAGATAATTTTTCATCTTACATAAAGAGATACGTGCAGGCTCCTATATGCAATAAACTTACCAGGAGCAACTGCAGTCCTGAAAAGTCTAACGTATGGTTCTACGATCTCCTCTGTGTACCTTATAGCAGTTAGGGAGCCTTTTTCAAATACATGCACGCATACGTGGCCGTCCAATATAACTCCTGCCCAACCATTACACCTTTATCAAAGTATTAATCCTTTTCTCTGATGAGGGTGGGAAGATATCGCTTTCCAGGCTATTTCTAGATACTGGCCCATCAAAAATCAGTGATCGGGCTAAGTCTTGACTCATCAGTAAAACGTACTGGGGTCCACTCAGCTCTGGTCTAAGGCGCATCTTGTGTGCACCAAGCTAAACTCTCTCTCCTGTGTGCTGCAGAGAACGGGATGCAAACAGTAGATCTTTCTATCTGATAAAACCTTTGGGAAGTTGTACCCCGAAAAAGTCGGTTTCCAGCGGCAACATACAGCTCACGTGAGAACTGTGTAGCTATAGCAGTCTTGTGTCATCGCACTGAATGTGAAAAATATAACGATCCTCATTCGTTGTTGTGGATCTTTGTCGACCTTGTTCAGGTTTTTCTCGATGTGAATTCAGTATTCTGAAACTGTTTCCATAAATTGCCGACAACACTGGGCGTTACACTGTGCTCTATAGCCAGCTGAGCTCGTGATTGGTCTGCATCCAATCTACCGATAATAGTCCATCTCATTTCATTATGACTGCTAATTTTATCTGATATGTTATAAAATTCAACCAACTCTTCTGAGAAACACGGTAAATGTCATGAAGGAGTACGACAGCCCACAAATCGCCGAAAACTTCTCGTATGCTATCTCCTCCACAATATCTGCTCCGCACATGTAGGCTTGTGTATTCTAACGGAATAGTTGCATAGTTCTTCGGCTTCAGAAATAGCACCTTTGATTCAATGCCTTTCGTAAAAATCGACATAATTGGCATATTGTATTAATTTTGCACACTAGTGTATTTGCATACTTTATGTTCTATAGAAACAACAGTTAAGTCTGAAAGTCCTTTCTTTTTAAACCTAAACATCATCTTTTGCATACTTTGTTATTATGCGTTTTTATAAGTTTGTTGAAGCTTATTTCACACTAATAAATCATAACTGGTATGTTAACGCAGTTTTCGAACTCATATATGTTTGAACTAATGTGCCTTTATAAATCATACTTCCAATTTTTCTAGTGATCAGAATTATTGCAACAACGTAGGTAATAAAACTAGATATTTCTAAAGAAAGTTTTCAAGCATTTACATTAATTCCATATTTAAGTGTCAAACCATAAACTGCTTCTTTAAAAAAAATCAACGTCATTAAATTTTAATCAGTTGCAATTTTTAAAAATATGAAGACATCATCATCAAATCATCGTTTATTTTTTTCTAATTGCATTTAAATTTTCGGATAACTATCTTTTTTATTTCTATTTAGAAAAGTATTTAAAAAAAAACTGCTGTCTCATCAGTTGATTACTTACAATCTAATCTATTAAACTTTCTTTTATAATTATTTTCAAATGCTGTTTATTGTATTCATCTTAAAACTAAATTTTCAGATATCTCCAAAGTATTTTCTTCGATTTTTCTGTCAAGAAAAATATAAGCGTGCTGTGTTTCGTTTTCGAAAATTTCTTTATAAGTTTTTATTGTAATAAAAAATGTTTATTACTACGAATGCAGAGTTTATTTTTACCAGTGCTTACAATGTTAGGGATATATTTTGGGAGGGTCAAGGTTTCCAGTATTAACAAAATTCTTAGTGTTTTGCGATCTCCGTCTAATTTAGGATAACAACAGTTATCCTAAATTAGACGGAGCGGTTTAACTTCCTTCGCAACAAAATTCAAAGTATTAAACCTTTTTTGTTGCTTTGATACTAAACAATTCAAAACATTTCTAGACAGTAATTGTGATTATTCCATCAATAACTGTAAATGAAACCATTCTACTGTAATAACTGTAAATGAAACCATTGTACAGTTCTGATGGAGTTTAAATATAAATAACAAGACAAAAATTCGAAGCATACATATCATTTAATGGCAAACCTGATAGTGAAAAATTAAATAGATAGCTTTATACGAAGAATGAAGCAAGGAGCTGGTAAAATGATCTATTTCATTTTCAAATAACCGTATTTAATCTCTTGATGTCATTTTAATGAATGTTTGTGCGATCGGTCTACTAAAACAACCTTCACGCCTTTAAATTTCAGTTCGAGGACTTAGGAAATTTTGGTAATATAGGGGAAACTGAACCAATAAAAACTCAAATAGAATTTCTTACAGTGAAACTTGCAGTTAAAATTATGAGACAGTACAAAATCACTATGGTCGATGGGAAGGCATTCCGTGAGCACGTTCTAGGCATTTATGTTCTATAGAAATAACAGCCAAGTCTGAAAGTCCTTTCTTTTTAAACCTAAACATCATCTTTTGCATACTTAAATATTACGCGTTTTTATAAGTTTTTTAAGCTTATTTCACCCTAATAAATCATAACTGGTATGTTTAACGCAGTTTTCGAACTCATATATGTTCGAACTACTGTGCCTTTATAAATCATACTTCCTAAGCGAGCTCCATGATCATAAATGTAAATTTACGTCAAACATTAGTTCCAATGATAAAGTTTGGAAACTGCACATACACTATTTGGAAACTGCACATATGTATACTATGAAATTGCAGAACTTCTAAAAATAAATTATACTAGAAGTGATAATAACTCTTCTGTTGATTCAGCTGAATTTTTTGTAATAAAAAACGTTCTTAACTCCATCCTTGGAATAAATTAAAGCTATGCAATAAAAGATATGCATTGAAATGTTTGATTTCAGGAAGATAATAAATTAAATCATTTAATTCATATTAAAATCATTTTTCTGCTCATCATGTTGGCACCAAAGTGTAACGTAAATCGAAAGAAAGCATGCTGATCAAGTAGATAGCTATGAACGATGATTAACGGGAAGCATACAGTAAACTACCTAGCAGAGAGAATGAAAAAATATCAAGAACGTATTACTTTTAAGTTATGAAAACTAGTCCCAACAAATTTTAATACTTTAAATAAATATATTTTGGAACTATGCTTTCTGATCTACTTCAAAGTTAATAATAATAATGCTGTTTTTACAATGAGTTTCTAACTTTTCACAGCTAATTTGGCGCCCCTTCTAGTTATTCACCTGAGGCAAGTGCTTTACTTACCTCACCCTTTCCAAGCTTTACATGTAGGAGCTTTATTTAAATTTTATTTTTATTAACATTATTTATGCAGGTAATGAATGCGATTTTTTATTGAGTTGAATTCTTAATTGGAAGAATCTCATTGCTGTGCAGCGATAGAATTTCTTCCGCCATATGTAATAATGAGGCATTTTCCAGGAACTGAAATAAGAGTTTCAATTTTGAAATTCGGAATGAGTGTGATTTTGCATCTTTTGGAATGGTTAAGTTTGTATGAAAAAGTTAAAATGTTCTGAACAGCGTACAGTGAAAGGGTATGTATTCATTCTTATGTATGACATTCTTATGTATTGACTGGCAATTTCTTAAATTCAGTAAATCCCCGAATCTCTAATTAATCGAGTAACTAATGTAATAATAAATTTTAAAAAATAATAACTAAAGTAAGCAAGTCATGCCTCAAAGAGCATTTATCTAATGATATATTAAAACTACCATGATAAGAGTTCGCAGAAAGCAAATAGTAAAATTTAGATCATCCTACCAATTGTACTATTATTGGAATTTTAAAATTAAAAATTTTTATTATATTAAATAACATCTTACTTCTTTTCCGAAATAAAAGTCTTAGAACTTAAAATTCCATTTTAAACTGCTGTACAAATCATTGCCGTCATCAGTCTTAAAGAATAACTAAATTAAACATTTTGATATTTTTCAGGGTTCCCACTACTGACTTAGTAACGTGTTAACATTTGGTATAAAATAGGTGAATAAATATGCCAAAAGAGCAAAAATATTTATCAAAAGTTTTTAACCTTATATGCAACTCAAAATGCAGTTTTTGCAGGTGAAGATATCTGGAGAAAATCCAGATATCTTCATCAATTTGCATCCCAAATATAAAAAGAATGACAAATATGAAAAAGCAAGGCAACACGTAACATCCTGCAAACATAAAGCAGCTGAGTGCGTCCACGGTACAATCATGTTTTTTTTTCACCTTTTCTTATATATCATTAAGATCTAGTGGCATGTTTTATATTTTGTGTAGAATGTGTGCCTTCGGTCGAAAGACAATATAATTGCGCAGTTACTTGTTCGAATTTGGCAGCTAGCCAAAGCGCGCAAATCTCGAGATGTTGGTTTATATTAAGCATTCAGTAAATAATGTACCGTTCTGCTTCTCCTGACTTTCGATGAGTTTTCCGTCATAAATATTGGACTGCCGTTAAATATGCATTGTCTTTTAACATTGCACGTTTTCTCGGAATTCTTAAAATCGTCCCATTTTTATCAGTGAATACATCTTCACGCACAATCATACCTTCGCGAAAATTGTACTTTTTGCACTGTATGCGGTAAAATGTTTCATATAATGTTACCATATTAATTCAAATAAATTCGTCTTCACTTCAAAAATAATAATTACACAGTGTTTCATATTTCAGTAGTGAAATAATTGCTAACATTTGATTTGCATTGATTTCGGAAATATGATTTTTTTAAATATTTAAAATGCATAACTTACTAACTTACTTTATAGATTAGTTTCATTTTTAAATATTTTGCTATAATACTTATAAAAAATATTTTAAGTAATAAATATTTTAACAAAATTTTAAACATTTATTTAGTGCTTATTTTTAGTATTAATTAAATTTAATAAATCAAAAGTATTTATATTAAATTTATATTTCATTAGGTGAATCTACCTTAGATTAATATATTTAGATGGAATAAAGTAATGAAACATTGCAAAATAAATCTTATGCGGACTTCAGATTGAGAGGGCAGATTTAGTCTCTTTTCATTCTAAAAATACGCTGATGAACTATGAAAAAAATGCTAAGACCACCACGTCTAAAAGCAATCATATAATGGCGTTTCATCGACGTCGAAAAATTGCCAAGATGCAACGGCAAATATTTTTCGTTTCGCTACGTTGTAAAGACGTCATAAAAGTTACCACGACCACTTTGCAACATCTCGGACCAGTTTGCAACGTATTTGCTACATCATGTGCTGCTTGGGATGGTATCATATTGATCCACGGCACAATGACAGGTCACCGTTACTTTAGTAATACCTTAGAACCACTTATGTTGCCACTTATGGCAAAGCCCCCAAGAGCCATTTTTCATCAAGATATTGCTCAGCCATACGTATCAATTGTGTCATAAGAATGCCTTCAAAACATTTCTGTTCCTCCTTAGTATACCTGATCCCCAGATTTGTAACCTATCAAATACGGAAATCACTTGGGGCAGCAAGCTGGACAGACTACGAGTTTAGTGAAATAGACGAGCTGAAACATTTATTTAATCTCCGAGCTAACTGTGACTTCGCGTCGAAAGAAACTTTTCCTGGAATCTTCACTTTTGGGATGTCTGGCTTGACTTATGCAAAAATCAGTTCTTTGGTGAACCTATGTGGTATAGATATGCAAGTGAAACGTGCCCCACACATAGCCAGCACATCGTTTCTAGTACAATTATTGCGGCTAGGAACCTTCCCGCTAAAAGCAATGCCAGGAAAAAAACTCACAAAAAATTTTAATGCTCTTTTCTCACAGCATCGCGAGTCGCTATATTTGATAACCTAATCACAACTACTGTGAAATTAAATGACGCAAGTCAGCATACTGGACTTCTTATGCCAATTCCCTCTCGAATCGCATCATGTATTCAAGCTAGAGGTGCCCAAATAAGATACCAGAACATCCATCTGTCTGTAGACAGGGTCTAAATATAGGTCCAGGGTATAATATACAATATCCAGGGTATAATACAAAAGGTATCTTCTTTGATTTTTTTAATCACTTACTTATAATCAGCGACGCACTCAGATATAAAAAAATAGAAAATAACAAAACCAAAAAAAAAAAAAAAAAAAATCCTTACCATTCTGACAATTCTTTTTTGGCGCACAAGGTTTTATGGCAATGAGTGTGCATCATAGTAGAGGAATTTTACACGCGATTTCCTAATAGACGTTAAATTGCGTGTATATAAACCACTTCTGCACTATTATTTGCCTCTGTAACGTATATTGTTCACATATGTATATATCAAGGGCATGTCTCCCAAATGAGTATGTACTGTTTATGTGCGTTAAGTTAATGCTAAGTATACGTTATATTATGCGCAATTGATGTTGTTTTTGCAGTCCACATGCTCTTTCTTCACGTCTCCTATCTCCTCTACTCTTCCTCACTTTTTACTGTCATCTTTTCTCCTCCCTTCTCTCTCTGTTACTCTCCTATGTTTATTTATATTTATATGTATTTATGTACAATCACAACATTATGTTATTCTATCACCTATGTAAAGCTAAAATCGCTCCAGTATGACACTGTAACATCAATGTTTTAAATCATAATAAACTCCCGGTGCAGCCTTCTGTGGCTCCAGGGAGTTGTTGCTTCTAAATAGGGTAGGACGCGGAACACATGTCTACTTACCTACGTTAGACACCAGGCGTCCCCGCCCTCCCTCACCTGCCACTTGCCCTTGGGCGCAACTTTTGAGTGCTCATCCTATTACGTTTTCTTTTAGCACATCAAATATAAAGACGTACGCAGTATACTGAAGTAACGTTTTTATTAATAAATACAAAATTTGATGTATAATTACCATTATTACCTCTTCATGCAATCACTATCTAATCGAGCATTCAAACTCAACAACGTTATCAGCTGCAGTGGGAATACTGAATTTTATCTTCTAATTAACTGCATTAATAGTACCGAAAAATTTAAATTGAATAATTTATGCAACCAATTTTTAATAAATAAAATAATGAAAAAATACAGATGGCATAGGAAAAAATTGATGAGGATTTAAGAAATTAGGCTACAAGATTAATTCAGTTTCAAAAATAGAAATATGAAGAAAGTTAAATGTTTTAACTTTTATTAACAGAAAGACTAATATATACATCCTTTTCCTGCATACGTTTTGACTTAACATATATTTTGTGAAGGTTACATATCCTGGTGTTTAAAAAATAAGCTATATGATTAAAAATCTCCTGAATGGTTGATTTTAGACTCACATATGGCTCTAAAGGTAAGCTTTCAAATTATAATTTCGGTAACATAACAGCTGGGTAAAAATTTGTGAGGTTTAATTTTTATACCTAAAATGAATTAAAAAACGTTTTCGGAGGGGCAAATTTATGCATGAAATTCTTAAGTAAACTTTTGGGAAACTATATAAAAATAGACCTATAGACAGCTAATTTATGTTAAGTTTTCAAATGCAGATATCTGAAATATTCCTTTCGCCCTAGAAAACATTAGTTTAAAAGTATTGGCTTTGAAGTACCATTTATCAAAGGGCCAAAATTCGAATTTTCTTTTTTAATAAAATTCAAGTTTTTTATACTACTTGCAATCATCTCCTCTTGGACTCTATTCGGTCGTTAAAATGATTGCATATCTACGAAATGCTTCATTGCCAGTTCTGCACTCTACGAACAAGCATTTTTAGGGGATATTTAGGAGGATCAGGAGCAACTGTTAATTGGATTATTTTTCGTACAGGGTCAACTGTCTTACACAAATTTACTTCGTAAAAAACTTAGGTTTCTGCGATACGGTTAATTGAGAAAGTGCCACTAGCATCACAAAATACAGCAATTATTTTATCAAATTTAGAGTATGAATTCAGCGTCATCATTGTCAATGGATCATTGAAAAATGTGTAGATTCATTAGGATTTTTAAGTCGGAAACCCGAAATATGAGCAATGCCCTAGCTGGGACTCGAACCCGGGCCTCTCGAATACGCGCCAAGTGTGCTACCGTTACACCACGAAGACATGCAGAAAGGCGGGAGAAAATACTTTATAAACTATCACCGAAAAATGCTTTTTATTTATCCCTTATAACGAAATTAATGAGAAGAATTTATCCCCTTTCCATTGTCACTCTGCATATGTTGTTTCTCTTGCTTTAATTGTAACTGGAAAGTGTTAATTGTAACTAGACAAGTGTTAATTGTAACTAGACAATAAATGTATATTTTTATATTTTTCTGTCAAGCAGTTCCATTGCTGTGTAAGTTCAGCATCGTAGAATGAACTCAGTTTTCACCTACAATTCAGAAAAGTCATATTACCTTGCGTTTTTTTACAAGACAAGGAAAGCAGAAGCTACTAGATTCCCTCTTTTTCTGTCAACAAAAATAGTTGGAAACTGCTTTTTTAGAATAGTGCTTTAGTTGATGTAAAGTTAAATTTGTGGTGCGTTAAATGAAAAATATGTTATGCTTTGTTATGTATATGCTACATGTAGATTTCGGCATAAATATTAGGAGAGGTTTATATGATATTAAGAGCATGAATCATTGGCGTAACTAAAACTTTTAATGCAAGGTAGATTTTGATGTTTAAAACAAAATTTTACCTCTGTCAACGAATTTGGTAGTCTTTATATCCCCAGGTAACATGAACAAAAGAAATTCTCCAGTTTAAAGCAAACTATTGAGTTTTTTGTATTGATTAGTTGTTCTTCAGCAACACCGATGGATCGATAAAGGTTAAGGGAATCCTGTCCTTTCAGTGACTGAAAGGGAAACATTTAGTTACAATACATTCAAGTTTAAAGAGAATGGTATTATAAAACAATCTGTGAGTTTCAACGACAGGAAATGTCTTCGAAAGAATAATATCGTATCTGATTGGTCCTGCTAGAAAGAATTGTATAATATTTTCGATATTAAAGCTACATTCGAAGCATCAGTTTTTCTGTTCCAACCTGTTGTTGGAAGATTTCTTTTGAGAGCAATGATGTTCTTATGTTTAAGTATACAACAGCCTATAAGTAATCACTAAAGCAACTGTTTTACATTTAAGGTTTTATCTAGCCATTTTATGAAGTACATTGAGACGATTCTTCAATGTTAAAATTCTTTTTTACAAATTCTAGAAGTTATTTTCTTCAGATAATTTCCAATAAAGTACAAAAATCTCCAAGAATTTTACTCCCATTCACATCAAATGTTTTTCCGCAAAATTATGAAACTCTGAATTCAAATTTTTATCACCTTTCAGACAAAATAACAGACATGTTTTCCCTTGCACTACACCTTCGTTCCGTAATTTTTTAAGATATACTCTTCTATGGGCTGAATGAATTTTTTCCATGTTCAAAAATTAATTTCTTATTGCACATTTTATTTATTATTGTTCCTTTTGTTTCACATATGATGATATATTCAAACTACAGATAAAAGCATGAAAACTACGTCTTGGATTTAAAATTTCAAACAAATAAATGAATAATTCTGTAAAACATGTAATATTTAATGTAATTCAATATTTTATACATTGTACAACTTATATAGCTCTATATTTTATACATTGGAAAATTCAGAAAAGGTATGGAATTTGATGCAGTTCAGAGGGTTTTTTTTTTTTTTTTTTTTACAATTTTTTTCTTTTTAGCAATGACTCAGTTTAGGGAATGCTACTACCATAAGGTATCTTATATAACCAGCACAAAATGTTTGTTTATCTGTATTCATGAAATTCTTGCATCTTCCTTCTTTTCTTCGAACTTTGTCCTGCTTTTTTCATAGGCTTCTTTTATATAGATACATTTGATTTCGACGAATAAGATATTTATTTACATTTCTTTTGATTTCTGTGGTCTTGAATAAGGCCTATTCCTAGCTGCATTGGAAAACATATTCTGTTCTTTCGTTCTGAAGTACGGAGGTAATTTTTTTCAAACTTATGCAAGAATTTGCAAGCAAAATATGTTCATAATCCCTAGAAACCTTTTTGCAATGTTTGCTCGTTTCGACGGCATGAAATCAGTTTTTTTTTAATTCCATTTTATTACCTTAACCCTATTCAAAAAGTATTTTGCAATTTTTCCTCAGAATGTTCAGTTTTGAAAGCATCTTCTACGTTATTAATTTTCGAGTTTTCCATGCTATTATTTTATGAATCATTGTCATGCATTATGTATAGTATCCAATACTTCGTTCCCAGAAAACCTGTTTTCATCTATATCCTCCGAATCATCTAAATAAGAACATTTAGATTTTTAATTTTTAATTTAATAGTCAATTTTATTTTGGAACGGTAAAATATTTAACGTTAAGACAGAAAATTTTGGAAATCAATGAATGTTAACGAAAAATGTAGATTGACAAATATACTAATATGATTTGATGGTTTTGTTAAAATTTGAGTAAGATAAAATTAACAAGCAATGAATTCGCAACTAAATTTGCTATCTGAGTGATAATGAGAAGCTCCGCTCATTTTGCAGTATTAGCTAGTAATCAGACAAAATAATATTAATAAATGAAATTTAACCAGCATTTAAATATCGATAATGGAAAGCAGAATTATGTTTTGATTTCAGCTTGGAACTATACAAAATGAGACGTAATATTGCTCAAAAAGATGTTTTAAAGACTGAGCTTGTAAATTTAACCTGATGATTTCAAAACATGTACTACGAAATTAAATTTTCGTAACTGTGTCCATACTCATTACTTTCATTCACATTAATTTAAATAGAGAAAACCTTTTGGAGTCATTTTTCTCTCATTTTGTGTTAGTTTAAATTGCAAATTAATCAATAATCAAAATCATGAGGAAATCACATATTATCTCTAAAATTAGCGTTATCGGCCTAATACTAAAGTTAAAAATAATAAACTGCTTTTAAAATGCAATACCTTTGCTCATTTATATTATAAGGTGACAAGTTTTGAAAGTCATTGTCTTCCGTCTGTGTATAAGCATACTTTAGTCTGAGCAATAAATACTACTCTAAACCAAGAAAATAAATGTTACGCAGATTATAAAGATTGCACTTTTGAAATACTAAGTATGCTGAAATGCAGCTTATTGTTATAAAGACTGGTCAAGACGTTTTCGAGGTACACGGACCTACACATATACTTTATTTCAAGATATCGTTGATTTTAAGACAATTATATTGCTTTAAAACTAGGTTATAATTTTTCTTCTCCTGATACCATTTACAAAGTTATTAGATAGATTTTCCTCAATTCCATATTGCAGCCGCTCAAAATGTATGATAGGTTCAGCTCTATTTTTTTTTTTTTTTTTTTTTTTCTTTTCTACAGTTCCCTTCTTGAGAAAAAGGGTAGACTGTCATCGGTTCTGTTTGGAAGCATTTAGTAACAATGGCTATTAATACTCAAATCTGAACGCAATGAATATGTTAATGCCTAATACATTTCCATCAAAGTCTTTAACACCTATTCATTCTGAATGTAATCTACTCGCTATCTGACAGAAATATTTTGATTATGTAATTGTTTAATTAATCCATGTAAATTGGTAAAGCAAAATGAAAAAGAGGCGATGGTGTACGATTAAAAATGCATACTGCGTAGCTCAGATACAGAGCATAGATCGGTAGGTCATAGAACAGATGCTTAACAAAATTTGTGTGTGACTCACTGCAACTGAAATTTTTATTTGCTTTTATGAAATTCAGAAATGGAACTTGATGCATACATGTGAAACACCAGAAAATGTTACGATTTCATCCTGTAAAAATATTACTCCAATATTATGTATAAAGACTATTCCAATTTAACAAATTGTATATAAAGATTTCTCATCTTCTGGTGAGCTAGAAAATGGAAAGTAGATGAGAAGATGACACGTAATAACGCAATAGATGTCACATAAGTATATCTTCTTATTGAGAACTTTTGTATGTATGTAGGTAATATACTACTCAAAATACAACGATTGTTTAAACAGTTTTAGTAGATTTCAATAAAAAACTGAAAAAAACATATGATCTATAAGATCTAGAGATAAAAATTTCTGGCAGCAGCTTATTATTTGAAATCAGAAATAGCATCTGCTACTTTTAAATTTATGATTATTTCAAAATGTGATATATAAGCAAGCTGTAGATTGAAGGATATGTTTTTGTGCATTTCGAAGAGATATATTCCTATTCAATAATTCAGAAACACTGTGAAATACATGGTATTAGAATTTTTGTAATGCAAAGTAAGTAGCATTATTTATTGGGAAAATGAAATATAGGCAATCATTAGTTCTACGTAGAAAGAAACTCCCAAAAGAATATCCGAGAAGGTACGTACTGTTTATAATGTTTCAAAAGTTAAATCGTTGGTAATAAGTGAAAATCCGTCAGAACAGAAATAAACTGCAAAGTCTTTAAATACATCTGTAGCAACAATAAATAAAATAATAATGCAAGATTTACAACTTGAAAAAGCTAAAAACCATAATATTCACCCGTTTTTTCAAGGCATATGGCCCAATGCAAAACAATTTCTAGAACCCTGTATGAAAACTGTTTAGCGGAAGATTAATGGAAATACATTGTGACCTTTCATGAAGCATGGGTTTGACGGCAACAAAGAAAGTTGTATTTATTTTTGGAAATTTTCAAATAAGAAGAGTAAAAAAAAGTGTTAAAATTAATTCATTGTACAATCATGAGAAAGTTTCACATCCGATGTTTACAAAAGCAATTCCATTTCTTTATGCCAATGACTTTCAGACAATAAAACTTCATCAAGACAAACCCGCAAGTCATTCTTCAAAACGCACCACGGAATTCATGTATTGCATATATATCTTTTTACCATACTCCTATGAAGTTCCATGACATTTTACCTATGGAGTATTGTTCTGCTGGTCTCTAAAAAAGAGCTCTTTCTGAGCGCAAACCTATCACGCATGATGTACTGTGTAAAGCAATGGAAGAAGATATGAAATAATACTCCTGAAAATTTTATTAAAAGCCAGTTTATTATGGAAATTTCGATGCAGACGCATAATTTCCGAAAAAGAGCTACTAGATCGAACATTTAAAAAATACTCTTTACATTTTAAAGATAAATTAAGCAGCCCCGAAATCGTTTTAAAATTATGTAAACAACCACTGCTCAGAAGAAAGCTTATTGTTTTCTTGCTACACTCTTTGAAGTCTGGAAATCTTGCTTATGGGTTAATATGTCAAAATTTCTTCTAAATAATATCACTCACAGAGAATCAAGCAATGTAGTAAAAGCTGAAGTGTAATTAATTGAATTATTCTGGATTTTGTACCCTCTAATACTATCGAAACTAAATAATATCACTACATTTATTCAATAGAGAAATCTTTTATATGGGTACTGTTCTAATGCTGAATTATTTTTATCCTTGAATCAGTGGTACGATTTAAATTACAGTGACATTTATTATGTGCAATTGTCCCTACCTTTCGTAACATTACAATACTTTATTTTCCATTCGTGGACAAAGTTTTATGCATAAAATGCGACTGAGTTATCGCCAACTGTTAACTATATATGCCTTAATGCTGCATATTTTATAACTGATTTTCCTCAATAAACTGTGAATTTGTATATAAAATTTCTAGAGATAAATTCCAGACTGCAAAATCAGAACAGTGATATAGGAGAAAAGAGTATAAAAACACATATATAAATGTTTAGGCTTATTCCAAGAAAACTAACAACATATTCAAATTTATTTAAAAAAGACTCCAAATTGCAAAATTTAACACAAATATTAACAGCTACGAAATAGAAATTGCAAAATATTTAAGTTTAAATATGAAAACCTGCTTACACTTTATAAATGCTGACTTTCTTTAATTTATTTTATGTAATTTACTTTCATTAGACAACTTTCTGCTGAAAGTTTATTTCTTCACGAAAACCTTTTAATGATTAATTTTTAGAGCATTGCCTGAAAAACAAAAGCTATGATTAAAAAAAAGTTTTGCCTTGCATAAAGGGCGTGAAACGCCAATTTATATAGCACATAAATGCCATAGCCTGATTGGAGAAACAGACGAAAGCTGGGTACCAAAAAATAAACGACAAAAGAACTACGTTTACTATTAACAACATTTCGCTTCGCTGAGATAAAAAGAGTCTTAAATCTCACGAGTCAGAAAAAAACGAAGCACTCCTTAATTTGTAAATTGCCCAGAGGTTCGCCATGAAATTTTGACGCTAATTTCCCACGCTAAATAAAAGTGTTTACAGACAAAAAAACTCTGAACGGAACTGCTAAAGCAAAGTTTCCCTTTTAATTAAAATGAGTCGCTAAATGTTGCAATTATCCCAATGGAAATTTTTGCTGCAAATTTATAGAGCTCTCAAGCTGTCATTAGGAATTTTAAAACTTAATTATAATGTTTGCTTATAGATGTAGAATACCTATCACTTAGTTAATATGCACTAAGCACTTTTAAACGCTTGCAGTTGAGAAACGTTTTATTGAGTATGCTTGCAAAAAACCTTAAATTATTACAGTCGAAATTAACACTGTTACACTTTCCAGTATTCCTCCTATAACTTGTTGAAGTGCTGCAACTAATAAATATTATTTAATGTTTGTAATTTTGATGCAAATAAATATTAAATGATAAATCGATTAGTCACTCTTTCTAATGATGTAATTAGAGCTATAGGCTCTCCTACGAAAAGGAAAGATTCCGTATTTTGTTTTCTTTATGACTTAAAACAACAAAAAAATCTGAAAAGAGTATAAAAAGGACTCAAAGAAGATTTTAGGCAGGGCTGTATTAATTATTCAATAGCATATGTGCATACTTAGAGTATAAGGTAAATTATCCCTCCTTTCTGCATACCTTCGTGGCATAACGATAGCACACTCGGCGCGTATTCGGGGGGGTCCAGGTTCGAGTCCCGGCGAGGGCATTGCACATTTTTCATGTCCCTACTTCAAAATAGCATTGTTAAAAGACGAAAGACAGAGTTCGTTTCCTAAAAATAGTGTGAATTGTACCTTCCCCCCCTCCTTTTTTTATTTCAAGGTCAAGAAAATTTAAGAAAGCTGAACAATGTGTCCATCATATTGACCTATGCATCATTAGAATAACTTATCTCTAGAGACTGTACTTTCATTGCTTCGAGCCATCTCTTCATTTGAGACGCGAATAGTTATTTCTATTTTATTATTTCAATATCATGTCACAATCTCAGCGTGTAATTTCGGTTCTCAAGCTTGATGACTTATATGATCCCTTCTTCAGAGCGCAAACTTTATATGTATCATCTTTTGCTTTGAACCCTTTTGATATCCCTCTTTGGGAGGATGCTCAAATTCGTGTTCTTAGATTAAATGAGCACTTCGATTAAGGAACCAAGCGATTTTTGAAAACAGAAATAAATACAAGAACTATCTTTATACACTAATTGTCAAACAACCCACAGTCATGTTGGCTCCTCTTTTATTATTGGAAAATCATCAAAAGTGTTAACCTGAACCGGGATTGTTCAGTTTCAGCATCTGAATTAACTACAGTATACTATGCCTTAGATTTCATATCAAAACAACTTTGAAGTGTATTATTTATACAGACTCGCTTAATGCCATAAGATCTTTTGGTCATTTCTCTGATTACTGCAGTTCTATACTTTCCGAAGTATTAAATCTGAATCTAGAATTCCGAAATCGAAGGTATCCTTTATTTTTCCTCTGGATCCTTGGACTGTTGGTATAAAAGGGAACGAAGTTTCTGACATCGCAGAAAAGACTTAAGTTGAAATGTTCATTAGAATTTTTCCCTATATAGATATGGAGTCATCAAGGAAAAAATTCTGAACAAATGGTAAATGTTGTGGGTTTTGAAGATCAGTAATAAGAAAGTATCATGCGTCCAGAGCAGAGAGTTGGGAATTAACCAGAAATCTAAAATAGGAGGTTCTTTTGATTCGTACGAGAATGGGTCACTCTTGTACTATTCATTAACATTCATTAAAGGCTCAAAGTGCCCGGATTAGTGGAAATTGCTGTCGTCCATTATCTGCGCAAATATGTTAAATAGGTGTACATATTTAAATCATGTTCGCAAAAACTATTTTAATACTGTTCAATTACCATTAAGACTTCATAGGGGATGACACTTATTTTAAAATTTTTAGTTTATAAAATAGTCTTTCATTTTGTAAACCAAGTAAAACTTGGATTTTGCAGCTTGCTTTAATATACCTTTAACCTATTTTAAGGTATGTATTTCATATGTTTATTGTTTGTTATTCTCCTTTATCTTCAAGTTATTTCTACCAAAATTTTAATACACTTTCTTACGATTTTAGATTGCCATATGTATTTTTAACAGTTTTCATTCATCAATTTAAATCAGTTATAAACATCTGTATTTCATTATCTGTATTGTTAACTTTTACCATGCCCTTGGAGCGTAATAACTTCTAATATTATGTGGCAGAAATTTCCACTACCACCACTTAGCCTGAGCTTCAGTATTAATCAAATATTCCTCGTTCGGGATCATAGTTTCCTTTTAAAAAGAAAAATATTGGTAGAAAATAAATATATATTTGTAGAAAATAAATAAATATTGAAAGAAAAGAAACATGCCAGATAAAATATAAAGTTAAGGGAAACGTCTAAAATACAGAATCAAGAGAGGTGACCCATAGATTCACAGAGATTGCACATAAAAATGTATTTTGAGTTTTTATATGGAATCTATGGTAATCTAAGTTGTCTTTTATAATTAGCATTAATGTTTACTATTTTTAAGGTAAAAACAGGTAACTAGTCGCTCTAGAGACTAGCAGACAGACAGCATAATAAGTAATCAAGCAGAAAGAGACTGCGCTGCGCTAATGAACTGACTAACTTCGTAATTAATGTAATTCTGTAGCTGACTAATGGGGTTGATAAAACTAATAGCCAAAAATCGCTATAAATAAAAATATCTTTTATGCGTCTTCTGATTTTCATTTCTGCGAAACTATCAAATGACGTATTTACGCGAAGATAAGACCACTCGAGTACAAGACTCGCTAATATTTAAGAATTATTTAAAAAACATTTATATGAATAATTGTTGAGAGTTTCGTACTGATTAGAATGAATGGCAACCTGGCTAATTTAATGCACAATTTTACTATGATATAGAATGAAAATATTAGTAAAACGTAATGATGCTTCATTACTTATTTGTTTTCGGCATACCAATAACCGATATACTAGTAGATCAGGCCTAAATTATAAATAATGGTAATTAGGCAGATTTTATAAACAGTAATTACTTGTATGGGTTATTTAGTATTTAAACAGTATAATTATTCAATTATAGCATCATAGATAAATTCCTTCTTTTTATTCTGGAAATTCATTTATTAAAATACACAATTATAATAACCTGGGAAATTTTAGAACGAAAATCTAGCAGGAAAGGGATCTTATTTTCGAATAAACGCGGTATTTCCTGAAACTAAATTTTCTGTTATTTGAATATCAATGCACAAGAGGGATATACATGTACAAACTTACACTCGCAGCAGATTAAAAGCTTTCATTAAATGCATTTCTTGTTCAAATTATTTAATTTACAAGTCACTAGTAGCCTAAAAACATACTGTAGAATAATATTTTTTTGTAAATTGCAAGTTACGTTCCTAGTTCAGATACCTGGAGCAGAAACATTTGAATATATTTATGTTCATGCTCCTCGTATGCAGACAGTTTTTCTCTAGAAGTTTTCTACGGTTTCCCTTAGAGCACTGAAAGCCTTGATTGAAGAAGTGCTTTCGTTTACTGTATTTGGCAGGAAAAGCATTTAATCTGTACATTATATATATAAAAGTCACTCGATAAATGTCTATGCAGATTTCTTTTCTTAAATATTGACTTTAGACACTTACATATAAATGTTTTTAAAAACATAGATAATTATGCGAAATTTGCCTCTGCGCAAGGAGTAAAAGGGTTGGGTAAATAATAAAATATAACTTTTCCATAACTTATATAGGCATCGTCGACCAAAAATTCCAGTTAATAAAGTATTCATTAAACTTTACTTAAATAAATGTAAAGTTTCGTTCTTTACGGACAAAGTTGGAGTTAGTATGGACAAAATTCGCGAAGTTACAAAATTAAATTTACAATTTACTCAGGAAAGTAATTTACAATTACAGAAAAGTAATTTATACGTAAATTACAGAAATGTAATTTATACGTAAATTACAGGAAATTAACTTACGATTTAGTAGATCTAAGTACTGACTTAGAACAGAGAGTCCAAAAAAATATTTGGCATTCAAGAGACCTATTAACTATTCTTAATCTCTGTTGGAAAAAAAGAAAAACAAAATACACTTGTGAAATCAGTTATATCTCAGATTAGAATGGCCCTCAGGACGCTGATCACGTGCTCAAATGTGAATTTTAGTTAAAGTGCAGAGACATCTTCACCTTTTAATAATGGGTTTTTCCTCAGCTGCATCGCTGCTCTTATAGGATGTCTCATTTAAAACTAAACCGCTTTAGTGCTCAGGCTGCATAGTTACATGTATATATTTACAATATTGTAAATCTGTTAGTTCAAACTTTTCATTGCTTTGCAAGTAAACTATTCTTGTATACTAAAGGTATTTAGTGAAAAGTCTTAACATTTGGACTTTCAAAGCTTTTTACCGACAGCCCAACTCTGTGTTCTCCTTACCTCGAAATAACTATGACATAGGAAATATTTAATGAGATAATAACAATGCATAATCTACATAAAATTCCAAAAGGAATGTATGTAATTTCTCTAGTTGCTAGAAAGAATGTATAATATTCAGGTGAAGATGAATGCAGTCACGTTCATGATTTTAATTATTCACAAATATAGTCATAATAATGGCTGAGCATATTCTTCTTCATAATTTAAATTCATGTTAAGTATATATTATGACCACAAGAACTTATTTTCACTATTTTATATTATTCATGTTTTAGCATCTAAAAGCCTATTGTATTAAAAATACCATGAGTATAAAGATTTTGATTACCCAGTGAAATATATAAGCTTCTAAATTAATTTTTTCTAATTCTTCTAAATTTTCCAAAATTCTAAACATGCATGTTACGAATTAAAATGTATTTCTGCATGACACAAATTTAGAAATCTCAAAGGGATTATTTAAAACAGGGAAATTATCTGAAAGTTCTGAAATGCTTTTTGTCCAATCCTGTCTGAAGAGAATTTGCTGGTGATCGGATTGTAAAATCCGGTAAAACTAGGAAAAACATGTTCTTTGAAGTAAATATTTGCATTTTTATTAATTTTCCCTATTTCACTTTTAAGCATTATCTTTGTAAGAGTGTTAAGATCCCCGTGGTAAAAGATGAAACGACAATAGAAGAGGAACTGTTTGGCAGATATCAAACTAAGGTTGAAGAGTTGACTGAGTTTATACTGAGGGAAATACAAGTTGTGAATTTACTGTCTGGGAAAAATGGCGGATGAGAGAAGCTATCCAAATAATATTGCCTGGGCTGTTGCCTCAGATTCAGGATTTTGTTGAATTACGAAGACCGCGTAAGCTAGAGCAGTTATTTGAGTTGATGAGCGCAGTTATTGAGCGGTGATGTTGGAAAGCAGGCGAGGGAGAATGAATGCTGACACATCGTGACATGAGCAGAGGTTGAGAGGATTTTTTCGTATATATGTGGCGGGAGGAGGCTAAAGCTTTGACGGCAGTAGACATTTTGATAACCGTATTTTTTTTTTTGGCCTGCTAATGGCAATTGCCAAAATAACTATTAAAAGAGGAAACTGGTGTGAGATACCGGCTGAATTATTTCGTGGCAGAAAGTCAGTTACACCCCTCAGGAAAAAAAAGAGAGATGAACTGTCATCTGTGGAATTTAATATGGCTGATTTTAAGAAATAAGTAGATGAAACAGTTAGAAATTAGGATTTGGCCCGAACGGAACAGAAGTTTTATTATGCATGAAAAGATGGGGGTGCGTTTAATGCAGGAGATAATATGTTAAATTAAACAGTTGCTTTCGTACGCACCAGAAGGAAAGTTTGGGATATTTTGTAATAAGTCCGAAGGCTCATTTTTATTGAGCAAACAAGGGAACAATATTATTTCTCAAAGATCAAAATAGTGAAAATACCTAAGCTAATGCAGACCAGATCAGTCGGTATTGCTTGAATGCCCTGATATACCACTGCTAAGATTTGTTTTGCGGGAATAAACAGTGTGAGTAACGAAAGGCGATTACAGCGTGAACATCCGGAATAGAAGTTTCGCAAAGAAAAAAAAAAGGACGGGAAGTGGTGGAAAAAAAAAATTGAAAAAAATTCCAACGATGCTTCAAAAAGTAAAGCTACTGCGAACGGGGATAAAAGGAAAGAAAAAAAATATATAACAGACAAAGTAATATACAATGATCCTTCAGATTCGGCGACCAACCGCTTGAGAAGTAACATGCGTTGGGAAATCAACGAGCAAGAAGCCTAGCTACGAAAGAGGTTTACAGTCACGGGAGAAGGTCAGGTAAACTAAGCTAGAATTTATGCTGCAAAGGACCGTTTGATGACAAGCCAAGCCAACGGTCGAACTTCCAAGCGAACTAGAGAAGATTTCCGACAGTTAATCAATTAGCGAGCAAGCGGCTAGATACGCCAGAGTTCTCACCACTCCCAGAGGAAATCTATACGAATAAGACACCGATCACAGAAACCCAAACGACCAGTGGACGACCCTGGAAATCATCATCACATAAGTACCTATCCGTCCTGACAGGAATTTCTGCGGAAGAGAATGGAAGAGTTCCAAAGAAACGGAGATAAGTGAAAAATTAATTTATTTCATTTTATATCGTATGGCAGAAGTTACAATGATATGTTGAGTTTTGCCTCAAGCAAAGGCATCCTAGTTTTTTTCACCAGGAAGCTTTTTCAATTTAATTATGCATTTACCTTTGTTAAGTGCCTTTTCACGGCACCAGATGTTAAGTGCCTTTTCAGAAGGACACTATAATACATTTTACATTTTTCCTCACTACCTAAAACTAGACCTAAGTAATCTTAGTAATTGCGTTGTGTATTAGCCGTAAAGACACTAAATCTGTCGACTGGTGAACGTATGGAGAAAGATAAAATAAAATCATACAATTAGATCTTCCAGTAAAATGTCATTTCATTTAGAAAGATATTAGTTAAATTCAAAATTATCAAAGGGATAAAAATAATAGATTAAAAAACATATGATTTACACGGGGAAAATAAAAAAAGGAAAAACCAACATATGATATTTTATAAAATTTGATATTGCACTATTTCTATTCAGTTTACGTTTTCAAATCTATTATACTCTATTCATAATTTGCATAGATCTCTGTTTTAACAAAGGTTACTTGATAACGTTATGGTATAACAAATGTATTTTCAACAATATTGCACATATAAAATTAATTAACCAAAAGTAAGAACAACTTTAACAAATTTTTAGAATTATATAAAATTATAATTTACTGTAACAAATTCTTTACCAACAGAGCTAAGAGATGGTTTTCTCAACTATCTGAGACAAGAAAAATAATTAACTTAATAATCAATTATCTTTAATTAAAATCAATTTACTTTAACGATCTATGTAAAAACTCCCTTTTATTTTCCAATAGGTTCTAAGTTACTACTCCGCTTGTACATAAAAAAAAAATTAAACATGGATAACTACTATTATTCCCTCAACCAATTACTTAGCTAAAAGTTGAAAATGAATTTAAAGAAAAAGAGACTTATCTTCCACGATCCGTCCAAAGTCAGGAGCTCCCTCATCAGCCATAGCGCACGGGAATTCTAGTTAAGTTGAAAATAACATGAACAGTCCAAAAGGTCTTCGGAATGTCAAATTACTAATGTCGTTTAAGCAGGAATAATTCTATAGTCTTTAAGCAGGAACAATAGAAGGCTGGAGAATCACTCGGTATCACATCAGTATTAGAATTTACGGGAATACCCGTCATTCACTTCCGGAACACGGGATACAACAGGAGCAGCCACTGAAGCCTTCGTGAGAACAGATCGCGCAACCAGCCGGGGACTTCCTTGGAGATCATGGGTAGGAGAAATGTTGGAAGAGAGATAACGTAAGCTAAGTGAAGAAAAGCCTCGAAGTCTGAAGAAGAGCCTCGAATAACGAAGTTTAAGGTTGAAAAACGTATTGAGACAAAAATATTCCGGTTTAGTAGATTGATTTGGGAGACATGTTGGAGTATAGCTTAGCCGATAACGATGAGTGGATGCATACTTAAAGTTTAAGAAGCTCTGTAGCATTTATTGAGAAATTACCGCCAATGGAACAAGCCATAAAGTTTTCGGGCCGAAGCCACGAAAACCCAGCAAAAGGTTGGCATACATACAGTAAGCCTCCGGCGAACAGAGATCAAGAAAAGCAGCTCTTCCAAAAGTGTAAGTGACGTGCCGGAGCGAGGGTCAAGAAGAACGAAATTCCCGCGATTGACACCTTTTATACTTGACAGGGCAGCCAGATTGGCTAAACCCCCGCCCGAAAAGGTGAAAAAAAAAAACAGTTGTCGAAAACTCGCCTTAAGCTATGCAAAATTTCTACTTTTTCCCGAATGTTGAACTAAAAACAAACTTAATATCACTCCAAATTCGCTCCAAACCTAGGCCACGCCTAAACATCAGGTGAAATATGACAACCCTAAAACTCCCCGACCGAAAATCGCTTCCCGCATTGGGCAAGAACCCGAAATTTTGTTACGAAGTGAGCTTTTTTTTAAAAACTTCTTTTTCCCCCTTTCAAATAATAACTTAAGTTTTAGTCAATTAAATGACTATAACTTAAAACTGATTAGAGCTAGAATTAAGAAAGTGATCTCAAATTAAAGAGCTAATAGTTCTGCATCTAATGATGCTAAATATTAAGAGTTAAACTTAAATTAAGTCACAAAAATCCTAGTTTATTACATGGAAATTTAACCAATTCCATTGTGAGTTTCAGCGGGTTTGCAAGTAACGAGTGATATGAAGTTACCAATCTTTCGTACAAAAAAATCCCAATTAAAATTAAACCAAACAGTTCAAATAATTAATTGAAATACACGTTGTGTAGCATAAATTTAGAATAGTTAATAAATTAAATTTTGATAAGCAGTAATTAAAATAATTAAATGAATTTTGCTACACAATACCTTAAAAGCCTTTTATTTTTAGTGTAAACATTATATTGTGGTTTTAGTCCACCAGACTATAATGCACAATTGTCGAATAGATAATAACCACTTATATACAGGGTGATGTAAAGTTCAAATTAAGTAATATTTGAATGAAATTGAATTTTAATGTTTTTTAATAAGGTATGTTTGTTAACTGCTTTGCTGTTGTTGTTGTTGCTAATGTCACTCACTGGTCTGACCTATAAATTGCTTTGTAAAAGTTGAAGCATGTTTTAGTAACTGTTTAATAAAACTGAAGGATCCCGATGTTATGCATGAAACAATTAATGTATAAACTAGTAATTCATAATGATTTGAAGTAAAGTAAAAGCTAGCACCGTGAATTTAAGTATTTAAACGTTTATTCTCTTCAGACAAAACTTAGAGAATTAATGAAAGTTAAGCTTAGAACATTAGGCAGAGTCTAGTAATAGGATGCTGTTGAGGTCTAGTGTGCCTAAGTATTAACAGTGTAATATTTTACTTAGCAGGTATTCTACGGAAACACTGCCTAATTTCACACCCTTTTACATGCATTACAACGCCGTACAGCAGGAATGAGAAACTGAGTTTAGAAGAAACAAAATGTTAAAAGGTTTCGATGAAGCTGTAAGGTTTATCCTAAATTTTTAACAGTTATCTTTAATTAAAGCTACTTTCCTATCCCTCCTAATTTAAGCTTACAATTTCCTACCAGAAAGTGGTTTTAGAATCTCGGTTAATGCAAATGAGTGAGAGCGGTATTTAAGTCGATGTTCCACTGACTTCGTTAGAGAGCCAGAGATTCTGACTAGCTCGCGTTTGCCTTTGGGACTACGCTCTTTCTAAGCTATTATTGCACTCGGCCGTATCTCAGGCCCTTGATAGCTTCACCAGTTTAATAGATATTTAGGGACCAACTACTTAGAAATATTGATAGCTTCGGCTAGATCTTTTAGTTAAGTTTTAGTTAAGTTTCATTTCTTATTACTTTAAGTTCAAGCCCAAGTGGAGGCTTTGCTGTACGCTCTGAAGAAGCCATCTGTTAAAATCTCATTTTGAGAAATAAAGGGTAATTAACCCTTTATTGAGTTTTAAGTATCTGTTTCTGAACTAAAGCGAATATTCGCTTATCTGTTCACGAGGTTCCTACACACTTAGCCATTAGATAAATGGTTGGAACCCCACAAAAGTTATAAAAGGCAAGCTGAAATGTATAAATGTTATATATTTCATTTCAAAATGCTTTTCCTTCCAGATGTCTGTAAGGAGATGGTGTTTAAATAAAAAGTGATGACCTAAAATTTTTGTCGAAGGGGACCCAAACTCCTGTAAAAATTTTAATTTAGTTTTAGACATTTAACTTCACTAGTGTTAAAGCTTATCAAATCTTAAAATCTTAGCAGTCTAAGGACTTTCTTTGCGATTACTTAAATTCTACTGTGGAAAGTGTAGGCTATCGTACGTTAATTACGATAACTTCTCCTTTCCGTATTCCTCGATAGAACGCAAATTAATAGTGAGTATTTAAATTGACGTTTTTGTATTTGAGATAAACATCTGTTTGCTAAACATGGCGAAAGCATTTGACCGCGTCAGGGGTTGACCCATCAGGGTTTGATCTATACACGAACCAAGATGAACTTTAGTCGGGAAATTGTTCTTCTCAATTCCTTCCTTACGAAATGAACTTTTAGTATCAGTCAAGAAATTTTCTATTCAACGATCAAAAATATTATTGCAGGTGTTTAACAGGGTTCTTATCTTGCGCCCATTCTCAAACATTTTTACGTAATCTATTTTCCGAGAGATAAACTGATTCATAACTGTATGTTGACTTGCTACGCCTAAGATACGATTGTAGCCGTGAGCTCAATCCAACCCATAAATACCATTTTCAAACTCCAGGATTTTCTTTTAGATATTGAGGACTGGAGCAGGAAATGAGGAATTAGTACAAATACTTCAAAATCTAAGTTCCTATTGCTAAGGAAGCGCACAATTCGGAAAATAGCACTAAACAGCCTTTACTTATTCTGCAAAACTCTGAAGTGTGTAAATTATGTAAGTTATCTAAGGGTTATCATTAACGAAAGGCTCACATGAACTTGCAATATTAAGCACGTTATAGGAAATGCCTGTGATGTCGCCAACCAAACTTTCTGCAGCTCTAGGAAATTACACTGGACGATCTCGCAACAAAAGGAGAAGGACCTGCCAATGAATTGTAAAGACAATTCTATGCTAGAATTTACAATTCATTGGTCTTCACAATTCATTGTCTTTACAATTCATTGGTCTTCACAATTAATTGGCATTCATTGGCATTGATGCCCGGGCGTCAGCCTCAAAGGCAGACTTCCACAACTTCAGGTAGTACAGGATAAGATTATGAGAAGAACTGCAAATGTTCATTACTCGATTAGAAACTATCTGATTCATGATGACTTGAAACTATAGTGGACCAGATTACTAAATTTAATAAGCGTTTCTTCAAAAATAGACTTAAATGGGATGCCTTATTTTTCAGAACTTCTTATTTACCAATCATTCCAGAAGATAGTTTGATCAGACCATTTTCAAATGACATGCTTAAAGACTACAACTTCGTAACCTAGCTTTGATTGCCGAAGTTTATTCTTCCGCAACGTGACTTTGGTCTCTCGTCTCTTTCTATTTCTGATTGGCCTACATCGCAGTACAGGATCCCATGGTATTTCCATATTATTTCACTTTCTTGACCATTTTGGAGTTTCATCGGCTAGCCCATTAAAATGTGCCCTTAGAGGCTTGATTTTATTATCTAGCTTATTAAGATTCTTTCTGTAGCCACATAAGCAACTTCATAATCCGTAACCCTTTTTTAAATAGAGAGCGTTTCTTGCATCGCGTGAGCATCACGTGGTTAGTTGCTGCCAGCTCTAAGAGTTATAATTTAAATGAAAATATCATTATAACCTTATTAACACTTTTTCGTTGTTCTCAGACAATGCGATAACTATCTAGACAAGGCGATAACTAGCTTATAGGACTTAAGCAGTTTTACCAGATCAAATATAACCCTATGGATTTACGTATTTAAATTAGGAAAAGCTTTAAACTAATGCTTTCAGCCTAAGTACATGAATTTCTTCGAGGTGAGGTTTCTTCGGAAAACTACCTCATATTCACGTTATGTGGTACTAATAAGGCTTGCAGAATAAATTTCAAAATTTGAGTATTTTGATACATTTACTGCTCCACCTTGATCTGCAAAGTAACATATTCTAATATAGTTACTGCAATTCAACGGTTCATAAAAATTACAATTAGAGAATTATACAAATATTATTTATATTAAATTCAAACAATTTTTGAACATGCAGATCTGCGGTGTACCAGCAATCTCATATAGCAGCTTTCAAATCTTTTACATGTCTTTTAAATATTTTTCTGCCTGAGTGTACGCTTTCACAGAAATCCAAAAGATTTTAATGTATGATGGCTACCTCATCATAAGAGTATTCCGAAAATATGTAGTATAAGCAGCAGATTGTAGAGAGAAATTATATCGTTAAAAATGCAGTTCGATCTATATATTTTGAGTCCTTTTTCTGCAAGATTTTATTGCATTTCGTACATTTAAAGTGTTTGGGCGATAGGCTTCTAATTTTCAAATAGTTCAAGGATACGGCACTTTCAGCCATCACTGATTCCTTACTATAGTGAAGTTTTGATTTCGTATTATGTTCTGCCTTTAGTTCCTCTCAGTGATGAGACTAGCCATCTGATGCATGCAGCTTAACCTTTTCTTGGGGGTTAGGACAGATATATCCCTATATTGATTAAGGATCAAGGAAATAATTCTCTTAGCCTGTCGCCTTATTTTCCTTTCCATCCTGTCTGAATACTTGACTAAATGACAATACATCAAAATTTAATGTATTTTGTTCACATAAAAATGCTAATCTTCTCATAGTTATAAACAGTTTTTAGGCATTATGTTGCTTAGTTTATATAATTCTGGGAAAAGATTTGAAAAGATCTCTATCTAAGATCTCTTTCGCGGTAAATTTGTCATGTTTGATATGCTATTTTTCACGAGAAAGCTCCAGACACGTGCTGAGTAATACATGATAAAATAATTGATACGCTTTCAATATGATAATAAAATGTTTTTGGTAAATAATTCAGAATTTAGAAATATTTTCAGTTCCTTTTTTTCAATTATTTATCTAGGTCATGACTTGAAGTAGCTGCTGTAAAGATGAATACTTATTTGATGAATCACTCCATCCTTAAATTATTATAAAGTAAAATGAAGGGGAAGAAGAAGGAAGACTTACTGTACTGTATAATCATGCTTTCGTGACAAAAATGAAATTTGTAATTTCTCTCCAAGAACTCACTTAGATTAATTAAACTTTCAGCGAAGACGTCAAAGTAACGTTTTTTTTTTTTTTTCTCAAGGTACACATGTGTTAAGTACTTCAAATGAAATTGACCACTTATTTAAAGACAATACAATAGAGCCTTAGACCCCCAACTTGATCTTGCTTCACAAATTGGATTAATGCTCGAGCTTGATTTAAGCTGCATATTTGCTCAAACGGTATACGTGTATGCCATTTAATCCTCTTCATTCAGGCACAAATTTAACGGTCTTCCAAAACATTACACAAATTATCATCCTCAATTCATTCATATAGTAATATTTCTGATTAGAATTAATATTTAAAAAATGGGAAGGAGGGAGAGTTTTGGAACAAATTACTAAATTTAATGTATACTGAAAAGCTTTCAAATTCTGAATAAAGCAAAATGTGTTAATAAACATTAACTCTAAACAAAAAATAATTTTCAAGCGAAATGCTCGGAAATTCTTTCATTTTATATTTAATGTATCAGTGATTACTGTACCATCTTCTGTTAAAATAACAGACATTTGCCATTTAAAATATGACACGAGGGGATTTATTTATATAAACCAAAGAAAACGGAAATGGTTTACGTCGATCGCTTTCTCACGAATTGTCATTGTTATGAATCACTGTTGTTATTAAGGTGATGGAATTTCCGAAAGATATTTCTTTCCTCACACAATGTTTTTATCCGAAAATCCTTTTGTGGGCTCCAAAAATACAATGACGCAACGGGAAGAAAATGAAAAGTGGCAAAAAACCCTGTCTAGATGAAGGGGAAGAGGGGGAAAAGAGTTTTTTTTTCAGCTGTCATTTATCTTCCGTCAGTGCTATTGCTTCTGTTTTATGAATTACCCTCTACGATGGAGAATGGACACATCATTTTCCAGTACAAATATGATGAATGTTTGTAAGCCCAGGTTTGGAAACGCAGCTTCCTATGCTGGGTTTTCAACAAAATATCGATCTGTGCGGATAGGAGTAGAGAAACCCAGGCAGGAAGAGTGGGTGCGGTGGAGAAATGCATCGAAAGCTGGGGTGAGGACTGAATCGATGGAAGAAAGGAAATAGGGTTTGTAAATATTTAACTTGTTTCAAGTTACCTTCCGCAGTAGAGAGGGGGTGATTAGGAATCAGGTATTAGGATAAAGATTTGGGTGAGTAGGTGAGGATTATGAGGGGTTTCGTTGCTCCTTTTCCATTTCGGTTCTTTTCCGTCGTATAACAAAATCTATGTTATTTTGAAACTAACTCACATAAATTTAATTATAAATTATGTTTATAAATTAATACGTTCAAGCAAAATTAATGTGTAAGAAAATTGCCTGTGCTATATTAAGTTTCGTGACAATGGAGAATTCCAAATTTCAGATTAATTAAAAGTACTTCATTCGTAAAATGTGCATCCATTAACATGTAAACAATTTGGCAATTTTAATCAAATAATGAGCTAACTTAAACTTGAACTCTGCTTTATCAGGCAGTTCACTTACTGCAGACAACTCAGACTGCAGACATTCACATAGCTTCTGTACATTACTTAAGGATGCATGTTATATTTTAAGCAATAAATTTAAAAAATACTAAACGGCATTTTGAGCTAGTTCCAATGCTGCGTTTCAAACAGCTCTCTCTGTAGAATCTTCAAAAAGAAACTAGTATTTAAGTATATTCTGTAGACTGAGCCGCCCAGACGGTATAGTGGTTAGGGGAGCTTGACTGCGATACTGAAGGGGGCCCGGGTTTGAATCCCGGAGAAGGTATGGATGTAAAAATTGTCCGTAGGAAGCATTGGTGGCCCATCTATTAGGTGCCTCCAAAACAAAGACACCACCGATCTGGCCTTAGGAGTGGCCGATGCCGCATAGGCAAGTATCTATCATTAGAAAAAAAAAGTATCTTCTGTAGAAATATAATTATGTGTAAAATATTCCTTTTCTTCCTAAATTAGAAATTAAAACTTAAGGACACATAGGTCAATAGATAATGATTCTGTCGAAACATACAAGGCTTTGATCCAAAAATAAGACTTTGAGGAAAAACTACCATTTTTAAAGAATTCATTGAAAGATCATGTTTACGTTGCATTTAAAGACTAGAGCTCAAGCAGCTTACTTTTACCAGGGGTCATTGGCTTTGTCTAATTGGCTGCTTGAAGATCATCTCAGAATTAAGCGGGATAGGTATCCCTCCCGTTATTCTCATAATTAATCTGAAATTTTGATTAATTTAGATATTTAGCTATAAGAACATAGATTCTCATAACTAAATATCAAACTTTTCAGCGAACATCAAGCTCTAATAGTGAATGACTTTTATAATGCAGAGTTACCTACAAAAAGAAAAGATGTTAAACGAAAGTAATATAATTTTAGGATATTATAGTCGTTTTAAATCTTATTTCTTCTTTATAGGCAGCTTCATCAACAACGTGAATCGTAATAAGCAAATAAACAAATACAATTATTCATGGGTTTATAAATATAAAATACAATTCCCGTCGGGCGTTCCAAATATATGTTCTTAAAATAAACGTGATGCAAGATGTTAAAATTTTTTAAACAACTTTTATGTTTTCTTCATTTTTGCTTCTTCTAATTTCCTATTCCTGTGTTTTGATTAAATTATAAAGACTTAATAGCAACTTTAGTTTACTTGGCACAAATTTCTAAGCTGTAAAGGGATTGTTACTAATTATGAACAATAATCCCTACGCGATTTTCAGCTTTACGTGTTACGTGTACCTGAGCTCAAAAGCTATAATGTTTTGAATAAGTGAGAAGGAGATAGATTAAATACTGTTTTCGAAGGTTAGTGATGTTAGAGTCCTTATGCTTTTACTATGAATGGCACCACATTTTCATGTTTCCTAAATTCGCTCGGGCATATAAAACGACTTTTAAATTTTGCTTCATTTAAATAAATATGGTTTATATAAATTCGAATTTCTCTTCTGAACTGTTCTTTGAGCATTTTGATAAGTATGATAAATTTTGTAAAGCTCCTATTTCGTTTTATAAAACATTATTTAAGAAAATCTGCATTTTCTTCTAGTCAGCTTTTCTGCATCTGTACGCACTATACTTGTCTGAATATCTATTGTGTCCAGAAGAACACAATAGACCAGAACTAGCCTAAAACACAGGAAATGGTTTTACAGAAAATTGTGTATAAAATACTAAATTTAAAAGGCCGGTTTGTAAATTTAAAACAGAATGGATTTACAAACTCTCTTTCTACCTCTAAGTTTTGTTTCTTTTTCTTTTTTAGTTAAAAAATTAAATTACTTTATTCTTAAATAAATTATAAGTAAACTTAAATATCGTATTATATTAAACATAACTTTTCAATTATTTATCGCTCGGAAATGTTCTTCTGTTTTCAGCTGTAAGATGCATAAATGACCCAAGAATGGAAATTGAATGTTCGAAATCCACATTGTTGAAATTTTGATTTTAACTTTGTTTCGGATCATTAGTCATGGTAAGATCAAAGTAATCCATTTCAAAGAACTAAAGTAATATCAGATGTTGTTATTTTACTTCTTTAAATTCATTTTTTTTCACTCTTCTTACTTCTTTAGCTAACGAAAACTGCGTTCACTTAACATTGATTTTCTGCTGTCATCATTAGAAACCCTTACCTCAAAGATTATAGATTAACTTCTCGGTGTTTCGGGATTCTCGGATACTCTTGATTTTACAAAAGTTACCCATGAAAGAATTTTCTTTTTAAAGCAAATAAATTCCTGTGACCTAAACTTCAGAAACAAAACATTTCAAGGAAGTAGGAAGGTTTATGGAATGTAATAGAGATGATTAATTATTTCGAAGAAGAATATTGCTGCTTTTAAAGGAATAAATGTGTTTCATTCTGAAGTTGCTGAAAGCAACAGAACGTATTCATTATCAATAAGTAAATTATATGTGAAGCTTTTAAATGTATTGAATTTTTTATATACTAAATAAAACATTTAAACATTCTCAAAGAATAGATGTCAGGCTTACAAGATTGAATTTACTGTAATTTTACCTACAGTTATACTTCTTGTACTCATCTAGGACATAATTATTCAGTTAAGCATCTTGATAGGTAAATATGCCAGAGTATCAAGTATATCTTAAAAATATGATTGAAAGTAATAAAAAACGTTTTGACTTACACATTTTTTTCTTAACTCAGATCTTAATCAAAATTTTTATCTTTCTTCTGTTAGAGCTCCGATTAGTTGGCGATTCTTGTTGAAATATAAACTGATTTTTTTATTGCCTTTAAAAAATTCAGTGTCTCTACCTGATTTTCTTAGATTACCCTGAAACTATAACCTATTTCAATAGACTGGATGGGGTCATTTACTATCATCGCGCTCACCTCTACTGATGCCGCGGAATCATCTCCCTGTTATTCACAGTTACTATCCTTTGTACTGATGAAATGAGCCCCTTGCATTGACCCTTTTAGTTTGGTAAAGATATAGTCATATAGAGTCGTCGAAGTGAGATTTATAGGTGTTCTAGTGCCTCCCATCAAAACTGACGCAGGATATCCGTGACAAATCTCTCACAGAGCAAAAGGGTGCTATCGTGCTGAAGGAGGAGATTCAGCACCTGAGACATTATACACATTTCTCAGAAGATGCCGACGATCAGGAGAAAGCGACGACATTTGCTGGCTACGACGTAACTAGCAAAAGGCATCGTATTAATCCCAAGCGCTAAAATCAGACCAGAACTAGCCTAAATCCCCTGATATCTCTGGTACCGATTATACTCATTATCCTATGAGAATGTGCGATATCATAAGCAGGGACTGTCACGAAATCCCTTGCGACGGTGACAGTCGAAGATACTGGAGCACCCGTTATACTCATCCGACATGAATCCGTGTTTCTTCGCCAAAATGAAAGAACCACTGCGAGAGATACATCAGAACAGTATAGTGAATGCTGTCTATGCTTTAGTGCAGTTACTACAGAACATAAATAGAAGTGAACGCTCTGAAGATATACTACGACTTCCAGTAACTTTACAGAATGTGGTAGACACAGAAGACAATTATACTGCAGGTTTGTAAGTTCTTATATTTATAGTAACAAAATCTTTTCGGAACTACAGACGTATGATCACGACATTTTATCCAGCTCTTGTATTTTTCTATTCGTCGCTTTGTCTGATTGTTTATTGTAATTCGCAGAATCATTAAAACAGAAAAAGTTTCAAAAAATTATTTCACGATAATAGCTATTCTGAGGAAATATGAACTACAAATCTGCAATGTTAAATAAGTAACAAAGGCGTACAAATACTGGGGAATTACATGATAATTATTTTCTCTTGGGAAGCAAGAAGCAGGAATTAGACTTAAAATTGGACACCTGGTTTTTGTTACAAATCTGCGATTACATTGCGTAATTTAATAGAACAATGGTAACTTAAAGTCAATAATTTTAAATAATAAATATAAAAGAGTAATTAAAATCATTAAACGATATAACTTGCTTTCAAGCAGGATCACCTAACAGCGCAAAGTAAAGTCTATCTCAACAGGTACAAAGAATTTAGAAAATAAGAATAGAAAAGTAATGCACTATTTATTCTCATATAATGTACCCAATAATAAATGAACCAATGAAGAAAGATAAATGCATCAAATGGCTATCATAATCACATTATTTTCTGTAAGTTAATAGAATGTTAAGGGATAAAATGAAATGCCGAAATTTTCCGATTTTGACAACAGGAGATGGAGGTAATTTATAAAACATTTTATTTTATATTTATTAATACATTTTTGTTTATATTATCGTCTTTTTTTCACTAAAGATAGCTTTAAAATCTCAAAACTCCAATATCCAAATTTAGCTTTTGACAAATCACTAAAGTGCAGCTAATAATGCATGATTGATACACAGTTGAATTATTTACATTACATAACTGATTCCTTTTTCACACAACAGCTGATAGCGAGCAATGTGTTAATCATTGTTAATATTTTTATACATCTTTCTAAGTGCTAATATCATTTTATGCTATTTGGTGATCGGGTATTTCATGCTGGGAGCAGGCTAAACCATATGATCGTATTAAATTTATTCTTCGCATATACTTATTAAATCAAATTATTAATTTTATTGCATTAATATTCTAAATGGTGGATTGTAATGATAAATTTGAAACAGACATCATATCGTAAGTCTTTAACAGCAGATAAAATTTCTGTTCGCCTGAAGAAATAAACTACCTATGCAATTATGCAATTTTCGCATTTTTCCTGCGATTGTTTTCACTTGCAATTCGGTAGCAATTTTTACCCGGTTTTTCCACGTTCTTTTTTAGTATTTTATTATTTTTTAATAATGTTATTTCTTCTTTCATAAGGAGAGACAATTATTTTAATGTTTGCTTTTGCATGCCCTTTAATTGCATTTTTATTCAAACTAAAAGTCTTCACTCATTCATAAAAGCATCTCATTTGAAGGTTTCAGTTTTGACTTTCAATCTAATAAAGATATTTTTTCCATAGGCGGGCACTTAGCCGACTTAAGTTTGGCCAGTACTAAGACCCGAAGTGGTGGCCACTTTATTATGGAAGCACTTAATAGGCGAGCCACCGTTACCTCCTCTGAAGGGATGGGCAATTACAACCATGCCTTCTCCGGAATTTGAACCCGGACTCTTCGGTACCGCAGTAAGCTTCCCTAATCTAATAAAGTTGGCGAGCAATCTAATAATGATAAAAGATGTAGAACTAATATGTAATTTAAAAGTAAAGACGTAACATTGCACTCAAAAAGAAAATATACAAAATTATTTTGGGGTAATTACAGGTAAGTTTTCTCATTAGAGTATATTAAATCGTTCATCGAATTATATCAATACCTTTGATTTTTTGAGACTGCACTTTGCATCAGTTTTAATATATGTATTTATCATCCTGGAGATTCAAGAAAAGATGTTGTAGATATTTCAATGACGTTTTTACTTAAAGCGCAATTCGTAAAAGGCATTAATTATCAATCACTCATTAATTAATCAATTAATCAATCAATCAGTGAATTAATTAATCAATCAGTGACATTTCAATCAGTAACAGTAATTAATGTCACACTCAGTGACATTAATTAATCATTCAGTGACATTTGGAGCTGGTGACACAAATTTCCTGTTTTCATTTATATTTTTAAAATATAATTTTTTTCATTTTACTTTTTGCAGGAGTTCGAACATTAGAAGATGAATATTAAGTTTCAAAATTAGAAAGTGACATAAAATTAATTTTTTTACTGCATGATGTTGTTACCAAATTATTCTCTTTGCCATAAATGACGTCAAGCCGTATGATTTCGAACAGAAGTTTAAAGCCTCTTTACTGTTTTTCCACAATTTTCTCATGGAAAAAGCTCATTGGGTAAAGGAGAACTAGGCTTCAGTTAGAAACTATTTAAAATTCTCTAAGTCATTTTCCCCAAAACGCTATCAATGAATTATGACGAATAAAACATTTTGCTGAAATCAAACAAAGCATGATGTGTAACAAAAACTGATGCAATCTGAAAAGGAAAATTTATTGATTTATTGATTAAGAATGAAATTAAAAGAACTAATTATTTTTATCTAACGTATGTATATAGAAAATTGGACTGCTAATAATGCATCGGTACCAAACAGTATTATTTTATTCTTATCTGTTTCATTTAACTATATGAATCAATTATTTTTTAATAGGGGTTTAATGCAGCTATCATGCACATGGTGCCCCCTGGTAATGCTAAATGAGTTAACAATTTTCTGAGCCTTCGACCATGCTATCGCATAATGACCGTGCCAATAGATGGAGAAGAAGTCTCGGCGCTAGGCTTTGAACAAGCGGAAATTTGTATCTTTGAATGTTTCGTAATGGAACGTAGGCGGACTGAACTCTTTGAAATTCTGTGAGCTGAAGGTACTTTGGCTATCTTTAAGCATTCACATTTTTGTTCTTGCCGAAGCTGGCGCCGCAACAGAAAACATTGATATGTACCACGTCAAAGGTTACACTATCCATAAACTTACTCAAGGCTGTATGATCGCATCAGAGTTGGTCATTGACACATCCAATGCTATACCGACTCGATCAAAAATCTTGCGCGAAATGAGTGCAGAAGAGAAATTGAAAGCGACATAAATAAATATATGGTTAAATGCAAAGGGTAGCCGGGTAAAATCCGCCGCGTAGCATGCTGAATACTCTTCTTTTAGAGCGAGTAATAAGGAAACACACTCTAGTATTGGGAAATCTTAACGCCTCATATACCAGACGGCATAACCCAAATAGGACTCCAATTGGCAGACTTATTGAAAATCTTATCGACAACGCCAGCTTAATACTGCAAGTTACCGAACCAATCTTTCGCAGGGAGTGTAGTGTACCTACCTACTAAATATGTTTCCAGAGAACAGGTCAAACATGGAAACATGAAAAAGGTTCACCTACTAGTTCATGTCGATGCCACGATTTCAAGCAGTGAGAAAACATTTGATCTCTTTTGGCAGCATTACTCGAAGTGCTCTGTAAACTTCTCGCGGCAGCGAATGAATCCTATACCCATTCTTGTAGAGCTAGTAGAGCTTCAGACTGCTAAAACAGTGAACACTGATTTTAGCATAAAAGAACTGAGACAGGCGATCCATGCTATAAAAATATGAAAATTGAGCGTACCTGATGGTATCTTCCCAGAATTTGTTAAGCATCTAGGAAAGGGAGCTATGCGAACCTTACAGCGAGCCATAAATGAAACCTGACACTTATTTATAACGCCGAAATAATACTCATTCGCTAAAAACGAAAAGATCCAAACTTATCCATAAACCGTAGAGTTGTAAGGATTACCTTAGTCAGGTTGCCGAGAGTGTGTTAAACAACTGGCTCGAAGTCCTCCTAGACAGGAGAAGTATTTTTAGCAAATATCAGGCCATATTCAAGAAACACAAGTCCACCACAGACCAAGTCGTAAAACTGACACAATCTGTGAAAGATGAAAAATTGCTTGCGTCATAGGTTTACAGGACGCGTATGACACAGTATGCGAAAATATACTGCTCAACAAGTTAAGTGGTCTAAGCTTAATTGTTAGGATTTTTACTTGCCTTAAGGGTCCTGACAGCGATTTATAAAAGTCAAATGCTGCAATGTAACCTCAAGGTTTCACCAACAAAAAGTGGGGCTTCCTGAAGGTGCTGTCTTGAGCTTCACACTCTATGACGATGTAACAATCTGAGTCACTGGCAGCAATGTACCTGCCCTGGAGCAAACGCTAAACCTGGCATTTTAGCATCTTAAATCATGGTGCACAGAAACTGATATGATTATGAGCAAAGACAAGACCACAGCACAGCTAGTCACTCTTTCAACAAAAAATATCGGATAGATCTTCGGTGTAATGACTCGCTAATCGCTACAGAGCCTATAGCCAAATACCTGAAAATATAGTTGGACTCTAGGAAGGAATTGGGCTCAACTCTTTGATGATATAGCCGCCGGGGCCGCCAAGATGACATGCATACTGAAAAGACTCACAGAGACCTAATGGGATGTAAAGCAGGAAGTCCTTGTGACCACTTATAAGGCATACATTAGGCTACTGATGCAGTACGGATGCGAAGACGTAAAAACGAAACTAGACTCCGCTTAAAAAAAGTATCTAGGAATAATTTGAGGTGCTGAAACATTCTCTTCAATTCTCTCCCTTGAATGTCAGGCACAAATAACACCTCTTGAAAGTCGCGCAGACAAGACAACGATGAAATACTTAGAGAGAAGCCGTTGGACACCAGAGATCTGAGAACTCTGCACCTGCGAACAGAGGACTCAGATCTCAAAATACACCTCTGGCCGAGGCTCAGGATATTTTTCATAAGTATAATCTTAGACGCAGGCCAACGCTTGCCCTTTAGAAGACTCAGTATCAGCCATGAAAAATACATGCGATACCGTTTTCGGGGTACCTCTCCCGGGTATGCATGAACGAAAAGCAGATGTCTGTTCATACATCCTAAAAGTAGTTGTACTTGAAATAATCGCTACAAAATACCGTGGGCCCGAATTGATTCGTATATATACAGATGGGTAAGCTATCAGTTTGCAACATTATACCCTGCTTTTACTCTCTCCTCGCCAAAGGAGCTTCCTTTGTTGACAAATTAATGACAAACTTCGAAGGGGAGGTAATGGCTCTAAGTGAGATAACAAACGTCCAATCGCCTAGACATCAAACAAAAAGTTCTCTTCCTCTAGGACTCAAAGGCTGCAATACAAGCAATCCTGAGGACAGATCCTCCTGAAGAACAACTTGTAGTCAAGATCCAGAAAAACCTCGTCAAACTACAGGAGGCAACAGATATTCATGTACAATGGGTCCCGGGGCACTGCGACATCACAGTAAAATGAACAGGCGTACAGACTCGCAAAAGAAGGATGCTCTACGCTTCAGACAACGCATATCGTAACATATTGAACCATATGCTGCAAAACTGCATCGACGGTCAAGAAGACCGTGGACGACGCGTGAAGGACAGCTATTAGTGATAAAAGAAAGATGGGAAACGTTAATAACAAGATCCATACCCAACAATCTCCTACGAGAAGATAATAACAAGATGCATACCCAAATAGTCTGCCCAGAAACATCGCTGTGGCCATCTTCAGACTGATCACAAACTACAAGTTCCTCCAGAACTATCTCCATTAAATCATCATTGTCAATTTCCCCATATGCCCTCTATGTAACTCAAGAGTAGAAAATGCTGATTATCTCCGTACTTGTAAAGCTGTAGAGGTAGAAACCCGAGAATACACAGTAGAATGATGGAAAAGGCTGTACTGCATGGCGTGACGTTAAAGAATTGACGTTGGCTGAAGAAAAAGAAAAATTATTTTTTTAATTTAAAAGCACAACCTTTTGCTTTATTAGAAGTAGTGAAAATGTAGGTCTGCGAAATAGTTTATATTATTTATATTATTATATTTAGTATATATTATTTGGTATAATTTTTAATATTGTTTTTGCTCATTTGAAGTTTCAGAATAATTACAAATTTCCCTCCGTTTATTAACCTTATTCGCTTTTGTATTACTGAGCAGCGTACTTGGACAAGAAGGCATTCTTATAAAATTTTGTAGAGAGTTCTTCATGATTAATACATTTCATTAGGATGTTCTAGACTATTCATTAAAGTATTCCAGTAGATTTCTGGAAATTAGTGATGTAGTGTCTTTCTTGTAGATAAAGCATAATAATAGTAGTAATTAAAATATTATAATCCACAAATTAACAGTCAAGTTCTCATTATATCAAACGGGTATGAATCTGTTTCCAATTAGTATAATATGCTACATTCTTCAAGAAAATTTATGCAAGAATAATTGTACTCGCCACTGATTGTTCCTGATATTCACATAGACTTCCACTTTCGGTACTATGTACTAATTAATGTTTATTGGCAAAACAAGGCAAAAATCATGCGAATATTCGTTAACTGAGTTCTTTTGCCTTGAATAGAATCTAAATTTTCATAAACAACAGTATCATTCTTAAATAAATGAGTGCAAAACTCTTCGAACTATAATATAATGATTAAAACTTTTAATGCAACAATTACCTTTTTTTGTAATACGCATTATTTCGCATTACCTGGGAATGTGAATTTTGGAGAAATATTCTTTACTTGCTTCTTGCTGCGTAGCATTCAAATGTAAATTACAAAGTATATTAGAATTTCAAAAACTGACATGTACTAGTTATTTAAAATTTTATTAGCATTTTGTTCTAATACTTTTTCTACATTCTGTGTTAATTGTTCTTACTACTATTACCCCTGCACATGTAAAGTTATCTTTAACGTGTCTACCATTTTTGTTTATGCATCGTATAGAAAAGAATAAGACTAATACCAAAGTAACCAGAAGTAATTGTTAAAAAATAATAAGATTTAAAGAAGCAAAAGAAATTATTTTCTATACTGAAAAATTCATTATTGCGACAATTTTAGCTATTTTGCATCACTTAATCTTATCATCAAGTTCTCACTCCCCTTCCCCATTTAAGGATTTGTTCCCATATTCTTCATTTACATAAACGAAACTGGTAAACATAATGGGGTGAGCAACTTCGTTACTCAACTGCAAGGACTGGAATAATCATGCACCAACTTATTTTCTTGCATCTTACAACACCTTCGTGATTGTAGAGTCTGCAATGTTGGATATAGCTGTTTTTTTAGAAGGGCACATCTGTCTGGTGCAAATTAGAAACAACTCGTGTGCTGTTCTGCGACCTCGGCAAGGGCTCTGTCAATTTTTGCAAAAAAAAAAAAAAAAAAAAAAAAAAGTCATGATAGAAATGTTTTCTTATTTTTTTTATTACACGTTTCAAGAGTCCTTTCTTTCAACATAAATTTAACATGCTTAATATACAATTCTTTTGAATTTATTCATTTTCAAAAATTCAAAAGGAAGATAAATATCACCGAAATTTTTTAAGGTATTCGAAAGAAAACCATGCTTGCATATTTCATTCTAAGGCAAATCTGAAAATTGCGTCTTATAAATACTTCGAATTATAATTTCCTTTTCACAAATCCATGATTTATTACAACTTAATTTTTTCCTTATCTGGTTTCTTACCTTAGGTAAGTATCTTATTCAAAACTTGACTCGATTCTAATTAGAATTCCACATACATCAAATGTATTCAATACAAAAGTATATAAAAAGAGCACTCAACATTTATGAAAAGCTTTAAAAATGTTTCACTATTTTGATAAAAAAAAATCCTGGCATCCTAAATCCTGGCAGTTGGACCCCGGTTCAAATCGAAGCGAAGAGGTTGGCTGCGTGTTGGGTTTTCAAGGTTGTGTAACGTGAATACGAGCCAGTTTCACTTAGAAAGTCTCCCTCGAAGGCATCATCTGCCCTCTTAGGCAGATTGCCTTCTGGTGCTTTGTCATAATTGGATTAGCTGCATAAGAGTTTTTGTTTATATATATATATAATGAATAAGAGCCACTTTCTCGTAAAACGTCTTCCCCAAAGGCACCACGTTTGTTAGACATTTAACCCTCGCGTGCTTTGCCGTAATCCTCTGCTATCAAAAAGGAAAGCTTTCAAAAACTCAGCAGTGAAAGCTGGGTAAGAAAGAATATTGCCCTGAAAAACATAAGTTAAGAAATTTTCTGCTATTTTCGTTGATTAGTTGATTCGTTCAAGCAACAGTCAGAAAACGGAAATTCTCCTGTGAAAATATAGAACTGTAATAGGAGAAGCAGTATTGCAGAAAAGTGGAATCCCAACAGCACTGTTGAAATGATCTTGCTAGCTCATTCGCTTAAAGAAGGTTCAAAATAAAACCAAATCGCTTGTGCAAATTTGAGATTTTCCAGAAGAAATCCAGAGAAAACTGCATTCTCATGGACAAAGAAATATAAAATATCAAAATTAAATTAAGGAAATGAACATGCAAAAAAGAGTTTAAATGCCTTAGCATTCTTCTCAAAGCTTGAATGCAGTTAAGGATACAGCCAAAAATTGAAGATCATAAACGTTAGTTTGTCCTTCGCACGGGAAAGAATTTATAAAAGCAATCAATTTAAAAAATTAAAAAAATGTTTTAGATTTTTGTTTCAACTAGTGAAATCGAAACACATTTTTAAACACGCTCTCATTTTTTGCTATTCCGAAGATAGATAAATTGTGAAGAGAAATCACAAATGCTTGCAAGACATATTTAATGCATTTATTATTTTTTGCTTAAATTCACATTAAGAATACATAAAAAGTATAATATTAAAATCTATAGTTATGCATTCCAGTTAGCCGAGTATTTTTCTGTTGTAAATATTCAACTTTACCATTTGAAGTTTATGGAAAAGTTGCAATGGAGGGTGATATTATACGAAATAGGATTACCCGTTAATAAATGAGTATTTTCTGGGTGGGGGGATATCGCTGATTTCTATTCGTGTGGAAATACCGTGTATGGAAATGCTATTAAACCGTGTCCGACGCTTGACGGTAATACAGGTAAAAGTATGGGGACACCAGCGATGTACCATGGGTAAACTGGTAATACCTTCCCACACTGACGAGAATACAAGGAGTCTTGTTCCTAATGAATTGCATGCTCCTCCATGACAGTGTGCCATAATGCGAGTGCTTTCATCGGTATTATGAGACGATGGCGATGGGGAGGTATTGAAATCCACGCCACATTTACCTGATACGAATCATCGTGACTAAATATAAATAAATTTATTATGTTATATAATAAATAAAATATGGATCCATTACAACAGTAGAGAGAAGATTATCCGTGTTTTAGAGCGATCGTTGCGGAAAATCAACAGAAATAGATGTGCTGAATGTCTACCATGCCTTAAAGTAAATTAGCAGAAGCTGATAAGTGTGGAGGCGATTATATTGATGGATTATGCAGTATTTGTACACATGGTAATACATTCCTTTCAAGATTAAAGTCATGTTGCCGCTACTTTTTTCCAACCCTTATGCGTGTTGAATATCAAAATCAGAAAGTAGGTGATGCTCCTTTAATGTGTTTAAAATCAATCTGAAGGCATTAAATACAAACAGTAATAATATACAACCGTGTTCTATAATATTCCTTACTCGATCTTTATTTTCGCAACTATTTTAGACTTATACCTCCATTTACAAAAATGTTTAAATAACGCAGATTCCTTTTCTGGTATTTTTTAATTTTTTAAAAGTATTTTGTATAAAATGCGAAATAATTTTTATACGTTCCTCCGATCCTGATATTTAAAACTATTTTTTGCTCTTTATGAAAAATAAAGCACAATAAGTTGTACTTCCGTATGAAAAAAATCAGCCGAGATATGTAGTCACATAATTTGAGATATTTGATATCATTTTAAATTTGAATTGGGGAATCGTTTTATAAATAAATTAGGATAATCCTATGTTGATTTTTTTTCACCTTAAATGCCATAAATATTCTTTTTTGATATGCTAACGTCTTTATTTATAACTTTGGCGTGCCGAAATTCACTCAAGTAATTTTAAAGTTTTGTAGAGAAATACTTTATTATAGCTACTATTAAAAATACTTTATTATGCTTTAGTGTCTCATAAAATTAAAAAAAAATCATTAAAGTGCAAATATTTTTCATTTTTAATTAATGCAAATAATATTTCCTTTTTACCTTTCGTATTTCGACATTTTACCTTTCGTAAATTTATTGCTTGTCGTGAAAGAGTTAGAAACTTGGCGTATAATAGTTGAGATGCATGATAACGTTATTTATATGTGAGCACTGTAGTACGACTGTACGACTTGGGTGTGTTTTATACATGAGTTGGGAGAGGGATTGTATTGAATCTTTTAGTTAGGTTTTGCTCGAGAATTTGCTTATTCCTTAACCTTGACTTAAATCATACAATCAGTTATATTAATCATTTAAATATAAAGCAAGCAAAAGTATATCATTATATTAATATATGGCAAGAAAATAAAATTTTGATATCGGAAATACAGTACTTTTCTTTTGCACGCATATTTTAGCCCAAATAGCAACCCCCTTCTAAAACAATAAATTGATCTAACACATCATTTATGTTTCGAACAGGATATTTCTGCTTCAAAATGGAAAATTTATTAAAGATATATTACAATACACAGTTCTGACGTGTAAGCTAAAAAGGCACAAATGGCCTAATGGGGAGGTTTCCAGCCAGAAATAATTTTATAGGGAGGTATGATGTTCTTTGGGGGATATGACACGCAAACACACCATATAACCCCAAAACACCGTATCTTTCTAAATTACACGGGGAATGGACATGTTAAGAGCTTTCTTTGGAGAACGGGTAATTTATTCCCATATTCCCCTTTGGCAGTGCTTCTATCGTGTCACACCTGGTTATGAGCGGTGCATCTAATTCCAGTAAAACAGAATTTCAAAACATGCCGCATAACATACATTCAGAGTGAAATAATTATTAGGTAACTTTTAATATCAGATTGCTGTTGGTTTCCAAAACATTACATGAAACAACAATTAAAAATAAAAAAATCCTCTCATAATAAAATGAAAAGCATGTTTTACGTAACTAAAACTAAATTTATATTAATAGCTTTACATCTAGGAATGAAACTTTTAAGTTCTGATTGATATCTACCTCTCAGTCTGACACTGAAAGCAGTGTTTATGAATTTTCATTATAAGAATGCCAGAAATTTAGGCAGAAAGCATAGTTCTCAATGGTGATTTGAAATCAAAACCAAGTCTGACCTCTCTTTTTATTAGTCTTTAAATTACACAATGAGCTTACTTCTAGTAAATGCATTTGCTAGCGCTGACCAAATCTGTCTTTAAATAAATAGCAAAAATGGCTGCATGAGTACGTTGGTATGCATTTGCCTGTAATTTACTAAAAGTGAATTCTACCTGTCTAATGAAATATGGTTTTTTTCATCATGCGATTGGATAATTGTAGGGCTATCTAGCTTGATACTTGTGAATAATAATCACAGAAAAATTCGATACCGAATTTTGCGTCGTATAATTTTACCATCATATTCATAATTTCGTACAAAGAGTAATTTATGGATTTTGATGTGTTGTTCAGGGACACAATTAGGCGTTTCGTGTTCACTGCCCTATGTTTACCATAGGTTCATTAAAGAATCATAATTCAAAACAACTATGCAATCTTTATTTAACAAGTAAGAGAGTTTTGCTTAACTTAAGTAAAACACAAATTAAATTAACAATCTTCAAAGAAATTTTAAATTGAAGATGTTGGAAAGGAGCTTACATAGACTTATCCATCAATCATAAATACCTTAGGCTTATCTATTAGGCAATAGTTGCAAGAATATATCCCAAGACGGAAGACAGCATGGCTTGAAAAAAAAAGAGTGCAAGACATGTAGAGACATTATATTATTTTGATGCAGGAGACTTGAAAATGAGCAATACCTTCGAAAGGACTCGAACCTGGACCTCACAAATACGCGCCGAGTGTGCTACCGTTACACCACGAAAGAATGCAGAAAGGAGGGAGAAAAATACCTTATATACTCACCCTTTTAAATAGCGACTGGTGATAGGGGACCCAGTCGCCAAATCCTGCTGGTGAAGAATCATCATACACCACATTTTATTTCGGACGCCACTGTAGAGACATTAGATTAGTTTGATTCTGGAGACGTTAAAAATGATGAATACCTTCGCCGGGACTTGAACTTGGACCTCTCGAGTACGCTCCGAGTGTGCTACTGCTACACCACGAAGGCATACAGAAAAAAGTGAAAATAGGGGGATTCCTCCCTCGCCAATATAGCTTGGCGCACGTTCGTTTTTACGTTTCCAAATTTCATTATGCAGAAAGGACAATAATTTATTTTAACATATTTTTCACCTGTCTGACTCAAAATTAACAAATGAAAACCTATTTGCAGTGCATTAATACAGCCAAGACATCATATAAATATAGGACTTATGCTACTTTAGTATTAGATTCACATAAGAACACACTTAACAATAGAAATGAGAAAATACAAAAGAAAAAAAATGCAGGCATTATTTTAACTGAATATTTAATGTTTAAGAAATATAGAGTTTAAACAAAGATTTGAAATGAAAAGGCATATATTCACATATTTATTTAAAATGTGGCTCCAGGTAATTCAAACGCAGTTATGTTAAAAATAATTTCGAAACTCTCTGTGCTGAGAATGAGCCCACTGCCACTCAACTAATCACATTGATAATTCAAAAAATAAAGTTCCATATTATAGAAGGAAATTTCAAAGTATCATGGATATTTTAAGAGTCTGGAATAAACGCATCATTCTTTCTTTACTTCCCTTTAGAGACAACAAAATTATGAGTATACTAATTACATAATTACAGCCTTAACTTAAAGAAATTTTTAATTTGCTAATAGTAAACCACTGGCCAAGTAGCAGAGTGCATAAGCCTTGCGTTCTGCTTCCCGACGATGAACAGTCTATTTGCATGAGTTAAGGGGTTGAGTAAGAGCAATTTTGTGTCAAAAAGAGTGACATTTTGATGTCATAGTAGTCGGTAAAGACCACGAAGTCTTGAGCTAAGTTAGAAATCAAATAAAAATGTCATTATATTTTTTCTCTTAAGTCGATCTCATAATATTGGGGATATTTATTTCTGGAATGTAAAAATTAATTGCGAATTTTTCTCAATAAAATTGCTTTTTTTCCATATTTCTTTCTCTCTTTTCACAGTTTTCTAATGTGATTTCCGATCAGCTTGAATATCATATTTTATGAAAAAGATAGGATATTTCACAACACCAAGATCATATTTCCATTTTTCAAAGTATATTAATAATTTTTAATTTAATACTTATTCTCGAATTATAATCTAATTTGGTCATTCTTTAGTTCTTCCAAAATAGTTATGTTCCAAATTATGTACTTATGATAACAGAAACATCTTGTTCAGTTAATCACAAATTTTGCTCAGAACATTTGTATTTCAAAGGAATTATGCATCATGATTTTCCTAATTGCATGCTGAAAGCAATGATTTCACAAAATGGAATTATTTTAGCCTAGATATATGTGTCTATGTTTTAATTATTTTAATACTTTTACAACATATATTCCTAATTTAAAATTTCTTTATTTTAGCTATTTCTTAGAGAATCTGAGGAAAATGGCTGCTTTTTTTTCTTTAAAGAATCTAAATAATAAACATGAATTGTATCCTGATATCACGAAGAAAGCTGATAAGTTCTTTATTTACTTTTCGTACATTCGTAACTCGACCTTTAGCATTTGGAGCAAACGAGAAACTTCTCCTATCAACCCAAGGATCTTAGCAGAATATTTAATTATACCTGTGGCACATTCATTTTATATTACATATTTTTGACTGTCCATGCAGTGATTTTGGAATTCAGAAACAGATTCTGGTATGTAGCTGTTCTTTGGGCTACATTTTAGAGCTTACCTCTTTAACTCAATTCTTTTAATTATATCATGCGTAAAATCTCTACCGATAGTTATTTGTAGTAGCCGGCAGTTGCTACCGACAGTTATCAACGACATCGTATGCCAGGCCTTCTGCTGTGATTTGAATCCGGAGGGCCCTTTATCGGTGCTCAGCGATCTTATCCACTTGACTATTCCTGCTTCTTGATTTATTTGGAGGCGTTACACAGCTGTAGGTGATTTCTGCCTAACTATACCGGCCTAATTTGATTTTTTAAGATCCAGATACTCTTCCTAGGTGCAGACAGAGTTTAGCATTTTGCTCGAAAGGCGCAATAGAGGTCATTTGCAACGTATTTTGAAAAATAATCAGAACAATTTAATATTTAATTAAATGTTCTTGTTTTCTTAAATAAGCCGCATTAAACAATTTCTCTTATAAAGAACTGTGGCATTCGTTTTAAGGTGAATACCAGTTGGATTATACTTACGGCGAAGCCTTAGTCGTTTCTAACGTTTCTAGTTCCAAGAGCTAATTGTGTGTACATACCGAACAAAAAAATCAAAGCATACACTATTTAGCGAGAAATATAATTTAGAGTAACTTCTTTCAAATTAAAAATTACGATTCGTATGTGTTTGATGAATAGGAAAATCATCTACAAAGCGATTGTTTTAAGTAATTAAATTGTGAATCTGATAAGAGCGTCATTGTTCTCACTCCGTAGAGAATGAACAAAACGATTGTATTACGGTTATTGCAGATTCCAGCGACAGCCAGGTTACCATAACATAAAATTTTTAAAAAGAAAAAAAGAAAATAAAAATAAAAATGCTGATAGCGATATAATAAAAAATTTCCATTCCATGAAGCAGAATAAATCTTTCTGAATGACAGCATTCTGAAATATTATAACGAAGTTAAGATTAAAAGATATGTTTAAAAAACGATCGTATTATAAATAAAGTAACAACATTATAAAAATATCAGCTTTTAAATTCTAGCTACAATTTTGCAATCTTATATATATCTATTATTTATTACACAAGTATAAAATGTCAAAAACATCCAATTCGGTTAGAGTTTAGGTGAGACGAAACTCGCCTGCAAAGGGTGCTAATTGATCCGACTTGAAATGAGCGAGTATTCCTGTGATAAATTTTGCTAAAATTTCAAGTAGGTGTTAGCTTTTATTTAGTAAGGAGCTATTCAGTCATACATAGCATCGCTATCCATGTTACACTGTTTTTATCAAGGAAAAAGGAAGAATATTTTCTGTGTGTGTTATGAAAGAACAATTAAAGAACTATTCCTCTCTTGGTATGATTTTATTAATTAGCAAATAAAAAATCTAAAAAATTCCGTTTTTAAAAATAAATTGAGTATTTATTAAAGCACTTTTTAACGGCTGAGCACGCGCGCTCATTGGAGTTACATGAGTGTTCGCACTGGGTCCCAAAGACCAGGCTCTTGTTTTTCATAAAAAAATTGTAAATCTTCAGGTAAAAGTGTTACATCTTTGCTAATAGTAAATTTTGTGATCAAACTTAAAAAGTATATATTAAAAATTTTAATATCCCCAAACGTTTTTATGAAATAAAATTTCTTAACGGGTTAATTGTCTGTGCTTTTTTGCTGGGTAAACACACTCCATCTTTTATCTCTTTTTTTTTTTTTTTTTTTTTTTTTTTCCCCACCGTCTCCGATATTTTTTTCCACCAAAGTAAATTATGTCATTCTCATTTTCGTTTTCAGAAGCTATATCAGTTTTTGAACCAGTATCATGGGAACTAAAAATTCTTGATCACTTTGATGTACGTGTGAGTAACACGTGCATAAGAAAATATACCTAACATTAACTAGGAAAGCCGAAATCTTAGTTAAGATAGACATGTTACAATTAATAATCAAATTTAATAAGGAAAAGTAACAGTTGCCGGGTACATTATAACGGCTTAAGAAATTCAGAGCACAGTACAGATGCGAGTACACAAGTTCACATATCTCGGCGAAGCAGAGACGCACACATTTGTTGAAGTAGTTCCACTTGACTGCCGGGGAAAATTCTTCTCTCCCCGTCAGCCTGTAGGTTTGCCAAACGGGTTTACTGTTTCGCCAATTGGCGCTTTTCTGTACAGTTTTTAAGTCCGTATCGCCTGTTTGGCGCTGCCGCTGCATACTCCCTCCGCAGTGTCAACGAAATGTGACATACCGATGCGGGGGTCGGATTAATCGTCCAGAACGGGTGATACAATTGTCCGAAGTTTTTTTCACACTCTTGGAAGCAACTTGAGAAGAGTCCATGGTTACAAAAGCGGGTTTCAGTCTATCTATGGAGATCGTTTGCTTAGTCCCTTTTATTTCGAGATCAAACGTTTTATCTCGTCTTTCTAGCACCTTAAATGGTCCATCATAAGGAGTTTGAAGTGGTTTTCTAACTCCGTCGTGTCGAACAAACACATATGTGGACTTGTGAAGGCGTGGATGAATGAAACATGTTCGCTGGCCGTGGCTAGAAGTCGTGGTCGGGCGGACACTGGCAAAGTGAGATTTTAAATCCTCCACAAACTGTTTGGGGGACGCATCCGGAGGTGTCGGATTGAAAAATTCTCCTGGGAGACGGATAGTCTTTCCATACACCAGTTCAGAAGTGGTTGCTCCTATGTCCTCTTTGAGAGCGGCGCGGAAACCCATCAGCAGCGTTGGAAGGGCAGCCACCCAGTCACTGGTATCGTGCGCTTTTAAGGCAGCTTTCAAAGGACGGTGGAATTCCTCGATCAATCCATTCGCCTGTGGGTGGTACGGAGACGTCCTGATCCTCTTGATTCCCAATAATTGGGAAAGGGCTCGAAATAAGCCGCTTTCAAACTGTCGCCCTTGGTCGGTAGTAATAACAGTCGGACAACCAAATCGAGTAATCCAGTGGTCATAGAAAGCATGTGCTACTGTGCGTGCTGTTATGTCTGGTATGGGTACTGCTTCGGGCCATCTAGTAAATCTATCTATCATAGTTAGACAGTAATAATTATTTTGAGAAGGAGGTAGGGGACCAACAAGGTCAAGGTGGACGTGATCAAACCTCTGTGATTGGTCTGGAAACTTCATTAACGGGGTTCTAGTATGCCTGCTTACTTTTGCTTTCTGGCACGGAATGCACTGCCGTGCCCATTTCGCGCAATCTTTGCGGATGGAAGACCAAACAAACCGTGAACATACTAACTTTGTTGATGCGCGAATGCCGGGGTGAGACAAATTGTGCGAGGTGGCAAAAATTTTCTCACGGAATGCCGGAGGAATGTAAGGGCGGGCGTTACCTGTTGACACATCACAATATATCGGTAAGCTACAATTCGGTAAGGTAAGTTTTTGAGATGTAGAACTTTTGACTCTTTAAGCAATGTTTGTAATTCTGGGTCGATTTCTTGCATTTTAGCGATTTCCTCATAGTCGATAGGGTTAGGCATGCTTATTGCTTCTATACGCGAAAGTACGTCGGCAGCGATATTCTCCGAACCTTTTATATGGCGAATTTCAGTGGTGAATTGTGAGATAAAGTCTAACTGCCTAGCCTGACGAGGTGAACACTTATCCAAACGCTGTCGGAATGCATACGTGAGCGGTTTGTGATCGGTGATTAAAGAAAAGTTCCGTGCTTCCAACATATGCTTAAAATGCCTAATAGCAGCATAAGCTGCCAATAGCTCTCGATCATACGCACTATAGTTCCTTTCCGCCTGCGAAAGCTTTCGTGAGAAAAGTGCGAGAGGCTGTAAATTTCTATCAACTATTTGTGATAGCGTTCCACCGATCGCGAAGTCTGACGCATCAACCTGTAAAAGCAACTGGGCATCTTTCTTCGGGTGTGCCAAAAGAACAGTATTAGCGATTAGCTGTTTGCACTTTTGTAATTCACTCCGCGCTTCCTCAGACAAATTCAGGATTGTCTTATCATTTTCCTTAGCCCCTTTTAAATACGAAGTTAAATGTATTTGATTCTGGGCTACGTTGGGTAAAAATCGACGGTAAAAATTTAAAAATCCTAAAAATCTCTGCAAATCTTTTACCGTTTTCGGAAGTGGGTAGTTAAGTATCGGCTCCACTTTGTTCGTCAGAGGCTTGGTACCATCTTTATTGATTATATGGCCTAAAAAAGATATTTCCGGAACGCCGAAAACACATTTCGAAGCGTTAATTGTCAATCCATATGAAGTTAATCTTTCAAAAACAGTACGTAGGTGAGATTTATGCTCATCTTCCGTATCACTAAATATCAAAATATCATCTAAGTAGACGTAGGCGAATTTTAGATCTCCAAGAATTTCGTTCATAAACCTTTGAAAGGTTTGAGCTGCTCCCCACAGTCCGAAATTTAAAAACGGAAATTCGAAAAGACCAAATGGGGTGCAAACTGCAGTTTTCGGTATATGATCTGGATGGACTGGTATATGATGATATGCCCGAACGATATCAATTTTTAAAAAAATTGTCTTTCCGCTAAGCATATTATTAAAGTCTTGTAAATGCGGGATAGGGTATCTGTCGGGTTCGGTGCACGCGTTTAGTTTTCGGTAGTCTCCTACTGGCCGTATGTCGCCCGAACTTTTAGAAACTACATGAAGAGGTGATGACCATGCTGATTTTGATGGTCTACAAATACCTTGATCTATCATAAATTGAAATTCTTTTTTTACTGCTTCGTATAACTTAGGGCTTAACCTACGCGGTTTACTGTGCACAGGAGGACCGTTTGTTTCGATGTAATGAACCGTACTATGCTTTACTCTACCCGAATCGGATTTTAACTTCAGTACTTCCGGAAAGTCTTTCAAGATTCTGTGATATGGTGAATCACCAGATATTAACTTTACCGAAAAATAATTTTTAGAATCGGAAAGAGAACCAATACGAGTTAATTTCGTAGTATTATCGATAAGCCTACCTCGTTTTAAATCGATTAAAAGATCAAAATGCCTTAAAAAGTCGGCTCCTATTATAGGCACTGGTACATCGGCGATTAAAAACTTCCAAGAAAAGTTTCGTCTAAGTCCTAAATTCACAGTTAACAATTTTGTTCCATACGTAGAAATTCTGGAATTATTCGCGGCAAATAATTGAAGCGAATCAGGATGCATTTTCTTAAACTTAGAAATCGGTGTCACACATGAAACATCCGAGCCCGAATCAATCAAAAAGTTTAAATTTAATCTGTTATCGTAAACATGTAAACGACATGCATGTGCGACTGCCGATGAATTTCGATCGACAGCCGCTACTACTAGTTTTCCTGGGCCGTAGTGTTCTGAGAAAAGGAACAAGGTGCTCGACATTTTCGTGCATTATTACCGAATCGCGAATGAAAATAACAATAATTGTTCACACGCTCTCGGGAATGCCCACGCGAAAAACTACGTGCTTTGTTATGTTGATCCCGGGGGAAATTATTCCTCGTTTTTCCGCGGGAGAGTCGCTCGACTTGTTTACTTAGGGCAGAGATTTCACTCCTTAAGGCCTTAAGCTCCTCGGGGGGGGGGCACCAGAATCGTTAGGGTTTCTGGGGGAACTCGCCGAAGCTGCCTGGACCGCAAACACGCTGCTGTTCGTTGGCGCGCGCACTTCAGCTATCTTATCAGCCATTTTTGCTAAATTGTCTAAGGATTCCGAACTTGTTGATAAAATGGCATGCACCTCGGTAGGTAACCTTTGCAGCCATAATGATTTTAAAAATTCGTCAGTTATACAGTTTCCACCTAATTCTCTCATTTTTCTCAATAAGTGAGATGGTTTGTCGTCCCCTAAATGCAATTCAGAAATAAGTCTGCGTATTTGCTCGCTTTCCGAATCTGAGAATTCTACTATTAACCTAGCTTTAAGGGCATCATATTTAGCCGTCCCTGGGGGATTAAATAAAATATCTGATACTGCGGAAAGAGTTTCAGGGTCTATCGCAGAAACCACGTGGTTGTATTTTGTACTATCGCTACTAATCTTCGCTAAAGCAAAGTTACTTTCAACTTGAATAAACCAAAGTTTAACATTTTTTTTTTCCATAAAGGGGGAATTTTAACTGCCACGTGTGAGATTTGTGGCTCCTGAACCGCCATATTCGATTCCTCGTTGGTTTGGCCTTCCGATCCTGGCATGGTTGCCAATTATAAATATATCGTAAATCGTAAACTTAATGTTTTGCACTATACCTTATCAAAACAGTATCAATTTAGAATAAAATAATGAAGACATTCAATATCTCAATAAAAGTGTAAGCACAAATATTACCCAAAGATCAATTTTAAACAATCAATAATTAAATTAAAACTATAATTTTAGAGCAAAACATATCACAATAACATAATTAAGACCAATCACAGATAATTAAAAAAATTTGACCACATACCTGTAAATCCTCCTTAAGTGTGATAAACCACGTGTAATCCGTACGATAAAATGAGGAGGAAATAAATAGGGTGGAGCCTTTATCAGTCATAAGGAAGAGCATTGGCATCAAAATAAGGCATATTTTTAGTTTTTTAACAAAGATTGAGACAGATAGTCATTAGGGATCGAAACAGAAGGAGCGAGGGACAGGGTCACCAATGATGTACGTGTGAGTAACACGTGCATAAGAAAATATCCCTAACATTAACTAGGAAAGCTGAAATCTTAGTTAAGATAGACATGTTACAATTAATAATCAAATTTAATAAGGAAAAGTAACAGTTGCCGGGTACATTATAACGGCTTAAGAAATTCAGAGCACAGTACAGATGCGAGTACACAAGTTCACATATCTCGGCGAAGCAGAGACGCACACATTTGTTGAAGTAGTTCCACTTGACTGCCGGGGAAAATTCTTCTCTCCCCGTCAGCCTGTAGGTTTGCTAAACGGGTTTACTGTTCCGCCAATTGGCGCTTTTCTGTACAGTTTTTAAGTCCGTATCGCCTGTTTGGCGCTGCCGCTGCAACTTCCAACCTTATTTTCTTTTATAGATTCTTCACCAACTGAAACATCTGCTAATAATTTTTGCAACATTTCTTCCTTCTACGATAAATTACGCGACATGTTTGACCCTTTCTATGCTATCACAAATTAACTATGTGACAGCAATGCGAACAGGCGCGCTTTATCTCAAAGAAACAATGCGATCAAAACCAAGACTTAAATCAAAAACTTTGGAAACATAAAGAGGGTGATCTTGGAAACGACTACACTGGACCACAACAACAAGGCGAAATAGACTTGCTTTGAGAAAGATTTGTTAACCTCTTTTACAGCGAAGTCGCCAGAAACTCCCGTGAATTCAGACATCGGCAGGTCGCCCAGACGCTTGCGTCACTTTTCTAGCTGGTGGGTTAACATCATCTCCTTGGCGCATGGCTCATTGACTTAAATCAGAAACGTTTCGTTAAATGACATGCCAATCATTCTTCTGAAGCGACTAAAAGTAGCTTTCTTATTTAAATTAATCTTCACTCTCATTTATTTAGCTTCAACATATAGCTATTGATACTCGCAGTTTCAATCCTATCCTAAGAGAATAACTACACACAATGGGTGAAACAGCACAAAGATCCCCAGGAGAGAAGTAATCGCTTCCCTTAAGTAGGTTATTGATACTGCTGTAGCATTCTACTTGGTATGGGGGAAGAAAATCTTTTCGAACAAAAATTCGTAAACACAGTAGTTTGAGATGTTTCAGAGGAACAGAGTTTGGCCCCTACCAGTACGGAAGAGTTAATCGGGCGGTCCATTGGACCAAGTTCTCACGCTGGCGCTATTCCAAAACAAAATCTGAATAAAGCACAGGCAGACGTTTTCGGGCAGGAAACTGCCTACAGCAATCTTCCATTGTTATGTACTTAGTGGTAAAAATGCTTATTGCCTATATTAGTAAGTTCATAACAATGTTGTTTGTATTATAGTATTAGTAAGTATTTAATGATGTTGTCATTTTTATCAAACATCTTTATTATTTCTAAAAATGCCAAAAATTAAAAAAGAGTAATATGAAAGCCTAGATAAATATTTAAGAGAACAGTAGAAAATGAAACTTACTAACTTTAGCACAAAACACTATTAAAGAAATGCTGCAATTTTTTTTAATAAACAGTTGAAGAAAATAGCGTTACTAATAACTCCAACTAAGTAAATTAACTATATACGAAAGTTTAGTTTATGTAAATACTTAGTATTTAAACATTATACTTAAGAGACCATAAAGGAAAATTCCAGTTCTTGTTAGAAAATACTAAAGTGAGATGAAATGAGAATAAAAATATACAACAAAGTTCCTAAAGAAAGAAAAACCCTGCATTACACATGCATCGTAATTCCATTTAACAAATTTGTCAGAGTTTATCTTTAGTTAATTATAAAATTCATGGCAACATAAAAAATATGGCACCAAGTACCTATTACTTTTCAGCTTTCAACTTGGTGTCCAGCTTTATACAAATAGTCCTTTTGAATAAAAAAAATATAAGCTTTTTTCTTTTTGTTAGATTCATTTTAAAACCTGCATATTTTGCATCTTTCGAATTGTTGCTATGCTAATCGGAGACCCCAACTCTTCGACAAAAATGGGCATTTCTGTGCTACCAAGCAAAATTCGAAAAACTTGAACCGGAAATATAGATATTAAGGTTAAATATGCTAAAAAGCTTTCTTTTTGCCCAAATTTGTGTTTTATATTTATCTCAGATACTTTAAAATGTATTTTAAGGAACTGTCGAGATGTTTTAATATTATTAGCCCAAAAAAGGTTATTAGTTTCAAAATTACGATTAGGGATTCAATGATTTAGCGTTGATTCACTTAATGCGTTGTTTCACTTTTCATTCGAGTCTATTACCATTCGTCAAAATATAAGATATTTATCTTTTGAATTTAATCTCTGCGTTACTCATTAATAAACTAAGTTATTTAAAAGGAACAAATGCAGCTTTAAGAATATATTTTTTTAATGTTTTAATCTCCTTGATTTACATAAAAATGCATTAAATCCATGATACGTCTAATTGTAGATATTAAATATTTTTTTTTATAAAACTAAGCGACGTATTTTCTCACTTTTCAGATATAAGGAAGCACATAATATTCCCGTGTCAGCCTAAATGTATATCTATCTAGTATCGCATAAAATATTTCGCTATTCTACCTGGCCCATCTCTTTTGATAATCTTTACTGATAAACCATATTAAACTTTAAAACAGCTCTCTGGGGAGATCGTTAAAATCCGAGACCTTTCAGATTTTCTTTTAATTTGTTTTTATTTTTTCATGTTTCATTTGGCAGTAAGCTAAACACTTAAGTACTTTTGAAATTTTGTTTCTTGCAGATATGTCTCTTTTTGACAACTGTTTCATCACAGTCAGAGAAACTAAATTATTTATCCATTATAATATAATCGTAACAGCCGAAAGAATGTCTAATTATAGTCTAACGAAAAAAACATAATGGTGATAAATACACTCAAGATGTATCAGATGATCAGGGAAGATAACGATGCAAAAATATTAACGTTAAAGCTATATTTTTGTAAAAGGTACCTAAAATATTGAATATATCTATTAAACTTAAAGACTAGACCTGGAACTAGGATAAATTTTTTGAACTTTGTCATAAGGGAAAAATGATGACATTTTTTTAATTATATTTTTCTTATGTTTTCTGTTTTTCTAAATCGAGAGTGTAATGTCATGTAGCAGTTTTCTCACTCTGTATATTTGAATACAATTTTAAAATAAAAATAACTTAACAATATATGTGATGATACTAATCGCGATATAAATTTAATTCCGTTGATTAATTTTTATGACGTAATACATTTAGGACATACTAATTATTGAGACAAATTTTATATTGTAATACTGTAATAAAGTATGTGTCAAGGTAATAATGTTGCCTGTGTTTTTGGATTAAACTAATGTATTCCAGCCATCATTTTTATGGTTTTAGAAAAAAAAAATGTCTTTCACAAATGCAACTGTAGACTCACTTTTAGTGTATTTAATGATGGTCAGTTAATAAAAAATCGATCTAAATAACTTCTAAAAAATCCATATCGCTAATAACACTTAACTATGCAGACGCATTGACACGATTAATCTACAAATCTTCAGAAATGCTTTTGTTACATTGTTATGCGTTCTGCACTAAGTGTAAATTTGTACATTCTAGTGTCAAATTAAAACATAACTTTAAAGAAATTTTTTCACCCACTGAATATATTATTTGGGCTGGCATATTTAATCGAAATATATCTGGGTCAGTTTAAAGGAATCCGAATTTAACATATCTATTATGACCTCCAGTCATAAAGAAGCTAATATAAGGCTGAAATTCTATTTAAAGTGCTTAAATATTTGAAGGAAACATGTGCTTCTCTTAATAAATTCAAAAATGCAAAACTGGCTGCATAATTTTCTGCTTGAAGCTTTAATCAGATTTACGTGGTGCATGGCATGTGCTCCATTTAATTTGAATTCTCGCCTGAAGTCCATCTACTCGTTCGAGAGTTTGCTCCACCTTCTCTCAGAAGTAAAGTTATGATACGGACTTTTAATATCTAGGTTGCGAATAATAAAACTGCAATATATTAATTTCTTTGTACAGGAAGCTTTCGCTCAGGTACTTTTGGTTCAGCAGTATTATACCTGTCTTGCTTGTGTTATATAGTACAGTTCAAATTGCGTTTGTAAGGCCCAGTGGCGCAGTGGCTAGCGCATCGCGTAGCAGCACCACAAGTCCGGGGTTCGATTCCCGGGCTGGGCAGGGTGGACTCAGACTTTCAACCCTTGATTTGCGTCACTTGGGTTGTTAAAATGAGTACCAGGTTCGCTTGGGGACTAAACACTAGTCCTGCGACAAGCTGACCACTTGTACAGGACATGTTCTTACGCACCCCTGGGCCCATGGTCGAGAAAACAGGTTTCGGCCACTGCAGGCCTTGGGCCATAAGGGCTATCCGCCAATGAGTTTTTTTTTTTTTTTTTTTTAGTTAAAACTGCATTTATACTTGTCGTCATTCATAATATTACTCGTTTGTTATCGTTTGATCATTTAATATAATTTAATATTAAATGGTATTATATTATTTGAAACGTTTATACCCTGCTGTGTACTTCATGTATATTTCCTCAAGAAGTAATATCCTTTAGAGGTAATTTGTAAATTTGAAGAATTATTTCATAAGTAACGTTGAAGCTTTCAATTAAATACTTGCTCAAATTTGTGTTTTGTGAGTACCTCATAAGGAACGTTTATCCAAGATGGGAGATTACAGATATTAAAAATCGCCCTTTCCCATCCCATTTATTAAAGCTTATGGAACGCGTTTGAGGAACTCATAGACTCCTATATATACTTTTTCCTGAAAGTAACTACTTAGACTATTAATTACAATCGAAGGAAGTACTCAAGCTTTATATCATGAGGTATGCTTTATTGTAATTTAGTTGTTGTTAAGCATATTCAAATTTCTTTGTATTTTTCGTGTTACTGAAATGCTCACAATGCGAGGGAAAAAAATTAATCATGAATTTAAAGTCCTATTATGAATATGAAAATGAAGTATGACTTTAAAATATATCAGATTAAATTCTTGTTGCTGTGCAGAATACACAGAAATCAAACAATAAATTGCTCATAACATTTTCTTGCTTGATATTCTAATCATTAAAGTTTTAGTATTTAAGTCATCAAATGGAATGTTATTCCTTAGAAGTTAATATTAAAATGCATATACATTTACTTTTAGGGATAAAAAATAATAATGCGTTCACTACGATACAGTTTTCCTCCATAAAATATCAGTACTAGAATAGTGAAATTTGCGTGTTAAATAGTTAAAATACGCCATCAAAACTTCATACACGTTTAATTAAATATTTAGTGAAATAATTGTATATTGCTTTTAGTATGCAAACATATGTCATAGCTTTTGCAAAGTATTTTGCCAGTGTGAAAACTAAGTGTACAGCAAACCTTAAATTAAAGACCGCAGCATTTCATAAAGTAAAGAGTATTTTCCTTTTCTGCATATGAAATTTAAATGTAGAAGAGGGATTAATTTAACTGCGAGATGGTAAAAATGAGATTACTATACACTCACTGAAATTCATTATCAAAAATAACTGGAAATGCAAGAAGATTTTTTTCTCTTAAATTTAAATTCGGAAAACGAATACCATTTTACAACGAAAATATTTATGACTTGTCAGAAAAGTTGACTTCTTCAAGTTCTAAGTTTCGTCTCTTACAAGCCAAGACAGAACTGCTTTTCTTTATCGTTGCTTTCGATACTCTGTTTTTAACTAATTAAATGAATGCACAAAATTTTATAACAAAATATTTTTTTATCGTTTATCCTCCCGCCCACCTATATCTGTACGTAAAATCCGCGTACCGGAGGTTGGCATTCCACAATTGGCTATCGTGTCTTGAGTCGTAGAACCCTAGTGAGGGTAGCCTCTCTCTCTGCAGTCAAGTCGAGTGCCAGGATGCCGGTCAGAATTTCTAAGGCCACTGTTGATCTAGTGAGGTATCCTCTGCTTATCTGCAGGAGATGTTGCCTTTGGATAGATGATAGAATTCTACGTTGGTGACTATTGAGTCTCTTGGCCCATATGCCCGAACCGTAAAGGATAATCCGTTCCGTGACTATAATATACCACCTTTTCAACACTGGGCAGGAAGCGCCCCAATTCTTTCCCGTGACTCTCTTTATGTGATTATTTAGTATCCTCGTCTGATTTTTAACATATTTCAGGCAAGGGATCCCCGACAATCTTGTGTCTAGAACCAGACCCAGGTATTTAAGCTGGTTTAAAACTTTGATGGAGCTTCCCAATAATTTCGCTGTAGGTTTTCTTCAAAGTGGGTGTTTAGCCCCTATGCACACTGCAATTGTTTTTGTCGTCGATTACGTGATTTTGTGAGATTTGCCCAGTTTTATAGCAAAAATGTTGCCCAGTTTTATAGCTGTGCTTATTCACTGAAAACCCTTTATGAAACTTTTGAAACGAAAACATTAGCCCTTTTCTCCTTTTAACCTCCCGCCTACCTACTGTAGTGGTATCTTATAGTCACGAAACGGATTATCCTTTACGGTTCGGGCATATGGGCCAAGAGACTCAATAGTCACCAACGTAGAATTCTATCATCTATCCAAAGGCTACATCTCCTGCAGATAAGCAGAGCATACCGCACTATATCAACAGAGGCCTTACAAATTCTGACCGGCATCCTGCCACTCGACTTGACTGCAGAGAAAGAGAGGCTACCCTCACTAGGGTTCTACGACTCAAGACAAGATAGCCAATTGTGGAATGCCAACCTCCGGTACGCGGATTTTGAGGCTAAAACCTTCGAGAGATCCCATGTCATCCCTTCAGACACGATGTACAACGCAATGTCAGCATCTCTCCATTACCAGTACCAAGAAGCAGCATCACAATTTTTACGGATGGCTCGCGCACGGAAGCGGCCTTTGTATCATGGAAGGAGACGAATGTAAACACACATAGCGAAAAAGACTTGACAAAAGTAACTCCGTCTTCCAAGCGAAACTAACGGCAATAAAGAAGGCAGTTGTTTTAACGTTTAAAAGACGGGTGGCCTAAATATCGGCCAGAGCTGTAGCGTCTCAAAAAGACGGCTGTGGCCGAAATGTCGGCCAGCGAATTCCCCTCCCCCCAGCCTTCAGGGTGCGGAGATAGTCATTGTCCGAATAACCTCCCTTTCCATTTATGCGATGTGACCTTCGCGCCTCCCAGGACTGTGGGGTTTCGTAAATTCCTTTCGTTTCCCTCAGCAGTAAAATCTTAGCAATTTGACACTAGGATTAATTTCACCAACTTTTCAGTGTCGTTAAAAATGTATTTTTTTCTTTATATTTCCCCTTTTTATTGTAATTTTTGTATTTAATATTGCTGTTTGAAACATGCAAAATGTAATGGAGTGCAATGCAATGAAAATATAATCAAAATCTGTTTTTAAAGTAAAGGAAAATAATTTTAAAAAATGCTAAAGGATCAAAAAAAGCTTTTATCACAAAACTGCAAGAAAGAACATTGAACGACAATGTAGTTGAATGATGAAATAACTTACGATACAATGGGGGGAATCAATAAATTAAACTGAATAAGTAAGAATACTAATCAAAAAGGTAAACTAAACTAATATAAGAAAAATACAACGGGATTTGTTTGATATATAAATATAAACTGTTACACAATGCTTGGAAACAAATAAAAGCGAACTGCCGATTTATACGAGAAACAAATAGTTAAAAATCATTTTCGAGTATAAATTAAAAACGTTAATTAGTATATGTAATTCTAAACTAAATTCAGTTTGGAAACAAATAAAAACGGAATAAACTATGAACAAATTATAGGAGTGCAAATGTTGCTAAGGCGTATTTTCATTATGACGCAATGTCAAAAGTTAATATTCCAACATACGACAATTATTTAGCTACGAAATCTCATTATAATATGTTTCCCTAGTTTAAGGAAAAGAAACAGCAGAAAAGAGAACAAATTCAACAAATTCTTTTACATTATTCCCTAGTCTCTTATCTGAAAAGTAACAAAGGCGACCACCAAAGGCGACCTACAGGAAAAGTTCCAAAAGAGTAGTAGTCTCCCTTTACAATGGCAGCTAAAAGGGGGTAGAAATGCATTTGGATTTCCCGTCTTTTTAAGTGAAACCTTTCCAAACTGCCCCGTCTCTTAAAGGTTAACTCGCCGTTTCAACACACAGGCTCAAATCTGAAGCGACTCCTTATCTAGCCTGAAGGCAATTGTTGGTGCTAACAGCAGGAACTCCATTGTAATCGAAGTGCGAAAACTGTTTCTGAACATGCCACTTGATCATTGACCGATACTGAGCTGGGTTCCGACGAATACTTGTATTGCCGGTAACGAGCTTGTCCGATCAATTAGCTAACGAGGCAGCAATGGGTGCATACTTACCGGAGCACGCAACTACCTCTCCAGGCTCCTACTTAAAAAAGGTAACATATGAATGGTTAATAACACAATGGCAAACGAGATGGGATACTTCCAGCACTGGCGACGGACGCATGACTTCATCCCTAGGGTATCAGGTACAACCTTTTCGCTTTCATCTGCCATCACGACTTTTCTTACAGGGCATAGTACATTCCAGACCTACTTACATAGATTTGGATTTGTAGAAAGCGAATTATGCCAATGTGGGCGGTGGGTTCACCGAACCACTATGCCTCCGACTGCCCGTTAACTAGATGCTACCACCTGAAAAGACCCTCAGAGCTTTACTGGAAGCAATGGACACTTCATCTCGTGACGCACCCAGACAGAACTCATCAGGATGCTACAAATTTGCATTAAAAATGGAATCTTATCAACTTAGCATTTAATCTGCATAAAGTATGTGTGAAACTCTATTCTATTTTAGTCCGTCTTCCTAATCTGCAAATGTATCCAGTATCCTACTCTGTTTTCTAATTTGAACAGTATGTATTTTGTCTGTATATACCCATGCAGTAAATGTACTTTACCTCGATATTCCTCTTTCTTGTATATACATGTCATTTCTTCAACTATACTAACATTAATTATCTGAGACAGTGCATGTTAAATATGTACTCACTGATATTAATGTATCGTATACCGTACGGTATATTCAAGCAATGTAATTTATTCTTTACTGTATTGTTTCCTCGTTTGCATCTTTTAAATGTAATGTAAACTGCACATGTCAAACTGTAAACTGCACACTAATCAATGTATTTTATACCCCACTGTATTCTCATGCAATGTAATGTATGTATGTAATGCAATGTAATACACTGTTTTATAATCTGCATAATTTAAATGTAATGTAAGTACATTGTTATGTAATGTAACTTCGCCTTTTACTTCGCCTACGGTATTTAAAGAGACAATAGTTACTTCAGTCTAAGCTACAAACATCCGGTCGACCAGGTTCTCTCGAATTTTCCTCTGAGTTGGCATTACTCCGCTTGGTTTGTCCTTAGGATGGAGACCTATACCCCACAAGATGATTTTACAATTTTTAGAATGATGTCTATATCCGCGTATGCGTGTGACGACTTTTCTCCACGATAACTCTTATATCAAACTTTAAAAAATTTCTGTGTTTCGTAAGTAAAGAGTAGAATAAATTTGGGGTAAAGCTGGACGACAATAAGTGGTACTTTACTTGAAGTGTTAACAGTTTTTAATTAAAAATTTATTAAAATATAATCCAAAACTTTTCAATTTTAGTATTTAAGACTTTAACATCAATAGGAACAGCATATTAGATTATGGCTAAAATTGATAAAACGGAAGTGATACTTTTCTTGAAATTCTGAACAGATTTTCAAGAAAAAAACGTATTATGGTATAATACAAAGTTTCTCAAATTTAGTATTTAAAACTCGTATATGATTGACTACAACATATTAGATTTTGACTGTATATGATAAACCGGAATGGCACTTTACTTGGAGCATTTAACAGATTTCCCCAGAAAATTATAAAATAACTATAATAAGAGTTTAATCTAAAATAGTGTAACACATATTAAGGCTAATTCCGTAATATCTACACATGATGTTTATTCATATCAAAGCGTTCAAGAGAAGGATATTTATAACCGCGTTTCATTTGCACAATTTCAAAATTTATAAATCAGGCATCTTACCAACAAATTAACTTGCTATTCTCTTGCCTTATTGATGATGATGAGAAGCAAGAGTAAGTAGCAAATTCGAAACCACTTTTATTGTTTTGCTTCTGAGTGATCCTAGAATGCACGGTTGTCGCAGTTTAACTGTAATTCCAAAAATTAACGAGCATTCTTCACTGATTCCTAAATATCGCAGGAAGAAATGAAGTTAGATTTGTAAGTATTCGTTTCAAAGCTTTGATTGTAAATATATCATAAGGATTAATTTTCTTTTAACTAAAAACAAATTAAAATATAGGATGTTCAAATGACAGATAAAATACAGTCTTTAATAAAAAGAAATATGCTGGCAAACATTTGATTATATTTATATAAATATATAGAAACCAATTTTTACATATGGCCAATTATGCCTAATAAAATACAATCCAAAATATCGTAGCAAAGATGGCTCACCAACGGATGAGCAGTAAAGTCACTGAACACTGGTACTTCGGTCCGAAGTTCGAATCCCGCTAACGGGCTGGCTGCATGAGCATTTTCGTGGCTTTCATCATGTGTGACGTGTATAGGAGCCCTAAAATGTCCTTCACTAAGGCATCCCTACCCTTAGTCAAATAGCTCTCAAGGCTTTGCCGTAATCACATAAACCAACCCAATCGTATTGGAGACCTTCCCATTTATTCGAACAAGAAATTAGGTTTTGTTTGGAAACGATAAACTGGAAGTCGTACTTTACTTAAAGCTTGTCGGTATACGAAATGGAAATTGCGAGAGATTATGTGCTAGCCACATCAGGTGTTTTTTTTTTTTTTTTTTTTTTTTTTTTTTCCGTAATAGGGTGGGATACTTTTTCGGTAATTACAGACGAACCCATTCATCATGTAACTTTCTTATAAGCGGGGAATAATGTCCTGGGTACATCATAGGAAACAATTGGCACTACAGCCATCAGAAAGGATATGGCACACCAAATGCATATACGCCTTATATAGGAATAAAGTCCCCAGCCTTGGTTTCGAGGTAGCAATCCGATTCTAATAACCAAAACACCAACTAGAGCTAGTCGCTTTAAAAATTAAAACATTATTTGGGGGATATAAACGTAAGGGGTCTTCTTCTAATCCTTAAAATTTTGTAACTTTTAGAATTCGTATCATTTTATACATCACTTTGAGGGAAATCGGACAAATGAAAAAATACTGAAATAACGAAAAATATTGCTGTATAGGTGGTATTTTTCATATAATATTTTTTTCGAATATTATAAGATTTCTGAAAAGACTGGGGAAAAACTAGTTAAGAATTCAGAATTTTTAATGAAATATTTATTGTTTTCACTGCTTTACTCATTTCTCGAAAAGACCAAATAATTATATGTACATGAATATTTCGAAAAGTATTTTAATGCTATGCACTATTTTTAAGCTTTAATTATTTTAGTTTTGCGTAATTTCTTATTCAGTAAAATAGCATTAATTAAGTATAAAAAAGCTGAAACTATGGAAAAAATTAAAATTTGTTTCGTATTCTATGTTAATTTGACTCGATAAATGTTACATCAATCTGTACGTAATATGAGGCTAAGATATTACGACATACACTTAGGAATACATTTCAATTTAAATTATTATGCATAAAATGTCCATAAAGATTAAAAAAATCATATTTTGCTGATTTTAGATTTGGAAAATACATATTAGCCTTTTTTCATTATTAGTTCATGCTCATCCAGCGTTAAACAAATTCAGTAGTTTAACAAACTTCGCAGTTATTACACCAATATTTGCTCTGAAATAATTGTAAATACTCCTAGTATGAAAATCTGGAAAATTACATCAATACTCAAATGTTGAAAAGCAACCCAGGCATTCTTCAGTAATATGTAAATTCATATAGGTGTCATTTTTATAGCTTCAGTAAAATAAATTAATCTTCATACAATATCTTCATCTCAATATATATATACGTATATACATATATTTATATATAAGACAAAAATATAACTTATTATATTATCTGCTAGGAAATGTGGAAATGTGAAGGAAAATTTAGATAGTAAAGGTGTTGGAAATCAATAATTGGAATTTGTCATTTAGCTTGTTGAGACATCGGGTATCTTTTTTAAACAGGAGCGATGAAAAATGAGCAATGCCCTCGCCGGGACTCGAACCACGGACCTCTCGAATTCGTTTCGTCGAGCGTGCTGACCACTACACTACGGAGGCGGGAGAAATACATTATATGCTAACTGGAATTTGTAATCAGCTAGTAACATAACAGTAAAATAGACTCTTCTGAATTCTTATTTATGGCAATCTTTAGTGGCATCAAGAATATTGCTGTGAATCAGCCATTTAAAAAAAAATCTTCTTTGGTTAGGGTAAAATATAAGTAAAATTTCAAATTAATTTTGGCCATTAATATGACAAACCCACTATTAAAAAAACATTTATTTTTAAATTTCTTTAGTTGCTTTTATTTCATTTGTTTCTTAACTTTTACTTCATTTATTGTTACTATTTTTCATTTATTATTGTTTTCAAGTTAATGTATTATTCTAAAAGAACACAATTTTTATTTCTCAAATGAATTGTGTGTCATCAAGTCGGGGAATATTTTTCCCATTTCTGAAATAATTTAAGATTCCGATATTTTATAAAAATGTTTAGTAAATTTAAAACTGGAATAAGGATTTTGTTCAGAAATTCGAAAAGATGAAACGCGATTCTTTTCAATTGTTGGCGATTCTACAGTAGGATTCCAATTCCTCTTGGAAAGTCGGGATCTATGTGTGAAATCAACAGCGATTTTAATTGTTTTAATTGCCTAAATTTACTTTTACCGTAATTTAGCATTTATAAATTAAAAATTTCATTTTTTGATTTCTAAATTACAAATTCCAGCATTTCTTCTAAATTCTTGTAGAAACATTAGGATTTTTTTTGAAGCAGGATATGTGAAGAATGAGCAATGCCCTCGGCGGGGGGCTCGAACCATGGACCTCTCGAATACGCACCGAGTGTGCTGGCCATTACACCACGAAGACACATTCAAAGAAGGTGGTAGAAATACCTTAAACTTTCAGGTTCTAATGCTTCCTTAAAGCAAACTTTGATGTAAAATAACTGAATCACATGCTAAGCGTTAATTATCAATTCTTAACACTTAACGAGTAAATGAATTGTATTCACTAAAGACGGGTGTTCTATTTACGGGGTTCTTTTGAAATTCATATTGAGCAGAAAAATAAATTACGTGCTAGACAACACTGTAGCAAGATATGATATTTATGGAATAACAAATAAAAAAATTATCGCAGCAAATTTAAGACGTGTTAGGAACTTTCAAGTTACTTCAAAACATCTTTCAAAATCACTTACTAGTATAGATTCATTCTTTTAAGGTAATCCTACTATAATTAAACTTAGGAGATAATATAATCAATTAATCAATATTATTAAGTAAATAAATTATATATATATATATATATATATATGAATAAATACAAAGCATTTCAAAACCTAATCCGTCTGCATATATACGTAATAAGTTCAGGAGCAGGAAGTATTGACCCAGTTGTGATATTTTTAGGTGCAGAAATTTTGATGGCTTAGTAGTGTTGATCCATAATGACTAGTAAATTGGAGGCGAAGACAGATTAAATCTTCAGTTTTATTTTCGGCAACATGCTACTATACACAAGTCGGCACATTAAATGTGCCTGTTCCAAAAGGCTTACAATTTTGATAATTTTGTAGCGAGAAAGCGGAGCAGACATACAGCAGTGTAGCTAGGCCAAAGAGTGAAAACCAAGTGCGTAATGTTCAGGCTGAAATCTTAAGTCAAACTGACTTAGTTTTGGTTCTCAAAGCATTTTGATTGGATAGTTAATATTGTTGTAAAATTATTACTGGTTGCTTAAGTTTTAGTTCAATTTGCAGAATTACGTAAGAGTCATACGACATAGAAAGTCTGGAAATAACGCAGTGCAGAGAGGGTTACTATTTTTAGAATAGAGAAGAGAAATTAATTTGAGCTGCAAATTTAATCTTTTACATATTCTTTATTTTATATATATATATATATATTCAAAATGGAATTATATATAAATATATATTCAGAAATTAGAAATATTATTTTCTTGCATGATGATACACCAGTTCGATTTACTTTTAGTTACACAAAATGAAATCGACTCTGAATTTCACATTTGACTTTCGAATTCAAAAATAATAAGCACAACTGCAAAGTATTAATCTATAAGTGAGGAAAATTATGTTTTAGTCCCGGTTTTCTATCGCGGGAGATAAGACGGAAGGAGGAAACTCAGCCAAAGGGTTCATATTGATTGAAACGATTTCCTTTGCCGGAATGGCATGCGTGTTCGAACATTTCATCCGAATTCAAAAGGGGTTGGATTCAAATCGAGACACGAATCTTAATTTAAAATATAGGTGAGAATTGCCTTATATATAGAAAATGTACAGTTATGCTGTCATTTGTTATCAAAGCCAATAACAGTTTATTTGGAATATAACAGCCCAGTTTAAGCTTCAAAAGAAATGAATTTGTTCAATGCCTATAGAAAATAAATTTCTTTTTAAACTGGATACGTTTTACTTTAGTACCAAAATGAAATTGTAAATTATCAGTTGAGGCTAATCAAATGACCAAAACGTAATTTATTGATAACTTCAAGCATTCTGTATCAATTAAGTATATTTTCAAAGTAATATACATTCAAACGTATAGCGTGAACACACTTTAAAATAAAACGAAAAAATGTTTTTGGCAAAAATTAATGATTTTAGATAAGCAGATTATTCCCTGTAAAAGCATAAATTATTCATTGCATGTTCACTATAACACTCCTGGCCTCGTCCCTCGTCTTGGAAGTTCATAGTTGTTTCTGTAGTGACATCGCGACATATATCCACAGTTATAATTTGACATAATATAATAGTGATTCACAATTTGACTTCATAATCTGACATATTCAGTTCAGCCGTCGCAACAGACTAGTATGCCCTGCGTTATTTTTTTTACCTTTCATAGAGCACCTAAACTATAAAAGTTACAAGCGTTTAAATCAATCTTCATTGACAGGTAGATTATTCCACTGTTACCACATTCTAAGTTACGCTGTTTTAAGTTCCACACTTACGCTTTCACATCTCATAATTGCAAAATTTATTTTCAAGAAATCCAAAGCTAAAATGCGTATGACTCCACCCTATTGCAAAAAAGCTATCTGGTTTCAGTTACCTGAACTGTCACCAATATGTTAGGCTCCGATTAGTACTGCAGCACGTTTAACTTAAGTTGAACTATTTCTGAGAGAAAAAAAGCGATTAAAACGTACTGCAGCAAAAATGTCTGTATTATCAATATTTCCTCGTGTGCTAATTATTAATAAAAGTATTCAAATTTTTCTATCGCCTTGACCAAACTATTTTGTATACAAAAGATAAAAAAATCACCGTTTTTAAAATATTATATTTATAAATACATAATAAATAAATAGAGCAACCATATAAAATAAATATTTATATATTTAATTAGTTTATTTAATTATATAAACGTTTATATAAATAAATATTTAAATAAACATTTGAAACTAAACTAAACTTTTTGGAGAAAGTACTAAATTAAAACTGGTTAATGAGTAATTACACTTCATTTTTTTAACTTTGATTGTAAGTCTTCCAGTACTTCATTTTCAGCACATTTCGGAGTATTGCATTCGTTATCTAACTTTATTCTTGACAGCACATCAGCCAGTGTATTTTCGTTCCCCGCAGTATGTTTTATAATTAAGTTAAATTCTTGAACTTTAAGTGCTGAACGAATCAATCTTATTGACAAATATTTTCCTGAATATGAAAGTCCTATGGCTGCATGATCTAAATAAGCTGTGAACGGCGGTTTTTTAAAATACACTCGGAACTTTTGTACGCCTTATAAAGCTGCGAGAGTTTCGTGCTCGGTAGCAGTCTAGTTTATCTACGTGGGATTAAGTGTTTCACTAAAATACGTCTGGCGTCTCTTTTTTTTTCTTTGATATCATAAACTAATGACGTCTAGAAAGACTGTGGAGGAATTATCCTCGGGTCTGATGGTAACAGACAAAAGTCACCTGACTTTCAGTCAATCACAAAGAGTTGCATGGCCCCACTTCAGCTTACATAAGCCAACACTTCTGGCTTGACTTAAACAAGACTGACTGACTAAATGTTGAACTTCAAATAAAATGTAATTAAACTATCCTGACGGTTCACAGGATAATTTAATTGCGCAGGAAGTCTCTGACTCGTAGAAGCCGGCAGAACAAGGCTTAATGGCTAGAAGCACTCAACCTCACGGAATCAAATCCCTCGTAAGTAACAACGTGGCCTTCAAGCAGGCATAACAAGCTCTAAACTCATATTCCGAAACCTTCGCTTAAATATCACTTCTTTTACCCTTAATTTGATTTACCGAACGCTAACTGATAAACATTCTGGTGGAAAAACCCGAGTGAGAGTTACTTGAAATACCACCATCGACACAGGAAAAAAATTTACTATCATTCGAAAAGTTCTGGCTCAAGGAGTGGAATGTAAACTCATCTGGACGCCGCCCTGCGTTATTCTTCAGACTGTATCCGGTGATAAATTTTATGCTGATGGAAAGTTAAACGTTGTTATCACGTTTGAAAATGCGGCCTACCATCAGACGGTATATGTGACCGGTTTTGCAAAATATTGCATGCTAGTATTAAGTTTAAGAAAATACAAATTTTATGAACTGTAACAGCAACAAAGTAATTCTCTTAGCCTCAGCACTCATCGATCTATCGAGAACTGTCATCTCGGGAAGCGTTGCTAGGGTAAGTGGTAAAGAGACAGTTATTAGGAAAGGCGGAGTAGCTGCAGCATGTAATCCGGTGACTTGCGTTAAATGAAGCAGTAATCCTCAGGATTTCATGTATTCGGGAAGCCTAACATCGGAGTTATTGCAGAATGCACAACTAAACAATGAAGGGAAGATTGCTGCTAAACGTGGCAGTCAGAAATTTCAAGATGGTTTCTCCCGCATCTGTTCTGATATAGGTCGAACCAGTTTGGCACAGCACAGAATCCATACTGTGGATTATCCACCAATCAAATAACATCCCAGACGTCTTCCAATTGCTAAACAACAAGAAGTTGAAAAATTCTAAAGCTCATGCAACAAAGCGATGTTATTCAGCTTTCAGCAAGTCCTTCGGTAGCTCCGTTCTTTCACCTCAGAAAGAATTGTGATTGAAATTGTTTGTGCGTTGACTACTGCTGCTTGAATGTCATTACCAAGATAGACAGCTACCCTCTTCCCGGAATTGTGACATTCGAGGCACTTTTTCTAAAAACAAGAGGATTTCGATGCTTGCTTTAAAGGATGGGTACTGGCAGGTAGAGATACACCCTGATGACCGAGAAAAGACAGCATTTACTACCAGAGAAAACGTTTGGCTATTCTAGGTGATGCCGTTTGGATTATGTAATGTGTCGGACATATTCGTGGAGACCGTGCTAAGAGGTATGTCCTGCGAAGCCTATCTTATATACCTGGATAAAATCATTATCACCGGGAAAGGTTTTAAACAGTATTTAGAAAAATGTTAGAAAGGGCTTAAGAAATTTCAGGAAAGCAATATAAAGTCCTGCCAACTCGTTTTTGAGTGGATTACAACTTCTTCCATGCTAGGTGCCGGTACTACGCGGCTAATCCACCCTCAGAACAAGGCCCAGGGATTCAACCCTTGTCCCGACACCTTGGAAAGTAGTGACATCAGCCGCAATACGGCGATCCCGGTCCTTTATATGCTACCTACCAGTCGCTCCGGCTGTCCGTCGCAGAGGGGCATTACCCAGCAGCCCAGGACTCTACCTCGCCAAGCTACTAGAACCTTCTATTCCAGGATCTGACAGACCCACAGGCCGACAAATGAATGATCATTCCGGAACCTCCAGAACCACTAGGTTCGTAATTTGTGTACTACTGTGGCCGAGACTGCCTAGGTACAGATCCTAGCAAGTAGCTTCACAGAGTTCTCGGCGCCGGACCCCAGGTGGAAGTCCTGCCAAATGTAACTTGTTCGGCCAAATACTGACTTACCTCGGACATGCCATCTCTACCGAAAGTGTGTCAACAAATCCAGAAGAAGTGTCGGCAGTTAAAGTTTGGAGACGCCCCAAAAATGTGCATCAGCTGAGAAGTTTCCTGGAGTTTTGCACCTACTACACCTACGACTATTTGTGAATGACTTTTTTTCCATCACAAGGCCACTTCACAAACTAACAGAGAGCATGCAACAGTTCTTGTGGCCAAACGAATGTGACGATGCATTTAATAAACTGAAGGAAGCTTTAAATCTCTGAAAATTCTGATGTATTTCAGCTCACCAAGTCATTTTTTCTTCTCACAGGCGCGAACAATGAGAGTGCCAGTGGCATTTTGTCTCAAGAAATAAACTTGCGATATTAGTTGAAAGGCAGTCTCATCTGGCCTTTTCGGATTCTTCAACTAAAACAAAGGAAATCCCGTCCCTGTATTACTTCATCGATGGCATAGCATTGTCTGAGATACAAAACGTCTTCTGAATGGCGAATGTCAAGGATGTGTAAATTGCTTTAGTGTGCGCCATGAAAGTCATGGGCAGCCCAAGCCTCGAAAAACGTGCCAAGATGAACGTGCATGAAATTACTGTGTTATCGGAAAACAATTGCTCGTAATAGTTAAAACGAAGGATATTTCCACCATTAGATGTACGTGAAGAAATTCGTGCTCCGCACGGACAATGCATTTTTGAAATTGTTCTTAAATTTCAAAGAAAACCCGAAACGCAAATACCCAAATGGATATAGAGACTTCAGGAAGATGGCACAACTATCTGTACATAATGTTACAAATTCAACGTCGTCTGATCTAGACCCATAGATGGATGAAAAGGTCAGGCAAGACTAATTGGAAGCCTGCGGCATCAAACACATAATTGATTTAATGAAGTCTTCAGATAGGAAACATACCTGGAAGAAAATTTCGGTCTATAGGCTTACGACGAATTAATATTCAGCAATCTGAGACTCATTACATATTCGAAACGGTGTCTTGCATCGGAAGATTGAATCAGATGATGGAAAGGATGTTTATGCTTCCCCGATTCCCGATCTCCGACGTCCTTTAAGAAACATATGGCAGCCTGACAAGAGGCCACATCGGAATAATGAAGATGAATGAGTTCAAGAGCGCTTTTACTATAGAAATGCAAGGGCTAAAGTGGTGCCAGTCTTGCGATCCCTGCGCGGCCGGAAGAAGTCGTAGAAACGCAGCTGAGGAAAGCTTCAAATTTACAGTGTAAGAGCAACTTTTGAAAGCACCGCCTTCAATATTTTGGAACCTTTGCCAAAATCTGTTAATGGTCACTACTTCCTCCTTTGTGTCATTGATTACTTTACAAAATAGCCTGAAGCATATCCTTTCAAAGATCAAGACGTTGTCACTGTAGCAGAATGTAATAATACAGTATTTTATTTCCATGCTTGGAGTTTCTCGTTAGTTGCATTCCAATTAAGGAAGGAATTCTATATTGGCTATAATTAGCTCTATAAACTACTCGGCATAGAGAAAACCCAAACAAACCTATACATCCGCAGTCAGACTGTATGGCAGTGAGGTTTCATCAAACGGTCCTGTATAAACTCTCGCTAAGGTTTGCGGAAACAACAGGACTGAGACAAGAACCTACCTCTGTTCTTACTAGCCCCATCGCAGTGCTGTCCACGAGACTACCGACTATTCCCCATGCCAGATGCTTTTCAGGCGGGACCTTCGCCTGCCTCTGTGTGATCACTTAATTGTTCGCTGTCCGGATATGCTTCACCGGCTGATGAGTAGATTCAAAATTTTCAGGCACGGTTTGAAGTCATCTATAATTTGGCACGTGAGTCAGCTTGGCGACGGAGAAGATGAAAACACTGTAGCAAACGAGAGCTAGAGGACATCGGTTCAAAGAACGCGATAATTGTGGTTATTGAGTCTTATTCGATTAGAACGATTCTTTTCTAACCTGCAGTAATCCTTGACGTTCCTTGCACAGTCCTAAACAGTATAAATGTCTTCGTATTGCGGATCCGTAATTCATCAAATTGTAATCCTTAAATCGTTCAGTACGGCAGGCTGGCCCCTTGCTATAACCATAGTACGTAGTCCCCTTAGTGTATATAATATAAATTGTATATTAACATCATGGCCCTATTTGTATATAAATTTCTAAATTTAAGCATTTAGTTAGAATTTGTTTTACTGCATGTGATTTACTCAAATTACCATTTTAGTATTACATTGATTTTCCCTAATTGTAAGTATCGCTTCTTGTTCAGGGATTGTACTGCCCGAGACGCAGTCTTTCATTTAATTACAAGTATTTTTTGTATGGCCTTTATATTAAACTATTCCTTCAGCTTCGCGTGAAGATTAAACAAAATATATCAGGCAACCATGTTCAGTATGGTGGTTACTGCTGCATGTAGTGGCGGCTTGGGACAAGGTTCGAATCTCGAAAATTTGCATGTTTCTAAGTGAATAGTGTTTGTGTGGCATGGGGGTATTTAATATGATGAGGAACCAAAACTGTTTGCGGGGAAAATTTTATGTTTAATTTGGTAAACTGAAGGAAATATTCACAAAAATTAGCAAGTTTCCATGATTATACATAAATGTTCTGATACTTGTATGTCAGTGTTTAATATCAAATTAAAACTAATACTTTGAATAAAATTACTCAGCAGCTTCTAATATTAGTAAACCAGATTTTAATGCAGAAAATTAAACTACTGTTAAATTTTTAAAGCTCAAGTAACACGAGGTAACTTCTTTCTGAAATTTGGGAACGTCTTCAAAAGCTATCGTTAAGTGATGAAACGTTTCCTTAGGAAGTCAGCAAACTTTTTTAGATGATTAACAGAAAATTTGGTATTCCTATGATTGATCATAAATATGTGTCCTAGAACTGCTTAAAGATTTGAAAATCGTGTATTAAAAATATTCACGTATGTTATACTAACAAATAAGGGCATAAAAGTATATCGATGGGAAATTCTGACCTTAAGTGAGGAAAAATTATATTTTTATCTTTTATTTATCAGTTAACTTATTCAAGCCAATATAGAGAGGCAGAGAAAAAAGAGGAAAAAAAATATTATATTAAGTTTTACTAGATAGTTTCTAACTTCTTAGACGAATAACATACCATACTTCTACAATATCTTTTTTCCCAGTATTTTAAACTTTTCCCTTTTTCCTATTGTCGTTTCGCAAGATGATGCTTTGAATCGGCAAAATTTTTATCGCAGCTATGTTGTATAAGACGATGTTTTTAAAAGTTATGTTTCAAAGAATTGAGAAGCTTTTTCTTGCTTTTCTCTATATTTTATATAACTATATTTCCTCTTTTCTCTGAGACGTTTTTCTTTCGCGAGATTTTTGCCACGATGTGTTCGGCAGATACCAAGTGGAACCTGAATGAGCTTGTTCGTTGTGAGAATGAAAGTATCTTTACTCTTATTTTCTGTAACAAGAAAGCATATTATAATTCTGTCAACTCAACTTGTGGCCCTGAAGCCTGAACTTTGTGCAAGAACACTCGTTTGAATTGAATATGGAGCTTCGAAACGAAAAGTGATGACAACTGCCAATCCAGTTGATACGTATTTAAAGATAAGTAAAAGTTAATGTTTGATGATTTGTAGTTAAGTAAAACCAGAACTAAAAGGATAGAAATTAAGAATTCTGGTCAACCTGACCTAATTTCGTTTCTACTGATCATCTGTATCATTTAAAATGTTCTGTTGGAATTAAATAATTATTTTATATAAGGTTTGTTCGTCCTACGCATATCGCATAAGCTCTGTAGTAAACCAGTTCTATTTGTACTGAAACAAATTTTGAAGTGTTAGATTATTATATTTTTCATGTTTAGCAAATGAAACGTTTGTTATCTTGAGTCATTCCCCAGAAAAAGTTACTATATTAGTTGAAACGTGCTCCAGATAAAAATAAATTATTGGCTTGATAGAATTGTGAGAATTTGCATTTCGGTTTTCATAACATACTTCCCTTGGACTTCGAGATCTTGTCGTGGTCTGGGAGCTTTGTCTCCTAAGGGAGACAGTCTAACACCGAGCTCCGTGAAGATGACAAAAGTAATGTTTAAAGAAGTGCGGGCAGATTCTGTTATTGAAAACAATGAATTGGTTAACAGCGTTCGTAATGTTATAAGCGATATAAAAACTGCAGTAGATGGGTCTGCTAGGATAAGTTTGACTTTAAAGAAGAAAATATTAAATGTGGAAGAGTCGGTTTTTGGAACGTTTCTTGACAAGCATTGGAGAGTAGCTTGTTGATGGGCAAATTAGAAGAGAGAAAGGAAGTTGTGAAACCTCAGCAGAAAACTGTTACGACATTTGCTGATTTAGTCAAAGATAGTATTTTGATCTATCAGAAAAAGAGTAATATATCGCCTAAAGGGGTTATATCTGTAATGATGGAAGCGGAGGATTACGTAAAATTAAAAACTGGAATTTGTTATATAAGAAACGTTAACAATTTTGATCTTGGTGTGTAATGTTCAAATAATAATGATATCAATCTTGAAGAAATGAAAGGGTAACCTTTATTGAAAGATGATTTGCAGGATAAATTACCTGCAAAGAAGAAACCAAAGATATAGATGATAGATGATGAAAGATAGATTATACGATATAGATGGCGAGAAGAAAACAGATGAGACCATGAAAGCAGTAGTAAGGCAAAATGAGAACTTTTAATGAAGGGGATATTGAAGTATTATTCCCTATAAAAGAAAAAAAAATAGTAGATTGCATTGGGTTATTCAAGTTCAACCAGAAAAGGTTATGTCAGGGTCGCGTTTGGAAAACAATTTAAGATAGGTTTGAAAAACAGTTAAACAATATTTAAATGCAACAAGATGTTTTAAGTGTCAAGTTTTGGACATTTTCAATCAGATGTAATACGTAGCAAATAATTGTTCGTTGCTCAGGATCCAGGCATAATTGTAAGAGCTGTTCTAGAAATACCGTCTGTATTAATTGAAAAAGTTCACATTTGACGTATAAGCTGGATCTTAAAGTGAATCAAAAAAGTTTAGATTGTAATGTGCATGCAAGATTTGCACTTTTATCGTCAATACACCTTCATGAAACCTAATTGAAATTCAACAAGTTCAATTAAATGACAAACATTTTAGAAAAAATATTGTATCTGATAGATAGATGTTCTGATAAAAATGAAAATTTCGCAAACTGGAGTGACCAAGGTTATCTTATGAACTAGGTAATTTTTCTAGCTATTCATACGAGGCAGATACAGAAGAAGACCAGTTAGTAGTAGCGCTTCACGAACGAGAAAGAGTACTAAAAGAGCATCATGCTGCTCCATCAATTGGATATTACGGAATCGAAGGGCATATGATAGAATTACAAAGCGGTACTACTAGACTGGTATGCTCACATATATTACCAATTGTACCAAGAACTGCCATGATTATAGTCGTTAAACTCAGTAATCAGAAGCCTTCTGGACAATTGCTAACTCTTATCTATAATCAACTATTTGAATCGCTTTCAATAGATATATCTGGACCTTTACCGCAGAATAATGAAAATATATGGGTTTTCAACGTAAAAGATTCTACCACCAAGTGGGTGGAACAATTTTAATAAATCATTGAAGTTATTTTCATTAATCATTGTTTAACAACAGCTAAAGAGTGTGCAATTACACTAATAAAAGAAGTCTTCCTGCAAAATGATCTACCTAGATATAATCGTTAGGAGAGCGGACCACAATTTGTTGGTACTATAAAGCAACAAGTTTTGCTTCCTCTTGTAAACTAGGCAAAGCTTAACTCATGTTTATCAGACCTTAAGCCTCGTTTGGACATGTTAATTGAAAGCGATCATACTTCCTGAAGCGAGAAGCTATCAACGATTAGATTCGCCTTTAAAACAGCAAACTTTAAATTCACCGGGAAGTCAGCTGCTTATCTAGCCATGTTTAGGTGAGAGTTACGTACTACTGTTGATATTCCCCATGTTGTTTGAAGTATAATCAAAAATAATAATTTCTTTCCCGATATAACGCATTATCTAAAGAAAATCTCCAATTTTATCAAAGAGATAAAAGATCGAATAGAGAAAAACCAAGTTAATCATAAGTTCTATGCAGGTAAAAAAATTAAAGCTGCAATTTTCAAACAAGGTGACAAAGTATGGTTTATAATTCACCCTCTTAGAAATTGTGATAGGAATCAAACTATTAAGTTCATACCAAGGCACAATGGTTCTTACACCATCTTATTCCAGATGATCGCCAACTTGGTAAACTATCACTGCTACTGATAAGCCCTTTCTCTCATAGGTGTGTGCTCTGTGTCTGCACTGCAATCATATGAATGTAAAAAACGTATGCCCAATTCCCAATTCGAGGAATAAGCCCACTAAGGAAGCCCTACACGCGGTGGATGTATTATCTCTATTAAAGAGCAGCCATCAAGACTAGCAAACAGTAGTTTGAGGAGAAGATGGTTATATACGTCTGTCGTATGGCACGATTCATCATTCGAACAGTGTATCTGCTCTTGGTCACGTGATACGTGACTCATCCGCAGAACTTTCATTCGTGCTTTGGGTGATGTAACTAGATGGAAAAATTTATTTGGACACGGTGCGCGAGCGATGTAGTATAGAATTCATTTGCTTTGATATTTGTGTGTATAGTTCAGTGGATAAATATATATGAATCATGAATTAATAACTTAATTACTTGCCTCGAGATGTCTTTACTATGAATTCTTGTAACAAGAAAGTATGTTTTAACTCAAAATTTCCTGCAAGCTTCAATCTGTATATTACCTGAACTTCACTAAAGTCCCATCAAATTCAGATCCATTGCGCGCGGAGTTAAGTACAAAAAGCAAAAGCTTTAAATATTACCACCATCCTATAAATATTTTGTCAGATTGCTTAGTAATTACAGTAATTACACTATTAAAATTATTCCTAAGAATTGAATTATCTCGAATAACCAATAAGTCATTAAAACCTTTTCGAAAATTCACATCATAAATATTAAATGTTATGACCTGGTAAAATTACGAACTACTCGTACGTTATGTCTGGATCAAGAGCAGTCTCATTGAGCTATGCAATCTTTTAGCAGATATCGAAGTAGTTATGAAATTGAGAAACTGGCTTATGTATTTTGTTGCACGCTTTTTCACAATTGTATAAAATTTCAAGATCAACTTTATCGACAAATTAAAGGTATTCCAAAGGATATGACTATTCTATGACTACTTGGTTCTTATTCCTCTTTGTTAAAGACCATAATTTTATCGGAAAATTCAATCAGTAGAAGAACAGTGAAATTGAAATACTGGCACAGTTGGAAAAATGAAGTTTTGAGGTAAACGTGTTTAAAGTTTTCCTTGGTTTTGAAATGTGGGAATTAAACACTTAAAATTGATGGATTAAAGAATAAGATTCATATCTAAAAGGCTTTATAGGAGTTCTGTTAGCGGTTATAATTATAAAATGTTGCAAAATTAATATTATTTAAAAATAAATTTTAACGAATTGTATTATTCTTGTCACTTTTTTCTTTTCTTTTTTACTTTATATTGAACTGTACTGAAGTTCATGGCTCATAATAATGAATATATTTAGACAAGAAATTAAAATATTTAATGATATTACTACATTATGACTTGTACTGTAAAGTTACAAAATTATATCCTTAATGTTTTAATGATACATCATTAATCAAAATACAAGGAAAGTGAACAATTTCTCAAGAATAACCTATATTTTTAAGTTTCAAAATAGAACTTACTTCTATGATTCGAATTTTAGGTTAGGCTAAAATGCTAAATAATAGCTTGGTATTGCGTCTCTGGCTATTAAATGAACAAATTCTTTTCAGACATTGCAAGACATTTGTCGTAAGTTAAAGAACAACTTTTGACAAAAGACAATTTTCAATTTCAAAAACATTAAAGTTATTAATTGGCACTCAGATAATTCCAGAAAAATTACTACAGACACTATAATAAATCAAACAGCCAGAATAAGAAAAGTATTTTGTTACAATGAAGAATTTTTAAAGGAATATAAACTTTTAAATAAAACTCTCAGTAATAATAAAACTCTGTATATTTTTATACAAAGGTATCTCGCTAAATTACACTAATCAGTTAAACAGTTTTCAAAAGTTTTACAATTACATAACGATTCTGAATAAACTGTTTAATATTTTCTTGTTACTCGTTTACTAACTTAGGTGCTCATTTCAGTTTTAAGACCTATAGACGCTCTCTCAGCTGAAATTCTTTACTGTAACCTCTGTCATTTTTTCGACAACCGTTCTTTTTCCCCTTCTGCGATAAAAATTACGATTGTGACCGCATTTGTTTTGCTTGATTAAGATAATGCACTCCAGGGTTCCTGAGAGCAGTGATGCCTTACTGGAGAATTTTAAGAGCAATTGACTTGAATCTACTATATATGAGGAAAACCACGAAATTTTCACGCAGCCAGCCCTTTCGCCTAGAATCGAAATAAGGTCAAACTACCAATGCTCAACAGCTTCAGCGCTCAGCCACTCGGGGTTAGGGGTTCAGCCCCCTAACCACGTTTATCAAAATCGTTTATAAGAGTAGTATTTCCTAGATTTTAATTCACAAACTACCCGTGCAAAATCGGTGAAGGAACTTCTATGTCTTCTCCAAGCCGAGGGGAAGAAAATACCACTAGCTGTCATACAAAGACTTGTGGAAAGATTGCCACGGAGGGTCCACGCTGTAATTACCTCTCGTGGAGGCTCTACCAACTATTGATTTTGAATAAAGTTAGTTTTTATTTTCTATCACAGGTGTCCAAATACTTATTGGTAGTCAGTTAGTCCTCGATATTTTCCAGTTAAATGACAATGATCAATTACATTTTTTCTCTTTTGGTAAAAATTCGTTTTCACATTCATGACATTTATTAGTTGTTTTAGAATGACTTTCATCAAAATTTATAATAGATTAAATATCTTTATGGTTTTCATCTTATATCTTACTAAATTTCTCAAATTTCACTAGCATCTTTTTTTAACGAATTCAGAAAATTTTTCCCTGCATCATTTTCCTTGTAATAAACTGGAGGGTTAAAATACTCATTATTATATTTATTACAATAACTGAATACTCCAGCATTATTTTTTTCATATTTAAGTGTATAAGAACTTTTATTTGATTTTAACTCTGTTATATTAATTTCTTTATTACTAAGATTTTATTTATCTTTTAGATATTATTTATACAATACATTATATATTTTTCTTCAGTTATATTTATAAGTTCTTTTGATTCATATTTATAAGCTAATCTACGATTTGGTTGACAAGTTGTTGGATGCATATTTAATATTTGCATTTCTTTTTTTCTTTGTATATTTTATTTCCTCACTGCTTAATTTTATGTTATGATTTTTGCAATAATCTTGTTACTGGCAACGTGCTTTATTTTACTATTAAGTTTGTGTGAGTGGCAACAGTTGTTCATGTTTATGTTTCAGTAGAATAGCGTTCTTAGCCGCACTGCGCTGCAGGCAATTTTTCTCTTAAAGAATTTTATGTTTTAGAATAGCAATAAAGTTTATTATACAAAGCTGATGCTTTTTAGTTCAAGGCAATTATTTGGTTCCCCAGGTGAGGCATTTAATGCTATTTAATGTGTTATTATTATATGCTTTAGAACTGTGTTTAACGAACTTTTAAGTACTGGTACTGCGAATCGTCTGCGTGACGTCAGAAAGATAAGCGGAAATATTTTTTGCTGCTTAAGTATCTTGTTGAAGTTATTTGTGCTTATTAATCATTATTCATGGTAATAATGACAGAATTAAGTGAATCTGATCTTAAAAGATTAAGAGGACGAACGAAATCTACCCTAACGCGGCTTCACAATAGTTTCAGTAATCAGTTACGTTTAACGGAATTAAAAGCACGATTAGAAAGAATTGAACAAATATTTAAAGAATTTGATCAATATGATGCTGCTTTACCCGAAGAAGCTTCTGAAATTGCTGAATTCGAAGCTAAATATTTTGAAACGAAAGTAATGTATCAATCCGCCATTGAATCCGTAACGGCCAGAAATGTTTTGATTTCAAATCCCACTGCAGTTGAGGCTAGCTTTAAACTTCCGCGTTTAAACATTCCGAGTTTCAATGGTAAATATACTGATTGGCTTAATTTTAAAGATCTGTACATGGCGACAGTTCATACCAATCAGTCATTAGGGAAAATTCAGAAATTCCAATATTTGATAGGACTTTTAAAAGACGAACCAGCTGCTATTATTAAGCACATTCCGATTTCCGAAACTACATACGATGAGGCTTGGGACAAATTGATGAATCGTTATGATAGAAAAAATCAAATTGTAATGTCGCTTGTCAGAACATTTCTTTAGCAACCCAAAATTACTAGCGCTGATTCTGTTAATCTAAGAAAACTATCTGATACATCTGATGAAGTTATCCGTGGATTAAAATCTCTTGGCGAAAAGGCTTCGTCTAGAGATGTTTGGCTAATTTATTTTTTGTTAGAAAAAGTCGATCCGGAAACGCGCCATTTATGGTCACAAAAAAATGGTGAAGAAGAATTTCCTACCTTAGAATGTTTTTTGGAATTCTTAAACTCAAGATGTGTTTCACTTGAAATGTTAAACACTCATAATACTGAAAAGCGAGTATCGCATAAAAATCAGTGCTCTGTTTCGAAGAATGTTTCACATAATAATAAAAATTCTGTTCTAAAATGTCAGCATTGCAATGGTTCTCATTTTTTATCAAAGTGTTATAAATTTAAAGGTGCAGATATTACGACTAGGAAAAATATCATTCGCAAGAATTTATTATGCTTCAATTGTTTCGGAAATCATCAATTAAAATTTTGTTCATCGCAGAATGTGTGTTCTATTTGCAAAGCAAAACACCATACTTTACTGCATGAAGATATTAAAAGTAATAACGTAGTTGTGTCAAATTCATCTCCATCTGATGAACAAATTTCTAATTCAGACGAACAAAATAATATTTCGAGTTTTTCTATTCAGGGTCAGAGTACTTCATTTTTACCAACGGCGGCAGTAATAATTTACGATTCTGCTGGTCAAGGTCACGAATGTATCATTCTTTTTGACAGTGGAAGTGAAGCTTCTTTCATCAGTGAATCATTTATTCGACAATTAAATATACGCAGACAAAATGCCCGTATTTGCGTAAAGGGACTTAATGATTCTGAAGCAGCTTTGACTCGTGGTTATGTAAATGTAAAATTGTTTCCGAAATCTGAGTTGAAAAAAAATGGTGTTTTAATACAAGCATATATTCTTAAAAAATTAACTTCGCATTTGCCTTCAGTAAAGATTGATGGCAAGGACCTTGATTATTTGAATTCAATTAATCTTGCAGATCCGAATTTCAGTACGCCCAAACAAATAGACATGATAATTGGAGCTGACTATTTCTTTTCTCTGCTTCAGCCAGGGCAGATTGTTGGCTATAAAAATGTAATTGCGCAAAATACTATTTTTGGTTGGGTTGTATCAGGCAGAATTAAAACAGAAGGCAATACTCCGCATCCCATTAGTGTTAATCGCATTAGTTTACATATTGAGGATAACGTCGATGCAACACTTAAGCGTTTTTGGGAGTTGGAAGAATTAACGTTCCAAAATCAGAAGTCAACAATTGAAGAAGAGTTTTGTGAGAATCATTTTAAAGAAAATTATCGAGTAGACGGAAATGGCAGATTTGTTGTCCGACTGCCCATTTTCAGTAATGCTGAAGAGTTAGGCGACTCCAAACCTTTGGCTATTTCTCGTCTTCTATCCATGGAAAGAAAATTTGATTTAGATAAAGAACTTTGTAGGCAATACAAGGAGTTCATGCAAGAATACGAAACTTTAAATCATATGGTTCCAGTTGTTGAGAATGAAGAAAATAAGCAAGTATATTATCTACCGCATCATGCTGTTGTTAAACCGACTAGCTCTACCACTAAACTTCGTGTAGTATTTGACGGTTCATGTAAACCTAAAAATTCAGTTTCTTTGAACTCTGTTTTAGGGGTAGGTGCAACACTACAACGAGATATATTTTCAATATTGCTCAACTTTTGTATACATAAAATAGCTTTTTCTGCTGACATAGAAAAAATGTACCGCCAGATTTTAGTAGATAATGAGGATCAACATTTACAAAGAATTGTTTGGAGAGAATCTGTTAATTCAAAAATGCAGACATATAAATTATGCACAGTTACATATGGCACTGCATCTGCACCATTTTTAGCAACACGCTGTTTGTGGCAAATTGCTTTGGATGCAGAACAGGATCATCCTCATGTATCCTCCGTTCTTAAAAATGATTTCTATGTAGGTGATTGTTTATCTGGAGCAAACAGTTTAGAGGAAGCAGTTGACCTATGTTCTAAGCTTTCACAGCTATTACAGAAACGTGGATTTAATTTAAGGAAATGGAGATCAAACTGCTCAAAGCTTCTCGAAAATTTATCCATTGATAATCATGAAGAAGGTGACCTGGAAGTTCACTCAGATGAATGTGCCAAGACTTTAGGGCTGTTTTGGAACTCTACAGAAGACATATTTTTATTTAACATTTCTATGGATTTGGGGACTGAAATTACTAAAAGAAGGTTCATTTCTCAATCTTCTAAAATCTTTGATCCTCTTGGCTTGCTATCACCATGTACAGTCAAGTTGAAAATGTTTTATCAGCAATTGTGGTTTTTAAAACTTGACTGGGATGCCCCACTGCCTAAAGAATGGGAAGAGAAGTTGCAGCGACTTCAAGAAGATCTTAAGGCTCTCAAAAATGTTAAAATTTCGAGGTGGCTTCAAACTACGTCTAACCACATCTATCTGCATGGTTTTTGTGACGCGTCAGAATCTGATTATGCTGCTGTTATCTACTGTGTTCAACCAACATCTCACGACAGAAATGAAGTCAATTTGGTGGTTTCTAAAACTAAAGTTGCTCCCATTAAACAAGTGTCCATACCTAGACTGGAACTCCTAGGTGCATTGCTCCTTGCCAGATTAATCAAAGCTGTCCGTAAAGCCTTCTCCAGTACTGAAATTTCGTTTCACGCTTGGACTGACTCTAAGGTTGTTCTCTGTTGGTTAGCAGCTCATCCTCGAAAATGGAAGCCTTTTGTGGCAAACAGGACTTCAGAAATATTAGATGCTATTCCCTATCAACAGTGGAGCTATATTTCGTCGAAACAGAATCCTGCCGATCTTCCTTCTAGAGGAATCGATCCTAAAGTTCTACCGAACATATCCCTATGGTGGCATGGGCCATCATTCTTAGCGTTCGACAGTTCAAAGTGGCCTCTACAATGTTCTGTCAGTAATGAGACTAACAGTGATGCAACTGTCTTAACTGAACAAAGGACAAAATCAATTTTTTGTACAACAGCTTATTTGACTAATGACACTCTGGACAATTTATTTCAGAACTGTTCTTCTTTATCTAAAATAGTTAATGTAATTTCCTTTTGTTTAAGATTTATTTCTAGGTGCAAAGAACGGGTCTTTGGTTCTGAAGATAATAGGTTAAAAAGTCCTGCAGTAGTACCTTCATCTAATGAAAGGCAAGCAGCTATGAAGTTGATCATTAAATGGATCCAGTTTGTGCACTTCCATAAAGATATAAAGGATCTCAAAAATAATTCATCTTTAAGTCCTAAAAGTGTTTTAAGCTCACTTTTTCCTTTTTTAGATGATGATGGTGTTTTACGGGTGGGAGGTAGGCTGCAAAATTCTGACTTGTCATTCAATGCTAAGCATCCCATAATTATACCAGGTCAACACAGGATTGCTTTGTTGCTTGTTAAACAATATCATGTAACTTATATGCATGCAGGGCCCAGTTTACTAGCTAACATTTTAAAGCAAAGCTATTGGATTGTAAATGGTAAGAAACTTATTCAGTCTTTTATCCATAAATGTATTGTTTGTCACAGATATAAATTGTCATCTAATAATCAGTTAATGGGAAACTTGCCAAAACAAAGAGTAACACTTGAGAGACCATTTTTTAGCACAGGTATTGATTATGCCGGTCCTGTAATTTTGAAATGTTACAAAGGTCGTTGCTTTAAGACCACTAAAGGTTATATAGCTTTGTTTGTATGTCTAGCTACCAAAGCTTACCATATTGAGGTAGTTAGCGACTTAACTGCAGATTCTTTCATTGCTGCTCTTAGGCGATTTGTATCGAGGCGTGGTACACCTCGATACTTATTTTCGGATAATGGTACGAACTTTGTTGGCGCAAAAAGAAAATTGTCCGAATTGCAAACTCTGCTACTTTCACTTAACAGCAATGAATTGATTTTAAATTATTTGGCTGAAAATACTGTGGAATGGAAAATGATTCCACCTGCTTCTCCCCACTTTGGTGGTTTGTGGGAATCAGGGATCAAGTCCATAAAATTTCATTTGAAAAGAATGATAGGAGAGACAAAGTTAACATTTGAAGAATTAACTACTTTACTAACTCAAATTGAAGCTGTGTTAAATTCACGCCCCTTATCTAAAACTAATCACAATGATGTAGGTAATTTAGATGCTTTGACTCCATCACATTTTTTAACTGGGGATGTTATTACTAGCATCCCAGAACAGGATTTTTCTAATATTCCCAAACCCACTTTATTAAAACGATGGGAATTATTACAACAAATGAAACAAGGCTTTTGGAAGAGATATTATAAGGAGTATTTAAATTCCTTACAACAAAGATACAAATGGAAGCAACAACTTCCAAATTTGTCTGTAGGTGATATTGTATTAATTAAGGAGGACAACATGCCTCCTGGTGTTTGGCCTTTAGGTCGCATTGTTGAAATCCATCCAGGAAAGGATGGCAATGTTAGAGTTGTTACAGTAAAAACTGTTAATGGTTATTTTAAAAGACCTATAGTAAAACTTTTACCATTGCCATTGCATCGGGAATGATCTATTGTTAATGCAATGGCAAGGGTGGGAGTTAATGTTGGATGCATATTTAATATTTGCATTTCTTTTTTTCTTTGTATATTTTATTTCCTCACTGCTTAATTTTATGTTATGATTTTTGCAATAATCTTGTTACTGGCAACGTGCTTTATTTTACTATTAAGTTTGTGTGAGTGGCAACAGTTGTTCATGTTTATGTTTCAGTAGAATAGCGTTCTTAGCCGCACTGCGCTGCAGGCAATTTTTCTCTTAAAGAATTTTATGTTTTAGAATAGCAATAAAGTTTATTATACAAAGCTGATGCTTTTTAGTTCAAGGCAACTACAAGTGTTTACTTTTTTTTTTAATGTTACAGGATTTTGACAATCTTTTTCATGTCCTTTTAATTTTATACTTTAATGCGAATTTAATACATATCTATCACACCAATATATTTGATATCTCATTTGATTTCTTAATAATCCAGCCATGCTTTTAATCCAACAATAATGAGCGTTTATATATTATACGTTTACAGAACTATCTAATTTATTTTTACTATATACTAATACAAAAAGTTCTTTTTTCATATAACCCTATATAATAATAGGTCTATTATTCATTTTTTTTTTTTTTTTAATTTTACCTAAAGAAACAGGAAAATCAATTCCTGCGAAATTTAATTTATTCTCATATTTTTTATAATTCTCATATTTTCTCTATCACAATGACTGGATGAACTGCAGATAAAATAGGCAACATAAAACATGTATTATCATTATTTTTTACATTTATAATTCCGTTTTTATATTTTGATTATTTAGGTAACTGTATATAACTTGATCCTTTTAAAGGATCATATTTATTTATTGAAAATTCTGAAAATTTTATTTCATCTAATTTCCATCCTGATCCCTCTTATTGAAATTCAGTAGTTTCTGTTAATAATTTATTACCTGAACTACCATAAATATCGTCTAATTGTGAATAGTTTGCTACGACATATTTTTTGTTTTAAATTAAAACTTTTTTAGATTCTTCATTAGAATCATTAAGATTACTTTTAATAATCCCAAAATAGTTTACAATTTACATTTATTTTTTTTTATTTATTTAAAACTTCTTTTATTAACTCTTTCGCAATTTCGTTTCTTCTAATACATAAAAAATAAATCATTTCCTTAATTTCATATATATTCATAATCCAGTATGTTTTTAATATACACTTGTAACCCAATTCTAATTTTTTTTTTTTTTTTTTTTTTTTCGTTTGATGGTTTTCAACTTAAATTGCGTTTCTGTGTTTTAAATTTCTCAAAAGATGACTTTTATAAGATTTTTTATAATATTCACCACAAATATTTATTATTACCACAAATTATTTGCGGTTTTCTAGGATTTCTTCGGTTTGAAAATAAATCTTTATCGAAAGGAAAGAAATTTTAAAATTATGTTTGATCTTTTACGTATTGAATAGCATCAGATTTATTCAGGGATTCAGAGAATTATATTTTTTACATTAATCTAATAGTTCTTTTTTTGGATTTAGTTATTAGGAACTTTTCATCATTAAATTAGGGAAAAAATATTAGGTTTTTAATGCTTTTTATACAAGATGGATTATAAAATTCTCTCAAATTTTACATTTAACTTTTGGTTTAGAGAAATAATCATTTTAGAAATTAAATGTTTCAATAAATTCTTTTCTTTTCACCTGATCTATCACAAAATGTATAAGATTTTTTGTTAAATAACCACGAATATTTTGAGTTTTACGAAACTCACAGTCATCTCTTTGTATTAGGAAACATTTTTTGAAGGTAAATGTTTTCGGCTAGATTTCAAAAAAATATATATTATGACATGAATATTAAATTTCTATATTTGATTTAAAATTTTTATTCGTAGAGCTACTAGGTTTTTGAAGAAACAGGAGATATGAAAAATGAGCATCGCGACTCAAACCTAGACGCCGATTGTGCTACCGTTACACCATGAAGGTATGCAGAAAGGAGAGAAACAATGCCTCATATATTTAAAAAAAATGAAAAATTTATCTTAATTCTTTGTTATCACTAGATTGTTTAATATGATAATTACTTTCTAAATTAAAGAAGGCGCCTTCTTTCCATCAATTAGCTATAAAGTTGCACATATTTTGCAGAAATTTAACTTTCGGGTTGTTTATTCTCCCATCAATAAAATTCCGAGTTCCATACTCAAGGACCCCATTCCGGATATGAATTCCTGGGGTATTTATAGGATTCCTTGCCAGTGTGGTTTAATTTGCATTGGCCAAACTAAGAGAGCCTTAAAATTTCGCGTCAAGGAACATGAGGCATATGTTAGAAAAAAGGAAACACAGAAGTCTTCTGTTGCTCAACATTGTTGGTCCGAAAACCACACTTTCACTTTTTCTGCTGCCAAAATTACTCAAAAAACATCTTCCATTGGAGAACTGGATTTTATAGAGGCATTTCACATTCATAAAAATCTTTCTGTTCTAGTTAATGATCCTAATTCCAATACAAATTTGCCTTCGGCCTTTAAAGAAATTATGCTTTAGTTCTGGTTTCACCAACAGATGGCGCCACTTGCTTATTCTTTTCCAGGCTTTCTTATCTAATCTAATCATTATTTCCTATCTGGTTCATTTGCGGTTTTGCAGCTGAAGATGGTGGTTCGGTAAAACCATCGAAACTAGTCCTGTGAAAATGTTGCAAATATAACGCTGATTTTTGTTGTTTGACTTCTGAATTAGTATTTATTCGGCGTGTTATTGTGTCTTAATTAAAATAATATTATTTGTTCATTTAATTTAAAAATCTGTTTATATTAAAATCGTAATATAATAAATTATAATTATAATAATTAAAATCGTATAATCGTTAAATCATATTTATATTAAAATCGTAATAAAATTCATGTTCTGAACTATCGTAAATTATTGGTTTTCTATTTTATAAAATATTTTTATATCTTCAGAAGCGTTATCTCGTTTATTATCGCCTTTTAACTAAATTTTCATTATGTTCGCTAGGAAGTTCCGTAAAAAGAAGCAAGTACTTTCTTTGATGAATTATCTTTATTTCTTCCAGACGTATTTTTATACAATAAAAAAACAAATTTTACAGAAACCAGGATGTAGTAGAAAAACATCATTATAATGAATATAAATCCTTTTATTAGATGATTTTAGAGATTTCAAAATGTTATCAGGAATAAACTTTTTTTGAGTTTTAATTTTACCTAATTTATATTCACCAAAAGGATTAAAATATTCTACATATTTATGTTTAGAATCGTTATAATAGAAACCCATATAGTTCCAGGAGCTTTAGATTCATCTAAATTAACAATTTCATACTCAAATTCTTTATTTTTTAATTAATTTATATGACGCGAAAAAGCCACTAATTACTTTATTTTCCATATTTTCATTTCAGTCATCTAGCCTGAAATTGCCACAGCTGATATACTCCCTTTTCAAGCAGTTTTTTTTTTTTTTTTTGGTGAGGGTGTGTGTTTTTATTAAGTATAAATCATAATTTGGAATTTTAGATTTATCATTCTGTAATGTGCTCCTGGGTGATACTGCCCTATTCCTAGCGAATGCAGGAATCACTTTTCGAATGTTAGCATAACATTATACAGGAGAAAAGATAAACTTGAAGATCATCGTGTAGCAATAGCTACGAGGCTACAGTGAGCCGCTGGTGAAAAAAATGTGGTTTATTCCGGTGAAAGAGGTTGAAAAAAAAAAAAAAAAAAAAAAAAAAAAAAAAAACGTATTTCAAATCACAGATGTCCTAAACGTGAAATTAAACCCTTCAAAAAATATCTGTATAATTTATAGCTAATACCAAAAATACTGGTACTTAGTAAATAGTGAAATTGGAAAATAGCTCGAAATACCGGTATGCAGTATACCTATGTACAGGTACTGCAATTACTAACAGGATAATATTTAATAAATGAATAAGATATTAACTGAGTGGACTGAATTAAATAAGATTTAAAATTATTTGAAATTATTATTAAATTGAAAATTCTTATTAAATTGAAAATTAATGAATATTATTTGAAAATTCTAAATTAAAAGTAAACGTCTAAAGCACGAAAATATCCAAATAAAAACCGTAGGTAGATTTAGACTAACAGGCTTCTAAATTGCGGTATAACAATGACTAAAACTAATATTTTCTTTCCGTCTTAGGTGAAGAATTTTTAGGCGTGTTTATTAAAATACTTTACGTGAAGATATGCAGGTGCAAAAATAAATAAATGAATGAATAAATAAAAAAAAAAAAAAAGAATTGAAAAATTTTGAGCTGAGCCTTGAACTAAATAAAGTACCATTGATAGAAAATACTTCTTTTTTTTTTTTTTTTTTTTGTTGTTGTTGTTGTTAGCATGAAGTTTGAAGCGTTGTCAACATGCTGAATTATGTTTCTTTCATTTTCACGCTAATACCGAAGCGAAATTATTTTGCGTATACGTGTACCTTCTTGGAAATATTCAAATTTTTTTTCCTATGCTCTCTTTGCTTTTCGTCGCAAGAATAAAAGTGTTTTCGGCATCTAAACTAAAACCTCATTTCAGGACTATGCTTCATAAAAACATAATGTTGATGCAAAATTAAGCTGCAGAGCGATACAAAAAAACAAAAAACAAAAAAACAAAAAAAAAAAAGCGAAAAAGGAGGGGCGATTCCCAAAACATCGCAGTATGTTGCGAATCTTTTCGGAAATGTTTTATGGTTTGAAATTTATTGGATACGTAATTACGCAAGAACCACAATAAATAAGAAAAATCAAGTTTGGGTTCCTAGACATAAAGTATATCTTTTTTTTTTTTAAATTAATTCTCCACACCTATAATTTTAAAAATGCTTTTCCTAATAAATTTTTTTAATTAGTAACAGTAAATGGTTTGAGCCAAGGTTTTACGCCCCCCCCCCTTCCAATGATCATAGAATTTGAAAACTTTGATAAAATTTGATCCAAGTCTTCTAAATAATACACTTAAGAAACTGAAAGGAAAGTAGTACAGAGGGGAAGGTAGCTCATGAACAAAAAAACCTAGTTAGATTATCCTATATCATATTTATGTTGTAATTTCATAAATGGCATTTAGAGAATGTGCTCAGACTTGAAAAAATCACCTTCTCAAAGAATTAATAACTTACACATTAATCTGACTCAGTTGTAGTCCAAAGATAACACTCCTGTTCAAAATAACTTCAAAAAGGATTTCAAACTAATTATACTTCTGTAGGGTACTACAAAAATCAAGTCATTAAAGGTAAATTTCAAAATTCAATACAGAAAATTAGCCTTTGTCTTAAACAATATCGTATCGGTTTTCTCAAGAGGCGAAGCATTTCATAAAGCACAATTATTGAATTTGTAAGCTTCAACTCAAGAGTTTTTTCAGGTTTGAGCCAGCTACTATGGTAGCGAGGCTTTAAGAAATATGTACAATTATAACTCACATTTCAGACATTTTTCAAATGCAGTTTTGAAATGTGGGTTATGATGCAATTATATACACATTTCAAAAAGAAGAAAAAAACTCTTAGAGTAGTATGGAAAGAAATTAAAGCTATATGCGATTATAATGCATAAAAACAGAATACATTCAGACATTTCTAATTTATACCTGGATTATGCATTTATTATTCATGAAGAAAAGAATTATATGTATTATTAAACATATGTATATACATATATCTGACCTTTTCCATTTCAGTCTTATATATATATATATATATATATATTTTAATTATATATCCTCTACTTTAATACAGATTTGCTTCCCTCTCGATTCCTTTTAATTGCTTACATAAGCTAAATGATTAATAAGAGTTTTACACAGCATGCGAATATTGCAACGCAATATTATTGTGAAACTCTCCATTAAAAGGAATCCTGTAATATAATTTGTTTATAGAGTAAGAATATACTGAGAAACAATTTTTTTAGGATGTGTGCAATTACATTCCAAAAGAAAGAAACGTTATTCTTGGAAAAGGGTCACTTCTTTATTGAAGATTCGTCTGAATCACGTACGTGATTGCGGTCAAATTCGATAAAGTCAAGCTAGTTACAGACAGTATTGCGAAAAGTGGCTACCGTCTGGGCTATTAGTGAGGAAGCACCTAGCGGGATTCCGTCGCAATCTCATTGCAAGTAAATCAGTGGATGTGTAAGATTTATATGCATTTCTATTCCTATATTTTGTTTTCTTTATTCTACTACACATTTCGAACCTTAAATATATTTGTCTCGACAAAGCATACGATTCTTACCTGCGATAACTTTGCAGTCCACCTACATACAGGATAATGAGCTTTAAAATAAAAGTGATTATTTATGGTAACGCAGAACCTGGCTTATCAGATCTAATATGTGTACGCAAGTACCTTTTAGTACGTGACATTTCGAGAAACCGTTTAAAGTAGCAGTATATAAAGAAACAAAAATCAAGATTATCACTAATTTTATAATTATGTACTTGTAAGTTTAAAATTAAACAAAATTCAATTTAAATTTGTGTTAGTTTTACAAAAGAGCTCTATATGTCTACGGAATTTGATCCATATCTGTACTCCCCCAATCCCAGAGACACAAAATTTTCATATTTGAGTAATATTACTTTTACTTCAAATACGATACTTCGGCAGCACATATACTTAAGTCAATAATACTTCATATACTGATGTAAACCAAAGACATGGGGTAACAAAACCCTTTTAAATGAAGAAAACCCATATTGTATTATCCGAAAAAGTCATTCAATTGTCACCATCTCTGCAGAAACGGCTTTGCCAAATTATCCCTTTCTTCCAATTTATTTAAAATAAGTTCTGATTTCAATTGTTCCTACTTGCGCAGACTTCCTAAATATTTTAAGCATAATACTGATTTTGTCTCCTTGTTACTAATTTAGGAATTGTTTCATATAAGTAAAAGAGAGATTAAATTATAATATCCTAGTTTAAACTACTTTGCCAAGTAGCTTTACCTGACAAGGAGCTATGTGAAGCTCCTAAGTCAGGTTGCAATTTTATCAGCCAAGAACCATCTAAATATAATTAACAACAATAATTAACTAAAATTGTATTATTACTAATTAATTTTTTACAGAAATTAACAAAAGTAGCTCCTTTTGAGACAAATGCATAAGTTTAATAAAATTTTAAATTGTTATTCCAGTTTGAGTTAGATATAAGCACCTGGAATCATTCTGTGAGTATCAGATAATGACTAAAGTTTCAGAAATGGCTATTTTCTACCTAAAGTCTTTTTTAAAACCTAATTTATTAACAAAGGTTTGGAAGAAACAAATCGCAGCAAACTTTTACTTCAGAGCAAATTATATCCCTCAGCGCACTAGTTACAATTAACGAAATTTACATTTACTATTTACATTTGAATTCTTCCCTGACTCCTGATCTCTTTTATTCCTTAGATAAATCATGAGATTGAATAAAAAGTAGTGTAGGATTTTGGCTTGACAAAATTCAAGTGCATAGAGGAATTTTAAACTGATTCTTCAATTCATATTTTTGAAGATTACTATAGTTTTGAGATTCTGCCCGTTCTTTCTAACTCCATTGAATTAATATTTCATTAATGCTATCCCTAGATAAATGTTGTGATATGATAAGGTGTATATTTTCTATATCATATTTCATAAATTTCATCTGCATGAAAATGCTGAAGAAATTAATTTGTAGATTTTTTTCAGTATATGCAGATGTTATCAGTGAATGTCCATATAAAGGGAATTAAAGAAATTCTGAAGCGTTAATCGTTAGTCTTTAGATCCAGCCTGGAATTTGGAAGCGAAAGCAGGTGGTAAATGATGAATTGTAGACGCTGATAGAGTCAAAGCTCGAAATGATCTGTAAAGAAATAACAGAAAGGCAATATTGTGAACAGTGAACAAAAATAGGTCTTTTTAAAATGAGAAGGAAAATTTTCTTGTGTTGGTGTTTTTGTTGCACATGAGCTCACAGCTGAAAGCGATCGGCAAGGAGTATCGATCTGTTCTCCTCTGTTCACAAGAAATAAGTATAACCTGAGAAAAGGAATCTTTGTGTTAAAACACTACTTGAGAAACACAATGGTTAAGTGCAAAAGCGAAGCCAGGTTTTACAACGAAAGCCCGGATTGTATTCAAATTATGTTATGTTCCGTATGCATGTGGTTTTTCTGCATGTGTTACATGGAAGGCATAGTTTGTTTTGAACTGTCAAATATTTTCTAATAGTAACCTAAAGAATTCTTCAAAATAAAGCTTGAAAGGTTGACTGAAAGATGGAAAGAAGTAATGCAGAGTGACAGCTATTATATTAATAATTAAATTTTAAGCAATGTTTTTCTTATTTGGCGATGTTTATCTTGATCCCGTATTATTTTTCGATCAACATGACACATTTATAACGGAAGCACGAATTACGAACGCTTCACTTCATGATCAAGTTATCTAAGCTATAAACACCTCAGATGTCAAATGGTGTCTCGAGTTACGAAGACTCATGTCGATGATATATTTTGAGATAAAATGTGCCACTTAATTTACACTGAGGAGTTTTTGGAAACATCATTTTAATATTTTTCTTTGGTAAACTGTCAGTAATGAAGCTTAGCAGGACCATGAATACGGCCTGGAGGATATTACGGATATATTGTGTGGCAGGCCGCGATATTGAGCTTTGAGACTTTGAGTATTCGGGATATTTTTTTTTAACTATGATATTGTGTCTCTATGCAAAACTATGAGGAAGTTAACAATTAAGACGTGAAGCAGTTACTAGAGGGTTAATAAAAGTGTGTTTAACAAGAAATGTCTTCTACAGAAGAGGAAGAAATAAATGTCTTAATTCTTTTATTCTCGACATTTATGCATAATGGGGTACAGTATAAAGTTTTACGTCATGCTATCATTCTGGTAAAGACTCAGGAAGCTACAGTATATGTATTTTCAATGACAAAGCAGTGACTCTCTTTACAAATGTTTTAAAACGTAGATAAGAACAAATCACCTCAAATTTTGAGTGAAATAGAGGCCCAGTGAATCTCAAGCAGAGTCGATTATCGCTAAAAGACAAAGAAAGGATAAAAGGAGATGCCATCAAAAGGCGGTTAGTTACTTCGTGTTTTTTTTTTGGAGGAAAATTTCGCATGCAAACTGTTTCATCTTTCTCATCATTTGCCATATATGCGGTCCACTCTTCTTCATAGAGGTACAGTAAAATTAAATTAAATTTTCGTCTTTTTATCTGTTTAATATTTGCACAATTTTGCTCTATATTTAATGATTTCCATGGTTTTTTGCTTATGAATATGTGCCCAAATTTCTGTTGTAAAGTTTAAATAAGCAATCACATGTGGTTCAGCAACGAATTAATCCCTTTTATTTTAATTCCTAGGGGAAACACTGTTTCGGTTATACTTTCTTTTAACGTTAAAGCTGTAAATTTTAACGAAGAAACAACAATATATTCCACACAGGATTACCAGAATCACGATACTCATGTACCGAAGCTGAAGATTTAGATTGTCTTCCTTATAAGGTATTTCTCCCGCCTTCGCAGCATGCCTTCGTAGTGTAGTGGTCAGCACGCTGGGCGCGTATTCCATAAGTCCGTGGTTCGATTCCCGGCGAGGGCGTTGCTCATTTTTCATAACTCCTGCTTCTAAAAAAATACCTAATGTCTCTTTAGTGGCTCCCGAACTAAAAACGGTGGTGGATGAGGATTCTCCACACCCAGGATTTGACGATTGGGTCCCCTAAAAACACCAGTTGCCCTTTAAAAGGGAAGTATATAAAGAATTTCTCCCGCCTTCTTGGCATGCCTTCGTAATGTGATGGTCTGCAAGCTGGGCGGGTATTCCAGAGGTCCGCTGTTAAATTTCCGGTGAAGACATTGCTAATTTTTCATTACTCCTGCTTCCAAAAAATACCTAATGTCTACAGTGGCGCCCGAACTAAAAGGTTGGCGGATGATGATTCTCCACGCCCAAGATTTGGCGATTGAGTTCCTTAAAACCCAGTCGCCCTTTAAAAGGGGGGGAGTATATAAGGCATTTCTCCCACCTTCTTAGTGTAGTGGTCAGCACGCTGGGCGCGTATTCCAAAGGTCCGTGGTTTGTTTCCCGTCGAGGGCGTTGTTCATTTTTCATGACTCCTGCTTCCAAAAAATACCTAATGTCTCTATATCCTAACATCTCACAATCGAGCTTTTTTTTTTCGAAAGCAATTAACCGTTAAATAGAAAGATTAGCCAAAAAATTCTATTTTCTTTTTCTCACCGTTGTTTATGAGAACTACTGTGAGATCACATTGTTTAAAAAACACGTCATTTCCGTTTTGGACTCATTATAGAGGCAGAACACAATGATATTTGAAGAAGTCCGATCTACGTCACATTTTCGCAAAATTCTTAGAATTTATGTATGAAATTAATACCAATTTAAAACTCAATTTTGCCTAAATTTAAAGCTGAAAAGAGAGTGCTTATTTTATTTCTATGAGCTTATAGGATTAAAATTTTTTTTAAGATTTTATGTGATACTGAAGAAAATAGTAAAAGTAATTCTTTATTTCTCATTGTAAACCACATTTTATGTCTTTTTGATATCTGAACTAAAAATAATTGTGACATTATAAAATCTGCAAAATCTGGCAGACTAGAATAAATGTGCCAGTCGAGAATGCGTTAGCAACCGTAAAAGTGTAATTTAAGTTTCATTTATTAAATACTTACCCAAATTTATTCTCTTAATCGTTCTCAGTATTCTTGCGTTAAGCAAGTGTGGATATTTCTTACGTTGCGGCTTTTATGTAACAACAAATCGTTTTTACCTTAAAATAAAACGTATCAGGATTATGCGTTGTCCCAATTACTCAGGTCCCTTGTCGCCACAACTCGAGATTAATTGATCGAGTGTGCCTCATAAAATGTTTTAAGACTTTTAGTGACATCCTTTGTGCGCTATTCCCTGCGCTTTAAGATTTCAGTAGCTATCAAAGTATAAAACTTTATTAGAAGAAGCGTTCACTCGTGTTTGTCTCATGATAATAATAAGTAAAGGCATCGCAATATATTTTCATATGCAAACTGTTGATTTATATCTTTAATTAAAGGGGGCAATATAATTAAGGACAATTACCTTTAAATATTTCTCATAGTTAGAACATTTTATTAATTTAAAAATTTTTATAATATAATTCTTTTTAAAAACATATAAAAAGAAATACTAATGGTAATAATAATAACACAATTTCATTACAATCGACTTATTTCCTGGGGAATTCAAAACTCTTGGAAGTTTTAAAATCTAATAATTTAATCTACTGAAATGTTGAGCAAAGTGAGATAAGAAGTTAAGCAAATTGAATGGTAATTGGTAACCATAAAAGCTTCTCAGATTTTAAAAAGGCATCTTAAATCACATTTTAATAACAATAAATAAAATATTAGAGAAAAATAACTGAAGAAGGTCAGAGTAAAATTTATCACGGAGAAGCATGAAATTTTCTCTAATTCCAATTTCTTTAAAAAACTTGAGGAAATTTTATCAAAGCACTCGTGTTACGGTGAACGTACGAGAAATTAGAATAAGTAAGAGGAATAGGTTTTTACACGCCTCTAATAAGAATGGATGGAGTAATTCGTGTGACTAAATGAAAGTTTAGTCACATACCTGTTTCGTATTCATGTTACACATGGCAAAACGTTTACGTAATAATTATTTAGGACTTAAGTTGTCGAGGAGTTTCACAGCATAAAAGGATTTCATTTTCAAATGTTGTGATGGAACTGACTATATCCATCAGCAAAGAGAGCACAGAAGAAAGTATGTACAACACTACTGGGACAGCAAAGCTAGCTCAGAACCCTCTCCGACATCTTCTGAAGCAAAACGCATAACACAAACCCTGGAGGAGGAAACACTCCAGAGCCAGACGCCATCAATAGTGCAATCAAAATAACGCACCAGGCTTTCTCATACGTACTACTTGCCTTCCTCAGGGCATGCTGGGAAAGCATAGCTCTTTTCTCAAGTTACAAAAACTGCAAAAGTAGCCTTATTCCTGAAACATGGTAAAGATTCAGACACCCAGTTTCTGTCGGCCAGTCTGTATCCTCTCTGCCCTAGGAAGTTCCTGAAGGTAATTATACTCCCAAGACTCAATCACAATCTGCACGTGACGAGAGCCATTAATCCTTTGCAGTTTGGATTTCGAGCAGGACACTTAAAGGTGCATTCTCTAAATGAACTTATGGACATCAGCCAACAGAGAGGCAGATTTGTGTTCGGTGGTTATTCTCTGGAAACACTGAATGCTTACAGTGAAACACTGAGATAGATGTATTCCATGAAATGCTAACGACGTATTCTTGAGACTGTATAATTTGAATTGTAATTTTAATGTTGTTTTAAATATATTCTAGTGGTAGTCTAACCGTGTGGTCATTTAGTTACGCTGTCATTGATTGAATGCTGAATCAACTCGTAGGAGATACAGTCATCACCCGGGAAGAACAGGTAGGCAGAATTTTGATATTTCGTTTGAAATAAAACTTTTACAGAAACTGAAAATTTATTAAGTTAATGTTTTATCAGGCAGGTACCGATGGCATTAAATGCCAATAAACTGAGCAAAGAATTCATATGCGGATGTCTGCAGGGGCCATGATTGCGATCCACACATTGGAATATTATTGCCAACACAGTATCCAACTGCATGAAGAACTTTGAAGCACCAAACTCATAGCCTTTTTAAATTTTTCCGAAATTAAATTATCCTCTGATTTAATATCATGTTCGCCAGTATTTTTATTTTTTCATGATTTACTATTTTATCAACCGTTTACTAGTCTTGCCTGTTCCTGAGGCGATTATGAGGTGAAAAAAACTGCTCAGATTGACTTTATTACTTTAGATTAGGGAATTGTATCTTTAATAAGGCCATTTGCTTGCCATTATTAAGGGGTCAGGTACCCTTTTAGGGTAAAAAAAAATCATTTTTTATTATTTTATATTAAAGAGCTAACTAATAACAACATTTTAAAACAAACCGCATAAAAAAATTCCCACTAGAACGAAAGATATCGAGGAAGAACCGAAGCCCAATTTTCAAAAGTCAGGATCGAGGCGTCTGTTTACCTGTTTTGACAGCTGGATATTTACAGCTGCGCTCGTAAAGAGTGGCGATAAATTCCGTTTATAAAAGCAATCTAACGTTTTTTTTTCTTGTGATGGCTTGGAAATAGATATATTTAATAATTATTTAATTCTCATTGCTTTTTCTAGAAGAAGAAAGCAATATATTAACTTTAACTTTTACTCATTCATTCAGTTTGTTTTGCTTGCGAATTTTACAACGTGTTCTGTATTCTGTGATAGATTTCTTCTTATATTTCCCTTCATTTAATAATATAATTAAATATTGATATTGAAAAGTCATTCCTAAGATCAATATGAATACGATAGAATGTAAATTGACACCTAAACGATCATCTGGCAGTAGAAATAAAAAGAGAAAATTTACTGGTAATATCCACACGCGAAAGCATTGCCAGTCCTCTACTGCAGAACTGAAGGTGAATACTTCTGGAAAGAAAATAAAACTTTCTAATAAGCAGTTGAAAAATGAAACTAATGATGATTTTAAAGGTTTCAGGATCTTGGACTTGAATGTAATGATTTCTTTTTTCGAAAAAGAACTGTGCTGCAAAACATGTGGCAGTGATGTCACTATAAAAGAAGAAGTTGTATGTATTAAACAAATAAGTAAGGGTTCTACTATATGTGTTAGAAATTTCATATTTATGGGACTATTAGTTTTGGAGATACATCACTTGTAATTTGAGTAATTTTTTCACATATTTTACCATTCAAAAGGTACCTGACCCCTTAATTCATTTCGTAAAGCAAATTAGGTTTTTGAAGCTAGCTATTTACATCACTAGTGCACGCACTTGGAAAATGCAATAATTCCTTACAATTTGCGGTTTTTTTGCCTGTAAGTAACAGATAATTTTAAGATGTACACGATTTCAATTTTTAAAATAATTTTGAATTATTTATAAGTGGTTTCGATTTTTTTATTTACTGCTCACTAATTTTTCAAGGGACACACGTCGCCAGTTTCGGCGACTCTTTCTTCTAGTTTTAGATCACATTGCTAACTTTACGCAGCTAACACTTCTCTATCCAATAAGCAGACACATAACGACAGTTAAAGCAGTTCAAGCTGCAAATTACTCATATTTGTATGTATCTTTAATTGCATTGCCTTCTTTTCCTTTATATTTATTAAATGTGCATGCTTCTGTAGTGGTGAAAAAGACATGACAGAAAAATAAACCGAAGCAAGCGTCTGAGCTGTTTGTTTTACTATCTTCATATTTCTTGAAATAATTTTTCATTCTTTACTTGTTATGTTATGATGCTCGAAAAAATATATTTATGCTCATGTTCATTCATTCATTTGCTTTGATATATTCTAAGCTCTGAATTTTATCAAAAATTGCTTCCGCAGCATTTTATTTATTTAAAAATTATGACTACGTAAATTTATTTTTGTATGTTTATTTCTTCAATTTTGTTTTAAAATTTTTTTAATCTACATTTCAATTTTTTGGTAACATGCTCGGAAATTATCCTCACTCCGATTTAAATTTATGTATTTTTTGTTGCTTTAGTTATTATTGTGATTTAATACTTTATTACATTTCCTTGTTTCTTCCAAGCACTTATTTCGTAAATTTCACTGTTTTAACTAATACAGGTTTTTTATTTTTAATTTAAATATGTTTGAATTCCATCTCTCATACATTTTTTTAACATTTTTATAAATAATATTTTGATACTTCTTTCCGATGGAAATTATTTTAGCTCCCTACAGTTTGTCCTTTCATTTTAATTTTCTTTTGTCGCTTTATGTAGGATTGATACAGCTGACATTCTTGCAAGTGGCCATAAAGTCCACTTATTTTACGTAACAGATACTGTGCTATTAAAGCAGCATTTAATATGTACTTATTCATTAATAACTTCCTAAATTATCGAAAGTGCTTAGTGAATCTTTTATGGAAATCTCGAAGTAAGCTTGATTATAAAAGAAAAAAAATCACCAAATATTTGTAAGAAGTGAACCTATCACTCTCAAGTTTTGGCTAAAGAGTTGTCCTTCTTGTACAATGCAGAAATAATTAAGCGTTCTTCTAGAAAAATTTGTTGTTACTTCAAAGGAAAAAAAAAAAAAAAAAAAAAAACGTATATTCTACAGCAGAGCATTCTCAAACTAAAGTACTCTTAGGAATTCACAAGTGAGTTCCAGAATACATAAGTAGCTCTTTAGGAAAAATTAGCAAAATGACATTAAATCTGCAGGAGAGGGCTTTTTCATGTGTAATGCATATATATTAGTTTAACTCTGCAGCATGAAAATTTTAATTACACAGTCAGATATCAGAAATCTCTTAAAACCTATAAATCCTCCGTCTCACTGAGAATCTTTGAGGACTTAATTCTTTCTGTTCCAAATTAAGATCAAAGAAATTTGCAGTGATTATTAGCAGATAAAAACTAGTATTCGACACTTAAATTTAATCATTCACCATGCTGTTAATAAAAAAATGGGATAGAACTTAGGCATACAGCTATCGGCTTTGTTAAAAACTGCACAATTCAGTCCTGTATGAAGTGCTAACTAAGAAAAAGTAAAATTTTGTGTATTTTTGTGGAGGACCTTCATTTTTAAACGATATATTGAAGAATATTTTTAATGATGTCTGTCATTTCTAAAATCCATACTTCTATTTGGGAGAGCTTTCGACCTCTTTATTCAATTCAAATCACTACTTCAATTAAGTCTTAACGACTTTTATTTACACACATCTTTTATATTACAATATATACATAATTCGAGATTAATTTCAAATCAAAAGATGGGGATTATCCCCCCTTCGTATCAAATTCTATTGAGAGAAAACCGAGTGAGTGACCGCTCTCTTCCAAGTTTGTTTCCCACTCCCCGTTGCCACTGGCCGAAGAGAAACTTTCGCTCATTTCGCGTTAGAGTTGTAACATTTCTCCCACCTTTTGATTTTTGAAGTATGAAAAAATCAAAACAATTATGAAATGAAAATTGAAATACGAATATGAGTAATTTAAATCTTACCATAATCAACAATTTTATCTAGGCGTAACAAATATCTTGAATATTTTAAACTTACTTAATATTCTGCAAACTTACATTCTTTAAACAACAGGCAAAAAATTCTTTTCTGAAAAATACTAGTTAAGAGATTAATTCACTAAACTGGAAAATCAAATTGTATACAAAATTTAAATTCGAAGAAAGAAATAAAGAAAAATTAAACTAATTAAAGTTCTTTGGTTTCACAATTTTTCTGCCATATCTACTAAACTGAATGTTTTTATCAGAATTTTCAAGTTCACAGTTTTTGGTATCAATTACTAAATCATTCATTTTACTAGTATTTCTCGAAGATGTGGATGATTCAGTAGTTTTAAGTTCGAGGGTAGATTCTTTATTGTCTATCTCCATTGGAAATACTCTTTGAACTGGTCTTCACAGTTCACCATTAGATGTTTTTACTTTCCCCACTCTGATGTTGTTGTCTTTTCCTGGGTATTTTTCGATCACACGACCCATAGGCCAGTCTGTTCTTTTCCTTTTATCGTCCTCTACAAACACTAAATCACCTTTCTTAATGGTTCGCGAAGGTACAGTCTTTGGTCGATGTACTAACATACCAAGATATTCATCTCTAAATCTTTTACGAAATTCCACACGTAACTTTTGGTGGTATCGCAATCTTTTCGATAAGTTGATTTTATCCAAACTGTCCAGATCCGGAACACCTTCAGTTCGCACATCCTGAATAAACATAGATGGAGTGAGTGCACATAAATCGGTGGAATCTTCTGACTCGTATGTTAACGGTCTGGAGTTGATATTTGCTTCTGCATCACATAGGATACTTAACATTTCTTCATATGAAAGTAATGCTTTTCCCAGGACTCTTCTCAATAATTTCTTGATCATCTGAACCAGTCTCTCCCACCAGCCGCCCCACCATGCTGCGGTTGGTGGATTTAACTTCCACTGAATTATCGAAGAACTTCTGATAATTTGGTTCCAGTCAACAGATCGGAGCAAATACCTTTCCCCTACAAAATTTGTGCCATTATCACTGTATACTACTCTTGTCCACTCTTCCTCGTTCTTCATAAGGCATTCTGGGCCTCGCCACCAGCGAGATTTCACAAAACTCTTAATCGAACACCCTCGTGATGGTATATCTGCTGGATTCGAATTTCCTGGAATGTGACGCCATTCAGATTCCCATGGCGCCCAATGGTCATCTCTTTGGATCCAAGAAAGAGCAGTACTCGAATCTGTCCAATAGTTCCTTGGAACGTTGTCTAATTTGAGTGTTTGTAAAGCAAGAGCTACGAGTCTGACTCCTATACAGCAGGATGATAATTCTAGACGATTTATGGTCATTTTTCTTAATGGACTCACTCTACTTTTGGCTAGAAGAAAATACACCGATACATTTTCACTTGTTTCTTTTCTTAAATAAATCACACATCCATAGGCTTGTTTACTTGCATCACAGAACGTATGAAGACTAAGACTTTCATTTCCATTTATATCTAAAGCCCTTGGAATTCTAACACTGGATAAAAGTTACAAATCATCAATCCACGAATAGAACTCTTTTCCTAAGTCTTCGGGTATATTTGTATCCCAACCAATTTTTAATAACCATGTCTTTTGTATGAGTAGTTTAGGTGTTAGCGTTATAGGGCAGAGAAAACCCATGGCGTCGAAAATGCGATGTACCGCAGACAATATATTTCTTCTAGTAAGATTCACTGGTTTGTAAATATCAGTCTTCACCTCACAGAAAAGGCTATCATCTTCCTTATCCCGCAAAATTTCCAATACAGGAGTAGGTTCTATACTGTCCTCAGATTTCAAAAGAGAAGTGTGCTCCCACCCTCTCAAATCGAATGACGCAGAATCTAATACCTGTTTCGATTCCTCGATGAATCGCGTAAGTGTCTCTTCATCAGGAACTGATATAATGCAATTATCTACGTAGAATGATTCTTTTAAATTTTCCGCCCGCATTTTCAGGGTATTTAGACGATTTTAGATCAATGTGAGGGCTTAATACAGCAGCCAATAAAAAGGGACTGCAATTCAATCCAAAAAAAACGCGTTTATGTCTAAAAACTCTAAGTTCCTTCTTGTCAAAGTCTTTCCACCATAAAAATCGTAAGAAATCTCGATCACTCTTATTCACTGACATTTGCAAAAAAGCCTTTCTTATGTCTGAAATAACTCCTATTCTATTCTTGCGAAATCTTAAAATTATAGGAATAATTTGTTCCAGCAAATTTGGACCCTTTTCCAGGCAATCATTAAGTGAGCGCGAATTTTTGTCTTTACAGGAAGCATCAAATACCGGTCGAAATTTCGTGGTCGAAGTTTCTTTGAATACGCCTTTATGGGGTAAATAGTGTCACTGATTATTCATTTCGTGTTCAGGGACTTCTTCTATAATTCCTTCATTTAACCAATCTGTGAAACCATTTTCGTAATCCTCGAATTTGCCCTTTTGTATCAACCGGTGTGTCGTACTGTTTAAACGCTGTTTGGCAACATCGAAATTTTGACTAAACAGTCCTTTTCTGTTACCCAAGGCAACTGAACCTCATACCTTCCCTCTTTAAAGGTAACAGTTTCGTTTATATGATTCAATGCGGCAATTTCCATTTCCTTTCTACATTTTGTTTCAACAGGGTCTTGAATTCCCAATAAATCTAATTTCCACAAATTTTCAATCTTCGATGTGTGAATTAATAAAGAAGTCACTGCGACGGCATTAGTTACATATTCCTTATCGTCGGTATGATCAAACAATTTCCCATTAAAATCCAACCCATTTTGGTTTCCATCGTAACTAATGTTGAATTCAAACGTTCAATTTTGTCTTTTACTAATTTCCAATAATTATCAGCTCCAATGAGTAAAGATACGTTGTTGTTATCTAAAGATTCGTGATCAACATCTGCTAAAATTATTCCCCTATCTTTTAACAACTCCCGAATGTTTTTCGGAGGATAGTCTAGCTCAGCACTCGATATTTCATCAGTCTCTAAAACCTGAACAATTCATTCTTGATTATCTAAAATGTTTTTTATTTTTACTTCTACTCGCGCACAGTTCTGTTTTGTAGGCACTTGAGATCCGAAAGTATGAATCATTATTTCTTCCCTTCCCACGACTTTTAATCCCAGTTGTTTAGACAGACGTTTCTGAATATACGAGCGTTGACTAGCGCTGTCAAATAAACAACGAACTAATTTATTGCGTGACCTACTTTTAAGTTCTACTGTCGCCGTCTGTAAAAATATTTTATTCCTAACGATGCTAATGTGATTGCACGCTGAATTTTCTACACCTTTTGATTGTGATGCTTCGGGTTTTTTCTCATTTTTGTAACAAAGGGTTGCAGTATGTTTTTTGTAGCAGTATACACAAGAGTTATTCTCAGAACAATCAGAAAATCGATGACCTTGAGCCAGACAAACATAACAACGACCTTCTAATCGCAATACATTTCGTTTTTCATTTACACTCCTATTACACTTTTCACTATTATGTGTGTTATTTTTGCAAAAAATACAGTTTTCTTCTTTTATAGGAGCTAATAATTCTGTCGCCGACGAGGGATTAACTTTAGAGTTAAACTTATTGTTTGTGTATTTATAATAACTTTTGTGTTTGTCGAAGTGTTTATTCTTTCCGTTCAATGGAACGAGTTTCGGTTCCGGTTTGTTAACTGCGTACGTTTGTTCGCGGCATTCAATTTCGTTTTTCAAAAAAGCAATTAAACCTGTAACATCAGATTCCTCTTTTGGATCACGCTTTCGGTGATATTCGAGAATCAAATCATGAGGCAGTAATTTCAATAATATCGGATTTAATAAGTGTCCGTACGAACCTGAAGTTACTCCTAAATTACTTAAGCTTCGAATGTTTATTTCACAAGCGTCGTGTAATCTTCTTAGTGCATTTAAGTTAGAAGAATTTTTAACTGGTTCTATGTCCAAAAGATTATTCATATGTGATTTTATAATTTTCTCTGGTTTTCCAAAGCGTTCTTTTAAAAGTTCTAAGCACGAATCGTAATTGTGTTCGGTTAATTGAAATCCTTCAACGACATTATATGCTTGCCCTATCAATAATGATTTCAAGTATACGAATTTTCCATCTTGCTTAACGCTTTGTTCTGATCAATCGCAGCTTGAAAACTGTTAAAAAATTCTAACTATTTTCCTGCATCTCCTGAGAATTTTGGAATATTTAACTTTGTCAATTTCATAGCCGATGACGATACATGTATTTCAGAAACAGAAGTATTCAAAGAATTTGCATCTGATGCATTTTTCACAGACAAATTTTCATTACATTTATTTAATCTTATTTTAATTCTAAACTTTGCAGACATAAATTGTTCATTGTATTTATCACTTGCAGTAATATCTTTTTCAAATTCTTTAGCATCTTTTAACTGAGTTTCGATTTGTGAATTCAACATTTTCAACGTGTTTTCTCTTTCGAGAATTGTTTCATTCATCTGCTGCAATTGCTCAATGTTTGTGTTTTCGATATTTTCTGATAACAAAGCTTCTATTTTTGTAATTAATTTCGTAACGCTACTGCGTTCATTCGTACGTTTCTGCTTCAGTTTGTCTAAAGCTTTCATGTTTAAAATTGACTAATCACAATATTGAAACTCAGTTTTTTTTCCAAATTTTCAAAGAAAGAGGAATTGCTTACCTATTTACAGGTAATCCATCTGCTAATCTTCGAAATTCTAATCCAAAAGACCCTTGGTGAAGGCACAACTAAAATATGTCATTTCTAAAATCCATAGTTCTATTTGGGAGAGCTTTCGATCTCTATATTCGATTCAAATCACTACTTCAATTAAGTCTTAACGACTTTTATTTACACACATCTTTTATATTACAATATATACATAATTCGAGATTAATTTCAAATCAAAAGATGGGGATTATCCCCCCTTCGTATCAAATTCTATCAAGAGAAAACTGAGTGAGTGACTGCTCTCTTCCAAGTTTGTTTTCCGACTCCCCGTTGCCACTGGCAGAAGAGAAACTTTCGCTCATTTCGCGTTAGAGTTGTAACAATGTCTATAAACATTTTGCATTAAAATCTACTGTTTTCGTTTTAAACTGATTATAAAAATTTGCAGTAAGATAAAATGTTAGGGCTTTTGCAAAATAGATTCTTTATACAATTTAGGAATATTTAAATTACTTTTATAATTTTTTGTTCTTATTAGATTTGAAATTTATCCGTAATTTGCCATATAATTGTAAAAATTGTAAAGTACGTTTTAATTTTTTAACAGTTATTTTAATATCAGAGCCTTTTCTGTCAATTCTTATTTCCACTTCACAAATTCCTACCAGAATGAGTTTTTAGAATCGCGTTGAATGCAAATGAGTTAGAACAAGTGTTTAAGGAAGGTTCAACTTACTTCGTTAGAGAGTGCTAGAAATCCTTAGTAGCGCGTGTTTACCTTCGGGCTCAGTCTCTCTTGAAGCTGTTACTCTCGGCCGTATATTACGTGCCTTTTGATATTCGTCGGCTAGTTTAATTAAAGGGCAACTACTTTAGATATTTGTGTTTAGCTTCAGCTAATTCTCCTTTAGTTAGTTATAGTTTAGTTTCTTATTTCTGAGTTAAAGCTCGAGTGGAGGCTTTGTTGTAAGCTTGAGAAAGGGGCCAACTGTTATTCTTATCTTGAGTGAAATAAAGGTTATTTTAACCCTTCTCGAGTCTACGTTTTAGTTGTTTGAACTCAGCGATAAGTCGCTATACAGTTCACTAGGTTCCTCGACGTTCATCTTAGACAAAAAGAGTGAGGAACACTACAAAATATATTTTACAATCTATTTTTTGACTCGATTTTATCATCGGTGTATATTAAGGGTTGTCTACACCAGAAGACGTATCTTTGAAAAAGCATATATCGCCGAGTGCGATACCTGCACCAGTGGGTCTATGCATATTGCCGGCGTGTCAGAATACACGTCTGCAGCGCTGCCAAGAGTCGTGATCATTGACTATGTAGGTATACAATGTAGAATAATATGAAGACAACCAATGAAATTGCGTATACGTACACCAATGGTGCTTACTGAAAAAGGGTTTTCCTCACTAAATAACATGCAGCTAATTGTTTGGAGTTTTTGTTATTATTTTAACTAGCTTAATTTAAGATGTGACATGTATATATCGTATCATACTTTCCGATATATTTCCTTACAAATGATCCAATAATTGAATAATTATTTTTCACTTTGCTATAAGTGATTTGTTATTGTAAGCTTCAGCATAGAGCACTTTTTACCTTATTTGTTAGAATTAACTAAATATGCTAGAATATTTTTCTCTTTAAGCGAATTATCACATTCTCACAGTAGTTCACATCTGTTTTCGGACACTTGGCTTTATTTTTAATTTGCAAATAAATACCTGTTATTAAATATTAGCGAAAGAACATAGTTTTTCTTTTATGTGTACTATTAATCATCCTTTCCAAAACCTGCTTGTTTTCGAAAACGTTATACGAAACTTCTTGGAAAACAAAAGTTTTGTAAATGAACTTATATAATATTCGGGCACTTTGAACAAACAGTTTATATTTAATAGAAACATTAAAATAGTGAGACATCTATTGCTTTTCATAATATTAAGAATTGCTTTTAAGAGAGTTTACGAAGAAATGTTGTGTTTATTAATACTTTTTTCCGACTCACTCCATTATTGTTCGATAGGATTTCAGTTCGATAAAAGTAGATGAATTTTCTCGCTTTCGGGATAGTTAAGGCTGTATTCTAAGAATTCTAAGGATCATCCTGATAGAACTTGAATGTATTTTGCATTCCAATTTTTCTTGCAGATGCTTTCAGGTTGTCACTAAGAATATTTTTTATATTTATACTGATTAATATTATTTTCTAATAATAGAAAATTTCCCATTCCGGATGCAGTGAAACATACCCAAACCTTTGTGCCTTTTTCCCCAACCTTAAGAGTAACCAACAAGTTTTACGTAATCAGATCTTCGTTTGGCTTTCGCCTCAGAACAATTCGTCCATGGGAACCAAATATAGTATTTAATTTTGACTCTTCTGTAAATATATCATTAATTGAATATGATAAATCTTTGCTTGTCATGCATTTTGCAAACACCAGCCGTATTTTTCTTTATTTCTTATTGACGAATTCTTCTTGCTGATTTCCTATTGTATCCATGTTCCCTAATGACTCATCTAATAGTTTCGGGATTACATTTTTTGCAAGCCGTTCTTCGAAATCCCCTGCAAGTTTTACAGCACTGATTTTTGGGTTTAGATTGATTTTTCATAGGATAAATCTCCATTTCCTTTGTGTTAGCGTCTGATGAGGTAAAGAGGTCAATACGCTTTAAAAAATTGACCTCTTTACCATTGCTTTCCCATTGCTTAATACATCATATATAGCTGAACACTTTGCTTCAAAATTTTTAATATTTTAAATTTTTTATCATTTTCAGAATATAAATAATTAAATTTCGAACAGAACTTGTCCTTAGTTTGTAGTGTCTTTCCATGTTCACTTCACGAACTGTTAATATATTTTGCTGAATAAGTAATAATTCCCAAACGCAGATTATAATTCTTTTTCTTCCTAATGGCTGGCTGTAGCTGTTTATAGGCGTTGACGGCTACTAAGGCCGAAAGCAGTGGCCTCTTTGTTATGGAGACACCTAATAGGTGGGCCACCGTTGCTTCCTATGAAGGAATAGACAAATTACATCCATGCCTTCTCCGGGAATCGATCCCGGGTCCCTCTGTTGAGTAACGTATTAGCTAATTTAATCGTTATTTAAGTTTTGTAACAGATTAAATTTTATTTAAAGTGGTTTAATTGAATATTATCATTTGATCAGCAATTATTTTACTCAAATTTGGTAATTGGTAATCATTAATCTTTAATGACTTTTAAAGAGAAACCTATATTTTGTTTCTGTTTAAAAAATGAATTTAAGTTTCGTTTCGTTTTATTCTTTTGAATTAATTGTTGTTTGTTTGGCAATATCCTTAAGGTTTATTAATATTAAATTTTGATTTTATGTTACACTTAATGATGTTTAAACATAATTGTTTTGTTAATTTTCGTTGTATTTTAATTTTTCTCCTGACTTCTTGTAAAATTAACGAAGCTTTATTTTCTGGCTCTGCTGATATTTTTTGATAATTGGTAACTTATTAAAAATTCCATGTATTAGAAGGAATTTGGCACTTAAAAAATGTTCGAAAATATTTTTCTGTATCTAAAGCTCTAAAATGTGTCTGAATTCCAGAATTTGTCTGGAATGTTTCTATCATCCGTTTGCAGTTTTAACTTTAAGGTGACTTTATTTGGCTGAGAGTATTGGAAAAACATCTTGTCTAGTAGAGAAAGAACCTGGCTAAGAGGCTAGCAATTTGTATGCTTTTACCCTGAAATGCTTCCACGGATGGGGGCGAGAATTGGAGTCTCCAGTGTGAGTCCCTTGTAAATGGAGGATGATGGTGAGGCTAGAGAGTAGAATGTGTACTTTTTCGAAAAGCGTGAAAAGTTGGAGGCCTATTTGACGAAGCTGGTTTGTTTGTTGACCTTGTCTGGAGACTTTATAGTGCAGAGGAAGAGGAAGAAACGATTTCTGTCGACTTCTGATAGCCCCTCTCAACACATCCCTCAGAAGCTCCCCTGTAGTTTGCTCTGGGTTGGCGACCCTCTTGAGTTTGCTGGCGGCTGGGGAAGTGGGGTGTTCCTCTCCAGTGAACAGATTCGTCGCCGGGCAGTGGAAACCGATAAGTCTATTAGAGAAGACGTGGCCGAAAAAAAGTCATGTAGAGCTCTGTGTCGAGAAAGGAATGGTCTTCCGAGTCTACCTCAAGAACTCTTTTCACTGAACCCTTTTCCTTCCTTTTTTTAGATATGTTTTTCTGAAATCCTCGAATGTTTATCATGAGCGAAACAGAAGGTTCTGCGGAAAAGGTCTCTTACCCCGCCATAGGGTAATGTTTGTCTAGTGAAAGTGTAATCAAGAGCTGAAGTCATTTGTTTAATATGACAACCCTTAAATGAAATATGAAATCCTTAATCGTCACCCGGTCTTAAAGAAAACGTACATATTTTTATAATACAAATTTATATTTGATATTAGGAACTGGTAATAATTTTGTTGCAGCTTGTGCTGGCTATCATATTTAATGCCTATAATAATTTTTGATTGGTATCTCATAAAACATTGTTTTGGTATAAGTCCTTTCCGGTGGCATCCGGTTTTAATTTTTACAGCTTAGAATCACAACTGGCTAATTATAAACTACAATTTTCCATTCTTCATAGTTATTACAAATCAAGCTCAAAATACACTTACTCAAACTACAAACTAGTCTCAAAACAGTTACTCAAACTGCAAACCAGTCTTCATAGTTTCTATAGCTGGTTTATCTAATGCATGTATTTTTCATAGTTTGTTGCATGTAATACTTTTTGACAATACGGCTAAATTGGGAGGTGGCCAACTTCCAAATTATACGTATACAAGGTTTGTCATAATGTTTTTCCTTTACTAAATGTGTATCCTGCCACCAATATATATATTTAATGTTACTAAAATCTGTAATATATATGTAATATATTTAGGAGCAGGAATTTTGATTGCGTAGAAGTGGTGTTGATCCATAATGACTGGGAAATTGGAGGCGAAACCAAGTTAAATCTTCAATTTTATTTTAGCAAACATATTGAGGCGACAATCAAGTAGGCACATTAATTGTGCCTATTCCAAGAAATTTTACATTTTAGATAAATTTTCAATAGAAAGTAAGAGCAGGCAGACTGCAGTGCGGCCAGGCCAAAGCATAAACAGCAAGTGCGTTATTTTCAGAATGAAAGCTTATTCAAACTGAGTTAGTTTTGGTTCTCAAAGCATTTTGATTGGATAGTTAATATTGATGTTAAATTAATATTGGCTGTTTGAATTTTAGTTCCATTTACATCATCATAATTACGTAAGAATCATATGACATAGAATATTCTCGAAATGACGCAGTGCAGAGAGGAATTACTATTTTTAGAATTGAAAAGGGAAATTTACGTTGCTAATTTAATCTTACATATTCTTCATTTTTCTTACATATATATTACCCTTTGCACAACCTAGCTGTTTGTATCAAAAACGCGCACATAAAAATAGTAGATTAAAAATTTGTTACCATTTTACTTATCAAAATTTGAGTCATGATACTTTAATTTTAAAATTTAGTTTGAAATCTGGGCCTGTTTAAGAGAGGTCAATTTCTTTATGTCTAGTCTTATTTGACCGTAAATTAGAGTCCACTTTTAATTTTTTCTGCATTTATTTTTCAAATGTAACAAGGAAGAAAATCCTTGTTCACACAAATAGGTTGTGCAAAAAGGCAATAAAGATTTAATAGCTTTATTTAGAAATGCCTTTAAATTCTTTTTTTCTTTTCACCCAAAAGTTAAAAAGCGTGCTATATTTGAAATCTTCCGTTAGAGTTCGATGACAGGAAATTCCTATCAATTGTTCTTCTTTACCTCTAATGGTAAACAAATTAACACTTTGTCTATGTGTAAGTTATTTAGAAGCAGGAGACATGAAAAATGAGCAATGCCCTCGCCGGGACTCGAACCACGGACCTCTCGAATACGCATCGAGTGTGTCTGGCCATTACACCACGAAGGAATGCTAAGAAAGTAGGAGAACTATCTTATATACTCCCACTTTTAAGGGGCGACTGTGAATTATGGGACCCAATCACCAAATCCTGGTGGTGGAGAATCATCATCCACCACCGTTTATAGTTTGGGCGCCACTGTAGGGACGTTAGGTTATTTAGAAGCAGGAGACATAAAAAATGAGCAATGCCCTCAACTGGACTCGAACCACGGACCTCTCGAATACGCGCCGATTGTGCTGGCCGTTACACCACGTAGGCATGCTAAGAAAGAAATTTAGTTCATTTAGCTTTCCAAAACTATCAGCTAAATATGCTAAACGTGCCAACCATAATTCACTAAATAAACAGTTTTGGAATTCAAATTTTGATTCTTAAAGGAAAATTTTAATTTCTGATCGAAGTTCAAAAAGACGATTTAAAACTTTTCCTCTGGATAACCTCCTTATTTCGGAATGTAACAAGAGCGTTTTATATTTTACTGCCTATCTCTTGGCATAAAATCATAAATTCTATATATATTCTTGAATTTAAAGCTCGGTTTTTAATGAAATTAACAATTTTCACAGCTTGATTCAAAACGATTTTCAGGATTTCGGGGATTGTTTTGTTTACTAAAGCTTCACGATTAATTGAGCAGTGAGTAAATTTAGTTTCCGCTGCTACTTTAGTTGAGAAATAACATCGTAATATTTTCTTGCTAAAGCCCAAGCTCCATCACTGCATACGGTAATGTACTTGTTCCAAGGAATATCATTCTGGCAAAAAATTGTCAATTACTTTGAAAATTTTATTTGCAGTTGCTTTATCATTGAGAGATTCACAAAATAAATACTCTTCGGAAATTTGTTTATCTTCTTCGAAACTTATGTAAACTAATAATTGAACAAAATTCATTATATCAGTATTCGCCCAGTTGCAATGCGATAAATATAATAAATTATGCAATGGATATAAATAATTATTAATTGGATATATCCCTATTAAATTTAATCACAAAGAAAATATATTACAGTTTAGCAAATCTAAAAAAGTTCAACTTCTATTTGCATGACAATGAAGAAAGGCAAAAATATTAGAATAATGAGCGGTACAGAGTCTGCCTGTTCTGTATATGGGATTTAGAAAGAAATATTAGCTTCTGAACCACGGAAGCTGGGAAATTTATTATTACTTAACAAACACCCCACCCCCCCTATTTTTGAGCATTTGCCTTTGTACGAGCGGAGTAGTAATCTACTTCAGAGCGAATTCAATTCTAGCTGTTTGAAAATTCTGGTTGCTTAAGCTTGAAGGATTAAACGAAGATCTTAATTCATTATCTCTATGATTTTTACAGTTTAAAAAAAAAAAGCATCAGGAATTTAACAGCTGCATCTCGAGCCTGGTTAGATATTTCTAGGTTATTAGAAGTGTTTTATCTTTATACTCAAATTATGGCATTTTCTTTTACCCTGGTGATTCTAATCCTCCCTCATGCAACTACTTTTGACGATTGTTTTCTTCCTTTTCAGAGGATAATAAATATTAAATCAAATTAATCCTTTTATTTTTTTACATCAGGAACAAAATTAATCAAGCAAAATACAAAATGCTGTGAAATGTGAAACAGAAAAAAAAGGCTTTACTCAAACAAATAATAATAAGAAGAAGAGGAACTAAAATTTGTGCAACATAATACGAGTTTATTTGCAAAAAGGCATCCTATAGAGACTTTGCATTAACTGAATCCTTTTTTATAAATTCTTCAAAGTAAATTGAATCAGCAAATTCTTACTTCCTTCTCTTCTTCACATTTATTATTTCTTATTTCCTTTTTAAATCTTAGATTTTACGATGAATTTTGCTCAAATAATTCAAAGCATTGTAGATGGCTATGGAATCGCATTAGCTTGACTTGAACTCGTTTTTAACTTGACTCGTTTTTAATGAACAAATGAGTTTTGAAATATACAATTTATAAAGACATTTTTAAATTCCAGCAATTTTTGACTACTGCTATTGCATAGACATGGCAGTTTATGTTTATATTTCTTAATATCCCTCTCAATATTTCTCTGTATTTTAATTGAATATTTTCAATCAGTTTTACAAATGCAATCTTAACATGAAGTTCTGTGATTCTACCCTACAGAAAGGTTCCTCAATGCACATATATCGTAATTAAAATGATTTTAAAACCTTTTTTATACTACAAAGTAAAAATATGCTGAAAAATTAAAAGGATGTCACTCAATATCTTAGTTTACTTTGTCAAGCTATTCTTCCATAAAAAAATTAAAACTTTCCAGCGGAAAATAATAAAATATGCCTGTCACGCATGACCACATATGGCGAGTGTGGAGTGAATACACGGGATACATAGCAACTCTTGAATGTTCAGATGCTCCTGCTTTCCATGAAAGCTACGTGTTGAGAAATAACAATGAGATTGAAAAGAAGACAACCATAACTCTGGAGTGTTAAATTCATAAATAAATAATTCATTCATTTATGCAAAAATCTTTTGAAACAATAACAAAAAAATATAATACAATAACAATAGTAATAATAATAATAATCTGTACTAAGTTATAGTTAAAATCCCTTTTGATGTGATAAAGAAAAATAAAGGAAGAAATTCCTTGTTTAAATTTTACCTTCTTATCCAAACGAATGCATAAACAGGAGAGAAGGATAAGATCCAATTAAGAATAATTTTATACGAGAAAGGGAAGAGTAATATTAAAGGTTATGGATGTTCCAGCTGAGTACTAAAAATGTTTATTCAACCAATGGGATAAATACTGCATAGAGTAAAATTACGTTACGCATTTATAATAAAATTAATGCACGTAACTTAGGAATAAGAAAACGTTATTTATTGCAATGCCCATTATTTGATTGAAGTTTACATGAATATACTGTTATTACTGAGTTAAAATTTCTAAGTTTAAAATTTATTCGCAGATATTTAAATTAAAATTTTCTTTTGCTACGTACATTTATTTACTGATCAATAGTTTCATTGAAGCAATACAATTTTGACTGTGTGTTTTATAATTAATACTTTAAGTGCTTAATAGTAAAACTGTATGTTTTATTCTTTATATTAAAATGTCTCTAGGATCTTTTGCGAAATAACTGGATGAATAAGAAATGAAGGATTTCAGCTCTTATTTAGAAACAATTTAAATTGCTACAAGAAGCAAAGGCGAATTTCCCTATTTCAAGGAGAATTTAACAAACGAACTCTGGATTAGAACCAGTAGACACCTCTTATATTTCTCTCTTCTTGTGAGATATAGCAACTTCCTAGTGATTATCTCATTTTGAGGGGGAAATGAAAGAAAGTATAACAAAAGGTATATATCGGGAGTGGAAATGTTCATCATTACACGTGATGAGAAGTTAATATTTGCCGTTGAAGCACTTATGGGGAATAAAAGTTCTTTGGCGTCCTTATCTCCTCCCCTTTTTCTTCTGTAACTATCAACATGTTTACACTATTCCTGTTTTAAAATATTGAATATTTACTTTCGTTATCGAAGTAGTGAAAATTGTTCAGTTTCTATTTTGAACTTAATATTATTAAATTTAAATGTAGAAACTGTAAAAGTTTCAATGTTTTGAAGGTTTTTGTACTATTTTATAGTATCTCTATAGAAGTTTTGTATTTAATCAGTTTCATTATTCACAATACCTCATGTGTTTTCCCAAAAATGATTTAATTTTCAGTTTTTGAATTCTAAATATTTGCCTTTGATGGTTTTAATACATACAGAGAAAAGGTACTAGGAGCAGTGTATCTGAAAGACTAAATAGCTAAGGCAAAGCGTGTGAGGGCAGTTTTCCCGAAGAAGACTTTCATGGGCGTTTCAGAAGAATGCTAGCTCACATTTTTTCGAGGCTTGTTCCTATTAAAGGCTTAGTATCATAAGCAGTAGCTCTTAATTAGTTATTGATTTAATCTCTCTATTTTAATTTAATAGCAAGTTAACCAAAGTTTTCCCCAAATTTATATCATTTGCATAAATGTTCTTGGAGTCACTACAGCAATAAACAAAATATCAATAAACAAAGATAGTTGACTATAATTTAAAGCAAAATTTAAAAATAAATTTATTGCAGCTTTAGGTTAATTAGAGCTGTAGATAAAAATTTTAAAATACAGGTATCAAAATAATGCATCATTATTTAAAGAACTTAGGAACAACAGGTAATTAATAAGGACAAATAAAGTCAAAAGAAGCAAGAATTTTAATCACTCAGTTTTCTATCTACAGTACTCGGAAGTGTGATCACCAACAGTAATACAACACTAATACAATTTACACAAGATTCAATTTTTCACAACTCCTGGTTAATGAACTGGAACGTTAGGCGTTTGTATAGCAGCTTACTTGGGAATCATTCTCAGCACAACTTTAGTGCAGCTGCTCCATTTCTATCTGCAGCCTCACAGATTATACATGTCAGAGAGTTTCACTTTCGTTACAAGCGTACAAGCGGTGCATACTACGCGACATCTGCGCTAGGAATGATGATTGGCGCCAACGGACCGTTTTCACCAATCGATCATAAAAGCGCCCTCTGCCACCCCACGGAGCCATTTTCGCACGCAAATTGCCTTAAAAATTTGCTTATTTCTATACCCTCTACCTTTCTTTACACTTCTGATGGATATCTTAGAAATATACAGCATATATACCGTCGTTTGAAAACAAAGTAAATTTTTTCTCAAAAATGCACGTTGTGTTACACATTATAAATAGACCGTTTCATATCATATAAAATTGAATATAAAAAGCATAGTAAGTATCCCTTTGTAAATTTTAATTAACTGGTATAAATATGGTGCAATGTAACATTCATTTAATATACGTCAAATACTGTAAATTCTAAGCAACATTTAAAGAATATTTTAATCTGCTTGTTGGTTTATTGAACACTACTCTTATTTCTAATGTTTCTGTTTAGTTAGTAAATGTTTTACTGCATAATAGATCCCGTTCTATTTAATTAATATAGTATATAAATATAATGCTCGATTAATATATGCTAAATACTGTAAAGGCCCTTTTTTCGAGGGCCGTAATTTTCGCGAAAATGAATATATCGGTGATTTTGCGAGTTGAAAATTTCGCGAATTTTATATGAACAGAACCGAAAGTTGAAAAATTTCAAAAGTACCTAAGTAAAGTTGAGAAAGTTGGAAAAAAAAGTATTTCGAAAAAAAAATTTGAGATTACGACGGGCTCGCGAAAATTAAAGCCTCGCAAAAATAAGGGCCTTTACAGTACTTAAATTCTATGCAGCATTAAAAAAAACGAAAAGAACCATGTTTTAACCTAATTTCTGATGCATTGAACACACTGCGTATTTGATATCTCAGTTAGTGAAGAATTTTTTACTTCATAATACAAACTTAATTTTCTTTCAAATTATTAATTTTCACTTTTTATCACAGCAGAATATGACGAACAGTTTTTAAACTATACAACTGTTACATAATTCTAATGTAGTTAATATATTCTCAATTACATTTCTGCGTGAAAACTGCTAATTGAAAATGAAACATTATGTTACAATATATACTTATATTACTCTGCTTTTATAGCCTGAGAATGAAATGCGAAGTCTCAAAATGAAGTGTGAAAGAAAACTATAAAAAGGAAAAAAACGGGCTGGCCATGAAAATTTGTGTTACTATTATAAATCTGACTCCATTATCTATCTCGATTCTTGATACGCAGTTCAAAACGGACATGAAAATTAAAATATATTTCCGTGGGCTCATTTTCTGAACATTCATCATATGCCACTTTTCTGTGTACATGCTACTGCATATCAGCTGTTTACTAAGTTACATGTAAAAAATCGAGTTAATGTATGATCGCTAGCAAATATTACTTGTTTTTAGTAATGTATGATGAGAAAACCAGTTAATAGTTCATAATGTCAAATTTGGTGCTAGAAATAAAATTAAATGGACTCTTCACCACCTTGACTTGTCCAACTAGGTCTCGCCTCCGTCCCCCAGTATCCCTTTAAGTTGGAATGAAAGACAATTGCATTTCTCCCATGTCTCCTTTTGGTGCAGAGTAAATACATCCAGCTAGCAATTAGAGGTCTCAGTTCCTAGTGAATGCACAATTAGTTTTCGTTATTACTGCTTGCAAAAGAAAACTCTATATTAGTAATAACGATAATAATAATAACACAGTAATAATAAATTAGCAGATGATGTTACATAACAATCAAATTTAATAGGGTCTTCTGTCGCCTGGTCTAACAATATCTTTTCAACCTTTTTATTATACCTGGGGTAAAGTAACTCTTCAAAAATTTTATTTTAGCATTGATTGCTGAAATAAGATAAATCATCATTTTAACAATCTTCAATTTCTTAAAAGGCGATGTAATGAGATTAACTATTTTCCTCAGACTATTTTAGATTTCTGTCATCCATTCCAAAACGCACAGATAAATTTCAAACAGGAAAGCATGAAACTCGTAGATCCTTTCAAGTGTTACGTAATTTTTTCCATGAAGTTATTTTATCTCGTCATAAGTTGACTCGCTTTTTACCCTAATGTAGTTCTAGGATTCGAATTTAGGTCGTGAATTAATACTCCCAAAGCTTTGCTTTCTCTATAAGCTTCCTTTAAAATGTACATACAGCGATTCATACTCTAAATCTTTCCTAGTATTAGTTAAATTAACGCGTTTGGAGCTCCGGATGATAAATAGAATAAATTATCGGGTACCTGGAAAGTGCTTTGATTTGAATAATTGAGATACCTCAATTCTTTGTATGGGAGACTTGGGCAACATAATTTTCTAAGAAAATTAGAAAATTAGGCGCTTTTTGCCTGAGGAATTTTGTCCAGTAAACCCATGTAAAATAAGAGCAGGACAGTAATGGTTCATAAGACTTCATTTGACTCTCTGCAGGAGGGAGAGGGTGTGATGTAATTTAACTCAATGATCTCTCTCGGATAACTGCAGGAACAGGTGCAAATGGCTTTCGGGATCCGAGATACTTAATAATATCATTACGATCTGTAATTGGACATACGCCTTTACGCAGCTTTCTATATTAATTTATTAAATACACTAACTCTCACTCAAAGCGAAGAAGATTGCACATGTAATATCAGCTAGTATTGTGTTAGGAGATTTACTCTCTAAACAGCTCGAAATCTAGCAGATGGGCAGAACGTGATGCTATGTGCTAGTAATATTGTTGCAGCAAATAATCTTATTAAAAGGCAACCTCTAAGCAAATAGCGGGTGATACATGTAATCCATTCGAAGTGCTAAAGGAATTCTAAATACTCTACTCGTCGATTTTTACTATTAGTCTCTCATGTTATGCACATAAAAGAAGATGTATGAGCAATTAGATATATACAAGCTTACAAGTGCCACAATTAACTGACATCGTATACCCGTCATTGTCTGAAACAGAAGAATTAATAAAATTCAAACAGACCTTGATTCTTGGGAGGCATTAATTCTTAGCCTAATTAATTTTCAAAATTCCGTTTTCAATAATTGATTATATCACTCACACATGACAAGACTATGACTATTCAGCAGCGATATGATTGACATTAGTAAACTATATTAATAATCTTTCAATATTAAGTACAACTTTTAAAGACTCTAAGAAATTAGTATTTTTTAATTCTTATTCATACTTTTAAATTCGTATTCATATTCATATTTTTAAATTAGTATTTTTATTCTAAATTCATATTTTAAATTCATATTTTAAAGTCATATTTTAAATGCGTATTTTATAGCTTCTTCCCTAAAAGTAAATATTAGATATTGTGATAATTGGAAATGCCTCTTGATTTTACTGAGCAATCTGAGAAGTATGATTATTTAACTGTAACAATTTAAATATAGTTAATTTTTAATATTTGTTAGAGATCTAGTGCATCAGATTAGAAATGGAACTTTGTCACTTCCATAATTTCTATTAACTTATAAGGTATTTCTCCCACTTTCCTAACGTCCTTCGTGGTGTAGTGGTTCTGCACGCTGGGCCGGTATTCCAGAGGTCCGTGGTTCAATTCCCGGCGAAGGCGGCTGCATATTTTTCATCTCGTCTGCCTCCAAATTAACCTAATGTCTCTACAAACTGTCCTGAACTGTCTATAAATGTCCTGAAGGCCCTCGCCTTACGGCCCCGCCATTCTGAAGACACCATCATAATTGTAAATTCTAATCATAAAATAAATAATCTTGTAGTCATATTTAGTCTTCTTAAGGTATTTCCCATACACGGCTAATTCTTTCTCATATTTTATTATTATTAGCTTTTTTAGTATTTCATTTCTTTTATATTCAAGCTCTTTCTCGGGCTTCTTCTGATCAACAATTCCATCAAAGTCTGTACATTTAGCAACTGATCAGTTTACATATGTACATCAGATTTAAATTTTGCGCTAAATTTCGCGATCTTTCAAATACCGTGAGTATATTCTCTTAAAAAATAGAACATATCCATATATGTCATTAAAATATATTTATGGTTGTTAAACCATTCGATATGGAGGATATTATGTTTTACCTTATCTGCCTCAAAATTCAGTGATATCATAACCAAATCTGTCCACATTATTCCCACGCAGATGAAAATGTTGGTAAAGAATCCATCTCATTTAACAAAATCAAATTATTATATAAAATAAAATGTCTCAGTAAAAAGCCCCTTTTTGTCATTTGTATTAAGCTCCCTTGAAAGTTTTGAATTAAAATCACCAATCAAAGTAGAGTCCGAAACATTTTTTAAAAAATCTGCAACGACATTAGGATTTTTTGGAAAAGCCGGAGAGATGAAAAATGAGCAATTTCCTTCGCCGGGAATCGAACACGGACCTCTGGAATACCGGCCCAGCGTGCAGAACCACTACACCACGAAAGCACGCTAGGAAGCAGGACAAATACCTTATATACTCCCCCTTTTAAAGGGCGACTGGGGTTTTTAAGAGATCCAATCGCCAAATCCTCGGTGTGGAGAATCCTCATCCAACACCCTTTTAGTTCGGGCGCCACTGTAGAGACATTAGGATTTTTTGTAAAAGCCGGCGAAGTGAAAAATGAGCAACTGCGTTCGCCGGGAATCGAACCGCAGACCTCTGGAATACCGGCCCAGAGTGCAGAACCAGTACACCACGAAGGCACGCTAGGAAGGCGGGAGAAATACCTTATAAATCTTTTAATCTCAATAAATGCAGATCTAAATTTTCAGCTTGGGTAAATAAACTGAAATAATCCCATGGTTGCGTCACCATATATTATTGTGACTGCTATACTTTAGTTAGCAATCAAATCAGTCACGTAGTTGATCTCCCGCCTGGAAACCATAGTTATAGCCCTCCCATCATCAGCAGCAATAATCCTCCCACTCGCGTTTTTATATACAATCTTACTTTTAAGTAAACATGGTTTTTGTATAATAAAATTATGTAGTTCATTAACTGAAAGCTGGCAAGTGCAGTGATCCACATGAATATTCAATAACAAAAATTTCATCAATTTTAAAACTAAATTTAAATTAAAAAATCAGTTATATGCAATTAGAACTAGTTCTTATAAATTTCTCTTAAATCTGTAGGGAATTTAATGTTAATTAACCAGTTATTTATAATTTCAGCATTTACTATAACTTCTCTTTTCTGTATTCCTCACCAGAATAGAAATGAGTAAACAGTATTTAAACTCAGGTTTGTTGATTTTAAGTCAAAGCGTGTTTCTGGCATTGCGTGTGCGCAACGTTGTTAGTTTCCTGCTGGCTCTGATAGCTCTAATTATTGTCTTTTAAAGCAAAGACAATAATTACAACTACAGTTATTATAATTACGCTATTATTACTGATTATTCCTAATTATTATTAATTAGTATTATTACAACTATACCAACTATACCAACTATCTACAACTATACTAACATACTATATCAGCTGTCAATTCTATCGCTGCTGAAGTAGAATTAGTGAGCCAACTTCGAGCAGTATTTAATTGTCTATTCCTTGAATACTGTTGAACATTTGATTTAAATTGAACTGTTAGATTTATTTGCGTAACCACGAATTGTGGTTATATTGTAGCACAAGAAAGTGTTTTTATGTTCTAAATTTTGTTTAAGTAAAAAGTTGTTTTTAACCTTCTCACTACTTTGTCACTGTTTTAGACATAGAGATAATTCGTTGCACGTCTATTACGGTTATTGGACGAATTAGCATTACCAGATCAAGTGTAACCCTACAAGTGGCGCCCGAACAAATTAAGGATCATGTCCCAAAACAAAGCAACATTTAATCTGCTCGCCTCAAGACTGCACGCACCAACGACACCAGGACAACCATTGGAAGGCTTCGGCCTAGGCAGCACGCATTCGTAAAAAATATCATGAAAAAATTTCTGAAAAAAAAACAGTAGATATTTACATATATTTTTACGTTACAATATCGGTAAGGTGTACGTAAAATTAAGGTATATTCATGCAAATTATTGCCCTTTATTCGTACCTTTTACGTATAAATATATGTTTGGTAAAAATTTACGTACATTTATTGCATATACGTAAATCTTTCCAGTTTTTTGCTTCGTATATTTTTAGTTAGAATTTAAGTAAATCTCCGCAGTAATTAGCATGTAAATTTATTTTATTCACATATAATTTTGGTAAAAACTCAGATAAATCTCTTATATTTTGTAGTATGTATTAACGTCCATTTTTGACCAAAACTTTTAATACTTTCTTACTGAATCTACTACTGCGTTTACACTTGCATTTTTGGTAAAGTCTGCACTTATTTAGTACCATATTTCTCATATTCTTGCACATTTATGAAAAAGTATATTAATATCCTATTTCATTTCTACACACAAGAGAATTGAAAATGGAGAATATAAACCCTATGTCTCTAAGGCTAATATTTAATTTCCTCTCCATGTAAAACCAAAATCGTCTGGAACCACGAGTAATCTTCATAGACAGATTTTGTTATATTCAAGGTATTGTACTTGCAAAAACATTTTTCTCAGATTTCTGAAGGTCTGGGACGCATGAAATCCGTATTTCCTGGGATATTTATAAAACTCCATGTTTTATGGTTGCTTCAATTTTTACCGAATTTTGTAAGATTATATTTTCTAATTGCGAAATTTTGATATCCCGTCATTTTCTCCGCGATGGTTCCTCCCCGCACCTTGATGTTTTCTTTTCTCGTTGTTTTCGGTCATCGTTTCGGCTGTGGTGCTTTTGCGGCGATGCTTTCATCAGTAACTATCAGAAGCAACGGACATTTCTTACACAACGGCATCTAAGGTCTTCCTTAGAAAGAAATCGATGCAAAATAAATCAGGTGAAAGTGGAAGGCCATGCGACGTTTTCACCATACAATTTGGAACGCGTGAAGTACAGCGCCGCCTATCCGTTTCCAGTACTGCTTTCCTATTAAGAATATGATTCTGCTTGCAATTTTATGTATTTACTCTCATATTAGTGTTTGCTTTTGCTATTGATGTCAGGGAAGTTTATGTAAATTTCTACGAGTCAAATGATGGGTCACATGTCCTACTTCTAACTCTTTTATTTTCATTATGTCAATTTTTATCTCACTGCTCTATTGCACATGCAGTGACGTCACGCTGAACTCTCATGTTTAAGAAACTTGTAAATACGTTGCATATATTTTATTGTATGCACACTTACTCAATATCTATCATGTTTATCCCCATTTATAAGAAACTGAAATGTATTTGTACAAATGTACTTGTGAGGAAATGTTACTGTTGTTTAGACCTGCAATGTAAGGGTTTTTCACTAATACAATCAAAGCCTCTCTCTTTGGAGATTTATTTCAGAACAAGGTTTATAACTATAAAACTGTGATTGGTGTTAAGGAATTCATGTCTTTGAACCACGAAATTTTGTGTTATAAATATTTCTCAGTCCTAATTTTGCGCATACATTTATTTTGAGAGCGGAGGGGTGGGAATATTAAACAGTTTCAAACTGTAGCAAAAGTTTTGCGGCATTAGCAGAATGCTCTTGTAACGGAAGAAACGTACTTTAAAAATTTAATTTGATAACAATTGAATATTCTGTTTCATTGAATAATGGGTTAAATTTGTATTTTTCTGTTTGCAAATATATCGTTTAGTTTAAAGATATTGTTTTAGAATTCTCATTCCAAATTCTATTGAAACACCATTTTTAAAGTTCCTTTTTATTGGAAATGTACTAGATGTTAAGTAACAAACTGTAATGAATCGTTTAGATGACGGCAAATTCAAATGAAACCAAAAATTTAAAATGAAATCTTACATATTTAGCAAACTAAATTTGAACAGCTTGCGCTTTTGTGTCAGTAACGCGGACGCAAAGCTAGTAGCACTATTAAATCACTGGAATGATGAGTTCGGATCCCGATGTCTTACTGCCTTGTCAATTATCTCCCTTTTTTGTTTGTAACTTTTGCTCCTGTGTATATCAGCTGTGATGAATTATAACCTAATAATTAATATCTTTTTATTTACTTTAATTTTCTCAATGAAAATTTATTAATTTTTTTAATATTGTAACATAAAAGGAATTTAAAGCCTATTACTACATCACTCTGTCTCAGTCGATAGATAGATGGATTTGATGGCAAGGAAAGAAGAGAGAGAGTCCTTTGGATCCGACCACCGTGAGGGTCTTTGTCATAATTTACATGGAATCTCCCTATTCTCGCATGTGTAATAACTTTCGCCCCTTTGGTGCATATAAGACAACCTTCTCACGTGATATGAAGGGTAAGTGACCGATTGTTACTTTTTCTGTGCAGATCTTTAGCTGACATCTTCTTTATCAATTTTATGGGGGTTTTCGCAATAACATATTCATTTTGAAGCTTTAGAAAATCTTCATTAATCTGTTGAACACACAGCTTTCTGCAACATGGATTTCTTAGAATAGAAAGTCCCAAATAGGCAACTGTTATGTGTCTTCGAAAATCAAGCAGGCTCATACTATCATTACTAAATAAGTGTTTGAGCTTGCATGAAGCAACAAATGCTGTCTGATAAGGAAAAGCCTTCGGAATACGTTCGAACTTGGGTTCACATTTTAGCCATTTTGGATTTACATCATGGTCTTCATTGCTATTTGAAACTTAAATTTCAATAGCGCCCGCAACCTCTTTAGGACTTACTTCATATTATTTCTTCCATCTCTCTTGTAGATGAATCATGTCACTTAATCAAGTCAATCCTCTGTGTCACTTAGTGCATCGGGATGCGGAGGTAAAATCAATATTTCATTGTTTACGTCGACTGAATCACTGTCATTTGAAGTCCACAAAAAATCAAAGGCTTCCTGTTTAGTTAAAAATTAACGCGACATAGTACTAATATCAAAAAAACTTTCCAAAAGAAAACGTAAAATTCAAGCATGTAAAAACGAGAGAAATTTAGTCAAATTCGATAAATTTCAGAGTGCAAACCGACTTCATGAGTCAGTGTTTAAAGCATTTACTCAACCCCCTCCCCACACTTCACATACTTATCTGTCAATTGACGTGCACCTGCCAACTAGGCTAAAGTGCCTCGGTTAAATGCAGAATATCAATATTTGGAATGTAAGAGAGAAAGAAAGGATTATCTCCATTACAAGCTGATGGAAATTATGTAATAGTGGATTTTACCGTCGTCCCATTTTTAGGACAGATGAAAATGCAAGGAAAATTTATCTTTTAGATAAAATTTTTGACAATGTTTATAACTGGTATAAAAGTATAGAATATTACCTCAACAATTATATATATATGTTTTTTTAGAGCTCAAAACTTTAAAAAAAAACTTTTACATTGAAAACATAAGCAAAAAATGTGCGAAAAAACCCCATTTTTGGAAAATTATAAAAAATATCTAAATTAATTCTAACTTGCAATAAAGACAAATACATAGTTAAATGACTCTTAAATAATAAATCGTCTTTAATTTGAATTAAATTATTTCAAAGATATTATACAAAGACAATTTATCTGTGCTGTCCTATTTTTAGGACGATGAGGAAATATGGTTAATTCAGAAATAAGTAATTTTTAACAAAACTTTCTTTTCCTGATCTAGCGTTCATCGCTACTTCTGCCGCCATTATATTTTGGTGACAACACCTGATTGCTCCTTTTTTACCACATGACTCCAAAGCTTCCGCAGACATAGGGATAGAAGCTGAACGTTGTTGGACTTGATCTGCTCGTCTTCCGTCACCGCACACCAACCGGATTGCAGATGTCAATCAAAGTGAATTCGCTCGCTGAATAGAGAAACGCATACTGGACGCGTTAATAACGCAGTAGCTGAAACGGGCCTTAAATGTAAATACGCTCCAAACTTACGTAAACACAGACCTATCATGATAGAGTGAAAGTCGGCCTTCTGCAAATGCGTTGCCTTTATCCAAGGCGCAACACATACGGACTGAGGGCTACACTAGTGGAAACAAAACTTTATGGCGATAAAATATCATTTAGAAAGCGCCTTATGTGATGACTTTGTAGCAGTTCATAGAACTGAGGAAGTCGCAAGATTGCTCAATGGTTTAAGAGAACGTCTGCTATTTGGAAACGGCTGTAAGGATGTTACTAACAAGCCTGTCAAGGGTCATAGAAGAAATTCAACTACTGAAATCGAGATCGATTTCTTTTTGTATCAGCTCGTCGCAATAGAAATTGATTGTCTGACAGCTGCATTTAAAATTTCAGTTGAAACTATAACTTTTTTATCTTGGCAAATTGTAAGCAAAACGTTTTATGCGTGAGTATTTATACCAGAAAGCAAATCATTTGTATTTTTCTGATTTCATAATAAAAGACAACTCTCCTAAATTTCTACACAGAACACTTAAAGTTGAAGTCTACAACAATAGCCATGTGTTCTTTTGATTGACGAGGCGAAGTTCAGATTAACATGAAATTCACAATGAATTTTCATAATCTTAAATTCCTTTTAAGTAAGTCATTTTAGAAATGCACATGGATTTGACTTTCTCCATATTGTTAATAACTCTTGCCAACATTGAACAAGCCTGGTTAATGCATTTCTTGAAACCGAAAAATGTAGCTAACCTAGACTCCTGATCTAAATCCCAACCTGAACTCACTTAAAAAGTCCCAAGAGTGTTGCTGTCCTGAAAAATCCTTCATCTAGTGATTTCAAGCCCTTGATGACTTTAACAGCCAATTCAATTCCTTAAAAAATTAATGCCTCGAAGAGTAAAACTCATTTCCTCAAATTGTAGTTTATTACATTTCTGAGGAAATCGCACTGGGATACATCTACACCGAGGGAACAGGAATAGGAATAGAAAATAGGAATAGGGAATGGAAAAACTCATTCCGTTTTATTAAAAAACACTCCTTTGTTGACAAAAATACGTGTTTGTTTCAGCTGTATTCAAGTTTTCTTAAAATGTTATGATCGTGTATTATTTCAGCTTTACCTTTCGGTAATATACGTTTTACTATTTGCATTCATACTCAATTTTTTTATTCAATATATTTTTTTCGTATTAGAAATGAGTATTTTGGGCAGCTAATTTTGGATACTAGTGTTCATATACTATTTTGAATTCTTTAACTTCTTCGTCTTTAATCCTGGTTAATTCCCAATAAGAAAATTCCTAAAACTGCATGTTTAAAATGATACAACTCTTAATTATATGCGGAATGATCTTAACATTTGCGTATAGACTTCCATGCAAATAAGTCTTAATATCAGATGACTTACTTGAATTTTTCGCAACTTATGGTATTCTTATGCCGTAAGAATTAGTTTCATTTTGAGCAAAATTTGTACAGATGATTCTAAAGTATAAAAGTAATTCAACTATGCAATAAAAATAGGAAAATATATGACAAATGCAACAGAAAGGAAAATACAAATTACAGCAAAATTACCAGTCTCTCTTAAACGCATCTTATAAAATCACAAATTGTATATGAAAGTTCTACAACCAAATTAGAAACCTGAAGCAAAATGAAAAATATCTAAACTGAGTCATGAATTTCAAAGCAATTTTTAATCTCAAATGTTTGACGAAAACTGTATTTTCAGTAGCTGAAAGTACATTAGACGTATAGTTTATATTCTATATAACGTAGCTGAAAGTTATATTTTACAGCATATATAAGCGACGTACTTATTTATTGCATTATGCGAACCACATCAAATCCTATAAACATTAGCTTCCACGTTTTGTGAAAAGCTTATTTTGCATACATAGTTTCTCATTAGGGTAAAACGACGACAGAGAAATTTAATCTCCACAGTTTTAATCAAATGCGCTTCGGTGACAATTTAACGCTCCGTGGTCTCTAAACTGTTTTAGTTGTGCAACTATCGAGATGTCTTGCTTTGTTTGATATCGCTAGCCTAACCTCAAGGACGGGTATTACGTACAGATTAATTCAGAATTTTAGCCACTTTCCATTTGTATATAGCCACAGCCTTATCTATTGGGAAAATATATAAAATATTTGTTTGTAAAGCTGAAGTAAACATGCCAGTATGGATTTTTCCAGTGTTTCGCTTAAGATTATATATGTTACTTAATAATTTTTTCAAATCGCATTTTAGCCCTTAAAACAATCAAAGTACTTGATAATAAACCGTTAAATTTCAAAACACATCAAGTGCATAAACGCATGCATTTTATGAATGTTTCTAATTGAAGCAATAATTGAAGTAACATTAGTTAGATTTAAATTTTTTGAGAAATTTAGAGATAGTAGCTTACCCATTTTTATTCAAATTACATTAACTGTGACAATGTTTGTAACTAATGTATGTATAAAAATTCGGATTGTTAACTTTAGTTAGGTATTTTCATACAAATTTTAATCTAGAAGTACAAATTAACAATATTTTAATGTTTTCCAAATTATGTTCATATTGTTTCCCTGATAGTAAAAGCAGTTTTAATAATAAAACACTTACGGGATATAATGGTTCAAGACAGCTACTCGTATTTAAAATATTATGCTTAGCTAATTTAAAATCTCCTTTAATTTTCGGATTGCCAAATGCTCCATGCATTTGCACAGATTAAAGCTTTATATGAGAGGATATTAATTACACATTGATTGATTAAATAAAAATTTCCATACCTTTACAAGCAAATTTCGAAAAATTAGAACAGTTCTTTAGATATTATTCATTTGGTATATCGAGATACTAAATTAGAACTAGGCGTCCAAAAAATTCCTTGGTTTTGAAGAGATCCAATATTTTTTAACCATTGCATAAAAAAATAAAGTACACGTGTGAAATCGATTGCTTCTTAATCTTGCAATAATTCTGTGAAGACTAATCACATATTCAAATGTTTTCTCAGACTTTAAGCTAACAATAGAAATATTTTCTTCTTTTCATAATAGCGATTTCATTAGATGCGTCACTACTCCCCAAGGGTCTCTCATTTTAAATGGTACTGCTTCGGATTACTTACGTATTCATATTCTGGTTACATGTATTTATTTGCAATGTTTTAAATACGTGATTTTCAATTTTGCATCACATTATAATTGCCTCTTTGATTTATGTTTTCTGAAACTGGTTTAGAGTGTCATTAAACATTTGCGCTTTCATAGAATTTATTGACGATACATCTCGCCATTCTTCGTTCATGAAGATAACTCCTACATAGGAATGTTGTAATCAAATAATAGGAATGTATAATTCTATAATGCACAATTTCGATGAAATTATACGTGTTTTATAATTTTATATCCAATGCAACTGTAATTGTGATAAGAACTCTGAGCATATCATTCACCAAATTGTGAATTAGTTTTAAATATTTATTATTATCAAGTAAGATAGATTATGATAAAGGTAGATGATATCAAGTAAGTGCGTATTTCACATACTTAATATCATCTAACTTTTAACATCTAAATGCTAACGAAGTTAAAAATGTGCATATGGATAAAGATTTGACGCATATCGTGAAATATAAAATCTACTGCTTTGTGTGTAATCAAAATTTTATGAATACGTGAAAGCTTTTCTAAGATTCTAAAAAAAATGTGTAGCGTAACTTAAAGAATCCTTAAACAAAATATAAAGTTTGAAAATAGATAAAATATTTTATTTTGATTTAACATGAAATCTTAGCACTCAATACGATTTGTTATTTCATTTTGAAAATGCAGACCCTCCTTCCTTGCTTAAGAAAGTATCCGCAATTTCATTTACTTCAGCAGTCTTTCTCTCCGCATTAATGTCTGAATCACTGGAACATAGCAATACCTGGACATGATTTCATCATCAAAATCAGAATTACTATGAGATTCTTATAAGTGCTACAGAAATTTTCAAAGGATGATCTCCTTGAAAGATCTTTACTAAAAGCAGCAGCTCATAAATATTTTAAATAAGCTTCCTCCAAAATTGTGAGTTTAAGCACTAAAATATTACGCAGCCACTATTACGAAATTAGTTCTACACTGCAGATGGACTTAATTTCTAAAAATGACATAATTTCTAAAAAATGAGATTTGATTCCATAACGTTTAAGATGTTTATTTTCAGCTCTAACTTTTGTTCAATATTTCCGTATAAACGATGAATAACCTCTATATGAGGATGACATTTAAAGTTGGAAGCCTTAAATTAACTTTAAGCCTTCGCCTAAAGGTCGAGTTTGAAAATAATTTTGGAAGGTCAAAATACATGGTGCGACTACTGATAATAAAGGCTGAATATAGGGAATATGCAAACAAGTAGCAAACCCACCTTCCGATGTTTAGTCAACATTTCACAGCTTATTGCAAACGCCACCGTCGGAAAATGCTTTATTCCATCCATCTTTTATCAGCACATGTGGCAAGATGACATATAATATAATATTAAATCCCAAACGCACATTGTTTCTTTTGCTTTTCCTATAACAAGAGTTTTTTTTCCATCTCTGCTATCTGTTTGCATAAATTTAAGCGGTCATCCATTGCGTTTTCTTTCTTCACAATTTTAACATTGAGAGTCAAAATTTTGAAAAGAATGTTTCATGAAAGAGCCATGTTTCAGCTCATTTAAATAACCAGTGGTATACACTTTTATAAAATTAGATGCATTTATGAAAGAATCAGTCATCAGCTGTATGAGTGTTTCTATTTCTTCATCAAAATAATTTTATGAATTATTTCACGATGATTTTCGAGTCTATGAAGCTATTTTACACCATGAGCAAAGTGTTCGTATACTAACTACGTCTCTAAATCAAGAGTCAATAGTCTAAAAGATTTTTCTTCAAAACAGTTTAATTATAGTCTCGTATTTACTAACATTACAAAGTGTTTTCAACTTTAGGAGGCTTGCTTTCGGAATGAACGAATTTTCTTTCTGATATTAATTCCTTTTGATTTAAGATGATCCTTAAAAATTGTATTTTTTAATATTTAAAACTTTTGACAAATAACTTAAAATAGGTTCCACGATCTTTAGATACATCATTTTTCTCTAACTTCCGCTTACTTAAACATTAATTCACCTTTTCAATGTATACGCTTTTTTTGGAACCAAAAACGATCTATGATTTCTGAAGTAACGCTCTAACTTGCTTTTTTTTCATAAAAGTAAATTCAATTCCATTAACTGATTGTAGCAAAGCAATTAGAGCTATATGCCTATAGGAAGGAACGAGCACTTTCTACAAAATATTGACTCGTATTTAAGTCATTCACAAGGGAAACTTCAACCCCATCATGCGAACAGCCACTCAGTCGTCAAATATAGATCTCTGAGTGAGCTACCAATGTTTCGAGAGGTCCAGTATTCGAGTTCTGGCGAGGGTATTGCATACCTTTCTGATCTCCTGTTCCAAAAAAAAGTAATAAATTTACAAGATTAAGAATAATTTATAACGTAAAAATTTAAAACCATACTAAACCTACCTAATGTTGTTATGCACAGGGCTCTGTAATATGGATAATTTAATTTTAAATTATTAACAAAGCAAAAAAAGGAAATAAGTAGAAGTATATAAAAGAATAAATAAATAAAGTTAATAGTCTAACATAATTACGAAACTGTTTCGAATATTCTAAGATAAAGTTTATCATAGAAATAATTGTATAAACGAACAGCATTCCGACCAGGCAATAATCCAAACGAAAGAGCATAAGACGCACCGTTAGATACAAGAATAATAGGAAACTGGAAGTCAAGGCATTTCCACAATGTACCGTTTACAGATCGTTTATTTAAAGCTCTAATAGTATTACGTTCTTTAATTTTGGTGTTTAATATAATTCAAAATATGTATAACAGTTGTTAGATTAAATATAATTTCACTTAAAATAGACACCTGTTAAACCTAACCAGCCTGCAGACGAACTATCGTCGGATCTTCCCTTAACCCTTTGACTAAACTTTTACCTCGTTTTCTATCCATGTGACCAAAATGTGTCATAAATAAGGTAATTTAGCATTTGGGCTTTTTTTGACAAACGGTTCTTAAGCCAAAGGCTGGGGCACATATGTCCCAGTCGTAGTTACATTTGTCCCACACGTAGAGATCGACTTACTATAACCACACGTATTATTCTGGAAAACTTTATTACATGAAATAGATTTATATCGCATGGTACAGGATAAAAAGCATTCTTTTCATAACCCACCATTACATATTCAGGAACTCATATTTGTGTTTTTGTCTATGTTCATATGTGTACAAATAGCGCACCGGGGTCTTGATTTCCCAACTCTTGGAAGATGACCCCAACATTCAGGAGATTCCAAGTACTTTTTAACACAGCAGTAATTTTTAAAGTTTTAGTAGAACATATATGTTCCGTTAGTAGTCAAAGGAATGTAGAGACATTAGGTATATTATTTTGGAAGCAGGCAAGATGAAAAATTGGCAATCGCCTTCGCTGGGAATCGAACCACGGACCTCTGGAATACCGGCCCAACATGCGGAACCACAACACCACGAAGGCACGCTAGGAAGGCAGTAGAAATATCTTATAGGGTTAAAATTGAAATAGCAATAGTAGTAACAAAAGTAACAAACTAAAGTGTTCATTCTATATATATGTACATTTTACAGGAAGACTACCAAAACTTATTTTCTAGAGTAGATATTCTGTAGCAGTCTGTGAATAAGATCTCCTTTCTGGGGGCGGTTGGGACTTTTCATGACTATCTACATAACACAGCTCATCCCTTAACCTATTAAAACCAAAAACGTTTTTAAACCCGTTATTCCACTTTTAGTTACATACAAATTTAAATGCTTCGCTTTTCAATTTACGTACAATCTGTGAGTTTTCAGGAATAAAAACATCGGTTAATCTTTCCGTAAGAAAGGCAAAAGTTTTGCGTTTTATTGTTTAGACTGAGTGTAAAATTATTATACTAAACATAAATATAGGGACCGGTGACTGTGCAAAAATTTGACTTGGAAATTTTATAAACTCCATTTTTCTTAAATTTAAAAATGGCAGAAAATCAATATTTGATTAATTTCAAACATTTGTTTGTAATGCAAAATATTTAGCTACGTCCAAGGGCCTTTTATATAGATGATGTATCTACGAGTTATGTATGTATGTATAAGAGAAACAAAAACAAAAGATTATAAGTGCACTTTTATTACCTTCGAGGGAAGACGCTTCAGATTTAGACCTAATTTGCTGAACGTTTAATACGAATTTTCTTTTGTGAGTTGGCTAAAGTAAAGAAAATATAAATTGTCTTGTTAAAAAATCTAATACCTTTTCTCAGGAAAGTTAATTTAAATGAGTAATACTACAAAAGTTTTCTCTAAATTTATATGCCTTGGCATTTTTTTTCCTTATATGTTATAATGCTGTAGCCAGGTGACCAAGATATGTTTTTCCATTGTTTTATCATTATTTTACTTTTTCATTTAAGAATGAAGATTTGATTTATATTGAATTGAAAAATAAAAATCATACCTTGCGAATATAGTATTTTATTGTTAATATTACTAAATAAAACTGAGACTTTAGCCTTAATCTTACTCCAGAGCGTATATTTTAACAGCTTTAACATTTTCATGTGAATATCATTCCTGATTATTCATACTGCTGCTCTTCCATCAGGCCCAAGAAGTTTTAGCGGCCAGTTGGAATTAATGTTAGTAAGATTCTAAAAACGTTTAATATGTGATGACTGCAGAGCAGGAAGAAGACGACGGTCAACGTGCATATGTTTTTCCGATTAGGTTTTTAGGTATTTAAATGTTAAAGCAATTTGGTGGAGATGATAACTTCCTTTCAAAATGGAAGTATGTCATCATATTTTATTCATTATTTCTATAGTCACAAATAATTCGTAGTCCCTAGAATCACCTATGACTTGCAGTTGCGTAACAATAGTATCCCTCCAATATTTTGAAATAAAAATTTAGTAGGATTTCTTTATGAAACCTGGCATAAAAATTTGAGCACGCTCCTTGTGTAACAGTAATCTGAAAGAAGTAATTTGTTATTAGTAGGTTTCCGCATGCTTTAATGAGCATTAATATCTCCATGGATGAAAGCTTAACTCCATATTGTAATGAAGTTTTACTATTATCTTATCTTAAAAGGTGTAGCTGAAAATACTAATGTACAACGTTTGGAGGCAGGTTTCGTATATGATGTGTTAAAATATAAACTTTAAATATCCTCTTGTCAATCATACACTGTAACTAAACTTTAGTTAGAACGGCAGCGAATTATTGCAAAGTCTAAAAATTAACAAGTGAAACTTGATAACGGTGTAAAAGACTGTATAAAATCTAAATAAGAACAGAAGGCACACTGATGCTTACAAATCAGCCAACCACTTACGGAGAGATAAGTTAAAAATAGTAAGTCAAATGCAAAACTTATATTCAGATAAACCAGTAGTCGAAGATGACATAACCAATGTAAGTGAAGTTGAGACAAATCGGCGTGGAATTGAGCTATCGGAAATTATAATGCAAAGCCAAAGACAAGAATTCTTAATTGAAATAGTAACCTAGTAACGTAGCCACGAAGGGCAGAACACGCTCTGCCTTATACAAAACTATAGCCTTGAATACAAGAAAACTAATTTGCATTCTGGCAGGAAAACGGAAGAAGGAAGAGTACAGATTCAAAACATAAAGTAAGTGGTTAATTAACATAAAGGAACCTCAAAAAACTTAAATCAGTTTCTTGGCATTTTCATAATTCTTTATTTTCAGGTCAAACATATGTACAACTAGATTCTTTTGCAAAACATGCACCCACAGAGAACATGAATCTATAATTACTAAAATTAATAAATAGATGTAGATGGAAATACAATTAAAATTAGATTTATACATTCCTCGTTCGTGTTATTAAAGGAAATAGATGACTAAATCCCAGCATGTTTCATATGATTGCGTATTTAAGAATCAAATGTATTTATTGGCCATAAACGGTATTAAAATAATTTGTTAGAAGGTTTTATATCACCTACTGAGGAGCTGCAAATACTAGGATTTCAAATATAACCCTTTAACAAATTTTAATCTGTTGTAAATAGATTTACTTTACGTTTTAGACTGATGGAATGATGAAAAGGATGTCACAAATCACCCTATCTCGTGTTTTCGAATTGTTTATAAGACCCTGTGCAAAATGCTATTCGTTATGTAGGACTCAAATTTGAAAAGATATAAATGCGGGACAACTACATTGGATTAATTATGAATAAGAAAAAAAATCTTCAAATTCAAAACTTTATTTTCAGTCATTCATTTTTAAATTTTATTCATTCAGTCATTCATTTTTAATATTTTCGTAATCTTTTCATCATTTTTAAGCACTGATGGAAAATGAAATCCCTGTACCAAGAAGGAGTTGTTCTAGATAAACAAAATTTGAGAGGCGTGTTTGCACATCTGAAAAATGACGACTATTCAGATTTCCCGCTAAATGAATAAATGTCGCCCTACTAACTCCACTATAAACATGAAAATCACGTTTGCTTTAAAAACACGATGTAAACTTTGTGTATTTGATTTATCTTCCAGCTTCGGCATTACTAACGAGATCTGAGTCAAGAAAACCTTCAGGAAGACGAAGATAGTCTGTGGCACATTGCACTGCATCTGCAGCAGGCATTTAAGCTTTTGTTGGCGCACGAACACACACAGCAAACAACAATAAATCGATTACTTGATGTACAGCTCTGATTCAGACGTCCTGTAAAGGCCATAACACTAACTCCAAATCAGCGTCATCTGCGACTTCAGTGGTATCAACTTAGAGCTCACTGGAGAGCAGAATGGAGATCTGTTGTAAAAGATCTCAGTTGTTAATCTCAAATGAAAGCCGTTTCTGTCTTAGTGCCAGTGAGGACTGTGTTTTGTTTAGGAAGGGACCAGCTGAGAGTTTAATTCTAAGCTTTCTGCGACGTAGGCAAAGTGGATCTACCGGTGCTATCACCCAACGTGCTCTACCATATGTCCACATGTTGCCTTGGCCTGTGAAATCACCCGATCTGTCTCTCATGGAACAGGTATGGAATATACTTGGAAGATAAATCCAGAGTCATCTATAACCAGCAAGGAGAGCTGCTGATTTGACTGATCAAGATCAATGTTTAAAAGCAACAATATCTGCTTCCTTTGCTTAAGTTGAAATCGTATTTTTATTAATTATTTTTTCCTTTATTCATAGAATTTGTTATATTTGTGATTTTTGATTGAAACATATACATTTAAAGACGAATGATTAACTTTTTAAAAAAAATAATTGGAAACAAAATAAAAATGAGCGGTAGAGTTCCAGTTAAACTGACACGAAAGATAAATGTTACAATACGAAAGATCTGCGAATCTGATGACACTACACGCGACATAGATATACAAATATTTTTCGAAAATAATAAGACATATAATACGTTCATATACACTAAACAATATATGTATTATTTTCGCAGCCATGTTGCATGGGATCAATTTTTTTGTTATTGAAGTAAATGTTACTTACTTAGAAGAACGTAGTATCCTTATTTTCTGCATTTTATTGAAAGAATGATATTCATTTTCTTTTATCGCTTGAGTCACGAAAATTCAGTATTTAATTTGTTTTCTATTTCACATGTATTTTAAGTAAGGAAACAAAAAGGGCCTGATCGCACACGACAAAAACGCCTTCGGATGTAACAAAATATACGAAAAATTATGTGGATATACAGAGAAAAACTCAGACGCATTACAAACATCTCCATAATAAAACTTTATACTCGAGATAGTCCACCAAACGAATGAAAATGTTAGGGTCTGTTGAAAAGGCTGTAGAGATAAAAAGGAATTTACTGAAGCTACTTCTCTTTTCTTTCACGTATTGAAGTGTTTTTGATGCAGCTTGTTTCTTTTAGAAGAAAACTGAAAAAAAAATATTAGAATGTGTGAGAGTATACGTAAACACTATAAAGATCTGTGAAACACTTGTCATATAAATGAATTTACAATCTTTTTTCGGATTGTGAGAGATTTCAGGATTTGCAAAAATAGCTGCTATTTATGTGAAAAGAATACAATTTAGGACATTTTCATGACTCGATAACAATAAAAAGGGATATGCTAGTAGAAAAACAAATTTTAAAGCATTTCAGACGGCCGAAACATTTTCCATCCAGTGCGAAATCTTGCATATGTCTAATATACTATAAGTATTAATATAGAAAAGCTTAAGTCGGTTTCATTTAAGCATTTTTATACTGCTAGAAACAGAATAAGTACATTTGCTTACGTATTCAAATATTCTAACATTTCGTTTTACATTTATCTTATCACAAATCTGTGATAACCCGGTGATGTGATATTTTACGCGCTATATTATTATTTCTCTCCAGGGGAATCTTCCATTTTGAAATGGAAATAATGCAAACAATGGAGATGATATATAGAAGTTTATTGTACAAAAAGAACGAATAGCGTAAATCATTTCGTCGTCGTTCTTGTGTAGACTGTTGTATTAACAAATTTCAGTATTAAAAAAATGCTTGTTGTGGCTCTGCTAAGTCCTGAATTTGCTCCAAAGCTCTACGTACATCCCTATATGAAAACATAGAGCTCACCGCATTTTCCTATTTTCTATTTCGTAACCCCTTCAAGGTTTGTTTTGCTCTATTAACAAGTAAAATCATGTCCTTGCAAAATAAGATCTGAAAAGGCAATCGTGCCTCACAAACTGATGGACAAAGATAGGAGAAATATCGAAAACGTATTGTTATTTTATGTACTCGAATGAATTTCTCTCCTAGAAAATTAGAATTTGTTCCTATTTCTCTGATGAACATATTTGTGTGCGAGCCTCATATAGATATCCTTGATGAGGAAAATAAATCGGATAATAGACTACGATGTGCTTGTATTAAATTAAGGAAATAGGATAAGCCTATCTAGGATCATCTTTAGACACTCAAGAACGAAAATTTAAGAACTTTTCCACTTTCATTAGGATGGTATCTCCAGCTATGTTAAGTAGCTTTTGTAGCCTGTGATGCCCCAGATTACCCTGACTTTTTCCCTTATCCTTTAACACTTCACGAACTGAGTACTTATTTTTACCATAAAATCCTTCCATTTTCGCATAGGATGTTGTTAGCAGCAAAGGTACTGTTAGTCTCAAAGCAGACGTTTTGTCCGTATCACTTTTCAACTGTTGCCACCAAATATTATCACCATGTAGTATTTTAAAAATATAATACAAGTATAAAGAGTATCAATATATATGTTACGGTGAAACACCGATATCTGGAGAATGTCGACTTTCATCGGTGAATATCAACATTCACATAGTCGCTTGGTGTATGTCCGAAATATTTTCCAAATACTCTTATTTCTGACTTACACCGGTGAATGTCGACATTCACCATGTACTAATGGTGAATGTTGAACATATAAGAATATTATATTTCCTTCTCCGTAATTCATTCGCGAAAAAACGCACTTGAGACTCATAATAAGAACTTAAGAATATAAGAACTTAAAACACACAGTACATTCAAAATGAGAAAGGAAACTAATAGAAGTTATAAACTTACCAAATTATGTGATTCAAATCTTATTTATTGCAACAACTTAAACTATTATGACACTTTGAATTGCACAAAAGGCCCTTGATTTTACAATTGCATTTATTTGTGGAACACTTCCTTTTGGAATGGCAGCGTGTACATATACTCCTCTCTTTTCGACCTACACCAGAGCATATCTGTGATTGTCGACATACACCGGTGAGGGTCCGAATGTACAAGAATGTAAAGAAATATTCGATCTTTCACCGACGTATTTGGTGAATGTTGACATTCTCCGGTGAAAGTCGACATTCTCCAATTTCTGTCTTTCATGGTAACATATATATGGCAAAACAAATAAAGGATGTTGCTACCAAATATTACCTATAAAAAAGGATTGTTTTTAAACGAAAAATACACCGGATATTAAAAAAAATGTATTCCTACACAAATAAGAGGAAGTTGCCAACAAATGCTGTCGCTTTGAATCTTAAATAAATCTTAAACAATATTTAACACCTTATCGTTAATTCTACTGATAGCCGTTATAAAACGCTTTTAACTGTCACATGTCAGTTTGCGCCAATTCGGCGAAACTTAAGATATTTAATTTTTCTTTTAAAATTAATCTGCCGGCGACTGATTAACAAATTAAACGATTTAAAAGTAATAAACGCAGTTCTATATCTGTTTTATTAATTATTAGCCGTACACGCGAAATGACACTAACTTAGTTTATTAAAAGCATTACATATATTTTCTCCTTTTTATAGCAGCTATTTTAGGCGTCTTGCAGCGCCAGCGGTTAGTTTTCAAACAACTGACACGGACAGCAAATGGGATTCGACGCAATATTGAAGCCCTGGAATAATAGCCCTTCTGGCCTACACGTATAATACTCTATAGAAAATTTTTAAGACATGTCATTTTTAAAAATTTTGTATTTTTGCTATTGAATTTTATGAGACGTAAGTGCGAAGAAAGCTGTTTAATAATAAAATTAAAAGGAACAAAAAAGTTGTGTTCCTGAAGAAGGAAAACATATGTTTATTGTAAATGGACAAGATTTTATTCAAAACATAGGAATATCTAAGATTGCATTTTTGCCTGATTTTAAGTACATGCTGTTGTCCAAAATTTGTTTAATAACTTTAATATATTTATTTATTTATTTATTGCTGTTTAGATCATATCCAAAACTGTGACTTCCTGCCTAATGGACGAGATATATCACAGTTTTTCTTAAGCTTAGATGCAGCGGTAAAATCGCTACTTTTATTCTGTGAAGTGATACGTCTCTGAAATAAAATGTGCAAAATGTCTGAAATAAAATGTGTTTAAAGATATCAAGAAGATCGCTAAAAGCAGTGCAGTCGGAAATGTGTGTAAATGCTACAGAGGAAGTCAGATTCTCTGATCACTGATAGCCGTAGTCTACTACTCACGTTATAATAATCCCCTCTGAAAGTTATAACCATTACGTCATAACAATGTTTTAACCATCAGGGAGAGAAGATATACTAAAAGAAGCGAGACTTTGAGGAACGATTTGAGAACCTAGGAACGGGTGTGGGATTCAAAGTTGACCCTTTTTATCCTCCTCCCATTTAGTTACCGCGATTAAGACAATGTATGCACATCATGAAGGAAGGAAGGGAATTGCTTTCCTACCTTCACGATACTGTTGTGCATATTGTTGTGATTACCGTGGGAATTTAGTTCTTAACTTGTTTCAATGTCTGCATTTCACACTTGGTCGTAGGCAGTTCCTCACTCCGCGTATACTTTGAAACTTCAAAGACTATTCTTTCCTTGCATTGTGAACCACAGACAACTAAAAGGACTGATATAGGATACTTTATAAAGTCCTCAGGCAAGATCACACTGGCGGAAGTAATTCAGAAGCAGCCATCTGTTAGTGTTGCCACTGTGAAAAAACATAAGGTTTTAAATTCTCCTCGATGATCCCTCATGGATCGCAAATTCTCGGAATGTTCCCAACTGAAAAAGCATGGTTTAAATTTATCTTACAAATTCAAGCAGTTTTTTGTTTACTTACCAGACCTGATAGTTAACTGTAATGGCTTTGTTAGTAAAGTATGATCACTTGAATTTCAGTCATAATGCAAGAAAAATTCCGTTTATTACAGTTACAATACGACTGCAGCTGCTATTAAATTTTGTCTCAGCAATGGCCGAATAGATAAGACTGCTCGTTGAGCAGTAGCAGAACGATTCAGGTTTGAAACCCGGCGAGAGACTGAATGCTTGGTTACTTGAAGAATAATATGAATATGAAAGAGTTTCTTTTCACGAAGTACTCCATGAAGGCAACCCACTTGTTAGATATTTTACGGCATTCAATTAAACAAACGTATTGTTCATAATTTTGCTTAATAATTTCTCACCCGTTTATTTTTATCCGAAATATTTTCTGCATAGCCAAGTCGCTTATGATAAAATTTGTTCCCATTATGAACTGAACATATTTGTTGTTTTTATAAAGATCTCATTGATGTACAATAAAGTTGGTTTTGTTTATTTGATTACGGCAAAGCGCACTGGGGCTATACGCCTGAGAGAAAAGATGCCGTCGTGGAGGATTTTCTAAGAGAAACAGGCTAGCATCCTCACAACCACGAAAACTCCCAGGGAGCCAACCCGTTCGCCTGGAATCGAACTGAGATCGAACTACGAGTGGGCAGCAACTTTACTGCTCAGGCACGGATGAGTTAATCAGCAGTTAATCAAGATGATATCGGATAGAAAACAAAGCTATTTTTCTGCCTACGATGTTCATCTGCAAGACCATTTACTTAACAATGTTATGCTTATTTACATCTATTGGAAGCTGTAGTTCCTGCCAGTGCAGCCGCTTGTAAGTAAATAATGAGTTTTAACTATTTATTGAAAATATATGTTTCGTTTGGTTAATAATCAATGTTTTTGTAGAATACTGTAGTGCACTTAAGCAACTAAAGAGAATAACTGTGGATTTTCTCCCAGAGAGGGCTGACGAGTTGTTTTTGAACAAAGGCTGACCAATGATTTCATATCAAATGCAGCCCTTTTCCGATATGTTCATTGGAACAAGTTGGTTAAATGAAGTTTTCGTGTTTCATCCCTATGCAATACAGAACGAGAACGGTGCATTCCCCTAGTAAGTCCTCCGCGAAGGTATTTCATCCCATAGGCGAATACCTTTTGTTTCATAATTAAAAAATCCGATTTGGCGAGAACATTACCTCCCGCTAATTTTACGTTTTAAATAGTTGTTAACTTTGTAGAGAAATTAGGTTATTTTTTAAGGGACTCGAACCAGGGCCTCTTGAATACGCGTCGGGTGTGCTACCGTTACACTACGAAGGAATGTAGAAAAAAAGGAGATATAACAAGAGGGATAGGAGCGAGATACCTTATAGCTTTAAGTAAAGTAACACTTCCTGCTGATCCTTTGTATACAAGATCTAATTTGTTATTCCAAAAACGAGAAGGGTCTGTAAGACGAAATTTTAGATTATATTTAATTAGTTACTATCCGCTACGCAGCCAGCCTTCGTCTAGCTTTTAAATGTACCGGAAAAATGCCTAAAGGGAACATCAAACATTAAATTTAACTGCACAGAATTTATCCCTTAATAGAAATATTAATTATCCTAATAAATAAGTTAACCAACTTCCCGTTGCCTTCTCTCGACAAACGTCCATTATCCAAGAGAAATGTTAAATTTAAAAACTGCACAGAATTATCGCCCTCATTTTTCCCAATGGCAACAGTGCTGATATCAGCAACAATGGCAACAATGATATATCATCCAAAATAGCAGCGAGCCATTATTGCTGATATAATGAAAGAGAATTATCGATTTGATGCGATTTCATCAAAAAAACATAAAATAATAAACAAAAAAAAAATTTAAAAAAAAAACTGATTCGAATTTTGAGAAAATCGCTTCGAGGTGCGTTGGCTAATGTCTAGATGCATCTCTATGTACCAAATTTCTTATCCCTGGGCCTTTTAGCTTACGTGCAACACTATGAACTTAATTTTTCAATTTTCATTACTATTTTTTGCCAACAGATGCATCTATCTTCTCTCTTGCTTTACTCGTTATGGGTATAAATATAATAACGGCTAACTCCTATTCTTTTATCATAAGCTTGCGATTTCAGACCAAGAAAAGGCAGCTATGTTTGCTTCTCACCTAGAAGATCAATTTTCGCCAAATTGCTGGCCCGTCGATGCTGATTTTGAACTGCACACGCTCTTCAAAGTGAAGGACTAGGACTGGCTTAATCCACATACAGCTAATAATTTAATGAAGCTTGTAACTCCATCCGAAGTTCGGTCCCTCATTAAAAAATTGTAGATCAAAAAAGCCCCGGGGATTGATGGCATTACAAATACTGCCATGAAAAACCTGCCTATCACCGTTATATGCAAGATTACTTCTGTCTTTAACGCTTGCATGACTCACTCTTACTTTCCACAACAATGGAAGACAGCCAAAATTATTATAATCCCCAAACCAGGAAAAAATCATATGCAAACAGATGGTTTCCGACCTATCAGCCTCCTGCCTGAACTATCTAAACTTTACGAAAGAATTCTACTTGCCCGTATGAAATTGCACCTCCAAAAGCTACCACAGGAGTAATTTGGATTCCGTGAACATCTATCAACCACCAAGCAATTAGTAAGAATTACTGACTTTGTGGGACAAGCACTTCACAACAATTTAAATACAGCTGTCCTCATGCTAGATGTGGCGAAAGCTTTCGACCGGACCGCGTTTGGCATGAGGGGCTAATTTCCAAATTGATTGATCTTGATTTTGAAAGAGAACTCATTCTTGTGCTACTTTCTTTCATATCAAATAGGAATTTTAAAGTCTCCGTTGGAAACTCCCCCTCTACTAAAAGAATCATGCTGAGTGGTATTCACAGGGATCGGTTTTAGGTCCGATAACTCTACTTATTCCACGTCGCAGATTTCCCGAAAGTACACTGCAATAATAATGCTCTACTTGCATGCTATGCTGACGACACTGCTGTTGCGGTGAAGTCAGCGAATGTTAATCATGCAATCAAAAAACTACAGGAAAACGTCCCTTACATTGAAAACTGGTGCAAACGCTGGAAAGTCCGGATTAATGCACAAAAATCGCAACTCCTCATTGTCAGGAAAAGAAAGAGGAATGCCCCCCTTAAAAAGGAAGTGTTACTGTTTAACGAACCAGTGCCAGTTGTCAATAATGTGAAATATCTTGGCATAACTATCAATAATCGACTTACCTGCACTGCACATATTGAGAATGTTCGTAACCATGCACTAAGAGTCATGAAATGTCTCTACCCAATTATAGGAAAATTTTCAAAATTGGATCTGTATAAGAAAAGACTAATTTATCTTAGTGCCATTAGACCAATTACGACATATGCGGCGCCAGCCTGGGCTACCGCTTCTGAAAAAGATATAGAGAAACTGCAAAAAGTGCACAACAAGTTCCTTAGGATTAGCACAAATGCCCACTATTATGTCAGAAACGAAGTATTGCATAAAGACATGATAATTGAACCATTAAATCAATTTATTCGCAAGGTTAATGCAAGTTTCTTCAATGATGCGGTAAATTGTGAACATCTTATGAACTTTAACTTGTTTCACTACGAGATATTTGCTGAAGATAGGTTTCTCAGGCCTTATGCTGCTTACCTGATTAAGGAAAATCAAGACTTTCCCACTTAATTAGTGTCTATTAAATAATGATCACGATAGTATCTACTTTCAGTGACACCTAATTAGCAAGCATCTGAGCGTCAACTTGGGTGGGTGACTACCCATGTGACTTACGTAATCATCTTCCCACGCCTCGTGTTTATCTCCTGACGGACTTGAAGTAATATACATATGTAAATAATTTAGAAGACTGATTTATATAACTATTTTTACTATTTCTACTTTCATATATGTTTTGTATTGTATTTAATTGAAATTTTAACGAGGTATTTATTAGAAGACTCTCAACGAATGATAAGTCAGCTTGCAGTCCATGTGACAACTGTTCACGCCCCTCCGTCATCAGCTCCTGCCCTTCTGGACTCACAATTCGAACTCATTTTCTCTTCAGCGCCCACAGAGCAAACATCTGATGACAGTCGGAACACATCAAGCAGAATGCTTAATAATCTCGGCATAAGTGGAACTTGGAACCTATTCTTTAGAAGTTACCCCTGTGTGATGGGGAATAATTGTGTCTTATTAGTGTTAACTGTAGACACAAGACCCAACTTAAAACATAAATTTAGCATGATGAAGTTTAATATAAATTTTATTTCTCTCAAATTTTGGATCTAAAAAGAACACAAAACTAGGTTCTCAGTTATTATTTGTTCACAGCGCCCTGCTAAAACTCTCCAGTATTTGCATAGACCTTTGGATTGCGATAGCATATGATAAAACTAGGTAATAAATTATGAACATCTTATGAACTTTAACTTGTTTCACTACGAGATATTTGCTGAAGATAGGTTTCTCAGGCCTTATGCTGCTTACCTGATTAAGGAAAATCAAGACTTTATAAATCAAGACTAATAAACTAGAAACTTTAAAATCAAGACTTAATAAACTAGGTAGATAAAGAAATAATCCATATAAATCTAACTATGAGTAAAATTTAATCAACTGCTAAACACCGATTTACTAAAAATATGTGTAGTATTTAATTAATGTTATAATTATACTATCGCTATAATGTACGATAATAATAATTTATGTAGCATTAAGGAATATTTCGTAATTTATGTTGCTGCTACAAATTGGAATACATGCAAAAATTAAGCCGGATGGTTCCGGATGAAAAATAGCAGAAAGATTTCCCTTAGGGGCAACTGTCTTTCCGTATTAATTAAGAACAAATTTTCCGAAATAATTAATCCAGATATGCTGAATTTTAATGTTTAATAAAGATTATAGTTATGCAATTGTAATTATCATTGGCAATAATTTTTCTAATTACTTAATTAAAAATTCTTGCCTCAATTACATTTCAATTTAATAAGTATTTTTTATTACAATTTAATTATATTTACCAGAAGGCAATTATACTGTCACTGTAATGGGCAGCTTCTTTGATAATTATGTAATTATAATTACCTGAAACTGTTATAACTACATCGTAACAGTAATTAAATTGTTGTTAAAATTACAGGAAAGTAATTGAATGGTAATTATAATTACCATATAACTGTATGCTCTCCAACTGCGTAAGTTAGCTTCAAAAAGGGTGTAATTAAAATTACACAAAGGTAAATGAAAGGTATATTGTAAATGGATAATGTAATTACAATTATAATATTAATTCTGATGCATTTTACATAACTTATTATTGAAATCATATTAAATAATCTGCCTAAGATAACTATATGTATGCTTTACTATACGTAGGGGCTTATTCTGAAACTAAATTACACACGAATCATTTCATAGGCAGGTTTGTTCGTAATCCTGTAAAGCATAATTCGCATAATTACACAGCTAGCTCTGAATTTCGTCTGAGGTTTTATTTACTAATAACGAAAAATTGAATCTTCTAAAGTTCCAAGCGTTTCGATTATCATGATTAAATTCATGTTCATATAAAAGTATTTTTTGCTGAAATCTAAAGTATTATTATATTTATTTATTAATTTTTTACTGCAACAAAATTGATTCTAAATTGTACAAAGAAATGTGTCCTACCCTTTAACGTAGCATTTAACTGCGTATGGATGTTTATTTTTACGTTGCGAATTATTTCCTTCTGCTCGATTTCAAGTGTAGAGGGGCTAAATGTACCTTTGCAAATGTTCCTTCTAGCCTCCGGTTGAACGACAAGGTTTCGCTTCTTTCCTGACTTCTTACTCGTAATTAATGTCTCTTTAGTCCTGAACACATCTAGGATTACAGCATTTATGAGGACAACGCTATAGCAACATCAGATTTTAATATATGATTATGCTAATCCAGTGATAATAAAAGTCTCCATTTTGCAATGCATTTTATCTTTTTTTTTCATTGAAAGACTGTACTTTCTCTCAGCTGTCTTTTTCCCACTCAGACTCAAATAATGGAGGTTTTTTCTGCTCTATACGTTCTCTTGGTTCCGGATCTAAAATTAATCAAATCTGGTATTTGAAGTTTGTTTGATTGAGAATAACATACTATATGTATAAGCAACAATTTTAAATCAAAACATGAGGACTGATGTGTACGTGGGTGATGGGCACGTATATCACTGTCCAACATATGGAAGAATAAAATAATAAAAGTTAAGTAGTGTTAATAATTAGCATTGAACCATAAAAGTATAAACAAATTAAATTTTATTTACAAACGGTTAATCGGATATTTGGTCGTTCACTTAGAGCTCATTGCTATTCCTCCAGTTTTATGTCGTAACATTGAATTGGAAAGAGGTCATGTTGTTGGCGACATCGTACTTTTATGTTTTTAATTTTATTTTCTTGAATTAGAATCAATGTTATTAAATAACAATTATTAGTTCAAGTCCGCTAAAATTGTTAGATTTCGTAACTATGAAGATCTATAAAAAGATTTTTTAACGTTTTATTTTTACATTATTTTTCTTCCAAAGTAAATAAAGATGTTTATCAGCAAGATGAAAGAGATTCTAATGATAAACTTTAGAATAATGAAAGCTCTCTATTATTAATTAAACACGAAGCCAAAGAATAAACAAAGAAAGGATGAGAAAAACTTTCATTCTTTAATTTTATAAATTAGAATGAGTTATTGTTATTGAAAGTTGGTCATATTTTAACCCGTTGCCGCAACTAAGAAAGGAGGACCCTTCTTAGTGTATATGGTTAGCATGTTCAGCTATTTTGGTTCGTCCTTCTAATCCTGGCAGTGGCAAAGTGAAATTTTACCATTTTCTGGTCTCACGAAACTTAATAATCTCTAGAGTGACACCCGAACTAAAAATGTGCTTAACGATAACATATTATCAGCTGGGTTTGGTACCTCTCTTCATTTTGCGCTTTCATTGGAAGAGAATGTAAGTAATTATAGCATTCCCCTTTTCATATTCTATTTCCTTAGTACTTATCATGATTAGCTATCATTGAACTATAAAGCTGCGTTGAAGAACATAGGAAGATTCGCGGTTGGAATACCGGCAAAGCCGAAACTGACTTATTTTCCACTTCGAAAAAAACTTGACGGTCTGCATAATATGCTACAGAATATAGTCTTGTTTTTCTGTGTACTTTGACAGCTTTTCTAGTGTTTCCTTAATAAAAATTTAAAACAATCGAAAAAAAAAAAACTAATTTCTATTCCGAATACATAAAGCAAAGAAGCATTTAGAAGATTTTTTTTTACAATTTATCCGAAGTATTTTGTTTATTTCCAATGACAAGCCAATTATAAACGTACGAAAGTACAAATAAACAATAAAAGGTGTATATAAAAATGATAGAAGTCATTGCCTTAATAAAAGTCCTCTAGTACGCCAATTAAGCGCCGTTTCAGATTCACTAAGAAGTGACGCACATCGACGGATGTAGTCTCTTTCATTGGATTTGCCAGATTACAGACAGCTCAGCGAGGGTTCGAAATGATTCCAATGCGATGGAGGTGCTCTGCCAAGTAGTCATGTCCAGTCAAGAGGCGGAACTGGAAAAGAGTTTCTCGCCATGGACTGCTGGGGATTACTAAGAGATGTTAAGTTCTCCAACGCTTCAACGTTATCCTATTTTGAATTTGCAATTTATAACTTTTCCCCATTATTTACTTGGTGTAAAGCCTGGTAGGATGGGAAGATAAAATATCCGAAGTATTACTCCGCGTAAGAACATTGTAAGTATTAGAATGTTAAATCTCTTAGAAAGTTAAGGATTTATGTTAAGTATTCCCTATTCTCCTTGAAAAGCTATTTCTTCTATTCAAGATAATGAAGGTCAGCACTATAACTTATTAGACATTTTACTGTGGCAATGTAGTATAATCAATTTACTCACAAAAATTACGCTCACTATCAATAATAATAATTCTGTTATATTAATGCAATAGTGTAAAGCAATAATAATAATTAATTCTGTATTATACTGATGAATAATATTGATCGCATGTTTGATTTATTATCCTCAGTGGCATCTTGATTTATATAATAAAGCTTCCACATTTAAGTACAATCTTTGTACCTTAAATAGTTAGCAATTAACTGGCTAAGATCAAGCAGCGATCTTGATTTTAGCCAATTAATTGCTAGATTATTTTACAAAATACATTGCCTTATGATGGAAACAATATTACTTTCAAATTTAAGTAAAAGTTTTTTTTAATAAGTTCGAAATTTGTTAAAAACATTTAAAATAAATGTACGAAATGAAGTGCTGAAGTCAAGTTTTATGGAAAAATTAGATGAAAACACAGATCCATTTTGATTCGCGAAACGTAAAAGGCTTAAATATGTACATTAAACGTTAGTACAAGTTGCTCCAGGTCACGCAAGAGAAATGCGTCTACTTCAAGAGAGGTTTCCGGAATTTCGTAGTGTACTGATGAAAGAGTCTTTTGTTTCAAGAATGTCATTATAAGATTTATGAAAATGAACAGTTTTTCCTTCTGTACCTCAAGAAGAAATGGGAGTGCTCTCTTTTTACATTTTGATTTAAAGCGAAAATGAAAACGGCTTGAGAGTACTTTTTACAAGCAGCGAGCTATTTTTTTTCATGAAAATAATGCTTTACTTAAAATCAGATTTGTTTCTGTGCTTTAGGTATCAACGTATTCAGTGGAGACATTTAAAGTGAGCCACAATATTTTCACGTTCCCTTGCGCATACACCGAGATCTGGTACTACAAGAAAGTTAAACAATGCCCCTTGAAATTTTGTTACTACTCCTGTCTCTTTATCATCTTTAAAATCTCTTTTATTTCATCTTTTTCACGTTTCATAGGATAAGGCTTTATAAATAAAAATTTAAAAAAATGGGAAGAAAGCATGCTTTGTCCAAAGTCTTCTCAATTCCTAAACACGTTCACTTCAAAATACATCCTCACATTTTTTTTTCAAGCTTTCTTACTGCCAATTAAAGCATGGAAAAGTCAGGTAACTATTTTTTATTATCTTTTTACAATTTTAAAAATAAGTTCCAACCAAATCTTTATCTTGTTTGCAAATCTCCGTTAAAAATATTTAAATTCTAGCATGCACGGACTTTTGAGTTGAAAATGGTCAAATGTTAAATTTTGACTGCATTTCTTGAATAATGTTTCTAATGTTCTAACATTTATGGTGTGCATTCTAATTGTTGAAAGCAAGAATAAAAATTTAGCTTAATTTAATTTAAAACATTTAGCCACGTCTGAAAATGTCTAATTTATTCGAATTGAAAATGGAAGAAATAATAACTAAAATTAAGTCTGGCACTCAAGTGCACCTGAAATATAGAGAAATAACTTCTTTAAATGAGTTAATTTTATGTCACAACGTATAATTGTTTTTTATTTTATTTTATTTTTAGGAAGCAAAATAATCTAACTAAAGTGTTTTCTAGCGTAATTTCTCGTAGAAATATATACTTTTTTTATTATTTATTACCTTGTTCTAAAATGCACTTAGCTGATACTATAGTCTCCGCAACACTAAATTCTTAAAAAAACTAAAAACTTTTAAATGGTTCAAGCCTGAAGCTTTTGAACGCTACGGAAAGTTGAAGAACGTTTCTCCAAATTACCCAGATCTATGAAAGTTTAATAGTATTAAATGCAATAATGAAAATGAAACTCGTAGCTGCGAAGTGGAAGTTAAGTTGCGTAAATGTTATTTAACATGGATCATCACTGTTGAATATGCATCACTACTTCTGTTAATACGTTTAATGTGGATTTATTGAAAAGCTAATTAATATATGAAGCAAAGTTTTCGTTTAAATTTCGCTTTACTTCAGCATTTTCTGTACTCTAGGTCTACAAAAATGCAGAATTTAGGAAACATTATATCCGGAAAACAGATTGATGTTTTTGAAGTCAAGAAAAACGCTTTTCAGGTAAAATAACAGATAAACTTTTCTTTTCTCTTAAATGGAGAGATATAAGTCAAGTAACAGGAATATTAAATGAGCAACTTTTTTGGAATCAGTATTCAAACAGAAGGTAAGCTAAGTAATATGAAAAGATTTTTAAACCAATATCAGCATTATGTAGCAAATATAGAATCGTGTAAATGTCTGCACATTTCTGTTCTAACATACATCCTATGAGAAAAATGTATGAAAAAAGTATGTGTTAATGCTACTTTACAGGCTTTGAATTATAAAGAAATGGTAGAGCTCACTGAATATGAAAAAAGTATAAAGCAAGATTTTAGTAATAACACTTTCTCAGGAACAATTTGGAACAGGGATCGTTTAAAAATGTAAAATTCTGTGATTTTAACGAAAGAAAGACCAATAAACATGCTATGGATCAAACAGTGTTACAAGGTGAAACATAATCTAAGCATTGTAAGCTACTAAATTCTTTGAAATTATGCCAGCTCTGATACTTGCTCACATAGCTTCATATGAGAGATTTTTTGTTTTTTTCATTGCGCATAATATAAACCTGAACAAATTTTATTCAGATAATCTTCACCAAAACCGGAGTAATTTGATGAAATAGTATGTATTATCAATCAGCAATGATCCATAATATTTATGGATTTCATACCATGTTGCACTCGTGCTTATTTCTAAGACAATTACACCGCTTGAGACTCTTTCAACGAGGGTTTGTTTAAACAAAGAATGAAGTTGGATTGAATTTTAACACATGGGATGGGAAGCAGGTTGTGGGTGAAATGTGAAGCGAAGGTTATAGTAATTTGTAGAAAGCAAATAATTATGTACTGTACAAAAAATGAGCATTGGTGCTGAGACTTTGTGTTAAGATTTAACTAAAATGAGCACTACTTAATTACTAAATCTATCTCTGGCAATCTATCATCTGAATGCTAAGAAATACTTTCGTCGAAAATATGAAGCTTTTAGGGACTAGTAAACGCATATATAAGAAAGTAATAAAACTTTAATTTAAAAGTCCATAAAAATAAACTCAATTTAGTGTCTTCTGAATTTTCTTTATCATATTATCCCAAAAGTTACCTTCACAGGAAAAAGATTTTTGCAAAAATCTAAGGTGTGAAATCTCTCCCTGTAGTAATACTTTAAACTAATTAAAACCTTTTAAAATGAGGAAGATCGACGAAAATTGCTCATTAACGGTGTAAATATATATTAAATGTGCATCACACAGTAATGAATAAATTAACCTTCATTTTATATTAAATAGTAGAGATTTTAGATTTTAAATAGCAAATTTAAATTTTGAAGTTTTAAAGATAACTATCTAGATCTACTTATTTCCAATTGCAGCTTTTGCCCGTTTTCTAACCCAAGATATTTTCCCATCTTCTGTTTGCAAAATCTATCTCACGGACGGATAACAATGGACTCTATTCTTTCCTTCTTAGAACTAGAAGAAAATTATAGCGTGATAGAAAAATGCTATGAACACGCAAGGTACAGCATCAGCTAGAGCATGCAGTGGTTCTGCTAATCCTTTTATATTGCCATCCTTTCACCACTCTTAAGAAACAGAGATAGAAAGTTAAGATCTAATTCGTGGTAATTGTCAAATTAGCGCATTTACGAACTCATTTCAAAACCAGAAGAGGACAACAAGCATTTAAAAAATGCTGTTGGAGCAAAAGACAAAAATTTCTTTCCATTCAAAGAGGAAAAAGAAGAAAATAACAAAATTCTATTTTTTTCTATGTTTTCTTGCTATGAAGACTTCGAATCCTCAGTTTCCTTTTATGTCATTCCTCGAGACGACTGAAAATTGAGACCGCAGCTAGCCAATAAAGTGTCGCGAAGATTTCATATATGTTCTTGCAATAACTCACAGCTCTAGTGGGCACGCATCCTTCCCCCCCCCAATCTCTTATGAATGCCTCGTTTCCCCAAGCCCCCCCACCAACGCCAATATTTTATTGCAGGGGGAAACTCAATACTCTTCAGAGATTGATGTACTTGGTTGGTTGTATTGTGGCTCCTACACGTGTACCTTGCACTGAGATTCTAGATTTAGTGAGGCCTGCAGAGAGTGCATAGAATGCGAAATGATCTGCTAGATCAAATCCGGTAATCGACCGCTGTCGGTTTTTTGACATCTAGGTAATCATTTTCCCTCTTTCCCCTCTTCTCCCAACATCGGACTGTCCAAGAAAGGAAGGAAAATGATCGATTCTGCACATATTTCTCACAAATTCGATGAATTTTCGTAGGAGGGGGAGATGGTAGGAAAGAAAATCCACTGAGTTTCAAAGTTTATTGTTTTTATTTCGTGAGGAAATAAACTTAACTGAGAACATACTCAGGACTTTGCATCTGCCATTTTTGTTGTCATAGCTATATTTTGAATAAAAATGTATAAATAATGAGAAATGTTGATTTGGATTTCATGGCTTTTCTCAAATAATACTCGTAAGTAAAAACGTGGCACTCGTAGCAGTTCTTACATTTTACATATTAGCGGCATTCAGTTTTGGTAAACGTATAGCCTGTTGGTCACCTTTTTAGGTTAAGGCTTTAGATAGTAAGTAAATTCCTACTCTTTTTTTTTATTATTATTATTTTTTATTTTTATTTTTCCACTTGCAAAGCTAGGCAACATGACAGGTACACGTTCATTTATCTGTAGAATAATAAGTTACTTATACTAGTAAATACATTAATGATAAAATGGTTGATTTGTTATAAACCTGCATATCATCAGAAAACAGTAAATTATGATTTTTATGCATTGAAGGAATACACCATATAGGATGACAAATTTGATCAAAAGTTTAATTACAGTTTCTTAGTCTGCATTATTTGAGAAGTATAAATCTGGAAGATTAGATATATAAGAATAATATATTCAGTATGCAGAAAATAATAAAAAATATTTTATGAATCATTTGTAAATAATTTACAGCTAATATAAGTATTTAATCGAAAAATGTGCTAAAACAAGCAAGTATGTTTTTTCAGCTAAACTTTTAACATTTACGAGTGCTATGAATCATGAATTATGTTTAAAGGAGATATAACATAAAAATTAGAAACAATTAAATTAAATTAAATTGTTAAATTCCTCAATGAAATTGTTACAGCAAAATTTTTACTTTTCAGCATCTGCCCGAAAATTTATCAAAGATATCAACAGGCAAAGGAATTAAAATTTGCATATGGGCACTTATTACACTTCTTTAATTTTCATGCACTTCTTCTAATTTTCCACACTTTGCTTTTTTTTCTATTTGTGTTGACAGCGTTGTTTTCTTTAAGAGTTGTCTAGCAATGTATATCTTCTTAGGCTGTCTCTAATATACCCATATATTCCCTTCCTGATTTATTAGAAAACTGAGATTCATCTGACCATGTAACAGAATGTTTTTTGCAAATATCAAAGATAACTTATATAGCGGAAACATGCAATGATTTGAAATTATGTAGGCGCTTTAATGATTTGAAAAAATAGTTCATTTGTACTTCGGAACACACCAGCTGTGAACTGGAAGAATCATTGAAATTTGGTAGTTCGACATGGGTTCAAATTGTCGTGAACAGACTGGTTGTCAGTAAAATTTTCGCGAATTTTTTCCATGTTTAACGTGAATACATGCAAATGTACCTTAAATGTCCTTCACGAAAGCATCTCCGCAATTAGGAACATAGTACTCGACTACTTTGCTATAGTTTAAATAATTCTAAATCTAATCCATCGCTTGTACGTGTGGCACTTATGTTACAATTGCATTCGTTGTAGAGACATTAGGTATTTTTGAAGAGATATGAAACATGTGTATGTCCTTGTCGGGACTCGAAACTCTCAAATACGCGCTGAGCGTCCTGACCACTACACTACGAAGGCATGCCATGAAGTCCTATACCTTATATCGTTATGTTTTAATAGATCCTGCCAAAAGAACGATTTGACCAACTGCTGTTGGGCCGTGTAAATAAAGGTGTTCGTAGTTTTGCCTACATATATTTCTTGCAGTCATATTTTATCAAGACTATAGCTGCAGAGCACTGACAGGACAGACGTGATATGTGGCCTTGGAAATTAATTCAGTGTAAGAATTAAAGGTAAAATATTCAAGTTTTATCTGCCCGTGGTTCTGAAGTGCAATGAAAATTGAAACGTTGGTTGAGTACCTAGTTCTCAGTTTCTTTATATTGTTTTAGTTTGGATTATTTTATTATGGCAAAGCAGACCCGGGCTATTTGCCTAGGGAATGGTATGCCTTCGTGGAGGACTTTCTAACGGAAACTGGCTCATATACACTGGCATGGGAAAAACCCATGGTATTTACATGGGAAAATTACACATGGCGTAACATCATGTGTAATTTTCCCATGCAAATACCATGGGCTCTATCTAAGTCCCTCCCTTCCCCATGATCTTAGACGATTTTTTACCGTTGTGAGATGGTCGACCTTTTGAAATGATGTTTAATACAGTGCTTATTTACGTTCTAAGAAATATTAGTTTCTTTTAGAGGGGATCGTTTTAGGGAAGTGGTCGCCATGAGACTGTTTTCTATGGAGCAGTTTTTTATAAACGTAGAGGTTATAAAACTTTGACTTGCTTTAGAAGTGTAACTAGGTCCAAACTCTTAATACACGTAGATCGAGTTAATACACGTAGATAGAATTATCACTGTATCTTAGGTAATAACAGAGATTTGAAAGTTTAAAGCAGCCTTTCTATTAAACAGAACTTGAATATAAGTGCATATCTCCCACTTGAAGCAGTGAAACAAAAGATACAGTCAATAAAAATTTAAATCATGAACTAGTAGTTAAGAATTACGCAATTAGATTTAAATCTAAGCTGGTTCAGAAAACTCTAACTGCCGTATCATTTTAAATGTGGGTAGTAAATAAAGCAAAACAGAATAATTATAAACTCATCAGAAATGGCAAAACTATGTAACGTAGTCTCGAGAGACATAAACACTCTGTGTCTTACAATCCAAGAAACTCAGCTTAAATACTCTCTAATTGATTTACATTTCTGGTGAGAAAATGTAAAGGATAATTTATAGTAAAAACTGATATTATATATAACTGGTTAATTTAAATAATAAATTTTGCAAGATTTTTAAATAGTTTTCAATTTTATAAATTTTTAAGAAAATTCTATCTTGCTTGACACATATTGACTTCCTTGTCTGGTTAGGTGAATCTGGAAATGGCAAAGTACACGAAGACTATCCGCCTGGAATTAGTAATTCAACTTAAATTTAGAGTTATTTATAATGTGAAAATAATTATATAAATAATTTCACAATTTATTGATTAAACAATGTATAATTTAATGTTTAGTAAATATTCTAGGAGCAGATCATTCAATGAAAATATCTTTTCTGTACCATGTAATAAATTAACATAAATATCAAAATAAGATCAGTGAAACTTAATTAAATATATAGCGAGTCTAACCTGAAACTAATATTATTTCTAGATAATATTCAACAAGAAAGTCAAATATGTATGAGAACTAAAGAATTTGTGCACTTTCATATCTGCAAATTTGATAAACCAAAATTACTAGAAGAGCTGAGTAGAAACTCAAAATTATTGAAGATCGTAGTCCTCAAGAAAATATAGCATGAATATCCCCAGATTTTCAAATGATAAAATTCTTCAGTAGTATGAATATCCCCAGATTTTTAAATGACAAAATTCTTCAGTAGTATGAATATCCCCAGATTTTCAAATGACAAAATTCTCCAGATCTCAGAGAATAAAAAATCCTCGGGTTACTTAAATAAGGCGACTTATTGACGACTTAAACAAGACATCCTCATAAACAGACATCCTTATAAAATCCATAAGATATTTAAGAATCAAGTTACTCAGGATATCGTGTGTCTTGGTTGTGACCTAAACAGGTTATCCTGAAGATGTTGTGGTTTATAAGCCATACCATCATTGTTTACGTTTTGATAATTCAGTGCAGATTAAATTGTAGTTTCCTTCCTTTGTACCTTACACATGAAGTAAAATTTTACTTGTTGTTACACAATATCACAAATGAATTTGCATTCAGTATATCATTCAAATAATTGACGCCTTGTGTCACATTTAAAAAGCAAACTTTCTTAAAGGGGTGAGTTTGTATTTCTTTTCAAAGTTTTGAATTCAGACAGATCTCACTTTTGAGTAATTCTTAATTTTATTATCAGCTGCAGTTTTTTTTCTTAAATTGAGGAAATACTTGGTTTAAATTTTTAGCAGGAAGAACAGTATTCAAGTCCTGGCGTATATGCTTCACAAAATTGTTAGGCATAATTTTCCATTTCTTGAATACTAAACAGAAATAACGGAAATATTAGACGCAAAAACTAGTATCTAAAGCTTACGGGAAATTAAATCTGAAACAGCTGCTAAGATTTAATAAGAAGCCACATTATATACCTATTTTATTCATAATTAAGTTAAATTGTATTAATGCCATGGCACAATGGCACAATTAAACGTGAAACGCCTTAGAGATAGCATACAACCAGGAGCTACATTTTGAATAACATCCCAAGTTTAAAGAACGTCAGTCTAAGACTATATAGTATATGAATTCAATTTTCATGCCAAACTGCAGTGGAAGTTTTTTTTTTCTCGTCCTGTGTTCATAGGGTAATTCATTGCTTAATCAGCGCTCTCACGCAAATTTCGTTTCAATCGCTTTTTCTCCGCTAAATTACCCGGTCATTTACCTGTGCGCGATTGAAGGGAGGCTGGAACAGAAGTGCATATAGTGAAAAAAATATTGACACTTAAAGTACCAGAAAATAAACTACGAGAAGCGACAGCGAATTAATGGCAAGTTCGATATCCATAGAAACAGTATGCTTTCTTGAAAGGGTATTCACAACTAAGCACATCAGTAAAGAATGTTTATTCTGATTGAATTTTTGGGAAAAGAATGATTTATTATTTCTTTTAACATTTATTTCCTTTTTATTTTTTCTGAGTTCTTTTAGATATTTTAATAATGTGTAATTTCGTGTAGAGTTAAATAATTTTCATAACTTCTTACACAACACTTAGACCTTTATATTTCTTTCTAGAGCGCTATGTATTCGATTTTCATCATTTTGGAAAAAAAAATTATACTAATGGAATAGAATGTGATTTACGATACTTAGTTTCACATCGTTAACATGTGGGGATTTATTTAGTTTTACTAACACTTAATTTTTAGTTAAAGCAACTTTCCTTTCAGTCTCGTTTTCACCCAAGCTTTTATGCTAGAATGCTAATAAGCTAGCGCACGTATATTCAAATGAGGTAGAAAGAAGTGCTATTTAAATGAGGGTTTTTTAAAGTGATTTTAGAACGTGTTATGCTTGCTTGAAGACCACGCTGATATTTTGAATTACTAACGATTTGATTCTGTGGTGCTGAGTGCTTTTACACATTAAGCTTGTTTCCACCGAATTCTACGCTTCAGAGCATTTCTGTACGTTAAATAATTCTGTCAGACATTAGGCTAAATTCAATATATTTTATTTTAAGTTCAACATTACGAACTTGAGTTGAGCCAAAAGTGTTGGCCCATGTGAGGTGATCTGTGCAACTATATTTGATTGAGTAGAGTTCTATGCATCCTTCTTCTGACTTTTTGTTTTCATTGAGGCCGGAGGATAATTCCTTATACATTCTTTTAGAGCTCGTTAGTTTATACTACCAAAGAGATCTAGGCTCTATAAACTTATTCACAAAACTACAGAATACCACGTAATTTCCTTACGTCTCTCTATCTATTTATATATATAAATGCATACATATATATAGAGAAAAGCTCAAAAGAGAGTTCAAAAGGAATTCTTAAAATAAAATTTATGAAAAAGCAAAGAGGTGAATCTGTGCAAATGCAGCAAGATCGAAAATTATAAAATTATTGGATAAGTCGGAGCTTAAGTGATTGTATACAATTTAATGAAGGCCCTAACAATTTTTTCTCACTTAAAGTCGTAACCCAAAAGGAGAACAAGTAAAATTAAAATTCAAATACGTATACAATACTGAAGCTAATAAAAAATATAATAATTTAAAAAAGTATTCTTCTTCTTTGTTTAACGCTTCATACAGAACTTGTCTAGGGAAAAGTGTTTTGAAGGTTTAAAACAAATTGATTAACGAGTTCCGAATACATGTTTCGTTCCTCTGAATCATTTGAGACTTAGTTTCGAATCAAATATTCAATTTAAAACAACATTTAAGTGGCTTTCAAATATTCAGACCTACGTGCATTAGCAACCGTGGGACTACAAAAATAAAATACACAAAAAAGGACAAAATAAAAACACAAATTAAAATCGCAGAAAATTTTTTAGGCCAAAAACCTGAAAAATAAAATGCTAAAAAAGCCTAAAAACGGCCATACGAATTAATTACAATCATGGATTCATAGATATCAAGGGAAAACCACTCTGAGCAATACAAGCAACACTATTAAAATTAAAATTATTTTTATTAGGTCAGTATTTAAAGAGAGATAGATAAAATTATAGATATAGATATAAAGAGAGGTACTAATAGATGGGTTCTGAACATAAAAAAGCAGTTTGACCTTTTATTAACATGAAAGAAAAATCCTTTATTTTGAATGGTAAAAAGGAAATTTAATCTATAAAACAGGAAATATGTAAAACATGATTTTATAATTAACATTTGGATCAATGCCGCAGTAACAGAATGTATTTCGATGCATTCATCTATTAAACGTACAGCATTTTTTCTGTTAATTAAATACCGTGAGACCGTTCACTGTCAGCATATCGAAGTCTACTTTAATGCTATTCTTTTAATTTTTTAACTCTCAAATGGCTGCTTCTTTATATTTTACGTAATTTAAAAAAGAAAGAATAAAAGCATTATAGCAACACTTCATTCATGCTTTACTTCAATGCAAATATGGTTGTAATGCGACCACTAAGAAACGAACTGGTTAGAAGATGAAGAAAGAAATGATATATCGTCACTTTGGCAGAGAAAATAGAGTTATCAACCGGGAAGCAAGGAAGAGGGGGGGAGGATAAAAGAAAACTCTCAGAAAAATCTGTGCATTTGTAGATGTCTGAAAATGGCGTATGTTTTTCTTCTTACAAGAGACAACTGATTCTCTTTTTGCGTCGATGTATTAATGTGTGGGGGGGAGGAGGCAAGGGGCTGTAAAAGCTGTCGGTATGCTCGTTAGTAAGCTTTGAGTGGGGCTCGAACGTGGCTTGGATTGGATACTACGGTTCAGGCCCCCAGGTCACGTACTAAGTACGACCCGTTCACTTAGCTCTTGAATGCGATCCTAGCTATGACAGCTCTCGGATAACGAAAAGCTGCTTCCAACTGCGCCTAGGGCTGAGGATTACTTGCTAGTATTAGTGAAGATGCAAGACGGAGAAAAAAACAAAGTTGGAAAAAATGCGGAACAATAAACAAAAATAAAGATTCTTTCATAACAAAAGATTGGGAAATCAAACTCCCTTCTCGAAAGTAAATCAAACAGGTTAAAAGATACTTTTTTTGTTCATTGCATTCTATTACTCAGGGTAGCTCATTAATGTCTCAATATTCTACTGCCACCATTAAATGTCGTTTCATATGTAAGATAACTTAACCATGTTATGGTGCCGATATTTTAAAATGATAACAGTACTTTAAAGTGCTTTTTCGAAAATTAATTTAAAATTTTACGTAGGTTTTATTTGTAGTTGCATTTTAATTTTGCCTTTTAGTTTATCAAATTTATATTCGTACAGTGCATTATTCAAAATGCATTTTATTTTAGAAAAGCTATATTACATAGCATTTTATTTTAATAAGTTTGCACTAGATTGCATTTTATTTTAACAAGCTTGTATTTGTTGGTTGTCTTAACCAAAATGTAGGCTCAATTTTATTTTTAGTCCAAAAGATAACTTGCCCGAAAAGACTATTAATTTCGTTTTGGCATTTTGCGTTGGTTTACTATAAATGTCGGTTCACTTTTCAAATCGTTGACACCAAATATTAGAGCCCTGCATTATATTTAAAGAAATTAAATAATGAAGAAACGGCATAAATGTATGTATGTTTCTCGCATTGTGAAGAAAACAAAGGTACCTAGAGCCATCAAATTTTCAATAACCCATGGAGGTATGAAGAAACGGCATAAATGTATGTATGTTTCTCGCATTGTGAAGAAAACAAAGGTACCTAGAGCCATCAAATTTTCAATAACCCATGGAGGTAGGAAGTAAGAAGGAGTCGCCCTAAACAAGTTTCTCCGTACCCTGCTCTGAAGCACCGGCGATCCCTACGTGGTGACCAAAACATTGGGTCATTTACCATTGAGTTCTATGGGATTTGACGCGTTCGGGTGTAAATATTTTGTAATTACGTCGCAAATATACATATAAATGTATATATTTTCTTTTTCTACAACACTTCAGAGTCCTAAGTATGTGAAAACAACATATTTTTAAACAACATTTCATTCTGAACGGAATTAAATGCTATACTTTTCACAGGACAGTTTTCTCAGAATGGTTTAATTTGAATGAAATATTTTCACAAGTTTTCGTTAATTACATTAGAAAAAAAAATTAAGGTAATTCGATTTTATTCGGTTAAGGTACAAAAATTAAGATCAAATTGAATTATTAATATTAAAATTATGCATTATTTCTTTTCTATTTATAGAGAGAGCTTCTTCCTAAAATACTTTCTTAAATATGACATGATTTTTTGGCTTCTTTTAAATCGAAAAATGTAAGTCAATTTATAATTAATGCTCTATTCGGTTCATTTTAAATTAGAGAATTATTAGGAAAATAGTATTTGACTTTCTCTGAACATTTCTGAAAGGGAATAAAATAATTTTTTTTATTTTAAGTATTATTTAAAACTTGTAACTGAGTTATTATAAAATGTAAAGGGAATAATTCTTTTAATTATACTTATCAGATTTTTTTTGTACCCTTCATTTCAACAATACATATTCCAAAACTCTTTATTACGTTCTTAAGTGCGCATCTCATAGCATTTGCTTTACAATACCTTTTAACACATTGCTTTCCAATACGAACAATTCTTGCTTAAATAGTTTTATAACGTATTTGTCAACAGGATTTCAATTTATGTTTACAATTCAATATTAAGGTTATTATATATTTAGATAACATTTATAATCATTATAAATTAGATACATTTAATCATTAGATTTCTTCACAGTACTATCACAGTTGTTTATAAGTGAATAAATTCTTCATTTCAAATACATTTATAAATAATTTAATGAATATTTAAGTATTTTGTCAAAGGCAGATACATGCTTTTTGCAAGCACATGCATAAATACCCATACATATTTCCTATTTATCATTTCCGGCATGTGCAAATCTTTTAATTTCTGTGCATTCACTATATTTTTCGTGTAAAGTAATTTACACTAATTTAGCATACACCCGAAAGTTTTACATGAAAAATATATATGAATATAATTTGAATGAAAATTATAAGTATTATTTTTAATACCCACTCAAAGGTCAGTTTTTCTTCAAAATTCCCCCACGATGGCATCTCTCTCTTTAGGCAGATAGCCCTTGCATGCGTTACTCTATTTAATAAAAACTTAATCTGACCTATGTGCCTAATTACAAATATTTTATCATACATAATTTTATATTTACATTTAGCCATCAAGTTTCAAACTTTTCAAATCTTCTAGAAAATAAATTTTGGCAGATCTCTTTTAGCAATTTTCTTAAAATCTATATTTTTGTAGTGCAACAGCTTAGAATTTTATAAAACAAATTCATAATCAAAATCGCTGTTGTTAGTTATCGAAAAATAACCAAGATGTGATTTTTGCGTAAATGTCAGTAAACTATACAAATTGCTATTATCCATCACACTATGAATGTTTCTTTCATGCGAGAGTGTCCCTTTTTCGATTTCTATGGAACTGTCGTGTGTCGAAATACTATCAGAATCTTGTCAAGCGAGTTTCTGAATGTAAACAAAAAACACCCCGTCTGGTGACCCAAGCTTCAAAGCAGTGCTTCACTTCTAGCGCGGAATGGCCCCTCCTCCCTTTTCTACCTCCATGCAATAACCAGTGGCGTAGCTAGGGTGGGGCAAGGGGCTACATCTGTCCCCGGGCGCAGCATCCAAGGGGCGCCAAATTGATGCTACAAATTTTAGAATGAAATGTTTTCCATTCTTGGAACACAGAAAGTAGCAAAATCTTTAGTTGTTCCCGGGCGCTTAAAACCTTAGCTACGTCTTTACCTTAGCTAGTCAATAAGGTACGTTTCCACCCGAATATGGGCATCTGGAAGTCCAAATTTGAAATTTGGAATTTGTTTTATTATCTATTTCATATTTTATAAAGCTTTAACGAATTTTTGATTAACAAAGTCAACAATTTCAAAGAGAGCGATGGCAACACTAAGAGACTGTGTATCGGAAATTCTAAACATAGGCTCATTTTAAAATTATTTTGCATATTTCTGTTGAACTGAATTTTAAAAATGACCTTTTGGACGTAATGTAAAATCTGAAAGCTTACAGAATTTTTTTTTATTATTATTTTTAATAAGATTGTATTTGTTGGTTGTACTAAGCAAACATTAGGTTGCATTATTCTCTTATGAATTTGATTTTTATATTACGTTTGTCTTTGTAGACATCTATATCATCGTCAAGTGGAAAATCAGTTTTAAAAAACAACGCCAGATCTCTATTTAACAGCTTTAAATTAATATGATTTCTAGTGCGTTATATATATTTATAAAGATAATTCAATTAAAATATAAGCACAGCGGGACAACAGCAGATTTATAAATATTTTGTCTCAGTGGTTCCCAAATTTTTTAGTCAGGCTATCCATCTATATCCAGTTGCAATTTATTGCGATTAGCCTGCATGTTACTGGCAATGTATGAAACTCGGGTATTCTATAGAATACCTAGGCATTTTGCAGAGCGTCTGGTGTTTTCAGAGAAAGTGTGAAGTATGAGATTTATTATATACTATCTCTAGACATTGTGCATAATACCTATGCATTCTACAGAATGGCAAATGCTATTTAGACAAACTATTACAAAATGGTCGTGTTAAAGGTATTATTTAAAAGACGTGTATTCCTCAAAAATACAAATGTTATTTTGAAAAAACAATGCCAGAGCGCCATTGAAAACATTTATTCAAAATATATAAATAAAAATTGCACAAAATTAAATTTATACAATCCTCCTTAAAGACAACAAAATTTTCGTGTAAAAAAATTTTTAATTAGCCTACTTGTTGGTGTATTGTTTTGTTCATACACTTGACGAATCCTTGGCTGCTTCCGCTGGACTCAGCAGTTGCTACTCACGAAGAGAAATTTCCTAGTCATCAATATCTTCAGTTCTAAACAAGTTTTTAGGGAATAAAATTAATTGTGATCCCGAATATAGGTGTTTTAAAACTCCTTCCGAAGTTCCATGTCGGTCTAAACCATCCTCTCTCACACTCATTACAACTGTCAATGAGTAGCGCGAATCATCTCGTCCCAAATATATATTATAATTTAACAAACAGATGAAGGTCCAGTATTTTCTCACGCTACCTGAAAATTGCTTGACCACCCATACTTTGGGAATCACTGCTTTACATGCTTCACTATTATTTCTTAAAAGGGAAATGTTTAGAGGGGAAAAATTGATTAGAACTATACACGTTGATATTCGGCATGATAATATCGCTATGCAATAAACAATTATAGCGTTTAAAATTAATTAATAACATACTTTCTGACTTTATGCATCTATGAATGGAAATTATTAGATGTTCTATAGCTAATATTATATTTTAACCTAATATACTTGATGTTATTTTCAAATTTGTCACGGAATTACTTCTCTGAAGCTGTACGTAATAGAAAAGCAAAAGAAACCTGAATAAAATGAGGTATTCATTCTCCTAGGGCAGCACTAGAATTTTTAAATTACGCAATACGCTTATAAAATTTGTATTTCAGAGTTACTTTTTATTTCAAGAACCTAGTGCAAAATAATGATTCCATTATTTCATATCTGAAAAAAACTTAAAAGAATCTGTTCCATCTTTGTTATTTACGAAAGCACTTATAATTTTATAAAGCGGAATGATTCATTAAAGCTCTTAAAATCTCTCACGGATCTATATGATACTGAGTATATACTATTTACACTCATGCCATTTAACTGTAAAAAAAAAACAATCGATTTGTATAGATTAAGGAGTAATAAGCATCCGCATTTTAACAAGTAAGCGTGTTAATCTATTCTGCGATTATTATATTCTAAACTAATCTATTCTACGATTAGTTTGGTGACAGCTTAAACATGAATAATTTTTCTCATTCCAAGGCATCTCATTGAAAATTGATATATCATCTGTTTCACTTTCTTCTACAGTTGTGAAGATAAGAAGCAAGTCGTAATCAAATGATCTGCATTAAAATTTTCAAACATCTGACGAAGAGAAAAATATTTTCTATAATAAAAGAATAGAAAAATAAAAAAGGCTATTTACCTAAAGGAGAGATACTTTTATGGAGGACTTCCTAGGGAAAACGGGATCGTATTCTCATTATACTTGGGGAATTTCAAGAAAACACTCTCTTAGATAGCCCGAGATTCGAAGTCTGAAATCAGACACAGTTATACATACCTTCGTGAAGAGCTACTTAGCAGAAGTTGGTTCTCGTTTCAGTTGCTTGTGTTAAGTTTAGTTAGGTTATTTGAACCTGACGAATCCTTAAAGTCTGACTAAGAGGAGGGAAACCTTCGTGGAGGACTTTCTGAGAGAAGCTGGCTAGCATTCACGTTACGCATGAGGAAAAAGACGAAAACTAATCATACAGCAGCACCGTTTGCCTGGGTTCGAATCCAAAGCACCTCGAAATACCAAGCGGTCTTAATCACTAGGCCTCTAGTGGGGTTCATTAGTCGTGTGAAGAAACTTACTACAGCCAATTCGGGATGCGAGTACAAACTGGACTACCAGTGCATTACGGCTTTACGGCATTTGGCCAGGCTTGGAGCTAAATTTTCTTACACATAGTTTGTTACCTACACTGGTGTGCAAAAATTAAGGACGAAGTCGAAAAATTAGCATATCAGCTGAGCGATGAGGCAGAGCGGATAGAAAGACCAATCAGGAGATTAAGTAAGGTGATGTACGGTAGCACATGCGCAGATATGCAGGTAGACGTAATGGGGGGAGTGTCTGAGTAGTATAAAGCATGTTGTCGGTGTAAGATCAGTATTCCTGGCAAAGAGATTGCACGCCGTATAGCAGTTAAAATCACACCGAGTTTCTGCCTCAGCGAGAAATGGCGAATAATCAATCTGTTAGACGACATCTGGATGCTTTTACCCGAGGTCGAATCATTGGGAAGTTGGAGGAAGGCCGCAGTGTGACAAATGTGGCTGCAGAGTTCGGAATTGCTCACAGCATCGTTTCACGACTTTGGAGACAATTTCAAACTACAGGAACAGCTATCCGAGGGTTTAGTAGTGGTCGTCCACGAGGAACCACACCCGCAGATGACCGGTATATTGCCTTACAGGCCAGAAGAAACAGGCGGCAGACAGCGGGAGAAATCGATATTGCGTTTTACCGTGGCCAGAAGACTGCACGGTGGTGGTCTGTTTGCACGACGCCTTGTACGGTGTGTACCCTCTAACGCCTGCCCATCGGAGAAGACGTTCTCTGTGGTGCCGGGAACACCGGAATTGGAGAGACAATGAATGGGGACGAGTACTCTTTACAGATGAGAGCAGATTCAGTCTGAGTAGCGATTCTCATCGCATACTCATCTGGAGAGAGGGGGAAGCCGCAATCATCCCTCGAACATCATTGAAAGGGACAGGTATGGAGGTGGCGGTGTTCTCGTTTGGGGAGGCATCATGCTTGGTAGTCGTACAGACCTTCACATCTTCGACGCAGGTTCAGTCAACGGAACCCGTTACTGTAACGAGATTCTTCTTTCATATGTGCGTCTTTTTAGAGGCGCTATGGGTTCGCAGTTCCTTTTCATGGACGACAATGCACCATGTCATCGCACAGTAGCTGCCGAACAGCTCTTAGAAATTAAGGATATTGAACGGATGGTTTGGCCGGCACGATCTTCGGATTTCAATCCCATCGAGCATTTATGGGATTTTCTAGGCAGACGCTTGGCAGCTGGTACCTTACCACCAGTAACGATTCCGGAGCTTCGATTGTCGCTGCAAGACGAATGGGCAGCAATGCCTCAACAACTCATTGACACCCTCATTCTTAGCATGGGCAGACGCTGTGAAACCTGCCTAGCAGTCAGGGGAGATCATATCCCCTATTAAAGACCGGATGTTTCTTGCTGGACACCCATCACAGGGATGTTTCGGCCTTCAGTCGCATTGCGCTCCATGCTACTTTTTTGATAAAGCTTCTTTTTATCCCTCTGATTTCTCTTTTAGTAAGCGTTGCTTACCTTACTCATGTCCTTACGTATTGGGGATCTTACGGTATTAAATGTGTTGATTTGGAAAGCTTTTGTACAAAGTTATACTGAAAAAACCGTCTCGTCCTTAATTTTTGCACACCAGTGTATGTTAAAGTAACTTTGAAATGCGGCTTTGTTGTTTGCATAGCCGCACTTCAACAAACAACAAAAGTAAAAAAATAAATAAATAAAAAAAAAAAAAAAAATTCGGTTTCTTCTAGGATTTTATTCTTGGCATTATTGAGAACTAGCACATCAACAATTAGACAAAAACATTATCTGAAAGATACAGTGGATGTCTGGTTTAAAAGCGTGCATAATGAATTATGTAAGAAAACGTAATAAAGTATTTTTGGTTTGTATTCCTTCGCATTCGTTTCCTTTATTTGTAAGTGCCGCTCACTATGCATAAATGTTAAGAGAAATAATTTTGAAGTAAAAATGTTGCATATGATAATGTAATTTAAATTTGTCCATATGCCAAGCATAAAAAAAGTAAACATAGGTTAAAAGAAAGAAAAAAATAATAAAAATTCAAAGAAAATATTCGAACTTTCTTCATTCTTTTTACCTTATTTGATCAAGAAATATGTTATGATCCCAGGGAACTTTCATATCATGTTTTCGCTCTTCCAGCAAACTGTCGCCTACATTTTTCGAGCAACGATCGCAGTAAGGGAATATTTTTAAGCTGAAAGAGTCACTGCTGTTGGTTCACAGTACTTCTGAGAGAAAAATCTGTCACTTTCTCTCTACTTTTATATGAAGGACTGTGATCGAGAAAACACATTACCTGTCAAAGTGATGCTGCTAGTAAACTAGAGCAAAGCATTTCTCGTAACATATCCTTAGTATCTAGTTGAGAAAAAATATGAAACGAGACATATCTCGATCCGACAGTTATAACTTAAAATAAACATTTGATGCAGTTTTAGTTTCAGAAAATATTTGGTAATATAAAGCATAAGACACAGAAGCTTATCAAAAAAAATTCTTGGTTTTGAAAATACATAAAAGTTTTAAAGTATTCTAACATAATTCACTAATAAATAAACACACATTACTACTTATATCATTTCCCATTAACATAGCTTTTGAAGATAAAATTAATTAATTCACTTTTTCAAAAATGTATGCTCATTCAGAGTGGAAATGCAGCGATTTATTTAAATAAATATTCTTAAAATATTATTTCGAGTTTTTCTCAACATCTATCTTGACTCACTTTCAAGAAATTCAGTGCAAAATTTGCATCATTCTTGGCTTCTAGTTAAGTTAACGTCGTTAAAACTAAAAGCATTAATTCAAATAATTTAAAATAGATCACCTGTCTTTTGGCGTTTGAGTTTTATATGCGTCTAAATTCCAATGCATTCAGTATATTACATCAAGAATCAGCTTTTCTTAATTTAAACACATACGTTAAATTAAAGCTTTAATTATATGTATCTTTACAAATTCATTACATTGGAAATCTTATCGGCATGCTTTTGTTATAAGTAAATGGAAAAGAGTTCAACTTCTATATTTAAATATATATGTATACACATACATACATATTATTATAAAAATTTATTTTTTATGTGCCTTATTTTTCTTCGGCGTAATTTATGATATGAAAGTCGTACTTTATGTTTTCTTTTCAGTAAGTCATCACTTTCAATAATGTCTAGGGAATGCAAGCGAGCATGTCACATCATTTTGAAAGCAGAAGGCAAACACATAATACTGGAATTTTTACAATAGTTTTTCTTCTGTTTTTCACTCAAAGGAAAGATTCGTTTTTGTTTGTCCGTTTGTTTGCATTTTCTTCTAGAGTGAGATCGTAGTTTTCACTTTATCTGTAAGCTCTCTTCAAATCACTCCTATAGTTCACGATTAATGAACCGAAAGTTAGAATGTGTTAGGATCATATTTTGTATAATGAGTCAAGCATGTGAGTTTAGGAAGAGAATTTTTCTTTTCTTTCAATTTCAGCCAAGGCTTTTTTAACAGATTTATTCATTCAACTAACTTAATCATAGTCCTTATTAATATGGTGTCTTGATATTGAAAATTATTCCATTTTTTGTAAATAAATGCTATGGAATTAAAAGTATCATTGGGTATCATAATTGTCTGCATTCAAGTGTTTTAAAAATTAAATAGCCCTATAATAATCTCAACAAACCATGGTAGCTACAAGCGATTATAAATATATTTGCTGAGACTTTTTATGAATGCTCTTTTCTAAATCTTTCTTCGTAGAATTTAATTATTTTATTTATTCTTTTTTTTTTAATAGTCGAACTATGAATACCTTTCAGAACTCTGATTTTCGAACCATAAACATTAAAAACATATTTCTGGTAAAAGGTGTGATAGAATTTTTCTAAACACACTTTATTGTTTGAGTTATTTTTGCACCGTGTCATATCTCGAGCATACGCATATTATTAAATTTCTTCTATAAAATTTATAGGACAAGATATGAAATAATTAAAACTTAATTTAAATAAAAATTAAGGTAACAAATTATGTGATCTCGTTAGGAACCGTGGAACAGATTCTTGCTGTTAATTTGGGCTTATAACTGCATTGTAAATAGATAAAGAAATAAATTTAGAACCAATTTTTCACAACGACCAAAAAGTGAAATTCAAATGAACTTCAAAATATGCTAAATTTTCCTTTTAAAAAATTATTTCTGCTTCTTTAACTGTATTGTTATATATAGTATATATATTTATGTAGTCGTTATGCGTTCATCTTTTATGAATTTTGCTTCAATTATTTGTGATGCGTTGATGAATTATATTATTTCAAGTAATAGTTTCAAAATTTTCTATTTATTCATTCAGATTTTGAACTTTAAACACGTTCATTCATATATGTATATTTTAATTGATTTTATATATTTGAATTACAATTCTTTCGAAAGAAAGTTTTGTGACCCGGTATTCGTCATTATGCTTTCAAAAACTATATACTATATTTATAGAGAAATTAATTCATGCGTATCTCAATAGGTAGTTCAGAAAAAATATATAAATCAGAAATATGCATAATCGACATTTTAATTTAGAATCATATGGTTACACACAATTTTACCCTTTTTTATGCAGTTTTATCATAATGTCATTGCGCAATTTTACTAGCTTGCTTTTAGTTTAATAAAATAGTGTCCATATATCCGTTTAAGTTCAAATCTTTTATTTTTAAATGTGCAAGAATGAAATAGCATATAGCTCCCAAATCAAACAGCTTCCAAATTTTCTTTTGTTGACCTTGATGATGCCTTATTATCTCAAAACGAGTCACCCAACCAGTATAGTAGTTCATAATATTGACTGCTGTACTGGTGAATGCGAATTCGAGTTTCAGAGAAGACATGAATGTTCGTAAGCGTATAGCTTCTGTGGGGGGCACTCAAAATACATGACGAGCCGAAAGACTTCTCGAGAGGCTGTGGTTGGGGAAAAGGGGTGAAAAATCCTCGGGCAGACCTCTGAGTTGTTTTTCCTCTAAACTGGGGTGGATGTTTAACAGTTAGCTAAATTCGGAAATTCTTCAGGGGTGTTGGTCTAGCTCCTACCTGTACATCAAATAGATTTTAATGCCTTGCCTTAGTGATTTTCTCGCAGCATTCTGCAGATGTGTACACAATCATCCTCCCTCTTTTATTTGATATATAATATAAACAAATTTAGTTTTTGTGACATTCTTTTGAGTAGAGGTATTTCTTTCTGTTTCATCAGTATTTAATCACAGTAAAATAGTGAAGCGATTTTCGGCTATGATACTGAACATCTTTAGAAGTTAGGCATTTTGAAAGCATGAGATGTTTAGAATAGACTAGTTTCACCAACACTGAAAAAGTGCTAAGCTGATATCTATAAACTTATTTACCTAAATTTTTGAATCGTCAACAAATTCCGCTAAGACATCTTTAGACTTTCCGCACTTGATTTGATATGACATTGTGTGACGTAATTGAAATATGTGCAGCCATTCATTTGCAAAACAGAATGCAGTCGTGTTTCCCATTCACCCACAAAATTATATCTCATATCTTTTCCTTTAGCACAGACCAGTTCGTGGGAATGTTTGATGCACTGCATTATTTAAAAATTTTAGCGAAATATGGTTTGAACATCGGGTATTTCGCCTTAAACACGAAACTTTTTCGAAGCGGATGTTCGGAAAACTGTTGTTCTTTCTTCCAATTTCATTCTTTCTGAAACATTTGTTTTCAGTCTTGACACAAGGACATTCAGATTTTTCGACACTTATATTTTTATGAAGTTTGTTCTTATCAGATTCTCTTATAAATGTAATTGTATCTTTCAACGAGACGGATTTCCCTTTTCCAGACATTTTATCAGCAAATTAAGCTTAAAGTGGAACCCAGAGGGTAAATAATTAGTTTAGTTAAAACGTGTTTAACAAAATGATAGAAGAATGAAGCATCTAACAAATTTTTTAGATTAACGGAATCCAGCGTTTATTCTGTCTTGCCTATTAATGCAGTCTTATTATCAGGTACAAATGTTACAGATTACATAATTTTGACAATTTTTAAGACCAGTAACATGTTAAAGGACATATTGATTAAATTCACTGTAACAATATGAAGAAAAACTAGCAATTTCAAACATTCTTTGTAAGACGATTAATGTAAAAATTTATATTTATTTTATCTCTACATATAATAAAAAGAAGAGTCTGTCTGTCTGTGTGTGTGTCTTTCGTTCGTGCTGTGCATAAGCTAATAGACCCAGAAATTTGGTACAGAGCTGCATCTGGACAAGAGCCAGTGCACTTTTTCAAAATTCGAATGAGATTTTTTCTATTTTATGTTTTTTGATGAAATCGCATCAAATCGATAACTCTCTCTTATTTTATCAGCAACAATGGCACGCAGCCATTGTTGCTGATATAGCACTGCTGCCATTGTTGCTGATATCAGCACTGTTGCCACTCGGAAAAATGAGGGCGATAATTTTGTGCAGTTTTTAAATTTAATATTTCTCTTGGATACTGGACGTTTGTTGAGAGGACATTTGCTTTACATTTAAAAGCCTGACGAAGGTTGGCCACATAGCGGCTAGTTTTTAATAAAAGGTAGGATTATTCGCTGTGATATAGTAGATATTGTGTGCAGAATTTTCGAAGAATCGATACAAATATAGACAAGTTTCAATAAGCCTAAGACCGAAGGGATGCGTCTTCCCCTAAACGAAATTTTAAAAAAACATCGACTTTGAATTAGTATTAATTTCGAGTCGTACATTCACTTTGATTTACTTTTGAATTTCGTTAAAAGTGTTGACTGTCTGAAGTTCAAGTAATCGAAGTTTTTATGTATATACACAGTATGGCAATTAAGACTGTATTAAAAAAATCGGAAGTTTGCGTAGTTTGCTCTGATGCGACCTCTTGGCTTATTGCAAGTGCAACAGGTAATTAACGAGAAGATTTTGATAGGTCTGCTTTTGACACCCTTCTAAAAGTATAACGTCGCTTTTTTTTTTTTTTTTTTTTTTGTCTCCTGTGTGTCAAAAAAAAGGTTCCTTTAAAATGATAGTTTAGTTTTAGAGAAGAGAAAATAATCTCAGGGGGACAAATCTGGAGAACACACGGAATGACTGAGTACACATACTTATTTTCGGGACAGAGTTCCTGTGCTAGGTGGTTATTAATCTATGGGAAGACGCATTATTGTGCAATGCAGGGCATTTGGAATAAAACTTTCCTGCTTAATTCTCAGTCAACTATTCAGTCTAACATTTAAAACCGCAGAACTGTTTTAACACCTCAGCTTGTAAGATGCCAACTAATGCCACTTAACCTAATTACCTGTTTAATCTTGCCAAGGATAATAATGTTGAAAGATAGTAGTCGCATCTTGGGCCCAGGTTTCAAGTCTACTAAGTGAATCCAATAATAGTAAATGTAAATGAACGCTCATTTGCACTAAGGCTTGGTAGTTTAAAAACTAAAGTGTTAACAAAAATTAAACTCTGCTTTTTGTACCTCAAAGCATAATATTATTTTAAATATTTGTAAATAAAACAGTAAATTAGAGACTAATAATATGGCTCCTAATTTAAGCGGTCTCACCAGAGGTCGAAAGGCTTACGATTGCTGCTGGATACTTGTTGTTTGTCTTAGAATCCAACTCAGGCGAATGAGTTGGCTGCTTGGTTGTTTTTCGTGAATTTCCATATGCAAGTCTAAGGGAAGTGGCCCGTATTCATGTTGCATAATGCAGCATGAATACTGGCCACTCCCCTTAGAAAGGACCTCCATGAAGGCATCCTTACCAAAATAGCCCCCATATGATTTGCCTTATTCAAATAATTAACCAACCTAACTCATGCGCTTTCTTAACTGTCTGATTTCTAAATTAGCAAAACCTCACCGAAAATCAGTGTAATTATCCATTCGGGAAAAATATGAAAAATACAGCGTCAATAAATTAACTACCAATACGTTCCTTCTAAACTTAGATTGTTATTAAAGTCACTTAATTTATACTTTTTGCTGAATTTTACGAAAAGAATAGAAACGCAGGTGTTAAAATTTTTATTGATATAAAATTAACAATATGTGCAAAAAAGTGGACAACTTTTTAAATTTTTGAAATTATTTCACAATAAGAATTTTAATAAAGTCTAATACAACATTAAATGTAACAGAAGTAATAATTAATAATGTAAGTGAGATGAAAATAAATATAACTGTAATGATGCGTTATTCTATTACTACTAATGCTTAGAATTTAGATCTTGACAAGTCATAAATTAGAATTTAAAGCATATAAATGAAAATATGCTACACACGGAAATACATTTTAGAGTAAAATAGTATTTAAATTTTGATTTTTATTTTAAAAAAAATATCCTCTTCAATTTATTTAATAAAGGTCATGTTCTGGTTAGCTATCGAATTCAAGAATAACTGCGGATGGTTTCTGCATAACCTTTGAACTTCCGTAATTTGACTGATTAATTCAAACTCTAGAACACTGAATACTTTGTATCACAATTTGACATTTATAGTTATGTAAAAATTTACTGTGCTTTGAAAATAAGGGTTTTTGATGATAATATTAACTGCCATTTGAAACATAAACAAGAATTTGTTTAAACATATAACGCAGGTGGGGCCGCAAATTATCTTTGGGAAAAGAGGATCTTTAGAATCATTTTTATTTGTTGCATTTGCTACACAAAGAAAAGGAGAAGGAAAATGTCTGATGTGGACAACACATGACTTCCTTGTACATGCATATTAAATTATACACACTTTTTGCTGCACTTCATTTCAATTTATTTGATCGAATTTCGTTAGAGATATACTTCTCATGTTCATTTAAGTTCTCACTTTGCAGCAAGGCATAAATACATATAAACTCAAAACATCTTTATTAAAAATTGCAAAATACAGAGGAACTTAAAACAGTAAAAATAAGAGAGAGAGGGGCAGGAAGACAAAACTATTGGTGCACCAAATTGAAAGTAAATTTTGGTTCCACTAGGCAAAATCACACTGAAGTTTGTGCAACAACTTCCTTAATTCATTATTCTACTAAGCGTTTCAAATGTAAACAAATGGCAGCCTCGTTAGGCTTAGTGTCATTTGTAGATAATTCTACAATTAATTACATGCATATTAAACAAACGCATAAAAATCTTAACCAAAGCATAAGAGCAACATAAGTCAATCACGTTTAAAGCAAAAAATGCACAATTTCCAACATATAAGAATAAAAAACTAAGCTCACCAAGCTGAGTAACAGAATGGGAATTTTGTTTTCCTGCCTGCTCTCTCCCTCTTTCTCTGTTTTTTTAACTGCTTTAATTTCCTCTGTATTTTGCAATTTTTAATGAAAATGTTTTCATAATTACATACTTTTAAAGCGGATGATTGAATTGAAAATAGGAAGTGCACATAGATGTTATAACAGTCCCGTTTACAAAATTTCAACATTTTACGGCTCCTCTTTTTTTGAGTTATGCGATATACCTATACGTATGTACAGACGTCATGAAAAAATCTCTTCTGAATCCAATTTAAATCCATTTTACAATCCGTTTTGGAAAAAAGAATCCTTTACATACAAATGCAACGCGAAAACAACGTTCAAATAGATGCGATAGCTGTCAAAATGGATATTTTCGTTGAAATATGATACCAAAAATTTTTGCCCACCAGCAGCCGAGCGGTAAAGTCGCTGAACACTGGTAGTTCGGTCCGAGGTTCGAATCCCGCGAACGGGCTGGCTGCATGGGTGTTTTCGTGGTTTTCCTCATGTGTAACGTGTATACGAGCCAGTTTCCCTTAGAAAGTCCTCCACGAAGGCATCCCTCCCCTTAGGCAGATAGCCCTAGTGTGCTTTGCCATAATTAAATACACCAGCACACCACAAAAACTTTTTTGCGATTACAGTACTTATAAGGAACAAGGAAATAAAAGTACTTGTACTTCCTACAAGGAAGTAGAAATCTTATATTTTACTAAATTTAGCCACTGTGAAACATGTCTACAACAGAAAACAGAATGTTTTATTTGTTATAATTTTGTCGTATAGTATTAAACCCATATGTGATACACCATTTTAAAATCTGCAAATGAACTTCATTGCACTTAAAGTGAAGCTAAGTAAAAGAGTAGACGATAAAACTTCGAAGGTAAATTGTTTTCTTACAAAACCATCGGAAACAAAGTCTTTCCGGTTTCGATTAATAGTCTTCATAAATTTAAAAAGTAGACCTTCATATATCTTTAATAAATATTTATCATGCATCTATAATAAAAATTAGAATAAATAAATTCCATATAAATAATCCTAAATAAAAGCTTATCTGGAAGTTTCAGGTTAAAATATTTGTTGCACTTCATTGAAGATTGTAACAAAATTCGTAAACCGCATCTGGCGTTATTATGGCTTATAACATATATGTCAAATTTCAGATTATGACATTATACAAATTCATATCATATCGAATATCATCGTAAATTTTGAATAAAAAGCTCTAATAATAATATGCATATAAATACATCTACTTTAAGATGGCAAAAATTCTGTAGTTTATAATTCAAACTGTTTTCGAAGAAATTTATAAAAATTAATTTTAAATACAAATTTTAAAAAAAAGTGAGAAATACGTCTGAATTTTATTTAGATTAAGCTTAAATTTCGAAATGGTAAAGAAGAAATAGACTAAGTTTGTTTTTGAAAGTAATAATTTTAAGCATGTGTTAAGTTCAGTTTGCAATGCGGTGTTACAATTTTGAATTCTAATTGGGAAAAAAAAAATACTGCTGAGATTTTTACAAAACTTGGCACTTTGGCACAATTCCAATCATAGAATCAAAATACGGGGAAAAAATTGGCATATCAATGAAGAAACGTCCAATTTTGCGTCAAATTCTATATGTGGCCAAACTTTAGATGCGTTTCGTCGGTCGGAGGACAACCCCCTCCCTTTTCCTGATGGATTAACTAGAAATAATGAAGTAAACTTTTTTGAAATTTATACTTGAAGTAGTGTTTCGAAATAATTTCTGTTATTTGAATCAGACATTTTTGTTTAAAAATACACGTAAGTAATTGAAAAATATCGCAAGTTTCTCAAACAGAATCTTAATCATATTTAGCCGACAACAAACTTTGTCTATAATTGATACAGTATGCTTTAGAATCTCGAGAATAAATTTCTATGTCCTTATCAAGAACAACGCAAATTTTACTACAATACAACGTTTTAACTTATACAGCAAATTTTATACTAAAGTAATGAATTACATATTTGGTAAGCCTTAGAGAGCAAATGTGAATGCTTCGTTTGCAATATGGAACTGAAATTCAACATGATATGAAATCAAAAATGCTGTAACAATGAAATCATTTCCAAACACTGAACCCTGAAGCATTAACTCTGTTGCATGATTATCCGCGAATACAATGTACTTGAAATAGATATTCATAGAAGCGTCATACATTTAGAGCAATAACAGGTATTTGTTTAACTCTGTCGAATGGAAGTAAAATATGCATAATTTCTTTTATGAATATTGAATGAATTTTTGCTGTGGGTTAACACGTTTTGAAAAAAATTGTTAAAGGTCTTGTTGAATAAATACATCATATTGGGGGTCTTTTATAGGAATTTCTGTATAGTTTATTTTCTCTTCTCAGTATTCGTTTCTAATTTATAGATTTAAAGGAAGCATTTGTGTACTTCTTAGAAATGGTGTCATTAACAACAATAGTATCTTGTTATGCATTGTCATTTATAATGGCCCACCAGCGGCAGTAACCGCGGTAAGCACCGAGCGGTAAAGTCGTTGAACACTGGTAGTTCGGTCCGAGGTTCGAATCCCGCGAACGGGCTGGCTGCATGGGTGTTTATGTGGTTTTCCCCATGTGTAACGTGTATACGAGCCAGTTTCCCTAATAAATTCCTCCACGAAGGCATCCCTCCCCTTAGGCAGATAGCCCTAGCGTGCTTTGCCATAATTATAATACACCACACCACCATCATTTATAATGAAAATTTTTTACTTTTGGTAGTTTAAAATACTAGATCTGCTTTAGTGATTTACATTTCATTAACTCGCGTACCGAACATAAGGATCATTAAAATTATTGAGTTTTTGAAATTAATTATCTTTCCGAACATGAAGAATTCCAGGAATGAGAAAACGTGGAAGTGTGCAATGAGTACTCCCATCGATTTTGTAATCTGCTCCAGTTTCTGTAGCTGCACTTGCTTAAAAAGTCGCAAGTTATAGAAACTTGGAAAACTTTTCAAAATATGCCCGTTTGATTTTTCAAGAACTTTTCCTCTTCAGACTGCTATAGGGAATTATTTTGCATTTCATGCATATATCATTATAATCTTTATTTTAGAGCGAGGAACTTTTATGTTGAAGACTTTTTTCAGATCAGTTGAATTTTCTCAACTTTAAATTTATTTTATTACCGTTACGTATTAGGACTCCAAATTTACTATAAACTTCACTATAATTCATCTTACCTTTCTAAGTGTTTTGTAATTAATACCAGTTAATTAACATTTTAGATAAGCATATTCTTCCTTCGTCAAAATACTTTGTAGAGTCATTATGTTTATAGATGCAGGAGACGTGGGAGATGTGCAAGTGCCTTCGCTGGGATTCGAACACCAAACCTCCCGATTGCTAGCCCGACGTGCTATCTAGTTCCACCATGAAGGCATGCGGTAAAGAGGTAGGAAATACTTCATATACTCCCCCTTTTAAATAGTAACTGGGCAGAACGGGACTCAGTAGCCAAATCTTGGTTGTGACGAAATATCGTCCACCACGTTTTAGCTCGGGCACCACATGTAGAGTCATTAGGTTTATCTCTATGCACGGACATGGAAAAGTGCAAAGCCTTCGCTGGAATTCGAACACCGGACATCCTGATTACTATTCGGATGTGCTATCCATTTACGCCACAAAAACATGCGGTAAGGAGGCAGAAAATACCTTACAGTTTCTTATAATTAAACCTAATTTCGTTTGCTTATGTATGTAGAGAATTGTGCATCAACCGACCTTCATGCAGATTAACTGCTGATTTTTGATTTATCTCAATCAAAGCAATATGCAGAGTGTACTCTTAAAATAAATATTTTTTTAAGAATGTACTCTTATCAATAGCTACATAAATTGCATGTGCTGTTACAAGGAATATTCTTTACATGTTTTGGAAATGTTCCGAAAGTTTAGTCTATAAACAGAAGGCAAATCTGTTACCGTGTCAAACTATAAATATTTTTTTAGAGTTTGCATACAAAAAGATATATTTCAAGTTGCTCTTTTTCAAAACTTGATATGCTTCTTAAGAATATACGAAAACTTGTTATAGTGTAGAAGAGTGTTCCCACTTGATATACCTGAAGAAATATACTAGAAACAATATTCCTGGTGTACCTGAAGAAATATTGTTTCCAGTAGATAGAAAAATATTTCAAACTGCAATATGCTTGGAGCATTCTAGCATTATTCCTCAAAAATCATTAAATATTTCATGGGGACAAACCTGAAATACCTGAAAATACTTGCAAATATTCCGGAAATTATGTGGAATTATTTCTCATAAAAATGGAGTATCCCTGACATATACCGTGTCTTTTGTGAGCAAAACTATGAAAATTTCAGCTAGGTAAATTATTTCCTTGCATTTATTAACACTATAAACTATTTCTATGTTATGATTTTCTTAGATATTTATTAAACTGAATTTGGGGGATAAAGAGGGGTTTATTTTCTCACTAATATACTTACACAGAGTAATAAGACAAGGATCCAGGTTCGGCATTTAAGAAGAAATGGCAATGCTACAAAAAGATACATTTCAGGCTTATTATTCTATTATTGTAACCATTCTTCTAAAAACACAAACGTCAGCTAGCTCTAAAAGTATGTTATTAACAGAGCACAGGAACAATTACAAAAGAAATATACATCAAAACAAAACATACACTAACACTTCACATTTAGAATTAACATTCGAGTCGCAAAGACAATTTTGTAGAACCTATCTCCATCACAACTGAAGGTCCGACTGGCTGTAAGTTGTTCTCGTTGCCAGTAGATGACGTTCGATAAAAATAGTCCGGTTACATCCAAATAGTTCTGTTGCGATATTACCATTTTAATACAAAAATGTTGTAAGAAGTCTAAAGACTTCATAAAATGAATGAGCCTGGAGGAGATTTCTCATGTCATTACCTGAAAGTGCTATAATTCCTGATTTTTCACCTGATTTTTCATCATCCCAATGGATTTAGTGGTTAGCGGAATGTTTCTTACAGTTGTTTGTAATTATTCGAATTGGGAAAAAAGTTATCAAAAAAAAAATCTCGAGGCTGGTAGAAGGTACATTTAACACAAATTATATTCTGCAATCTTCCGCGTGATTAATGTTGGATTCGCCTACATATATAACAGCTTTCCTTAACTACGTAAAAAACATGGAAAAAAAAAAAAAAAGATGAAGAAAGAAATCATCAAAATTTTGCCTTACACAAATTTTATGAAATATACATTTAGTTCTTTCATTATTTATAAGTGATTTATCCATAAATTATGCATAAAATGGTTATTAGTGCCCTAAAACTGAAAAGATATAAGTGAAATCAGGTACTCGATATGTTCTTGCAATAATATTTTTAGTAATTTTAAAACACACCACTGTATGAGAACTGAGCTTGTTTAGAGTTGTTTACTACTAACCTTGTTTAGAGTTAAAAATTCTAGGTGACATTAGAAATTAATCAGTTCAAAGTATTTAAGAAAGAAAGATGAATTTAATATATATATATATATATAAAGATAATATATTAAAGATAAATTTATGTGAGTTGGATTAAATTTTTGTTATACAAAATTTTAGTTTAACATGACGATTTATTTTATGCATTTCAAAAATTATTACTTCATAACTTCATTCATAATTCACTTGAATTCTTTCTCGAATTTTAAGAAAATTAGGGAAAGCTGAAAATATTCCTGCAATCTAATATTGAGAACTCTTTCTGACTCAATCTGAATTTTTCCCCTAGCTTATGAACAAAGCATCAGGCGTACATCAAAATAAGCACAACATTTACACATATGGAAAACAAACATGTAGAAAATTATCATATATGACGATATCTATTTTACGAAAGCAAATAGCATAAAATAAAATTAAGACAAAACCATCAACAGAGTATAATAGTTGAAACAAAAAATAATTTTAGTTAAAAAACTTCTCTTTGGGGATTAAACAGTTTACGCTCGGAAAGCTAATACATTCGTTTCCCAATTAGCTAATTTTCCGTCATTCTACAAATGAATTAAATCTTTATTTGAGTCAGTTAACGCTATGAAGACTTCACACTTAACTCCCGCACTTTCTGTTTAAATACTGCAGTCTTTGAAATGAGAACGGAAGCCGATTTAAACCAGACACGTCCCTTAAATCTCTTTCACCAACAAAAATTAAACAAGATTCTTCATTTTGTACCACGAGAATAGGAAGAGGGGTTTGCTAAGGGGGAAAAAATATAACTATTCTTTTCCGCCGTTACTTTTGGGTTTGTTACTTTTTACTCTTTTCATTATTTTCCCCCTCCCCTGACATGGGAACGGGGCAAAGTGTTTTGTTTGACACTTCAGTGTGCCGATAATTGAAGGTGCCAGTTTAGGAGGAAAAAGAAAAGAACAGAAGGGGAAGGGCACTAAGGCATCCCTCTCTCAACCACCCTGAATCAGTACTCATTTGCATTGCCCCTTGGATCTTTATTGATGTCTGCACCTGAACGGATGCTTTAGAAGCTTTCGAGAGAAGTTTCTTTTTATTCTAAAATTCACTCTCAGAAGCCAGGCAGAGAAAAGTTATTTCTTTTTACTTCTCTCTGCGTAATTTAAATTCCTAAAAAAGCGTTTGCGAACCAAGATTTTTAACTCGAGCTTTGAGTAAGATAAATGAAATATCAGGAGTAAGTGAAATCCTGAGGAGCATTTAGATATGAACCTTAATGGTTTAATAAAAATGTCTGTTTTTTTTTTTTTTTTTTTTTTTTTTTTTTTTTTTCAAAAAGGATTTCCTGTCACTTGCAGTGAAACTTTTTTTCAAATTTAAATTTTAAAAAAATCACTGTCTCGAAAATTTCTAGCGCAGTAACTGTTTTAATATCTAAATTAGTTCGGGCTAGTATTAAGCTTCAAATTAAAAAAATTATTTACATGCAAGTCATGCTGAATTACTTATCCTTATAGTTTCACTCTGTGCATCTTTATTTCCTTGATTATCACGATTCCATGATTATTTCAGAATATTTTAATATTGGTCTAAATTCTATATACGTATATACATATCCGAAACTCTAGACCCTTTATTTTTATTCTTAGTTTTTATTACATCATCCCAATGGATTTAGTGGTTAGCGGAATGTGTTCTTAGTCTTTAGGAATTTTAAGGAAAATACACCCAATTAAAAAAAAAAAAATGGAACACAAACAAGAATAGAAAATACAATCGCGTAGTTAAAGAAGAAAAACTAGACTAGATATGTCTCTGTCATTCCAATAGCGATTAAAAATGTACTCAACATGGCAGCGCAGAATAAAATATAACTGGAATCCGTGACCATGCAGTTTTGGCAGAGAGGGCGTAGGAGCTTGTTCAGTACACCGATATGATTAGGTAGCATGTAAAGCAATCATGGGATTTTGCCATCATAAAAGCAGCAAGGACCTTTGCCATAGGGCTGTTAAACATTTGAACGGCAGCATCTCTCCAAGGCTTATCTTTCAAACGTTCATTATGTCTGGATTCATAAATATCCGCAATATTTCGACGCATAGTTCGAGCTTCGGATTTTATATGAAGGATATTCAAATTACCTGAGGAACGAAAATAGTATTTTTGTAAAGTCTTATGAAAATTTGTCTAGTTGCACAAAATTTTAAATGAAATATGCAATTAGAGACAAAATGGGAATTTTTAAATATTGAGGATTAATTCTATAAATTATCGATAAAGAAATATTTATCTAAATAAACGTGAAATATGCCATACAAATAATTCCACGCAAATTGACTTCAGGTTACAGACTTAATTCAGAAAAGATGTCTGTAAAAAAATGGATAAACACTGCTAAGAATTTAATGTTATGTCAGACCTTTTTTTTTTTTTTTTTTTTTTTTTTAAATCTATGCAAATTCTCATGCTTCGTGAATATGTCTTTCAAATATTTATTTGTATTTTGTGATTTATTTTGATATGATAGGTGGATTTTGGAAAGCGAGAAATCTTTGGAAATGAAGTGGTCTTGACGAGTCGAGCTCTAGGTTTTCGAATAACTAGCTCGATATGCTGAATTACCATAAGTGCATACAGGATGAATGTAATTCATCGCATTTTTACAATCTAAGCGAGCCTGGGGAGGAACAGGACACCTTCCCCCCCAAGCTGAAGATCCAAATTGGTAACTAATAATCTTCCATCGTTTAAGTTTTAGATATAGGGGCGAGAAACTTTTCTGAAACAAAAAATTTCTTGAAAACAAATTGTAGCCTTACTTGGAGTCCCGCATACGACTTCTGAACAATCAGCTCAAAGTGATGATCATTTTACCATAAAAACTCATAGAAGAAATATCCTAATTCGTCATAATTTTATTATGGCTTAATAATTTGTAAAAAAGACATTTTGCAATCTGTCAAACATTTTCAAAGCACTTTTATAAAGGCAGTTTATTGCTAAGTTATTTAGCACATTTCTTACACTTCAAGTATTGAATAAGTTAAAAGGTATCACTAATAACCGATTAATATTAGCAACAATAAAATAAAAAAGTGCTAAATATGTATGAATTTATCTCACGAGCATGTGGTTATTATTAACTTGAAAGTATGAATGACAAATGTAATAATTTTTTCAGTGCATTCAGTTTGGGATCCGCCGTTGTGCATGCGCATGACGGTAACTAGTACTACTGCGCCAGCTCGTTCGGCAGTTTGGATTATTCTCGAAAGTCTCTCGGGCCAGTTTAATATTGTTTTCATTTTGAGTTGCTAGTACTAACATAGTTGTTCTCACATTTTCACTAAGTTTGCTTTACCCATAAGAAAAACTGGAAATTTAGAACAAATAAAGGCAACGTTTAACGACCATCTTAACAGCGCTTAAATTAAAAAGAAAAAACATCACCAGTTATTTATAAAACAAGAGTATTCTTTTTTTCCCCCGTAGGCAAAGAGAAAAGAAGATTTGGAGATTCGTTTCAGACCCAGGACGGGCTTCGAGTATTGCAACTTCGGGTACTTCGTCAAAAAGTATTGGCAGGTAATACTTTTTGATGGCCAGTCAGATTTCCAGTTGTGCATGTGTTCCCACCGCTATGAAACCTTTGAACCGGGAGTGGTGACTCCGCGCGCCCAGGAGGAAGCAGCGGCATTAAAGTCTGTCGACTCGGATTGAGGCCCCGGGGCGGCAGCATGATTAGCACATATTTCATTATCTAGGGGAACTAGACTGGTGACCCTCCCTCTGCGTAATATGGGACCTCTCAATCGGGACTAGTTCGTATAGTGTCAATTAACGGAACACGTCAACAGATATTATTATCATTATTATTATTATGTGTTAGAGATTACAGCTGTACATTTTTCGATGCTGTGCAGAATTTCGTATCACACCTAATGGACATTCTCATGAACGACATTGGCATGCTGAACATTTGTAATCCTATCTGCGTTGCGAACTGTCCTGAACCACTATACAAACTTCTGGCATAGCCGAAGCATCACCTGTCGGTGAAATATTTAACTATTCTGGTGATAAAATCGTTCATTATTTAAAACATCCCAAATCTTTCTATGAAAACTGCATTGTGCTACTGTCTATTACTTTTCGAATTATTGAATATTTTACTTTTTCTGTTACTTTTGAATCACTCAGTTATATATGTGTGTATATATAAGCACATTTTTGTAAACCCGTCCTGCGCTATTAGCTGCAGGATTGAAGTTTAACAGGATAGGATTTTTTGAACACATGTTTAAATACTTTGTTCTGCTATTAGACACTTTGAACCTTATCGCATACTTTTTCCAAGAACTAGCATCTTCGGCTTCTTCAGAGCCACTATGAATTCTACAAGAAACCCAGTTTAGTCATTTGAAGATTTAAGTGAATTTTCGTTTGAAGGACGTTATATGATTTCAGTAAGTTTGCGTTTTTTCAGTTTTGTATTTCAGAGATTCTTTCAATTTTGTTTTTAATGGATTTTCAGTTTTTTGCTAAAATAGACTCTTTTTTGATTTTGTTATTTTTGCAATCTCTATGAAAAGTTATTCGTTTTCTTAGAATTAAAAGTTTAGTTAAATGTAAACGGAGACCGCCCATTTTTAGAATAGTGTTTAAATGACTATTTTGCTTAAAGTGTACTTATATTGCGATCTCTCTCTATATTTCAATTTGGATTTTGGATTTGCATATATTTTTTTAAAACATTTTTTTTTTTTCGAATGGTCATTTTACAATATATATTTTATTTATTTATTTGGTAATATAAATTCTCTTTTTTCGGTTTTTGATCTCAAATTTACCGGAAGAACGAAACACGTTTTCGAAGCATATTAATCAAATTTTATGAAGCTTTAATTCATTTTCCCCTGATGAGTTCTGAATTACAGTTTCAATAAAGGGAGAATAGTTTTTATAGTTTTATGATCTTGCATATATTTTCCCTTTTCGCGTTTTAAGTTTTCGAGTTTGTATTACTAAGATCATTTTTATTTTCAAATGATTTGATTTTATGTTTACCCCTTTACAAGGATGCAATTATTAATATTGTTGAGGAATCGCCTTGCTTTGATTCCAATTTACTTTTAACTTTAGATGCTTTAAGTTTATTGGTGGAATTCATGTCTTCTTACTGATGAGTTGGATACACACCTGACTTTTATACTTCATTTAAATTTAGAAGCACTTCGTGCTAATTTCTAACTTTTAGTGCAATCGTACTTACTTCTCGCCTCATTCACTACTTCTTATCTGATATTTTAATGGGTAGATGAAGGAATCCGGTACTTTTTAGGAGCTTGTGCCTGTAGACAGGGCTGAGTGATAAGGCATGATGACTCATTTAATACAACTGAGCTTGAAGCGTCACAATCCTTATTTTTACGCATATCAAATCATCCTTTTGCAGACAAGATAATTTTTAATCATAGTTGAATACAATAATTTCCATGCACACGGTTTTTAAAGTACGACACCATTTTAAACGAGTAAGCATAACAGCAAAGTGTCTGGACAGGAGGAAAGCTCAAGCGAAAGTGAAAAAGGACGCTGCAATTCAAAAAAAGAAGAGAGGGAGTCAAAAAGTTTCAGCTCGAGTTAAAACGTTTTGGTTTATAATTATTTTGATTGGACAAGAGGTATCTGCATTAAGCGTTAGGTAACACAGAAAGATCTTGAATTTGAGAGAATACATGAATATAGGGGGAGAGCATAAAATCTAGTACCGTTAATTTTTAGGTCGCCAATTATTCTTAAAGCAGCCATCGTATTTTGTTATATATATATATAAACTGATGAAACTTGTTCATTTGGACTTAAAAGGCCTCAAACTTGCGTTAAAGCTGCTGAATAAGTAAATATGAATGCATTTATTAAGTAGTTTTTGTATTATCTCCTAGTAAAAGAAATAGTAAAAATTTATAAAAACAGTGAGTGTTAATAAAATAATAGAGTAAAATTATTAACTCTATTATTAAATTATTAATTAAATAAAAAATTAGTAAAGTAGAGTAAAATTATTAACTCTACTTTTATGAAAAGTTTCATTAAAATTTAAGAACTGTCTATTGAAAGGAAATAATTCATTAAAAGTAATATTTTTGCAAAGTGACTTTATAAAAATACAGTAAATAAAAGTAAAAACTGAAACAGGTATTGCTATTAACTGAAAGTTAGGTGACTTTTCAAGGATAACAAATCAACTTCCGTTTAAATCATAATAATTAATAGAAACGAATGTGTTTCGTTGTCTTGTTATTATGCATGAACTAATCATTAAAACCAAATCATATCGAAAAATAAAGAACCCAAAAAATGCCGAAAAAATACATTATAGTTTAAATCAAGAATAAAACTTAATTAAAGATTTAAATTTTCTTGCACAAGAAGACCATTTCCCGATACATTCGCTGGTTCGCATACTTAAAATAATTTCAATCAAAAGTACACAGAAAGAGTTAAACAATTCAAAAATAAAAGAATAAAAGTCTGAAAGCTTTTCAGATTTAATATTATGCCCAAAGGGGCGTTTTTTAACGTTTCGTTATACCTAATTAAATATCACGTTCTCCGCACTTAAACCATAAAATTCAATTTAACAGCAATATTGCATGAGTATATCTTTAGAATTTCCGATACACAGTTTCGTGAGCTGAAGATAAAAATGCCCCCCCCGGTCCAGTGTTGCCATTGCTCGATTTGAAATTGTTATGTTTGTTAATCAAAAATTCTTTAATGTTTGCCAAAATACGAACTAGATAATATAACAAATTCCAAATCCCAAATTTGCGCTTTCAGATGCCCATATTCGAATGGAGGACTACATTATTCAAAATTTGATATCTCTAAGTACCGTTGTTTTTTCACAGTGCGAGAAACATACATACATACATTCATGCAGACTCTTCATTATATAATTTCTTTAAATATAATGCAGGGCTCTAATATTGGTGGCAACAATTTGGAAAGTGAACCGAAATTTATAGAGAACCGACGCAAAATGCTAAAACGAATTTAATATCCCTTCTGGGCAAATTGTCCCTATGGGCTAAGAAGAGGTGGACAATAAAATAGCCGTGTAGCTCGAGGCTCGCTGTATTGGAAAGCTATTCGAATTTGTAGTAACTTGGAGATTAAAAGAGGGTGGTGTCAGAGCTTGAATTGCGCTGGAGCCCACCGCAGCCCGGCTCCGGTACTTTTCAGTTTTCGAGATAAATTATAATTTCAGCCGGAGCGCACCGCAGCCCTAAATAAAAGATCTCCGGCACTTCTTTCATGTAAGTGAACCACAGTTTTAAGACATAAATTTTGTTTTATTAGTAAACATACCTTGAAAATCAATTCTAACTTCTGAATGCAGGCCTGTCTTTCCCTCGCAATCAAGCCTTGCACATAGGCTGAGACTGCTATCACATGTACAGAGAACTTTTATGTTTATTCTCATGTTGTATTCAAGAAACTTTATTCAGGAAACGCATTCAGGAAAAATTTCTACTTGACGACTAGAATTATATCGACAGGGTATCGCGATCAGAAAGTCTTAAACTCTTCCCTCTTTATTTTCAAAGCTACACTTTTCCGTTAAATTTCTTTCCATATCCTCATAATGTTTCTAGAATTCTCACTATTCCCCTTAGAGGAGCTTTAATCGTTCTACCTTTTTCCCTTAGTGTGCTTCAAAAAAAAAAAAAAAAAAAAAAAAAAAAAGAGTGGTACCTATCATCCTTTGAAATAGTACTCTAAACGTTTAATCGGGGCTTATAAACTCAGATAGAGATCGATTAAGCTGCTTCTTAGCATCTATGTGGAATTGTAATTCCAGCCGATTCGCCAAATAACACAAGGTCTGAAAACTTTTTTTCTATTTAACTATTTAAAATTAATTTAATAATTTATTAGATTTCTGTATATCTCTTTACTTTTTTCTTAATTTAAATTTATTATTTATTTAATTCATTAAATTTAATTAATTAATTAATTTTTAAATTTAATTAAATCAATATTAATCTTGTAGAGTCATTAGGTTAATTGGAAGCAGAAAAGATGAAAAATATGCAACCGCCTTAGCCGGGAATCGAACCACGGACCTCTGGAATACCGGCCTAACGTGCTACCGTTACACCACGACGGCACGCTAGAGAAGTGGGAGAAATACCTTATATACTCCCCTTTTTAAAGGGCGACTAGGGTTTTGGGGGACTTAGTCGCTAAATCTTGGGTGCGGAGAATCATCATCCACAACCCTTTTAGTTCGGGCGCCACTTGTAGAGTCATTAGGTTAATTGGAAGCAGAAAAGATGAAAAATATGCAACCGCCTTCGACGGGAATCGAACCACGGACCTCTGGAATGCCCAGCGTGCTACCGTTACACCACGAAGGCACGCTAGGGAAGTGGGAGAAATACCTTATAATCTTAGCTTAAATTTATTATTTGAATTTAGGTATTTTATTTTTTATTACTTTTATTTCTTTCCTTCTTCACAGTCTTCCATAGGGCTCAGGCACTTCTAATTTTAGAAATTAAGCCCTGGGTGGTGTTGGAGAAGTCTAAGTGTAAAAGTTAACTTGGTAGAAGGTATTTTAAGAAATCAAGTGGATTTTAAAGGTGACAATCTAGCGCTATCGTTGTTAAGACTATAAATTCATAAATTAAAATTAAAATTATAGTTTATATTTTTTATATTGCCCTATATTTATTTGTACGTACAGTGTAATTACGACTATTACTATGTAAAATTTTAAATTATATAATACGATACCTTTGTTTACATGCCTTCACAAATTATATATAACTATTTCTTCTCTAGTTTTAATCATTTTCTCAAATGGCTTTTGTGAATAAGTCCCTTTGATCTTGCCGGGGAATTTCCTTTCTATAACTGAAAACTAATAATTTAAAACCAAAAATTATAAATTAGATTTTGTTAGCAAGTTTAAAGGATCATTTAAATATACAAAGAGGACGAAACTCAATCAGACCCAGTTATTGCGAATTTTATGGAATACTAACACATTTATCAAAAGAATATGACATAACTCCATCCCCTTCCAACGAAGAAAAGTTTCTCTTTTTACCTCTATTTTTGAAACTATCTTCTTGAAGTTCACTCTATCCTTAGATCTCCAGTATTTCTTTTTCTTCTCACTTTCATGGTTGTTTGTTTAAATGTTTAGTCTTTTAAAAAATGCACTCTAGAGCAAATGACAGAATGTATTCATTTTTTCTCGATATGCTACTTCAGGTTTCCAGACAAATCTTCCCCCACCCGTCCTAAACAAGAGAAAATTTTTTAAAAAGTAAAAGAAAGAAGTCTTTTTTTGTGAGTTCTGCTTTTCAAAGTGATTTAGTTCCCAGGAAAAGAGAGATTAGAGTAATATGATGTGGTACATGTCATAACAGCGAACCATGTATGCCTCTTGAATACCATGCCTAAGTCAAAATTTGGGTAAAAAGAGCAGAAAATGTGCACGATCATTGAACAATGTTAGAGAAGTTTTTATTCATTATAGATTACAATGAATTCAAGCAGGACTTTGTTCTTTTAAATTATTAAAAGCTTAGAACAAGCATTGCTTCAGGGAAAAAGAAATATCTTTTTACTTTATTTTGTCCGATGTTTTAATTTTTTCGGAGATAAAGCTAGATTGTCAGTTTTTCCCAAAACCTTCGCTTAAACTATTCTAAATCAGAACTCAAATTAATTTACATTTGAAAGAAATCAATTTGCATGTTAAATACGGTGAAAGATATAATAAATTTAAGACATCTCAGTTTGATTTCGAGGTTTTTGAACAAAAGTAAACATTAAAGTTTAAACGATTTTTCTCTTTATATCTTAGACATTCAAGTAACTCCTTAGGGAAAACCTTTTCTGAATATTACTTAATATTCAGGATATACTAGCAATAAAAATAAGAAACGAGGCTCAGGGAGAAACGTTCATTAAAATGCTTCAAGTAAGAGGTTCGAAAATGTACATAACAAACTCTGGCAGATAAAAAGATTACAAAATTGTCGGGCAAAGCTTCGCAAGGTCAGTTCAGTGGAAATCAATTTAATCCCTTTAGTAATGAGTAAATAGTTAGGAGAATGTAATTGAAGTAAAATGCAAGTAATTGGTTGAATATAACTTGATCCTTTAACTTTATTTTACTAAGTTGCAACAATGCAGTCTGGTAAAGCAGGCATTTTTTACTGGCCAGTGAAAAGCTAGAAACTATGAATATATGCAGGTTGTACACATGGAAAATGTTCACAACAAAGAAATTATATATCAGAAATTAGTTATATGCTTCTCTTTTGTAGTTTCTCACAGAAAATCTTGAGATTTTCCTGCGCGCCAAACAGCAAAAAGTGTATATTAGCCAAGAACCGTACATATAATCTGCAGTAATGCTGATACTGCAGAAGCAAAAGCAGGAACATTGTGGCAACTTAATTACGGTCTGTTGCTATTTTTGAAAACGCACGGACAATAAATTAAGGGTTACAGAGCGCCTGCATCTTGAGAAATAGTAGACAACTCGAAGATTTTAATTACTGTGTCCAGATTATTTTAAGTTTCTAACATTTATTTTAATTTTTAAACATGCTTTACTGTCTATTTTCGTTTCCCACCTACTATTCCCTACCAAAATAAGTTTATAGTATCTCGTTGCATGTAAACGAAGTAGAAAGAGTATTTAAAGAAAGGTTTCGCTTACTGCAGAAGAAAGGATCGTTAGTGGCGCGTGTTTACTGTCACGCTAGAATTCAATTAGATGCCAACTACGTTAGATAATTTTGTACATCTTTGGCTAAGTTCGGTTTAGTTAAGCATGAGATTATTCTCTTATCTCATGCTATCTTATCTTGATTTAATTATAATTATAATTAATTATTATCTTATCTTGATAATCTTATCTTGATTTAATGCCCAAGAGGAGGCTTTTCTCTAAGCTTGAGAAAGGAGCCACCTGTATTCTTAGTCTGAGATAATAAAGGGTGAATTTAGCACTTCTCCGGACTTTTCATTTACACACTTGGACTCAGCGGTAAATCGCTACATAGTTCAAAAAGGTTTCTACTAAATTAAGCATAGATAAAGTTAGAAACATCACAACTGTATTTAACTCAAATGATTTTAATCACATAAAAAGGTGTCAGAACATAATCTAATAGATATTCTAATCAATTATAAAAGCGAGAAATATTAAAAAATATTTTCCGAATAAATACATATATCTTTTCCCTTTTCCATTTTCAATACTTTTCGACCGGACAACCTCTTTTAGTACTTAAGAGTATTCCTTTTTAGTTCTTTTCTGTATTAGTGCTGAAAAACTCTAAACAATTAATTCCAAAATGAAAATAATTTTAATATTCAGTAACTCAAAATAATTGTAAACTGTAATCGTAATTAGGAATAATATTTTCCAATTAATAAGATATCTATATTAAACTCGCTTGCTGCTACTACATGTTGCATTCTTCGATTTCATTAAATTAAAATTTCTTATAATACTAATCTTAACTATTACAGATTCTGAACCGTCTCAGTTACATTGGAACAAGCAATTGCAGGAGTTACATAAGTCAGAAGTAAATAGGTAGTTCAGAAATTATATTAGTGTTAAATAGTTGGCAGTACTTTCGTTATAAGTTCCTAATATAAACTGCAGGAATGTTCAGGATGACTTAAATTCAAAACTCGCCATTTAAATCCTCTATATAAGCACGTATTACGTACGCCTTTTCTCTTCATTATGCAGAAGTAAAAAAAATCTGCGATTATACTATAAAAAATGAAGATGTCCTCCTTAAAGCGGATCATTTGGTTTAAACCTTAAGGTAGATCCAGTACTGGAAATGATTATTTAGTTGTATATTACTCGGCATTCCGTTCAAAATGAAAAGTTACATGCAACAATGCAGAAAGTCTTAAGATTTCAATTCCCATCTCCATGCTAATATTTCCCACTATAGATATTAACTCCTGAGGATATTGCTTTCCAGTTAGGGCGGACTTCTATTTGAACGTGTCATTGATTACACATCGGGAGAGACTACGCAGGAATAGAATTTAAATTAGAGGTATTAGTTCCGTTAGGAACGCAGCAGAAAGTCATTGACGAGTCAGAAAGAAATGATGATCACTGAGTTATTTGACAGAATTACCGATTCAAACTTAGATGAAGAACAACTCATTACATTTCTTGAAAGTTTTGAAACATAAGTACAAGAGTTGGAATTTGTGTTGCAAGATTTACTTGTTAATTATTATTTTTCTTAAATATTTGGAAGGCTTTTCATGATGTAAATAACTGCAGTTTTAAATGGTAGAGGAGTAAAACTTCAAAAATCTTGCTACCCTTATGTTCTGTGCGATGTTTTATGAAATCTGGAATATAAAAGTTGAAGCCGCGAATCAAAGCAATTTATAACTCAGTACTTAGGACGAACTCACATCTTTGTACGTTTTTCAGTAACATAGAAGGATGTGATTGTTTTTTTATTTATTCTAAATAATATATTATTATCCCCAAACTAAGTTATTTTTTATGGTTCTTCTTGTTATTTTATTAATTTTTATCTTTGGTACTAAGTACCCTTGTACGGTAAGAATGCTTTTGTTGCAAACAAAATATATTCAAAAGAATTTTTTTTCTGAGTTGCCATTAAATAAAAAATAACATTATATTTAAAACTGCATCTAAACAGATAAAAATTTAAAATATTTTTTTTAGTTAATATGAAAGGCAAAACCTTTCCTCATATTATTTGAAGTAAATTATAAAAGAAGCCTTTTTCATTAAAATATTTTGAAAAAATCCTAAAGTTTCTTTTTATTTGTATTTTTTATCAGTTATGAGATTAATGTAAAAATGTCGATCGTGGTCTGTTTCTCTGTATCAAAACACTTTTATCAAGAAGTACAAGTAAAACATTTTACGCTGAAACCTATCACGATTTTCAAAAAAAAAAAAAAAGAAATATCTGTGAAGTGGTATATATAAGTTTACTTAGTAAAGGCAACAACGTTGATTGTTGCTCTAAAAATTTGAAAGATTTTTCTAGTTCCTTCTTCTTGTGACCGAGATTTACCTCTCATTAAGAAAATAATTTATCAATATACCCCTTTTAAAGCGTTCTGAAGCCTTTACATAAATCTGATTATTGCAATAGCTGGAATTACTTTTATTGTTTTCTAAAATATTTCCTTTTATAAGATGCAAAGATGCTTGCAAACTGTATATCCTTCTCAGAATATGTCTTTATGTGTGTTACACTCCTTTTCCTTTCATTTCTCTGCTTTAATCAATCAAGATTAGCCTTTTTTTAATTAGTAATCATTGGTTTGAACGAGATTAGCGATTAGCTTGTAGTTTTTTTTTTATTTTTTATTTTTTTTTTATTATTTATTTATTTATTTATTTATTTTAACTTCAGCTCGTATGCAAAATTACGATTAAAACTCAAAGCAAATTTAAATTTTATAAGCTGTTTGTCTCAGTATTTCGTGTTTAAATGTAAAGAGAATAAGCAGAAAAGCATCAGACTAATGAATAAATTGAATAAAAACAAACAAATAAATAAATAAAAAGAAGACGAAAGGAAATATGAAAAAACAAGATTACAATCTTGCAAGTTCCTGCGAAATTTCATCAAACCGATTGGATATAACTTTGGGAGCGAACAGCGTCAGGTCTAGAGGTGGTCTGCAGGTCTTTCTAAACTGAATAGAATTCCAACTTTGTTAAAAATTTATTTAAATAAATTGTCTGCTAGTACTCTGGGACACATGAGGAAGTCTGACAAGTCTACACACGTTTGGAAAGGTGTGCAAACGATTGTGTACAAGAGAAGCAGAGCTAGACATTTAGCAACTGATATACAATATAAGGCATTAGAAATGAATCTTTTGTATCGCACTTGAGGTATAAAATAGCATTGTTACAAAATACTGTTAAAACTCATTTTGCTGTCCCAAGCGTAATTCCATTCCAAGTAAAAACTTTTAAAATAGTAAATGAAAGGCTTAACTATTTCATATGGAACTCTGTATTCTTTTTCATGTTGCATGTGTAGTATACTTGCAAAAATATTTTCTGAAAGTGAGCTTGTAACTTCTGAGGAGTAATATTAATTTAACGGATATTCAACCTACCTTTTAACACACAGATATAAATATATGTATATAAAACTAAAACGACACCTGTTGGAATAAAAATGAAGTACAAAATGAGACTATTTGTTCTGTTGGTTAATAATTTATAAACAATGTTGTCATTTTAAAAGTAAACTTTTACCTATACTGTTTTGAAACCCTTACTAACGATAAAGCTACTAAAATTTTAGCCTTTCACGGAGGCAATAGAAACTAATTCTCAGTGAGGCACAGCGACGATGCTATTCGTAAGATTAAACTCCTACTTCCAAAGTATACCTCATGGAATTTAATTCGAATAACTTTTTTAACTTAAGCAAGTATTGGAACATGATCCAAGAAACAAAGGATAGGATTTAACTCAAATCTAAATGTTAATACACCTTGGGAATAATTTAACAAAAGGAACACGCCGAAGTACAATTATTTTAAAGAAATATTTAACATATTTCTTTAATATAATGGTTAAAAAACTATAATATAATAATATATCCAGTACAAATAAGTTTCTTTAACATATTTGTAACATAACATATTTTTTAACATATACAAGAAATTTCTTTAACATATTTGTTTTTGGTATATTAAATAAAGCAAATAAACAGCAAGAATCTCTGGAATACAGATAAATTTGGAGAATTCAAATTTTGCAATTCTAAACAGAAACTTCCTCTCATCAATTTAGCTCTTCAACATTATTACATAACAACATTTATACTAGATGATCAGGAAGACTCTGTTTTACCTTCGAACTTATAGTCTTGCAAATTTACTCACTAATAGCCAATTCCTGCTCTTCATTTTTAGCTTCGTTTCTTTTTAATTTAAGAACCATTGCCACAAATGGTGACAATTTCTGTTTTCCAAGGCAGGAAATTCAAATATTATTAGAATAATAACACTTTCTTCGAGGATATGGGCAGAAATATTTAGCGTCCTAAATTTATTGCATCTTCTAATGTATGCAACTATAAATTTGTAAGTAACAATGTAGTGCTAATTTACCTCACAGTTATACTTCCTTGAGATGCGTTGTAGAAAGTTCATAGAATAAATTCTCAAAGCTTAATGGATATCCAAAAACGAATAACTTTAAAATATACAAATGTAAATAAAACATAAGAAAGACGAGCTTGTTTTGAAACACATTTTACCATTTTATAATTTCTTTTTTCTTATTTTCTTTTATGTACGAACAGCCGCACTTAGGTTCTTTACGACGATGGAGTTGGAGTATTTAATTATGGCAAAGCACACTAGGGCTATCTGCCTAAGGGGAGGGATGCCTTCGTGGAGGACTTTATAAGGGAACTGGCTCGTATACACGTTACACATGGGGAAAACCACGAAAACGCCCATGCAGCCAGCCCGTTCGCGGGATTCGAACCTCGGACCGAACTACCAGTGTTCAGCGACTTTACCGCTCGGCCGCTGGTGGGCCCTTTACGATGATGTTCCCCTGTAGACAAAGCATTAGTATGATAACAGTTTAGTGCTTGCTGCTCTTCATTGTGAGAAAGAATAATTTCAGTGGAATTGCTGAACCTTTGCATGAGAAGTCTTATGCCAAGTCTCCTGTCCGGTCATGTCATCTGATAGGTAATCCGATCATCAATATATGTGCCCGGGTACTTCATATTCTTATTTTTTTTTATTTTCCATCCATTCAGTTTTACACAGGGAATGAGTCTGAATCTCCTGCTTGGAATATTCTCTTTCTACATTCGGGTTGAAAATTAAGAGAATTTTCAAATTATTATTTATAATTGTTTTCAAATTAATTTGAAGAAATGTAATGAACCAAAGGCACTTTCGTTGTTGAAGGCTTATGCAAATAGCCAAGTATTAACATGTAAGCGTACACGTACGTCTCTGCAGAGTTGTGACTGTGGAGAAGATATAAGCGCACGAGGGTTACCGTCAATTTTGTGTGCTCCTAATTCACGACAATCGCCGTGATTCTCGCAAGAGTTGGGTAAATTTTGTAAAGTATCACGGAAAATGAGTAGCTGCAAAAGTATGGATGACGAAATGAAATTAACAATTGTCGGCAGATTAGGGGCAGGTCAGTCACAAGCGCAGATGCTACAGAACTCAATGTAACGCCCAGTGTCGCCTGCAGTTTGTAGAAACAGTTTCAGGATACTGGATGTACATCGAGAAGACCTGGACACGGTCGATCAAAATTCACAACGACAAATGTCAATCGTAATTTCGCACTTTCAATGCGACGACACAGGATTGCTAAAGTTTCACAAGTCTCATGTGAGCTGTATGCTTCTACAGAAACACGAGTTTCATGGCTACAGTGTCCCGAAGGCTCCATGAGATAGGGCTGTATGCTAGAAGACATGCTGTTTGAGTTCCATTGACAGCAGTACTCAAAAACGTGCGTTTAGCATGGTGCAGACAGCATGCGCCTTAAACCAGAGATCAGTTGAGCACCGTTCTTTTTACAAATGAGTCGAGATTCATTCTGGACACTGATTCCCGACATATCTGTAACTTGAGAGAGCTTGGAACAGATACTATTCCTCATTTATCACAGAGAACAATCATTACGGTGGTGGAGGAGTAATGGTTTGTGCAGGCATTATGTTGGATGGCCTCACACCTGCATGTGTTTTGACAAAGGCTTCCTGACTGCTATGTTCGACTTTCCAGGGGTGCGGTTGGTCCTTGGTTCCTGTTAATGGGCAACAAAGCTCGTCTACATTGGGTTCAGCTGGTCGACGTTTACCTGAAAAATGAGGATATTTTTCAACCAGATTTTCTGCGCTTAACCCTATACAATATGTCTAGGACGCCCTGAGGAGGGCAGTTTTATCTTGCCATTCTTCTTCGAGAGCCATCCTGGAGTTGAAACCTACTGTGCTGCAGAAGCGAAATCGATTGCCACAAGGACTCTTCAACTGCCTCCTATTCAATTTGCCGTCACCCTGCGGCACCCGTATGGCTGTGAGAGGGGACCATACTCCATATTACTTCTTTTCAGTTCAATTTCACAGCGTGGATTTTGGACATCCCTGCGCTATAAGCTTTGCTGATAATCAAGCGTAAATGAAATTACTTTTGCATGGTACATCTCTTTCGCTTTTATAAATGTGTATTCGAACCAAATTTAATTAAAATCCATTCACTAGATTTTCAGAATTTCGACATAATGTGCATATTATCTTAATTTTGCATACGAGTGTATATTCCATAAGAGTGTCCCAACGCAGATCCACGTGAGCGGCCCCTATCAATTTTTGACACGTGGATGTCCTCATCTGCTTAATATGAGCCACAATGAATAGAAGGCGCACTGGATAATGATAGGAACTACACGGAAGAACCATTACATTATGAACCTATGTTTAATATGAAGAAGGATCACATTTCGGCCTCAAAACCGCGAATTACCACCGAGACATTGACTCGACAAGGGCTGAGGTATCTAGTGCCAGGCAATCACCAACTGGCACTGCAATTTCCTCACGTTCCGAGGTGGTAGCGTGGTAGCACGAATTCTCTTTTCCAGGTAAAATCTCAAATGTTCGATTAGATTCATGTAAGATGAATTCAGAGGCCAAGACATGTCTTGAAATTCCCCAGAACATTTTTCGAAGCACTCCTTTACGATTTGGCTTTTAAGACAAGTTGCATTATGTTCTTGGTAAACGCCATCACTCGCCGAGGACTAATCTATGGGAAAATTGAGTCCTAATGTGCCCCATGAAAACATTGCCAACACTGTAATACTGCCGCCACGGCTTTGTATCTGGCTTGGCCCAACAGTGTCTCCCGAGTTCCAGGGTTTTCTTTGGAAATCGGCATATTCGCAGTCGTCCGTCAATTTCATTGACCAGACAACGTGATATGTCGGAGTAGACGAGTTTCTTTCGCTCTTCTACGGTTCAATGTCCATGTTCCTTGGCCCATTGCAGGCTCTGTTGATGTGCCGTCAGCAGGGACGCGATTCGGGTGCCGGCACCCGTATAAAGCAGGGTACGAGGCACTGCATCTTCCCCGCCTGGATGTCCACTGTTTTAGCTGCTTGGGATTTCGGCTGTTGTATTCCTTCGGTAAAGTTTAACAATCTCCGCTGTCTTCTAGAACCAATGCAACGTGGCCGACAAATAGCTGGCCGGCGACCTCCTCTTTCATTATCCATACACCACTTTCTCTAACAACGGCTGCACGTAAGCAGCTCAACAAATGTGCCGTTTCTGAAATCTGTGCTCCCAGGCACCCAGCCATAATGATTTGACCTTTATAGAAATCTGGCGAATTAGTTTCTTTCTCTATTATATCGCTAAATATTCTACTTGTGGAAAAACAATTTCATGGACGCTTTATTATACTCAAGCTTCAGCCACGTGTGCCCCGTGGTTTTGTCTCCCGGAGAACTAATTGCTCTAGGTGAATATTGGCCATAGCGTAGTGGCTCTTTGGTGTATAAATGAATAAAGATTGTCAAGACATCTCCTTATAATAATGGAGCTCAATTTGTACAAAGGCAAGCACCTATTTTGAAAAGTTGAAACATGAAACTATTTCTTTCTTTTGATTTTACCTGTTTTTCTCATTTCTCTGTTCGTATCTTCTGTTATTCACATTTCCTTATGTCTCATCACTTGCATGCGCATTTCTGCACACACGTTTAACTGCAAATTCTGCTTACTTGTGTTCCCTCTACCAGAATTTTAAATTTTGAAAGATATTTTACAGTCACCCGTTTGTTTAACAATAATATTTCTCAATATTCCCATGTAAATTAATGCTTTATTACTGAACAAACTGGTTATGTGAGAAACTGAGTACACTTTCTAAAATAACAGAACTTTTAGAATGTCATGAAATAAACCCACGCTCAAGCACAGTTCTCGATTTACAAAAGTTTTCTCTAATGATGCTCAGTGAAACTTTAAAAATTTCAAAACATAGAAAAAACGCCAGTCATTTCTAAATATAGGAGCATCATGTAGCTAATTGTGTAAATAATTTTCAGATTCAAATGCAGTGGCAATTGAGACACGTACTAGCAGTAAATAAATTTTACTGATTTATAACCTAACCTTTGTAGTTCAATCCGTTTGAAATGGTATTATAAAACAGAATATAGTTTGGTGGAAAAATTTGTCATAGGTGAGAGATGGCAAGAAAATCTGATGGACAATCTCGCCGTTTGATACAAATGGAATTAACTGAGATACTAAAAAAGATAATGATTCATAGTTCTTTCTCTTTTCTTTCGAAGCATAGGTACACTGCGAAGGAAAAAATTGAGATAGTTCTGTATCTCCCGTTCTACTTGTCCGATTGACGAAATTCAACATGCGTTTTTCATGTCTCGAAAGCGCGACTTGGTATATGTATTGCATTTATATATAGCATTGTTCTAATATGGGTATTTTGACACAAAATCGGAATTTTTTTCTAGGACTCAAATTCTGCCAAACTGCCAAGGTTTGTAAAATTCGAGTAGTTTTTTAAACAATTAGCCCTCAAAATTTTAGCTCCTCAGTGTTAATTGAATTTAGTATATATTTGTTGATATCTCTTTTTTATTAACTTATTTTATTCTTTCTTTCGCATTTCGAAATTTAGGTTCTTTCCAAATAAATTTCGCGTATTGTTTATGATTTTTTAATTTGTATTTTTAAATAATTTTCATAAATATTTTGAAAACATTTTGAATTATAACCAATAAAATTTTTAACATCGTCTTAAAGTAGATGTATTTCTAGGCACAGCAGCAAAAAATTAGAGTTTTTTATTCAAAATTTTCTAAGATATACTTGAATTTACATATTGGCGCATTTTGAAATTTAGCATATTTGTTATAAGCGATAATAACGCCAAATGCAATTTACGCACTTTATTAAAATTACTTCAAAGTAAGGACGATGACTTTTTTTCCGCTCGTCTGCAATGAAAAAAGGAAAGGAAAATAGATTGCTATAAATTAAAAAGCTCGCCTACCGAATTATTCTTCGCACAAACTGAAAAAAATACGCGAAGCTAAATTTCGCACCAAATTTTACAAAATTTAATATTTAGGCATAATTTGAGTCGTAGAATCGAAATATGAAAAAAAAAAATCGGCATGTCATTTCAGAAAGTCCGATTTTGTGTCAAAATACCTATATTAGAACAATTATATATATATATATATCTAATAACCATCCTAGGTCGAGCTTTAGAGACATGAGAAACGCAATGTGAATTTCATCAATCGGTCCAGTAGAACGGGAGTTTTAGAACTGTCCCCCCCCTTTTTTTTTTCTCACTGTACATCTTCAACTTCTAAATAACACCACCGTAAAAGCAGGAATAGAAAATGTACAGATACTAAAAATCGAGAATCATATATCAAATTATGCTGGTTATTTTGAAAGGTATAGAGTTTCCTGTTTTTTAAATAAACTTGTTACTTGTAAATTTCTTGCATGTATTGTAAACATTCAGCATTTCATGCGCTAAGCGAGGGAGCACGGAATGTTTTCCTTTTATCCCTAAGCAATGTTTCATAATGACAATTTCCAAGGCCATTCTGATTTATTAGTTCTTTATTGTTATACTACAAAAGACTTAAATATTTCATGCTATGTCACAGAAATAATTATCCTGTTATTAAGTTTTCATAATGCATATCATTTATTTCGAAAGCCCTTAAAATCAAACAGACTATAATTATGAAATTAATGTATCCAATTTTCTACTGAAAATTCTCTTATTCGCTTTATCTCTGTTTGAAGGTAATCATGCAATTACACGCAGTCTTCTCTTTTAAAAGGAATACGTATTAAGGTATGGAACATTTGCAATACTTTTAAGCATCCAGATTTAAAAGATAAATAATAGCATTTGATATTAATGGCAGTATATTTTCTGCTTCTGAAGCTTATAGAAATCCATTGCTTTTAGCTTGATTTTTGTATAGTTACTGCTGTTTTATTAAACAATCATTTCTCTGTTTATAACCAAGGATTTCCAAGTTTATTTTAAGCATTTCCTTATGGAAATTAACTAAAATATAATGTGCAAGCTTACTGCGAGACACTACGCGATCTGTCTCAATAAATTTAATATAATTCAAAAGTCAAACAACAAAAATCAGCGTTATATTTTCAAATTTTCACAATTTTTTTTTGTTGTTTGACTTCTGAATTAGTATTTGTTCGGCGTGTTATTGTGTCTTAAAGTTAATATAATTATAAAACGAATCTTAGTGTTCTTTGTTTTGTAGGAGAAACATATTCTCAATGAAAATTACGTTTAAAGTTCCAATTAAAGCATATTTTGACTTGTTACGCTATAGTCATCTGTAAAGGAAGAATGCTCTTCTTTCTTCATCATTTTTGAGCTCACTTGTAATAATAGTTTTTCCAATTTCTTTCACGTATTTACATGTGTGTTCATAATTCATATACTTGATGCATGAAGTCTAGTTTTGGGCCTGTCTCGACGTCTGATATGCTTTCCTTCCCAGACAGAGTTGTCTTTTGATACAAAACGAGATGCGTCTAACTTTTCCTTGAAAATAAAAATTGAAATGCAATAATGTTATTATTAATTTTCCTAGCTGCAGTTTAATATAACAGAAAAGAAAATGTAATATTTTAATACTTTTTTTATCTCTGTTGGGACATACATGGGATGTTTAGAAATTCTGTAGAATTCTGGAAAAGAGAAATTCATAGGCAAAATTAAACATCGAAATTTAAGTAACTAATGCAGCATTTCTACTTAACATTTAAACATCATTATTCTTCTATTAGTTGGCATAGAGTCAATGTAATAACATTAATAAAGCTTTATATATTATACAAAATGTCAAAACGTTACTCACCGGGCTGAGGCAAGTAAGTTGCGGTTAATCTTAAGCAGGGTTTCTAGATCTGCGAAATTCGATAAAACAAGCTGTAGTTGAGTAAACATTTATACTTAAAAAGAAGATATTTCTCTTGAAATTCCTTTGAAATTAGTTTTCTTTGGAATTTCACTTTTAATTTCATTTCACCATTTTTCTTTCTTATTTATAAGGCATTCCAGACTCTCAAATTTCTGTATTTTTCGATACTTTTTATTTTCAAAGTTTGTCTCTCAGTTTCAGGGGTATGCATAAAAATATTTCTTCGAAAGTCTGTCACACATTGTGTTTCAGAATGCAAGCAACTTCTGCGTGAATGAGATAACTAAACGCTGAACAGCATCGCATATCAGTGAATTGGTATTTTTAACTGAATATTTTAGAATTTAAAATAAGAATTCACTTTTCGATAAAAGTATTCACGAACTTAATTTTATCCTTTTGATTTCTGTAAAGGAAAAGCGCAGTTATCTTCCCTGTCTTCCGTCGAGCTCTAAAATGATAAATAAATAAAATTAAAAAAAACCGTGTTAAATCACAGATAACCTTTTCCTTTTGTTGAGTACAGTCATTGCATTAGGTTGCCGTAATTTTCTTAGCATCTCAATTAGGCATACATTGCTTTGGTTGATTACGGCATTAAATTTATCTGTTATTCAATTTCAATTAAAAGTTTCCCTTATTATTTCTCAACTTGCAACACATAACTTGGCCTAATTCTGCCGGCATGCTTCCTTCTTTCTTGTAATTAGCCAATTCAAATCATTTCGATTAGAATTATAAATCTCTGATTATCACATGCATAAAGAACTAATAAAAAAACTAATATTGCAAATACTTAAAGGATTTATTGAGACACCTACAGATAAGTAATAGCCAATCAATGTGAGAGAATCTCTCTGTCGGCTATCCTTCCATACCACAGCGGTTCTTATAATTTAAGCAGTATATGACATTTTACCAGCTCCTATGAACACAAGCTTTCATCCTTAATGCATGAAGGTTAAATACAATGTAACTAAGCTAAGGATTGCAATCAGACAAGTAGCAAGGCTTGAGAGAATAAATCAATTAATAGAACTGTGTGTTTCGTATGATCTTCTAAGAGAGGTAGGAGCATGTTACAAAAGTAGTAAACTTTTGGAATAACACAGTTTGAATTATTTTTTCTAATGACAGTTCCGTGTGAAATATCAAATTAAAATGCCATAAATTATCTGCTAAAATGTGAATACAAAACTGTGGATTTATTTCAAGTAAAATTAAAGATTTTGATAAGTTCTAATACTTAAAAACTATTGAATAAAGATGTATATTTTATTCGAAGAGAGATAATTCATCATTTAAATACTAAACAATAAGAAAGCTTTTCTTACATTCTTATCATTATCCTTACCTGAAACAGCAATAATTCAAAACTGTGACAGCATTAATTTAAAAGCTAACAATGTGAGCAATATATTTCCATATTTATTGAATAAAGTTTCAAAAATGAAATGAAATTTGAAAAGCATTTCCTAGAGAAAAAAACAAAATCTATCCAAAGTAGAAATTACCGAAAAGTAAAATGATCCTAAATAGCTTGCATACATTTGGCTTAAGACCTATCGGAAGTAATAAAGCGAAAATTTATACGTCGTTTCAGTAAATTTTAAGAGTTATCCGAAATTTCACGAAGCAGGAATTCAACCCATCATCGCCGTCTACTAATAAATTCTTCGGCCGGAAAGAATAAGTACAATCTTCAGCTGCAAATAAGTTGCGAGATATTTGACGCTGTAGAATTTATCTGACTATCCTTCTTAGGGCAGCAATTTAATTTAAAGAAATGAAAAGGGTTGAAATAGAACGAAAATTTGAACTCAGAGTTTATGAATGAAATAGAATAAATCATTTACGAAAACTCCAAAAGAGAGAAATTCAATCGCGAGAAAAAATTAAATTTCCAAAGATGTGTAAAATCATTCTTCTAATAAACGTAATGATAATAAATAACAATATAACATGAAGTTAAAGCAAATAACACATAAATTAATTTTTCAAATCTCTTAGCAAGAAAGTTAGTCTCTGAAATGCTATGTACCCTGTCAACGAACAGGGACTAGCATTTCAGAGACTAGCTTGCTAAATTTGCATTAATAGTACAGCAAAGGAGCTAACGTTTTTCTCCATGTATATCTCTTTTTTTCCGCTCCTTAGTAAAATATGTCTCAGAATCACCAATTGTAGGTTGACAAGACAACTAACACTGCATTGTTTTAGATGAAATATTGAAGGATAACCGCTGTTTTCTTAATAATCATCTAAAATTAAATCGTTTAAACAATTCACTTAAATAAAACTTCTCATGGCGCATTTTTTCATCAAAAATGAATGTAGTATAGATTTCAGTTTGGAAGGATCCAGAAGAAAGTGAAGGGCATAACGTGTGTAATATATTTCGTAAACTCAGTGGTGAAGGACTGGTATTTAACGCTTATGGAAGCTTCATAAAGTGTCGTGATGCGCTACTATGTAGTCAGTCACGCTTCTCGTTATCGGTGGAGTCGCCGTATGGTCATTTGATTAACGGCAATTATCACACGTGTCAGTGTCAGGCCTGTGCGCTTCATCAATCGAAGACTGAAGTGTTGAAAGATATTTTCCTAGAGCATAATGCATTATTTTACAGTACATAAAAAGAGTTCTCCGGTAAAATTATCATTGAAACATCTCTTACAGTTCGTGCTTGATGTTTCAGATCATGTTAACATCTGAATTTAAATACCAAGACCATTGCTACGCTAGTTCAAGGATCCGGTGGGAAATGTTCCCTGATGTTAATAATTTTGCATTGCATGCAACGTACACAGAAAATGAAGAGAAGACGGAACACAGAACACCATTCTGCCTCACTAGAATGTGCATTCCTGCAACATCAATATTATTAAACTTATGTAAAACTGTTGATATGATAAACTGTGCACTTCCTTTCAAAATAAATACTTTCATGTACCTTATAAAACTACAATTTCGTAGTTTCGTCTCAGTTTTTCGTTTTCAAATAAGTTTTTTTCTCAGGAATCCAGTGTAAATGTGACCTGTGTTGAAAACAATTGATTTCTTTTTCTAATATTAAGCGAAGTTAGCAGTACTTTAGTTTGAAAGCTCACGTATAGTTGGAACGAGTTTTATGCAGTTTTATGCTTTCCTACGTTTATTTAAAAGTGAATTTTCCTGACAGTTTAAACATTTGCGTCAACAGGAAATTCATAGGAAGTAAAGGCTGGTTATATAGTTAGCAAAATATATGATTTAAAGAAATGGAAACCTTATATTATCCACAAGTAATGTAGAACTCTAAGAATAGGAGTTTATCTGATCCGTCTTTCCGTTTGTAGTCAGAATATGTCTCTCGTACAAAAGAACAGTCGCATGAGAGAGAACACTTTTCCAACAAACGCATAGGAACTGGAGTAACGCACCTATCTGGGCTTTCAGTGTAGGGCAGGATGTATCCAGCATTAACTTTAAAGATCAGTAATCTTCCATAGACAATATACCTTTCAGCCGTAATAATTATATAAATTACTGCTATATTTGTTCTTTTCAAATAACTGGCAATAAAGCAATCAGTTTTATATGAATCATCATTTGGAAGAATTTTTAAAAGTCCAAAAGAATGCTACTATGACAGTTACGGAACAACAGCTCTCTAGACATAAATTCCTATTAACAACGACAACAGCTATTATAATTGAAGAAAATAAATAAGCAACCTAACAGTCGACAACAAGTCCTTGTTTTAAGTTCAAGGTCGCGCAGTGAAACTTGTATTTCTTAATAACCTCTTTTGGTTATTGATAAAAAATCTGATGTGGACACCACAGGACGGCCTGTTAAATATTATCTTAGAACAAAAATTAACTTATATTAATTATTGTTAGATATTTGCAACAATTAATTGATATTGAATATTCTTAGATACTTATTGTTAGACTAACTACATATAGGAAATGTATGAAGTTAGATTTCATTATTTGTCAAAAGATTTTTCTTTTAAGGCCAGGTAAGGAATTTTAAGCCGGTTAAAGGGATGGATGTATCTGTCTATATATATATATATATATATACACACACATACATATATATATATACTTAGCTTAGTACTTCCGATTGCAATAAGAAAAAGTAGGTGAACAAATAGATATCATAGCAGTCCCAAATACAAAATTTCAACGTTTTACCAGGAAACGTTTTAGAGTTATGCAAGATATATACATATAAAGCATACATACGTACGTACAGATGTCAAGAAAAATCCTTTTTGAATTCATTTTGCAATTTATATGGGGAAAACTAATTCTTTATTCTGGGCAACAGACATTATGCAATTAAAAGGAATCGTCCAGGTGGATTCGTGAACCAACAAAATGCATATTTCCGTTGAAATATGATACCCGAAATTGTTCGCGATTACAGTACTTCTTTTACTTCATACAGTGAAGTAAATTTATTTGATTGCCATAAGTAAATTGCTAAAGTGACAAGACAAGAGCAGAATATATTTCAAGACAAGAGAGAATATATATATTTCTATAAAATTATAAAATGTTTTACGATTATATAATTACACATGAAAAATAGTTAACACATTAGCATGTCTTCTGAAACGTTTTCTATTTTTAAGAAAGCAATGTGCTTATAGAGTTTAAAGGTAATTTCATTTTCCAATTAAGATTTCACGAAAATGTGATTTTGCTGCTTGCGTGTACGATACCTTTGAACTGGCTGATTAGACTTTCATGACTTCCCCTCCCCCCATTCAAATTTCATCAATTAAATTTTATCTGTATAAAATGATAAATTATTCTTTTATTGACATAAAAGCGTCTATAACTACTAATAAATATGAAATCATGAAATCATGAACACTTGGACTACTTATTTTTTCCTTGATTCCATTAAATTTATAAAGAGTATATAAGTATGCAAAATCGTTTAATTGTGTACTAATGCACAGTTACAAATTTTAACTTATTAAGTATTTTTACAATTTAAGTATTTTTTAAAAATTGTATTAAGAAAATAATGGGGATTTACAGGATGATAAAAGGTAATTAAAACCTTAACATTTCTCATAAATGTAATTTTTGAATTCTGTACACAGTTTCTTAGCCATTAGACAAAGTTTGGAAAAATTTCGACTTAAGTGAGAACAAAATGTTCAATTACTATGGCTGTCGCATGGGGATTTTAAAAATTACTTTTAATTTTATTTAAAAAATTTTTAAAATATTTAAAATCCTTTCATTTAAAACTCATAAAGTAATTAATGAACTAAAAGAAGAAAAAAGTAATTTTTCATACAGTTCAATTGGAGCAAGGGATAAAATAATCACTTTTTAAATAAATAAACTGATATATTTATAAAGCTGTCAACTGATTAATTTAAAATGTTATTGCTTATACATTTCACAATGCAATTCGTTTATTTTCTTTTACTTAGTTTTTCTTATTTAGGCATCCTCGCTTTCATTATACGTGATACAATATAAAGAATTATGTTAAGAGAATTATTTAATCTCTTACTCCTATTTAACTATAAGATAAATTTAAAAAATGTACATTACACTTTTGCGCACTTCTACTGCAATTTTTTATAGTTTTTAAAATTTGAGTTGCTGTTCTGTTCTATTATATCCACTTTCCGTTAAAGTGGAAAATTTATCTTACATTGCTGTGGTGGGTATTATTGCGTAAATAGCATTGTTGTACGTTAAGAACATGTAAATAAAAGTATAATTTTTGGAAATAATTTTAAATTAGGCGATTATTTATGCACAAGAAAATCTAATAATTTTTAAGATAAAATGTTCTTAATATTTTTACTGAAAACAGTGAAGACAAAAAGATAAATACTACATACCTCAGGCATGTAAAGGAATCATAAATTAAAACAATTACTCTAGCTTCTCCAAACAGATTCTAAAACTAATAAAGGTTAAACATTTTGCTACAACTAATAAAGGATTGCATAAAATGAAAGAGATGCGATGCTGTACTAAAAGCAATCTTGTAAAATTAATGAAAGTTTTAAATTTAGTCTTCATTTTTATCTTGCTAGATACTGGTAATTAGATATTTCTGGTTTGGTTACCTACCAGCGTGAGTTAGGTTATATTACCAGCCAGCTGCCTAGGAGTTTCTGTAGTTTCCACCTTGTGTAATGAGAATATGAGCCTGTTTTTTTCTTCTTAAAGCGTATATCTCTATTTAGGAAAATACCCCTCGAGTACGCTTTCTCATAATTGGGGAAACATTTGACTTTTCTGTTGCAAAAGTAGTGTTATTTTCCAAAGACAACCACTGGAAAGATCTAGTTAATTTTATACTTCTGCGTAAAAATAGTAAACGACTACCAATAACGTTCAATCTAATTCTTATCACCTCAAAAATTTGTTACTATTTTCAGTCAGTTTCAAAAGCCTGTGCGTTTCAAACAAAGACTAGATGCACGAGTGAACCTCATTGACAATCGATTATATTTAAGCTCTTTTATTTAACGTCGAGATTATAAAAGTGCGGGGCTCATCTGCAAGAAAATGTAAGTTTTAACATTCTTGATTGTATTTCTTAATAACTTTTCACAAAAACTATTATTTTATATCATAAGCGATTACCAATAATGTTCAGTCTAATTTTTAACAGCTCAAAAATGTGTTAACTGTTTGCAGTTAATTTCAGAATCCTGTCCGTTGCAAACAAAGACAAGCTACCGAAAGATCTTTGTTGACAATCGATTGTACTTAAGCTATTTTATTTAACTTCAAGTTTAAAATTTTTCATGGCGCTTCTACGTATGAAAGTGAATGTTTTAAAATTTTATCTGTACTTCTTAATAAAACTTTACAACTATTATTTTATATCATAAACGATTACCAATAATGTTATGTCTGATACTTAACAGCTGAAAATGGTGTTACTGTTTGCACTTAGTCTCAGAAGCCTGTCCGTTGCAAATAAAAGCAACGTACATTAGCGATCCTTTATTAACAATCGATTTTACTTAAGCTCCTTTATTTATGTATTTTCGAAATTGCAAACGTTCATGGCTCATATGCGTAAGAAAGTTAATGTTTTAAAATCTTATTTATACTTCTTAATAACACTTTACAACTGTTACGTTATAGCATTAGTATGATCAATAACATGTTTTCTAATATTACTATATGTAAAATATTTGTATAGCCCATCTGCGAAATTCCCATCTATTCTGGTTACACGTCAACAAATCATAAATAAAATCTATTGGTAATGACAAAAATTTCCTTCAGCCTGTCCTTATATAATACATCTTTCTTTTATTCTTTATAAGATAAACTGTGTTTATCTTTTGATACTCCTCTCTTTATACCAGTTTCCGTTCAGAGAAAAATGCAGAAACAAATTGAGTTTCGAAATTTAATTTTTTTAGTTTATTTTTATTTTTATTCAACATATATAGAAAATGATTTGAGTGCGTTAGCTAACTTAAGTATTGTTTTTATTTAACAATGTAATTGATATACATGCATATTTTTTATTTATCTATTTACATTTTATTTGTAATTTTTGAAACTTTTTGTTGTATACCTATGTCGGAAGTGTCAGACTGCAAACTGATGTTTCCTGAAAGCTAGATAATTATTTTTAATGATGTGCTCAGAAATATTAGTCACTTGCAGAGAAAATCATTATACATATATGCACACACACATACACATAAATAAAAGCTGTTTTATTAACTAGTAACTGAAATTTCGAACATAAGTTTTAAAAGAAAAGAAAATCCTTGGTAAAATTTGTAATTATTCTCGTTTGTTTAAAAGTTAATTTGACGTAATATTCCGCATGGTTATCCTATGCCAACACTCTTTTATCAGATTTTTAGATTCAGATTCTTCATGTTGTTACGGTAAAAGATTATAAATGTCAAACTTCTTGTACAAAGGAATGGCATTTATAAAGAGTTTCTTTTCTAAAACAATCTTGAATAGAAAAAGTGGTATATTTCAAAACAATAAAAGTATTGTAATCAAAATGCATAACTAAGAAGCCGAGCATTTAATTCCGGGTGCAACCTTCACTTGGTCGTTCAATAAATGGGATGGAAATCGGAAAAAGTTAGAAACACGACAAGTGAAAATATTTTTAGCGCCAGCCTTCAAATGCAAATGAATGCAAAATAAATAGTATGATTTTCATAAAATTTAGTATTTATATATAATACGAAACGCAGAATCGAAATATGGAAAAACTGGGTATGTCATTTCAGAAAAAGCCCAATTTTGTGTTACAGTTGCCTTGACAAAACAAGTCAAAGTGATGGATATAAATCTAATACATATTCTCTATCAAGGTTTCGAGAGTTGCAAAGTGAATTTTTCCGATCATCAGCCATTTTAAACGAAAGATACAGAACTTGCTCCTTTTCGTTTCTTCCTATATAACTATGGCATAAAATAAAAGTTATTTCTTGCATTTATTTACATTTTTCAGATTTTTTAAATGTTGCCTTAAATGTCCTATTTTCCACTTTAATATTTTTTTTATACTGTAAGCCTATCCAAGTACTTCCATAGCTTCAGTAATATGCTTGTTCTTTGTTATGTATTACATTTAAATGCTATTTCCGAATGCGCGTTCTAATCTCTATAGCTTTGGAGACCGAATATCACTTAGAAAAGAGAAAACGTTTTTAGGCCAAGAATATCACATAAAAATAGCCAAATGGCCTTTCAGGGAGTCCTATTTAAGAGACGGCTATGTCTCTTGTTTTCTTCTAAGTATACGACACCCGCTAAAACCAAATAAAAGCAAAGAAATTAAGTCGAAATACCGTATCTGCTAAGTTGTGGCGGCTACTTTGAGAAGAAAATGGAGGCCTAAGCTTTGGAGATAAATCTAGATTCTGCTAATGGGTTTTAAGTAAGGGTTGTAGTACGTGGGTAACTTGAAATTAACTTTCGTGACTCGTAGTGTTTACCACTAACAGTCTGGAAGTTAATGTATCTTTGCTCAGCATTAATGGGGGTGATATTTGTAACTTTTTATCCAGTTCAACGGCTGACACATTATTAGGGAATCCAAAATGGCGGTCTCAGCGGTAAAGCTTTGGTTTCGGATACTTTCGCTAACAAATCAACATTAATTGGGTTTGCTCGTCGCAAAAAGTACTTGGTTTTAAATGCTGCTAAGAGTATTCCGGTTTATTGTCCCAGAAAATAATTTACGACTCAATATACTTAAATGATTACGCTTTATTGTTACGCGAAAGATAGTGACGTAATGGAAATAAATGCTCTTCATATTCGCTCTTTGTTTTCGTGATGGCGGTACTCATCTTTCCTTATTCATTTTGGTACTTACTTCGCTTCACCATAAATTTATGACTTTTTGCGCTGTGCAACCGCCATATAAAGGAAGGAGGTGGAATTCAATAGATTTGGATCTAATGCGTGTAATTATGCCAAAGAATTTATCTAAAGAAATTTTTATCTTTGGTTCGAAGAATTCTTAAGTGATTTTTGAAGCAAAAGAGTGCTTAAATTTCCATGAATCTGTAATTGTAATAAATAAAGAAACTTTGCAGTATTTTATCGTATAAACTATATTTTCTTTCATTTCGCCAACTAAAAGGCTTCCGATCCAATAGTTAAACCACGCGGAATAGTTGCGAAGTAGTCTAATAAATTGGAATAGAATTGAAAGTAAACTTAAAATTTCTTTTACTTTGTAAAATAAATTACTTATATTTTCTGTCCATATTTTGCGTTCTACTATGTCGATAGGCAGAGGGAAGGAACAAAATTTAAAATTGTAGCCAATTTAAAAATAGTTTTAATTTGAAAAATTTTTTATGTGAAAGTTACCGCTTACTATTATTAACTTCAATAACAATGCTTAAAGCAAAAATTTTAACGTTATTCAAATACTTATAAAACGCATGGTAATTAAGTAGTCAGATATATAAACAATCGTATAAGGAAACAGCTCAAGGTTAATTAAGGCAAAATTCAGCCTTAGACTTCGAGGTTTTCAAAAATATATCTGTGAAAGTCGAGGCAAACTATGCCGGTGTCTCCAAAAACACATAGTCTTCTTTTAAACTAATGTTAGCTTAAGTTCGATTTTTGCTTTACTTTTAATCAAGAAGAAATGAATATGTTCTCAAACTGCTTCTAGAAGTAAAGAAAACAAATTAAAAACAGATGAATAGTCATTAAAGTGAAATTTATTTGATGAGGAAAATGATAATAAATGATTTCATAATGTTCTTAATGCACCAAAGCATTCGCCAGACTCGGAAATTATAAAACTCACCTATCAGAGTAGTGACCCTGCCTAATCTGATAGCTTCGAGAGTTATTTGGATGTTTATATCCCTTTTGTTAACCATCTTATTTTCTTTTAAATACATTCATTTTCACAATTTATATAAGCGTGCATTTCCGTAGCAACTCTGTATGACAATGCAAAATTTATGTGGTATTCAAAGAAGCATGTATTACTTAATGACAATGCAAATTCTTCTTCATAATATGGTATTTTCTCTGCAAGGTAGTGTACATGGTATTCAGAGAAGAATGTTGTTACTATGCCGGATTGCTGTAAACATGTTCTACTGCTGACAGTTCAGTTGGACTTAAATAACTACGGAAGGGTATTAAATCTTGGAAGGTATCTCTGAGAAAAATTGTGCAATATATGTTTGGTGGTTATCTAGTTTGTAAATGGCACTTAAACAGCCTGATAACATGAGAAATATAATCAGCTGAAAAATGCCGTATATGCAAGGTCTTCGCCTTGAATTACGTCACAACTAGAAGAGATTAAATGTTCCATGTAATGGATCCTCATTTTATCTACCAATAAGGTTTTTCTACCGCCTTGTTAGCATGCCTTCGTGGTGTAGTGGTCAGCACGCTCGGAGCGTATTCGAGAGGTCCGAGATTCGAGTCCCGGCGAGGGCATTGCTCATTTTTAATCCCACTCGCTTTCAAAAATACCTGATGTCGCTACAGTGGCGGCGAACTAAAAAAGATGGTGGATGATGATTCTTTACCTCCAAGATTTGGTGACTGGGTCCCCTAATCCTCAGTCGCTTTTTAAAAGGGGGAGTATATAAAGCACTTTTTTCCGCCTTCTTAGCATGCCTTCGTGGCATAATGGTCTCTCGCTCGGTGCCTATTCGAGAGGTCCGAGTCCCGGCGAGGGCATTGCACAGTTTTCAGGTCTTCTGCTTCCAAAAAAATCCTAATGTGTCTATATACTTATGTAATTTACAGCCGTGTGCTGCTTAACAGAAAATATGGGATGGGAGATGCATTCTCTATACATATAAGCTGCGGTCTTCAGCATTGAAAGAGAAGCAAGATTCATTGTTTTAGACAACATGCCTCCCGTCAAAAAGTATTCCGTTGACCGAGAGAAATAGTGATTCAAGACAGCTTTGCTTGAATTGGGAGGTCAGTGATCGTCTTTTTATTTGACGTCAAGACTTATCTTAGCCGCTGCAACGCGTTAATACAGAGAAAAGATAGCAAATTTCTTTATATTTGTATATATTGAAAACAGATATTAAATGATAGTGACATCATAGTAGCAGCTGCAGGTTTTTTCCTGATTTCACGAAAATCGTTCTCTTAGGCCTATGTAGCCTTGCTTTAAATTAGAAATCTTTTCGTAGCTCAAAGGCCTTTTTACTCTTAACTTGCAGGATTTTTGTCTATAATTTTTGATTCGACAGTTTAGAGGTTTTAAAGAATTTCTAGATTTTAAATTCTTTCATTTTTCCGTTGATCAATGTTCATTTTTTTTTCCCATATTGTGTAAATGGTTTCGAGTTACGTGGGAGTAGGTTATATCATGATGACTGAATTCAAATAACATTAGATTTTATCATTATTTAAAAATTTTGTAACTTCATAGAACCATTTTATTCTGTATTGATGTCATTTAATTAACTTTAATTATTTCAAATTAATTTTTAAGTTAAATTTTCTTTAATGAGTTTTGTTTTTAATCAAAATACAATTCAGAAATTTTGTTTTGGTTAGGTAGGTTATATTATGATGAATGAATTCAAATAACATCAGATTTTATCATTATTTAAAAATTTTGTAGTTTCATAGAACCATTTTATTCTGTATTGATGTCATTTAATTAACTTTAATTACTTCAAATTATTTTTTCAAGTTTAATTTTCTTTAATAAGTTTTGTGTTTAATCAAAATATAATTCAGAAACGTGGCTCTGCTTAAAATTCTTTCGGTTTCTCCTTGATTTATATTAAAAAACCTTCAACTGTTAGTTAATACTGTATTAACTTTATTTTATTTTGCATTAATTCACTTTTATTTCAATTTTAGTTTGAAGGTTTTTTGGAAAATATTATATTATTTTGCGCTTTCCTGTTAGTAAGTTTACCACTATAGAAGGATATTAATTTTGTGTAATTTATGTCTTTCTTGATTATGGATATATGTATGTGTGTGTAACAGAGTGCATTTTATCGATAAACCTATATATGAAGTTCCGAAGAAAAGTAAATTAATATATAGATATCTAAAAAAGAAAGTTAAATTATCACTTAAAATTATTTTGAAGTTTTTTTAGCACTCGAAACTAATTTCTATCAGAAATTAAATTTCGAAAAATTTAACATGTATTTGCAATTTATTCAGGATATATACTTGTTTAATAATTTGAAGAATAAATCTTATCAGATTGCTTTCTTTTTCTTTTTTTTTTTTTTTTTCTTCACGATATCTTTGAAAGCGCAAGAAGTTAAAACTGATAACAGTACTCTAATGAGATATTCAGGATCTTCTTCATTTATAAGTTATTCTAATGAGCGTTTAATTGGACATAATTTCAATATAAGAGGACAGAGCTCATTTTTAGGTTTAATATTTTCAGAGGCATTCAACTTTTCTAAAGAGAAGCTTTTGAATGGTGCCTTAATTTAATTTTAATTTCTTTGAATTTATTGAAATGTAAATGCTGATGTACAAAGATTTATTAAAGCTGAAATTTAAATGCTCTAGATGTATTTGATAGCTTAATATTCTCATCAGATATCAACTTTCCAGCCTGAGTTCTGTAAAAGAAATTTTATTGATTCAATTAAGCAGATGCATTAGTCAGAAATGGTAACTGGTTAGTAGTTAATCACAGTTTGATTAACAACTGAAACATGGGTGGTAATTAAAGTACCGAAGAGCTGTATACCTATAAAGGAAGACTCTGAATATTCAAAGAGAAATTGCTTTTAGTTACATGATACGTCGAGCATAGCACACGAACATTCATGCAATCGCTCGTTCCAGTGGACGTTTTCCAAAGCAAAATTAGCAGTTCTCAGTTTCTTACATGCTCTGTCGCTTAAGAAAATTGAACTGCCAAATAAAAAGTAAGAGAATATTAGCACAAAGAAAATACATGAAGCTCTGTAATCAAGAATATACAAAGTATTTCATGCAAAATACCTACAAAATATATTATGTTTCATCTTTCTCTCAAGTTTTCAGTCTTTTTCCCAGATCTTTCAGATCACTTTCCAAATATTCACTTCTTCTTCCAGGTATTCCAGTTTCTATTAAGAAGTCGCAAGCATCTTTTCTTCCAGCATGTTTTCAATGCAAATGTATCTAATGACTCTGCTCGCTGTAATTCCGGTAAAAATTCACAGAAAGAAAGTTTCTCCCAGAAAATTTGCTTACCATTTCAATGTTCTTAAACAATGGTAAGGAGATCATCAGTGTTCTTAGTTTAAGAATAACAGCATTTGGTACGGAAAATATTTTTTAATTACTTCTGTGTTCCAAGCAATGTCTTTGTTTGCTATTTAAAAGGTAAACTGAATCTCAAATTTATTTGAATCGGTAGAAATGTACCGTGAGGCCACTGTTTACACTTATTTACAGAAGGAAGATCTTTTAGGTTTCTCACTGGAGCAAAAGATTCGTCTTTGAAGAAATTTAATTTTTTCTCAGCCACGTCTAAAATAAAAATACAACAGGTTATACTTGCATTCCTAGTAGTCTCTTTATAGAGGATACACGCATTTATCATAGATAAATCATGTACATTTAAAACCACATGTACTAGCCAGTGTCGACTTGAAGGCTTGACGGAATTTTTCTGGCCATTTGATCCAAAATATCTATTCCATATTTGCTTGCATTCTAAAATCTTAAAATCTCGGAGGTTTATTCCTCACTTGATGCAACTTCCAGAGTTGGATGAAATGAACTCATAAGAAGAACACTTTTGTTGTTTTTCTCTGATATGACATGAGAGATATATTGTCATGCGTAGCGACTTTACCAACATACATTTTTCATACTCCTGAACGATAGAGGGATTTCTATGTTTTTCAATACTGACATTTCCAACATAGTCGATTCCTTTATTTCTCAAATTTTTTACTTTTGGTTTTGCATTAACTTTAACCAAAACAAAATTTTGTGCTTAATTTATCGGGATTGTGTAACATATACTAAATAAAGCGACATGTTGCCTTTGTAGAGAATAACTATTCATCATTTGTAATAGTTTCACCTGGTTTGTAACACAGCATTTCGAATAAAGATATCGATACATCTAAAAAAACGCAAGCAGATAATTTTTTAATTTTGCGGTCTAGTTAGCTATGAAGTCAATTAAATCACGTGTCCCTAGGCAATCTTTCATTAAAGAATACTTGGCCCCAGGATTTGCACTATAAACTCAAAATAAAAAGTCCTTTGGCAATCAGAGCGCCACGAGCATGTAATAGAACAATAAAAGCATTTATTTCATCTAATGCCAATCTCCAATTTAGATTTTCTGACTTCATTCGTGCCTCGTCTTCTGCGCATTGTTGTATAAGACATAATATTTCTTCATTGAAGGAAAGTTTCCAAGTCACAGTTCACTTTGTAGAGAAAATCTTCGAAGTAAATATGCTAAAATAATTTTCATTTTCTACACTGTGCCAAAATTTGATATTTTTTCGTCTTTTGATTGATTTTCTTCATTTTCAAAGCATCTAAGTTGTCTTGTATACGTATTGGGCTATGGCTTATTCCCTACTTTTGTTCTCTTTTTTGGACCACAACTATTCAAGTGAAATGAAGAGCTCTGTGTGGCACAAAAAGAAGGCCAAGTATTTTCTAAAGCATTTCTAAAACATAAAGCATGAAATCTCTTTGGGACGTCGCCACTTTGGGAAGGAGGAGCCTTATTTCTGTTTCAACCAGTTGTCGAATAATATCTGGCATGAAAATCAAACAAAAGGCGCCAAAATTATGCTACACTATGTAGAGTTAGCCTTTTATTAGGCAGGAAAAAAAGAAACCTCAAATGACCGCTAGCCTTAATTCTATGCATATGAAAAGTAAAATAATGATTTAAACAAGCCAAATTAATTATTTTGCCATCTTGATACATATTTATTAGAAATAAAAATATATTAAAATATTTAAAGCATATTATCGATTAACTTCGCTTGCTGTCAAAATGACCGTTGAGTTAAAGTTATTCCTTCTAAGTGCTTCTACGGTACAGTGGTAAGCATCTCCATCTAAAAAATTGTCAATGACTCAAGTTCAATTTCCTGTGAAAGCAAAGCTAATTTTTCAAATTTCGTTGCTCCAGAAAATGCTGATGTCACTGAAGTAGTAAGCAAAAAATAACTACTTACCTGTTATTTTTTTATCTAGGAAATTTTGAACGTTCCAACTATCTAGGAACGTAAGACGTAACTGTTTGGCATAAACACTTTAATACTGAGAGATAAATTAATATGAAAGTCATAATTATTAAATTGTACTGCCCAATGTCTGTGAAAAAGCAGATTGCACCAGACGCGAATTTTCGTGAGACAGACTAGCATATGCCAATTACATTTCTTCTGATGAAAAAAACATTCTAGCAATGTTTTATGCGACAGAAATTCAATGGGTAATTTTGTAAACAACTCCTTAGGGAAATTTCCTTCAAACAAAAGAAAGATTGTAAAGATAATTCAGAAGAATCAGTTATATTTTTAATGGTATTTTATTTGGATCCAAACATAAAGGAACATTTTCTTCGGTGCAGAAATTATAATATATAAGCATAAAATTCAAATTGAAGATAAATTTAACTTTAAGCGTGTAGGGTTTATATTTATTTTAACTAACATTTATTTTAAGTTTAAGCTATCTTTCCTGTCAAGCCTTTACTTTCCCCTAGAATTGCCAATGCTAGAGTATGTAAACTGTAGTAGAGCACGCAGTATATTCAAATTTAGCCAGAAGTAAGTTGAGTTTAAATTGAAAGAAAACGAGTTTGTAGATGTGCTTCTTGAATCGCGAACATGAAGGTTGCTAGGAAGAAATTTAAGGTGTGTGGTGTATTTAATTATGGCAAAGCACACGAGGGCTATCTGCCTAAGGGAAGGGATGCCTTCGTGGAGGACTTTCTAAGGGAACTGCCTCGTATACACGTTACACATGGGGAAAACCACGAAAACGCCCATGCAGTTAGCCCGTTCGCGGGATTCGAACCTCGGACCGAACTACCAGTGCTCAGCGACTTTACCGCTCGGCCGCTGGTGAGCCGTAGAAATTTAAGAACCGCGCGTTTCGGCCTGTGTGCCTATCTCGGCAGTTTTTGATGAATTTTTCAACTGCTTAATTAGTAAGCTCGCTGAATATCAGCTGTATTTTAGAACGCGGTTAGGTTAGTTAAGATTTCAGAGCCTCGTGGATAGTGATCTAGCTATTTATTCATCCAGTCATTATTTTTCAGTTTTACATTCTGTTTCTGTCAAACCGCCGGGTCGGCGTAGTTTGTGAGCTTCAAGTGGACGCAGCTGTTATTTTTAAAGTGGTATAAAAAGGGCTTTAAACCCTTCTTACGTGTTTGTGTAAATTTACATTTCGTAGCAGTCACTACCACAGTTGCTGACAAGTTGGGGCCACACGTTACTACAAGCGTTTAAGAGATTTATAGTTTTCATGAGGTCGGGCAACATGAATCATCAGCAATATCCTCAACGGGACTCGAACTCCGGGCCATCTTTGGCTGGTTAGCAAACGGAATCCAATTTTCTAGTCGGATATGCTTCCAATTACACCACGAAGGTATGCGGCAAAGAAGGTGAAAAATTTCTTACAAGTGTAGTGAAAGAATGGACATCTGTTTGAAAATGCATGTTTAGTTTCGGATTTAGATGTAACAATAAAAATAATTAAGTTTCATCTTTTATTTGATTGTAAAGGAATAACTATAAATTCAGGAAATAAAAGGGATGTTCCAGAGCTCAAGAAAAAAAGGAGAAGGAAAAGACACAGATACGCAAATATGGCCTTATAAACTCTAACTTCATGTGAACACGCGTCAATAAACATTGGAAAAAGGATGAAGCAAAGTTTCTTACGTGTTAGACATGTTGATTAAGACACTCACTGCGCGACAAAATTCATCTCTAATTCAATAGTGAGACAAATGATGACGCAAACAAAATCATCTGCATAGAGAACAAATGCAGCAATCATCCACAATATCTCGAGCACTCCAGCTTCCTAATGAAATGCATATATAACGTATATATAACGCATATATAATTCATATATAAACGCATTGCATGGCGTATAGGATTTCGACAATGGAAGCTGCCTAGCCGTGGTCTTAGATTTCAAATCAATATTTACATTTTCAAAGCCATTCAGCTGCAGGCTGCTGAATGACGTTGGGAAATATGATATTTGGCCCTTATAATCCATTTACGAAATCTTTTCATGGTTTCTGGAAGGACAAATTCGAAGTGATCTTTGAATATGCTGCCTATTTTTTTAATTCGTTTGGGCTTTCTTTTTCATGCGATGCTAATCGATAACAAAGATAAACTTCAGTAACTTGCATCACATGATTTGTCTTATGATCTCACATCCTCACAAATTTAATATCTAATCGAATGCCGTATTCAAATCTGAAAAATGTTTTCAACTTACAAAGAAAGCACACGATCTTTGTCTCGCCGATTTAGTTCAAATTCACAATAACAGATGTAGAATAGAATATCAATAAAAATATATCTCTAAAATTAGAGCTGGAAGTTCAAAAAAATAAGCGAGAAATTCAAGGCTGAAATTCTAAGTAACATTATATTATTTAAATTCTTCTCTTTTCAGTAATCATCATTTGTCAGGAGTTTATACATAGAGCTACAAACCAGAGGTTGCCAGTAAGAATCCTGTTGCTGGTGACATCGCCTTTTCTTAAATAAGTAATATTAATTATTTACTGTTACTTACTTTAAAAACACTTAATCGTGAAAAGTAATTTTAAGAGAATAACATCAAGAGAATGTACCACAAGTGTTTCGAGTAGAAAGAAATTTTTCAGTTACTTTTCTGTTAATTACTGTAGTTTTCAATACATTTCTTTAAGTTTTACCATAAAAATGATCAATTATTGGTATTATTGGTACTTTAAATAAACAATGGAACATCACTATGATACTATGTACTGGATAAATATAAAAATGCAATAGAAGAAAATTAAACTTCGCATAATATTGCAGGTTATATATAGGAAAGATTTCTGTGAATATTAATTTAAATACGTTTTTCTCTTGAATTTTTTAATAAAAGTTATTCTGAAGCTTAGTTAAATTATTAACACTGGAAACTGTGATAAACTGTTATTTATTTTGCTATATTATTACTTAATTACAAATTTTAGCTATTATTTAATGAGCTTTCTAACCATTATTAAATTGTGAAAAACCATCATATATTCGGTGTGCCCACTGTCAGTCTTTTATATTATGACATCTTTATGAGAGATATCATATATTGGTCGCATTTAAATTTGTGTGAAAATAAAATATAATTAATTAGAGAGCAAAAAATGACAAAATTTCATTTTTACAAATATTTTACATTGCATTTTTATTCGTTATTGTATTAAAGTACTTTTCGTAAATTATTGTGCTTTCAAAACAGGTAAAATTAAAAGAATTAACAAAACCGATAACTCTCACAAATGGTACGATTTGAACCTTTATGAAATACCATTATACTTCCAAGAGAGGAATTTAAACAATATGAATGTTACTTCGATTATTAGTTTATTCACATTATTCATATTAAACTTTAAATTTTTATTATTTAACTTATTTTTAGAAGATATAAGTTCTCTCTTTTCATGTACATTCACCTAAATGTAATCTAAAAGTGAGCGGAATATAGGGAAAATCAGTGCCTCGAAGGACGTTCTAATTATTTTATATTACAAGTGGGTAACATTTTAGTCCTTTGATCTGTTCTAAATTCAAACTTTGAACTAGACGTAAATTTGAGAAGCTAATTGAAGAATTATTTTATTTGTTTAATTTTTAATTTTTTTATAAAGACAAGAGTTCTGACATACTTATAATTGTGACATGCATTTAATTTACTCTGATTATGTTGCAGAAGCATTTTTTTCATATTTAAAGTTTTTTGGCTACTCATGCATCTAATCACACGCTATGAATCAAGAGTTTTAGGTTACGTGCTAAAAATGAATCATCAAAACCAAACAACTAATTATAACTGATCTATTTTATAAAAAGTCTGTGATCTAATGGAATATTTCAAAGTTTAGTAGATATATAAATGAAAATTTTAAAATGTTTATTAATTACAGTGCAAGTTCTCCTTTTGCATACTGCACAGAAATGTGACTAAAATGCAAAAGAAAAGGAGAGACTAAAGAATAAACATCTGGGCTTAGTGAATAGGTATTTTGCATGCACACTTACGATAGAAACATTTCCTTAAACTACAGAATTGCCTTCACCTCATGGTTCATTTCTGTCGACTAAGTAAGGTGCATCTTTCCTATGTATATTCTGTAAATTCCTGCTTCAAAAGAACGAACTTAAGGCTGCATCACAAATATATTGAAGAGCACAGGCTATTAATTTAAGATTCTTGGAATTGTTCTTTTGTCATACACATTAACATTCAAATTTTTTCCTTTGAACCGTTACGTCACAGACTCAACTAATTTCAGTATCATGTTATCTGATTGCTAAGATTGAAATCCTAGCGTATTGGAAAGTAAGTTTATCCCTGAATCCGTCTGCTTCTATATTCCCTTTGAGAAATAATTGCTTAGCCTTTTCTTCATTATTACTTTCTGTTCAACTTATGATGACATTATCTGGAAGTACAACAAAGTACCTGAAATTCCGGCATAAGAATTAAAATTGAAATGCATTGTTTGCTTCTCTGTAGTGTCAGCCATATTTAGCACCTTTCTTTCTTTTCTCTCTCTCCTTTATCTTTAATAGCTCTTCTGTAGCAATATGTTTATTAAAAAGTCAAAATCATCATTTCGGGTGTTTATTGCTTCTTGAAATAAAAGGAAAACCAAAAAGAAATTTACCATGAAAATTGGTGAAATCTTGGATCATTTTTCAATGATTTAAAATACAATTAGTTAGGCATTTCTATGACCAGGAACGTGAAATTTTTTGTGAAATTTTCTTGGAACAACCTAATCTTCATTATCGAGAATTAGTCCTGTTTGCCCGAATCCATAGAATCTACTACCCCACCACACTATTCTTGGCAAATGATGGGTGTCACTGAATAGTCATTAAGCAAATTGGGCTATTCTTTGGTGAAGGTGCGCTCAATTTAACCTTCGAATTTCGTTTCTATTAAGCTGAAAAGGCATCTGAATTTAATTTCGTCTCATAAATACTCCGTTTCATATCATTTGTAATTCTGTAAAACGCTAGCAGATTTTATGTATTTTTCTGACTTAATGAATAGGATTATTTTATACAGATTACTGAAAATACACAAATGTAGTTGCCAATCTTGAATTCAGTATAGAAATAAAGAAATGTAGTTTACTTTCTATGCGTTTTCGAAACAACTAAATATAATAAAAGGGAACAATTAAGATCGAAGAGAAATCTGTTCTGAAGAAATGCCTAATTTAGGTCAGTTTGATACAGCTAAATCTTTTGTCAGAAAGGAAATATTTGTGGAAAAATCTAACGTAAAAGATGAAAATTTTCCTGGCTTCCAAATCTGTAGTGAAGAAGTCAGAAAATTATAAAGACTTTGACATATCAATGAATATTCCCTGCAGTTTAAGCATCAAATCTGCGCTAAAAATTTACAGGCACAATTGTCCTAGAACCAAATCATAAAGAAAATTTAGCAATCCCAAAAGAATAATTAGAACTCGTATTTTTTTTTTTTTTTCCGATGGCAGATTTTGAACAGTTACAATTTTGTAACAGAGTCCATTAATCTATACTAAGGCCAAATATGGTGTCTCTTTATTATGGAGGCACCTAATAGGTGGGCCACCATTGCCTCCTATGAAAGGACAGACTGTTACAACCATGCCTTCTTCGGGATTCGAACCCTTCGGTATCGCAGTCAGGTTCGGTATCGCAGTCAGGCTTCCCTAACCACTTTACCGTCTGGGCGGCACTTCTTGTAATTTGATGTTTTAAAAACAACCGAATTTTGCTTATAAAGAAGTTATCAATGCAAACTAAAACTAATTTCATACCAGTTACTTTTTATACGAGAATAAAAACTAATTGAACGACTATTGGCATTGAAGCATTGGAGCAGGCCACTGGCCTAGACATTTCAAATGCGTTCTCAGCAGACTGCAGATTCAATTTCATTCATTAGGAATAGCTATAAACGCTTGCTGCAATTCATATCCCAAATTCTCGCTTCCTCATTTGTCGAGCAGCGAGAATTCTTGTTTCTGAACAAGAGCAATATTCAAGTTTGGAGGACAACTAGATATGTAAGTATTCATGCTTTTCTTAACATCTTTTACATCTTACTTTAGGCATATGGTTATATAAATAATTGATTGATTTATTTAATTCATTTAATTTTAGACTAAAATGCTTTGCAACTTGTAGAAAGATTTAAGAAAATTACTGAACATTACATAATCAACATAGCCCAGTTTAAATTGTAAGGATTATGTTAATTTTATTAACAGTTAAATTTTAAGTTAAAGTTCCTTTCCTGTCAAATTCTTAACTTCAACTTACTACTTCCGGCCAGAACGTACTTTTGGAATCTTGCTGAATATTTAATGAGGAGGAGCGATATTTAAACCACGAAGTTACTTACTGAGTTAGAGAGAATCAGAGTTTCTGATTTACGCGCGTCTGCCTTTTTGACCACTCTCTCTCTCAAAGCTGTTATTACGCTCGGCCGTACTCAGGCCCTTGCTAAGCTTCGTAGTCAAATAAGATAAGGGGCCAGCTCAATTTGAACCTTGATAGCTTCGGCTATACTTCTATAGTTTATCTTAGCTTTAGTTTAATTTTTAGTCTTTTAAGTTTAAGTGCAAGTGCGGGCTTTGCTTGTACACTCCCAGGCAGAGTTTTGTTAAATCTTATTGGAATAATAATGGGTTAGTTACCCTTCTATCTTGATATTTCTTGTCACCGAACGCAAGCGATTATTCGCTTAATTAGTTCTTAGATTCTTCACTTCCAACATTAACTTAGAATTCCAAAGTGAAGAACTCTACAAAATTATTCAGATTTTCTCTATGTATTATCCGACTACGAATTATTGTTATTTTTTCCCACGGATTAATTTCCGTATGATACATATTTTAACATATTTATAAAGCTTGATAATTTTTGCCTATTACGAACGCATATGTTTTTGTATTAACTTGAACAAAGATTAGGTCGTTAGGAAGTGGAACTATCTCTAGATGAATATTATTTTTAATACATAGTTTTAATGTGCATAGCGACATTAGGTATTTTTCGAAAGCAGGCGAAATGAAAAATGAGAAATGCCCTCGCCAGGACTCGCACCATGGACCTCTCGAATACGCACCGAGTGTGCTGACCACTACACCACGAAGGGATGCTAAGAAGGGGAAGAAATAACTTATAAGTGTTTGAAAAGCTAATTGTAATTATCAACTGACAGTTTATTCATCCAGTGACAGTTTCAGAAAAATGACCATCTTAAGATTAGTTTGACGTCAACCTCTTGAAAAAGAAGTTATCTAACTTCATCTAGTTCCCTTGTCTAAATTTATTTGCTTTCGTTAATAACTTAACATACTCATGCCAAGTTTATAAAAATATAAGGATTATTTTGGCTATGTTGTTAGGAAATGTTTTGTAGTTTTGGCATGGTTTTATCTGTTTGATGTTTTTTCAGGAACAAAAAAAAATTATTAAGGAAAAAAATTACTTCTTAAATTACATATATCTTGTTGAAGATTTCAAGATTTATAAAGTGTAAAGGGCAGTTGCATTACTTAATTTATTATGTGATAATATGTAGATAATGCGGGAAAAGGATACGAAAACGATTAATGAATTCACGAGAAGTAAAAATACTTTGACATGTGCGTTAACAGGAATCACATAAAAAGAAAGACACCGTTTCAGACCGATAAGTTAGTTAAATTTGCATGAAGGGGAAGTTACTAATGAGAATCAGACATTATTCAGCTACTAAAATGTCATTCGCACCTTAAAACACATATCACGTAATCAGCATAACCGCCTTTTTAATAGCACAACCAGAACAGATCAAAATGATTGCGACCAGGTTACCTCGCCTTTTTTCCCCTCTACTCGAAGTTGCTAGATTCCTCAAGTCAAACAATTCTGAAACAGATGAACAGGTGAGAGCAGGGTCCGGACTCCCGAGTGGCTTTCATAGACTATTCGGGTAACGTCCGGATCACTCAACTTTAACCCTCTTTGGGCCCCACAAAGACCGCATCGTGAGTTTATTTTATAATGATAAATCGATATAATACAGTGCCATACTGGGGCTATAGGCATTATGCGTTTCTCACATACGTTGCACAAGGGCGATACTAAAACTTAGGGTTATGCTACCACCCTATATGATGATTTGTTATAGATAAGACGTGAAACTGGAACAAGAATTCACAACAATGTACACAATAATATGTGTTAATTGATGTCTTACATACGGTATAGATAATACAACTTTTATAGGTGAAATATAAAATGCATAATACGTGCATAACAATATATGTTACTTAATGCCTACGCACTATTATTATTACTTACTGCTTATATACTATTATTATTATTTACGCCCTATATACTATTATCATTACTTACTGCCTATATACTATTAATATGACACAACTTGATTATACATAAACATAGTATGTCATTCAATGATCTTAACTTCACTTCGGTGTTAACAAGAACGTTTATCAAAATGTAAAGCACAAAAAACAGTGAAAACATTTTTTTTTTTTTTTTTTTTTTTTGCGCGTAAAAACAAGGTTACTAGAATCAAAATTTCTTTAAAGTGGTTAGTCCAGTACATCTTAATAAAATTCAGAAAAGGGTTTCTTTGTAATGGTTGACTTCAACAAATAACAAAAGAAACCAATTTTTCCCTCGTTTCTGAAGAGATGAGACCTGTGTCTGATAGCTTCCCCCCCCCCGAATTCGAGAGAATTATTCAAAATGTACGCCAAGCTAAAAAAGTAGAAGTTATAATAAAGCCAAAATGAAAGGATAACTGGCTTTGTTAAAATAACACCTTAAGAGGTTTCTAAAAGAAAATATGACAAAAGCAGAGAGAAGCTGCTAGCTCTAAAATGATAACAAGACAACCAAAAAGGTAGAGTTAGGAAGCCTAATGAGATGAGGAATGAGAGGAAAGAGAGGGAGATGGATTATACTCGTGTCCTCCCCTAATCTCGCAAGGAGAGCCGAGATTGGAGGACAGTGAGAGAAACGGAAGATTAGACATTCCTCAGCAGGTGTTAAGGTGAAGGAAAATCGGGCGAAAAGTGATTTGGATGAATCGGCACCTAAACTATCGGTATTCTCGATTCTCCATTTCAGGATCTAACTGTTTCTGTTGATAAGGAATTTAATAGCTGCCACTCAGGAACAGCCTAGACACAGGGAATTGTGTTACCTGATATTCAAAGTACAAATACTGGCTTTGTCTAAGTACCATGGTAGACAAATGTATATCAGCATAAAATTCATTTTACCAGAAATTTAGAGTACCTATCTTTGCCCTACAAATTATCAGTAATGAAACAATACGGAAACAAGTTATAAGATATTTCTCCCGCCTTCCTAGCATGCCTTCGTGGGATAGTGGTTCTGCAAGCTGGGACGGTATTCCAGAGGTCCGTGGTTCGATTCCCAGCGAATGCATTTGCTCATTTTTCATCTTGCCTGCTTCCAAAAAATACTAAATGTCTCTACAATGTGAATAGGTGAAGAGAGAACTCTTGGCCTTCTTTCTCCTGATAAACCTTATCAGGTAAACAAAACGATTCAAAGCAATAAACAAACTTTTAATTTAAAAAAAGTGGCCAAACTGATTTCATGACATTGAGACAACATTTTATAACAGCGAAATGACACCATGGAACAATGTAGGAACCAAAGCGAAGAAATATACTTTCCAAGAAATGATGAAAATTCATACACAGTTATTTTACAAAAGCAGATAACTGACTGATAATATCAAACTAGCCGCATATTTTTAATCACTAGAATTAAGAATCAAAATAATTAAGAATCAAAATTTGATCTTTCGTAAAAAATGTGACCAAGTTAAAATTTAATGATGTATTTACATATTATCATATGCCTTGCTAATATACTTTCATACACGATTCAAAAATATGTCTTAAAATGCAGCTTATGAAATTCTGTATGCGACACACAATAGTTACCATTAAATATTCCTGCAGTTTCTTAATCGAAACACAAGATTTTGGGCATCGCTTATATTATCTTCATAAAATTTAATTTATTTTTTGAAGCCTTCTAAAGAAATCAGAGTCGCAGATGCTCTTTTATTACAATCCAAATTTTCTAAAAAAAATTGCCAATCAAAATGTCGAAATTACTTGATGCAAAATTAATTAAAATATGCCCAGACTCTTTTAATTCTTTTATTAAAAGGGACACTTATTTAAAAAAAAACTTAATTCTTATTTTCCTTATTTCAATTTAACATTATGAGGTTGACTTTTTTTATACCCATTTCTTGAACGAAATCAGAATAAGAAATTATTTAAAAGGGTGAATTTGGATACACTGGTTATAGCACGAAATATATAATTGCCGATGAAAGACCATTATGCAGACATTCGTGAAAAACAGACGAGTTTGCCTTATTGCTAACATTAATGGATATTTACAAAATCACTTTAGCTTCATTAAATATTAAGTAATATTAGACATAAATACACGCGGTAAGGAATGATCATTTTGGCTAATGTCTCCCAGTTTAGTGACTTACTTTTAAGCTTCTACTAATCCATTCTCAAAGGAAACTCGACTACTTTATACAGTCTGTTTGAAGTCTAAGGATAATAAGAATTTTTAAATCACGACAGATATAATTAGTATAGAGTTTGTATTGTCTGTCTCGTAAAAGAGTTTTCAAACTTTCACGCTATCAACGGGAAATAACGGTACAGTTTAGAACTTTGGGAAAATTAATAAGTAATTTTCAGCCTCAAATATTATTTCAAGGTCCTGTGCCTGCGCTACAGGTATCACAATCGCTGAAAAATCATAATTCCACGCAAGGTAATATCTAAAACCACTCTAGCGGTACTGAAATAATTTTCCCATTTTTAACTTAACTAATAGTATTTTATATTTGATATGAAACATGCTTGCCTTTCTAACAGCTTTGAAACTTTAACTAGGTCATTAAGATCAATTTGAATTACCAAACCCAGTTCAAAACAGGAAAAGAAAGCTTGAAATATGTAGGATTCATACGTTTATCATGTGAGGTAAAAAATTCACTTTTAAACCCTATACCCATGATCACTTATTCTGATGTTTTGCAGACGCTATGGCAGAGTTAACTTCTTACTGTATTGTGCAGGCCTACTTCAGAGAGTGAAACGGGATATTTCACAGTATGTAGTAGACAATGATTTAGACATCAATCACCCTTGACTGTTTATCTGTTAAGTAGGAATATCTAATTGTGGATTTTTTCTTTGGAACAGATTATTAGAATAGCAAATTTCATACGACGTTTATCTTCTGTCTCTCCGATGAGAAGCCTTGTGTTAAATTAAGCAACAAATATTATGAGCTTTAGTCTTGTATTTCTTACTCCACATAGAACTCAACGGATTTTCAAATGCAAAAAGATGAAAAGCATTCCTGATTCTAAATGCTTACTGATCATGGAGGCATCAGATAGAATTAATATCGTAAACGCAATTTCTGTCTTTTAAAAATAATAATGCATTGCATTCAAAGAAATACTAATGTAAAAAATGTAGCACTAATGACAGTTGCACTGAGTATAAGGAAAAGTGCTAACTCTGATCACTTCCACTTTCGCTAGTTAAAATTTATTAAATATTGTACTGTAAGGCGAGTTTAAAAACGAAAAGGAAAATGTAAAATACTCTCAGAAACAGAAGTAAAAACGATTAACTCTAAGAGATGATATAGATTAAAAAGAGGCAAAATAAAATAATGTTGCAATTTATTTGTAGCTGTTGGAAAGTCACAAGTGCACTAAATTAAGTAAAACAGTTGCCATAACTTGTACTTCCGCTTACATCCTTAATCGCAATTATGTGCCTTGCTTATCTACAAATGAGTTTTCCTTATCAGGTTTGTGATTTCATTCATGGTCAGATAAGCAACTTACCGTCACCAAGTAGAAATGTTACTAGAAAATCCTGCTAAAAGAACTTTACTTTTAACAGTGTGTTCAATAGAACTACCTACTCAGCTCTTTCCGAACCATGAAGAAAACCTGATCCACTTGCAAGATTTATCGTATCACCACTTAAACGTAGAGTTAAGCGTTATACACTCAGAAACTTGGAACCTATATTTTCTCGGCTCTCTTATGTGCCCACATTCTTCCTCTTAATTGATTGGTCGCTTTTCTGCACTTGGGAGTGAAATATTTAGCTGCCGTAAAGCTTACGGTCAGATTTATTGACTGTTATATCATCTCGTTGAGAAGACGCTATTAATACTGCTTTCCCACCTACACTGTAACAAGAGCTACCGTAAAAATGGTTGGTAAACCATGGAGATATTTGTGGAAGCTTAAGTTGCTAGACGTGGTTTCTAAATAACGTCTTTGAGACTACCTTCCATATATATATATATATATATATATATATATATATGACATTTCCTTTCAAGTTGAAGAAGAGCAATATATCCATTTCTTACCTTTTAGATAAAGATTAAATACATTGGATTGCAGGAGGAAGAAATAACATCATCAAAAATAACATAAATTACAACATCTGTAAAGAAACCCGACTCGAATTTCATCAAAAACTTTCTCTCGTTTCTCCTGCATCTTTCTTTGTTCACTTTAGCTTCACACCGAGGCAGAAAAAAGGAAAATCTGGAAAAAGACTCATAACTGTGGGAAAGGAACAATTTTGATAAGCCTTATAGGAAGTTTTGATGGAACTGTTTTCATAATTTTCATGAAAAATTTACATTTTAATGGTGTTGAATTCTAGCTTCAATATACATAAATTCTAATCAAGATTAAAACAGGTATGTATTTCAGTTTACTTATTCAAACAATAATTATCTCTATTTTTATAGTATATATTACAGTTAAGAATTAAACATATTTGTTGCAAAAGTAGATATGAGATCTGTGATTAAGATCATTTCTGAAATAAATATTTTAAATATTCAACATGCGATGTAAAAGCCGCGTTTAATTAAAAAAAAAACAATATTTGTATACTTGTTAATAATAAAATACCATCAGTATAATAGGTAATAAATATATCTGACTGATAAAATAAACATACGCACGCATACAAATATATGAATATCTTTAAATATATAAACATAAACAAATGTAAGGAAGGACTATTAAATTTACTGCGCCTAGGCTGCAATGATTTAATTATACATAATTAAAGGGGAATACTCCTATTAAAATTACTATATTTCAAATTAAAATTAAGAAAGCCAATAAAGTAAAAGAAATACAATTTGAAGTCTAAATAAATTCCAATTTACAAATTCGCAATTTTTAAGTAATATTTATTTCTTTTAATTTTGATACACATGATAATCTCACATGATAGTCATAAGGCATTTTCGCTCTCCTTTTAGGATGCTTTCGTGGTGAAGCAACAGAACTTTCGACGCGTATTTCGTGAGATCCAGATTCGAGTCCCGGGAAGCGCACGCACTGCACATTTTTAACTTATTCTACTTCAAAATAACCTAATAACTCTACAGGTGGCGCCCATACTAAAAGATGGAAGACAATACTTCGCCACCATTAGGATTTGGCGACTGGGTCCCCTAATCCCCAGTCACCCTTTAAAAGGGGAAGTATGTAAGGTATTTTCTGCCTGTTTTACGTATTCCTTCATGGTGTAATTGGAAGCATATTCGACGCGTATTCGAGAAGTCCAGGATTCGAGTACCGGTGAGGGCACTGCTCATTCTGCATGCACTCCTGCTTCAAAAATCCTAATGACTCGACACGGTTAAAGAGATATTGGTTCAACGTAAAAACAGGAAAATGGACTAGTTTTAAAGAGATGCTCCAGAGAAGCAACTTTTGCTTTAGCGGCATGCCTCGATGAAATTAATTTGGGGAGGATTATTTAACTAATGTCATTCATTATTTCTCTAAACATATTACTTCCTTTATACAAAAATAAGATTATACATGCGTTAAACATTGTGCCCCGTGAATAAGAAACAATAAATTTATTTTCAAATTTTAGCTGCTTCTTCTGCATAATTTCATGTTCGCAATTTTTTACAACAGTACTGAAACTAAGATGCTTTCTTCACATTAATGTCAAGTTACACAAGGTAACTAAAGGTTTTGAAAAGACGATATTTAAGGTCTTGAAAATTTGGATTTTAGGAAAATATTAAATTTCACTTTCAACATCTCCATATTTATAGCAGAAGATGACCGCGGGTGTAAACTAATCTCGGGCACAAATCTCATTGATTAAAATTCACATTTTTATGGAACTCGCGAGTTTTAAATGAAATTTTGAACCAATGCGAAATTTTAAACTCTTTGCATAACAATCTCGAAAATCTCAAAATTCTGTAATAAGAGTTGTAATGTAAATCTACCTAGTCAACGATTTTTAACAATCACTTCAAATTATAAACATTTTTGATGCTCTGCAGGCAAAGCTACTAATGTGTTAAGCTCAGCGTTTAACAGAAAAATGAGCCATACTCATAAGGAAAGTTTTCCAACATTGATCTCTCATTTTTTTCTAATTTATATATATGTATATATGTGAATCTTCCCATCTAGAAATACATATCAGTAAAAAATTAGCTAATATTATACCGATAATAAAAAAAGTGTTACAAATAGATATCTTGATGGTCAGTGCTGAATTTTTCGATCTGTGACGAACTTTCTGACGAAATTTTAAAGTTTTGTGATATCTCTAAAATAGCTATGCATTGCCAATTATAGTAGATTTGCGTATAGTTAGTTGCCTGTTTTCATTGATTTATAAATGAATTTTTCATATTACATGTACAAAATGAGCAAAAGTATTTTCAGTTTTTTGTGTATTTCTGCCTTCTAGCAATTTCGGTTTTTTGATGTTTTATGGTAAATGCTTAATACGTTTTCAAGTAAACCTGCGTATTTGAATTCTAATCGGATATAGGGTAGGGGGGATAATTTACTTAAACCCCCCCCCAAAAAAGCCATACAATTAGCTCTTAAAGTCTAGAGCTGTAACGAAAATAAATAAATAAAAAATAAATAATGGTTTAATCACCAAAGGCATTTTTTTTTCAAATTTGCAAAGAAAAGCATCAAATATATATAAAGTATTTATTTTATATTATTTAAAAGATTATTTTCGGTATAATGCTACCTTTCAGATATTTCAGAAAAATCTATAAACGTAATTTTATTATTGAGCCTTATTAATTGGGTAATTTATAATGTATTTATTCTAACAGATTGACTGAGCCTATGTATTAAAAAAAAATTACTTTAGTTTTATTATTTGATATTTTGTTGATATTTCATATTTAATTTCTGCAACAAATACATTGCGTTAGAGATGTAAACTTTTATTCTCAAAACATAAAATGCCAGCTTGAATGTTATTTTTAATTTAAATGAATAAATGTCGCTTACAAATCTAGTAGTAGACTCATTGCGCCCGAACTCGTAACTTTTTCGTATTGCTTCCGACAAAGCGTTAAGAATTCTTTCCTTTCTATAACGGTATCAGGTCAAGGGAATATTCGAAAAGCGTATGTCTTATAAAATACTGCAGATATTATTTTTGCAAGTGACAAATAACTGCAGTCAAGCTGACTGCCAAAGTTTAAAAATTAGGGACATATTGGTTCAGACTTTTAATTCTAAACTAAGTCTTTATTTTGTGGTATAAATACATACAGCGTGATCGAGATCAAGATTGTTTGAAGATTATACAACAGATATTTGAAATTAAGAGATTTTACTCAAGAGGTTATTAAGAAAATCTAATTTTTGAGTTTTGAAAAGAATATGAAGTTCAAAGGAAATTACGGTTGGCAAATAATAGAAGAAATCCTAGATTCATCAATTGAAGGGACTGGCTCTGAAAATTAATCAGGTGACATATTTAAAATTGATTTAACAGTTGTTTCGTCAAATAATAAAATAAGACAAATCGAAGCCTCAATCTTTCATCCCTTGATTATAAGAAAAAAAGCGGTAAAATTATGGTGTAATATAGAAACGATTATAAAGTATCGAAAAGTAGGTTGCAATGCGTTCAAAATAACATCAAGCATTTGAAAAATATGTAACATTTTTATTTTAAGAGGGGAGATGGCGTGTTGGTGTATTTAATTATGGCAAAGCGCACGAGGGCTATCTGCCTAAGGGTAGGGATGGCTTTCGTGGAGGACTCTCTAAGGGAAACTGGCTCGTATACACGTTACACATGGGGAAAACCACAAAAACGCCCATGCAGCCAGCCCGTTCGCGGGATTCGAACCTCGGACTGAACTACCAGTGTTCAGCGACTTTACCGCTCGGCCGCTGGTGAGCCCTTAAAGGGGAGAGAAGAACTTTTCAAGAGAAATTGCAGGTATTCGCGTTGGTTATGGAAAATTCGTCGCAGTATTTTAAGGAAATAGTATGCAACGTTTTTCGAGGTATTTTGCTATTAACATGAGGCTAGAAACTGCTAAAAACTGTAATTTTTAGTTTTCTTGCTGTTACACAGGGGGCCCCACCGGTGGCTGAGTGGGTAGGATCGCTGAATGCTGCTCGCGCAATCCCAGGCGAATTATCTAGATGCAGGGATAAATAGAAGGGCTAGCTCATTTCTTTGTTCGACTCCTCGCCGACGCGAGCCTAATGGGGGGACGTAACAGGCAATAACCTGACGTCACTGTGATGCCATCTGTCCTGATTTCCCGCGTTTAAAACAGTATTTTCATTGAGCTGCGAAACGATTTTCTAGAGGTTACATATCCAAAATTAGTTTTAATAATATATATATCTGTTTTCTAATAATGTATATATTTAAAATAATTTATATATATGTAATTTTAGTCAGTTTTTATTTTAAATTCTATATTGTAAAGTATCATTTACGTAATATGGCTTTTTGCGCTGCAGTAACGTGCCGTAGCACTTACAGAAGTATGAAAGGGTGAGATATTTTATTTCATGGGACCAAAGGATCCAAATGAGAGTTTGCTTTTGAAGAAAGTATGGATACACAGATGTCAAAGAGAAGATTCTATTAATGTGAAGAGCGGAAAAATTTGCAGCGAACATTTTCTATGCAGTGTTTATGAAGATGATATGAAAAATCGCTTGTTTGGATAGCCACAAAAAGAAACTGTTGGAATGGAATGCTGTGCCGAAAGTAAATTATGATGACAATAATAAATCGAAATTGATGATGACAATAATGAATCAAATTTTAATAATTTTGAAATAAAACTCACAAATGAAAATGTAGATCATCCTGAATGTTTAAGGATAAACAAGAATGCATTTATAATTTGAAGAACAAAATAATATCCTTAGAAAATTGTATTCAATTGTATTAAAGTATTGAAAAATAGAGAAAAGAACAATTTTAGAATGTTTGTTCAGCGACCAAGAAGGTGGACGACATCTAGACAGAAATTGGTATCAGAAATTAAAATCTCAAATAGCGAAATTTGGGGGGGGGAGCACAAATCGGAGAATTTGGAAAAATGTCTAAAGCCTATTTTTATAAAGACGCAGATTAATGCATTACTGAAAAAGAAGAAAAAAATCAGGTGGACTAGTGAAAATATTTCACGTAGCATCGTCATAAGAGCTCTGTCATCTTAAAGCTATGATTTTTGGAAAGGAAAAAATTGGAATATCTTAACCTAGTGTTATCAAATTAAAGAAATTGTGTTTATTTTATTTTTTAGTGTTTTCTAAATTTTAGTGTAGTCCAAGAATTCAAAGTAATGTTCTTACTCTAAAGACGAAAAGAGGCGAATATTTGTATTCTGTAGAAAAAATATGCGTTCTCAGTTTCGACGAAATGCATATAGATTGAAAACTCTGCTATGACTCTAAACTGGACTAAGTTGGTTCTTTTCAAAATGTGCAGTTTGTTTTAATCAGAGGTCTCATTTCGCGCTCTGCCTCAAATTACTGAGAAACCGCGTTTTAGATAGAGGATTTGTTTTAGAAGATGTAACTGTTTTAAATTTTGATATTGTTAAAGAGGTTTTAAATAGAGATTGAGAAGAAATCAAATTGTGTCACAAACTAAAACCAAATTATTTAATGGTCAAGGGAAACGAGAGACAAAAAGTCGCTCCAGAGAAAACATTATTTTCAAAACGTTCCGCAAAAGGTATACTCTACCCCACAGGAAATCAGAAAGCATCTGACTTCTATGAGTTAATCGATAATATCTTCGGTATTATCTGTATGTGTGTATTTAATTATGGCAAAGCACACTAGAGCTATCTGCCTAAGGGGAGGGATGCCTTCGTGGAGGACTTTCTAAGGGGAACTGGCTCGTATACACGTTATACATGGGGAAAACCACGAAAACACCCATGCAGCCAGCCCATTCGCGGGATTAGAACCTCGGACCGAACTACCAGTGTTCAGCGACTTTACCGCTCGGCCGCTGGTGGGCCTCTTCGGTATTATGAATAGTACCAAAATAGTACCAACAAGAATAACAAGTATTTAACAAAATAATTTTGTAAAGTACTTGTTAAAGTTATTCTTATTGTATCCTTTGTAACTAATTATTGATTAGATTTTGTGCTAGATTAGCATTCTAGATAAAATATAATAGTATAAAACATCAAAGTAATTGGCATAAAAAGACCTGTTTCCTTTACTCACACTTTTGAAAAATTAAATAACTGTTTTAGGTACTCTGAATAAAGCTATTTTGTCAAAATTAAGGTAACAATCTTATATACATTTATTTAATTGTAATATAGATATAAGTATAAATTACAAAATTATTTAAAAAATATCTATTATATTGAATCGGAAGAGAATTATAACAATGTAAAATTTACAATTAGGCAAAAAATCAAACGTAGGTTAGCAGAAATGTTGCCATATATGTCATATATGTTTAAACCTATATCAATGTAAAGTTGTTTTTTGAGTAAATTTAAATAGCTGCTATTATAGTTATCTTAGAAGCAGCATAAAAATTCTCTCAGTTAGCATGCAAATAAAGAAATGATTAGAAATAAACGCGCATTAAATAAAAAAACCTGCAAATAAAAATAAAAAAACCACGGAACTTTATGTTAAAAGAGTAGCACATTTTATCTATTATTTTAAAATTGAGTAAGCATTATTAAATTTTTTAATGGTTCAGTCTAAAATTCATAAAGCAGTAACATTGCCTCTTCCAAATTATAGCTATCTTTCACACACAGCTCATTTTAAACGCTGGTTCAAAAACGCTAATTTCCAAGCTGTGAATTATATTGGCGCGCTCAGCGTCATCATGGCTACGTCATCACTTCTCACTTTCTGCTTCAGGGGGAAAATCTCTATGAGCTAGCCCTTCTCTTCTAAGTCCTGATCTAGATGTATGATTGTGTTTCATGTTTTTTTTCCATGTGTAATATGAATGCGATTCAGCTTCCCTTATAAAGTCCTCCATACTTACTTTAGGCAGTTAGTCCTTCCATGGAAAAAAGTGTGAAGTAACTTCGAGAAATTTAAGAAACAGTCAGGAGGTTGACTGATTTATAAATTAAAATGTAGATTTCTTTCAGTGAGTGACTGACAATGGACTACACGTTTTGTCCCTCTGTAGAGTAAACAGGCGTTCCCTTAAAATACTCACATAGCATATTGCCCAGTTCTTTTGCATAAGATTGAAGACGATGGTATAGTAGATCAATTCTTGGAGGTTGTGATTTTTTACAATAAGTCTATTGTCTACAGAAATATATCTCAACCATTTGAGGAGATTACTAACTAGCAAGAGTTTTTCAGCACTTTTTTAATTTAACGAAATCGTTCTGCATTTAAATGAGAATATAACTAGCCTACCCTTTCCTCATTAAGATTTTATGACTGAGATTGCTTACCTCGTCTGAACTCATAATGCATCAATATAAGCATTCCCAAATGTAATAATAACGACACATCTGCACAGAAATTTTTAATTTGCAATGGGGTTTTAGTGAACAAATTGCTGAGCCTACTTCTGAAACTGAAACAAAGCTGTGTTTGGCTATTACGTGCTCAAAATCGAAAATAGAAATGTTTGCTAATTAGAAAAGTAAAAGTTCTGTCCGAAAATTTAACAATAACTTTAATCAGCTATGAAATTACTAGCTGGAAAAAAAGCGAAATTCATGGGTGTTGATTTTTAGCGATACACTAGAACAAATCACAGCTGCGAGATGAACAAACATAAGTTACTAAAAGTTTGCTTGTAGAAGTTAACCAATATATACTGCGGTTATCTTCAATATGTATGAAACAAAAAAGCTCAGAAAGAAATGTGATATGAAATAAAGAAAATCCATGAAGGAATAAAACTTTTATGCTTACTAAAAGGACTACGCATAAAAATGAAAAAGCAAACACTTGAAGAACAAGTATGTCTTAAAATCCTTGACGAATTAAAATATACCCACGGAGATACAACAGAGAAATGTTATGCAGGAGTATTTTACGAAGAGTTGTGAAAATTTCATAGAAGCTTTAATATTCTTCCAGAAGAGAAGTTAACAGCATAATAAGTAAAAACGAACTAATTAATGAATGCCGGAGAAGAAAAGACTTCATGTGAATAAATGGAGGAAAAAATGAACACAAAATTCCAAAATTCAAGATATAAAGCTGAAACACAAAGAATCAATTGCTTTAGAAAAACATACCATACATTTAGAGACAGAAATAAAATATATTCACTTCTATAAGTGGTCATCCAAGATACGTATGGGGAAGAACACGTTGCAAAGGTTGACTGAGGATGTCCTTAAAGACACTCAAGGAAGGAGAGGCGTGAATCTAACACATTGCATTTATTGTCAAGAGAAAGATCTGCAAGCATAAAAAAAGCTTTTAAAAAGATAGCTTAGTTTCTATATTTGAAATTACGCAAGGAAAAGCTAATGAAAAAAAATTCGCGAAATAAAGCACCGAATGCTGTTTTAATGAAAAGGTTGTAGAGTCGTCAAGTTTTTTATAGCAGGAGATGTTCTTTCCATGATAAAACGCTCTGATGTTATATGACTTGATGATTTTTGCTATGTGCAAAGCAAAAACGATCTCGGCATTAAAGCAAAAGCTCTTTCGGGAAACAAATGTGGAGCGCAGAAAGCCTTCTTTGAAATCTCCTTTACTAACGCAGGAAGTCCTTGCGCAATTTCGCATCATTGAACGCGTAATCTCATACCCTAGACCTCAACCTTTTTAGCAGAAAAACCATTCAACATTACTAGAACATCATTTGCTCCTTCCTTTCCCAAATATGAAAAATACATGTAATTTATTGCAATTTAGACTATTTATATCATGTTTATATAAATTAAACAACAAAAATGTATAGAAAGTATAGAAAGTGTTGATGACTACCAAAACTCGAATAAAAAGAGTTTATTGTTTTGTATTCATAAACTAAAGCTAAATACTTAACAGCTAAATAAAATGGCCGCATTCTACATCTGAAAGTATAACCCCCCCCCGGTTGAGAGTCCGTATCCGACCTTTGCTTTCTCAATTATATATTTTTGTTGTAATGTATCAGTATAAGTAATGGTTATGTGAAAGTTTCATATTTGTAGTATTTTGTAAAATAAAAGAACTCCTAACTGAAGTGAAGTACGCTGAACTGAAACAAACCTTTTTTTGCTAGGCGTTGCTATTTCGGTACTTGTAAATGAAGACAGATACTCCTATTTTAGTTCTGCAGGTGAACTTTATGTTAAGGCAGATGTTTCGAAAGACATATGATGTTATCCTCGTCGATTAAATTGAAATAATTTGGATGCTGATGACATAAAGACATATTTTCAGTAAAAGTAGACGTTACAGTCACGGTCGGTTTCGATATCCCTTTCTATTCTCTTTGACAAACTTTATGTAGCAATCACATAAAAAGTGGAGACGTAAGAGCTCCTGTTTTTTAACTTTCACATTTTTCATGATATTGAGGTAATAAAGGCAGCGTGCAGTATCAGAAAAATTTCAGGATCGAAACGGAAAACTAATGTTGCTTGTCTAAAATGAAAGCTGAAAAGTGGTTTTGAATTTCACGTCCCAATGTTCCAACTGGTTGTTTTGGTTTAATTTGCAAAATTATCAGCGTCATTAGCGTTATATAAGAAACCATACGATAGCTACTATCTTTGAAATTAAGTAGCTTAGGAAGTTTTATTATCGGCAGTTACTACTTTAAGGACAGAGGTAGTAAGCTGAGAAATTTAAATGGACAGTTAAAGGAAGAACTGTGCATTAAAGTTAAAATCTTGATGTATATGCTTTTATCTGTTCCCCCTTTAAAGTAAAAAGGGCTTTTTTGTCGTTAATTTTTTTGAAGGGTTAACAAATAAAAAAACAGACATTCCTATATATGTAAAAGATAAATTATAATTTAAGTTAGCAGCTTAAATTAATTTCCTTCGCTATTCAAAAAACAGTAATCTGGCTTTGCACTTCGCCATTTCGAGACTAATCCATGACTTTTAGATAATTCTGATGATGTAAATGGAATTCAAACAACCCATAATAATTTTACAGCAATATTAATTATCCAATCAAAATGCATTCAGAGCCGGAACTAACTCAGTCTGAATTGAGATTTCATCCTGAACATAGCACATTCGCTTGCTACTCTTCTGCCTAGCTAGATTGCTGTCTGGTGCTTCCTTCTTTCTGCAAAGTTATCAAAACTGTAAACATTTTGAAATAGGCACAAATAATGTGCCAAGTTGTTTGTAGCCACAACACGTTTACTGAAATAAAATGAAGATTTAATCTGTCTTGGCTGCCAGTTTCCTATTCTTTATGTATCGGCAATTCAGCGTTCTACGCCATCGAAATTCTTGCTCTTCGTTATGGATTCAATCTTCTAATTTCTACACCAACAATACGGCAAAATCCTTTTTTATTACATATTATAATTTTGGCCGTTAACTGTCTAACTGGAACAACATACATCAAAACTGGAACGAAAAAAAAACAATTCAACCAAAATTAAATCACACAGTAGCATAATTAAAATAAATTGAAAATTTTAAAACGATAAACACAAAATATTTGACTCTCATATATAGAAACTTCTCGAGATATTTAATTTTGAATTTAAGGTTACGTTCAGAAGTCGAAGAGAAATTGTACCGTTAAATGCTTGCATTTATATATAACTTAAAAATTAAATGCCAGTTTAGAAAATGGTTTCTGGTGTTAATGTATTAGGTGACAATCATCGTCATGCAGACAGTCGTGAAAACGTTTGATCAATACAATTTTCTCAAAAAGGAGATCTTGTCCACAGACTATTATAGAAATGTGTGCTCTAGAAAGCAATGGTAGAATCAATTATTGGCACTCAACAAGCACGTAGCATAATTCATTCGAACGTATTTTTTATCCAATGAATGTTTCGTATGACTACTAGATTATAATCTCTTAACGTTACAAATCTTCATTTGAATAATATTAATGTATTTTTAACATTTGGAAACTTATAAATTTCTGTGTGAAGCTGTTTGCAGCAAAATAAATGTAGTAAAATTATGAATACATTAATCTTACCCATAATAATTCACAAACGAATAACGCTGAATGCCCTAAAATAGAAAGCAAACTAATAAATATACTCTTGTAATCATCCTAATTTAGTTTTAACGGCATTCAATAATGAGAGAAGTTTATTTCCTAGTATTAAGATTCTGCAAAGTTCCATGTTTTTCACTTAAATATCTTGATCAACTTTTTGTTCTACGGAATTTAAATCTATTGTGCTTATTTTCTTAAGTATAAACTTTTAATAAATGTTACTAAATAACAGGGAGATCCTATAAATTTCAGATTTTGTAGTTTTTACAAAATGGTTTTCCTTTTCAAATTAAAAAGTTAACATATATATTTGCATCATTTGAAACCTTTTTGTAATTGGAAGTACACGTTTCCGATCAACAGTTACAAAAATAAGGTCTGCCTAAAGACTTTTATTTACACATTGTATATATGAAATTAAATGATGCTCTAAATAAAAATAAATGAACGGCTTAGGAAATAAATGAAATGTGTTTATCAGTGATTTTGTTTAAAATTAAATATGAGCTTGTTTCAGGCTGAGAAAACTGATTCCATTTAACGTTTTGAATTTGTCATGATTTTACTTTATATCCGTCAGTTCTGAAAAGAAAGTTTTTAGCGAATAATAACATGCGTGTAAAACACAAATAATAACATGCGCGTAAAACACATAGTCCTTTTCGTACTATTTTGAATGAATATTTTCTTCTATTTGATCGTTATCAATCCATACAGCGATTCAAACATTCCTTTATTCAGTAAGAATTTATTTCCTCCTTCAGTTTTCCATCAATGTCCAATGACAGCCGTGATTTCCTGTCTTTTTTACACATCATTTCGAACAGGATACTAAAATTTTCCTACTGATAGCTCTTTCAAACGATAATTTTTTTATTAAAGAAAGCGTATTGGTTTTTCTTTTAGAATTATAATATTTAAAGTTTTTTTCCCCGCTATGTTAATTTTCAGACTGAAGTTGATTACACGTTTCAAGATTCATTTTTAAGTTAATTTTCTTATTTATTAGTACGGTAATTTTTCAGATACCGTTGAAATAGATGCCTTTTATGGTGCTATTTCTGAATGTCGGAACTAATTCAAGTTAGAATAAATAATAAAATTTATTTATTTAAAAAAAGCACTTTGTAAGTAAAACCGGTATTCATTTCCATCGCTAAGAAAAAGAAATTAAGGATATTTAATTTTTAGTGATGAGAAATTTTCACTATTGAAATTTCCAAAAGTTATTGATTTACATTTTACGAATTAATTTGCATTCTTCATTTTAACTCGTTCACATCGACTTCCTTTTTCTTTCTGGCTTCATTAAAGCCATTTACATTAGCACAGTTCATTTACTTGGCCTTTATTTTTATTTTCTCAATAATTTGTATGTTTCATTTTCATTCTATTTATTGATATTAAATTAAAATTTTACTTTTTGCATATTATTTTACTGATACGTTTATACTTTTTAAAGAATCTTCACTGGCTGCGCGTAGTGTTTACAAAATTATAAAAATTCAGATTAGTAGAATACTTCATCATTATTTTATGTACGCGGTTGTGATGAAAACATGAAGAACTTATAATCATTTTATAAGTACATATTTCATAAGTACAAAAGATCTTCAGTTATTTAGACTCTTGATATCGTGAACTTCAATTATACGATCTTCTTCTTTCTAGTAAGTAAAATAAGTATTGTTTTTAATTTGTGGGTTTTTAAAACTCTTTTCTTTGATTTAAATAACGTGTACTTATAATACCTAATTTTTAAAACGGTATGAAATTAATTTAGATGAATGAGTACGATATGCAGAAAAACTATCCTGTTTGAGAAATATGTTAATGGCAAAACATTACACACTGTATAGAAGCCAATGTTTCCTGATTTTCTCTTAAATTATTCTTAATCAATAATAGTGCTTACTTTCTACAAGTAACATGATTAAATTTAATTAATTTCTTTGCCATAGATTGCATAACTGCAAATAGTTGCTTCCTCTAATAAGCCTCTAACGGACGTCTTTGGAGTATTTTTGTGCTTGTCGGGGAGAAGAAAGGGATTGGATTCTTGGAAAAAATGTGTGGTTGGATTCTTGGAAAAAAGTGTAACATTATGAATATCTCTTGCGTTACTAATTATAATTTATATTGCATTAAAATAAATATATATTTTTACCGCAAAACAAAGATAATCAAAGTTTTCGCATGTTTCGATATTTCTCATGGATCTGACAAAATGGCATTAGCTGAATTTATTAAAAACACTATTACGAATTTTGTACATAGATAGAGGATTTTAGTGCAAATTATATGTGAAATTTTTGCATTTTTCTATGTAGTGTAATGCAAAAAATCCGAAGAGACAAGCTATGCCGGAAAAGGAAGAATACAGGGGCAAGACTATTTGACGTTGAGTAAATGGGTATTTCTGTAATTTGTAGAGATATCGCCAAGCTGGCAATGGTTCTATAATTAATTTTTGTCACCAAATTTGGCGAAAAATTGCCCAAAGTCTCCAAACATGGCGACTATTTGGTTTGGTTTCTGTGATTAAGGCAAATCCTGAAGGGCTATTTGCCAAAAGGGAGGGATGCCTTCGTAGAGTACTTTCTAAGGGAAACTGGCTCGTATACACGTTACACATGGAGAAAACCATGGAAACGCCCATGCAGCCAGCCCGCTCACGGGATTCGAACCTCGGAGAGAAATACCAGTGTTTAGCGATTTTACCGCTCGGACGCTCGTGGGCTCGCAACATTTTGGTCCAATCCTTGTATCACCATAATAGGTATTGTAAATGATTAAATGTCATTGATTACTATACTAGCTTTAATCGTAATTCAACCCTTTCCATCCAGTAATTTCGAGAAGCAGAAAGTATTAGAAATATCTCGGCTGCCGGTTGAAAAGTATATAAGGCCGGAAAGAGCATCTGGTCTGAGTTGTAGTTGTTGTTGCGAGTTGTTAGTACAGAGCGAGTTCGGAGTACTGAGATATCTCCGGGTACCTTTCTCTTTAGATGATCTTTGCATTTCGTTGTGTTTAACGTTCTCAGTAGTCTGAAATGTAACTACTGATTGTACTCTGTGACACTGCGAACACCTGTCCGAGTATTTGTGTGGAAAATCCTAGAACTCTGTTGATATGTTTCTTTTAATGACATAAATTTTATCAACCAATTATCGAGCCAGTGTGCATTCAATCTATCGCGAACTCGTACGCACGCAACAATTTTACACAGTTGGTCACTTCAACAGAAAGTTATTTCAAGATCGAAAAGAACGACAAATGTGATTTTGACGCAAAAGTGAGGCTTAAGAATAACAGTCCTTCCGAAAGTGAAAAATTTATGGCAAATCTTAACACAGTATCAGGAATTCTAAAGATATATTGTTTTTTTTAAATTATTTTGATTTTTCTGTTGAATTTTATATGGTGTAAGTGCTAAGAAATTGATGTTTAATCATAAAGTTAAAAAGACTAAAAAAGTTGTGTCAGAAGGAGTGAGTCCAAGAGCAGATAAATTGTGAACTCAACGAGAGCATGAAAAACCTCTGTGCGACGTTAAAATCTAAATCTTTTCAGATTTGTTTTTAAATCCTACTCTTAGTCGGAGAGAGAAGTAAGATTTGTAAATATTAGCTGGTACGATTATGTAAATATCCAGATGCATGTTATGCATGTGGTATTAAATATAAATTACAGTTAAATCGTTTTAAATGATTGCATTCGAACTTCATGAATTTCCTGCCCGTGAGGCCAGGGCCTAGAATTACAAAGTTAGCTTGTTTTCAACCAAAGAAAAATGAAATAATAGTTACACTAATAATTTTTAACAATTATTAAAAATATTGCTATTTCTAAATACTCTTGGTAAATATTTTTTAGTAGTATCGGAATCCTGAGTAAATAATTTCTGAAAATATTATCATTATCGTTCAACGTCGAATGATCAAGCACAAGTTAAATGCTACATAATTTGATATCGAGAAGTGGAAATAATATTTTTACAGTCAAAGACGGAAAATTCAGAATTCCAGATTCTCTCATCCATTCCACAGCTTCGGACTTCACTCTTGATATAATATTGCTACTTATGTCTATGCTATTAATTCAAACATTCAGTTTTTACAACTTATATATCCATTATTCATTTATAAAGTACGGAGGTGATTTTCTAATGGTAAAATGATAATGTTTCCCTCTTGCTAAATTTTATCTGTACTCTCTTAAAAATGAAAGAAAGTCCGCTGTTTCACAATTTACGATGAAATGTTATTTTCATTTTAAAATTTATATTTATGTGCGATGACAGTGAGTTGAAATTTTTTTCCTGAACTTTAATTTCAAAAGAACTACGATATTGGAAGTAATAAATTACTTTGTTAGAGTGTTTCTAAACTTGTCTTCATATCTCTGAAAACTTCATATCTCTGAAAAATCCCCCCAAAATGGATTGTAAACTTTACGCTTTGAGCAAGACTCAAATCAGTACAATATAGATTTGCGGTGTAAAATTCCATTAAATGGACTTTAAAGCTACCATTTTGACTTCTTACTTTTTTCTTATACAGCTCAGATATAGTGGCTTGCATCTAGATATCTTAAAAGCAGTGTACTGCATCGTTAAAAGCTTATTTTCGCAATAGATTTAGTAGCAGTAACAGAAAAATCTGTGGCCATTATTTGGTTTTCGGTGATTCCAATTTATTCTTTACTGACATAATTCCATTTTTTATTTCTGGTTTGATAACAGGAATTTATTCATTGCCGATTTGTTTTATTCTTTGACACATTAAGATCTTAAATATCTTCTAGCAATATTTGCAGAATAACTTGTTGCGATAAGAATTCTTCACAATTTTCAGAATAGCCTTTCATTAAAAAAATTTGAAAATACATCGTCAGACGCATAATGCAGAACATCGTCATAATACGAAAACTATTTGATATGTTGTTTCTTGCTAAAACTGTTAGTCCGTTTAAATAGTTGAACAGAATATAATCGTGTGATATATATTTTAATTATTTATTAACTACTTGATAAGTACTATAATTATGAGCATGGAAGTACTCCATCATAATAAACATTGCATCCTATACAATATATTAATCATTCATCTTCATTTTAAATGCATACAGTTGCTGATACCCTATTTAACAAACACTGTCATATAAAACAGAGATAAAAGTCTCTTAATATGTTTCGGCAGAAATGTATCAGATAAACTATATACATTTGTGAAAAATGCAAGAAATCGGTATCCTTGTCGGTCCGAAATATTTTCATTGTTGATTATCTAATTCGCCATAATGACAAATATGCGGACTTATTTATATATTTCTAAGGCTTTCCATTTTCTCCTGCTTATTTAATTTCTATCAATTTTAACTGAAATATATATAACTATATTAAAATTAAATCATATTTTATTACATATTTTCATTTTAAAAATTCTAATATAGTCATCATTAAAAGGTCTACATCTCTGGCTCTTATTTGACGATTCTCTTCTATGGTTAAGAAATAGGAAGTTTTATTACTTGAATTATCATTATCTTATGAAGAACAATGAATATTATATAAATGACATTTAGTGTCTGTATTACATATAATTAAATAAATAAATTACGTAGTTTCAATATTTTCGGTTAATTAAGTTATATTGATATTGATTTGCTTCTAATTTAATGTTAAATATCTAAAGAGTAAAAGTAATTGTGATAAACATCGATTGAAATATTTTTGCAGCATAATGAAAGACCAAGGGTTTTTTTAAATTTATTTTACTCAAAATACGAGTTTCTTGCCCCCAGTTGTATAACCAGACAGACGTTAGCTAAGAAACTAAGGGAATGGTCCTAGAAATGAATATTTATAACTTTCGTCAGATCAAGAAAGGAAATATCTGCATTCATTCAAAACTTTTGACGTAGTGCACTGGAAAATATGCAATAACTCGAAATATATTATTACTATACCTGAGAGATATACGCCTACGCTTTCAGCTACAAAATTGAACTAAGTCTTCTGAAGTATAACCGGTTTAAGATCGACATTTTAAAAATCTGTATAAAGTCATGCATGCTCTATCTGAAGAGAAAATGAAAAGCTGAGCTTGCGAAATCACACCAAGAGGAAAAAGAAGTAAAATGTAAGGAAATATTAATTTGGAGATGTTTTAGTGGAGTATTAATTATCGTAAAAAATTATAAAATAGCACTGTTGAAATTTTATTAAAAAGAATTGCTGAAACTTTTCTTAAAAAACTTTAAAAATAAGTAGCGGATATCAATGTTAAAATATATATTTTAATAAATCAATTAATTCGTTGCATTTGTAAGGCACAATTTCTAGAAAGCTGTTTCACGTTTCTACAGAGTTCATCTTTGTAGTTTTAAAATTATATATATTAAAAATAATAGTAATAGAAAACACAAATGGCGGTTAACCACAAGCTATTTTAAGTCTTGCAGGCTTGAGAAACGACAATTAGAAAAAAGGTAATTAGAATTTTTAACTTTTAAAGGCTTTCAAAATGGCGTGACGTTCATTTAAAAACTATCAAAGTGCGAATGAGAATAGTATTTTTAAAATTTTATATACTATTCATATGGATTTTAAATCAGATACTGTAACTAGAATTTTTTTTTTAAATCGAACACAGCTTCTTTCATTGTAATAAATAAAATAATTTTAAGTTAGGAAAAAAAGCTAAATGCCATCTCGCATGTCCCTCAATCCAGTATAAATACGATCACATTCCCATGCTTGCCATAACTGATTTAACAACAAAAAAACACGATATCGTTCCAAATGCAATCCACAGTTTCCTTCTATGGTAATTGCTTTAAACAAACATAATGTTAAAAGACTCTGAGTTATTAAAAAACGATATAATTTGATCATCAAGATGTCTCCATATAAAATCCTACGACATTCTGAAGAATCTGAATTACCAAAGTACATGCCCAAAATGAGACAAACTATTTTTCGTTTACATATTATTAGCTATATTTTATCCTTCAAAATGCAGCTCCGATAACGACTCACCAATAACAATTAACTCCAGTCACATTTCTTAACGAATGCCCTTCCTCAGGACATGGGAGTACCACTCTTTCGCTGATAAAAGCAAATTTTAAAGCTTAACACGAAAATTTTTATCCATTCCAATTTTCTTTTATCACTATTCTAAGATATTACCAAGAGGACATCTGTGAAATATAATGAACAAGGGGAAAAAAACAATTACGGTAAAACGAGGCAGTAAATGACAGCGCTATAGTAGAATAGAACGTTTTTCTGTCATGAATCAGCGTTTTGAGAAAATACGAGGTAAAAAATGGGAGTAATTCACCCTCTGGGCAGCCAATATGCTCGTGAAAAGACTTAGAACTGACTTAATATATCTTTCTGGAATTTAAACTATGTCAGAGAATATTGCGGTTGAGCTTAGGAACATACAAGAATAAGGAATAGCTCTTTGTTTTTTAATACACATTTGCACAGTGATCGTGTAGTTATAAGATTGCTTGGAAAGGAACTTTTTTCTCTTCTATTCTCTTAAAAAGCTAAAAGTTTTCTCAGAGATTTTTAAAGTGATTCTTTTTTGCGGACCTGATCTTGAATACATTCACGATTTAATATCGCCATTTAACCTAGTATACTTTCTCTTTTTAAGCGCTTAGTGCAAAGTTAATCTAGTTTGCAAAGGGAAAAAACAGGAATTCCCAGAAATAAAAGAAAAGAAATGGCAATTCAATTTAAGCGACTTTGCAAATAAGTAGAAAAGTTCTGAAACTTAAACTTATAGCACTTCAAAAGAAAAGTACGCTAACTTTTAGGGAATTCTTTTAATAGCACTTCAAATATGTACAGAGAAAATGAAAGCATTTTAATTTTTAAAGCATGTATTTATTGCGTGCAAATGAAATCAACAAGGCATTTTTTGCATACAGTTCGCAATGCTTTTCAGCTGCAAAAACTAATAATTTCATTTATAAATTTCTCTTATCTCGAAGTTACTTCTGAGAGACATAAAGAGATGTTAATTAAAACTAATTAAGCAAAAAATGGATTTTAATTATATTTAATATGCTCCGATTTTATGTAACAAAGTTCTTTTGTTTTTTTGGTTTCCTTCGCTTGTGTGGTGGCTGCGCAATTTAACTGAGTTTGCCCACACATTTTATGGCATTAAATACAGTATAAAATTTTAAATGACTGGATGACTACATTATATGAATAAAAAGAAATTTACGTGAGTTCATGATGTAACATCTGATGCAAATGCGAATGTTAAGTAGTATATAGTTTAATATATGCTACAAAATAAATGATAACGGCTTTTCTCAAAGTTGTTTTTGAAATAATATATGTCGTGTAGGAATTTTGCCTGCATCTAAATTTAACTTGTGGCAAATGCTGCACTAGACGGGTAAGTGAATTATAGCTATGGTTAACTAAGCAACATAAACGTACTAAGGATGTAAAAGCCCCTTTTATTCAGAACTCAAATAAGTATAACAAAGGGTACTCCTGGCGATTACAAACCAGCCAACATTTATGGCGTAAACTCAAAAATAGAACTGAAAGAAATCGAGGGTTATCTGCTTAAAAAAAGGATGCCTTCGCGGAGGAATGTTTTGTTTGTTGTCGCACATTTGAATTTTTTAAGTATAGTCACTATATGCTTAAAAAACATAACTACGATAATTATGATTTGTAAGCTGTAAATTTCACTTTTCAAAAACTGGAACCAAGAAGAAAAATTAGAATCCTTGAAAGTCCTTCAATCCTGTTTTAAAAATACTCACGTTTTCCCTATATCGAAGGTTTTAAATTTTCGTACAAAAAGCAAGTTCCATGTGAATTTCATTAACTGAAGTAACATAAGGTATGATCTCACTTTCTTTTGTTCTTCATTTTTAAGAAAAGGGAAATTTTAACTAAATTTAAGTATAATGAAATAAACTGGCCGTGAATGAAAAAAAATCAAAGATGAAATGTGTGAAGATGTTAAAATATGTAAATGTATATGTCATTTATTAAATTATTCTTCTAATTTATAAATTTTAATCTCTTGTTTATATATATATATATTAATTACTGAATTAAGAAAAACTAGAAAAAACACATCACATAAAATTAATAAAATTATTATTCAATATGATTCTAAACTCCACGTTAATACTATATTATTATATTATGTTAATGCTGATTATTATAAAACCCCTATTTCGTTATGAAAAGCATCATTTAATAAACATAATTGAAAGAGAAATGTGTTGTTTTAGAGTTTAAACTTAGACAAGGAAAACTTGGATTAGTCTATCTCTTGAATAAAACTTTGTCTATTTTGAGGGCGGTTAGGTATAGGTTCCTCTTATATAGAAGCAATGCGTCCTTCTTCTTAAATTAAAATTGTTTCACTCCTGAAAAAGAGGAATATATGTTTTATCAACATTGAAATCGATAGAGTTTTAACCGAAATTTGTAGCAGTCTAACATTACTTTTCTAAATCATTTTAAATCATCATTATCTTATCCTAGTTTCAATCCTTTGAAATATTTTGTGAGACTCTGAACTGTTTTCCTGGACTTATTTCACTGGTTATGTAATTAAATGGTTTATGTAAACTAAAATTTTAAAATCTACATAACCTTTAATAAGAATTTTAAGATATTTGGGACAAGTAATTTTTTTAAATCTTTAAGAGTTTTGTATTTTGCTAACGTAAATTTGAGGATATTTCCTTGAAAGAGTGTATAAAGAAATATCACAAATTTTCAAGTTAAGAAGATTTTTTTAAAAAAACATGTTTCCTGAACTAAGCAAAGCAGAAACAAACTATCACCAGAAATATTGCATAAAATATTTTACATAACTATAACTCTTGCTCAGTATTTTCATATATTAAACAAAAAAAGGTGGTTCAGTTGCATAAAGGAATATAAGAAGCAAATCCTGCAATGATGAGCATTTTGACTTTTCAGCTAGGAAATGACTGAAATCTATTGCCTACAGCCTTTTTTTTTTTTTTAACTTTTTTTGATAAAATTTTGACCTCAGCGTATCATTATATTTTAGAAGAATACCTGGCGGCAACACCAATGAGGGAATTTTTTACAATGAAATCAAGACCTGGAAAAACAGAAATTTAATATAAAAGTGTTATCTGAAAACTTATGCTTAACAGTTTTAAGTTGAACAATAAAAGACCTAATACTTTAAGATATAAGTATAAGAAAATCAAGATACAGAATATCATATTCTTAGAGCCATTCAGAATAGCAGCTCCAAAAGGATAGAGATGATGAAGCGAAGTTATAATGTCATTCCATCATACAAATTAGCACTAAACAGAGCTATTTGTATTTATTTAATAAAGGAAAGTATTATTTAAGACACAGATGTTCAAAGTTTTCACTAAACCGTCTTCGGCGCGAAGCTTCAAATAAAGTGTTTCTGCAAGGGAAATGTCATTATTTTATTTCAAAGAATTTTAATTTAAAGTTAATATGTTCTGAACACGTGTCATTATAAGTAACTTTAAGTGGAAATGTAACTTCGTGGAATGCATAGCATACGCAGCACCTGATACCTTTGCTAAGAATTAAGTGTCTCGAGCATCACATGTTGTATTGAAGTAAAATTACATACATGGCTCCTGCTATCGAAACGTTTAATCACGTGTTTTTATTTCACTTAATAATTAACAGTTTACCTTTTTTAATTATAAAATTGTTTTTTATCAAGCAATCCAAATAAAGTTACCAATTACATGCACAGAATTTTAAAGAATGTATAAGGTGTTTTGTCCCTCCTTTCTGCATACATTCGTGGTCGCACGGTAGCACACTCGGCGCGTATTTGAGAGGTCCAGGTTCGAGTTCCGAAGAAGGCATTGCTCATTTTTTACGTGTCAAGCATCAAAAACCGTAATGATTCTACAGTGGCACCAGAAGTAAAAGATAATGGTTGATAATTCTTCACCACCAGGATTTGGCGAATGGGTCCGCTAAATCTCAGTCTCCCTTTTAAGAGGGGAGTACATAAGGTATTTTCTCCCTCCTCTCTACATGTCTTCGTGATGTAACGGTAGCATCCTCGGCGCGTATTCGTGACGGCCAGGTTTCAGTCCGGACGAGGGCATTGCTCTTTTTTCATGTCTTCTGCTTCAAAAATGCTAATATCTCTACAAATTATTTTTAAAAATTAATGTTTTGAAAGAACTAATGTACGATATATGTTATATGCGATCAATAGACGATCAATTCAAATAATTAATTTAGCATCAGTTTTTGCAAGAGCTTTTATGGCTAAAATGAGGCTTACATTTTCTTGATTTAAAATAAATTCCTTTCTTGTATTAGATAACATTTTAAAAGACGTCTATTAGATAACATTTTAAAAGACGTCTATTAGATAACATTTTAAAAGACATCTGAGTTCAAGCCCAGGACGGTATTTCGTCCTGAGTTTGAACTCAGATGAACGGGCTGGCTGCTCGATTGACTCCGTCATTTCTCAATGTGTAACATCGAAACGAGCCAATTTATCTTAGAAAGTCCTTCACGAAAGCATCCCTCACTTTTAGAAGGGAGCCCTCGTGTGTGCTTTGCCGTACACAGATAACCTAACTGTAAAACATACGCCACTTAATAGACAACTGCTATCTTCTTGGATATTTTGTAGCGCCTTTTGACTTATTGCCAGCTAAGACCATACGTGACGGCCAACAGTGTTGTTTGGACATATTTTTATAGCGGATATTTGCAGCGAAACATCTAACAGACACCCAGAAGATGTAAGTAAGTAAATTTCCTTCTTGAAGAATATGTTAATGGGCTCTAACATCACAAATAATCTAATGATTATCAGAATATATTTCGGAAAAACTGTCCAGTGAATTACTTTATATTACGTGCAGAAAGCTAAATAGGTTAACATAATTATGGGCTTTATTTCCTTCTTAAAAAGCTTACGTGTACAAGGTGGCCATAAAAATCTTTCCCGCTTCAGAAGTCTAGCCGCTCAACCAGTCGAAGCGAAAAACCACAAATGGCGTTGGAGCGATAGAAGTATGAGAAGAATATCAGACTTAAAAATTTGCAGAGAACAGTATTGGAAAGCATCAATGGCGGCAGAAGGGAGGAAAAGGAGAAACACTTTATTGAAATTACAAGTTTTCAACGTGCCCAGCGCTCCTTCTTAGACGATAATGTACTACATGCGGAAGATTGTTGAGAACAATGACGAGCGAAACATCGCAGAAGGAATCTAAACTGAAAAATGCCATTAACTTCACGTTTTATGGCATCTTTGAGTTCTGACAAATCTCGTAGATTTGATGCGTGCACGTCAGATTTTAAATAACTCTAGAACAATAAACCCATCCATGGGGTTTGGAGATCGTGGTGGCCACGAAACTGCAAAGTTACGGGAGATGACTCTATCTTATAATTTTGTACACGTAGAAAGCTTATAATTCCAGTAACTGTTTTTCTCTTCTCGTCACTTGTTTTGTCACTGATCATTTACAATGTTCTTTTTTTAAAAATGTTTTACACCGGTAATTTTTATCATACGTGTATTATTCCAACGACGTTTATGCTTTTTGATTCCAGTTCATTGATTTCCAGAGGAAAAATATCGGTGTTATCATTCAAAAATGACGGAAAAAATGACGAAATGATGAAATGATTTTTTTTTTCACTGTAACCACAACCCTAACATCTCTATTATTTTAAATCATCACAATCTCGAGCGCATGCCTTGAAATAGCTATAGCTGAAATTTCATTTTTATTAACAGAGCGGATAAGCCGCTAGAAGCTCATATATCGGGGAAGTTTATGATCATCCCAGACACTTCCAGTTACAACATTTCTTTAAGTGTAACATTGTTAAAATAACGTGCATTTTTTTTTTTTTTTTTTTTGTTGTTGTTGTTGTTGTTGTTGCTGTTAGTCTCAAAGAAATGAAGATAGTTCGTTAAAGCAAAAATCAAGATTCAGTTACATACACTCGTCTGAAAATATTAAGGACGAATTTGAAAAATTATCTCATCAGTGGAACGAAGAAGGCAGAACAGACTGAAAGACCATATAGAAGATTAACTAGGGTCAGGTACGGTAGCACAAGCACCTATATGCAGCTAGACATAAGAGGGAAGTGTCGAAGGGGTATAAAGAACGCTGGAGGTGTGAGCTCAGCATTACTACTGCACAGCGTATATCAGTTTACACGACGTTGAGTTGTTGCCTCAGTGTAAAATGGTAATCAATCTGTTAGATGACATCAGGATGGTTTTACCAGAGATCGAATCATTGGAAAGGCTGAGGAAGGTCAAAGGGTAACACAGGATTGCACACAACATCGCTTCACGACTTTGGAGAGCATTTCAGACTACAGAAACAGCTAAACGACGGCTCAGCATTAGTCGTCCACGAGCAACCACGGCAGCAGACAAGTGGTATATTGCCCTACAGGCAGATGGAACAGCTGGCAGACGGCGGGAGAAATCTCAAGACACATGGAACTGATGATTGTACAACCGTTATCATGTTTTACCATGACCAATGATGGTCTGTTTGAATCGCGAGCTGTATGTTATATACCATTAACACGTGCTTATCGGAGAAGGCGTTTTCTGTAAAGAGAGAAACACTAGAATTGGACAGATAGTCAATGGGATTGAGTACTCTTTAAGGATGAGGGCAGATTAAGTCTGAGTAGCGACTATAGACGCATAGACATCTGGAGAGACCAGGGAACACGCAACAACCCATCCAACATCATCAAAACGGCCCGGTTTCGAGGTCGCGGAGTTCTCGTTTGGGAAGTCGTCATGCTTGATGGCTGTACCGACATTTAAATCTTCCAAGAAAGTTCAGTCACGGGGCTCCGCTATTGTAACGAGGTTCTCCTTCTTTACGAGCATCTTTTCAGAGGTCCTATGGCTCCTCAGCTCCTCTTCATGGTTCCTCGGATCTAAATCCCATCAAGCATCCCAAGGGTCATGAATTGAGATAATGTATAAGGGACGTATCTTGTTAGTGGTATGAATAGTTTACTAATTAAAACGTGTAACTTATTTCTGCTATGTGCATAAGCAAAGGTGCATGCATTTTCATGAGTCATAAAAATCCAATTCTGCTGCTAAATGAATTTAGCTTGCGGAAAGAAGAGACGTAGAATTAAAAGAAAAGAGAACAAATGAAATAATACGATAAAAAAAAAGAAGAAATAATTTGGGGGTGAGGCTATTTGTGGAGAATATGCTAGTTTATTTACAAGGCAAAGTATGGTAGCTGGAAACCGTACTGGTGGAACAATAATAAGAGAAAAACGCAGGAAAACATCATGCCATACAAATAATACATATATCGCTAATGCAATTTTGATAAACATAGATAAAATACGGGTAAAAATAATTAAATTGGAAAGGCTATAAACTATGCATAAAGAGAGGATACAAGTAATATATTGTTACTAGAATAAAATAAAAGAAGGCTTGCATAGCAAGGTGAGAGTATATACAAGACTTGTTAAAAATGCAAGATGATACTAACATACGTACTTAAATAAAGCGGAGTATAAATATTTATGCGCAAAATATTAATGTACAACAGAATACTAATAATCTAATTGAAGTTGCATATGGGATTAATGGAGGTAGCATATGTGACAAATCGTTCTTGTGAAAATGCAACCACTTCGAAAGAGATAGCTAAGTCGATAGACATCTTTGTTAGAGATTATGCATATTATAGTTAATGTCTCAAAATGCAATTAAAATTGCTTTCAAAAATGTGGTTTTTAATTAGCCAAGCTTTAGAGGATTTCGGAATTTAGTGAGCGAAGTTATAAAGATTCATTTTTTAGAAGTTATAAAGATTCATTTATTCATTTATTTATTTATAAAGATTCATTTTTTCATTCATTTTAGAAGTTATAAAGATTCATTTCATTCATCATTATATTTCATTGCGACTGACGATAATATTGAGGCAAAATGTAAAAAAGAACTGTATGTTTTAAGCACAGCGTGTATGTACTAGATGTAATGTCTAGAAGTGACATTATGACGACTTTATTCAGCATGCAAGATGTAGGCAATATCTACTACGTATATTATTATTATATTATAATATTCCTGCGGGAAAGAAAAATTATAAGTTTAAAACTCAGCTTGATACACTAAATACTAAAGTACAGGGTTATCCAAATTAAACTTCCCCAACTCAGAGGGCTGTGCAGAGTGTTGTATGGGTCATAACGTGATGAAATTTTAAAAACAGACACTTCAGATCATGCGCTCGAGATTTATTAAACAAAAAAAAATTAGTACAAGAAGTTGCCGATAGGTGGCGCTGCAGATCAACAAGACATTCTACAGATGTTCTATATGTGTGCCGTGGTTCTCTACAACTCTTTCCATTCGCAAAGCAGTGTGTTCCCCAGCGGAACGCAGTAAGTCCACATTAATTTCACGAACATGTCGAATAATTGCGTCTTTCAGATGTGCCAAGGTTGCTGGGGTGTTCTCGGTAGACCCGATCCTTTAAGAATCCCCATAACCAAAAGTCGCATGGCGTGAGATCAGGCGAGCGGGGAGGCCAAGCTGTAGGGAAACAGCGGCTGATTACAGGTGCATCGGTAAAAGTTGCCCATAACACCTGTTGAACGCCACGAAGAACATGGGGAGGTGCACCATCCTGCATAAATATCGTGTCCTGGAGGCGGCCACGTTGTTGCAGTTCAGGGATCACAAACGTTTTCAACATGTCCTGATACCTTTTCCTGTGACAGAGCAGGTTTTGAACCCTGTTGGAGTCACCTCTTCAAAAAAATAAGGCTCAATGACGAATGTTGCAGTGAAACCGCACCATACAGTAACCTTTGGAGGGTTCAAGGGCACTTGATGGATAGCGCGCGGGTTTTCACTTGCCCAATGCGGCAGTTATGCGTATTCACTTTACCATTCAGATGAAAATGGGCCTCATCCGTCCAAAGGATGTTCCACGGCCAAGCAGCATCGACTTCCATTCTGGAAAGGAACTGCAACGCAATGGTTTCCCGAACTACAGGATCCCCGTCGGACAGCTGATGACGACTATGGATTTTGTAAGGAAAATAACCAAGGATTCGACGCATCACACGCCAGACGGTCGTATAGGGCATATCAACAGCACGAGAAACAGTTGGCAGACTGACAACACCATGTGGCGATTGGCTAGTGGGGTCCACGACCGCCAAACCAAAGCAACGACTTCTACGCGTGCAGATTCCACAACCTGTCGTCCTCTACCTGGTAAAATTCCCAGCTGTCCCGTTCTTTCGAACTTCTTCATCATGTCTCGTAGAGCGCATGGTGTCATTGGTCCTCGGCGTAAGATCTTCAGCCGACAGAATGCTCTTATCGCAGCACTGTTCTCGTCATTCTGTTAGAAAAGTTTCACTAACAGAGCTTTGTCTTTCAAAGTCGCCATTGTGCATCCGCGAGCTGGAAACAACTGCCTGCGCAAGGCCTGTCTTCCACTTTTTGTAGGGCTCGTCTTTTGGATAAGTTGCGCAGAAGCTTTATTTCTGCAAATCACGTTGCTGCAATATGCACATTACTAGTGTTACAGCGCCACCTATCGGCAACTTCTTGTACTAATTTTTTTGTGTAATAAATCTCGAGCGCATGATCTGAAGTGTCTGTTTTTAAAATTTCATCACATTATGACCCATACAACACTCTGCACAGGCCTCTGAGTTGGGGAAGTTTAATTTGGATAACCCTGTACTATAATGGATAGAATCAGCATTTAAGTTGGTGCTCAAAGCAGTACATTAACATAGAAAATGCCGTGTTCAGTATTAAATGAATAGAAAACCAAATATAATAAAATATGAATATAAATTGATTTATAGAATACGCATTAGTACAGGTAGTACTTATTTGAATATACTTATGATATAGTGTTCAATAGTATGAAATGAATAATAAATACATATTAGAAATCACAGCAAAATTTGAGTACAAATGAAACCATGTAAGATGCAAACTTCATAATAAAATTAAATAATTAGTGATAAATAATGAAAATTAACTGCAGATAAGTAGTCAGGGAGATGCAAGCTGGATTAATCATAAAATTAAACATTATTAAAGCAGATGATTATTATACAGAAAAAGTGCACGAAACAAGATATTAAATAAGTTATTATAAATACAGGGCAAACTGCTTACTGCTCTGTGCCGGAGGAAAGTTACGGGAGTTATTAGAGGTCACCAGCAATGCTCTTGCCAATGATAGTACAATCTGTAAAGTGGCGAAGCGCATGTTTATTTTTACATGGATCCCTGAGCCATGCCGGGACATTAGTTACAGCGGATAATTTTAAATGAGAAATCGTTGTTTGCGGACAGTCATACAGAAAGAAGAAAGAAAGTGGCTCACCAATACTGTCACAAATTCATTGGTCACTGTCCAGCAAATCTGTCAAGATAAGACATATATGAGCCGTATTGTGTCATGTACTGGGGGAGTTGCGAAAAGTCGCTATTTAACTTTTGCTTTTCTTACAGTTTTCTGCCCCTGGCGCTCGACTACGAGTAGTTTTCCATTGTTTTTAGTTCATTCCTGAGAGTGATTTTCAAATGTGAGTATGGAAGAGGCACAGTAATCCTTCTTACGTGGGGCTCGTTTGCTGCGGTTTCCGCAATCCTGCCTGCTGCTTCGTTTCTTTCAATCCCAAATATGGACTAGACCTCTTACTTTCTGTATGTCATATTACTCTGTACCTATCATTGTTGAGACCTAGAACACTTAATTATTGGGATAAAGGTTTTTAGCCCAGGAGTGGAATATCAAATCACCATTCACTGCACACAAGAGACTAACGATACTATTTGGAGTCCTCTGTATAAACAGCTGTCGATTGTAATGCAAACGGAAAATCAAAGTTTTCTACCATACCGAAGTTGCAACGCGAATGGGCAATATGATTCTCCTAGTCCGATGATATTATGTCTTATTCCAAATAGTGACGTTTTCTTTCAATCTCATAACCCTCACTATTGCAATCTAGTTCTGAACTACAAAGTGTAGGAGCAAACGATACTGCCAGTACATTTAATGAAGTTTTCGGAGAGGTTCTGAATCTTCTGCAAATGCCCAACAGGAATGATCCTTGTTCCGAGTTTAATGCCAGTTGCATTTTATTCGTGACATTGATGGTCCGCATGGAGTTACAATGAATTATTATGCTCTGCCACGATCTAGGCCTTTAGCATCTGCAAGTATACATTGACTACCAATAAGTATTTGGACACCTGTGATGGAAAAGAAAAACTAACTTTATTCAAAATGAATAGTTGGTAGAGCCTCCACGAGAGGTAATTACAGCGTGGATCCTCCAAAGCATACTTTCCACAAGTCTTTGTATGACACATAGTGGTATTTTCTTCCACTCGGCTTGGAGAAGACATAGAAGTTCCTTCACCGATTTTGCATGGGTAGTGCACCCCTGAATTCGGCGATGCAACTCGTCCCATAGGTTCTCGATAGGGTTCAGGTCTGGACTCTGGGCAGGCCAGTCCATTCGATGAACTCCATTGGCACCATATCAATCCTTGGTTAACGTGACAACTGGCATTGTCGTCCTGGAAGTAACAGGGGTCCAACCCGTAAAACTGCCCCAACGTAGGAAGCACATTGTCATCCAAAATAGTGCAGTAGGCATCGGAGTTGAGCTTACCGTGAATAGGGACCAAGAGTCCCAGCCCATACCAGGAGAAACACCCACAGACAATAATTCCACCTCCGCCGAACTTGACTGTTGGCACAATGCATTCTGGCAGCAGACGTTCTCCAGGTAGACGCCAGACTCAGACCTTGTCATCCGAACGGTAAAGGGTGAACCTTGATGCGTCACTCCAAAGAACCCGTTTCCACTGATCTACGGTCCAATTTCGATGTGCTTTGCACCACATTAACCGAGCAGCGCGGTTGGACTTTGTGATAAAATGCTTATGCGCAGCAGCACGACCATGAAAACCAAGCAGATGTGCTTCCTTACGGATGGTATTCAATGAAAAAATACTCCCGGATGCCTGTTGAAACTCCTCGCGGATGAGGGCCATCGGTTGGGTGCGGTTGTTTCGAATTTCTCTAGACAGAACTCGTCGGTCTCTATCTCCCAGTTTCGTTGGTCTGCCGACTCGGGGCACATTCCGACAATCACCGCTCACTTTCCACTTCTTAATCACATAGGCCACTGTCGATTTTGGGTACTTCAGATCGCTAGATATGTCCCTTAAGGATCGGCCATATTTGTGATACCCGATAATTATACCTTTCTCGAAATCAGAGAGCTCCGAATTGCGAGGCATCTTGCATGCGACTAAAGCCGATGCTGTTTCCTACACTATATATACCGGCGGAATCCGTGACGTACCTTAGGACCGCAGATATCGTCATTTGCATATGTGTCCCAATACTTATTGGTAGTCAGTGTATGCCGCAGCTAGGAACTGTTGTTCTCCGCTTTGAGTTACATAGTATATGCAGCCTTTCATTGATGTTCTTAATGTGAAGGAACCAGTAGAATCTGTCGTTTATTTCTTTGATGTGAAATGAGGGAACCAGTAGAATCTGCAGTTTATAATCCTCCCCCAAATAACGGAAATTTCCTGCTAATTACATATTCCTGCTATGCAGGTTTTATGCACTGGGTAGGCTAGTGTCTTTTGCCTTGGCTAATTAGCATTCCTTTTGTAGTTTATTGTAAAATTGTGAGTTTGTATTCATTAGCCCAGAGAACTATCTTGTCTAATCCTTTTCGGACATTATCTCATTAGCTGTTAGAAACAAGTAAGAAATGTTTAGCATAAGCAAATATTTCTGGTTTTTATCAGCATCAGACAGGTATCTGCTACTAGACATCGTCCTGTTTTCGCAGAAATGGACCCAGACGGGAGCCCTGCGGTCAGCCTTTTGTCATATTTGCAGTTGACGCTCCTGTCCGTTTCGGTTTGAATTAGTCTTTTACTCAAATAACTATAGATGAGATCGAATGATATTTTTGGACAATGTATATCTTTAAGACATTTCAAAACGTCATGCCACCGCACCGAATCGAAGTCTCCTTGCTCTCGGTGGTGATAACAACAGTATGTTTGTTATTCTGCTTGCTTCTAACTAATGTGTTCCATAAGTGACTCAGTGCATGTTTCACTGACATCCCTGCTACAAAGACTTGTTGCCTATTATATATGTGTCTATTAACATGAATAAAAAAATTAAGTCTTTAATATTCTTGACAGGCTTATATTCTTTATTCCTGTTTGGGGAGAGGTCGACTTTTACAGATTTTGTGCCCTCTGAAAAGAGGCGAATTCTCCATCACGCCTGTATATTGAAGACACTACAAAAGAGAACTTAGAGAGCCACTACAAAACAAAAGGTGTACGCTTTGGAAATCAAAATCTCTGACACGAGCAAAATGTCATTCATTATTAAACTTGCTGTTGGCTGCTAAAGAATGTTTACTAAACTTATCTTAGCAACTTTTGTACGTAAAAGGGCGATTTTTTATGGGTATTAACTAAATGAAACAGAAAGACGAACGCTATGCAGTTTTCAAATGTAGATACTTCACCTTCGCCGATTTGGAACTACCATATGATAAAAAATGTTTTCACTACATCGTGAAGAAAGCACTAACAGGAATGCAACATACTTGCCTTAAATGATGGTAACAAAATTTCATAATTGACGAAAATCATGTGGTTAGTTTTTCCAGGTTATTTTTAATATTATTGATATGGTTATTATTATAAAGTCGGCGTTTAAATCTATCGATTAGTTTTATAATATATGCATCTTATTACATGCAGTTATTGCATTATTTCATGGAAAGATTCATTGCCTCATTTAACGCAATGCAAACATGAACAACTAATCAACTATACTTTTGCTTTTTTTTACCTACAATGTCTTATCAAATAGTTGTTTTTATAGCATACAGTATATGTACAGTATTACTATGGCTGCGTTCTACAAATGTTCTGCTTTGTTATCTGTACAACAGCTCAAAATTTCTGTTTGATTTTTATAAATAAGCCATTACATTTCGGATCTGAAAAAAATGTGAGTAATAGTGCAAGATAAATTTGGCACATATTGGTTCTACAATAGAAGTAAAATTTCTATTTGTAATAAACCAATGTGAAAAACGCAACATCCTTATATTTTAAGACTTAATATTGTATTTTATTATGTTGCAACAAGTTATGAAATGTTTGGTGAAACATCAATGAAAAGAAAATACTCCTTTCACGGGATAAAAAAAATCGTTCAAATAACACTTGAAATTAGAAAAACAAATTAAATGTTGCCATGAAAGAAATTAAAACGTTTTCCTAAAATGTAGGTTACATATTTTTCAAATCAGAACTTTTCGCCAATAAATACAAATCATAATTCAGATTACACTTTTAAGACTAATATGGTTACGGTGTTATATATCCAAGACAAAGCCTGGAACTTTTCACGTAATAAGCAGAAAACAAATGCCTCTCTCCTAAAGTCACCCCACAAAATGAAGCATCTACTTATTGCGGAGTTCTAGTTTCATCAGCCGTCGCATCGAATGAAGTTCTCTTACCTCGCGATCTTTCCTTCCTACTGTGAGGATCAGACATAAGCCTTTCGAAACAACAGCCCCGCAGGATCTCGTTTAGTTTTCTTTCTAAGAGTCTCCAGTCTTACATCTCTCTCTTGTACATAATTCACATTTGCCACTCTTCACAATCCCAAACACGTAAGCTTTATTTCCAAGGCGTTTCTTTCTGTTATTTTTCTTTTCCCGTGTTTCGCAGTTAAGTCAGATGGTAAGCCAACGTCATTGTGATAGATGTAAGTTATGGAATCCTGCAGAACTCCATATGCTGTAAAAAATGGCACTTCTTTACTGGAAAAGTATTTCAAAAGCGTAGCATTGTCATCAACCGTTACTCACATTTTAACAGGATTTTGATTTTTTATGCAATTATTGTTCTGAAATAAAATTTTTGATATTCATTAAATTCTGCTGAGTGCAAATATTACAGAAAAGTGTGGATTGTGTAGTTTTGAGTTTTCATGATTTAAATCATTTATAAATTATTTGTATTTTTATAGGGTATATATAACGTACCCTTTGCACTGCATGAATTTATACGTAACTAACTTCTGCACATATGGTTTAAATTCATGACCTTAATTTTAGCTGTTCAAGTTTAATGGATTTCATAGCTTGTTTTATGCTTTGTTGATTACGACTTAAATTTATCTTTTTCGTTTGTATGCTTAATACCCATTATAGTTATATAGGGATACGCGAGTAATGATGTAATCGTTGCTTGACAGCTTTCTTAGTTGTTTACATTTCGGTGTATTTATAACAGAAATTGAATTTAATTCATGTGAGAAAGCTTTATAAGAGTCAGATTTTAGAAATGCGCGTTACAGTTATTTTAATACTCATAACATTTTAAATGTATCTTCTACTAACAGGGACACTTTTCCAGAAAAGGACGAGAGTAAGAGTATAAATATCAGTACTTCAGCATTAGAAGATGAAGTTAGAATATTGTTGCACTAGGGTACTGTCTAAAGACATTGCAAGGCATAGTGATAGGACAAGGATAAGTGAATAGGATACCTGAACTTAACCATTAGTAATCAGAATCATGCTCTACCACAATACTGCATTAGAGGCGAGCAAGACATTTCAGGGTACATTATTAGATACATTAAATTTCATTATAATAAAAGTATATGTTTAACCTATATGCTTGATTCTGATGAGTATATGCTTGCGAATTTATAAGAACTTAATAATTCTGCGTGAAATGCCTTATCATAAGACTTTTAATCTGATACATAATTGATGTATGATTCATTCATTGTAGGTTCTTGTCTCATATGGTCTGACTGCATAATTTAGATACCTGTCTTTATTATATTAAACTACATATTGACATTCAGCGCATGAATCCATTCTCAGTTCTTAACAGATGTCGTGCAAAAACGTCACGTAGTTAGTCGCAAGGCTCATGTAGTGCTCTTTAAGAAAATAACTTAGTACAGATGAAATACCATCCTAAAGGGTAAAATAACTTAGTGCAAATGAAATGTTATCCTAAAAGGTATGGTGGTTAGCGAAAACTGACTATTAACTCGAAAGCGTGGTTTGGGTACGATTTCCGTGTAAGCCTTCGCTCTATGTGTTGGTATTTCCTCCTCCATTGCAGTATTGGTCGTCCATGGGCTCCATATTGGTCATCCATAGGCAGTGCTGTAGATAATGTCACTACTAAGTGATTGATTGATTCAGCTATGACTCTTGACTGCACAGATATTGCTTTCTGAGCTTTTTGTACGCGTTCAACGAAAAGCCAACTTTTAGGATCTATACATGCAGAATAAAATACATGCGTTATTCCAATGACCAACAAAGTTTATTCTGAAATTTTATATATGAAATAGTTAGATTGTCGTTTTGAAGCGATTAAAAGATTAGATATAGTCAGTTAGGAATCTTTCGCGTGACACTCTGGGTACATATATTTCTGAGCTAATTTATTTTTAAGATTTCCGACTTAAGGCAACTACTGTCATATTGAAAGGGTGTAGGATAGAAAGATATAAATACCTCAAAGCCATACATGTGTAGTTAATAATGCCAGAGCCAGGACACTTTGAGGAAAACCAAAACGAAATATAATTTTTCTAACATGAAAACATATAAAACAAATGAAGAATTTTAAAAAAGTTTTCTCTAAATTAACAATTTTATCATTTTTCAAATATCTTTGTAAGTAGTTATTTTACGTTTTTAACAGTTATCTTAATTTTTAAGCATACTTTACTGTCTATTTTAGTTTCCCACCTACTTTTCCCTGACAAAATAAGTTTTTAGTATCACGTTGCATGTAAATGAAATAGAAAGAATATTTAAAGGAAGGTTTCGCTTACTTGAGGAGAAGAGCTTATGTGTCTTTAGTGACGCGTGTTTGCCGTCAGGCTGCTTCATTGATTAAAACTAACTACGCTCGGTTATGAGTCTTTAGTGACGCGTGTTTGCCGTCAGGCTGCTTCATTGTTTAAAACTAACTACGCTCGGCCGTATTTAACATGCCTGCTGTTTTTCGCCGGTTAATTTAATTAAGGGCCAACTACATTAGATAACTTTGTACAGCTTCGACTCAGTTTAGTTTAGCATTAGGTTAGTTTATTATTTTCTTTTCTTGATTTGAAGCCTAAGTGGGGGCTTTTCTGTAAGCCCGAGAGAGGAGCCATCTGTGTTTGTCAGTTTGAGATAATAAAAGGTGAGTTTCACTCTTCTCTGGACTTTGTAGTTTACACATTTGAACTCAGCGTTAATTCGCTACATAGTTCAACTAGATTTCTACGAAGTCAAGCATAGATAAAGCTCAGTTTAGTTTAGTTTCTTATTTTCTTTTCTTAATTTAAAACTTTTCTTTCCCGATTCAGATTTCCCTACAATCACAAGACTAAAGAAATGAATATGCAAGACAGGTTTTTCATTCGGGTCTGTAATCTTTTCTTTGTCATAATTCTTAATTTTTATTAGTTATAGAAAAATAAAATTTTGCTTGATGAAAATTATACTTTGTATCATGCAAATTTTATTAAGTTGTAAATGAACGAAACCAAAAAAGAAAGCAAAGGCTGCAAAAGTTTTTAGAATCCATAAAATTACGAAAAGAAATTAGCTAAATAACAGAAATAAGTAAGTTTACTAAGAAATTTCATAAGCCTCTTACTGATACTCTAGGGAATGCCGTAATGAAATAAACGAATATCGCATCAAAGCCATAAAAGGTATTGAACAATTTTTGACGTTTGATGTAAATATAGATTTACATATTAATTTTTAAAAGAAAATAATTTAGATCCACCTTCAAAACTGTTTATTACTCTGAACGAATTTTAAAAAATGCCCAATGAAAGAAAAAGCTAATAATTTAAAAACAAGATTAAGTAAGGAAAGAGGTCAAGTGAACAGTCAGTTTCCTGAGACTAAACATTTGACTGAAGCAAGAATTCATGAAAAGAGATAGACTGCAGACGGTAATTATGAGGGAAGAAATGTAGTGGAGAAGTATTTGGAAAGATTACATAAAATAAGAGGTACTTCAAAATTACTAACCGATGTCGACACTGAAAAAATTAGATCTTTTTATCAGCTAACCCCAAAACTTAAAAACGGTTTAGAATGCAAAAAGAATCAGATATTCATGTTGCTTTGCTTGACAAAGTGTAAAGAAAAGGGAAGGTGGATAAGCATTGTGTGAAAAATATGATAATAAATTAAATAGAATGAGAAAATGGTATTATATAACTTGAGAGAATCATATAAATGAGACAATAATCGTTCTGATCGTCAAAGAGATAACATGAGGAAAGCATATGAAGTTAAATAAGATGTTCCTTTAAAAATCACAAATAACGAGGAACCTAATTTTGATATACTTTTATCAAAATTTCAAACAAAAAAATTTAAAGTGGAGAAAGAATAACTTTGTGGAAAGGTCAACTATATTAGAACAAAGAAGGAGGATTTCATCCCTTTCTGACTCCTGCTTTAATAGCGGCTGCAAAATCTGCAAACTTAGGCGCCACAGCCGTCACGACAGATGTCAGTTTTAAGAAACTTCTTCTTGGATCGGGAATCTTCTCAAGAATTTTTAATCTTGAATTTAATTCGGCTTTACATATTACAATAAATGATCAGCAAGGAAGATGCTTAAAAAACTCCTAGAAAGAGAGTGCTTTAAAAGTGGAAATTTTCACTAAAATAAACGAAGATAATTTTGGTGAAATATAATTTAAAGAATGAAAAAAGCTTGCCGAGTGAAAAAAAATTCGAAAACAGTGTTATGAATTTAGACGTATCTACAGATCCCGTAAACCATTGGTTTGTTTTTAAGACCATCCGAATTATATTTTAATTCAATATTTTGACTCTTTTGGTAACTATATGAAATTGAAAAACATTCCTGAAAGTAAAGTAAAATACATCAAAACATTATTGAAAAAATTTATATAGAATGAATGTCTTTTGTAAACGCTTTATCTATCAGCTGCGATTCTGACATCACAAAATAATTAAACTGAAAGAAATAAAAGTCGATCTATTTGAGAAGGTTGAAATTGTTTCACTCAGGTGATTGCAACAAATAATTTGTTCTGTGTAAATGAAATAATTGGATTTAAATTCACAAGGTAAACCGGAAGAATTCACAGTTGAATTTACTCATCCCCTTAAAATTAAAACTTTAGCACTCAAGTTATTCACAATGTTTTTATCTTCTTGGTATAATATAAGCAAAAATAACGGAAATAATAACTTTTATATACTTTGATAGATTTCAGTGGCTCGATTTCATTATTCCAGAAGGAAATTGCCCAATTTCAGAGCTGAACGATTATTTAGAAGATTATCTCTTAAACAACTCGCAAGAAAATGTAGAGAAACATAAGGCACCAATTCGGGTTAGCATCCTAAGAGCTAGACAACGATATATAAAATATTTATCTGTAAGTAAATTGCATAAAATATGAGTATTTGAAGGCACAATTTATGAAGAACATGAACAAGATGCATAATATATCAGCGACGTAACGAATGGAAATAAAAGTATCTACATTCATTGCGATATTGCGAAAGGAGCTTTAATCAGTAATAGGATATCAGATTTTATTCTTTCGTATATATATATAAAAAAAACACACTGGTGGGCAATTGCTAAGGACGGATTACAGTAGCAGCGACAGCAATCACAAAATAGAAAGCATAAAAATGTGGAAATTAGCATACGTGCGGGATACAATAAAGCGTGTTGTGCGTATGCAAATTTTGGATTTTGGAAAATGGAATGGATTGTCGAAAGTGGAAAATTGTCGAAATTGTTCGTCACATGATAGCACTGGTAAGAGAAATAAAGGGTTTGACACGTATCGACCGTTATTGCTCAAAAGCAAAATTTAACGGAAAAGAAGCAATTGGCGAACTTGTAATTTTCTGTATTTCTTCCCAGCATCACTGATGATTTAATTCGGGGCCGTATTATCAGTAAGATTGAAGAAGGGTGAAAAATAACAGATGTTGCTAGAGCCACAATATTGTTTCAAGGCTTTGGAAATCATTTCAAGCAAATGAAATGTGTAGCAAACGTGACGGAGGAGATCATGTTCACAGTACGAGGCCTACAGAAATTAGGTGCATAGTGCTATAATCAAAAACAAAACGTCGCAGCTCAGCAAATCACTTGCCGCTACTGAGAAGCAAATCTTTTGAAAAACTATAGGCAGACGTTTGCTTCAAGAAGCACTATATATCTGCAGTTCTGTAGTGTGCTTTCCATTTTCTAGATGTCACCATTCCTCCAGTTTACAATGGTAACGTCAGCATCGCAACTGGAAAGGAAACTGGACTTGTGTACTGTTCTCAGATGAAAGTAGGTTCAGTCTCTTGTCTGACTGCTGTTAAAAATTTCATCAACTTTGTACTATTAAAATTGTTTTATCATTAAATAGATAAGTTCACTTACCTTCTAAATAAGGCTGCTCTGAACTGCCTTCTTTCCTTCTCGTCGATATCCGTCTCTATAATGAACTTCGATTCACTGCGGAACACAGCTATAAACTTTTTAAGAAATTTTAATTCATATGAAAGATATCTACAAAATATTTACAAGTTATAATGATTACAAGCATAATTTATACGGAGACGGTCTATCGTTATACATCTGTTAGACGCGTCAGCCATTCAACTGACTACTTTTAGTCTCTTTCGCCAGAGGGCGTTCGTGGAAGTAAAGTTCTAGTAAGCAAACGCGACAGACTGCGGACGACAACTGTTGTGGCATGAGAGTGGTACTGCATATAGCCCGGCAACCATACAGGAAATGGTCAGCTATCCTACATGTAACATGGGATGTATGTACGTGATGGTATATGGACTGTTATCGTGATCAACCACCGTACGTCGATCTATGTGCTTCCAGCTTTACCTATGATTGGCCAATGATACATTAATGATGTTCTGCTGCCTCATGTTCGCATGTTCCTTGGTGCTTTCGGTGATAGTTTTTTTTCATAGACGATAATGCAAAATGTCATCGAACAGTCACTTTCCAGGAGTGTCTAGAGAAGCATTATATTCAATGCTTCGTGTGGCCAGCATGTTCTCCAGATCTGAATCCCATTGAAAATGTTTGGGATGCTTTGGAGAGAAGTCTTGATGGTCCACAATGCCCTCCAATAAACCCTCATCCGTTCACTGATAGAGGAATGGGATAAATAAACCCAACAGCTGTTAGATAATAGTGTGCAAAGTATGAAACGACTTGTGAAATTTTACATCACCTTCCATGATGACCATATCCCAGATTGACATCTTACGCCAGAATGCTTGATGACGGTAATTATATTTTTTTCACTTTTACAATATTCAGCACAAATTGATCATTTTGTCTATTGAACACTTTCCAAAGTCTTCTGGATTTCAGAGCACCAGAAATTATCTTTATTGTTATGTCCTAATATTCTGACATTATTTTATTTAGAATGTCATCCAACCGCACTTACCTTTTTGCGTGCTATATCGCCGTTTGTGATCCGTTCTTAGCAACTGTCTACCAGTATACTTACCAAAATCTAGTCATATAGTAGAAACGTCAGATAAGCCAATATATTTTAATGTAAAACACTAGAAATTTACTGCATTACCAGTCAAGAAAATTACAGGGCGAAAGAAGGAGTTTTTAAACCTGAAGAAGCAAGAAGTGGAATACAAATTAATATTCTAATCAGTAAATGAAGAAGGGGATGATTGTGAAAAACTGACAATTTATTGTTAAAGTTTTCTTCTACACAAAAGAATCGTCATAGATATTACAGAAAGAGTAAAAGTAATTCAAAGAAAAGGGTCTTTTAAAGGTATTTTAAGAGACTGGCAATGAATGAACACAAAATTTAATCTGTTGTTCATGATAAACTGAGATATATGTAAACTTTCGGTGACCGGTAAACGTTTAAAAATATATAAACCATATTTTAATTCCAAATAAATGGAAACGATTTAGGATTTGGGTAATATGAATTATTTTTAACAAGTAATAGATCTATGAAAATGTATGATAAAAGGAAACCATCTAGTTACTTAATGTATCTAGATGCCAATAATTTATATTGATGTACTATAAGTCAATATCTACCGTACGGTGGATGTAAAGGGAGAAAGAAATGATGACTGACTTAATATAATAATAAAACGGATAACAGTAAAAGGAAAGATTCAGATATTGGGGATGTATTAGAAGTTGACTTAAAATATTCAAAAGAACTACATGATAAACATTCAGATATGAATTTAGCCCCTGAAAACAGAATTTCTAGACGAGCAAAATATTTAACAATTTTATATGATGAGGAACACTATATTGTTCATTACAGAAACTTAATAAAGTTTTGAAAATGGATTAAAATTGGAAAAGGATCATAGAGTACTAGAATTTAAATAATCTACTTGGTTAGAGAAATATAGAGATGTTAATGCAGAAATAAGAACGAACTAAAGACTAATGATTCTGACAACTACTAATGATTTTGAAACAAATTTCTATAAATTGATGAATCAACCAGTCTTTAGGGAAACATTAGAAAAGGAACTTATAAGGAACCTTAGAACCTAAGAAGATTATGTTTTAATTTTGACAAACTGAAAAAAATTAATTCCTAAACCAAAAATTAAGTGGCTAATGTGACCACTGAACTGCGCCAATACAAACACTGTGACAGTGAAAGAGACAGCACACACAGTAATCACGCCTCTTTCAGTTTCATAGGGAAACGTAGGTACCATATCATCTTTTTCGCTGTTGTTTGCTTTAAGGTGAATTTAAAGTTGGGCCTATCAGCACCCGTATCAAATCGTTTATTACATCAGGCGTTTGAGGAGGATGCCGTGAAAGCAATCGTCATGCACCACCAAACAATGCATCCAGAAGTTCAGGTCGGAAGTTCGAAACCTTTGCGATGAAATCTGCAAGCAGTCTTGCACAGAATATACGAGGGCTGTGTTGGTGACGAGGATGGCAGCTGAAAATTACTCCAGTCTGTCTGTGATATTAATACAAACGCATATACGTTCCAAACCATAGCGATTTGTAGAAGTAACTATAAGGAAACAGCATAGATATGGTCCGCTACTGGCTATCTTAGATGATGTTCTACAGTCTGTCCCAAACGAACACATAGTGGTCCGGATCTCCTGACATCCCGCATGACCACTGGTCGTTTTCACGTCATCTAAATCGATGCAGGTAAGTCATAATGTGACCATACCCTGTTACTTGTAGATATTGGGCCAAGTGCAGCGAACCACTTCTTAGGAGCCGACAGACTTTTGGAAAAAATCTGTAAACTCTTTCTGCCAGTAGTCTCCGTCTCCCACAGATGTTGCCAACGCTTCAATAATTCTTTCTCGAGCTCGGTTTTTAAGAACGAACCCGGGAGAGGCACATCAAAGTGCGCGAATGTGGGGTTCAGTCGCTGCTCTTTTGGATATTGCATCAGCAATTTCATTACCCTGCGGTTGTCGGGAGGTACCCACTGCGGTTGTCGGGGCCTGTAGTATTTTGGTGTATTTTTGAAGAGTTTTTGTACGGCCCTGACGCGTGGATTTTTGCTGCAATAAAACAGAGTGGATTTTTAGTGCAGTACTGGTATTTTTGCTAATTTTTTTTTTTTTAAATCTGATTGCCTGAGATTTCATCGCATTATTGACATAAACTGATTATTTTGGAAGACGTACTTTAGAAAAAAGTTATTACTTTTTTATAACACAGAGAGAAGTACCCAAATTAAAAAGTGGAATGAAGGGGCTAATGCTAATTTGAAGAATTAACTGATAGTTACACGCACACATACTGCCAAAAACTTGTAATAAACTTTAAAGAAATTTAAAATTTGTAATAGTATGTTCAAAAACGTACAATTTAAAATAGAAAAAGAATAATACATATATACATATGTACACACATAACAACACACATATATATCTCTCTCTCTATATATATATAGATATATATGTAGTATTTTGGCAGGCAGGCACAGGAAGGCTTGACGATATGACTACATCCAGAGTCCGAGCGTTGTAGTGGCTGAGTAGAAGGCTGCAAAATGACGACAAAGCAGAATTTAGCTTTTTAGATTCCACATCTTTATTCAGTTCTCACCGAAGCATCATTCGTTTTTCCTTCGAATGAAATTCTACAAATAACATATTCAATAGTGATTTAAACTAAGTAAGATTAAATTCAGACTTTCTACGTCATAACTGTTCTAACAAAGGCAAGACAGATGGGAAGAGCAGAAGGAAGGTCTAGTAGCAGCAGTAAAATAAAGTAGTCTGACGAAGATTGGCGCGCACAAGTATTTATACTAGCGGTTATATAACATGCCAGAATGTTCTTGAAAGTACCGGTCTAGGGAAAAAGATCCCGAAATTGCGGAAAGTTAATTATAGGTTGCCTGCTCGCGCAGAGCAAAGCCATCGTATTTTTTTATATTTTATATTTTATATTTTACATTTTATATATATATATATGAAAGTAGCACCATAGGTGCGGGGTTCAAGCCCCCGGACCTGTGGTGCTGCTGCGCGATGCGCTAGTCACTGCGCCACCGGGCCTCATATATATAAAGAAACACAAGGTAATATGCCCAACACAAAACTTTAATTAATAGGGAATTGCCTTTCATTCCAATTTTATTTTATTTTTAATTTTGGATGCTTTATGTTTATATATATATATATATATTTCCAATGGTGATGCATAGAACAACACATCAGTTGTCCTGTGCATTTGCCTAAAATTTACCTTGTATATCAATAACAGAAAATAATCCTTCCCTTCGGCACAAAATTTTTTTGGAGAAAATTGCGTGATTTGTAAGTTATTAATAATATAACCGAATTTCATAAATTTTCTTATAAAATGTAGGATAACTAGATGTAATCGAAATTGTTATAATGCAGGATACTTTTAATTTTTTCTTGAAACGTTCAGATTAAATTATAATACAAATTTTGTGGCAGACATTTTCTTGCGAGTGATATTATCACATTTCTTTTAAATAACCTTTTAATCGAAATTTTTGCTGCTGAAATTCTTCCTTGCTTTGCAGAGTTAAAAGGATTGTATTTCTATGATGCTTATTTCGAAACTTCTTAGTAAGAAATTTATTTTTATGAACAAGAAGTACCTAAATAAGCTAACAAAATGAGCCTATTGGTTTGAATGAAAAGCTCTTATCTCCGTCTTACTTTTCACACAAACTTTATTTTTCCTTCTATTCTTTTACCACTCAAACCTGTTTATTTTTTTAAGCTCTCAAACCTTTGACTATATACCAAGCTTTCAGCTACATTCTTAAAATAGATTGGTAGAAAAGTTTTTGTCACTCCATTCTCTTCCTTTTAAAAGTATATAAAAATATTTTCTTACGTCTTTAAAGTAGTTTATTTATTTGACTTTACATTTCATTTTGACGTTCTTTTACGTGGTAAACTCTTGTTTTCCTTAATTACTGTTGCAAAATAACATTCAGATCCACCACAGATTAATCTATCTTCCTTTTTAGTTATCTGCATTTTTATTTAAATCCGCTATTTACTTCTTCGTTTCAATGTTTAATGCATATTTGTCCATATGCTATACTTTTTTGCTTTCATATATAAAACGAGGGACATGTTTTCGACATATTCCCTAGTTTGGGTATCGAATATTTTCCAACTTGCTTTACGCAAAACCTACTTATAATCTTATTTATTTGAAACAGAGTTTTTTAATTAAATTGACTTGCAGTACTACTTGATCAGAACTAAAAGAACGCCTGAGTTCACATATTAACTGAAGGGATAAGAAATTGCGAGTAAAGTGCAATTAGTTTTACAATTGTCAATATTTTGCCAAAATTCATTTTTTATTGTAGCAGTAACTCCATATCAATATTTTAAAGAATTAATGCAGCAAATAATATTGTTACATTTGAAAAGAATTTTAAAGATCATTAATAGGTATGTACCTTCTATTTAGAAAGAAGTTTTACATGTATATGAACCTAATTGCTAACACAAAGTTTCGGCGTTATAATTTTAAGTAATTTACGTCAAATTTGTTAATAAATTTGAACATTAATTTACTGCATTTTCTACAAGAAAGACGAAAGTATTCGTGGGGTCCTGTATTCCTACTCCCTTTCTATTTTTCTGTATAGATAGATGAGTACGTATGTATAGAGAAAAATATAGATGCACATACTATGTAACTCGAAACTAGTTCAGCTATCAGTTTCTATTATATGTCAGTCACTGGGATAGTGTCATAGACAGACCGAACCTAACATTTAAAATTTTAAAACAAATGTCACAGTCAAATTGCAGTTTAACATCTGAAAACAGATTTTAAACTAAACAATTAAGATAGGGCTACTAGTCTAAGAATTAAATCTCAGAAATTTAAGGTAAATCGTATACTGCAAACAAACTGTTCAAAATAGTAATGCGGAACAGTAAGCTGAAGAAAATGGACAGTGTACGTACTATAATACTTTTCCATTCCAAGTTAACACCACTTAGAGATTTTTCAGACATTTCAATAAGAAAAGGCGTAATTAATTCAAGAAACAGCTATATATTTCTTTGGTCTAGATTTCTTTAGCACGATGCTTGCAACAAATATTTCTCGCGTGTGAAGTGGCAACAATTTGTATTTAGCAGAATATGAAAATCCAAGTAATGAGAACAATTACATCCGTTTCAGGTGTTCAAAAAATCTTAATTTAAAATATACAATAAAATATGATAAAATATTGTCGCGTTCTACGGATTCATGGATTTGGAGTGATTGATGACAACACTTGATAAAGAACAAAAACACAATTTATTGATTGGTATCACAGAAAACAGTTCCAAAGACGCGTTACAGTTGTCGAAAAATTACTACAAACACGCTGAAACATGAACAACGCAGCCTTCAGACTATCAGGCTATAATAGTGAAGATAGCTTCACGACATAGCACTAAAGTATAGCTCCCGACTCGGTTCAGTCGCTCTCAAGCTAATCTCTGAAATCCACTACTCAAGGTACTCTCATAATACAACTGCTTCAAGATAAACTCACGAAACACCGACGATAAACTGCTACTTCGCGTACAGGTAGGGTTTATATAGCTTTTGAACTGCCTTTGAGAACATTCTGTGGCAAACCGGTAAGAATTTGTTCTAGAATGTTCTCTCTCCATCTATAGCATATCGCCAAGTTTGTCGCCAAACGGGTGATTTCGCGCCAAATTAGGCAACTCTGCCTTTCCTTCCAATTTTCTGGCAACCCTAAACCCGTTTTGCATGGAAGCTATCTTAGCGCAACTGGGCATTTTGTAACACTGTGATATAAAATTATATAGTTCCGGTGTCGTGTTTAGAACAAATGCTAAAATATTGTTTTAAAGAATACAGTATTGTTTTGTCGAGTAAAATAACATAGAAAAATTTCCTATTAAATATTACCGTATAAATTTGGTACACATATCGTATCAGCTCTTTACGCATGACTAACCAAGCTGTTTTGGAGGCTTCATGTACCAGTATATGAAATTTCAATATTGCCTCCGTATACGTGTTATTATTGAAACTGCGGAGAATCCAGAATAACAAAGAACTGGATTTTATATATATATATATATATATATCAAATAAACCTAAAAGTAAAATTACACAAAATTGGACTTTTAGAACTGAAATCTAGCGCTAACGCAAGCTAAGATTATTTAAATTTATTAAACGGTAAGATTACCTTTGTGGAAAAAGTAGAGTAAAAATCTATTGTAATGGAAAAACTATTTTAATACAATGAAGATTTTGGTCAATTAAACGTATAATATTAAGATAGTACATTAATTATTGCTGATTCCATGAAAAAAGGCTGACTTTTCGGGTGCTATTAGCTCTTTTCGATACAAACATCATTAATTAAGAAAATCCTAATATGCATATTTTGGCTAATGCAATACAGAAAACCTGCAAAGCCACTTTTTTTTTTTTTTTTTTTTTTTTTTTTTTTTTTTTTAATTAGGTTTAAATAGCATTTTAAGATCCTGTTGTGGTTAGACATCGTTTCGAATTTATTTAAATATTTTATTTTTATTAGACATTAGTAAGCAAAGTAAGTCTCATAATGTGTTTTAGGTGTCAGTTTTAATTTTTCATCCGCGCTATGTAAAGCACAATGCTTAAAATTAATTATTTCATGCATTGTATGCTTCTTGTGGTAGTTCTTTTTGGTTGGACGAGTTTCTGTTATCCGTCTGTTCTTTGATTCGTAACTATGACGATTCCGAAAGAGACACATAATCGGGTTTCCACTGTATATATATTTGCATATATATAAACATGGACAAGTTCGGAAGAAAAGTCCGTATACTTCCCTTTTTCTCAATAAAAAGGCTCAGATTATACATATTAGGTCGGTTTCTAGTAAAATGGTTAAGATGGATTAAGTGTAGTTACTTGAATATGGCAAAGTTCACAAGGGCTATCTGCCTAGGGCGAGAGGTGCCTTTGTGGAAGATTTTCTAAGAGGAATTGGCTCGAAACAAACTATAGTAAAATAGCGATGCCTGATCAAGTAAAAGGTATGTTACTCTTTACTACACCTATCACAACCGATAAAATATGATAAGTGTTACAAACTTAAATCGCTTATAAATTAAGAATTGGGATTAACATCATTATTTTATCTTACTAACTAAAATGCAGAGTAATTAAACGTTTGTTATTGCTAAGGCCTTTAGATTTGTTTCCTATTCTTAGATATGTTCGGTGAAACAAAACCTTGGATTTAAAGTTAAAAGAAAATACTGTGACTATTTTCTTAAACAGAGATTGTTTATTTGAGGAACGTGTACTATTGTACTGACTTATACGATTTCCTTTGCAAAGTAATGATTCTTTTACACTACTTTGTGATTGTAAAAAATTCTTGATTATTATTTTCACTATTACCGAGTTATTACTCTAGAAACTACTCTTTGAACACCTGATTATAACCGTAAAATAAGGATGCAAAATGATTCTTCATTTGTCTGATTTTTCCTCTGAGCGTTCGAAGAAAACTATTTGATTTTAAGCATGTATGTTTTAACATGAAATTTAGTAAACAAATACGGACAACAATAGCGAAATTACCGAAATAACTAACAAAAGTCAGTTTTCTTTAGCAGGTTTCAAAGTGAAGCAAGTTACAACAAATATGCTTGTAAAGAAAATGCTGCTCATTTACTGCTCCTTTAGTTGTAGTAATGTCCCTTAAATGACTGAGAACATTATTGCTCTCCTATTCGTAATTTTAAATTACTCATGCTCTATCGTTTTAATGTGCATATGTATTTCTATGTACTTACGTGCGTAAGATTAACTGATTTAGCTAAAAGATTTAATCAAATATCCATCTTAAAATAGAGATTTACGAAAAATTAATGGCTATTAGTATTTACATTTAATTTTAAAGCTCAACAAAAATCATTAAGAAAATTTAAATTGCATGATACTTGAACAAATTGTAATATTAGGAGATGTTGGTAAGTAAGAAGACAATATTTTAGTTTTTCCTTTCTATTGTCTACACTAGTTTTCCTTTAGTAGCAATACACATCAGCGAGTAGATGGTTACATTTGAGCGCCCACTCATATAATGGAACTACTGATTTATTTCCTGGAAGAAATAGTTGGTTGGAATTCTCGTCGTTGCGAAAGGATGTTCATAAATGTTTGTTATGTTGGTAAACTTCGAGGGAAATATGTAGGTTGTTTTTTCGTTAGGAAAATAACTAAGTAAAAAAAACGCAGTTAAAATATTGTAATGGGAAAACTTACACCATTTAAAATGTAAAAAAAAAATACGGGAAAGAAGAAATTCCGAAAAAATATATAATTATACTTTCGAACTATTTTGAAATATGTTATTATTTCAAATGTAGTTTCAGAAAGCTTCGGTTTCATCATCATAGACTCTACACATTGCTGCGAGAGTGAAATGTAAATTTCTTCTGAAACTCTGCAAATTATGCACAATTTTTTGACGGATTTCATAAAAGCAATAAAATATCTAATTTCATCACTTTAGGAGAAAATTATGCATCACATATACAACGCTATTCCAAGTTTCTCTGTATAACTATTTAACGCTATCTGGAATTCCGATTTCAGTGATCTCAAGAATTTAGTAGTTGCCAATTAAAATAATTTATTCTAATTTATAATAATTTCATTCTTAAACAGCATATGAAATACCTTCAATATGTTATCACTTTACATTTTTCATATTTTTTAAATTTTATTTTTTAGGAATTTGAAGGAATTCAAACAGAAATGATTTTTAGCTATGAATGTGATTCTCCTGAAAGATCTAATTCTGATTACAATGCATGTGAAATAAATAAGAGTAAAGCTAACTTTTCATTAATGTATCTGCTATCGTAATCCTACTAATTCCTGGACACTGAAAATTTGGTAGTTTCAAATAGAATGTAATACAGTAGGAAAGAGCAACTGACGTACAGTGGCTGCTACTGTAAAAAAGTTTTATTCAATCAATAAGGATTTTTAGTTAATGTTTGAAGGGACATACCTAGATAAAATAATATGGAAATGTTAAGAAATAGGTACAAAAAAAGATGGGCGAGAAAAGGAAAACAGTGATACGCTATAGATATATCAGACAGAATTTTCCCTATGAGTAGCACAGTATGCAGTTGCTCTATCTGAAAAATAAAAGGCATTGAAATAAATTTTGTATAAATGTTCCAAGTACCTCTGAATGTATGTAATAACGCCCTCTTTTATTACACATCATTGTTTTATTTCAAATGGGAAAGCTATATGCAGTAACCTCTGTTTTAGTAAATACTTTTAAATAAATTTTGAACAGTTTATTATGCATCAGGAAATCAGATTTTAATCTGACTCTGTACAAACCGTACATCATCTGTACAGATTTTAAACATATGCTGGGAAAAATGAGTGTGATAAAACTTTTGTAAAAATATATATTTTGTAAATTCCATTGGCCTTTACAAAATATATTTTTCACACCATACCTTAAATTATTACGCTGAAATCAACATTTCTGGATATTATATCCTTCTTTGATGCTCACAATTTTGGAAATTCTTCTGAAGAAAATTGATTTGACATCATTTCCTAAACTGTAATTTATTGTAATAATTTTCTTTGAAGGTAATAAAATCTGGTTTTTGCAAAGACACAACAAATATGTACTATAGATCTAAATACACACCTGAATTTACTCTTCCCTAAACAACCTTTATTATGAAATACCTTAGCATGAATATCGTCCACCTTTTACATCTGTGACAGCTTGTACTTTTCTCACAAGACTTTCGAGCCACTTTGAAAGATTTCTAACAGAATTTCCATCCGTTCTTCCATGAGAACATTAGTGACATCTGTCGCTGATGACGGTCGATTTGGCTTGGCTTATAATTGGTGATTAAGTTCGTCTCAAATCAGCATAGGAGGAGTTGGAGATTGAGGCTATGTGAAGGCCAGACAAGTTTTTCAGCACCCATCTCCTGAATTCACTTTTACGCAGATTTTGTTTTGATAATAGGAGTCATTATTTTTCTAACAGAGGGAGAGGAACCGTTGCCTAAAACTGTGAACACAAAGGTAGTCAGAATATCGACATAAATTTAAAAGTTAATATTTCTAATCATGGGAACCATAATTTCTAATCATGAAAAAAATTCAAGCCGTGAAATCCCAAACGTGAAAAACAAACTCGTAACCATAAGCCGAAGCTCACAGTTCGCATATTTCTGAGCAGATAACACTCTCATAGCATTCGTTATTTTATGATGGCATTAGATTGTTAGGCAAAGAAACAGAATGCTTCATTCCGGAACGTATTTCCACTGCTTCAAAGACGCATATCATTATATTTTACTCCATTCTGTACTTCACTTTAAACGATATTCTTCACTTTAAACTAATTTATCATATTCAGTGCTCACAATACCGAATGAGTTGTTATATGCAAAACAAAAATAACTTAAAAACTGAACAGAAAACAATTTTGAAGCAAAATACAGATCTGTGTATTGAGCAACACGTTTAATTCATTTTTGAAAGACTTTCACTGAATCCTGTAACTGAATGAGTGATCATACTTCACCCTCAGGAGAAATGAATTAAATAAAAATCTCTAGCGTATGACTATATATTTACCATGTAAAAGTTTTCTCCGCTAAAATTTACTTAATTATTTAGATTGAACAATATGCCAACTGTTAGTCAGTTGAACTGTCTAGGATTCATAAACGGTGCAGACGTATAACGGTGAACCTTAATTTTCGTATTTTATACTCAAGTCTAAGCGGTTTCCAAACAAATAGCGAAATACACTTCGAACCAATATAAGCATTAACGATATAAGGTTAGGCATAAGAAAGACGCATTAGGCTAAAAAAAGGCATTCCTAAAGGCAATGAGCTATGAAAAGGCTTTAGATTAAGGAGCTAGACAAAACATTTCCCGGCACAGCAGTTGCAAATTAGTTTTCTTTTACCTTTTTCTTGCATACATGTCTCACGAAAATAATAACAGCTAAATCACGTGAATGTTTACATATTTCAGCACAGGCTATTTTATAAACTGAAAGGAAAAAATAAAACAGATAGTGATCGATATTTTAAAGCTTTTGTTTCCATATTATTCAACACTATTTTTTTAGCATTCAGTTTTACAACTGTTATTGTCTTTTGGGTTGTTTTATAAGCAAAGGTTTCAACGCCTATCCAGAATTGTATACTTCTTGTTTTCATTATTGCTATTTCATATTTTTCGAATGTTTCAAAACCTCTTAAACCAAGAATAACTTAAAATAAGGACGGAACGTATATTACATTAAATACAGGTCAATATATCTGTTTAGAAATTCAATCATTTCTCGTCTGCAAATAAAAACATTTATCCCCTTTCGTATAATTTACTGTCTTTCTCTTACATTCGGTTTCTATAATCTAGCATTTATTTATAATCCTGTAGAGACATTGGCTTATTATTTCGAAGCAGGAGATATGAAAAATGAACAATGCCCTCACCGGGTCTCGAACCACGGAGCTCTCGAATACGCGTCGAGCATGCTGACTACTACACCACAAAGGCATGCTAACAAGGCAGGAGAAATACTTTATATACTCCCCTTTTTAAAGGATAACTGGGGTTTAAGGGATCCAATCACTAAATCCTGTTGGTGGAGAATCTTCATCCACCGCCTTTTTTTAGTTCGGACGCCATTGTAAAGACGTTAGGTTATTTCGAAGAAGGATATGTAAAAAATGAGCAATGCCATTGCCAGGACTCGAACCACGCACCTCTCGAATCCGCGTCGAGCGTGCTGACCACTATACCGCGAAGGCATGTTTAGAAAGCGGGCGAAATACCTTATAATCCGATTAACACCATAGCTCCTCCAGCACGTTTTTCGAATGCAAAGAAAACGGTAAAATGTAACTGATTTATTTATGTTTTACTAAAAGCACTTTAATTAACTTATTCGAAAGAGGAAGCCTCAAATTAACCAATCACAGCTTGTCTCTACAATTGCATCTACTTTGGTATACATACCAGTCGTAAGCTAACTCATTTTCTTCCTTTCCTTAGCTCTCTCCACGCCAAAATCCACGCTGATTTTCTTGTCCGTCTAAAATGATATCGTCCCGTTAATCTGTGTAAATAAGAAATTATTGTAATTCTTTATGATAAAAAAATATATTGCCTACGAAGATTTATTGTAATGTGCTTGGAAATAAAGATGGTAATTAGTTGAATTTGGTTTGGGATCAACATCTTCGTCCCGTCTTGCCGCTCTGCTATCACGACTACGTATTAGAACATTACACACACACACACATATATATATATATATATAATAATTTATTTCCTAAACAGTATTGATTAATTGATTATATTATCTCCTAAGTTTAATTAAAGTAGAATTATTTTAAAAGTGTGCATCCATACTGGTAAGTTATATTTTGAAAGATGTCTTGAAGTAATTTGAAAGCAAAATGTTAATAATGTTTTAACGGGGACTGGAGTTAAATCATCACGAAGAATAATATTACAATTGTAAAAGTAAAAATTAAAACATGTAATTATTGTCATTGATCGGAAATTAGTTGACTTTTCAAGGGGAACAAACCAACTCCCGTTCAATGATCAATAATTGATAAAAATACGTAAATATGAAAGTGTTTCGTCTTTACTCGAGTTATAAGTTAAAGCCAAACCGGCAATTCTAGTCAGGCCAAATATTTCCGCGAATAGTTGTTACTCAAAGAACTTATTCTCATGAAGCATTTTAGTCAATTCAATTTGGAGTAAAGATCAATTACTGTAGAGAAATCCTGTAAGTCCATTTTACTTTGTTTTACAATAAGAAAAATGTGGATTATAGCGATGATTTTCAAATGCTGTGAACCTTTACAGTTGTAGAGTTTAACAGGTTCGCTTCAATATGAAAGACTGGAGTAGTAGTAACTACGCAAGAGAAGGGTTGAAGTACACTTTATTAGTTCTTTAAAATTTACAATGCGTCAACTTGACGTTAACAAACTTCGCCTCTGCTTGGGCGGTAACTGAAAATCAGATAATGAAACTAAAAGTTGAAGATATTAACAAGTGATAGAACTAACCTACAGGGCTCAGCGAGATCCCGTAACTTAAACCCCTTCGAAAACCAGTGGCAGCAAGTAAATGCAATTAAGCCACTTGAACCAGCAATAAGCAAACGTATGTACGGCAGAGGTGGCGGTTATATATCCTAACTCTCTTTTCGCTTACTGAAACTCGGCTTTTAAATACTTCCTTCTAAGTTGAAATTTGCATTCCTTCACACACGCTACAAAATTTAACTATTCTGGCTCTGACAATAAGAGGAATGAAGGCTTATAGGAAAGATTCAAACTTTAACTTGTTAGTTAAAAATAAATATAAATCCCTACATAGTCATTTCTCAGACCATCTGGGACTCCAAATTTAGGATAGCTTTTTTGATATTTGGGGAGGTTTATTGCGTTGATAGGTGCACAAAGAAGAAACTTGCAGACGTAGGGTAATTCAATTATTTTCTTTTCATTCATGGTTGGCACATATTTTTCATTAGTCCAACATAAATCAAATGGACGCAATCGCGCCTTATTCTCAAAGAACTTTTTACATTGGTACCGGAAAACTTGAGAAATATATTTTGAAGACAGCAAGCAACGGCAAGTTGTAAGAGCGCAGCAGACAGAGAAAAGTGTCGCCGCATTCAGAAGAAGCCCAAGAGAGAGTTAAAATGTCTCAGTTCTCAAATGAAATCTTATTCAGTGATTGGGTAAAAGATATCTGCATTGCAGCGTTACATAACGTCGTATGAAACGGATTAATTTTAGAATGACTCATACGTTATAATAAATTACTAATTTCTTCACAGAAAGGGAAACTAACAATTAAAATGAAAAATAAGAGAGGCTGTTGCCAATTAAAGTTAGAAGTTTTCCTTTATTTATTTTTGTACTACACACACCCGCGCACTCTGTTCTTTGAAATGAAACTCTCAAAGAAAATGAAAACTACATATGCATGAAATGAATGAAACCTTGTTAATTTCACTTTTCGCGTGACATTTCAGTGTGAAATGTAAGATTAGCCGAAAATACTATATCTAAAGCTTGTTCAAAACTTTGTCGATTTTGAAATTGCCGATATGAGTTCCTCTTCTTTAAAAGAGGAATGCGGGAAAATGCGAATTTAATGTCTAAAATTCTCTTTCTCTTCCAAAATAATAATGAAAAGATTATTATAATAACCTCTATAACCTTGAAGTTTCTGCCCTATAAAATTCCGAACTCAACCTTAGTCTCAACGATCGACGCAACCTTTGTCTGTTGGCTGCAATAAAATTCGTGGATGTTATTGTTAGAAAATTTAGATAAATTACAAGAACAAAACCTTCAAGGAGATCACATTTTACATATTTTTCTGACCCGCATTCTATTTTAAAAACCAATCAAACGTTAATCAGGAGTATAATAGAATTTTTAAAAAAATATTTTCTGAAAAGTCGCATTATATGTTCTGATGTGATACCAGAATTGTGCAAGATCGATATTTAAAGAAAATGAAACAAAAAGTGTCTTTGCAAATTGCAAGAAATTTTCACTTTCCAAGCAAATAGAAAAATCTGAATTTTGCAAATGAGAAACGGAATCCAAATGGTGAATGTAATTAGATCAATTGAAAACTGCATGTGTACAATAAGCAATTGGGTGCTGATATGCATGTTAGAAATATATTCATTCTCATGCTATAAATTAATTTAGTGATTCATAAAAAATGGTGTCCAAAATATAGAGTTACTAAGACATAGATTAAAGGTTTTCTGTGATAAAGTAAGCCAATTCAATGTTTTAACCATCTGGATAAATTACATCAAAAGTCCGAAATCTAAAAATTCTACTTGAACTGAAAAGAGCTTTTAATATTCAAAATCTTGTAGCAATAGTTTTCCTAAACTTTGGGATAAAATCATCTCACAGTTTCAGGAGAGAATACAGCTAAATGTGTATACAAGTTATTTACAATACTGACGTTTTAACATTTACGTAAAACAGTGACCTTGCAACTTTTATAATCATCCATATGCAAAAAGCAAATCCATTCAACTTTTTAAACATGTTGAAGCTTTAAAAATCCAAACCCAATAACTATTTTATGATACTACAGAGCTTTTAAATTCAAATCATTAATAATAAAATAGACTTGAATTTAATCATTCCATTTTGTAAAAAATGGATTTGATTGCCTTTCTTATTAATATTTATAAATGAAACACTTGAAAAATGTTAAAATAAAAGATATTTCTAAATTTTATTTGAAGAAAAATACCTGCTAATAATATTATCTTGGCCAATTTAAGTTTACTGATAAAACTACAAAGTAGGAGAAATGTTTTATAAAGTAATTACAATGTAAATACTGAGAATATTTAAAGGAATCTAAAAACAAATTTAATATATTCGCATAAAATTTCGAGCAGTAAGACGGAATAAACAGTAACGTATCATTAATCTAATGTAACAATTTAATAAGAATTATATTTTGCCAAAAATAAAATGAAATACAAGCACGACTAACATTTACAGAAATTAAAATCAAGCCCTATAAAACTGCTTTCTAACTCTCAAATGGTTATTCTTTTCTTAATAATTTCGCTTGCTCGCGGCAATAATTAGAGAGGAAATGAACTTAACATTTCGTATAAAAAGAAAAAAAAATCTATGGAATTCTTCATTAATTTTATTTACTGGAATAAGAACTCTAAAATGCATAAAAAATGAATTATTTTTAATTCTAAAAAGTAAATGCAAACTTTCCGAGATTTTGAAAAGTTAGTTTAGTAGGATGTATATAACATTTTCTTCTATTTTCTCAAAAACCAAACAGTTCTTCGAAAAATCTTTTAAAATAATATTGTCACTATTTCTAACTTCCGTGTTGATGTCACAATAAAAAAATCACTCTCTCATTTAAAAGACAGATAATTAAATCAGCGTAAAAATTTCTTGCAGACCTCTCAAAATTTGCTTTGCGAATAATTCAAGCGAATGTCAGATCACTTTAAAAAAATTAATCTAAAGTAATTTAATGTACGCTGCGTTCTTTTTTTTTATTTCGAAAAAACTTTTGTTTAAAATATCAGCGCAGTTATAGAGTTTTAAAATGCTGGGAGTTCTCATATTTTTTTTTCCTCTTTCCTTTTTTTAATTTTTTTGCTTGAACTCTCTTGTTTCTTTCTCCTCCTTTTATTTTCTAAAATAAAACCAAACGCAATTAATTTGGTCATCTGAAAATAGACTTGGTTTTTAATCTATATAGTAAGTCCTTCGGAAGAATTTAGTGATTAAAAAAAATCTTTCTTCTGCGACCAGTTTAATTAAACAATAATTTTTCTTCTATGCCTTTCTCTGATTTATTAGCAACAGATACGATGTGTTTACTTAAAAATAAAAAAGGCACTTAAAAATAAAAAGGAAAACTGCAAGGTCTTGATTTCATCCAGCCTCTTGCTTGAAACTATGTATTTAAAATGAAATTTATTCACCTGTTTTGTTTAATTCAATTGCTGTATTATTTTCATCATCAAAAGCGCTCTGCCCTGAAAAAATCGAATTTAATTTTTTAAGTAAGTGTATAAAATTTTAAATGTTATAAAAGAAATCTTAATCCAGAGGAAACCTTTCCTGAGATAAATATAAGAAACAACAACAGAAACATTTTTAGTACTGCCCTTAGTTTAGTGCTGTACTTAGAATACTTTTTCAAATACCTTTGAAAGTAGAAAATTATACAAATAATTTATCATAAAATGTAATAAAAGACTTATTCCCTAATCGTGCAAGACGTTAATTATTAATAAAAATGTAGCTATACGAGAAAATTAGTTAATCTCAAATCCTGTTGATTAAACTCAAAGAAACTTTATTTTGAATTTAATCAACCAATTACCCTTTCAAGAGGCATCTGCTTTTTATTCCTGACTTTCAGGCTTCCATTAATAATATCATAAATATAGAAATCACCCACTCTGTCATAAAAGAAGAATCAAGTTGTAACTGTATATTTGGTGTAGATATCTTGTACGGATTTGTTTCGGAATAATTTTTAAATAAACTAAACAAAAATCAGACTTGACAGTCATGAAATTTTCTAACAATGTAAAAACAAAATTATCTATGGATAAAACTTCACCCACAGAAGACTTTACTGATAAATGGACAAGAAATAAGGAAAAGTGCCTTCTTAAAATGCAGCAGAATTTTTTGACTAAACTAGGCGTCTATTATTTTACGTCAGCGTGAAGGTACCTTACCCAGATATTGCTTCCCATATGTCATCATGACTGAAAAAATAACTTAGCAACTGCTTATACGTATATGCTCGTTTCGAAGGAACTTCTTAACGTTCATAAATACATGCGTTTCAAATGAAAACCTGTATATATTTCAACTCCTTCTGAAACATTGAAAGTTCTGAAAAAATGAAGATTATAAAGCTTTATTTGATGCATTATTCAAATCATTTCCGCTTTTTATTTCAATTAATACTGTTACGAAATGTACAGGCGCGGTGAGATAGCTTCCCCGCAAAGTAGGTTTAGGGTGTCCATAAAAAGGCAAGGGAAGGCAGGGTTGCCACATCTGGCGAGAAATCGCCCATTTGACGACAAAATTTTCGATATGCCATGGACGAATAGAGAAACTTCTGGAACGAATTCTTACCGGTTTAGCTCAGAATGTTATCGGACGCAAACCGAAAGCTATATAAACCCTGCTGGTCCTCAGTCAGTTAGTGCCTCGTCAAGAGGGCGAGATTGTTAATCTCGAGTTAGTCAGTCCGCGCGGAATCGATCGAGTTGACAGCCGGGCAGCGAATGCCCAGTGGGTCGTCGAGTGCATCGAAAGAGTCTCTTAGTGTATCGCGGTTAGTGGAGAGAGTGTGTTGAGCTCCAGGAACGACTGAACCGAAGAGTCGGGAGCTGTGCTCTGTGTGTCATCGAGTGCATTGCGAGTTGTAGCGTGGAGAGTCTCGAGAGTACGTGGAGTTCCGAGAACGACCGAGCAGAGTCGGGAGCTGTATTCTGGTGCTTTGCAGTGAATCTGTCTCCACCGTTATAGCCTGATAACCTGAAGGCTTCGTCGCTGATTGTTCCAGCGAGTGTATAGTAGATCTTCGACGACTGTGAAACTCGTTAAAAGAAATACAATTGGAAGAAGTTGGATTCCCATATGATAAAAATTGACCGAGATATTTAATTTAAAAATTTCCAGTTTTTTATGTCATTTTCAACTTGCCTTGAGAGATCGGTTAATTAAGTGAGAATAATTCGTCGAAATAAGTTTAAATGCAGTGAAGGAAAAAATGTGTATAATTTAATAGGCCATATAAGGAAGTCATTTGGTGTCTGCATCAGATTTTTTGGTTAAAGAATTTCGAATACATATATGTATGTATGTTTGCTAAAATAAGCATATGTATGTACTCAAATCATTAATTCCTGGCGAATATGCTTTTCGGATTATTGATACTTCTTTTCCTGCATTTCCTATCAAAATTTTAATATATTTTTGAAAGTGCTTTACTTTAATATTTTAATTTTAAAACAAGATAATGCTTTTTTTTTTTTTTTTTTTGAAAAATGTGAATAAAATTTTTTAAGAATCCTTCCTAAGGAAAAAACCGGTAAATTTATTGCATTTGAAAGTGATCTCCTTCGTCGTGTTTACTTCATAAAATTATCGCTTGGAGCTTACCTTAATGATAATTTATATTTTATTGTTAAAATTTGAAAGCTCTGTTTTCTTTTCTTTCTTCTTATGAAGTGAATTCTTGTATTGTTCCTATATAGCTGAAGAAAACACCCTAGAAATATAATGGTACAAAATATAAGTTGGTCTTGCGTAAATTTCATAATGCTTTGCACGTGAAATTGTTCGCTGCTGAGAATTTATTGTTTTATGTTCTTTAAGTAAGCAGATTACAAGAAAAGTGCAACTACTTTCTTCTTCCTCCTCCCCCGCTCTGCTTGTATTCAGTAATCTTCGGTATATGTTTCACCTTAAATTGAAAATTATTTTAATATCTAAAAAACAAATAACTAATGCTTACGCATACAAATGCAAAGAACCACTTAAGTCGCAAAAATGTTTATAATTTTTACGTCATTGATAATTTTTAGCAGCCCATTAAAGCATAAAGTCATTAGATTTGTTAAAAGCTGTAAAATTGATTTGACTGGAAGAATATTACTTTAAAAATTAATGTAACTTTACAATTGGAGATCTATTCTTCAAATTATAAAAAGCTTGCTATTTGCTTCTTCCTCCACAGTTGCCGTATTTCTGTTTACAAGGGAAAAGAAAATTCCCGTATTCCTTTTCCCAACTTTAAGTATCAGCAATCAAAAAGACAAATTTTGTTTGAATATCATACCTCCATGACGAATTGCTGACATTTTCTAAGCAATTACAGCTCATCATTCTATTATCATATTCACAGAAACGAGTTTTGTGAATTTATTTAAATTATACACTTAGGAATCAGTAACTTTCCTTCATACCACTTGCTGTAAGCCTTTGATCGCATGAAATATCTACTCTAACTTTGCACTTAAAAAGAGAGTAGAGATTTCGTAAACAGATTTGATTTCGGAAACTGCGATTATGAAACCTGAGTGGGAAATGAAGTGAAGATCAAAGCTTGAAAGTTAAGCATTGACGGACTGAATAATATTGTCACCTGGAATTATTAAATTTTTTCATGAGTTAATGTCAAATCTTTACCTCTTTTAAGTGGCAGTTCCATTTTTTTAAATTTCATATATCGTGTTTGTAATATAAAAGCTGAATCCTGGTGTAGCTATAATTTTGGGCTATTAAATTGGTTAAGTGCATTTCTAGCTATTATTTATTCAGTGCATCGCGTACAGCGGAGTACAGCGTAATTTAAATCTGGAGGCGTTTAGAAATGTTAGAAATCTTATGAAATGTTCCTTAGTTAAGGCAACTGATCTCTTATAAGCAACTTCAGTAAAGATTTTCATTTCACTCACAAAAATGTGGAGGCAAAAAAATACTCACTATTACATATCTTTATTTATTTAAGTTTTATTATGTACAACAACAAAATTTTATAAATACGTATGAGTTTTAATGGTAACATACGTAATAATAAATTATTAACAAGTTTCTGCAGTCAAAAATTTCAGTTAAAAGAATTTTCACGTTAAAATAAACTCAGAAACAAAATTTAAATTAATGCTAAATGTTTTCTGAAATATTTTAAATGCCTGTTCCACCCTAAAATTTGAAAAAGCAGCTTTGAGAAAATTTCATCTTTTCTCCCTGAATTTTCAAAAACGTTGTACGCGACGAATGTCCGACTTGTCAGCTAAACTTAAATTAATCTCATGTGGGTTTTCAAAAGCTCTTAGCACATCATTTGTAAACAACAAGTATAAAGTATTTGGTTAGTATCTTTTTCTTCAAAGAACAATAATTCACCAAAAAATACTTCGCGAACCTTTTGCTCTTCATTTTTGCTTATTAATTTCACTGATGGGAAACTTCTTTTGAAGTCCTTATTTTTCCCGCGATCGTGATTTCCATAAATGAATCATAACCTCCATTATGACATACTGGACAGTCATCCTGTTCTTTCCAAAATTCTGATTATATTTCCTTCATATAAATAAAAAAATAGGGATGACAATAGAATGAAATAATATAATAATGCAAGAATAAGTTGAAAAAGGATTCATATTCCAAGAAAAAATTTTCATATTCCAAAACGAGGGAATGGTGAAAGCGGGGCTGAGATCTTGCTTATGGCTATTTGTATAATTATATTGATCCATATATGTAGAACTTGTGGGGGTAAGAGCAGTCTCTGGTTTAGTTCTTGAAATACCAAAAATTAGAATTTTTAAGTAATAATGATGTAAAATGTGTGTAGAAGGATATAAAATATTACTTTTAATGGTTAAGAAAAGTTGTTTACAAAGAGGGGCCTAAAATGGATGAATAGTAACATGTATCACCAAGCTCAGAACCCAAATAAAATCAACTTGTAAAGACTTCGAATTTATAAGATTTGACTTGGATTCGTTTATTTGATATTGACAAAGCACTGTAAGGCTATCTGGCCTATGAGGAAAGATTTCTTTGTGGAGGACTTTCTAATAAAAATATTTCTAGAAGTTTATCCTTATTACCAGTTTATTTCGTTTGCCATCATTTTAATCAATAGCTTATTACATTTATTCTCCGTCAATTCCAGATCTAAAGGATTATTCCGCCAAAAAAATCTGATGTATACCACACTTCTTCCAAAACTGCGCCGCTGACTAACCTTACTAATTTAGTGCCGAAATTTCTAGTAGTTTCCTATTCTTAAACTTTATTTTTGGCCATGAGTGATGCTTAGAGGCACTCTTTAAAGTGATGCTTTGAAATGAGTGACGTTTAGTGTGCTTAAATCCGACAGATCTTAGCAAAATTTAGAATCATAAAACAAGTGACGGAAATGCATTCTATTAGATATTACTTCCTGAGATTGCTTACAGTTATAGGAATGCCTTGTCATCCAATACCCATATGAAGTTATAATTTAGTAAGCTCGTGCTATTCATTCAAAAGTCAGTGAATATCAGTCAGCCAAAATCAGCTATCCTGATTTGGTGTCAGCCATTTTCTCGGCAGAAAAACTACAGGCTTTGTTATTATTAGGCATTTTGAAGAATTTCAGTACTTTTTGATGTATTAATTAAGATTTTGATCAACATTTTCTATTAATTTTGTAGAGACATTAGGCATTTTTTGGAAGCAAACAAGATTAAAAATAAGCAAACGCCTTCGCCGGGAATCGAACCACGGACCTCTGGAATACCGGCCCAGCGTGCAGACCACTGCACCACGAAGGCATGCTAGGAAGGCGGGAGAAATACCTTACAAGTTATTATTTCAATACTATGGATGTTTTGTATTGCATCTGTCCATTCAATAATTTTATTAAAAAAATACTTGTTCTCTCCAGAATGCCACTCTCCAAAGATGCATTTAATCAATATGGAGAGAAAAGAATAAACCGGAAAAGGTACATTGGTCCTAAATAATATTATTAGTGTTTTAACTGTACACAAAAAACCATATGCATTTTAAAGCTCTAGTACAGCTCATCAGTTTATAATCTTTCAGAAGAAACTATGAATGCTCATTTCATTGCTCACATGAATACATTTTTAACTATAATGGGATTGGATCTAAAATCATAAAAATTCCTGGTTTAAAACTGCATTCTAAATAGCTCTAGAAAGAACGCAAATCTTCGCTAAGTCGACTTTATTTTTGTTTTCCCGAAGCTGGTCTACGCCAAGAGAGTTTTAGCAACTTATCAACACCATCAACATTCCATAAAAAAAAATTATGCATTCTAAAAGAATGTACGTACTATTTCTTCATTTCAAGTATTTTCTTTAAGAAATCCTAAGTTTCCATCATTTAATTGGCTTAAATCTTCAAACAGATCAGCTATATTGCATTTCGCGATTATTATAGTTTTCAGGGTATCCTCTTCTAACTGATTTCAATGCTTTATTTTTTTTTTTTTAAATATTCAGACAGCAGTTATTGTCGTTCATTTGTTTCTCTTTCTTCATGCAGTATTAGTCTTTCAGAAACTGTATTTTTTAAAGTCTCTTTAGTAAGAAATTTATCTTTTAAATGTATTTTATATCGATCACCTTAGAATTGATGAACAAAACTAGAAATGTTTTTTCGTACTACAATCATTTATATTAGAATAATCCTGAATAGTTCGGCTTTAATTCTCGATAAAATATTCAAAATTTTAAAACTCCTTTTTTTTATTTCTTTGAAACTGATAATTTCATTTTATTTTTTGGTATAAATAACAGAATAATTCAAAAAAATAAAGCAGCAGCATAAAACATCTTACTTTGTAAGTTAAGATGCTTGTATGTAAACATCTTACCTTATAAAAAATTCCAGTTGACAAATAAAAAGAGACTTATGTACCGATTCGTTGAATCCATCCAGAGGTATGTGTTTGTTTCAGAAAAGCGCAAATTAACGGTAGAATAGATAACTGTTAATATCGTCAGTATAATATTTTCCGTGCAAGTTTAATCTTTACAGCTCGTTACAACATGCGTAAATTAACTCCACTAAGCTACTTCCGATAAAAACTTTCAATGTTAGAAAAAGAGGTGAGGTTTCAATGCCCTACTCTGAAACCTCCCCTCTTTTGAAGATAAGTTAATGTTATTAATCCTTCTTTTAGCTCAGCTGGATTGTTTATAGCACAAAATTAGTTATATATTATTTGGTTCATTCAGAAGTTGAACGTTAAAAGTCATAATTTCTTTATCATAATTTCTAAATTTCCATAAATAATCAGGCAACTCTTCCAGTTGCTCATCTGAGGCAAGTGTCTTACTTGACTCATCCTTTTCCCGGCTCTGATTAGAATAATATGTAAACAACTGAGGAAACCCGAACTGAAATCAAATGCAACAACGGATTTATAAATGGTGTCTATAACTGCATTTGTGAACCAAAGATCAGTTACAAGCATTTTAATTACATGTCAATTACATACAACTTAATGCAATTTCAAGCGAAGTTCAGTTCAAAAAATCCAAAGTTCAGTTGTGATCTGTTCAATTACAAAGTAGGGGAAAAAAGCATGAATTAAAAGCAACTTGGAAACGAGAAAACTCTTAGTACACATCTCCTCAATTTCAATTTTTATTGTCGAACCATTAGTTAATTTAGCTATCACACCTTCTCTAAGTATAATACTTAGCAAAATTAATTGTTATCACATTAATTCTCTATCATCAAAATTTTTTCTTTCATGTGTTAATTATCCCCCGACGTTTGCATATTCTACATCATTTTTGAAACTAATGTATATAAAATTCTGCACATGATTTAATTTTATTAAGATACATTGTTGGATTAGAATCTAAAAAGTATTTTTAAAATCATTTCTAACGCATGAGCTCCTTTAAATTTTGTGTCTAAAATGTGAGATTATTAAGCTGTTGAAAATATTTCGGTCCTTATTCCTCCAAAAACATGTGCATGACTATACATAACAAAATTAGTTGTGCTTAAGTAAACTATTTACATAATTCGAGAATACAGAGTCCGGAAATTTTCTATGAGACATATTCTGAAGAAAGGTGCTGGACAAAAATTATCCAGTCATCCAATAAGCCTCATAATCCAGCATGCCAGATAAAGACCCGATTCACCGATTTAAAAGACCAGTTATGAAGTTTAAAACTTCCATAATCCATGCAGATCACAAAGAAAATATATTGCAGTATCACAACCTGGTACACGTGTTTGGAAACTTTTTCTCATATACAAAAATATCTTCAAATCGCTTAAAATATTTCAGAAGTTAAATTGTAATCCCTTCTCAAGTGACTTAATTTTATTGGAATATTTATGTTTCTTTAAAAGTGGCATTTACTCCATTATTCAGTCTTTTGCAAGCGTTCTTCAATCACCCATGAAAAATTTACAGCGATATTAAATTTGTGTTCAAAGCTATCTTTATTACGATGCAGGGTTTCTAAGTGGTTTCGTTAAAAAAAAATGGATAACCCATCTTTGAAGATGCATCAAATACTCTGCTAAGAACAAACCAATTAGATTCTAAATTCTGTGATGAATTCGAAGATTATAGATTTTATCAGGTCCTACAAATGTAATCAAGTGGAGAATTACTTAAGTAATCTAATAGAGAAAACGGCAGGGTAACCTAATGGAGGAAACGTAACTTATTTCTATGCTTTAAAATAGACCGCATATAAACGGATGAAAGATGCCTTCAAAATGAATAATTTCAATAAGAACTGCGACAGAATACCGTAATATTCATGAAAAACAAAAGCTGTATATATGTGCTATTGTTAGAAATTCCTGTATAATCTTTCAAATAATTTTATACATACTTTATGTTTAAAAACTAAATTTGTGTATGACAACAGATCATAAATTCTTAAAACTTCCTGGAAATACATGATTTTACTTTTTCCATGTTTACCGAATTTAAGGAGCATGTAAATCTGAAATGCATTTGTACATTGATATTAATCATTTTCCTCACCGCAGTACACTGGTTACAGCTGAGGTATATTATAAGAAATGTGTACATATACAGATTGATAATCAGGGAAAGAAATATGAGTTTCAGAGAGCTTTTCCCTCAAGCAGAAAAAATGGAGGAGGCTGAACTAAATAAACTAAACACGCTATTCTTCCTAGCACTTTTATTTACAGAAGTGTCTCCAACAACACTCCGTGCGTAGACGGAGACGTGACTAATATGAAGTCGAATGTAACTGTAGTTTATGCAACAGACAAGAATTCTTTCCATGCTTCTTACGTCACGAAACAAATGATGGAAAATATGTGATATTTCCCACGCGTAAGCCGTAACGTGTATGCAAACTCGGTAGTAGTCACGCAACGTGATTTTGCATTAGAATTCAAATCGGACTTCTTTTCTGGAAACTGATATCCGAAGTTGTGTTTTCCAAGCTTCTGGAAAAACTATTTTAAGTTACAACAGTGTTGAGATAATTCTTCCGTATTCAAGTGATAAAAATTTTTATCACTTGTGAATTTTAAATAATTTTGAAATATGAGAAAAAAATAAATTTTAAGAATGTTGCTGGAAGCATCTGAAGTTATTACTAGTTGCTGCATTTTATATGAATATTTCAGTTAAGCTCAGATATAAAAATATGCACTCAAATTCATTAATTTTATTCACATTAATATTATTCATTGATTTCTTTAACGTTTTAATACGTAATTTAATCTTTCATATGCTCTAGTGCACACTCTATAGTTTCTCTAATACTATAATACTAACACGCACAGACATATACATTATATATATATATATATATATATGTAATAATAAATGCACAAGGAAATAACGGAACACTGTAAATGCGTGATTAGACCCATATTGAAGCACTTGCAAAACACCACAGCAGAAGAATGATCTGTTATTTTTTAAGCACTGAAAAAACAAATTTGATGATTCACTTCTTTCACATTATATTGGATTTATCACAAAACGATGATTTGAAGAGCTGAACTAAATTTTCTATTGAGGTTTCAGGCTGCAGGAAACTATCCTTACCGGCTTAATTGTAATATTAAAGCACAAAAAATGAAGTAGGTGTAAAAAAATGAGTGAAATTATTACAGATAAGTAATATGAAATTATGGTAAATACATGTTAAAATTTATGGGTTATTGTGTGTTAAGTATAGTATGATGAGGGTGTACTGGTTCCTTCAACAGAGGCCTGTAATTACCTCTGTACAGTTGTTCCTTTTACCCTCTTCATGCAAGATAATGTTGGAGGCTCTCATTTTATGAATGCATGTAAATTTTTTATATTATTATTATTATTATACTTTTTTATTATGGAATGTATTAATGCAGTTCTCAAAGGCCAGTTACCTTAATGCAAGGAACGGAGGCCTTTTCAAGTAACTGTGTAGGCACCCTGGGCCACCAGTGCAGAGAACACACTGGTTAGCTCAAGAGGACAGCCCTATTGATGGATATGTTTGTTTAGAAGTATTGCGAGGCTTCCAGTTTGGTAAAATCAGGAATTGCAAATGAAAGATAATAACGGTGAAACCATATTTTCTGAAGCTTACTCCTATTATTATATCATGTTAAATTATAATTTATCAGTATGGAAATGGAAATAAGTATCATAAATATTTATGTGCATTACATTTAATTATAAGTAATGATTGTGTAAAAGTTTATTTTGTGATATTCTGTAATAACAAGAACCTTCCCTGAAGAATTATGATTATGTGAATTCTCAAACAAAAAGACTTTTGGACTGAAATGCTGAAAAATTCAATAGGACTCTAAAAATTAAAAATTTATTTTAAAAAAATTGATATTTGTAAATTATACTTTACAGGACCAAAATTTTATGATTTATTTATTTTTATTTTTTTTCATTTGCTAGTGCTTTAACTCTTTGTTTTTAAAAAGGCTTCTCTGTCGCTACGCCTTTTTCTTTTTGAAGGGGGGAATATGTAAGATAAAAATATATGAATCAGAATTATAATATAACTATAAACATTAATTCTTCCTCTCTATTCTAAAATCGTAATAACTTATCTGCATTGCGTCATTGAAATTAATCATGCGATCTTACGTAACCGTTAATACCATATGCCTCTTGACGACCAATCACCGAATTGTAAACCGAAACTTTTCTCTTCGCGTGCTTGCATCTTTCATAACTACGTACTTCAGCTTTTACTCGCTACTGTGCTAAGATGTGATTTCGCTGGCTTGCTTTCTATCCCAACAATATCAAAAATGTAAATCTTCTGTTGAAAGGCACGACTAGAGTGCCAAGTGATTGTGGCCACAAATATCAGCTGGAAATAAAAATGGAATTAAAACTGCTTCGACTGCCAAGTTCTTTAGATATTACCAAGTTAGCATTACTAGCACACTACGCAATCAAATTCTTCTTCAATATGAATCTAAGCACAGATCGACACTGCTCCGTCTTATTTCCCTGTGCTTTTATTATTACATATATATATATATGCGGACATGCCAAAACATACTAAACTACAATAATACTTTAAGAAAAATTAAAAAATTATATAGTATATGCGGACATGCCAAAACTTACTGAGCTACAGTAATACTTTAAGCAAAATTAAAAACTTCCCCTCGAGTTTAATTTTATCACTTTTGTGTAAATATTTATAATTTAATGCATATTTTAACTTTACGCATCATATTCTGAAACCGTTGTCATATCTGAGACTACTGTCCCTCTTTCCTCACATTCGGCTTAGCTTCGTTTTAAAAATGAAGCATCACACTGAGAAATTTAAGTTACAGGCAAACCCGAAGCTGTTGCTATTGTTAAAAAGGAAACTAAGAAATGCATTAAACCGCATTTTTGCCAATTAAGAATAAATTTCTCTATAAGGTAAGAATAAATTATCAGTTTCTTGCTGATATCAATAATGAATGAAGTAATAAAAGGAATAACTCAAAAGAGAAACAAAAGAGAGTATCTCCTTGAACCAAGGGCTCACCAGCGGCCGAGCGGTAAAATCGTTGAGCACTGGTAGTTCGGTCCGAGGTTCGAATCCCGCGAACGGGCTGGCTGCATGGGCGTTTTCGTGGTTTTCCCCATGTGTAACGTGTATACGAGCCAGTTTCCCTTAGAGAGTCCTCCACGTAGGCATCCCTCTCCTTAGGCAGATAGCCCTAGTGTGCTTTGCCGTATTTCTCAATACACCAATACACCTTGAACCAAATGAATATTCACCGCACTTAAAGCAAAAGTAAATAAAACAGGCTTTAGTAAAATAGAGATGAATAAAACAAAGGAAAAAAGTACGAATGAGACTTTACTCAGCAAAGCAATGTAAACAAAAAAAAGGTAATACTGTTTAGATAGTTAATTTCTACTTTAGTTGCTTTGATTTGTTTCCAAGTTTAAAGGTTATGCTTCTCATGGCCTTACTTTTTTTTCTGTTACCTTTGAATAATCAGCTAACAGATGCATTGAAAAATTTTCGATTTGTATTTATTTTTTAATTAGAGGAAGACGTTAAGAAATTGTTATTTAAAAAAAATAAATACTCTCCTGGTTGATTACAGCAAATAATACCAGAACCGTCTGACTTAAAAGAGATTGAAATCATGTAAGACTTACTAAAACAACTAGCACGTATCCACGTTAAAAGAGGGCGAAACCACCAAAACTCGGTATCGACATGTTCACTAAGAGCCGAATACGAGATAAATCACCAGTATTTAGCCATCTTATTCATTCTGCCTCAAGTGTTCTTTAAACATATGAGATATTTCTTAAACACGCAAAGAATTCTTTTATCAAAATGGAAGTGCAAACTCATCATCAGTTCAGGATATTTCTCTAAAATCGGCATACAAATTAATAACAGCATGCAGCAAGGTACTCTTTTACATGATCTTTCGCAAAAATTTTGTTATACATAACTAAATTATGTGGAAGCAGAAAGGTATTGAATTTTATATATCCCATCTGTCCTTACAAACTCATCGAGTTATACAAAGAAAACAGACAAATAGCTCAGAAAATACTTCTCACGGCAATGGACTCTGGATCTGAAAACATAAAAGTATTATTAGACAAATGCCAGGCATTTGTTGCAGGCTATTTTTATTTAGTATTGTAATTTATAATTAACGTCAATTTTCCCCCTTGTTAAAAATTTTCTCATTTTTTGTATGGTTTCAAGCACGTGTTAGATCTTTTAACACTTATAAACTTTCCTGTCAACTATTTCCGACAAACAAAAACTCCCTCCAAACAATAAAATTTAAGGCTAATAGTTGATAAAGCACTCATAAGAACTTCTTTGTTTCGTGTGATCCTGATTAATCCTCGTCGCCAATTTAGTTTTTGTTAACTGCTGGTTCTTCCAAACTTCCAAAAATTATTGGCGCAAGTTTAATATCATCTCTGCCAACTTTCATGGTCGATGTTAAAGCAGCTAAGTACCGATCTTCTACAGTTTATGGACATGTTATACTCATGTTGGGAAATAAATAATTTTTCTTTGCAATGAAACTGAAAAAAAAATTAACTTCATATCGCATGTTTTGAAAATATTTAATTTAGTGATACTTTCGCATCTTGAACAAAAGAATATTTTGCTATAGAGTAGCTAGTGCATCTGTCTTAATTATTTTCACATACATTTTGCAATCAAATTCAATGGGATTGTTAAATGTATATACCAATTAATGAAATTAATAATCCCATACAGATTTATTCCTTAAATTACATCAATTAATGCTCTCTATTTTTTGCTTGTTAGAAAGTTTAATATTTGATTCATATATTACATGTCTGTGGCACACGTGCGTAATATTTCGTAACCATTTCCATGTCGAAACGGTTTGTTCAGCTCTTCATGCAGTCGTAATAAAAAGCGCTTGTCTTTAATTTCATCATCTTGGAGAAAGCCCCAAATCCACTGGTGTTGATTTTTTTTCCAACTTAAAGAACAGACTGAGATCTTAAATGCAAGAGATCGTATTTATTTAATAATTATGCTTGTCTTTCATCAGTTCGACAGTATATTACTGTGAAAATACGAGTATTTTAGGAATATTTATATGTTGCAGAATGCATAAAGTAAAGAGCTACGTTATATCTGAAATCATTAATTTGGGAAATTAAATTAGAATCATGAATAATGTATTTCAGAAAGATTAATCGTAAGCATGTTAATATTTATAGTATATTAAAGGAAAATTTATCGAAATAAGGTACTTTCTTATTAACAACACCACATCAGAAGAATTTTAGAACAAAAAGACAAACATCGCTAAATGTGGCGAATGCTAAATCAGAATGAAAACTTGGGAAATTCGCTTTTGAAAATTTTTAATGCTGAATAAACAAATTGTTTTGCAGAATACCTTAGCATCTTCCTCAGGTATTGCTCATAGGGTCCAAAATAAAATTAAAACATTTTCTTACGCATACATGCAGGTCTAAATTTGTAAGCTCAACCCTGTAAATTTTAAAACTTATTGGAAATAATACCAAACTAAGTACTAAAGTTCTACTTTAAACTAAGTTTAATTCAAAATTCAATCCATGTTTATGATCTCCTGAAGAGAGTATAAATGCTGGAAACTTTGAGTAGTTAACTTCTTTTTAATTACAAAAGTCTGAAAGTTATTTTTTAAAGCCCGCACACTATAATTAGACGGAAGCAATTTCTTCCTTAGCATAGTACATGTAAAATAAAATTTATATATATATATATTTAAATATCTGACTTGTCTGTTTCTTCCTAGAAATGCTTAATGCTTTTAGTACGAAAGCTTTATTCTTAATTAAGGATGGAAATAAATTCCGGAGGTTGCATTAACACTGCCTTGAACTTTTCTCACCTTGATGCCTGTCAGGGGCGCATTCAGCTGTCTGATTTATTCAGAGAAATATTTCATTAAAGCATATTACATGATTTTTTCTTCCCTTTTATTACATTTACTGTAACTGATACGCATATATCTTCAAACCTCTTTATTAAATAAATAGTCGAATTTAGCTGTGCATTTTCTTTAAATTATTGAAAATCAAGCTTGTTTTATTACGGGGAATGACATCATGAAATGCAGTTTTTTTATTTGTTTACCAATTATGTCGAAGCAAGGAGACATAAATATCTGTCTAAACAGAAGAATGTCTCCTGAGGAAAACTAATTATTTTTAACTTATGAAAAAAAATCATACACAAGCCGTGTTTAGTAACACATATAAGGAAAACTATGCTTAACTTCTTATCATTTTATTCATTCATTATCATTCACTTTTTTTGAAATGACATGCCACGTTTTTTTCATATTTCGATTCTACGACTCAAATTATACCAAACTGCCAAGTTTTGTAAAAATCGCACGAGTCGTTTTTAAAAAATTAGCTCTCAAAATTTTAGCTCCTCAATATTAATTGAATTTGATATATATTTATTAATATCTCTTTTTTTATTAAACTTGCTTGATTTCTTCTTCCAGAATTCGAAATTTAGGCTTAATCCAAATATAATTCGCCCGTTTTTTATCACTTATTTTAAAAATTTGTATTTTTAAATACTTTTTATAAATTTTTCGAAAACGGTTTTGTATTTTAACCTATAAAATTTTTAACTTTCTCTTAAAGTAGATGTATTTGTAGGCACACGTGCAGAAAATTAGAGTTTTTTATTCAAAATTTTCTAACGTATACATGAAATTACATATTGGCGCGTTTTGAAATTTGGCACCTTTTTTTGAGCGATAATAACGTCAAATGTGGTTTACGCACTTTGTTAAAATTATTTGAAAGTATGAACTATGACTTTTTCCCCGCTCGCCTGCAATGCAAAAAATCAAAGGAAAATTAGGTTGCTATAAATTAAGAAGTTCACCAAGTAAATTATTCTTGGCACTAACTGAAAAAATACGCCAAGATAAAATATTTGAATTTTGCCGTAAAATTCGCACCAAATTTTACAAAATTTAATATTAAGGCATAATTTGAGTCGTAGAATCGAAATATGGAAGAAAAACTTGCATATCATTTCAGAAAAAGACTAATTTTGTGTCAAAATACCTATGTTAGAAAACTAATGAATATAAATATATGAATATAAATCTAATATATATCCTAAGTCGCGCTTTCCATGTGTTCAGTCAATTTAAATGCATTCAATACCGTACAGAGCAATTTTTGAAATAGGCAGCAGCCCTATAAGTCGTTCGATAACATTGCTACTATTAATGCATCTTTGTGTAATACTCTGCACATGCTTATAGAGCACAATATATCGTAAAAAAGGCGTGATACATACTGTATATTGAAATATGTTGCCACTACAGTTGAAATCAATCTAATTACGCTAATGATGCATAACATTTATTTGTAGAGTATGTCATTTTTAAGTACGTTAAACTGAACAGCTTTGGAGCAGGTAATCAACTATTAAATAATACCATTTATTAACATACGTCAGGTAATTTTACCAAGGTATGTAACTGTATAATATTTATGAAATATATGCACTGCAACAGTGGTAAAGCATTTGTTTGCAAAACACAAAACAACCAGTTAGTTATAATTACAAAATTCCGCTATTATTAGTCAATGTGTAGTAGTATCAAGTATTTATGTTTACAAGTATTTGAAACTTGTATTGTATGCAACGGTCGAGCATAAAATGTATAAGTTAATACTTTATCTGGTACTGAAACTTTAGTCCTGCAACTGTAATAGACAGGTAGCGAATTATTGCTTTGTTTAAAATAGTACAAAAGACTTCAAAATGTTTTAAACAAATATTATGTTGAACAGAACTTGTAAAGAAACAGAGCACGGCCCATGCTACAGATAATCACTGCTTGTGGCACTGCTTAAATAAGAACAGCCAAATCAGTTTCAAGAGTTGGTAGACTTCACAGTTAAATACTGTGCAGCAAGCTAGCTCCGGCTGCTAGAGCATGCAAAGCCGAGATAATTGCATTTAGCTAGAGTTTGCAAAAATCTAAACATGCAGTGCAAATGCCAGAAATTCTCTTGCTGTCTAGATTTAAGAACATCGTGTTAAATACCCTAGAGACTAATTTGCATTCTGGTAAGGAATAAGAAATGTGCAAATTAATTTTAAATGTTAATCAATAGTCTAATATTATAGTTAAACACTAAGCAACAAGCTGGCTCAAATAATGTAACGGCGCGTAAGTATAAAATATCACCTGCTAGAGCATGCAAAGCCGAAATAAGTATATTTAGCTAGAGCTCGCAGAAATCTAACCACGCAGTGCGAATGCCAGAAACTCTGTCGCCCTCAAGATCTAAAACACCAGTTTAAATACTCTATAAAATAATTTGTATTCTGGAGAGAAATACTCAAAGAAGAAGTAAAGATCAAAATCATAATAAATGGCTTAAAATAAGAACCTAACAAAGGCATATCGTTGTATATATTCTTATTGTACTGGCTATTGTTGTATACATTCTTATTGTACTGTTGTTTTCTTATTTTCATCCTTATTGTACTGTCCTCGTCACAACATAAAATACATACATTTACTTTAATTGACTAGATATAAGGACTGAAATGTGCATTTCTGAACCAGCTGTCTGGTCAGTGTTACAAATGCAATTGTTAAAAAGAAAATAATTAAAATATGCAAAGTAAAAGTTATTTGATTATTTCTTAAGTTTTAAATGCAGGCTTTAAGCTAAGGGAACAGAAACAAAAAGAAACAAGCTCTATCAATACAATGAAGCATTTTAAATTCTAATGTAAGAGCTCAACAAGTAAAAACTCAAAAACTCAATTGTAGTCCCCATGTATGAAATAAAAACAGACAGAGAATAGTAGAAAATTATTTTTCTGAAATCCTACTATTTAGGTTTTTCCCGACAAAGCGCGGTTACCAGAGTAAACTTGTGGGTCCAAATTGCTCACATAAACTTGATTTGACTTGATTTTATATTTTGTTTTGCGTTCAGTTGATGAATCTCTAACGAAACGTCCCTTTATTAATTTTGCTGAATATGAGAAGTAGAAATGTAATGAGAATTCTCCAAAAACCTTTACACAGTTCTACAAGTTTACTTATAGTATTGTGTTTACGAACATCCTTGTAATAACTCATTAAATCTACGTTATTTTCAATGTAAGTGCACTTACTTTCCTATGTAAGAATGAATTCAACGAATATCTGCTGAAAGCTATAAAAGATGTTTAATCAAAAAGTCCATACATTTAATGACGAAGATAGTAACAGCAATTTTTGCTTAAGAAGTCCACTTAACAAATTCCTGATGAAATCTCTAAGCTTAGTTTAATCAAACCATTGTGTACCGGCAGTGAAACCATAAGCTACTTTTAATCAAATCAAAACACAATGAACTGAAAAGAATTCTCGGCTTTCACTTCAGGACTGAATCAACAATTTTCGAGCAAACTCCTCGATGCTTGAAGCACCCTCATCTTTGTTCGTCGAAATTTGTTCATTAATTTTCGAGCACAAAATATTTGCAAATTAATGAGCAACAACTTTTATCTAGCGAATAACATAACAAATTAATACATTTAAAAACATAGTAGTATAAAAAGAAGAATAATAAAATATCAGTGACCAAAAGTAGACAACCCCCCCCCCGCAAACTTTGAATGAAAATTGAAATTTATTGTAATATAATTAAATTACTAAAAGAAGTAATAAGGTCACATTCTGCTATGTAAGAATGTTATTTAGTAGTGTACAAAATATAAGAAAGTTTCTTGTTGAGACATTTTTATATTTCCTTTTATATGAAACTGAGGTTCCATAAAAACATCGAAAAACTATCCTTAGAGTAATAATATGCAAAAAAAAAAAGAAAAAAAAAATACTAATTAATATAATTTCACTGTAATTAAAACCGTAAACTTTCGGAAAAGGAAAGATAAAAATTGTGCAATGCCCTCGCTTGGACTCGAAATCCAACCCTTCCGATGCTAGCCCAACATGCTATCCCGTTGCAGCACGAAAGCACACCTTCTAGAAGGAGAAAACCCTTAAATCCCCCTACATGTACAGGGCAATTGGAGAGACTGGGAACCAACAGCCAAACTCTGGTCGTAACGAATTATCGTCCACCACCGTTTTAGTTCTGAAGCCATTTGCAGAATCATTAGGTTTTTTTCGGAATGAAAAGGATGAAAAGAATACAGTACCCTGCTGGGACTCGAGCTCCAAATATTCTGATGCTAGCGGGACGTGCTTTTCGGTAAAGCGAGAGAAAAAAACTAACAAAATTATATAGTGATTATTCTGCTTAAAAAAAAATCGGAAATATCATAGTCAGAAGTTCTATTCTCAGAATATAACTTGAATGTCTAATCACTTGTCGATAATACTGCGATTCACTACAACTGGCATGAATACTTAATAGTACAGATTATGTTCACCTTTTTGTAGCGAGGGACGGAAGATAAACTCCACTGTAAATAAATTAAGAGCACCATGGTTTTAAGAACTTAAAAGAACGAGTTACTGAATTATTAATACGCACTATGGGTGCAGCAATTAAAAAGATGCCAGTCGTTATTGGAAAGAGTAGAAAACCTAGATATTTAAAAGGAGTTTACCTTTCACTTATCATAATAACAAGAATAGAGAGAAAGAGCAGAAAACCGCGATGTTTAAAAGGAGTCAAATTACACTTCAGTTATCATAACAACAAGAATTCATAGATGACAAGGAATATTTTTCTGATTTCCTTTTGAAATGGGACAGAAAACTGGAAAACAAAAACAAAAAAAAAAAAAAAAAAAAAAAAAAAAAAAAAAACGTTTTGCTGGTAGATAACTGTGCTAATATATATTTTTCTCAAAAACATTAAATTAGCGTTTCTTTCTACATGTACGACTTCTATCATACAGCCTTAGACTAAGCTATTAGCAAAGCTTTCAAATCTAAGAGCAGGAGAGGTTTTGTTCAAAAACGGTTAAGAAAACTGAATCTTGTGGAAATGTAAGCATTTCGAAGAAGATGGCTAAGTCGATAAATTTGCTTGAGGCTCTGCATATTATAGCCAAATCACAGGATGAAGTCTCCCAAAACACAGTTAGAAACTGCTTTAGGAAATGTATTTTTAATCTAGAAGAAGCAACAAATGAATTCCATACCATTTCTAACATTTCAGACATCAGTGAGAAAAATTGAGAAGATTCGTTTTTAGAATGCGTTGAAATTTATGATTATATTGAGACAGCGTGTGAAAACTCTGATTACAATATTATAGAAAAAAAAAATTAACTAGCTGCTGAAACTGAAACTGACAGTGGAAGTGACTATATGTCAACCTCAGCTGAATCAAGAAAAGCGCTGCACACTCTAAGAACTCTTGAACTGAATGGTGGAGATCAGAAAAGCTGCCAACAGTTTTACGAACTTGAAAATACAATTGAAAGTCTGTTGACGAACAATGCGAAACAAATACGGATAGAATAGTTCTTTGTGAAAGTTTGAAATTTCATCAGGTATGTAATTATAAAATCTTTTTAAAAAAGTAAATTAAAATAAATTTCCAAGTTTTGTGAATATTTTAATTTCAGCATTAATTTTTGTATTGATACGTTGGTATTAACTATTATATTAACTGTTAGTTACTTTACTATCTTATGAAATTCTTACGAAATATCTTACGAAATTAAACATCCAAATCTGATGTTGTGATTTGCAATAGGGAAATCAACGTTTATTAAACTCAGTCGCTTCTTATTAAACTCAAATATGCTTGGAATGAAACCGATTTTAGTAAGCGGCGGGAACTGCATTCTAAAATATCATAAAATTTTGCCAACTTTGCGCTGAATATTTGTCCCTAAGGCCTTTTAGGCGTCTATATCTAATCTTGTGTTAACTCTAGGCTATTTTACCAAGTAAAACGTCAATTAATTCATAATTATAAATTATCGAATATAATAATGGAATTAAACACTTAATGATACAATGAATGGTTGCAAATTTAATATTATATAAAATTCGCATTAAGTAAACTTAAAAATTATCACAAAATGCATATTTAAACAAATGAAGGTAGTTTGCACAATTTCAAAATCCGCAAACTCTAATATACAATAAATAAACAATAATATCAACTTAAACGAGATTGCATATGAGATTCAGAGTTATATTTTAAGATGATTAAAGAATTTTGCTTTGACCTAAATTCAATAAAGGTAGAAACCACTTTTTCGCAAATGTAACGAGATATTAATCTGATGAAGGTAATATAAATTGTGTTTATGTGTTATATAATATAATATAACACATAAACACAAAGAGCATAAACATAAGATAATCTGCAGTTCTCTCTTTCAGCATGCTATTAATTAAAGACATATGAAAGAATGTTTAACTGGAGCATTGTGCAGCTAATAATACTGAAAAGCATTACAACGACCTCAAACGTATGAAAGGGCAAACCTAAATATCTTGTTACTAACGCATGCGAACTCTGAAAGCAACAAAGAACACAAGATCATCCGCCCATCATTTTACAGATATTTCAGCCTAAAATTATCTGTTTATCCTTTGTTTAGATATTATTGATAGAGGAAACGAGCGGCTTCGCATTGAATCTTCCTGGCTGTGCTGAAGATAGATGAGCTCATGGCTGACAGTAGTTACACTAAGGATTAAAGTGCTTTCCCCAATGCAAAAGAGGGATATGGTCTTTTCTGCAGCTTCGCTTTTCATCACCTTTATCATCAATACGTTCTCCTTCGAATAGTTTTGATTATTCTGCTATAATACATAGGGTTTTAAATTATCTGATAGGATGAAAGAGCTCGTTATACTGCAACGATGCTTAAATATTTCTTGGACAATAGTTTGCAAGCTGAAACGCAGAAGGGAAATTTAATGCGAATTGATGCAATGAACTATGTTGCAGAATCAGGTAGCCATTAAGTAAAATATATGTAGCAAACATATTTTTAAAAAGATAAAAATACATCTTAAAAACATTTTGAAGAGTATTTTCACTTTAAAGCATTTTACTTCAATACCAAATTTCTTCCATTGGCGTTCAATTGTTACTAAACCATCATTTTTAGAAAGAATAATTACCATCTCTTTTCCTTAGAACAACAGCTTAAACTTTTACAGTGAATTCTATTTTTATTCAGATTTTGTATGATCAACTGAAACAAATTTCCAACATTGCTATCTTAAGATTAAGTTCACATTCATCCCTGTCGGGAAAATAATCGAGAATTTAACTAAAGCTATTTAGTAATTTTATAAAGTCTTTTGCAACACAAAAAAAAAAAAATTAGACATAAAATTATTTCAGAGAAAATATTTTCTAACAAGTGATGGTAAATTTTTTCGAAGATTAGGTTAAACATTATTAAATGAAATTCTAGCCCGAGTTTTAATTCGAGGTATCTTAAATCTTCTAAATATTTAATCTGACAACATTCTTTTATTATCATCTTATCTCGTGAATTACTTCAAAAGAAAAAAAAAAGAATTAAACCACTTTTCTTATTAGAATAAACTTAACTGTGCTGCTTGTTTAATAAAACAGAAAATAATAAAAGCATTAGTGTTAAGTAGTTTAACATATTAAAAAAAATTAGGTGTGAAAGTAAACAATTAGGCTATATCAAAATTATCTTCGCAATGATGATAAAAATAGTAAACAGTTTCGATAAAAGTAATTTCTTTTTTTTATAAAAAAGCATGTGAATTAGTTTATAATTTTGTTCACATTTTGAAATGTTTCACCTGAATATTGGTTTTAAATTAAATGCATGAAAAATTTGTTTTTTTTTTAAATGAAATTTGTATATCATATCATTTATATACTTTTAACCCATGTATTTCTTTCGTTCCATTAAAAGCAAGTCAAACTGCCGTATTTCGATAAATAAACCCACACAGAAGGTATATTTTGATTTATAACTACGGAACAAAGTATCTAAATGGGGTAGCCAATATAGGCTTATGGAGGAACCTCATTACAAGAAGTAGAGTAGTTCGAAATCCCACCGCCATCGGGAGGGAACGCGTGTTAACCATGGCTTACAAACAATCGTCACCAAATCACATCACCAGCTCTTATCCGCTCTTTGCTCATTTCTTTTTTTCCAATTTGTCCAACTCGCATTCAGAAGTTCAGACACTGGCTCTGATATTTTCTTACTTTAATGGCAAGCATGTTTCCTTGTTCTTTCGTTTTATTTTCCGAATCAGTGGCATTTCTTTGGGAAAGTTTTCCTTGGCTTAAAAATACTGCTTTAACATGGATGTTCGAAATTGCTCCTAATTTAGCATAAGATCTACTTCCGCAAAAATATTTATGGAACTAAGTAATATGCTGCTTTGTTCATCGTTGTTTGTTTTAGACGCTTAGGTTTACATGAATTTCAAAATAAAGGAAATATTTCGTTTTAATCGGAAAAAGATAAAACCAGAAGGAAAAAAATAACATTATTAACTAAATGAAACCAATGAAATAGTTGAAATAGTATTCTTAAAATTTGCTTTGCAAAGTATAACATAAAAGAAAAATATCTATTTCTTATTTATATGTAAACCATTAATTCTTAACATATTATGCTTAGTATTCTACTTGAAAACCTGGGTAAATGCATGTATGCATGTAACTGGTGCGCTTATCATGTACAAAGATAAAATCACGGTTATAATATAACAATAGGAAAACGTCTTTTGGGCCTTTTTGAAATTGACTTTAAATTTCTTACTTATATGTATATAAAATCACTCATCGATCCAACTCATCCAACAGCTGCAATATTCAACTGGCTTTATTTTTACACATTTTCCTTTTATTTCAGTTTTTCTATTTATTACCAATGAATTATGTAACAGTTTACTGAATTAAGTAACAGAATGCAGCTTACAGCGAGAATAAGTAACAATTTAAAAATTGAATGTTTTACTGCATTACAGTATAAATGACTTTATATTTCGAATTGTTCTATTACTCTGATTCTGTTATTTTCCCTTACATAGACCCTCTCACAAAACTAACAGGACGTTTTTCTCAATTTGAAGAGCAATGAGAAAGGAAAAAGGAAACTCCAAATACAAATTTTTAAATTAAAAGAAGAGTGTATGGTATAAAAGTTTAGATGCGGTAACCTATTTCGAAAAAATAATATGTACTCGTTGTTCAGCGCTTGCTTAATGAATGATAGATATAGCAATAGAGATCAGTAATTTAGAGTTAATATGAAATTGCACCCGGGAGACAAAATTTTGCACTGTTCAGGTTAAACACTTCTAGTAACAGTAAGTTAAATTAAACGAGTTTAAAAAAGATCGATCTTTTAATGAGTCGATAATTTTTAGATGGAATTTTGACTAGATGGGATTTTTGCGAAAAAATAAATGTTTCTCCGCCAAACTATCTTCTAAGCCTGATCTACCTGAAAGCTCAGTTTCAGAATATAGTGCTTTCACTGTTTGGTCTCAGTCATTTTATTTAGGACATGAAAAAGGAGACATGAAAACTGTGGAATGTCCTTTCCCGGACACGAAATCTGGACCTTTCAATTGCTAGCCGGAATTTTTCGATTGCTAGACGGAAAGTATTTTCGAGTTACACTACAAAAACATGTGGTAAGGAGGGACAAAAAATCTTACATTTTCTGCCAGTTAAAGGATGACTGGGGAGGCCGGAACTAAGTCGTCTGGTGATGACGAATTATCGTCAACCAACGTTTTAGTTCAAACGCCTCTCGTAACATCACTAGGTTTGTCGAAGAAGGAAACTTGAAAAATATGCAGTGCCCTGGCGAAGTTTCGAACTCCAGACAATACAATTGCTAGTCGGACGTGCTTTTCATTACCCAACGAAGGCATGCAGTAAGGAAGAGGAAATTATCCTACAAGATGGCAAATGCTATGTGAAAACATAACAGATGTGTCAGTTCAGATGGGTCCTTCTTCAGCTGATGAGAAACAAATGTTAGCTAAAGTTACTCAGTGTCATACGTAGAAATAGACGACTGCTATAAATGTGAATTTTCCAAACCATTTAAATAGTAGTTAATGAAAAATAAGTCCTTGTTCTGACTGTCTTGTAAAATCCATAATAGCGTTTGCAAACACGTTCTTTTCTCCTCTGAAATATTTTCATTTTCATTTGTGATTTTGGCATATTTTGCCTCTCTATTTCTCGGAGTTTGAAACTGTACTTCTGTTTTTTCGTTTTTGAATGTGGTTTATTCCGTATTGAATATGGTATGAATTTTAAACATACTTTTTATTTTACTTTGTTTTGTTACCAACACTTGTTGCTGCTGTCTGCGAACATGCTTTATTACCAACACTTGTGTACTTTATTACCAACCAATGTACTTTATTACCAACACTTGTTGCTGCTGTCTGCGAACAACTGGATTAGGTTTTGAAATGTTCTTTTTTTTATATTTATTCATTTACATATATATAATTTCAAACAATATTTTTCATTGCATAAAAACTAGAAATGAACATTTTTATTTAACTGTAATAAAGCCTATTATTTCTTATTAAAATGGGGGAATGCTCAGTTAGCTACGAAGTAAAAGGAATTAAACAAGTAAAGATAATGAAAATATCAGCCCAATTAATCATCATTAGAAAGTAAAGATAATCACGTATCTCTTCTGAAGCAAAGTTACATTTCATGTTGCAGGGTGCAGTGGGACGAGAAAAGAAGAATCCTTCTAATCAAAGATATACAAGTTTGTCAAACAGTTCCAATCTAAAAATTCGATTTGTAAAGCTAGTAAGTAATCAGTATAGAGAAATTTAAATGTAAGTGACATAAAAACGTCCTAGGTTTTAAAAAAAAGAGCGATCGAAAGTTATTCCGATCTCCTTTGATTAAAAAAAATGTAGTAAAATGTTCAGCAATGAATTAATGAAAGACCATGAGAGCAAATTTGAAATCAATCGATATGAAAGAAGGAAAACTGCTCCAAAAGAAGTAGCGAAATACAGGAGAGCTTAGAGCAAACAAATGTAGAAAAAATAATGAATAATGCAAATGAATGCAACAAAAAAAAAAAAAAAAAAAAAAAAAAAAAACGTAAAGGGGGAAAAAAGAAACCCTTCAACCTTGAAAACTTCAGAATAACATTTTAAAGCCTAGTTCTCCATTAAATTTTTGAAAAAAAATAAAATGCATAAAAATTAAACGTGTAAAAATACGTCGCTTTTCTTCCTGGATGAAAACAAGATATACTTTTGTCAACCCAGATAATTAAGTTTAAAAATCTCAGTAAGCATTCCAAATTTAGAAGCAAAGTAGTTTATTTTTATAACAGAATAAAAGAAAAATATCAAAATATTTCTTAAAAAACATATTACGCGTATAAAATTCAAAAAAAAAATATCTAAAGAAGTTTGCGATTGGTATTAAGAAATTTCATCGTAACTATTAGAGTTTATTTGCGAAATGGAAGATAAAAAAACACATGAAGGAGCTTTAAAAGTTCTGGAATTGATCTGCTATAGGTAACAGAAAGTTATTTTATTAAGGAACTCATGGTTATTTTAGAAGTCAAATAACAAAAATCAGCCTTATATTTGCAAATTTTTTCCAGGACTAGGTAACACTTATTTTTGTTGTTTAACTTCTAATATAATCGTTGTTCGGCGTGTTATTTTAACCTAAACTCATGGTGTTATGTAATATATGTCGCAAACTGTTGTTAACAAAGTTCGAAATAAAATGACGACTTAAATGATCAGCTTAAATTTTTATTCAACAAAAGAGTTTTATTTTATCAAACATAACCGGACATTCTTATTCATTTATTCAATTATTATTAACGACAATATCTAATTATGTAAAAGTCGATAAAACCCTATAGTATCGATTTTTAATATCTCGGAACTGAAAACAACAATCCATCTTCAAAGTGTTAAAAAATCATCTATTCTTTCTTTGGGAGATCACTATTATGCATTTTGAGCTAGTTAACTGATTATGACAATGTATGCAAGGACTTTCTGCTTTAGGTGTGTGTATTTATTCATGGCAAAGCACACTAGGGCTATCTGCCTAAGGAGAGGGATGCCTTCGTGGAGGACTTTCTAAGGGAAACTGACTCGTATACAAGTTACACATGGGGGAAAACCACGAAAACGCCCATGCAGCCAGCCCTTTCGCGGGATTCGAACCTCGGACCGAACTACCAGTGTTCAGCGACTTTACCGCTCGGCCGCTGGTGGGCTTGTCTGCTTTAGGATTAGTGTTTTCTTGGAAGATTTTTTAAAGAAAACTGGATCGTATTTTTCATTACTCAAAGTAAAAAGCACGAAAACTCCCGTACAACCACCTCCTTAGTCAATAACTGAACACAGAACAAATTGAGATAGCTTATAGCTTTTATCATGCTCCGCCGCTTGTGGGCATCGATTGATAAAAAATGCTCGTTGCTGTAGAATTTCGAAAAACAGAAAACTATAACTTTTTCGTGGGTGTCCTGGTTTCCTATTTAATAACTTTAAAAGAATTAAGATACAACAATCAAGATATATATATATATAAAAGTAGCAAGACAACATGACCTTTATACGAAAGAGGCGAAACATGATCATTCCCAATTATTGCGAATTTTAGAATAAAACTAATTCCGTTTGATAAGTCAGCCTTCTTTCACGAGATTGCTAACAGTTAATTCTCTTTATTTTCTTGAAATTATAACTTTTTTATAGATTTTTCTAATTTTTCGTAATTTGAGTTTTGTGTGATTTACATTAAAATTTTAAAATTCTTCTAAGTCCATTATATGTTTTAACAATTTTCTTTAACTCTTCCTAAGAATTAACGTTAACCTTAAATAGATTCAATTTCAATAATATTTACTCTTCATTTCCTAGGACATAATCATAAATAAAAACATTATTAGTTGATTTTATATATACACAGAGAGAGAGAGAGAGAAATAAAAACCTGTTGCCCGAGAAATTACTGAAATTCAGAACTGGGAGAGCTGGGTAAAGTCCTACTGTAATATACAAGATTGTAAGGTATGAAATTTGAAAAGTAATAATCTTGTGTTTGACGTCGATTTAGTCAAGATCTCAATCGATTTTGAGAGTAAACAGGTACAGGTCCCTCTTTCATCAGGAGCAAAGAAATCTGCAAGTCTGGAAAGCGGCAGGCGCCACATTCGTATTTATAGCCCACGGCAGTAAAGCGAACGGGAACATAGCGCCATCTGTCGGCATAAATGGTAATGAAGCTGAAAAATTAAGTTAAAAGAATTTTAAGAGTGTTATGAAGGACGGGATTGGCCTTAAAGTTGTTAACCAAGCAAGATAAATCTTTGTAAATGTGAAAATCTTCAAGAAAATCCAATTCGCCATTTAAGGAAGATTTTGAATAATTTCTGTAGACCAAAGTTAAAATTCTGATGAAATTTCTAACTATGATTAACTATAGAAGACTTGTTCGTTTCGCTTTTTCTAACATAAGATTCGTATTCCCTGATGCGAAACTTTTAGTTTGGCCGATATATCTCAAACTACACTCACACGATATGCTATAAATTCCGCATGAAGTTAAGTCAGACATGGAATCTTTAAGAATCAAACCATAGATTTTATTGATAAGCTGAAAGTGACTTGAAAATTAAACTTCTGAAGATTCCATGCAATTGTTTAACTGACAGAAAGATGAAATAGAAACACAAGGTTATTAATGTTATTTCTAATAGGGAAATGTCTTCTTTGACGGCAAAAAGAGAATATTTTTAAGGCTTTATCAATGATCACGGGAGGAAATCTTCGGTCAATGACAATATATCCCAAGTAATTAAGTTCATTAGCAAGCAAAGATTCCGAAGAACAAACTTTGAGAGCGCGAAATACGTAACAGTAAAAAGAAGCTATTTTTTAATAACGTTTTTTAATCCAACACTTAAGTATGATAAAAAAATTAAATCTTACGAGATTTCACATACCTCCAGTGCTTCTATCACAGTGATCGCCAAGCCGTCGATCGCGAGCTACTGTTATCTCGAGGGGACATTTTCTGTAGATCGCAGTAACGCTGCGGTTGGCTAACCTAGATTTCGCCGTTGAGCTGTCGCTGACAACTGCTTGTTTCTCCCGCGCAACTGCCATTGTCAACCTCATCTCATAGTTGATTGTATACGCGTGTTATGTTTTTCGCGTGTATATCAGACATTTGCTAACTTGGATAGCTTGATTTACGCATTCGTACCAAGCTAGGTCTATTCTAACGATGGCGTTTTCAAGCAAAAAACTTATCACTTTCATTCGGAATGGGAAACCGATTACTTCTTTACCTAGGTAATGTGTGTGTTTATTTTGCTATGCAAGTGTATCAATACGTAAGAAAGTTGTGAATTCGACAGACAATTGATTTTCAAGATGACAGTGAGGCAGTGGAGTTGGAACTAATTGATTTTCAAGGTCTGTAAAATTGCTTTCTTCAAAGAATGAAAATATTTGGTCTCTTGTTCCTAAAGAAAATGTCTAATTTTGGTCCAGGTTTCTTTCAAAGTGAAGGCAATATTCAGCTCTACATATGTGTGTGAGATTTTTTTTCCAGTATGAAATTTATTAAAAATAAGTACAGAAAAAGACTCACTGATGAACACCTGGACAACTGTATTCGAATAGCAGCCATTACATACTCTACCAACACTAAAACTTTTCGATGACAAAAAAAAAAAAAAAAAGAGTTCCATGATTCTCATTAAAGTTAATAAGTCTGATAAAAAAAATCTGTCATTACATTTATAATTTATTACTAGCTATACATCAATTTCTTTCTTATGTACAGTTCAATTTCAGTTTCTTTTCCTTATACACAGTTTAATTAAAATTAATTTCATGTTTACTAGAAATGTGGGTTTATAGGCAATAAGTAAATCTAATTTTTTTTTTAAATGATAGTTCTTTTGCTTGGTAGCTCACAGTAGAATTTAAAAACTGTACAGTAGCTCAGAAGCTTCATAAGTTTGGCGACCACTGCTCTAGTACATAGTAAGTAATCTAGGGAAGGAATTGGAAATTAGTCATGATCGAGGAAATATCAAAATGGACTTGTGTAAAGAATACAGCCTTCACACTGTTAAAGAAGAATTAGGATTTAGATCGCGTATTTGATGCTCGGTGTTTTGATGATAGACAAAAAGTTGTTGTTGATTTTTATTATATTTTTTATTAGTATAAGAGGTGTTCAAATGAAAAGGTCCGAAACATCGTAACAACCAAACCGGTTTAAATTTGAACATGCCGCTGTGACATAGCGTAGTGAGACATCTAACATCTAACATCAGAGTGGACATCTAAGGACGCGAATGTAATATCCGACGCAGTTGTGCGCATGCGCAAGTGCCAGCACATGACATCGTAGTGAAGTAGGCAGTTGTGTGTTCCGTCCAATTGACGCGTCAGTGCGTGTGATGACATTTTGGCGTTCACATTGCAAAATTCGACGACTGAGGAGTAGCAAGATGTAATCAGATTTCTTGAATGTGGAAAGGGTTAAAGCGGCCGACATTCATCACTGGACGGTAGCCGAACACGGAACAGACTGTGAGAAAATGGAGTCAGTGACAACTCAGTGAGAAAATGGAGTGCCAGTTTTCGTGAAGGCTTGGAGTGTTTGAGCGATGGTCCGAGACCAGGCCAGGTAAAAACGGTAATCCCGGCCGAACTCATCGACAAGGTGAACGACTTGATGAGAAGTAATATCTCAAATGGAAGCGCTTCAACTCGGACGTCGAACTGAAGGACACAGTGGAGGAATGGCTCCTGTCATAGCTACAGGAATTCTGGGAAGAGGGAATCCTTCAGCTCGTTAAAGAGTGGGATAGTTGTGCTCAGGCCTTTGGTGATTACTTGTGAATAATGGCTTCAGTACATCTATAGTGCCGTTTCGTACCTTTTCATTTGAACATCCCTAATATTATTATCAAATACCCTCAGAACTACAACACTAGAAATTGGAGTGGACTTCAAGTTGGTAAGAAACATTAACAGATGCACCCATGCTCATCATTTAACAGGCCAAAATATTTTTAAAGTAAATTTCATTATTACGAATTACAAATCTGGACAATCATTGGCATATGAATAAAACTCCAATAAATTAATTCAGTCTCCACCTTTGATAGGAAATTCTACAGAATAGAACAATTATTACAAAAAGGCATATGTTCGGTCGTTGTGCCATCTGTAAAGTGAACTGCGGGGAGAGAGAGGAATTGAACTCTAAAATATTTCGATTACAGCATATCACTTTGAAGAAAATTTTATCATTAAATATCTTCTTTATATTTTAAATGCGTTAAAGTATTTTACAATATAAAAGAAATCTTACGTATATTATTTAATTTAGTTTCTTAGGTAAAATATAACAACTACTGCTGTCAACACATAAAACTAAATCTTTACTATTCAGTAACATTAAAAAATCAACTCAAAAAAATTTCATCTCTGAAAGACCAGGCGTTTATTTCTGCATTTCTTTCTCGAACACAGAGTCATATAAAAGGAATGTTATCAAACTTTAATTAAAATATTATCTTGTGAATAAAATAAAAAAAAGTGTTTGAGAAGTATATAAGGAGGCTTGCAATCTATATATTAGCATAAAATTTGATTACAATCTTTAGATATTACTTTTCATGCAAGTGATAGTATGAGGACGAATTATCGTCAAATGTATTGTCATATTTCCATCTGCTTTTTAAACATACGGTGCATATCTTTTATAAAAAATGACATTATGGTATAAAATGTTTGCAAAATATTATGAAGAAGTCCAGGTGAAATGGTTTTTTGAAAGATAAACTTACAATTACATTCAAAAAACTATTTTTATGAAATTGCAGCTAAATTTGAGATTATATTCATCGCTGATTGGCACCAATGTCTGTGTATGTCGGATGCGATTTTATAGAAAGACAATAACACCTCGAAGAGATATTTAAAAAAAGGACACTTCTATATTTGCCTTTCTAGTTGATACATGTTTGAATAGCTTACAAGATATATGTAGGTAAAAAATTAAACTTAGTTTCGAGAATCAGCTAAAAAATGTATTGATAATTAAAACCGTTCATAAATTTGAATTGATGCAAACGGAATAGAAAGTCTAGTTTATATAAGCTTTTCTTCCTAGCAGTGTTTTTAAGCTCTCATTTTCCTTGGTAACAATTAATAATTTAAATTTGAATTAGAGGTGATATGCAAAAACGTATTTATATACTATTTTTAAGCTGAACTTTTATTCCTATTAAAATATCTTTCATTGCTACATTCTTAGCGAATTCCAAAACTTACGTGCAGGTCCGGATGATTTTTATAACGACAGCTCAGTTCGCAATACAAACAGACATCCCGGCAATAGCTACGTTGCAGTCAGGCTAAAATTAAAATTCTACTGGAAAACGAGGAAGTACCGCTGCCTTACAAACGGGCTCGAATAAATAATTAACTTCCAAGTACGTATACTGAAGGAAACTACTTCAACTAATGACATTTTAAATAAATGGCAATGCAGAATTTTCACAGACCTATAGCTGAAATAAACCTGCTAAATAAATTTCAAAAATATGCAGAATTGTAGAAAATGTAACGCGTAGAGAGCGGCAGTAAGTATTGGGGATAAACCCAACGTTCAGAGATTAAGCATACAAATTATCAAAGCTGACGAAGAAAAGGAACTTGCATGATGCTCTTTATGAAAGGAAATTTATCTGAGATTCTGCTGATGCTTTTGCTAACTTTCGCTTCGTTATTTAAAAATTACGCCTTGAGACTGGTTGTTCGAGTATGGTAAACGGCGCGATAGCTATCTGCCGAGGAAAGGGATGCCTTTGTGAAGGATTTTTCTAAGAGAACCTGGCTCGTATTCGCGTTGCCATGGGAAAAAAACCACGAAACTTGAGTTCGAACCTGAGATGAACTATCAGTATAAAACAATCTCTAACCGCTGGGCCTCTATTGGGGTTGTAGGTTAAGGAGTCCCTAGACACTAATCCTAGCGGATCCTTTCAGGATATAAAAATAAACAAAGTACATTTCTTTCACATGTGACAAAATCACAAAATGAACTAATAAACCGTATTCTCGAATAGAGAAAAGCCACGATAAGGTGCAGCATAAATAAAATGTACGGATGCGCGAACTGACTGCTGTGAAATCAATGCCATTTTGCACGTATACAATTTAAACTGCTTGCCCCACAACATCAGCAAACAGCTCTTTTTAACGCGATATGATCTATGCCTTTTCCGCTAGGAATTCTTTATATTATCCGTTGAGAATGATTTTTGTGGCAAGGTTGTTATTCATTTAAAATTTTCGGTTTCTCCCCGAGCTTCATGGCTTCTAATTTATTGTTTAAAATCCTTTACGGTTAGCACTTATTCTTGCGCCAGGTTCTGATTTAGAATTAAATTACTAAGCAACAAATAGATTTGTCGAGCTAAATTTTTGGTAGTGATTTGAATGAGTTAGCTCCTAATTCTTACAATGAGGTGTAATTTAACGTGTGCTGTGGGACAAATAAACCCTGAATCTCATAAATGAAAATAATGACATTTTCGTGGATCGTAGTTTTAATCCTGGCGGGCAAATTTGCTGAATGGACATTTTTGCGGTTTTTCTCTAAAGTAAGACTGACTGATGTTTTAAACCTGCTACCTTGCGGCAAAAGCAGGTATTATTAGAACCTTTCAAACTTTTATGTAACCACCATACCGTACTCGTACTCTAAGAGAAGATTTGCTGACCTCACCAGCAAATACCTTTATTAAACAAAACATTTTTACAAAACAGAATAAATTACATCAATTACAATTTCTCTTTTTATATACAAATAATACAAAGAAATAATTCATACATAACAATTCATCTTGAATTTACTTAAATTAATATTTATAGTATTTATATTCTAAAGTATTATTCTCTAAAGTAAGACAGTTTCCCTTTGAAAGCCATGCATCAAAATATCCCTTTCCTAATGTAGAAAGCCCTTAAGTGCTTTGCCATAAATGATTACGCAATTAACTCAAAATTAAACTTTTTTACTTTATTTTTTATAACTCTTTGTCCAAGAAAATTTTATCTTTGCCTTTCTTCCTAATGAAACCTAATTTCGTAGGATTCAAAACTTCTTTTCATTTACGAAAGAAACAGATATTTTAGCCCTCCAACCTGGATAGTGCCGTACCGAAGACCCGGGTTCGAATCCCGGAGAAGACATGGATATTTGCGAATGTATAGTGTCTGGGCGACATGGAAGCACTCTAAATATGCGGTTTGCTGAAATCCTCTTAAGAGTTTGGTGTTCGGAGAAAAGGGCTGGGGTACCCTCTGACCTGTCCCTTCGGGTGCTTTCCATCAAAATTGGGGGCGAAAGTGAGCAAAGTCGTACTGTCACCTGTATGGTGCTCAAAGCCCTTGCCAACGACAAGCGTACTCTTGTACTCCTTGCCGTGACGAATTCCGTGGGCTTGCTCTGACGTCATTGTCAGACAAGTGAGATAAGTCACAACAGATATTTTGCGCAACACAAACATCCTTCCATAGCATCTACTCACAAGATTAATTTTCATCATAATTCAACCTAAATAATTAAACCCAATTAGCACTGAAATTTAATCTTACTTTGGTAATATGGTATGCCAATCATGACAAAGGGGAAAATATTTGATAATGTCTTATCTAATTGTATTAAGAAGTGTTTGCCTCGCTTAAAGGGATTGTTAAGTCTGAACGGTACCTGAATAAGAGAGAGATTTTTAAAAATCCTCTGATTAACTACCTACTATACTAGGGAAGACGGCATGTCCGACAACAGCTGCACAACTAACGACTTCCAGCTAGACATTTACCTGAAATATTGCAAAACTTTTGAATGGTTACATAATTTGACAATAAAATTATTCGTTGTAATTATATTTAGCATGGCATTTACGAAATGTATGAACTATATATTCATAAACTATAACTTGCACAATCACAAAAAAGGGGACCTTATGACGTGCATAAAACGCAAAAGAGTAAATAAATGTCTAATAATATCGTAAATATAACAAAAATGTAGTGAATATTTTCAAATATTACATTTATGTAGGAGATTTTCCTCCTTCCATAGACCTTACACTACGAAAACCCCTTTCTGCGTGACATTGTTGTGTAATTCGAAGCACATCCGACTGGCAACAGGGTGCTCCAAAATTTGATTCCCGGCAAGCTCATTGAACATTATTCTGCCCAGACAAATACATAATCGCTTTATAAGTGGCGCCTGGACTAAAATGTAGTGGACGATAATTCTTGGTGATTAAGACCTCCCCTCCCTAATCGCCATTTAAGAAGGGGTAAGGGATTTTGTTCCTTCCTTATCGCGTAGCTCTGTGGTGTAATTGGAAGCACATCCGACCAGCAGTCGGAAAGTTCAAAGTTCGAATCCCAACTAGGGCAGTGTTCATTTTTTACGTTTCTTGCTGCAATAAATATCTGGCCGCTCTACAGCTTTTAGGATTTGATTTTATTACTTGCGCATGTCAGCCTTACAAGAGGAATGCCTTCATAGAGGACTTTATATGGAAACATGGCCTTTATTTACCTCACATAGTACGTCACACAAATCACTAAAATGCCTTGAAGCCCAGCTTCTCCATGCCTCTCCATGCCTTGGAGAGGCGAAACCAGAAAAAACATACCAGGGCTTCGCAATTGTACTCGGACCCAGAATCGTAAAGAAGATATTCAGTTTAACAGATTAGGTATCGAGTTCCGCAGTTAGTCGCAATACTATTGTAGTGTTATAAGGTATTTCTCCCACTTCCCTAGCGTGCCTTCGTGGTGTAACGGCAGCACGCTGGGCCGGTATTCCAGAGGTCCGTGGTTGAATTCCCGGCGAAGGCGGTTGCATATTTTTCATCTTTTCTGCTTCCAATTAACCTAATGACTCTACAAGTGGCGCCCGAACTAAAAGGGTTGTGGATGATAATTCTCCGAACGCAGGATTTGGCGACTAGGTCCCCTAAAACCCTAGTCGCCCTTTAAAAAGGGGAGTATATAAGGTATTTCTCCCACTTTCCTAGCGTGCCTTCGTGGTGTAACGGTAGCACGCTCGGCCGGTATTCCAGAGGTCCGTGGTTCGATTCTCGGCGAAGGCAGTTGCATATTTTTCATTTTTTCTGCTTCCAATTAACCTAATGACTCTACAGTGTCATTAGGATTTTTGAAGCAGAAGACATGAAAAATGAGTAGTGCCTTCGCCGGGACTCGAATCTGGATCTCACGTATACTCGCTGAGTGTGCTACCATAACACCACGAAGGCATGCTGAAAGGAAAGCTCCATTTAAAGGGCGACTGGGGATTAGGGGACCCAATGGCCAAATACTGGTGGTGACGAATTATTGTCCACCACATTTTAGTCCACCAAAAATATTGTCTACACACCAAAACAATAAATAAATAAAAATTTTTAAAAAAGGAATAAGAAGAACAGAAGCTTTTAGGTTCTTCAGAATAGGTTAAGGGACTGACTGAAGTGGCTATTATCTTTGAAAGTTCGCTTCAGTTTTTGACAGAAATTTATACCTGGGTCCCTAATTAACAAAAACGCGAATTTTGCAAGGATAGTACGCTTTTTATACTTATAAGTCGTAAAATATCGCTCTGTGAAAAGCCTCCCAATCGCTCAGAAAGTCCCTGCAAGATTTCTCACAAAGATGTCCGTAGTGTCATTGAAACAACACTTTTCATACTGGATAGCTTTACATTTGCCAATATTTGGTTGCTGAGGCGACTACGAAACCCCTTGTCAAAGAAAGAAGGAATCTCTTTATTAAAATACTTGTTTTTATTAATTACAGTCATATATTTAACAGAAACATGTGAGAAGATCCTCCTGTCAATGATAGCTCTAATGATTATTTTTATTTTTATATTGCATATATTAATTAATTGTTTAATGAATTAAATATCGTAAAAATAACTGTGCATGAGAATTTTCTTTTGTTTTATTACTAACATGAAATTCATTAAAATACGAAAAACATTTAAAAGTTGCATTTTATTATATAAAATGTTAAACATTTTTAACTTTAAAATAACCGAAATGTATAACCCTTCTGTTTTATGAGATTTTAGTTATTCGAAGCAGTATAGGTCCACATTACCTCAGGCAATAAAGGTTGTACAGTACTTAGTTTCCATCATTTAAAAATTATAAATACTTTCAATCTAAGTTTTAGCTAAGCAAATTAATTAAAATAACTTAACAAAAACATTTCGCATTTCAAACCCTAACGTACAAATTTTGTCAGCTAAATCTGAGCATAATTTACTCTAATGCTCTGGAAAATTCCCTATTGAACGTATGCTTATTAGAATGGCTGAGACTGCTTAAGAACACTTTCAGTTCAGCCCACAAATATTCAGTGGCGCTTCCATTGACTAAGAAAGAGTTTAAAATTGATTTCGTACATTATACATGAGCCATTTCTCTGTTTTCTTGCAGAATGCTTAGCTATTTTGTCTTAGCCTAAGCTAAATTACTTCCGTACCCAGCTCTGAGGTATTATCTCTTAGTTCTCTTTCACATTTTTTCCCTTCTTTGTAAACGCTAATATAGTTGTATTGGAACATTTTTCGCTGGATAAATGTTTCAGCATTTGATACTACCAAAGAACCTAATGCCGTAACACAAGCTTATCCGTTACAAATGTTCGCAAATTATCTTTTTGAAATTCAGTTTTTTGATCTTCTATAGATAATAGTTCCTTGCCCTGAGAGAAAATTTAAAACATTTGATTGAGAGCCCTCGCTGAAATACGCAATATTCTAAAACATTTTGTAATACTGTGATTTTCAGTATTGGTCAAATAGATATCCATGTAATATTTCGTGAATTCCAATGCTTTCTTCATAATTTTCTTTTTTTTTAAATACCCGTAGATTTATTCTAGTTAATCTATCATTGAATCACTTATTCTCCATAAATTAGTGACTAGCCTCTGCACTCAATTCTCACCTGGACTCTCTTACAGTTCCGAATATAATTCTCTGGCCCAGTCCATTGTATATTTTTTACCTTCCATAAACCTGTAACTTGCCTTTCTTAGCATCTACTAAAACAGCTTTGAAACCAATCCTTTCTGAACACTGTTAAGTAAAATTCGATGATTTTTTAATTATTTTTATGCCCATCAGAAGCGAAGGAGACATTTTAATTTACTTGCGAATTTCCTTTTCAGATATCATTCCTTAAACAGAAACAAGAACAAAAATAAAAACAAAATGTGTGTGTTCGTCCTGACAAACTTATTTCGTAAACTATTAATATTTGTATGCCTTTCCTTTAAACGAACTACTTTAACGAAAGCAACTGAAATAAAGCTTCGAAAGTATAAAATGCTCCTGAAACAGAGTTTCATATATTTTCCACTTTAATCAATCGTAACATTCGTATTTTCCCTGAAATATAATGATTTAGCTTATTAATGCAAATTAGCTTTAAGTTTCGTGTTATGTTATTTCAAAGCAGCAAAGAATCAATAAAACATGCTACTTTTAATTGCTAAGATTGGTATATGGGTACTTTAGTGACTGATTATATATATTTAAACGAAAAGCAAAATCTTCACTAGTTTTGCATTGTTTTACATATTTTTGCGTCACTTATATTTTCATATCATTCACATATTTTTCGCATCATTTATATTTATTGAGTTGCCTAACTTTGGACCATGTTAGTTTCAGTTATTAGGAAGAAAACATACTGCAAAATTACATAGTTCATCACACATAAATGATGCAAAAATATGTAGTACCAATACATCTATATTAAATGCGATAATCGAAAAATGTCACTACAGGTTAGGCTAAATGTTTTAAATATTGATCTTAGGTGTTACATATATAAAATTTTCAAAATAAGGTTAAAATACAATTAAAGTAATCTCAAAATTATGAATGTGAGGGTTCTATGCATACAAAAACCGAACTTCTTACATGAATCGGTGTAGAGCAAAAATTTAAGATCGAAAGTGTTCATTAAGCTTTAATTAATTACATGTAAAATTTGAAAATATATTTGAGAATGCATTTACTGACTTAGATCACTTTTCATCGCCTACAACCAAGCAAAATCGCTGATTACTTGTTCGAAGTTGGTGAGAAACTACAGAAGAAAAGTTGCTCGTTTTGGCGGTTAATGTGCCGTTACTGAATTTGTTACTAATAGCATCCGTTACTGAATCAGCCGCTTGAGATTTGTAGTAATTAATTTATTAAAGCATACTGTAGATACTATTATTTGGAATTTTTATCTAAATTTAGCTCTAAGCTGAATATATAAAAAAAGTCTTTAGCTTATTTTGAGAAATTTCAAACTTGACAAATATGTGTGTACATTCAGTATTTAAAAGAATAAGCTCATATCCACAATTTTCGAGCACCGTTAAAGGCGATAAAGTATAACTGATAAACTGCCATCAATGAGATCCTGTTAGCATTAGCTGAAGAAATTGCAATGAATTGTACTACATATTCAAATTTTACTTTCTTTCTCTCTCTCGTAAACAGAAAAGCAATTCTAGAATTGTGTCTAATACTCAAGAGATCACAAAACGGGTGCATTGAAATAATTAAATGAAGTAAAAATAAAAATAAAAATAAATAAAAGCAGCATTTGTATTGTATATAGAACTAAGCACATATATCATGAGGTGATAGAACAGGAAAAAGGTCAAGCATCAATGCACGACATGATACAGTGAAATACCAACCTCATTTCGCGCTTGCATTCATGTTTCCAGACAGGAAATCATCTAAGTATTCAGGGCGTTTGGGCTGGCGTATCGTACAGTATAGCTTGTAGAGACATCAGGTATTTTTGGGAAGCAGGCAAGATGAAAAATATGCAACGCCTTCGCCGAGAATCGAACCGCGGACCTAGGGAATACGCGCCCAGCGTGCAGACCACCACACCATGAAGACATGCAAAGAAGACGGGATAAATACCTTATATATTCCCGCTTTTTAAAGGGCGACTGTTTTTTTTTTTTTTTTTTTTTTTTTTTTTTTTTTTTTTAGGGAACCCACTCGCCAAATCCTGGGTAAGGAGAATCATCATCCACAACCCTTTTTAGTTCGGGGCCCAGTGTAGAGACATTTCGGTTATTTCGAAGCCGGAAAGATGAAAAATGAGCAAACCCCTTCGCCGGTTATCGAAATCGAAACGCGGACCCCTGGAATACGCACCAGCGTGCAGACCACCACACCACGAAACCATGCTAAGAAGGCGAGAGAAATACCTTATAAGCTGCCTGAAGCGTGCATGACGGCATGACGTACTAAGTATACCAGATAGCTCTGTTCTGTATGCTTTAAATTTCAGTCTAAAGGCAGATAGCAAATAATCACTTTTTTTCCCCATTCCAAATAACATTATAATGCATTATAATTCATTTACATACCTGCAATGTCTGAAAACGGTGAGAATCCTTTCTCTTCGCTTCGAATGCAATCAGCAATAGCCCATCATCATTTGATGTCAGTATGCAAAAAGTCATCTTAGAGAAGTATTTCCTTGTTCAGAATTTTTAGACGGAATATAAGGGTTTCGTCAGTTTACTTATTAAAAATCCCGCCAGCGGCAAAGCAGTAAGAATGCAGACTATTGGTTGTTCACCCCGGGTTCAAATCCTGGCTAACGGCCTCGCTGCATGGGCGTTTACGTGGTTTTCTTACGTGTTACGTTAATGAGCGCCATTTTCCATTAAAATATCCTCCACAAAAACATATGTACCCCTAAGAGGGCAGATAGCCCTTATGCGCTTTGCTGCATTCCAACAAAATGTGCATTTATCGTAAAGAAATGTCCTATTTTTTTAAATGACTTAAAATATCGGAAATGACTGATTTGGGATTCACTGATTCAGTACTATTTTATTCCACTGAATCCGTTTTTCTCAAGCGAAGTTTGGTTCAACTGGGCTAAACCTTACTGAAAGTCTACTCCAAGGTTAAGATTTCTATTATTCTTTCTATTGAAAGGTCTGTATCACATGTGTACGAAATAGTTCTTCCAGTGTGATTTTTTTTTTTTTTTTTTCCTGTGTGTGTGTGTCTGTGTATTTAATTTAGAATTTGCTACACGATTTTGTGCGAATCAGTTTTAATTAAGACTCAAGCTTGCATTTCAACCACCTGTGTTTTCGAATGAATGTGGGAGATTCTCTCATTGTGTTAGAAAGCTCTGTTTACACAGTGCTGATAGCGTTTAGGGTTCCTGACTCTATTCGTCTAAGATGAACGTCAAGAAACCTAGCAAACCTAGCGACTTATCGCTGAGTTCAAACAAATAAAAAGTAGAGTCGAGAAGGGTTAAAATACACTTTTTTTTTAACTCAATAAGAATAATAGTAGGCCCCTTTCTCGGGCTTACAACTAAGCCGCTACTCGGGCTTTAACTCAGAAGAAGAAACTAACTAAAGGAGACTTAGCCGAAGCTAAGCAGAAGTATCTAACGTTGATGGCCCTCTAAATTAAACTAGCCTGCGAATAGCGAAGGCACTTAATAACACGACCGAGCGTAACAGCTTCAAGAGAGTCTTAGCCCGAAGGCAAACGCGCTATTAAGGATTCCTAGCACTCTCTACTGAAGTTAGTTGAACCTTCCTTAAACGCTTCTTCTAACTCATTTGCATCAACGCTGTTCTAAAAACTCATTCTGGTAGAGAGTTGTAAGTGGAAACAAGAATTGATAGGAAAGGTTTTCCAAATTAAAATAAGTGTTATAAAATTAAAATATACCTTACAAGCGAAATGAAATCATTCTTTAAAAAAATACCCTGCTGTAAATGTATTTTGATGACATTTTTCCTTTTCTTTTGTGGGAAGTCATGTTCTTTTCTTCACTTAATTATTTTTTCCTTTAAATAATAAAGTCGAGTTCTTGAAGTTAATTTGTTGTCTATTATGAATCCTATGCATTTTATTGCATAAATAGTTTTAATGTAATTTTATAACCTTCGGTATTAGGTAAAGATTGACGTTTGCTTCTTTCTCGGGAGGTTGTAACTTACGGCGATCTTGCTGTATCAATCTGATCCATTCTAAAATCTCACTTAATATTTATTTAAATTCTCATTAATGTCCTTCCGGAACAATCAGTTAAAAATGAAATGCTTTGTATCATGTCGGACTTTTTTTCCCCTTGAATGTTATGTGTTGTTAAATTCGCATAGCGCAAAAGAAAAGTGAAAGAATGTTTAATCTCTACGTTGTTCCCTTAAACAAAATTCTTTATCTCTTGTTCTTCTGTATTATTCATAATTTCTTTACTCGAGAGGAAGCACTTCAGAAGATTACGAATGTTAGTCTGACAATTCGAAAGGACAGCGAGCCACCATAAATTATTGATAACATATAATGAAACTACGTTTGTTTTTAGACATTGGTTACTGCATGCATTCTGTCAAGTTCAAATGTGGATCCTTGTTAATTTTATTCTTCCAAGCACGTTGTACTTACTCTTCCAAGTACGTTGAAAATTATAGTATAAATAAACATATTTCTAGCTTCAAGTCTAGCATATTTACTTTTTCTAAGCAACTATCTGAACATTTCCTTTTTGCTTAGGAGGCTAATTTCATTGTTGTAGTTCACTAAATGAGAAGCTACATTTTCAATTAAAATAATATTTATTTCAATGCCTGAATCATTCTGCATGTTTCCTCATGTATTCAGAAAAGTCTAATAATTTTGTTGGTAGTTTAACCACTGAAAAATCCGCACATTATATACAGTCTTATTAAAGCTACAAGTCTGAGGAAACTCATGCAATGCGTCAACAAGAAATTATTTCACTTATTTATTACTTGAATAAGCTGGATGGTAGGAAGTCAAATTTTCTTTGGAAGAACCCATTCACCTACTTTAAAATTTTACTTAGAAAAGCTCACTTGGTGATTTATAACTCAATTCACTTTAAAATGAGTATGACAAAAAGACTGGTTTTCCATGCCTAACTCAGTTTTAATTTTTCTCTTTTTAACTATTATTTAAGATTCATCCTTCATCTTAATGAGCCTAAATATTGTTATTCCTATCTTCTAAAAAATCATTTCGCATATTCGAAAATCTGTTCTGTTTGATATCGGTTTTCAGTCTTTTGGAATATTTCATATGCAATTACAAATGAACGACTTTCAAATACAAAAGATCTGCGGCTGTGTTCATAGTAAACGAATATCGTCTTACAGTTATTTTAAACTGAAAACTCTGCTAATTGACGATATGAATAAAAAAATATGAAAAAATATTACAAAACTATTAGAATATAAATTTTTCACAAAAGTATTGTTTCGAAGAATACCAAAAATAAGCATTAAGCATTCTCATGAAAATTTCTTTCAAAGCATAAAAATTTAGAAAAACAGAATTAAAAGGAAAATGGATATATATGTAAATATGTAAAATATAACAAAATACGATGACTTCTTTAAGAATAATTGGCAACTTCAAAATTAACGATTCTACATTTTATGGTCTCCCCCTAAATTCATCTGTTCTCCCAAATTTGAGATCTTTCCATATTGCATAACGCTGCTTGAAAAAGGTAACTGAACTCAAAATTAACCAATCACAGATTAGCTGTACTTATGCATCTATCTAGCATAAATAGCTACTAACTGCGCAGTCTCTCTCTCTAAGGTACACACCTTTATAGTGGACCAATTAAATGAGTCCTTATGTGTGAGGCCCCTCGTGGGATTCCGTGATAAGCTCTGGCAAGAGCAGAATTAATTCCCACTGTAAACCAGAATATGCAACCAAAGCATCAAAATCTCTCTTTCGCTTCTTTGCATGCCTGCTGACAACGTCTCACTCTGCCCCAGCTAGCTATTGGCCATTATTTAAAATATAATTGCATATCTAAATTTATGTATCAGTTATTAAGATATGTGCTAAGAAATTTGTCATCCAAAAATAAATGATGTTTAACTATTAAACTGGTCGCGCTTCTTCTAAAATTTCATCGGATCATTACACGACGTCGCAATTTCCATTCATTTACGCGACCATTTTCGGCCATGACTAGAACGTGATTATTTTTATCTCCCGCCAAAAGTAAAATATTATATGTATATATGTGTGTGTGTGTGTGTGTGTGTGTGTGTGACATAATAAAAGCAAAGTACGGAAAAGCCGAAACACTGTCGATGCGTAAATATCATACTGAAGAGTTCGGTTCTTTCATATTGAAGAGTTATGATTATGTGTTGACTTCGTTAGAATCTAAAAAACTTGGCAGTCGAGGCAGTTTTAATTTCATTTTTATTCGCAATTGATATTTGTGGCCACAGTTCACTTGACACTCGAGTTGTGTCTATTCAAGAACATTTACATTTTTGATATTATTGCAATAGCAAGCATCATAGCAAAATTACATCCAAGCAAAGCAGAGACAGAAGCTGAAGTGCGTAGTTATACAAGATGGAAGCTGGAAGCACACGAAGAGAAAAAGTTTTGGTTTACGATGGTCGTTTCAGTTACCAATTACTACGTTATCAGAGCTGCGCGGGCCATAGAATGATCTAGAAATGACGCAATCCAGAGAAGTTATTGCAATTTTTAAAACAGAGAGGGAGAATTATTAAAGTTTTTCTGTTAGTTTAAATTATAATTTTTTTTAAACTTACATATATATGTAATAAAATTCTAATTAAATTCAAAGCAAATTCAAATATCACACTCAATTGGTTAAAACTGAAGAAAAATGTAACACAAGTAATGCAAAACCCACTGCATAAAATCACTGTAAAACAATCGAAAAAAAAAGAAAATATTACAGAATTTACATTTCCCAGGGTACCTTCTTCAGAATATTGTGTACTCAGAAATGCAAAAGAAAAAGCTTATTTCCGAGCCTGTAGATGCTTAATAAGTATGAATTAAATCAAGAAAAAATTGTACATCCTCCAGCCCAACCCCAACAGGCTGCAAATTACAAATTAATATTGAGAGTAAAAATGAAAGTGAAGCAAAAATTCTGGAATAATTTTAAAATGTTCTGCAAAGCGCAATTGAAAAATATTTCAATGAAGTATTTAAGCTTTAGAATCCAGCAGTAGAAACTTGAGTCTCTTAATGAGAAATGTACCAATTTAAAAAAAAAAAAAAAACTTAATTCAAAATAAAGCCTAAAATTCGGAAACAAACGAAAAATGCCTGAATATGCCAAAGTTTTTTTTTTTATTATTTATTTAATTTGTAACAGATGCATTGAGTCATTCAATTTGTAACATTTGTAACAGATGCAAGGAAAAGATAAACATTCTTTTCCTTTCCTTTACAGGTCACGTGACAGAATGAACTTTCGTTAGGATTTGAAATTTTCGCGCGAGCAATGTAGCTAACAAAATATCTCACTTTTATTTTTGTGTGCGTGTTACTTCATTAATAAATTGGTGTTTGTCATAATGAGGGGAAAATATGTTATAAATTTAAATTTAATAAAACTTTGGAACAAGCAGCAGTATCAAACTGCAAATAAATTAACCTAAAACTTCTGGAAAAAGCATATTAAAATTAGAGACAAATAATACAGCAAAACATTATTATTATTATAATTTATAATGGACAATTATTACATAAACAGAAATATAAAATTTTAAGTTAAAAGAATAAGAAATAAATTTTTTATAATACCTTAAAAGTAGTACAACATGAACAGTAATACTTCGGTTTTCATAGATAGCAAAGATGTGTCCCAAGAATTGGAAGTAGTTCTGCCGGTAGCAGAAACATGTTTAGAAAACACGATAAGTTGAGTGGTAAAAGAGACCTTATAAGGTATTTCTCCCGCCTCCTTGGCGTGCCTTCGTGGTGTAGTGATCTGCATGCTGGGCGCGTATTCCAGAGGTCCGTGGCTCGATTCCCGGCGAAAGCATTGCTCATTTTTTATTTCTCCTGCTTCCAAAAAGTACCTAATGTCTGGCGCCCGAACTAAAAAAGGGTGGTGGATGATGATTCTTCACACCCTGGATTTGTCGATTGGGTCCCCTAAAAACCCCAGTTGCCATTTAAAAGGGTGCGTATATAAAGTATTTCTCCCACATTCTTAGCGTGCCTTCGTGGTGCAGTGGTCTGCACGCTGAGCGCGTAATCCAGAGGTCCGTGGTTCGATTTCCGGCGAAGGCGTTGTTCATTTTTCATTTCTTCTGCTTCCAAAAAATATGTAATGTCTCTACAACCTGAAATTGAAAGTAAAAGGATAATTATGTGAGTAGTAATAGAAAAGAGCAAAACCATATGGCTTAATAAAAACAAAGAACTTAATCCAAATTGAATACTAATTTGAAGCCGTAGAACTTGAAGTAAATTAAATTTGCACAAAAGGTGTAGACCTTACAGAATTGTAAAGTAAATTCAGAAAACCAGAATTCAAATTGCGCACTTCAAGCTGCAATAAATATTTACATATATACATATATATATATATATATACATATATATATATATATATATATATATATATATATATAATTTATTTGCTAAATAATATTGATTATATTATCTCCTAAGTTTAATTATAGTAGAATTATCTTAAAAGAGTGAATCCATACTTAGTAAGTTCTATTTTGAAAGTTGTTTTGAAGTAACTTGAATGTAAATTGTTAAAAATGTTTAACGGGGACTGGAATTAAATCATGAATAGCAAAATTTCAACTGCAAAAAGAACAAATAATAGAATAACTTGTTTTCGCACTAAATGAATTTAAGATCATACATAGAACTTTTTAGCGTACGAACTAGGTATTTTCTTTTAACTATATATATATATATATATATATATATATATATATATGTATGAGAGATAAAAATTTCCACCTGTATTAAATATAGTTAACTCTTAACAACCAATGAAATGAAAAAAATGATATTTTTTATCAATACATTTAACATCTTGGGATTTAGAATTAATTTATTTACCAATAGAGAGAAGACTTGTTCAGCTAAAACATCTAGAATAAAATCCTTAAGTGATAAGAATTTGAAAATTCACAGATTTCTCCTCGATTAAGCATTTTAGCTTTAAATGCCGCATTTATACTTCCCAACAATTTGGACTTTGGCATCTCTCACATTGCAACGGAGGGAAGTTTATGTTACATTAGGCTGTCAAAGATTGGCATATCTCTGAGTGCCGTTCAAGAAAAATAAATATCGCGAAGGGAGTTATTGCTTCGAAATTTCTGATCTCGTCATCAAACGGCGGGAGAGCTTCAGAAATTGTATTGAATGTTAAGCGGCCATCCGTACAGCTCTCAAATATTACATAATTTAAAACTAATTGCTATCCCCATTTGGAAAATTCACCGATGCGAAATTAGAAACACCTTGTCAGTCCAAACTATGGACGCGTTTAATAGTTTGTTGTGATTAATAGTTTATATCTAGAAAGGGGTCTACTTGTATTAATAATTGCACTTTAACGTTAATTTTGATTACGATAGAATATTCGCTTTAATAAACGAGTGAGAAGGCCTTGCCGATGCTAAAAGAGACTTAATTAACATTTAATATTAATTATAAAACGTGACGAAATTGCATTATACATGCCTCAAAGACTGAATCTCTCATACATTTTAATCTGCCTGAAAAGCAGGTGGACTTCAATGCTGTAATATAAAACTCTGAGCTCAGTTTATTGTTTTAGTGAGTCCGTTTACAGAATAGAGAAATGAGAAATTTCATGATTCAAAACACGCAACCTTCCAATTATCACGAAAATATTTTGGATGAATATTTATTGGAAAAGGTGAACATTTAGGTTTACCATTCCAGTACACTTTCACTTAAGAATACTTTACTGCAAAGCAAGTTCATGGAACCTCAGTCCTTTGCAATCACATGGTATCGAGCAATGAGCTTCATAAATGTATTGTTAAATGAGATTAAATATGTTTCTTCCCCTCATTTCCAAATTAACATAAATTATGGCTTGATCTTTTGATCTTTACAAAATTTTGCTGTGATACAGGTAATACAGAGTCTAAACATATAAGAGCAAATATTCATTTCATTTACTTGTTTAGCCTGCTGTTCAATACTTCTTTGTAAATAACAGCAAAAATGCACTTAAATATTAGTTTTCCGCGAAATATTACAGATTTCGCTAGAGTTAATGAAAATAATCTTCCTTGGAATGTTGTCAAAAGTTCATTCAAGTTTAGATTCACACTTTAGGGCCTACTCATATGCTCTGATATGCATATGAATAGGCCCTTTATTGGCGAGTGTTAGCTGTGCAACATGATATCTAGATTCAGTTCTGTCAAGTCATCGCGTTATCATCGTATTTGCTAGGGATAATTCTGTAAAAATGCAGATGCAAGTTATTGGCTTGTACGCTAAAGAGGGGGAAATTTCGACCCTGAAGCTTTGACATATTTAGTATTCCTGATCGGACGTTTGAACTCGTTCTACTAGCGTTCGGTCATCAACTTAAGCAGAGTCACATATAACAACAGGAGAGAAACACGTCTTCGATCTAACACCAGAAATCAATCAGCTTGGTGAGCAAGATATTTGAATAATTTACCCATTGTCCACCTCTAATCGACGTTTAGATGCAGCTATTTTTTTTTTTATTTTCTTATTGTTGAAGAGATAACTAGTTGAACTTAATCAAGTGGCAAATGAAAATTAGTGCTTCTATATCAGCATGAAGCCCATCCAAATTTCTTGAAAGAAGCTCGAACTCCCTTGCCTTCAGCCAAACAATTATCCACCTGCTGTGGGTGATGGCTTCGGCCTAATTCCCTGTGATTTGCTCCCGTCACGTACTAGAATCACCCCTAACTTAAATGTTAACAACTGCAGCACTTCGTTGATAAACTCACTGAAGCGTATCTGCGACATGTGCTGTCCAGTTTTTTGCATAGCAACGTAAAGCCACTTGTGTCTCGAGTGCCTCACTAGATTACTGGAGATAGCTCACGGTTCCCAGATGGCTTCTTTTGGAGGATACATTCGCTTCTCTAATACGGTTCTCCACTGATCTAGGCATTTTTGAATATGCAGAAATGTCCACTCTTTTTCATACATAAACAGTCTTAGTAAAGTCTATGGAGATTGAGATGAACAGCTCCTAGATGGAACTAGTTCATTATTTAATGAACTTGGCAAAGAAAGCCTGAATTCCGTTCTTTTGTAATTCATTTCTCTGTAGGCTTTATCACTGAAATTTCTGAAGTATTCTAAATACGCTAATAATGATGTTTTACAAACCAAGTAAGTGATTTTTTTTACAAGATTAGAAATGAAAATAATAGCAGTATTCGTTCTCTTCTTATTTTTGGTACTTTTATAAACTGTGAATTGAATCAGAGTAATCAAAATGTATTCTCGTCTAATTGTTCAATATAAAGAATCATTCATTTAAAACGTAGCTGAACTAAAAACACTCGCTGATAAAACAGTAGAGGATGCAATCAAAAAGTATAATTTACAACCCACATGTATTGTTTTTAACATAGAAGGACTGCAAATTTTATAAGCTATTTCTAAGCATCTGGTTGACAAGTTTAAAAAAAAAAAAATCCATGGAATGACAACAGGTTTAAAAAAAAAAATCCATGGAATGACAGGTGTGAAAAAAATTTCAGTGAAGCAAAACTCAAGATTTCCTTCATATACTGCAAATTATCTCTATTATATGTGTGACTTAGCTATAAAAAATTATTCTGTGTTCTACAGCCCCTCCAGTGGTATGGTGGTTAAATCGCTGATTACCGGGAGTTCAATCCTAGCTAGGTGAACGGCTGGCTGTATGGTTGGTTTTTCCCATGTGTAACGTAAATGCGAACCAGTTTCCTTTAGAAAAATCCTCCATAAAGACATCTTTTTCCTTAGGGGCAGATAGTCCTCGTGAGATTACTCATATTCAAATAATTTAACCTAACATAACCTGTAATCTACATTGCTTCTGCCTAAGTATCTGAAGGACTTAATGAATTTTCAGAACTCAGGACAAGCATTTGTCGATACACTGTAAAACTAGGTAGTTAAGCTTTACGTCTATTCAACGAATAGGTTTATAGACTATATGCCGTTCCGAAACATTTTTCCTAGCTTCAACCACGGTAAAGAAATTTTACCAAAGATGAATTTTCAGAGAAAAATATAACGAATAAAAAGATAAAAATTAAGATAAGTATATATTATTTTCTCACTTCATTTTCTTGATTCGAGTTATTCAGTAGATTATTCAGAAACGTAACCATCGACTGAATTTATTACTTTCCGTTGTTATATTCTTGATGAAGATAACGTAAACTAATTAATTTCCATCTTTAATTTTACTTGCTCCAGCATTTGACTGTGCATTTGGTTCAGCGTGCAATAGTTTCCAAGTTATTTTTTTCATTTTATTTTTATTTTATTTGTTTATTTATCCCCCCCCCACAAAATGTGAGTGACTGTATCATCTATTCCTTTTTAACTTAAAAGCTGTTAAAAGGTATTTCTCCCACCGTCTTAGCATGCCTTCGTAGGGTAGTGGTCAGCATGCTCGGCGTATATTCGAGAGGCCCGTGCTTCGAGTCCTGGCGAGGGCGTTGCTCATTTTTCACTTCTCCTGATTCCAAAAAGATACCTAATGTCTCTACACTATATTCATTTCATTGCAATAGAATTATGTACTGGTTTCTCGCTTATTATTTATTTCTGCTTTAATGATTAATATATTTTCCCCGTTTGCTTGTTTTCTGCTACTATAGCATTTGTTGTTGCTACTTTTCCATATCCTCCTGAACTTGAAATGTATTATAATACTAAAAAATAAAGGCCCACCAGCGGCCGAGCGGTAAAGTCGCTGAACACTGGTAGTTCGGTCTCCGAGGTTCGAATCCCGCGAACGGGCTGGCTGCATGGGTGTTTTCGTGGTTTTCCCCATGTGTAACGTGTATACGAGCCAGTTTCCCTTAGAAAGTCCTCCACGAAGGCATTCCTCCTCTTAGGCAGATAGCCCTAGTGTGCTTTGCCATAATTAAATACACCAACACTAAAAAATAAAAACGTATTAATGATTTTATCATGTTCTTGCTCTCTGTGAGAAAAATTAATTATTTGAATTTTTGTTTTTTAAAATCTATTCTTACTTTTGTATCAGGATTAATTGCAGCAACTAAAGCATGCTTTAGATTAGATTTGTCTAACACAATACCTTTATTTCCCAGATTTATTAGTTAATTGTAGTGCTATTTTTGTTATTATAATTATGATTATATATTGTATATTATATTTCAATTTTCGTTTTTTATTTCATACATATGCAGGGGGATTCTAAAACCTCTGGCAGAAATGTAAAGGCAGGTACAAGGGACCGAAATAAACAGATTTTTTAATGGAATGCGTATACGGAAATAGCTCGTTGAGGTGGTACGCAGGACGCTGTTGATCTTACTTTCTACTGGCATAAATCCTCATTCCCGTAGAAAAAAAACGCGATTTCGAGATTCTTTCCAAAACTACATTTTAAATATTAAATTCGGGAAACGTAACGCACAAGAGAAGTTTTTTAAGGACAGTGCTTTCAGAATTAAAAAGGACATCTCTAGAAATTAAATTAAAAAAACGTTCTTTAAGCTTCCTAAAGAAAATGATTTTGTTGGTTTGTCTTTTTTAAAGACTGAATACAAATTTACAAAACGATCAAGAATTTTTTAAAATTTTATATATAAGTTTGAAATGAAGTTAAAAATCATCGAAAACTTGTTCAGAATCGATAAAGAATACGTGAAAAATATCTAATCCCTTATAGAGTTAATAGGCATTTTGAAGCAGGGGTACATGAAAAATGAGCAGTAACCTCGCCTGGACTCGAACCTGGACTTCTCGAATGCGCGCCGAGTGTGCTACACAAGGAAGGCATGCTGAAAGGAGGGAGAAAATATACTCCCCCTTTTAAAGGGTGACTGGGGATAACGGGGCCCAATCGCCAAATTCTGCTGGTGAAAAATCATCACTCCCCAATTTTTAGTTCGGGCGCCACTGTAGAGTCATTAGGAGACGTTTGAATGCAGGAGACACGAAAAGAGCAGTGCCGCCGCAAGGACTCGAACCCGGTCCTCTCGAATACGCGCCGAGTATGCTAACCATTACACCACGCAAGCATGCATAGAAGAGGGGAAAATATCTTATATACTCCCCTTTTTAAAGGGCGACTGGGGATTAGGGGACCCAGGCGCTAAATCCTGGTGGTGAAGAATCGTCATCCAACATCTCTTAGTTAGAGATATTAGGATTTTTTTTTTAATGCAGGAAACTTGAAAAATGAGCAATGCCCTCTCCGCGACTCTAAACTGGACCTCTCAAATGCGCGCCGATTATGCAAACCGTTACACTATGAAGACGTGCAGAGAAGAAGGAGAAAATACCTTATACCATTTCACAATTTATGTCTTGTTTTCAAAAGTTAACTATTTACCATTCATAGTAATGATTTTTGTTTCCTTGAGTATACACGAAACTAAACATCTTAAACATTAAGACATTTTGCAGAATAAGAGAAGCAACAATGGAGAACATAATTAAGTCGAGTGGAGAGTGGAAAGTGATACCAGTCAAGAGAACAACATCTTAGCTGGGTAATTTTCATTAAATGGTAGAAAGTTCTTAGGGAAGTGAAAGCTGGTGATGTGGCTTTCATTATTCGTCAATGTCAAGGTTATAATAGCCTTTCGACGTAGTGAAATGCTTTTAAGTTACATAAAAAAATCTGAAATTACATAAAATATACTCTAAAAGCATCGAGCAGGATAAAATGTGCATTAGTTAAATTATAAGGAGCGGAAAATTATAATGCGTTTCAATAAGCTTACTTTGAGATCTCATAATTATTTATAGGAAAAATCGCGGGAACTTAAGAACGGGTCTAAGTTTTCTTCTAGATTCTTACTTTCAGAATACAGTTTATGTAAAAACGACTTTTGATGAATTAATTAGGAACAACGTTTTATACAATACAGATACCGAGAGTATAAATGACAATCATCCATAATTTTATAAAAGTTTACTAATATTTTTGACGTGAATACAGAATATTTCATCGATGCACATCCTCCAGAAAAACGAAGTTTGTTTTCTTATATATTCATAAGATATAGCTGTATGAACTAATAATACCTTCTCAGAGAATAATGGTGGTTTTATTTCCCAAACTATGGTTGCATGTAGCAAATATCATAATTAACTTTCACTCTAATTCATCAACAATTTTTTTTTTTTTTTTGCGACGTATGAATTTGCTTAAATTGAAAGTATCCACGAACGCTAAGCTGAAGTTAGACATTGTGTCCGAATGAAAAGTGAAAAAGAATATAAGAAGGAGTAGTTATATTCCTTTGCATTCAGAAGAAATTTACTAAGCTATATAAGAATCTCATTTCCAAAAATAAAGAAAAAGTAAATAGCGAAAAGGGATACCCATACTTTCAATCAAAATTTCAATTCGTTTAAAGGCGAATGCTTTTGTTAATTGTCCCTTCTTAGATATTCAGCAGCCCAAAGAAGGGAGAAAAAAAAATTTAGATATAGAAAAACTCCACTAGGTCCGGGAAATTCCATGCAACAGTCATTAGCTGTCAAATGGTCTAGAAGTCATTTGTGTTGTCGACTTGATGGTTTTGTCCTCCAACCAACCTTAAAACTAGAAAAGCTTTGAATACTTTTTGCGGGAATTTTTGCTTATATGCCTTCTGTTTTCTACAAATAGTTGTTCATTTGGCGAGCTTGTGATAAGCGAAAATAATATAACACTCTTCTTAAAAGTATTACAAAAATAACAAGCTACAACAAGCTAGTAAAACAACAAGCTACTTACGATTTTCCATAAATTTTCTGTATTTAGTATAGCTCTTACGACGGACAGATCTGAACACCCAAAACATATATAATTATTCAAATAAAAACTCAATAAATCAGGTAAAACTTTATCTACGCATTTATATAGCCACTGTTTAATATTACTATTTACACTATTTGTCTTAAAGGAAATGTCTATACAAATAATTAGCATAGATTTTAGGACCTAAAGAGAAACATTACGACGGCGGTTAATAACATTAGTGTACAGGTGCTCCACAAAATGGCTTTAAGCATGGTAAAATGAGAACACGCTTGGGCTGCTACATAGATCTGCCATTTCGAGCATTAAGTTGTAAACCCACGGCATGATGTTGCATTTGTGCAGTAAATTTAGTAACATATATTTTATTTCTTGCAGTCTGTACAGTAAATCAGTAAAAGTTTTCTTGCATTCTTTGACATGCGCGACTTTTCGATCTCCGGGTATTTTCCGTAGACAGTTTAGTTTTATACTGGTGATTTCTGATAATAATTTTTCCACCACTCTGTAATAAACAAATTAACTTTAAAAAATATCCTGATTAATCCGAAACACGGTTAATCAGCAGTTGACTGCATAAATAGCTTATTTAAGTATAGCTGTTCTTGAAGAGGAAAAAGTAGCTGAAAGCTGGTAATTATTTTCTTTTCAGATTCTAAATAATTGAAAGGTCAGATTCCTGAAGAAGAAGAGACAGGCTGCATGAACACTTTCATGTCTTTTCCTGGTAAAACTAAAATAAGTTTCCTTAGAAAGGCATCTAAGCCCTCGCTCCGTTCTCAGAATGACTTACATTCTTATACAGCTTATTAAAAACATACAACTACCTTTCTTATATAAATAGTACTAGAACTTCATATATAATCCTAATTATATACGAAGGCAATATAAATCGTTTTATATGTTTTGCGTTTGTATATAGCTTATTGAAGCAATGCTTTAATACTAATTCAGAAGTCAAGCGACAAAAATCAGCGTTATATTTTCAAAATTTTCACAGAACTAGTTTCGATGGTTTTACCGAACCACCATCCTCAGCTTCTGAATTAGTATTTGTTCGGCGTGTTATTGTGTCTTAATTAAGGCTTTAATAGTTTATTGACAATGCCGCCCAGACAGGAAAGTGGTTAGCGACTCTGACTGCCGTATCGAAGGGCCCGCGCTCGAAACCCGGAGAAGGCGTGGATATAAAATGGTCTGTTCTTTCATAGGAGGCAACGGTGGCTGCTTATTAGTTACCTTCATAATAAAATGACTCCAGCTTCTGTCCTTAGTAATTGCCAAAGTCTAAAATGGTTACTGCTCACTATAAAAAAAAAAAAAGTTTATAGACAGTAGTATTGAAGACCTTTAGGTTAGACATAAGTCTTGAAAACTGGAAGGAATTTCTACAAATAGTAACTCTTTTCTCATTATATTTAAAAAATGAAAACTACCATGAAAATTACGCTGTTTAAGATTGTAGCATTACATGTGATATAATTGCTGAAGTCATTATTTCTAATTTCCTAATCGTAGATACTGATTTCCTCAATCAATTGTTTATGCTTCTTGCAGTTAATCTTAAGTTACTCGTACTGATTATTAAACTTGATTTATCAGTCCTGTAATAATTTTTAGTTAGATTTCCAAATATTTTTCCCTTTCCCTTAACCTTTGGAATGAAATCTGTATTTCTACAACTTTTAATATTTGCTACAAAACCATTAAACATATTTACTGCCAGAAGTCAAAATAGCTATGGCGTAAATTTATGAAAGAGACAGTTTAAATGAAATTAAAATTACGTGTAAGAAGATTACCTCAAACAAGTATGAATCTTAACTTGGATAATTAATTGCCTGTCTGAAGGATTTGATTCTATTAATACTTTATCTCTCTGCGCAGTCACATTTTCTTTTATCCTGCTTTATAATACTTGTTGATTAGTCTTTGTTTCGTTTTTATAATCTCAGTCTGTGTTTTGCAGCTTATTCTAGGTCTTCTGTAGCAGCCCACAAAAATTTGTTTTAAAATTTTTGGAAGTTTTTTTGAATATCTTTCAGCGTAAAACTACTTTTAGAAACACATAAATTATTGAATCAAACGAGAAGCATAAAGAGCTCACCGGATATTGTGTCACATTTGTGATTAGTCAGAGCTTAGTAATCATTCGTAATCGTACATGGTGCAGCACTATTTAATACATAACTGGTACATAACTCGTACTTCAAGCGGGAGGGGAAATAATAGGTGTAACAGGTGTAACCGACGTATTTATTATATTTACTAATTTTCCATATTAACACGGCGTATGAAATTCTGTGGAACGTGTCCTTCCGAATTTCTTTGTAATATTATGCTAATACATTCTGCATTTTTTTTTCCAAAATTAACAAATGATTAATAAGCACAGACAACACCTGATAACCGATAGTGTTGAGCTGATGTCTTTATCCTCGTACCTTTAACTATGCTTTCCGTTTGTGTAACGTAAATATGAAATAAGTTTTTTTGTGAATTTCTTTTTCTGTGGAAAAAGAAAAACAAATATCTAAGTTGAAAAGTTCCCAAGGGCTTTGCTAATTAATAAACTTAGCCTTACTTGAGAAAGATTGGTGATGAAGAAAAGGTTATAAGGTATTTCTTCCGCCTTCTTAGCGAGCCTTCGTGGTGTAGTGGGCTTAGCACGCTTAGCGCATAATTGAGGAGTCCGCGGTTCGATTCCCGGCGAAGGCGCTGCTAATTTTCTATCTAGCCTGCTTCCCCCCCCAAAAAAAAATACCTAATGTCTCTACAAGGTGACAAAAAAAGATTGTTTCTACTAAAATAGCTATTGCAAAGAAATGTACTTTGAATGTATAATATAAGAAGATGAGATAGTTGTGGTAAAAAGCAACTTTGTGAAGTTGAGTTTCAACTTAAGGTCAGCCTCAGTTGAGTTTTACCGTAGAGCCTTACCAACCGTTCCATCATTCTTTTATTTAATTCTAGTTTAAGTAAATATGTAGTTTTTAATATAGTAGAATTATTTAAAATGCTTCTTTAAAGGATTCGAGAGAAGTAAACTGATTGAAGCTATTTCATTTTCTTTCTATCATATATTCTTTAAAGTAGTTTTACTTGTTAGAATGAATTATTTAAAAAAAAAAAGTAAAACTTTCGATACAATTACTTACTAAAACAATTAATTCAACATGAAAAGCAATTTTAGAAGCTTTTTTTCTTTATTTTGAAGTTTAATTGGGGCATTTGTCCAAAGTTAGTTAACTGAATTTCAAGTTTACTTTAAGAATTCAGACTGAGATCTCAAATACATAGCTTCTAATAAAGGTAAACGACCACATATTAAATTGAATATACTTATATTATTTATAGCAGAATTACTAATAATGAAGATAAAATTATAGCTTATGAGGATCGTACTCAGCACTCAGTTTTCATACACTGGCTTCATTAATAAAACTAAAAATTCAATACTCTATACCAGAGTAAATTTACATTACTCGAATTTTATTCAATGATTTAAATAATAATAATTCGGGGATGATTGCTTGATCTATTAATGCATATGATCAAATAATTTCACACGCAGAGTATATGTTTAAGAGCACAGGAATTATCAAGGCATTAATCAACCTTCTCTTCGTGTTCTAATCTTCAAGATACAACGCAGAAATAGACAGAATAACGATAGCGTGCAGAGTTTGCGGCCACAAAAGTTTTCCATTGCATTCTTTCCTATAATAAACATTTAGTACGGAATAACGAGAATCACTTAATTAGTTTCTGCATCCTATTCTTCCAAATTCCAACAAACAAAGAAAATGAATAAGTCTCTCTAAAGAGGATTTTATAATCCACATTTCGCATTTTTTGATCTGAAGATAATACAAATATTTACTGTTGCGGCAATATTCGAGATTTTATAGGTAAGTCCGCGTTCTTAAAATTCAAACTGAACAATGTGGCTTACCGATACATGTTGCAGTATCTTTGTAATATAACTGCAGAATCAGGCAAGTGAAAAATCTACTTTTCATCGATGAAAGGATGCCTCGTTTTGGTAGCAATTAGATTTCACTTTGATGGATCTTCCTTCGGCTCTTTGAATTCAACATCAAGAAAGCGCAACTTGTTCATTCATTTATTGGTTGAAAACCGAACTTCATTAATAACAAAAGCAGTTGATGATTTTCTCTAGTAAATAAATCCATTTATAAAACTTCTATGACTACAGATGATGATAAATGCGTTTTAGATAAAAGGAGTTTAATGTTAAATTCAGTACTGAAAATAGATTGGATTATCGGTTGTATTTTGATGTTTGATACAATCTCAGGTTTATTTGCTATGAAAGTGTGGTACGTCAGTTTTCCCTTCCTAAGTTTACTTTATTCAAATAAGCTAACATCTTACATTTATGTAATAATTTACAGTATAAAGTTTTAATTCTTATTAACATATGCAAAAATGTACTACTTTTCTCCTCCCCTTTTTTCAGCAATCGAATGGATGCGATCACTAATATTTTCTGAGTTCTCATATCTGAAGGCGTAAAAAAAAACTAGCACTTTTGAGTTTGGGTAATTTTATACTACGCAACATAAATACGGAGCTACTCCCAAAGAAAGATCTTTACTGAGGCATCCCTTCCAAAGCAGATGCAGAGGATAATGGTAGACAAAGAGAGGGAAACAGTAAGGAAAAGACGGAAAGGAGTTTGGAATGCTCTTGAGTGCTTATTTTCATATCATTGTTCCTACTGAAAAGAGAAGCTCATGGAGGATTAAAAATGTTTTCTAAAATGGGGATCTGCATTATTATTAGGATGACTCGCAGTAAAAGGAAGTCGATATAAGTTTAAAATGTTTTCTAAGAGGAGAGACTAATAACATTCTTACCAATATGGTTTACGTGCATTAAAAAAATAATAAATAAATAAACTTCGTGATTGCTTTTATTTTGTATGCTGTAAAGGCTTTTATGAGAAACAATTTTTATATTTTTATCAGTTCGATGTTTAACTTAAACACTGATGAATTAAAATGATAATTTGAAACTTAAGCATCGTAAAATCAAATTACTTTTAATTAATAGTTGTAAAATTTAAAAGCGCTATCTACTAAAATTATAACGTCTATCCGCAACTTATAAGTTTTTTTTTTTTTTTTTTTTTTTTTTTTTTTTTTTTGTTAATTAAGCCACTTATCTTATTACTTTTACTAGAACTTCTAGTAAAGTTTCTTCGGATATTGATGAAATCAACTCCCACCATAATATAAATTATTTAAAGCATATAAGGCCAAAGTGTTGAATTTGAGATAGGGTTTTCAACACATTTCCTGACAGTTATCTTCTAAGTTTCCCTACTGCTTGAATCGATTTACAGGTTTTAGCTTTTGTAAGCCGCATATGTTTCGCGAGTGCTTAGGACAGAGCCAATGCTTATTGAAGCACCTGGTAATTTGTATTTTATATTTAATTTCACTTAACGTTTCTTCGGTATTTCTTGCAAGCTGCGGAGCTGATTTCTGTTATATTCTCAGTTTTGTGTAGCCGTCAGCCTGACGTGCTAGCAAAAAAATTTATTTTAAACCTCCATTTGAATTTATGACTATTGTATTCAGAATTTAAGATGGGACGATAAGTAGCGTGTTTACCTTGTAGTATGATCTTTTTAGAGCGATGAAGAACCTTATAGTCATATTAAGCCATATCCCACTAGACTCTCACTGTCTGTGGCATGTTCTTGCCTTAATTTTTTTCCGAAAATAAAATTCAATTACAGCCCATTTGTGATTTCACTGACTAAATATATAAAGAATTAAAATTTCCTTCGGATATTGCAGGAACTTTGATGTAACACGAAATATTCCCTATAATGGCAACACTCCTGTTCTCTACAAAGTTGATTTAACTGTCATCATCCTAACCAAAAACAGGTGGAAATAAAATTAATTTTAAATTAATAAATAACTTCACATTAGATATTGCTTCGTAGCCGTCCTCTTACATGTGTGCATATTTTTTCCAAACAAAGGCGCGTGACCAGAAGGGATCCTATTTAAGAAAGATAATGTCATAGATAAGCTATTTTTGTGCCCTGACGTCTTTTCCGATAGCATTACGATTTCTGGTACTCGTAGCACAAGAAAAAAAATTACTTTAATGACTTTTTTTTTTGCTTTTGATGCTTTATTAAATTTAGCGTTTCGAACGGTCATCCTCTTAGCCTACCTCTGAACATGGCGCTGCAGTAAATATAGTAAATTTTTATGAGTGCAAGCCTATTTGCTTTCAAACGATTGGTGTTTTCTTCACACAGCTATAGTTAATGTCGAGTTCCATCTTAAGGGATGAGCTCTCTTTTCCGATTTGTGGGGCAATAAAAGTTGCTACGGGGTTTATTAAACATCTAACTTTCTCTGCACTGAGTTTGATAGAGAGGAAAATATAGAAAAATTATACTCTTTATAATGAATACAATTTTGTGCTATTAGAATGGATTACTAAAAGACGAAGTATACGTCAAATATATGATTTTTAAGAGGGTAGGAGTAGAAAAATACATATTTGTTACATCAATGATTATAAATATTGTTATAAATGTTATGTTATTGTGATTATGTTATTGTTATAAATATTGAGTGGAGTTTCAGAGTTTGAATGTTATCTTATATGAATATGAAGTACAGAAGAATTCCTTTTTACTAAAATGGTTTTAACCTTTTCACCTCCGAGGACCGTTTTCAATACACAAAATATTGTGTGTCACTACGTTTTGTTTAATTTTGTAATACCAGATAAATGCCGAATTGCTTTTTATTCAGGACTAATGAATAAATGTTCACAAACTAGATTTCAGTAAAATTGTTAACAACGATAAAAGTTAATAACACTGAAAAGTACTATACTCATACTATATTTAGTTAAATGCATACTAGTCACGTGTATAAGTATAGCTGTGTATATATATATATATTGTTCGTAATATTTTGTTTTATTGGGTGCTGTTATTAAACTTTTCTTACAAGTCTGCCTATTTAACGGTGCTTCTTGCAAAGTTATTCTTTTTGGGTGGTAGCCAGTTATCTCTTTGAATTACTTCATGCCCAGATAGATTAAAACGAAACATTTATTTTTCCCCTCCTGATAGTTTACATCATCCTGATAGTTACAAGTTAAAAACTGTAAGTAGAATAGTTGATAACTGTAATAAAACAATCGATGTCGCGTATCAAAATTTAGGTGACTTTAACTTTTGAGGATTATAGGTTTACCAAAACAATTTCTCTCAAACAGTTTTCTTTTTTTTTTCTTACCACCCTAAAATCACTTACAAATCGTACTGTAAACAGGAATACTATGGTGCCCGACTAATAACGAAATGAAGCTACTATCTAGTTTTTAAACTCTCATTAGCTTATCGTTATTTGCACAATTCTTTAGTCTTAGCGAATGTATGTGGTGTGAATCAAACATAGTACAGTCCTTAACATGCGCTTAATTGCACATAAAACTTTAAAATACTTTTCATAAACTCCCTAGTCTTAATTCAGAGCTTCAAAATAGGAATATGGTGTTTAATTTATTAGTAGTAAAGTTAAGGTAATAACAAATTTTACCCTAAGATAGTGTGAATGCGTGTTTCTTAAAAATGCGAAACTTGAAAATATTAAATGTAAGTTAAAAGTTTAATAAATTCTTAAAGGTAAATTCATTTTAACAGCTATTACAAGCTATATGCGTAAAAGACAATTCAATCTCCAACCAAAACTTAGAGCCCAAAGTTCGACAGAAAAATAGAAATATATATATATATGCACGTGGGTTGGTGTGATGGAAGCCAACAAGAATAAAAGTGTGAGCATCTTTTGCAGCTGTAGACTCATCTACCGTAAAAATGCTGTCAGGAACTGATGTCTTCGAAAATATTTAGAATTATGGAAAATTCAACTCTCCGCGTTTTATTTTTTGGTCAACTGAAAGAAATTCAGTGAAAAAATAAAGATAATAGAACAGAAGTGTATTTGAAGAATGGAGGAAGTGAATTTAAACTATAGTTACAAAAATAAACTAAATGTAATTAGCGTGGGGAAAAACAAGTGGCCTGCTGCGAAGGGTATTTTTTTGTTGGTGCGGATAAAGGCTATGCATAAAGCTGGGCATAACCGTATGTAATCCGATATGTTATGCAATCCTTATCGGTTGAAGCGACAAATAAATGTACTACTATTAACAATGGTAACTGATGTTGTTTACTCATATATGGCTTTAAAGATACGATTGGAACTAGGATTTACCAGGAAGAAGCTCGTCGTGATGGTTAAAGCCATCAATAATCACTCGCAGAGAAAAGTAAATCGGCAAAGAACTGTATTTATCATAGTGGTATGATAAATCTCATAAAATGCCTTTATTAGCTTTTCTGAAAATATTTAAATATAGTCAGATTTAGTATCAATTTTAAAATATACCTTATCTTGTGTAACAAGTAATAATTTAATTTAAAACTGAAAAGAAAAGCTGGCAAATTTTACCTTATAATACTTAAAAAGAAGAAATTGGCGGTTACCTATAGCGGTGACTAATTTTGATCTTCGGGATGAATTCACTTCCGTTCTTTTTTGTTTGAGTACTTGACACCAAAGTTCCTTTTCTAAGGGCTAAATAAACCTGAGGTACTCACTCAAAGCAGAATCCTTTGGATTAAACATTAAGTACGAGAAAAATTTCATACTTCCTTCCTTATTCTTAAAATCACTTGTAACCGATGTGAGAGAAACTAGATTTAATTAATTTCCGTAATTCCTAAATTCAGCTTTTGCAAGTGGAAGCAAGATATCCATTATGTGCTTTCAATAACTGTATATTTAAATCTATTACGTCAAATTTTCCTGAATGGAGTTAAAAAGGCTATTAGATCGACAAATTAAAATTACTGCCAGATTAAGTTATGTGCAACAGATCTTATATTATTCATAAATGTAATATCAGACAACTCCGAAATACTATTAACAACTTACTCAAAATTATGCTCTCTATGTAGACTGTCATAAAATGAAACTCCCTTTTTTTTTTTTTTTTTTTTCATTGCTTTTATGTGAATCACCTCGAGGCAACGAATAAAAATTTAATGCATATTGCATTTGTTACGTATTGATCCCTATATATGCATTCATAACTCTTCATTACAGATAAAAATAAGCTGTATTTTCTTATTCACGTTGAGACCTTAAAGGACCGCATGCTAGTCACGTGAAGGTCTACGGAGAAGGAGTGGAAATGAGTTTCTCTATATTTACCCTTGCTTGTTCATTAAAACGGAGCTCATAAGAAAGGAAAATCACTCTATGAGGATCATGATGTAATATCGGTAATCTTCCTGGTGTGGGAGTCGGACTCAGTGGGAGGGTATTAACATAGTAGGGGCGAGATCCAGCTCAACTATGCATTCCTGCATTATCACATCACGATCGAAGATCCCGTCCTTATTAAATACTTCATCGATGAAAACGGAAAATACATGCGTCTCTACAATCAATTAGAAAATATAAATGCTGAGCTCTGAGGTACTTGCCTCATTCTATTCTCTGGACGAATAAGGCAAACATGATTATTTTCATTTTATTTGCAACATATTGAGCGAGAATTTATCATTATATTAATTAAGAGTACGTAGTTTCTGAAGTTTTAAATATGAAAAAAAGTAATTTTATGATATTTTTTAAATGTGAGAATTTATAGATTTTTAATTTTCCTCAAATTACTATGACAAGAATGATATTGATTAACACGAGCATGGTTTATCGCCTTCAAGCTCGTTTCGTTTAGTTTTGATATATTCTCTGTTTGCGTAATTGATGACATGCAAGTTTTCCCAATTGTAGGGGGTAAATGCTACCTACGAACTACTTCAAATCTAACTCTCACGCCTCAGTGTTACCTAAAAGTTATGATGTAAGTTTCCAGCGACAGCTTAGTGATAAAACTACGCAAAAAGCAAGTATATACTTAACTTTTTTCTGCCTCAACACTTGTGAAGGGTAAGTTAAATATTACAAAACAAAATACTAATATCCTGGAGTTTACAAAGAAACATTCTGGAACTTAAAAAAATCTTGATTCCAGATTTTAAGCATTTCTAATCAAAGCTACAAATCTTTGGTCGAACAAACTGTTAATTATATCGCCCCCTGCCCCAGACGAGTGACATTGACTGCCGTACCGAAGGGCCCAAGTTCGAATTCCGGAGAAGGCATGTATAGTGGCTGTGCGGCATGGGGGTACTCTAAATATGTGGCGAGTCAAAGTGCTGTCTAGAGACTGATGGTATGGAATAGGGTTAGGAGAACTTCGGGGCTGCGCCCTGGGGGTAGTCTCCTGCAAAACTGGGGCGGAAATGAACAATAAGTCAAATTCTCATTTGTATGGTACTCAAGGCTCTGGCCAACAACAGACGCAGTCTTGTACTCTTTGCCACAATAATTATTCGTGGGCTTGCTCTGATTACATCAGAGAAGCGAGATTATTAACAGCAACAGCAACATAAAATACTATATCAAGTCTTAATACCAAAGCCACGACTGGAAATTCTTATTCTGTTGAACCGAGTCGTTTGCTAATAGGCAAACGTGATGGGCGTTCTCTACAGGCAAAGTTGATCTAATATACTCACATGGTTATGATTTTTTTTAACTTTTTTCTAAATCGCTTGGTAATCAAATATGCATAATTCTTTGGAATGATCGAGTACATTACGAAATGAGGTATAAAGGATTGATGCAAATTATAACCTAACTAATTCGTTAAACTCAAATAAAATGCCGCATAGCAAACTTCAGTTAGCATCATCAAAAGTACTTGTCGCCATATAGAGGTACCCAGCAAATCTTAAAAATGAAATCTCTATTAAAAAAAAATTCAATACAAGTTTTAACCCTTTGACGCGCGCGATATTAATTTTATAATTTTTTAAAACAATAACGAAATTTACGAATTTTTTAAAACAAATGCATGTAAGAATTGCATAATATATATATTTTACATTATTTTACAAACTAAATCGTCAGAAAAAATTTAAAAATAAACATTTATGTAATTTTTCTATAGCAGTGAAAGTATAAGTATGTACATAATAAGGACGTTTGGCTACATGGATTAAAAAACTCAGTAAAATAAGGATAAAAAAAAAAGACTCAGTTTTTTTTTTTTTTATTTTTATTTTTCAAGAACAAATATTTTTTATTTTTTGTGACACTGTTCAAAGCATGTTTTGTCTTTTTAGTACATGCGTAGACCCACATTGCATGTTTTGCACATGTATCTTCCATGATGTTTCTTCCTTGTGCTACAAAATGTACACTGATTGGATCTAAATTTCCCCGGTTTATGTCCAGCGTTATTTAGTTTCTTTTCATCTGGTACATGACATTTGTGGTTTTTTTTTTATGTTAATGAGGGGGAGGGCTTGGTCTTTTTGGCTTTGGTACGGATCATTCGTTTCCCATTCATACTTACTTTATTCGTATTTCGTCTCATAATATTCAGAAAATATTTTAAATAAAACTTTACGCGATTTCTATTTTTAATTACAGCAAAGTATATTTACTTTAAATTTAAACAACAGGAAATAATTTATAAAATCACAATACTAGCTTGGGGAGCAAGTGTGTTGAGGTCAAAGAAAAGTCTCTGGAAAAGAAAGACCTTTTTACTGGGCAGGTGCGTGTATTGTTTAGTAATAAAATAACTCTGTGATTTCAAAACCCCTTATCTATATCCGGGTAAAAGTAAACATTCCTATTTGATAAGCAAGCAAACGCCATTGTAAAGAGCAGTGGTTTCAAGGTGCGACCACCAAGCCTCTTGACACAATGCTCTAGTGGGGCAGTGGTCGCACCCTGAAACCACAAAGCAAATGCCATACATATAGAGGGTTTTTTTTTATATATATGCAGTTTAATTATTGCTATTTTTATTGTTTATGATAGAAGTCATGATGTGCGATGAATAACTTTTGAAATTTAAAGTTGTTTATATTAATAAAAGTAAGTTATTTTGTCTCATTGAAAACAAATTTTAAAAGGCATCCGATTTGAAGTACTAAGACCTAAAACATGTATGATTCTGTAGTCATTTTGTGTTATTTAAAGATCAAAGATCAGTAATCAATTTATTCTCACGCATAAATTTTCGAAGAGAGACGAGAAAAAAATTCGAAAATTGGTGGTTTCAGGGCGCGACCACCGCGCGTCAAAGGGTTAAAAGAAATTGGTACCTTCTATGCTTTATTTTTTTTATTGCAAATGCGCTTGTAATCTCTGTCATTTGAACTAAATAATTTCTTTCTAGTCTTCTCGTATTTCTTAGCGAAAGTTCTGAGACATTTTTACTTTCTGACCAGTTTAATTTGCTAGCGGTTGAACAGAATACATTTGCAATCTCATATCAGTCTGCAGTAGTATGATTTGTCCACTTAAACACACCTAAAAAATTAACACGCAGTTCAATAAGGGCCGAACTGTAGCTATTACCGATGTCTTTAAATTACTTGCTGCTGTATGCAACGCACACAGTTATTTAAAATTTTAATTGAAAGGAAACAGAAAGTTTGCAAGAAATGGGAAACAAAATAATCGAGCAAATAGTTTAATTATTCTAAATTAGAGAACTTCAGACTTATTATTTTAATAAAATAAAATCAATTATTTACCTACACAAAACTAAAATCCGATTTCGATGACAACGAAATACTTATTCTTCGTGAAAATTGCATTCTTAGTTTAATAAATAACGAATTAATAAATCCTCTTTCTAATAATAAAACTAAGAAATAAAACATTAAAACTTCTTATTACCATCATGTATTATCTCCAAGGAACAAGGAACGAGCTTGAAATAACATATTAAGTTAAACTAATGAACTAAAGTAGAATTTAGGAATAAACCAGCCGCAGTTAGTTTGCTTGTAGAATTAAGTAACTACGACTAAATCCCCAGCTCTGAAGTTTATGAAAACAGTTCTTATTAAAGGATCGAACTTTCAATTGCATAACGGTCGTGTATTCGCAGAAAATACAGTCATAAAGTCTTATCTCCGAAAAGCATCTCCTGCTCTGGGCCATTCGAAAGTTCGTTTTTATTTTCTGTACCGTTTCCTGATTATCGTGTTTCAGATGGGAGTTCAAATGCCACAGGAGATTACCTAATAAAGATGAAGTTATTTGACGACTAAATTATCGAATTATTGTAACGAGCTAATAACTAAAGAGCCGAATAATAACTAAACAGCCAAATGAGTAAGTTAAGACGTATTTCCAAGCATAATTTTTCTTTTCTTTCCTCAATATGCGCTTAAAAAGAATAAAATAATGGGTAAAATTATTTCGATGGAAAACATATTATCCGAGCACTTAAATAAAAGGAATAAAATTATGCTTCTATTTTTTATTATAAAAACAATACTGCAGAATTTTTTATGTATCATCGGAGGTAATATATACTTTAAATTATTCACAGCAAGCGTATCATTACACAAAAATATTTCAAAAAGATTGGCAACTTCCTATCACTGGAATAGTTGGTAATAGGTTCATAATTTCAAATTAAGGTTGAATAAAATGTAGTAGGCTTTCAGACTACGATAATTTTGAGAATTTGATGCTATGTAGTAATATATATATACATACGGGCCTCCTACGATAAAAGCAATTTCGCTGTTCTGCTGAAGAACACCGAGTAGTTGCAAAAGTTCATAATATGTAAAACTGGCTTCGGAGAAAATTTGGGAAAACTATATTCCTTTAACCACTTTCATCGGAAGCGAAAATGTCGATTTTAGACTCAGATAAAATTGGATTTCATGATATACAAATTTTACGTTTTCATATTTCTACGAGAGGAACTTGAATCCAATTCTTCTATACAAGAATTTATTTCAAGTAAAATGTAGAATTTAGAAATTTCAAAACTTCAATGCAAAAATTCAAAATTTCGAAATTTGAATTGAAAAGCTGCCTGTAGAACTATTTGTAAACAGTTTCCCAGGAAGGAGGGTGGCTTCGATTGCATAAGCACAATATTTTTTACTTCTTCAGTCATGAAAAACATTTCTCTCAGTGACATTTTTCCCCCGACATTACTACCTGTTTCTCATGACCAAAATTATCATAGTCAGAATGCTTCTCTTATTTATTCCATTTCCGAAACTGGAATTACGGATCTGCAGTATACCTAAAAGAAGATGTAATTTTTTTTTAAATGCAGTGTGTAGCTGAAATCTGTATTACGAGTACATATAACAATCTTTAAGATTTGCAACATTTTCAGAATGAAAGAAAGTGACCTATCTACCTATAAAACTGGTATTCAGAAAAATGATAAATACTCTTTATATTGAAGAAAAAGTAATATAAAATAAATTTGTTTTGATAAAATACTTGCTTCATATACCCAGGGAAGATTCTTCGAATATCATTCTGAGGAAGGAAGAATTGTTACTAGGATGCGACATTCTATGCAAAATTTTATATTTTATAGTATATTACTATTAAATGCACATAATTAATTTTGTTTCATGAAGCAAATTAGAAATACTATTTTTTATTTATTACACTCCACTTATTGCTTTTATTTGCATTGCAAATACTGTCTTGGCAAAATAAAATCTGTAGACACGGCAATGCTTTGGAAACTGATGGTTGATCTGAGTCCCATAAAATACCCTATTGGTAAAATTGTCTCAAATTATACCTGCGAGCTCGTGGTTACCAAAAAGGTTTTAGATATCTACCATTCCAAGGCAATCCAGAATTCCAGTGGACTCTTATTATTCTCTGATTCTAAATCTGAGCTCTAAGCCATCCTAAGGGACAACACTAAACTTACCCTGGACATTATCATGCTCATGAACAATACTGCAGCTGAAAGGACCTGCACACTACGGCGAATACCAGCGCATGTTGATATTTACGGAAATAAGCAGGCTGATGATCGCGCCAAAGACGTCAGAAATAGTTCTCAACTTTCCAACAGCTTAACCCTCGCCGATGCTGACGCAATAGGCAGCCGAAGACTTACCTCCGAATCAATCAAGAATTCCATTCTGCACTAAACTGTAACCGTGTCATTTCCACAACCATAGCCAAACTGAGGACTAAGCACTTGAAAGGAATGAAGATATCCTCTGATTGTCAACGAAATTATAATAGCTGTCCTCAATGTATTGATATCGAACTTTCTCCAAACCATCTCTTCGACTGTCCTGCTATTTTAGCCAAGCTCTTCAGTATTGATACAGCTCCCTCGCACCAACTCCACTAGTCTTTGAAAATTATTGATATTTCTGCGGCTGTTCTGGATACTTTTGGCCCTATTTGAATCCTCTGCACTGACGCCTTGGACAAGACAACAACAACAAGAACTGATGGTTGATAAATATGACAGGGACATTGAAATAACCTTCGGTAAGCCATGCCTCTTCATAAAAAATAATCTTCAATGTATCTTCAAAGTGCTCTCTCGAATAGTTAATTCTTAGATCTCCTTAAGTTATGTTAAATCTGTTGCTATTCAGCAAAACATAGGATCCTGAATTTATATTTCAGATTTAATCAGTCTGTCATTAATTAATATATAAAGCTACTTAAAAGCAATAAATCGCATTCTTGATAATTTAAAACTTCATTTTAATTTTTTAGCAATATATCTAATTGATGCAAATTAAAATACATTTAACTTACACTATATGCAACTGATTTTATGGAAGACTGCAGCTTTGTTGTAATTCATGAAATATATTTCTCACGCTATATATCGCATACAGATTTTTTCTTTATTCGTCTGAATCTTTTACATCTTTTAGTTTTTAAATATTTTCTAAATGTTTTGGAATTTGAAGCCTTCAGATTGCAGTTTTTGCACTTTTCTTTTCTTGATATGCATTTGCTTCAAATTATTAATCTATTGCTAAAATGGCGACTTATCCTTTGCCAAAGTGAATTAATCAGCTTGAATATTTAATTAAATCTAACTAACTAAAGCTCAATTAAACTAACTAAATTAAATTAAAATTATTAAATTAAACTAAATCAACTAAATTAAAATTACAATAGATTACTATCGTAAGTTTAATTTAGTTTATTCTTCATTAGCGAGCCTTATTCTCTGGCCGTAACTACAAATGTATATTAAAATCTTCAGTTTGCTAATTCATTTGAAATTCAATCACTTAATTCTCCTTAAGTTATGCTGAATGGTGTTGAGTATCTGTTTTGAACAAAGAGAAAGAAGGTCTTTGACTCCTTTCGAAATGGAAACGAATGCACAGGAATATGACAGGTAATATTTGAAATATTCTAACCTGGGTGTTTCGCACTGACATCTCTTGAGATGGCATCCTGCATATTTTGACGTTCCGTGACACATTTTAGAATATACTATGAGTTTGATTCAATTCCTGCATATTATTATTACTTTACTTAGCTGGCTAGTAAAACGTGAAAAATGTGTTATTTGCGAATTGTTATTCGTAGGCATTTAACGATTTTTTTTATTAAAAATACAATTTGATGTGTTTCTTTCATTTAAATTATGTCTATCAATCGCAGTGCTATTTCAAAAGCGTAAATGTTTAGGCGAAGCTATGAATCATTTTTTTAAAGCACAAAGAAATTTTCACCTAAGCTTTCTATTAAAATTTTTCTTTTGCATAAAATTTATTTTAATGATGAATGACACACTATTCCAATGCTAGAGCCTTCTCCTAAGAGCGAACGAGTTGTTCGACTGAAGGACTGCATATTTTCAGATTTTATCTACTCTTAATCTGCGTCAGCACTTTGTTCCCAGCTATTATTAAATATCTTTTATTAATATATTTCATCTTTATGAAGTGGTATCCCTCCTCCTTTCTGTAACCAAACTTCCGGACAAGCATTTTTAATGATTTAAATCTCATTGGTTGGTACTCACATTCCTTTCGACTTCGCATCAATTTCTGTTTACTTTTTATCTCTTTTGTATAACAATGAATCTTCAGAGCAAAATGATTATGAAAAATTCAAAGCTCTGAGCAAATTTACCTTAAGGGAATGGTTAAATAAAGACCTTTTATCTTATTTTCCGCCCATTCAGAAAAATTTAGTCTCGTTAACTGAAATACCACTCTCTACACAGACATTCTATTTAGTTCTTTGTTAGATTTTTAATTTAAACTTGAACAGTAGTACATCGAATACTTTATTCAATATTTGAAAACAAATATTACGACCGAAAAAACTGCAGATTACATTTTCTGCAATGTAAAGAATAACACTTAGAATCTATTTCCACCCCTGATTAAGCTAAGCGAAAATAAAATAAAAAAAATTGGTACAAAATTATCAGTTTTCCTTCTTCTATTTAGTTCTAGGGAATTTCGATTTTTGTGTGCATATGTTATATTTTTAATCTGAATTTACCGAAAGTAGTACCTTTTAGAGATGCATTGATTTGCCCAATGGAAATAAGATAACACCCTAGAGTAAATATCGAATTATATATCAGCTTTTGAAAGTTTCACTCGTACAATTAGGTATCTAAATAAAGTGAAAAATGCTCACTTTAGTTTTGTTAGAAATTATAAATGTGTTCACAATTTTCTGGCTTTCAAACATACTTTTAAGTTTTTAACTTCATTTATAGAAGCAATAAAACACTTTTTTTAAAATGATTTCTATTAGAAGTTAAATTTTGAAAGGTTTTTATAAATATAAACTATATTTTCATAATGATTAACTTGTATCACTTTATTTAATAAAATCAGATTTAATGTTTAAAAGTTAATTAATTCACCTACCCAAGTGCATATATTTAAGAAAAGAGAGACAGGAGATTTATTAAAAATAAGATTTGGCTATTCGAAATATTAGATTAAAAATACTCACGATTTCTTAATGATATAAAGCATAATATAATTGTGACTGATTTTAAATTGTACTAAATGGAGCATTCAAAAGTATTATTCTATAAAGATGCAAATACAAAGCAAAATTTAAAATAAATATTGTTGCAAATTAGAGGAAATCTGATATATAATTTTAAAGTAAAATATTTTAGGAATACGAGACATTAAATGCATCTCTTAAAACAGAAAGGTTTAAAAACAACTGCTGCGAAATATCTCGATTGGTAGTCATGGCATTGTTCTGAGTAATATCCATATGCACAACAGATACTTTTCATGTTGCCATATAACTACCATTTCTTACGGTGTCAGATCATTCAACCAGGATTGCAATTTTAGGTATTAAGAATATGAGTGAATTAGAATTTTTTAATAACATAACTTGAGGCTTTATTATTTTGTAATATGCAAAAGATAAAAGATCATTGTACTTGAATCGATAAATTCCCGAGTAGGAAATGCTAGTTCAAATTTTAAAAATTGCCGATATCGGCATGCGAATTAACTACATTACATCCATTATCATAGTATAAATTTAAAACTTTGAAATCTGATTTAATAATGTAAAAGTCTATTTATCAATAGAACTGGTGCATTTAAGTGTAGAAGCTTTTGAAAGTTACTACTAAGCTACTTTAAAAGGCTGTAGTTCATTTAGCTGTTGAAAAAAATGTAGAGTAAAGTAAATAAAAAGTTTTCTACTGTCATGCGAATAACATAATTTGTAACTTTTTTTATTCCTGAAGTGCTGTTTTCGTCCTCTTGGAAACTGAATGTTACTTTGTAATTAAAATATATCTGTTCCTAATATCTGCTACACATATTCCGGAAAGTTATTTAGTCACCATATTATTTCTCAGTCAACTAATCTAGGCTTTTAGTTAATTATTTAGGACAATGCGTATATTTTCCCCTTTCTTTTTTATGATGAAAGCTTAAATTACACTAATAATTTTCTTTTTGTGGTGGTATCTTAAATTACATTTTGACAACCACTTAAACAATATTTAAATACCTATGCTCTTACAAGAAAGAAGCCTCCACCCCAAACTTTGAACTTCCAACTGAGCATTTATTATTATTGCAATTCCAAGACAAAACACTGCAGGGGGTAAATAGTTACAGTCAAACCTCCGCATTAAAATGTTAGATTACCAAAATCTTTTGCAACAAGGGAGACATAAAGACATCCAGTTTCTGGTGGCCCATATATTCTACCATGGTATAAAATTATGTAAAATATAATGCATTTCTTCAGTTATTTCATGAAATACTTTGCATAATTTGCATCAATACTATGCACTCAGTGGACAGATATTTTCACCGGACCTCCAGTTTTGTAAATCAGTCCCTATTCACGGTGCTGGATTAGGTACGAAATTTCTCTATTTTAACAGTTTTTGATTTTTAAAAATTTAATTCTTGAAAAGATTTTATTCCTTAATATGCCTTTGCTGTAGATTTCTTATAGTTAATGCATTAAAATTTTAAGCATAATTTGTAAGTTTCATTTATTTCAAAAGAGGCTATATATTATAAAAAAATTCGGTTTATCCCAACAATCGCACAGTATGTTAACACATACCGTACATTGATTATGTCATGATGATGTCAGCCTGTAAGGTACTGCAAAGATTATTCTAATTGGCGACCTGGAATAGCTACATAAGGCCAATCTTTTAGTCTTTTCAGAATATAAAGAGCCTTTACTGCATTAAGTTTTTCATGTAAAACAGAATAATGACATTATCATTTATGCTAAATCAGAAATTATTAATCTGGGATGAACATATTATATGAAAGAAATCCTCAATGACAAAATTATTTGGAAAATGTGCAGAGAAAGAACTGTGCAAATATAGCTGAATGTTTTCACACATAAAAATATTTAATGTGATGCAATTTAGCATATTCATGTTCCTTAATGCTACACAGATTTAGCTTATGATGAAGGATAAATATAACAGAAACTATGTTAAACTATACACTGTGCATCAAACCAATTGCATACGTTATAAGATATGACAGCTACATATAAAGAAATGCGAATGTTGATAAATATTCTGATGTAAGATCAATTTTCTCCTTGTATGTCATAGATTAAGTACATTATTACATGAGCTCAATTTTCAATCGCGAGTAAATTTTTATCAGGTGAAAGCACTTTTTTACAGTTTTGTGATACATATGGCAATATATGGCCTGTCAGTAATTCGAGTAAAATGTAAATTTCGCTTAATATATATATATATATATATAATAATTTATAAATATGTACTATGCCAAGTTAGTTTATATTTTAAATAACAAGTGGTTTCCTAATTTGCATCTTTTCTATAACTTCTTACTTAGCCATGTATCTCGTTCCTTGAAGATGGTTATGTTGATTTTTGATAGAGAAAAAGGGTATAGGTAAGTTAACTGGAACTGAGAAGTTTTCTGATGTCGGGACATTAGCTGAGTCTTGGCCCAAGTGTGGCGGAACAATCTGGAGGATGGAGCCACTAGAAGGCAGCAGCTGCTGATTATTTATGTTTAAATCCTGGCCAGAGTAGCTGATTCTGGAAAAGTCCTGTCCAAAATGGCAAGCTGCTGCTGAAAGCTTAACGCGTTAAAATTAGAACTGAGGTTCCTGTTAAAGTAAAACTGAAGTGTTAATTGTAGCATATTCAAGTGAACTGCTAACTGTATTATGTTTTCTTCTGTAGAGATTCATTAAAGTTTGAAGTTAAATTTTATAAAGTTCTTATCTGCATGAAACTAAAAATATAATTTTCATCTCGATAACTCGAGACAGGAAATCAATGCACCTACTATATAATTAGAAACCACAGAGCTAGCAGTAGTGATTACAATAACCTAAACACTCGAAAATTTAACCAAATGTGCCATACTGCCGCCCAGTCTCTTTCGAATATACTGTTGATCAACGTTTTTTAGCATTTTGACGCCGAATGTTTTATGAAGTTACTGTTTCATGAACATACTTGTTAAAAAATTTTATCAACTTTGTACTATTAAAATTTTTTTATCATTAAATAGATAAGTGAAAGTTCACTTACCTTCTAAATAGGGCTGCCCTGAACTGCCTGCTTTTCCTTCTTGTAGGTATCCGTCTCTATGATGAACTTCGATTCACTTCGAAACACAGCTATAAACTTTTTAAGAAAATTTAATTCGTATGAAAGATATCTACAAAATATTTACAAGTTATAATGATTACAAGCATAATTTATACGGAGACGGTCTATCTTTATACATCTGTTAGACGCGTCAGCCGTTCAACTGACTACTTTTAGTCTCTTTCGCCAGAGGGCGTCGGTGGAAGTCCGTGGAAGTAAAGTTCTAGTAAGCAAACGCGACACTCCCACCTTGAGGTCCAGTATCAACAGAGGATGGACCTCAACTGACCTGTAGTTCAAGTCTTTTGAGTTTTCGTCATACGTCGAGTTCTGTACCTCACTAGCATATCCGACTCAGGTGTAAAGTTGAGTTCAAGAGGTATGAGGTTCTTAGTAGGTCTTATAATCTCCCCTTGTGCAGTTTTCAGTTTCACTAATCTAATGTGTCCGTCGTGGGATGGAAAAATTTCCACGATTCTAGCTAAGGGCCAGTTTATCCTTTTTTCGTTGTTGGACACAATTACAAGATCACCAACTTTCACACAAGATGGTTCGCGGACGAATTTTGAGCTTTGTTTTAGTTGCCCTAAATATTCTGATCGAAATCTTTTTCGCAAATCTTTTCTCAATTTGGCTCTGTAAAGGTATCTTTTATTGATGGATTTAGAATCCAAAAGATCTAATTCAGGAACTCCAGTCTCTGGAATTTCTGTTAGAAACATTGCTGGGGTGAGAGCTCTTAAATCCTTTACGTCTTCTGACAAATACGTGAGAGGACGGTTGTTCATAATGCTCTCGCAGTCACAAATGATTGTCAACAATTCTTCGTAGTTCAGAGAAGATTTTCCTAGTACCTTTCGAAGAATTCTCTTTAGTACTCCAATTAATCTTTCCCACCACCCTCCCCACCATGGCGAGGAAGGGGGAATAAATTTCCATTCAATTTTCTTAACTGTTGCATTTTCTAAGATAGAATTCCAATCTATGGTCTTAAACAAATTATTTGATCCAACAAAATTGGTTCCATTGTCAGAGTATACAGTGACAGGTCTACCCCTTCGAGCGATGAATCGCCTGAACGCGTGCAGGAAACTTTCGGTTGATAGAGATGAGACTAGCTCTAAGTGAACTGCTCTATATATTGCGCAAGTAAAAATGACGATCCATGTTTTTTTGCCGCCTTTTAAAATTAAGGGACCCGTCAGATCAACACCAATAATCTCAAAAATTAAAGCATCTCTTATTCTGTCTTCAGGTAGAGGCGCTTGAGGAATCTTATATGAATCAGAGTGGAACCTTCGACATCGTACACAGTTTTGGATAACCTTGCGTACGGTCTTCCTACTCTTTATGATCCAATATTTTTCACGCAAAGCGCACATAACGAATTGTACTCCAGCGTGACTTAGCGTTTCATGTTCAGATTTGATCAGTTTTAATACTAATGGATGTTCTGAGGGAAGTAAAACTGGGTAACGAAAGTCAGCATCATCGTCTCTCTGAAAGATACGTGTTTTCACTTTTATAAGGCCATTGGAGTCCATGGTAGGTTCTAAAGCACGTATTCTTTTATCTTTCAATCCTTCGAAAGATTCTCGTTGGATGAGTCGGAAAACCACTGTTTCAGCTCCTTTTAGTTCCTCGACTGAAATTCTCCCATGAGTTCTTTCAGATGGTGGCGTTGTAGCATTTTTAATGAATCTAAAGATCCAAGATACGACCTTTATGATCTTTTCGAATTTTGAAATATTGTCAAAAAGGTTAAATTTATCTGTATTCGTGTTATTGCTGGCTGAAACCACAGTTCGTTTTCTTTCTCCATTTACTATATCGAAGTCAGGATGTTCTCCATCTGCAATAGGCCACTCTTCTGGAGGTCGATAAATCCAATCTGGTCCTTTCCACCATTCGGATTTCCTCAATTCTTTTGCAGAGCAACCGCGAGATGGCAAATCCGAAGGATTAAACTTTCCGGGAATGTGATGCCAGTGATCTGAGTTACTCAATTTTCGAATCTCATTTACTCGATTCGCTACAAAAGTGGACCAATTTTCTTTCTGTTTTATCCAAAAGAGAGCATTTGTGGAATCCGTCCAGTAAAAAACTGGAACCTCTTTTAATTTCAAGTCTTCTCTTATTGTATGAGAGAGCCTGGCTCCAATAGTGCAAGCGAGTATCTCTAGTCGAGGTATGGTGAGTGCTTTTAGGGGAGCAACTCTCGCTTAGATTGTATCAATTGACAAGTGACTCCACTCTCACCGCTGAGTCTAAGGAAAATGCAGGTCGCATACGCATCCTTGCTTGCGTCCGAAAATACATGCAGAGTGGTACTTTCGTCTATTTTGGGAAGCAATCTAGGAATTTTTATGTCTTTCAAATATTTTAACTGAGATGACCATGTGAAAAATTTCCTTGCTAGATCATTCGGCAGATTAGTATCCCAGTTAATTTTCTGTTTCCAGCACTCTTGCAGAATCAGTTTAGGCATGAGAGTAACTGGACTAGTAAACCCAATTGGGTCAAAGATTTTACTCAATTCGGAAAGAACAGATCTTTTGCTCGATACAGGGTTTTCTTCATGTTTTACGTGACAAGACAAAGTATCGTCAAACAAGTCCCATTTCAATCCCAATACTGACACATCTTCATAATCTTTATCAGAAAGGTTTAGAATTGAAGTTTCATTTTTAAGTTTATTATGTTTCCAAACTCTTAGGTCAAATTTTGCAGTAGCCATTATTTCTCGAGATCCTTTGATAAATGAGTTTAATTCTTCAATTGATTCCACGCTCGCTACGCAGTTATCCACATACATGGCTTTCCTTAGCTTTGAAGCTATTTCCTGATGATGTTTTGGTACATTTTCCAAATGGTAGTTACTCGTGGCAGCGAGTAAAAAGGGGCTGGCGTTTACGCCGAATACAACCCTTCGGTGCCGATATATAGTCAGTTTTTCAGGCTGTCCTTTCTCCCACCATAGGAATCGGAGAAAATCTCGATCCGCTGGATTCACACCTATCTGAAGAAATGCTCTTTTTATATTCGAAATTACTCCATACTTCCCTTCTCGAAATTTTATCAAAATTTTGGGGATCAATTCAAGATAATTAGGACCTTTTTCCAGGCAGTCGTTCAGAGATACCGAATTTTTCTCCTTTGCAGATGCGTCGAACACTGGTCGAATTTTGGTAGTCGAATTTTCCCGAAACACGGGTCTATGTGGCAGATAATGCCCTTTGATCTTTTCTGCCTCCGAAATATAGACAGGTTCAATTATTCCCTCTTCTACCCAATCCTTTAAAACAGTTTCGTAGGCTTCTAAGGAATTCTTTGTCTGAAGGGTTTTCACGCAAGACTTCAGACGCTTTTCTGCAAGGATTCTATTATCCGGCAACTCAGGATGAATTTGAAGCCATGGCAGTGATACCTGATATTTTCCAGCGTCATCTCTTTCTAAAGTACGGATAAAATAATTTTCTGTAGCCTTTTCTATTTCTTGTTTTGTTTGCGAAAGAGCTGGTTCAGTTATTCCGATAGAATCAAGAGACCACAAGTCACAGATTTTTCTGTCACTAATGTGTAGTGATAAAAGAACTTCATTAAAATTCTTTCCCTTTACCTTTGTTCTCCCTAATGTTGTCCAACCAAGGTGTGTATTCATCGCTACTAAACTCTCCGTTACGTGTATTATTTCCCCTGTAAAGAGTTTTCCGGCATAATCTGCTCCTACAAGCATGTGTATTTCGTTAGGGTGTTTTTCAAATAAACAAGAATTCTCATTAATTACATCACTGGGAAAAATTTTGTAACCTCTTAGTTTCTTTAAGCATTCCCTATCCTCCAATTTTGGAATATGTGAGCATATGGTTTTTTGGCTCAAAACCTCCATTTCGCATGTGAATCCTGTTTCTGGATTATTTAACTTAATCAGATACTTGTTGTGATTTTCCCTTTTTTCTATTCCTCCAAAAAGCCCGTGAGTCACACTTTCCTGACCTAAAGATTTTAGTTTTAATTTCTCCGCAAGAAATGTGCTGATATATGATCTGCTACTTCCGGTATCCAGAATTATTCGTATAAAATTGCTTTCACCATCTCCGTAAACATTGGCAATTAAAGTTTGCAAGATTACACTTTCATAGGATGAATTATTCGTTAAGGCCTTATTTTCAATTTGTTCTTCCTTGATTTCTCCGTTTTCGTTTTTAAAACACATTATAGTGGCATGTCGTTGTTTACATAATTCACACCTTATTCTAGAAGTGCAATTAAAACTAAGATGCCGTGGGTGTAAACAGCGATAACATATTAATTTCGCTTTGCATTTCTCCCTTTTTTTCTCAGTAGACCATAAAGATGCTTGTTTACACGTTATAGACTCGTGATCAGAAGAGTCGCAGAAAACACATGGTGTTTGTCCCCCCCGCAAACTTGCGTTCGTCAACTCCGAAGCTGTGTGTTTCGCAATAGGTCTGGTTTCACTCAGTTTGTTATGCTTTTGCGGCGCCGCCTTTGGCTGGACCGTCTGGAATGTACGTTCCCGCGCAACTAACTGTTCAGAAAGAAATTCCACTAGGTGACTCAAATCGTAATTTGATTTTCGAACTGTTTTATTATACTCCAAAACCAAATCTGCGGGCAATGTTTTAAGCAAAATAGGCGTTAATAAAGCTCCATATGTTTCTGAGGTCATATTTAATGATTCAAGACATCGAATATGTTTCTGTATATAATTGAATAACTTACGGAAATTTTGAATGTCATTAGAATCCTTTAGAGGTCTTAATTTCAGTAATTTATCTATATGGGCGTTTATCAGTACATCTTTATTTCCAAATCTTTCTGTGAGGAGTTTAACTGAAGTTTCGTAATTTTCTTCGGTTAAATCGAAACCGTCAATGGTGTTATAAGCAGTACCTCCCAAAAAGGATTTCAAATAATTAAATTTGCTTATAGCGTCAAGCGTTTTATTTTGATGTATGGCTGATGAAAAAGTGTTCCAAAATGTCAGCCATTCGCAGCTCTCGCCATAAAACTTCGGAATCCTAAGTTTAGGAAGCTTCACATTATGACTTTCAATTTTAACGTTTTCTATAATACTTTCACTTAACTGTTCAGTGCTTCTTAACACATTAAATTTTTGTTGTTCTATATTAATTTCTTTCAATTTTTTGTTAGCTTTGTATTTAAATGTAGTTATTCTTTCACGATATTCGTCAACACCGTTTAATTCCTGGACTAGATCCTTTATGTTTATTAATTTTTCTATATCGGCATCTATTTGTTTTAACTCGTTCGATTTTTCATTTAAGAGTTCTAAAGAAATTTCTAGTTCCTCTGCATTCACTTCTGTTTTTGGTAATTCAGTTTCGATTCGGCCAATTAATTTTGTAACGGCAGCCCTTATGTGGCCGCGTTTCCTTTTCAATGTGTCGATGAATTCCGTCATTATTTAATATTCAACAATTCAACAACTATCAGCAATTTACTAATTATTTATGCTTATGTATCATCTATATAACTGATATCAATTTAGACAGTTTCAATAGTTAGGAAAACAGCAGTTACTGGCAGTCCCTGTTCGGGCGCCATGTTAAAAACTTTTATCAACTTTGTACTATTAAAATTTTTTGATCATTAAATAGATAAGTGAAAGTTCACTTACCTTCTAAATAGGGCTGCCCTGAACTGCCTGCTTTTCCTTCTTGTAGGTATCCGTCTCTATGATGAACTTCGATTCACTTCGAAACACAGCTATAAACTTTTTAAGAAAATTTAATTCGTATGAAAGATATCTACAAAATATTTACAAGTTATAATGATTACAAGCATAATTTATACGGAGACGGTCTATCTTTATACATCTGTTAGACGCGTCAGCCGTTCAACTGACTACTTTTAGTCTCTTTCGCCAGAGGGCGTCCGTGGAAGTCCGTGGAAGTAAAGTTCTAGTAAGCAAACGCGACAATACTCATGCTCAATGTTTTGTGAATAAAAATGTGGTGAAATAATGATATGTTTTATATCTGCTTTTATAATTTAGTGAAAATATTGTATGTAAAAACTTGTGCTATATTTTAATGAAATGGCTCAAAGAGCAAATTAATCACATTTCAGAGAAAGAAATGTGCTAGCTCTGGCTGGAGTTGACTATAGTTAAGCAAAAGACCCATTAAAAAGTTTAGGTAAATTATTAGATGTTTTTAGAGGAACCGTAAAGCCAAATATCAGTTCTGATGAATCGGAATCGGTTGTACATTTTTTTTAAGATTCAGAAATTCACTTTTTACTACATAGATTGCCGAATACTCAGAAAACATTAGTATCGGGATCAGCCATAAAAGGCCAAGCCCTAAGTTGGTATAAGTATATCGGTAAAAACCTTAGTTGGTCCTATCTGTTCACCGACACAGACATACGAAAGTTTTAAACAAGACGTGTTAAAAGCATTTTTGTCCGTACGTAATTAAACAAAGTTAGAAAATGAACTATACAGTAGAATTAGATCGAGAAGTTGACAAAATTCATTGTAAGAAAGCTTGAAATTCGGTAGATTGTTGTACCCCAGTAAGGATAAAAATGAAATTCTGGAAATAATGATTCCAGAATTACTGCTTAAAGTGCAACATTTTAGAGAACTTGAAAATCTATACTCATTAAATAGGACTTTCGAGTTTGTTTAGAAATTTAAAAGTAGATGGTCAGAAAGAAAGTAGCGACGAAACAGTGGAATTTTTCCTGCAGTTTGCCACAGAAGAATGGATAACTGTTTAGAATGTTTCCTGTAAAAGGTCAAAGCGATAATGATAGTAAATTCAGTAAATGTCGTACACTTATAGATTCTAAAATATCCTCTAAGACTAAAATGTGATTGTAAAAGGTATTTCTCCCGCCTTCTTAGCATGCCTTCGTAGTGTAGTGGTTTGCAGTTTGCATGCTGGGCGTGTATTCCAAAGGTCCGTGGTTCGATTCCCAGCGAAAGAGTTGATGATTTTTCATGACTCCTGCTTCCAAATAACCTTACGTCTCTTACATTGGCGCCCGAACTAAAAGGGTAGTGGATGATGATTCTCCACAACCAAGATTTGGCGATTGGGCCCACTAAAATCCTAGTCGCCCTTTAAAAGGGGGAGTATATAAGGTACTTATCCCGCCTTCTTAGGATGCCTTCGTAGTGCAGTCGTCTGCACGCTAGGCGAGTATTCCAGAGGTCCGTGGTTCGATTCCCGGCGAAGGCGTTGTTCATTTTTCATGACTCCTGCTTCCAAATACCTAATGTCTCTACAATTGTAGTGAAAAATTTACAACTTCCTTAATTGCAAATATTGTTTGATGTCATACCAGCTACAGCATTATTCAAGACGTGAGAAAAGTTTTGTTTCATCTCGATTTTTTCAGAAGTATTTTTGGTAATATAGCAAGTTTAAAATGACTGGTTTGGAGGTAGGGGCCGTCCAAGGTTCGGATTGTGAAGTCTTGGGAAACTTAAATGTTAAAGTTAAAAATGAATCACAGAAAACGCTCTTTTCAGTATTAAAAGAAATGCAAATTAATGTAATTTGATTCGTCGATTTTTTACAAAACATTTATCGAAATCGGGTTTTCGTGAAAATTCTATAACATTGGACATGACTTAAATAATATATGAGCCTTTGCCAAAAGTACAGTTAGATCAGCTTGAGGAAAGCGATGAGGAAGAAATAACAGGGGTCATAAATGAATTTTTTATTAACAAACCTGGTCTGAAGCACGTCATAAGTCATTAAATAGATGTAGGAGAAAATAAACCATATAGATCAAAACTATACAGATACGACGAAATACAAACACACATAAATAACACATACTGGAAAATAAAATAATTAGCGAATCACAAGTCCGTATACATGTCCAGTCGTATTATGTAAGAAAAGGAATCATTATCCGGTGACTGATTGTCGGACGTGGAGGTTCGCAGTTTATTACAGAAAATTAAATAACATTTCAAAATAGTCAGTTTATCTCTTACTGAACAAATCATTAAAGAAATAGAAAATACGAAGTACATGACAGCGCTAGACTTAACTTCGGGTTGTTTCTAAATAGCGGTTAAACCCAAAGACGGGGTTAAAATAGCTTTTATTACAAAGTCAGGCACGTCTGTATTTAAGATACAACAACACGCCGAACAAGTATTAATTTAAAAGTCAAACAACAAAAATCAGCGTTATATTTTCAAATTTTTGCAGGAGTAGTTTCGATGGTTTTACGATGAATATAATACAAAATATGATAATTAAACAGGATTACAGGTGGCAGACAAGCTCCACAAACGTAGAGCAGTTAAAGAAATTTTACCGAATTTGAAGCAGTTAGATCAATCAGAAGTACCTTTTTGCGTTACCAAGCGTACAGGATAATAGTGGTGTGTAAGAAGCGGTAGCAGAAAGTAGCTTCAGAAAAAGAACTAGGAGAGATGATCCAGAAAGGACGTCAATCCAATCGGGAAGTGTGCATTAAGAAAACGGGTTGGAGAAGACTAAAGAGTAACAAAAGTACGGAAAAAGTGCCGAGCAAACAATTCTGAAAGGAAAAGGAAACCAATACATGAGGTAGAAGATAGAATAACCAAAAGCACGCGTACGAATACGCATGTTAATAATAGGGCACCAAGGCAAATGATGAGAAGAAACAGTAAATTCAAGAAAAGAGTTCAAAGAAATTGCTGAGAAGAATGCCTGAAAATGCAACATTTATGACGAGTCATTATGCAGAAAAAAGAGGCAATGTGACTGGGAAGGATGAAAGTTTATCTGTGAAAAATGCAAGGCCAAATTAACGGTTGAAAAGGAAGGCATAGCTTCGACGCGAAGGAGTGAAAAGAAATCGAAGAGGAAGAGTCAACACATTACGGCCTTCTAAGAACTGCCTGTATGCATTCAAGTTCAAAAATATCCAGCGGTCAGGCTAAATAGAAACGTGGAATTGATAGACAAATGGAGGACTATCGAAACAAGACACATCCAAAGGGAATCAGGATAGCGCGAAGAAGAACTTCAGAGCTAAGAACTGAACTTTGAATTGCAAAAATGCAAAGTTCAATTCTGATATTAACAACAGCTAAGTGAATGTTCCTTTCTTGCTTCAGAAATAAATAAAATTTAGTAAAAGTAAAGCATAGCAAATAGTATTTTGAAGTAAATCGTTGTAAAAGTTAAAGCAAATGTTTTGTATTTTAATGTTTTGATTTCACCTAAATTCAGGATGATTTCCATGAGATGTTTTTATCTTGCTTAGATAGTTAATTATGTTTTTAAAGTATATTTATAGGTGAGCTGCACTGAAGCATCTTCATTAAAAGTGACATTAACTTGGTGAATAAAAGTACAGCTAATATAATAGGAAGGACTGATAAGGCAAATAGCACAAGATATAAAAGTTTTAAGATGTGATTTTCCAGGTCTATTGAAGATGTCAGCAAAGAACTTTCTCAAAAGAAAAATTTTAAAAATAAAGTGTTTATTGTAAAGGAAACATAAAACTTTAACTTAGGCTGAAAGCTTTAAATGAAGTCCATTTAAGGACTATATGTACAAAGTTTATTTCCTGGAGAGGGCGAGTATGACATAAGCGTATGGGTTACAAGCATGTTTAACCGAAAAGTTATCTAATGTCTAATGTCTGAAGTTATACCTGCTATCTGAAGAACGTAAGCCGAGTCTGGCCCTAAGTGGGGCGGATTATGTAATTCCCCAATAAAGATTCATTAAAGATTTAATTTAAATATTACTGAGTTCTTGTCCTTTACGAACTTAAAAATTTTATTTTTGTCTCGATAACTCGGGAAAGAAAATCAGCGGCACCTAATAAGTATAATCCACAAAGCTAGCTGTAGTAATCACAATACCCCAAACACTCACAAAAATCTAACAGAAGGTGCCATAATATAATATGTTAATAGTATATGCCATATTATATCTATACCTATCCATCTATCTCTCTCTATGTATATGTATATATATATATATATATGCTTAGCAACACTTTAGGGAAATTTTTAGGCTTTTTAGGCCAAAACTTTCGCGAAGTTTCATGATATATTTGTGTAATGCTGAAAATAAATGACATTAAACATCACAAAAATATTCGTAAATGACAATTGCCGATTCCGCTTCATCCTGAAACTGTCAAATCCATCCCCTTCCGTTTCATCCGGAAATACTGTGAATAAAGTATTTCTACTTGAGCACATTATTTTTCTATTAGGATCATTGTTTCATATAGTGTTGCTAATTTATTTTTCTAACAAAATGTTCCTTATTTCTTATAAAATAGATTAACGCAGTAAAAGTCATTTCCGTAACTTAGATATTTACAGCATAAATTGCTAAATGCAATAACTATATTTTTTTTAATCTAAGCTACAGATTTTTATATAATTTTTAACAAGAAAAAAAATAAATTAGACGGATTATTGCTTTTTGCTTTCACCTTTTTAGATTAGTTATTAATTTTTAATCACAATTTTATACATATATCAGCATTTTAGCCGTGTACCGCATTTCCAGAGTACACCATGAAGTAATCACATCCCATTTCCCCAAAATAATCAGGTTTATTAAGTCATTTCATTTAGGTTTTAACCACCATGGCATTCAAATACACTAAAGGAAATTTTTAATAATAATAAGCTTTCTCTACAAAGATCAGCTAGCTTTTCATCAGGCCTGAAGTTCTTATTCATGTTTACTGCAAATACTTAAAACATTAAAAGTCTCCTTATCATCTATTCATTTTTTTAGTTCATGAATTTATGTTGTCATTTTTAGCATGATATTAATTTCCTATTTTGTCTTTTGAATATCAGAGGATTAGCTTTTCTATTGAGCTTAACTGAAAAAGTTCAATGTTTGAGATCATTGTTTCATATAGTGTTGCTAATTTATTTAATCTCTCAATACCATGCTTGTACGTAATTTGCGATCCAACGTGTTCTTTGTAACTGTTCTACATTCAACAACAAAAACGTTGTAGATCCATTGATGCAATCCTTTACCTTGTATATTCTTTCATTTACAGAGCAAATAATTCTCTAATAAAAAGATGCTTTTGAAACATCATATTCTCTTTATGGAAATATTTTTATTTAGTCTTGAAAGAATTTATATTTTTGCAAATTTTATAGATAGCATTCATTTAATTCATGAATAAAAATTTAAAAAATTATAAGTTTAATATTCTTGAAAAATGGTTTATCGAAAATTTAAATCCGCTTATTATTATTAAGAATATCCTTCTAACTCGTTCTATAGCTCAGTAGAAGGACTGTTAGCTTTAAATTTGAAAATTAATATCCGATTTAAAGGACTCATTAAATAATTTTGTAAAACAAAAGGTATTATGAATAATACAACTAAATTGAAAAATGTTATTAAACTAATTTGATGTTACAGACATCTTGTTCTCATCTTCCGTTATTTCACGTAGAAAGACATTATTTAGTTTAGCTCCAGAAGCCAGAGATACGTTTCTTTTCTTTTAACTTTTATTATTACAGTATCATTATTATTGTCCTTGTACTGTTCTTTCCATATTCCATTAACAGCATATTTAAATTGCGAAATGATATTTCAGAATTAATTGTAATCATGCATATGTTTGCATAGGATTTGTTGTTTTTTTAACTTACTATGTCTGATAAGGTTAAATAAGTTATGTAATCATAGTGTTTAATTTTCGACGTTGTTGCGAATATGATTTAAACCAACTTATTTGGATCATTGGAGGTGTGGAAAATTTTTATTGCAGTCGCAGCCTTTGAAAGCTTTTTGTATAAATTTCAGAGAATGTTTCATCATATATCTGATGATCTAAATCATTTCTCTAAATATGAATATTATTTAAGTCCTGTTTTTATCGGCATGATATGTATTGGGCTGAGTATTGGAAAACGATTAAAAAGGCAATTAGTGCAAGCGAAACAGAGCCGACTTTTTTGGCGTTTTTCGCTGTAGAGTATTCTAGGAATGTAAAATTTTAGCACGTATACGTCTTTTAAGGAAGATATACACTGGTGTGCAAAAATTAAGGACGAGACGGTTTTTTCAATATAACTTTGTACAAAAGCTTTCCAAATCAACACATTTAATACCGTAAGATCCCCCAATACGTAAGGACATGAGTAATGTAAGCAACACTTACTAAAAGAGAAATCAGAGGGATAAAAAGAAGCTTTATTGAAAAAGTAGCATGGAGCGCAATGCGACTGAAGGCCGAAACATCCCTGTGATGGGTGTCCAGCAAGAAACATCCGGTCTTTAATAGGGGATATGATCTCCCCTGACTGCTAGGCAGGTTTCACAGCGTTTGCCCATGCTGAGAATGAGGGTGTCAATGAGTTGTTGAGGCATTGCTGCCCATTCGTCTTGCAGCGCCAATCGAAGCTCCGGAATCGTTACTGGTGGTAAGGTACGAGCTGCCAAGCGTCTGCCTAGAAACTCCCATACATGCTCGATGGGATTGAGATCCGGAGATCGTGCCGGCCAATCCATACGTTCAATATCCTCACTCTCTAAGAGCTGTTCGGCAGCTACTGTGCGATGACATGGTGCATTGTCGTCCATGAAAAGGAACTGCGGAACCATAGCGCCTCTAAAAAGACGCACATATAAAAGAAGAATCTCGTTACAATAACGGGTCCCGTTGACTGAACCTGCGTCGAAGATGTGAATGTCTGTACGATTACCAAGCATGATGCCTCCCCAAACGAGAACACCGCCACCTCCATACCTGTCCCTTTCAATGATGTTCGAGGGATGATTGCGGCTTCCCCGCTCTCTCCAGATGAGTATGCGATGAGAATCGCTACTCAGACTGAATCTGCTCTCATCTGTAAAGAGTACTCGTCCCCATTCATTGTCTCTCCAATTCCGGTGTTCCCGGCACCACAGAGAACGCCTTCTCCGATGTGCAGGCGTTAGAGGTACACACCGTACAGGGCGTCGTGCAAGCAGACCACCACCGTGCAGTCTTCTGGCCACGGTAAAACGCGATATCGGTCGTCCAGTCGCCTGTGTCGTGTGTCTAACGATTTCTCCCGCTGTCTGCCGCCTGTTTCTTCTGGCCTCTAAGGCAATATACCGGTCATCTGCGGGTGTGGTTCCTCGTGGACGACCACTACTAAACCCCCGGATAGCTGTTCCTGTAGTTTGAAATTGTCTCCAAAGTCGTGAAACGATGCTGTGAGCAATTCCGAACTCTGCAGCCACACTTGTCACACTGCGGCCTTCCTCCAACTTCCCAATGATTCGACCTCGGGTAAAACCATCCAGATGTCGTCTAACAGATTAATTATTCGCCATTTCTCGCTGAGGCAGCAACTCGGTGTGATTTTAACTGCTATACGGCGTGCAATCTCTTTGCCAGAAATATTGATCTTACACCGACAACATGCTTTATACTACTCAGACACTCCCCCATTACGTCTACCTGCATATCTGCGCATGTGCTACCGTACATCCCCTTACTTAATCTCCTGATTGGTCTTTCTGTCCGCTCTGCCTCTTCGTTCAACTGATATGCTTATCAGGTTCAATGTTTCTTCTAACTTTCTTCGGAAACATACAATGACCTGACTAGAACAGAGAGCTTACTAAAGCTATGTTCACTAATTGTAGTAAGTGGACAGGATACAGACGAAGGGTATACAAAACCCTTTATTTTTTTCTTTATATACAATGACTTCCGTACTTCGGAATACAATGACCCTCCACTCGGGGTCTAACTTAAAAGATATCAAAATAAAACTAAACTCTAATTTAACTTTAGAATAAGATTGGCCTTATAATAACAGAAAGCGTATGTAGCACAGAGACTGTGAACACTACAATACGTTTAATTTATCAAGAGGATTAAAACCTCTGGCCTGGAAGGCAAAGTAGCAACTGCGTAACTTCTAAGGTAAGCGGCCTGCTTCGAACTCACGGCTTCCTCTCTTCTGCTTGGCAAAAAGGCCACACTTAAATACTTGGCGTTCGCCAGACAACTTTGCATAAAACTCCTTCACGCTTATAATTCTGGCCGGAAGTAGAAAATAAGAAGTGATAGTAAAGATTTAAAATAAAATAAACGTTAGTAAAACTTAAGATCCTTACATACTTCCCGCCAGAGTTAATTAGTTTGAAACTGAGGTCTAAAACGACCTTGTTGAAAACTTTTAGCTCTAGAAACTAACGCGAGGCCAACCTTTAACAAAAAATGCTTCGCTAGAAACTAGAAAAATTTAAAAGAAAGAAATTTGTTACAATAGCAGCTCCCGGAATATACAACAATCTTTTTTCTTTTTCATCTGTACTGCATCAAAACAGGAGCTTTATTCAATTCTGGTTCCTTCCAGAGATCTGGAAGGAAAACTAGTTTAATGAAATGTTACAGAATGACATTGCAAATAACATATAGAATATACTTTTCTTAACATTCTTATTTCATTCATGACTATTTTAATTATCTCTCCCCGTGCTCTCTGACATGTGTTGTAAAAACACCAAACACGAATGTGTTTCTGTCTATGTGTTCAACACTTCCTCCTACAATCAAAACACTAACGTGTTAAAATTCAACATACGAGACCTCTTAACACACCCTAATTTCAACTCTAGACCCTGAGGTACTATTCTGAAAGTGGCTAACTCTAAAGTGTAGCGTCAGAGAGCCTAACTACATCATTCAACCTTTAACACATATTCACCATGATTTAATCTTTACAGTCACACGAATAACAAATTTTTTAACATTACTTTCACTTTTACCATATCACGGTATTTCTAAACATTCAAAATAACAGTTCACATGTATACAAGAACATATCAAGATGCCGTTAATTTTACACATTTGAAAACATCCATTAGTAGTACATTGTTAACTTCTATTCTTTTCAAAGCAAGTGCCAATTCTTTCTACATTGAAATAATACTACATTTCAAAAAGTCTTTCAGACTAAAACTTCTTTCTTGTTAGAATGTTTTAAATAAAATTTATACAATAACTTTTTACAATATTTAAGTCTTTATACAACGCTATTATACATCAACTTTAGTTTTACGCGCGAGTAATTGAAAAACATAATAAGAAAATCGGTCACAACTCATTTCTCGCCCTTTTGGCGATAAAGGTAGACCTCGCATGAGGTAAAACTTCTTCAAATCTGCCACTTGCAGTAAGAATGAAAGATTAACTTAAGTTTGTAAAGTAACACAAAATTTTACTTATCTTTGTAATATTCAGACATCCTTTTCTGGGCCCAGTCTTTAAAGGTGCTGCAAACCGTTGCTTGGTTGATCCTCCTTCTTGTACGGGCTCGCCCTTCAGTGCTTTCCTCTGGAAGCTTCCGTTTTTCACCACTACGGCCACCCTTGAACATCTTCCTTCTGTCCTCTGCTTGTGGTCTTGGCCGTTTGAAGGCAGCTGGTCTTGGTGGAACCGGGAAACTTCTGTCGTGATCCTGCTTGGACCTCGTTGTTGGCCGTTCAAATTTTTCTTGTACTTTTTCCTCCGCCGCTGATGGCCCTTCCGCAGTTCGGCGACTTTTGCTGCGGAGAGTTCTGTCGGATGAGTCAATCTTCCGTTTCACAGCCGGGTTATAGTTGCCGTCCTTTCTCCCGGTCTTTTCCACATACGTCGGCCTTCTCCCTTCTTCATTCTGGGGGTGTTCGTGAACTCTGTTTTTTGGACGGTGGAACGGCTTCTTTTTCTTTGTACCTTCAATTTTTCCGCGGGGCAATTTTCTTTTCACTTGCTTCTGTCTCTCATTGGCTTGCCCTTGTACTTGTCGTTTTCCCACCTCTGGAACTTGTACCTGCGGTGTCTGCCGTACCGGATCCTGCAAAAGATCTGAAAAGATTTGCATTTTATTACGGTCATAGAATGGTTTTATCTGGTCAATGTTTGCGGAACAGGTTTCGCCATTTCTTGCCTTTAATACTACAACAGCGTGAGTTATTTTTTCTATAACATATGGTCCTTCAAAGCGTGGGAAAAATTTGGCAGTTTTATCTTCTGGTGCTGAAGAAAGTGAATGCTTAATTTTTAGTACTTCATCCCCTACTTTATAAGTTACTCCCCGTCGTTTCAAATCATAATAGAGCTTCTGTTTTCTTTGTGCTACTTCCGTATTCTTCTTTGCTTCCTTAATTAGTTTTTCTATATCACCCATTTTAAATTCTGGGGCTCTTTGTTGCACATAAAATAATTTATCTAACGGTGTTATAATCTTTCTGCCTAGAAATAACTCAGCAGGAGTTTTTCCCGTTGTATCATGTTTTGCGGTCCTAAGGGCGAAAGCAAATTCATTGACATAGTTATCCCAGCTTTTATGAAAATTTTTAACATAACTACGGATAATTTTCACTATATTTCTGTTGACCCGTTCCGCTATATTTGATTGCGGCCGATACGGGACCATTTTTAAATGACGTATGCCCAGTTTTTGGCACATGTCTTCAAATATATTACTTACAAATTGAGGACCATTATCCGATATAACTTTTAGGGGCGCCCCGTATTTTAAAATATATTTATTTAAAATAGAATCGGTAACTAATTTCGCGGAGGCTCGTTTTAAGGGAACAATTTCGGTCCATTTACTAAAATGATCAACTATAACAAGGAGATAGCGACTTTTGTTTAACTGACTTTTTGGGAAAGGGCCCAATAAATCGATACCGATTATTTCATTTGGAAATTCGGATTTAATACTATTTAGAAACCCGGCCGGGCGGAAATTAATATAATTAACGGCTTGACATGTTGGGCAGGACTGGACATACGCCCTTGTTAACTTTTGCAGTTCAGGAAAGTAGACTGCCTCGCGTACGCGTTGAGTAGTTTTTCGAATACCAGCATGAGAAGCTAAAGGGCTGTCATGGAGCTCTTGCAGGATATTTAATCTAAGACTAGCTGGGATAACAGGTCGAAATTCGTTGTTGGAATTCGTAGTTTTTGTATAAAATAATAGACCATCTATTAGTTCGTAATGGGCCGCCCTATTTCTTATCGCCACAATATCTTGGTGGCTAAAATTTTCAGGATCCTTCAAATACTCATAAATACTTCCAAACTCAGGATCCTTACCCAGTTCGGTTATTACAGTTTCTCGGGAATTTATTGTACACGCTGTCAGCATTGCAACTTTTACGGTATTACCCTGTTCGTCTAATTTAATTCGTGACAGGGCATCTGCTACGATATTTTCCTTTCCGGGGGTATGCTTGATTACCAGATTATATTCTTGCAGCTTGAGTGCCCATCTTATTAACCTTGGGGATAAATTTTTTCCAGAGTACAATCTAGTTACCGCCGCATGATCAGAATATACTGTTATCGGCGCCTTTCCAAAATAGACTCGGAACTTTTGCACTGCTAACAGAACTGCAAGTGCCTCTCTCTCGGTCGCGGAATAGTTTCTTTGTGTTTGATTTAAAGTTCGGCTAAAAAATGCTACTGGCTGCTGATTTTGCGAAAGTACCGCTCCTACCGCATAATCCGAAGCATCCGCTGAAATTTCTAAATTTTCATCCTTTTCAGGAAATTTCAACACAGGGGCTTGCGTTAATGCTTGTTTTAATTTTTCGAAAGCACTATTGGCTTCGGCCGTCCACGAGAATCTTGCCTTTTTCCTTTTTAATTTTAACAATGGCTCAGCAATAGCCGCAAAATCTTTTATAAAGGACCTATAATATGAACAAAGTCCTAGAAAAGAAGAGAGCTTCTTTGCCGTGTTTGGAGTCGGATACTTTTGTACAGCGATTATTTTTGATTCATCTGTCTCGATCCCTTTTTGCGATATTTTGTAACCTAAATATTTTAATTCAGGGGCTGCAAATTTGCATTTTTCGACATTAACTTTTAGACCGGCCTCATTTAATAAAGAAAACACCTGTCTTAAATCCTGTACATGTTGGTCTAGATTATCACTAGTAATAATGATATCGTCTAAATAGATAAATGTGGACTTTCCGAGAACAGGTCTTAACACAATGTCCATGCATCGCTGAAATGTTGCTGGGGCGCCTGAAAGGCCAAACGGCATTCGCAAAAATGCATAAGTGCCAGACTTGGTTATAAAAGCAGTCTTAGGCACGTCCTCAGGCCTGATCCCTATTTGAAAATAACCATTCGTTAAGTCTAAAGTTGTCATAAATTTGGTTGATTTTATGTTCCTTAAAATTTCTTCTATAATCGGTAACGGATATACCGGATATTTCGTTATGGAATTTAATTTACGGTAATCAATAGCGAATCTCCACCTTTTTGGATGCTCCAAAGGATAATCATTATTTTTCTTACATAAAACCACCGGACTAGCATAACTACTTGAGATAGGCGTTACGATCTTTTTACGTAGCATATCGGTAATATGCCATTCTATAATTTTTTCCTTATTCTTATCATACCGGTATGGTTTTTGACGAACCGGCAATGCATCTCCGGTGTCAATACTATGGTTGGTAACCTGGGTAAATCCTGGAATATCACTAAATAAGGAAGCAAATTCACTTACCACTTGTCGGATTCTATCTTGCTCGTCATTAGGCAGGTGGTCGAGATTTACCCTTGGCGGTTCAACCTTTTCTACACGCACTGGTTTCATCGTCAGTTTAAGAGACGCTTCATTAAAATCCAGTGTAGCTTGTGCGTCTGAAAGAAAGTCTATTCCTAGTATTAAGTGTGCTTGCAAATTCTTTACTATAAAAAACATCACCTTTACTTGTTCGTCCTTGATACGGATGTACAAAGGTACTTTACCTACGCACTTACATTGTTCTCCTTGCGCCGCTAATACTGTTGTATTATCCGCATTATATATGCGGTATTTGCGAAAATACTTTCTAAAAAAGACTTCTGCCACACAGGAACACTGCGCGCCGGTATCCAGGAGTGCGGTGGCCGGGATATTATTTACCAAGACTTCAATCTTCGGAAGAGTTAAATTTTTCACCATTACTGTATTTAACTTGTAGGAAGAGGGGTTTTCGTGGCCTTCGGATTTCCGCACCCTCTCGTCAGCAGAAATCCGTTTTAGTTTAAATTATTTTTTCTTTCGGTGCTTTCCTTCTTTCTCCACTGGCCTTGAGACTTTTTTCCTGGGTTGCTATTGAACTGTCGACGTTCGCCGGCTGTTTTTGAATGCTCGGGTTTCCTTGCCCACTGATTCGCTTTTTCTCCGTAGCCATGTGCTTGAGTTTGCTGTAGTCTTGGCGTACCAAATTGGTTTCGCTGTTGATATTGGCGTCTTCTTTCGACGTCCGCCGTTCTTCTACTTTCAAACTGGATTGCTAGCTCAAATAATTTTTCCAGTGTAGTCGGATTTCTCAATTCAATAAAGTCTTGCACTTGGGGTAGTAACCTCGGCAAAATCACTTGAATTATTTCAGGATCCGGACGGTTTCCATACAAGAGCTTGAAAACGTGAATTTTTCTTAAAATAAACCTGGAGAGGTTTTCCATTCTTTGTTGATATATACTGAACAGTTCTGTTTCTAATTTCGCACGATCCCTTACAACAGGGAAGGCTTTTAGTAGGGCAGTCTTGAAATTTTCGTAGGTATAGGTGGGACTTCCTGCTTGACCCAAGAGACTTCTGCCGATACATTTGAACCAGTTAAGCGCTTGGCCCCTCAAAGCGCTGGTAGCTAAGGTAACTTTTTGAAACTCGTGCACGGGGTAGAGCATGAAGTGGTCATCCAATTTTTCCAAAAAACTGGTTACCTGTGAGTTTCCATTAAACGTTGCTTCCGGTTTCATCGAAGCGCGCATGGTCTGGACAATATACCCAAATCCTTCCAGGGCGGCAGCTGGCATTTCTGGATTCTGAGCTGTTTCTGCAGGCAGCACAGGTTCTTCTTGAAACTCGGCCATGGTTATTCTTCGTCGGGCGCCACTATCAGGTTCAATGTTTCTTCTAACTTTCTTCGGAAACATACAATGACCTGACTAGAACAGAGAGCTTACTAAAGCTATGTTCACTAATTGTAGTAAGTGGACAGGATACAGACGAAGGGTATACAAAACCCTTTATTTTTTTCTTTATATACAATGACTTCCGTACTTCGGAATACAATGACCCTCCACTCGGGGTCTAACTTAAAAGATATCAAAATAAAACTAAACTCTAATTTAACTTTAGAATAAGATTGGCCTTATAATAACAGAAAGCGTATGTAGCACAGAGACTGTGAACACTACAATACGTTTAATTTATCAAGAGGATTAAAACCTCTGGCCTGGAAGGCAAAGTAGCAACTGCGTAACTTCTAAGGTAAGCGGCCTGCTTCGAACTCACGGCTTCCTCTCTTCTGCTTGGCAAAAAGGCCACACTTAAATACTTGGCGTTCGCCAGACAACTTTGCATAAAACTCCTTCACGCTTATAATTCTGGCCGGAAGTAGAAAATAAGAAGTGATAGTAAAGATTTAAAATAAAATAAACGTTAGTAAAACTTAAGATCCTTACATGCTAATGTTTCCACTTCGTCCTTAATTTTTGCACACCAGTGTAATTCAAATAGGGAGGTAAAAAATTGGCAGTTAGTTCCCTCGAATTCTCTTTCAAAACAGTAATATATTAAATGTGCGTACTTTAATTTGAATTGCAAACATAACGAATAAAAAGTAATTTTCATGAGTAATTTTCCCAGTCTTTAAACAATGCTAGTATGATGGTTTTCTTGTGAAAATAACTTGTTGTTGATTTTGTTCAAGTGAGTATTGAAGCACTACGTGATGTGGCACCAACGATAATAAAATTAATAAAGCACAACATCCGTGGGTGTGTAATATTTTTCTCTCGAGTACCGGAGATAAAGTTTTATTTCGCCCATTTTGTTTGGATAAACTGAAGGTATATATATGGCAATATATAGAAAAATATTAATTCATGTGTTCATTAAAACCTGCCCAAGCAATTATGAGATATTTCGAGGGAAGATTTTAAAGAATTTTAAAATTCAAAATTTTTACTATCTACCAATCTAAAATAAAGGTGCTGAGATTTGACATTCCATTATCCAAAATCTTTGGAGACGGTTTTTAAAGATCTTATTTCGTGTTTCAAAAACTCCATACACTTATATCATTCTGTCATAATATATGAAATTCTGTTGTTTAAACTAATCAGATCGCTTATTTAAAAAACTTTTATTTCTAAAATCCCTTAATGTTCAGTTCTTTTAGTTCTATCAAACAAATTAATATAATTTTTTCTTAATTCAGAAATGTAATATAATTCGTTACTAAATTTTTGACAGCTGAGTAAGTGTAAAAGTGTAAAAGATTAATTCAAATTAAAGATTAAGGGAAAGGAACATTATTTTTGTTTACTTAATAATACAACACATTAGCATCCCGTTTTCGTAAATGACAGAAACAAAAATTTTACCGAAAGGTACACCTGATTATATATTCATTCTACAAGCTAACTGGAACGCTAATAATTGCCATCTCTAAAAAAATTCACGAAAATTTTAAGTGGCTCAAAAAAGGGACCTAAAATAATCAATCCTTATTTCTCATCCCAATTTCTGTTTTCATTGTAACATTACAATCGTTTCAATTAGTTGAAATCTTTGGCTTTGCTACTGAAATCATGCAAAGCTTCTCCCGTCGATTCCCAGTTAAAGCAGAGATTTTTAATCTCAGTTCAATGAATCAGCAAAATGAAATCTCAGTTCATGTGTGCAGCAGCCTGCTTAGCGAACCAGTTTTCAGTTCTCTTAAATGTCTTGAGCGTAACGCTATACAGATAAAAATTAAATACTCTCATTAAAATAAAAGTTAAATAAATTCTTTCGAAGACACTTACAAAGAAAATAAAATATTATGGATATGATACTATAAACATGATATAAGCATAGTGTTATTAACATAAAAACAGACTTACTTACGTTTTGTCATAATAGTTAATTCTGGATTGTTCGAAATGCGGGAAAATGGAGAGGATGCATATATAATCTTATTTTATTGACAAATTAATTAATAAACTTTCTACTAAATTAATTAATAAACCTAATTTATTAAACTAAAATAATTTAACTAGGCAAGAAATTTTGAATGATATCATAATTAATAAAAAGGAAACAGCTAATTTAAATTCTAACGAACTCACTCAGCTGAGTTTGTATGCCGTCTGATGCCTTTAACAAAAAGAAGCCAGTCAGAATTTGCTTAAAATTGACATTTACAAAATGAATTAATCACTTACGGCTAATTGTTTAATGACTAGGGTATAAAATGAAAGCTCTGCTACGTAACTAAACATGATGTTTCTAGTTGGAGTGAATCGTAAAATTATAATTGCATTTACCGTGTCTCTACAGGAGACGTGAAAAAAGGGAATAACTCAACCATAAATTATATTTAAAAACATTTTATTCTTTTTCAAAAGTTAGTAGTTATATTCAGGCATAAATTTCTTCAGTTATAAGAAACAGCAAATTACAGGGGAAAATATGAAGAATAATAACTGACAATTAAAGGCTTATCAAAGAAAAAATCGTTAGATTCAATAGGATTGGGTTATTTAGATTGTGGCAAAGCACACTAAGAAGACTAAGGGAAGGGATATCTTTGTGAAATATTTCCTAAAGGATTCTGGTTCGTATTCCCATTACACGTGGAAAAAAAAGAGTTCGGAAGATCTAAATTAAAAGCCTAAGTCCTTTCTCTGGCTAAACACGTTTCTTCTGTGTGAGAAAGGTAAGGCAAAAGCATATGATGGAACAGTGAAATGTAAAAACTTATATCAATTAATAAATTATCAATGAATTTCCTTTTCACTATTTATTTATTTTTAAATATGGAGAAATACGTTTTGCTTCCATTCTTGTCTTCCAGTTGAATTGATTAAGCTGGAAGACAGTTGTAACACTCGAAAAGATTAAATATCTGTTTTGTAATATGCCATTGTTATATAACCGTTTTTCACAACTTACTAATACGTTTTACACTGTAACGATACACTTCTCTACAAATATTCTTTTCCAAAGAGGTGTGAGGATTTTAGTGCAATTAGAAGTTGAGCTTAAAATACTTTCATCCTGCTGCCCGGACAGCGCTAGGACCGAATTTTCATTTAAATAACAGTGACTTATATCTGATGTTTCAATGGCTGGGTGTCGTACTTATTTCTGCAATTCAGTGCAGCTAAAAAAAGAATTCGATTATCACATCGTGACGATGTCTCCACTGTGATGTTACTACCACGACTTTTTCCTTCAACTATGTTTCTCTGCCTACTGTATAAAGCGGAAGCAATATGCTTTGGCGCTTAATATCATGCAGTAATTCCTTGAAATATCACGAGACTATAGAAGACGTACCTTAATTAATCTGTCTGCAATACGAAATTCAAGTGTACTCTTAACAAATATTCTTCAAATTTTGTCACGTAAAGTACTTAAAATTTCAAATAAAAGGACAAATGCCAGAAAAACAAAACTCTAAAATCATAGTTACAATTGTTTGTGTTGTTTACCAATGCACATCCATCTAAAATTATGTACAAGGATTTTGATCCTCTAGAACTGAAAAAGAACATCGGAAGATGACTTAAGCTTTCAAAAGTTGTATAGCACTCTTCTGTTAATGCTTCCCCCACTAAATTACGAAATGCTTGTATTTCAGATACTCGAATTACCAGAACACTTATTTATTACTGTTTCCAGCTTCCTTCGTTTCGAATTGTAACGAGGATATATTTTATAAAATTACCCCTTCCCTATCATTTAATTCCAGTATTTTCTGCCAGTTAAATCTCACTCTTCTGGCTCAACATTTGTGTCAAAAACTTTTTTCCCTTTTCTTTTTCAGAAGTAATATTAAGAAATGACGAATTTGCTACTTTATTTAATTTTCAATGAAAATATAAAACTTTAAATCCCTTTAACACTTTTTAAGAATTCCGAAGCTCATTTTCGTAGAAATAAAAACAAACATGAACTACTGTCATGTTGAGCATAACTTTCTCTTCACACTCGAGTGCTTACGTTGACACTTTAAGTGGGATAAGCAATTGTGACTCGATCAGAGGTGGATTTGCAAAGCACAAAAGGAAGCCTATAAGTATAATTAAATTCTACCACTTTAATATTCACAAAGACGAGATATTCGATGCATCATTTCTTATTTAATGAGATAAGATTTATCTAAAAGATCCAATGTCTAGAAGCGATTTCTTGAATAATATTCAAGAGAGTTTTGCGATAAGAAATAAAATAAAACTACAAGAATGTTTTAAAATTGTTTCACTTTATTCCATTTCGTGAATTAGCTAAATTTATGCTGCGGTTTGAATTGTAATTTTGATCTTCGTGACAGGAAAAGATAAGTGAACGTTATCTTGTTTGAAAATGCTCTTATGAAGCTTGTTATTTATCAAAATAAATCAATGATTGCTATTGAATTTTATTTGTGAGATACTGATATGTACAAGACTGTAAATTGTTATTTTCATTGGGTATATAACAGAATTTAAAGTTTACCTCAGGCTCATTTTCTCTAAAATTACGTCATTTGTTCAAATACGAATTTTGATTTCATTAACATAAATAAATTTTTTATTCATACGGGTGGCATGTTATGGGAATAAGAAAGTAAAACATTTGGTAGAACTGCAGGCAAATGTTTTGAAACTAGATTGCTTGATGACATTGATTTCTTCTACTGTTCTACTGTTTTATTTATTTACTTTTATTATTTTTATATTTTTGCGTGCTTTTCGATCATTGAAGAAGGAAAATCTCCGTTTTTGCTTTTGGAAATTTGACATTAGGATGACTAACTTAATTTAGGCCTGAACTAACCTTAATTTAGGTCTGAAATTAAACAAAAAACATTGAATCAAATGCAATAATTTTATATCATATCTAGTTACTTAGTCTAAAACTCAAAATGTAGCGTGCTTATTTTAAAAAACGGAAATGCGTTTGTTAGAATTAACTTAGATCTCTTTTTTTTAACCTTTTGTAATTTCGAAATAGTACGAGCCTTTAAAAACATTTTCTCAAATTTATAGTCATATCTCTAGATCTATTTCTATTACAGTATGACTGATGATTTCTAACTAGATTTACTTGGTGAGGACTAGCTTCAACCACCTCTTACTTTTAAAATAGGCAGAATGTGCAAATTTAGATTAACTTACTTTAAGCTTTACAGAATTATTTGAGAGTCTACTGCTTGTACTTCAAGAAGCAAATACTTTTCGTAAAATTTTGCTTTTTGAACAACTTATAGAATAAATATTAGGCATTCTTTACTATAATTTAGAAATTATTAGGATTTATTTAGCATGCATTTATGTTCTTTAAGGAAGAAAAGCCCTTGCCAGTCTGTCTAGAAATGCATGAAATTTTTTAGAAGTCCAAAATCAATTTAAGACTCAATTTAGTCAAATATTAGACTTTAAACATTCATCCTTCTGTTCCCCGTATTATTGTTATGGATAATCAGTATTCTTGAGATATCTGTCGCTCTTTTGTATCCGAGTTCATTTATAGAATCCTTCTTGCACTTTCAGTGTTCCTACTGATATTTCACGTCCAGAAGTTGTACATATTCTGATTTTAAATTTTTACATTTCTATCCTTTTCTTTTTGTGTCAAATATCTATTTAATGTTTGAGATTTTCTAACCATCCCTGAATGGTCCTTGACTAGTTCTTAGCTTTCAAAACTAATACAAAAATTTTGTCTCTAAAGCGGGTAAAACTACAAATTAAAATTTATTTATGCTCTGCAGAAACGTGCAGCTAAATTACACTGGTTTTCATAAATTGAAAAAGTAAAATCACAGTAACGGAAAAAAAACTGGGTGAAGAAATTTAATGAAGTTTTAGAATACACAATATATTATGTGCTCGGTACATTACACACACAGTAATACACAGTATATTATTAAATAGGAATAAAATTAATTTATTCAAAAGCATTCGTTAGAAACAAATTAGCTGATAGAAGAAGTTACCTTAAAAAGAAGTTGTCAGATCCATGGACAAAGTTTCATAGAACATAAATAAAATACATACATAATATAAATAAAATGTTAGTGAATGAACATAACGATGTATGAATGAACATAACATAAATAAAATGTTAGTGCATTTTGGAAGCAATACTGCCTTTACAAAAAGGTCTTCCAAACTTGAACTCTCCATTTTACTCAAATATATATATATACTTATCTAGAAATGCACAGCAATCAAGCATTACTTGCTGGTATTTTATAGATGATTAGAAAAAAAATCATTAAAAACAGAGTTTTTGATCGTGGGTGTCGAATTTTCTGAAGAAATTTTAAAATTTCATAAAATCTCGAAAATATAGTGGAGTTGTATATTTTCAAATTATTATTCACATTTATTTAGCAATATATTTTTTAATATTATGTACTTCTAAATAAGGAAAAAAAACACTTTATGTATATCTCTGTATATTCAATAATTTCAATATGTTGTTGCAAACGCTTAATCAGTTTTCTTAAGAAAGGGAGGAAATATTTAGTTACTTCTTTGCTAAAAATGAAGGCTATAAAATTAACTGCTGAATTCATATAGATATAACAAAATAAATATATGTAAATGAAATACAATTTCTAGCCATTAACGACAAAGTTTCTCTCAGGATTTACTGCTAAACAAATAAAATCGTGTATAAAATATTTTGTATTTTTTAAAAAGACTTTTTTTTTCTATATAATACTGCCTTTTTCAGAAGTTCAAGAAATAAATTATATGCATAATTTTATTATTGAAATTCATTATTTAGATATTTCATTTTGTATTTAATCTGACACTTTCATAACACCTATTTATAGAAATTTTATTAAGTCGCAGTTTTATGTTTTGTTAATTATATTTTAATTTCTGTAATAAATATATTGTGTTACAAGTAATATTTTATTTTGAATAAAATAAAATACACGTTATTTCTATTTAAAAAATAAATGTCATATATAGTATGAAGTATCGTGTTCTTTGGTACCATCAAATGTGCGAAAAGTCTAAAACCTTAAGTGAATTATCACTGTATCATGTAAAGTATCAGAGTCTAGGAAAGGTTGTAAATGACGCTTTTATTTAACTCAAATATAAGTTAATAGAAGACACCACTTGTGCTTACAAAATAGCAGCATTTATCCTGCTATTTTGATTACTTTTTTTTTTAAATCAAAAGCAATGAATTTGACTTAACTAAGTAAATTTTAGCCCAACGACTACACAGAGAAACACGCAAGTTGTTCCTGACCTACAAAATCAGCGTGACAAGCCTAATGGCGAGAATAAAGCAACGCCTCAGAATACTTTTCTCAAGACAATCAAATTAACAACGTGGCCTTCCGCAGGTGAAACACGTTCTGATTCTACTCTCTAAAACGTTTCTTTAAATACTTTCTCCTTTCTATCTCATTTGAATACACGCGAGATAGAAATTTAAATTCTGTCAGAAAATAACAAATGAGGACAGAAAAGCAAGTTAACATAAAATAACTGGTTATGAAAACTAAACCAGACTTTATAACAGGTATAGTAGATGCATTGAGCCCGATCTCATAACTTTTTTATTGCTCAAAACAGAGAGTTAATAATTCTTTGCCTTATATAGCAGTACTAAGAAAATATCAATACAACGTTTGCCTTGCAAACCACTGCAGTCTGCTCTTTAGTAAATTATAATCAAATTATTTAATAGTTTAAATATGTCACCTTACACATACATATGTACATATAAGGTTACATGGCGACATAAACTTTATATATATTACCTTTATATTCACTACCTTATCGTATATTTTATATAAGAGATATACTTACGTAAATGAAAATTTCTGCCTAAACACTTTTCAGGGAAAGTTCGTTTTCCTGGGGGGAGGGGGAAATCTACAAATAGCTTTATTTTATCTTAAAGTCAACTTTATTGCCAAAATTTAAATATTTTAGAAGCATTCGTTAAGACTTTCAATTCAAATTATGCCTTAATTTGATGGTATAAATGCATACAATATGGTCTGACTACTGTTTTTGGTATGTAAAAACATGCTTTAATAGTAAATTCGGCGAAGAATCAGAAACTGCTCGCTGCCGGTCGTTTGTGGTCTGTCTAAGAAGATGAGGAAGTTATGTGCGGTGCGTTCAAATAAATACATTCGCTGAGAAAAGTAAATTAAAAAAAAAATATATATATCTGTTTTGTGTCGGTGCTCTGGTATTTTACCCAAAAAGTCGAGAATGGAAACTTCTTTTTGCTCTATGAATGTTACGTATATGTATGTCTTGAATGCAAACGTTGACCTTTAAAGAGTATATGTATTAGCAGTAGATCTGGAAACTCCTTCAGGAGAACAAAAAGATAGATGCAAGTTTTCGCTAGCTAACTGTGAACACTCGAAGGCTCAGCAGTTGCAAATTTATGTTTGCGAAACTGTCAAAATTCACAAGTTATAGCTGAACACAGCATGTGGGAGAGATTTGCTGGACTTCGCAACACCCACGCAGAGACGTCCTTCTAATTTGATTTTTTTACCTTTCCTCTTCTTAGCTGGTATTGTTTTGACAATGGGAGGACACGACACCTATCGCTCAGATTTCACGAAAATTCTGCGTGTTATAGAGGACCTTACAATGAATGTAGTATATGTTAATATATAGCATGCGTCTGTAAAAATAAGCAAGAAGATCGAGGCTAAAGCTCTAAGCAACGTCGCTAATGAAGACAAATTCAAAGCGAAGAATATTTGGGGGAACGAAGTCCAAAACGTTCCTAGAAATTGATAGTGAAGTTCTGAATTACGTGACAACACAAAAACAAATTATACCATAGCTGTGTCACATGAAATGATACAAATGAAAGCGAGAAAAGGGCTCGTTTCATGAGATGAAATTGTGAAGTTAAAGAAGAACAACGCTTCATAATAGCTACTAGAGAATTATAGCGAAAGTTGCTAGAATATCGAAGATTCGTAATCCAGCAAAGAGAATTTTACGACTAAGCTCTTTGTTATACAGGAAACGCAGATTAAACCCCTATATTTTTTGGCATGCCTAACAAAACTACAATTAATGATAAAGGGGCATTTTCTCCGGTGATAAAAAATACAAGAGCTAAAAAGGAGAGCAGCACCGTAATGTTAGTAGTGAATGCTGATGGCAAAAAATTTCCGATTTTTTGCGATTTTCTAGTAAAGCTAGAATGCTGAAGAACTGTGTAGCGACTGTACGCTGAATTCTTGTTGCATAAGTAACAATTCCATAGTAGGGTTTAAAATACCTTTTTATTCTACCTCAAAACTGATTCATAGACGACCCCTCTTGGGCATAAAATAAGTCTTTACTTGGGCTTTAACTCAAAATACAAAATATAAAACTAACTACTGCTAAAGAGATTTAATCAGCCGAAGCTGCGCAGAATAAATCTCATCTAGTTGGTCCTTGAGAAGCATCACCGGCGTATTCTAGCAGACTCGTAATAAGTACGGCCGTAGAATAACAAGCATTGACTAATAGCAAAAACGTGGCCGAAAGGGAGATCATACTCTCCTACTGAAGTAACTCAGACCTCAGCACAAATACTAGTTTCTTTCCTATTTGTATAAAGCGTAATACTAACACTTCATTTTGGAAGGAAATCGGAGGTAGGTAGGTAGGTAGGTTACGGAGGTCTGCAACACGTGGTGTCTAACAGAGGTAAAAAAGCATGTATCCCACGCCCTCCTCTAACTACAGCAAAAGCTCTCTGAAGCCACACGAGGCTGCACTAGGAGATTATTGAGGTTGTCAAAGGGAAGTACATGGCCTTACAAGGGCTTTAGTAGGATTGTATTACAGATTGAAGAGGCAAGCTGGGGTGTTACAGATAGTAGGTAGTTAAACTAAAAATACTTGTACAATAAGACGTGCACATAAAAACACATAGGCAAACAATACACAAAACACAATGCGTAAAATGTATAAACAGACAGCACATAAAACAGGTACATATGCATAGTCGCTTAAGGCACAAAAACGCAAATGGAGTACATGAAGTCGCATGAAAGCTGGAGCACAAGGTTAGTGTAGGGCAGTGAAAGCGGACGTAAGGTAAAGGTAAAGGTAAAGTTAAAAGTATGGGAAGTATGGGGGACACCAACTGGTAATGCCTTTCCATACTAACTCTTAAAAAAAAAAAAAAAAAAAGGGGGGGGAATTGCAAGTTTTATAGGAATTTACACACACTGAAGCTTTCCAAAAGGTCTAGAGTTTGCCTATTATGGTACATCGTGCAATCCCACAGTACGCCCTGCATCCAGTATTTAATTAAAATAATGATGTAGGAGATAAGTAGATTACAAAATAGTCGGAATACAATTTGAGATTCACAAGATAAATTGAACATCTGATTTGGTGCAACAAAAATAGGAGATAAACATAATTAATAAACAGATAAACATAATGAGATAATTATAATTAGTACTGGCAACACAATGTTAAAATGAATTGTAATAATAATGCTAAAGAGGTGGGTGTCCATGGGTTATTTCAGATATAGTGGTTTATTGCAGTTTATAAAGTCCACGAGGGGAGCCATTTTGTCCATAATCAAAGCAAGTAAAAGTTCACTAAGCCAGTATGTGGACTTACACTTGACAGAGATCTAGGCCGTAGGAAGAGAGTCGTTGCATAATTTTCTGAAACTTAGGATACTGATGTTTATCTTTGATTAAAAACCTTTGGAATGCCAGGAGATCAGTTCTTGGGGATTTTATATGAAACAGATGAAAATGTTTCCTATTCTTTCTTTTAATGCATATTAACTCCGTATGATTTTCTAAAAGTACATTTCAGGATCTGCTTTCCAAGTTAGAATAAATTAATTGAAAAAAAATATTATTTTGAGGCTCGTTTTACCGGTTTATCTGTTATCAAGATTATAGCTTGAAAATTATCATAGAAGACTATCATACCATAAAAATATATAAGAATTTTCTAAAAGTTATTTCGTTAATTTTAACACAGGTACTAAATATGAGGAAAATATTTAATTAATTAAATATAAATATTCAGAAATCGGATCGCAAGTAAAGAGAAAACGGCAATTCAGAATTTTATATACAGCTTTCATAACAGTCATTTTAATGACGTTATCAAGGAGTGTAAACAACCTAGTGCCTCTCTTTGGATTTTGAAAACTTGCTAAGCTTAACTTATGTGTAGAATTTGCCATCAGTAGACAGACATGAAACTCGTTCCACTAAGTGCATAAACTTTTTATTAAAAATAAAATGTGCGGCAGAAAAAGCATGAGAGTGTTTGAGCCGTTGAACATATCACAAAGTTATCAAACAAAGCGCTAACAAATGCTGCGCATAATTTGGCATTTTGCTACAGATTCTTTGCCAATTTCTTGATATTTTTATGAATTTCTCAGTTTGCTCTCGTTATTTTATGCGTATGAATTATATACTTATTTTTAGGATGGGATAGTACAATTACAGAGATTTTTAGAAAATATATTTTACTTCATTATTTTCATGAGAAACTATGTAATTGCAGTAAAGAACATTATACAGCATCCTTACTTGAGAAAATTTTCTGTAATTTTCCAAGCTAAGAAAAGGGATCAGAGCCCATGGTGTCTAGCCAACAACTGAATTCAAATTGCATCTCTTTTCATACATCCTACCTCGTCCTCTTAGTCTCTTAGTCTCGCATTCGGTCTACATATGATAATACCTATCTATATGTCTAACTGTCTGTCTACAACTATTGTTTATACACTAGGAAATAATATCATCAAGAGAATGAAATAAACTCATGATATGAGAAGATTCTTTAAGAAGTTATTCAAGAATAATTTCGAATTCTTAAAGCTTTTTCAAATGTTATATTATTACCCTGCAATACGGATTTTCAAATTAAATTAAGCACAAATTTTGAAGCAGTATTAAATATGTCTACATTCCCATAGGTCTGAGAACTGTGCTTCTGAGGCCGAGAATATTCTAATGCGTAGCTAATTACTACGTAAGCTTCCTCGTTACATATTATTCTTTAGTAGTGTCCTCATTGCTAATCCGTTGGGAGACAATTTCGAAAGCTTAATTTTGCTTTTCCAGGACCATGTGTTCCACCACGGATCACTAGCTACTAGCAATCTGCACCTCCGTGTCAATAAAAAACTGCTAAGCAATCGAAAGAGAAGATCTTCGATTCATTGGGGATAAATGCCTACCAAATAAGTTCCTTTTCTCTTCTTTTCTCCTTCTTGATTTGGTGCACCAGCTAAGGGCAAACGAGTTCAGTACTCAGCTCGGATACTGCAGCCCCAAGGGTAGAACTGCAAGTCCCCTTCTTTGCCTACTCAATTCCAGGCTATAAGCAGGAAAAATCCCGTTTCCGAAATAGGAAGCTTTAAGTTTGTTCATCTACATGCATGGGAGACTATTTTTTTCTTTCTCTAGGGACATCAGTGCAGCGTCGAACGATAGGCAGAAGAGCTTTTATTTTTCTGTAGCTTGACGGAAGAACAATGTATGCAGAATTTTACTCTCTTGACGCCATTTCATTCTCTGTACCTCCTCTGGGAAAATCCTATTTTGATGGGAGAGCGCTTAATGTTTGAAGTGTTAAAGAGTGTGCATATAAAAACGATCTTCGCACTCACCTCATTTCTTTTAAAGTCCTTTAGTTATTAAATTGAATTGCGTATTGATAGCTAATAGGCATAAATTTATCTTATATATGTTATCGTACTGTTTATCCTCCTACTGCCTAAATCCTTGATATATTAGAATATAGTAATAAAAAATTAATTCTAAAAATTTCTTATTCTTTTAGATAAAATTCAGATACTAAAGTTACTCGTAGTACAGTGAAGCCTCTCAAGACGATCGCCTCCATAAGACGACTCAACTTCTGAAAACACCAGTATTTTTGAGTTCTTAAAAGAAAACTGCTAGTGAATATCGTCTCTCTAACACGACCACATCTACCAGAAGACAGAATTACAGAAAAACTTAAATTGTACTTTCCTAGAATATTCACCGTAATTAATTTTCTGCAATAAATAGTTAACTTATTTTCATTTGGTTTCCTAGAATATCTTTAGTCGATAGTGATCCACATTTAGATTGCCCTGGCTACAGTTATATTTTGCAGTTGCTGCAAATAAAAGTGAAGCTTATTAGCTTTACTTTCAATTTTTAAATATGCTAATTATGAAAAAGGAAAAACTGATCTCTTAAATAGTATGTTTCACTGTTAGTGCTGTGTATTCATACTAAATATTACCATCTAATGCTTATTCATGCGCATCCACACATTCCATTCCTTACAAATTTGAATTTCTTATTAAGCCAAAAAAATTGAACACGTGTTCATAATCATTAAAATGTAAGGGTTTAATGAGTTTGTTAGCCAACGCATGTATTATGGATATAATAAGCATACAAATCTGCATAAAATAAGTACAGATAGACTTAAGATTAAGTCCCTTGCCAAATGTGGAGCGAATTGTTTCCTTTGAAATAATAGTTTCTTCCACCGAAATAGCTTTCTTTGAATATAAAGAAAAGTTCTCTATATATAGAAGATTTAAAAATAAATATGAATAGACATTTGTGACATTAATATGGGCTTGCGGTAAGATCTCATTACTATACTACATACAAAGGCATTTTCTTTCTTTAACACAATACATTTCTATTACTTTTTCTTCAGCAGGTATTGTATACAAAATACATTTTGCATGCGAATGAAAATCAATTTGAATGATCAAAAAGAAAAAAAAATTGTCTCACGTAAAAGAACTGTGTTAAAATGGCTATGACTAGGAATTAGGTTCAGATATCAGAAAAGAAAGACACTAATTCAAATTAATAAATGCAAGAATTATAAATGAAAAATGCTAAAGCTTAATCTCATAGTTATAATTTCATGTTGATATTGAAAGATTTACTTTTAGCCTTATTAGAAAATATGCTTTAAAAGATCGCAAAAAATGTGGCTTCCTATTTTAAAGCTAATGGATATTTTATCAATTATAGTGAATTTGATGTTGAATTTACAATAAATGCATCTTCATGGTAATAAACTAATTTATTCAGAATAATATAAAATTGATATGTATTAGATTTACATACAGCGTTGTTCTAATATAGGTATTTTTTGACACAAAATCGGACTTTCTCTGAAATGACATGCCAATTTTTTTCCATATTCCGATTCTACGACTCAAATATTGCCAAATTGCCAAGTTTTGTTAAACTCGCATGAGTATTTAAAAATTTAGTTCTCAAAATTTTAGGTCCTCAATGCTAATTGAATTTGATATATATTTATTAATATATAAGGTATTTCTCCTGCCTTCTTAGCGTGCCTTCGTGGTGTAGTGGTTCTGCACGCTTGGTCTGTATCCTAGAGGTCCTTGGTTCGATTCCCGGCGAAGGCATTTGCTCATTTTTCATTTTGCCTGCTTCAAAAAAATCCCTAATGTCTCTACAATGGTGCTCAAACTAAAAGGGTGTTTGATGATGATTCTTCTCACCCAGGATATGGCGATTAGGTCCTCTAAAAAAACTCAGTCGCACTTTTAAAGGAAGAGTATATAAGGTATTTCTCCCGCCTTCTTAACGAGCCTTCGTGGTGTGGTGGTCTGCACACTGGATCGGTATTCCAGAGGTTCGCGGTTCGATTCCCGGAGAAGGCGTTGTTAATTTTTCATCGCTTCGGCTTTCCAAAAAAAATTAACCTTACGACTCTACAAATATCTCTTTTTTATTAAACTTGCCTGATTCCTTCTTCCAAAATTTGGAATTTAGTCTTAATACAAATATAATTCGCAAATTTTTTTATGATTTATTTTTAAAAATTTTTTATAAATGTTTGGGAAAAAATTTGTATTATAAACTATAAAATTTTTAACATCATTTTAAAGTAGATGTATTTCTGGGCACACCTGCAAAAAATTAGAGTTTTTCATTCAAATGTTTCTAAAATATACAAGAATTTACATATTGGAGGGTTATGAAATTTGGCATTCTTTTTACTTCCTTGTACGAAATAAAAAGAAGTATTGTAATCGCGAAAAGTTTCAGGCAGCATATTTCAACGAAAATATCCAATTTGACCGATATCGAATGCAATTTAACGATGTTTTTGCGTGATATCTCTACGTAAAAACAGAATAAAAGACTCTTTTCCTCCAAAAAAATTATAGAACTGCTTTAAAATGAATTCTGAAGAGAATTTTTCGTGGCGTCTGTACGAACGTATGTAAGTATGTACGTACGTACGTACGTATCTCGCATAACTCAAAAACGAGTAGCCTCAGAACGTTGAAATTTTGTATGTAGGACTACTACAACATGTAGATGTGCACCTCGTATTTTGGTTGCAATCGGCCGCACCAAACGTATATAAATATATTTATATATATATCCACTCTGTTACCCGGCTCAGTGATCTCATTTTCTTTACTCTTATATGTTTGTAAATTGTGCATTTTTTACTTTAAAAATGGTCGAATTATGTTGTTAATCCGGTTAAGATTTTTATGCCTTTAGTAAATCTGTATGCAATATTTTTAGCATTATCAACAATTTTAAAGTTGTTTAAGTGCCATTAAGCCTAATATTTTTTTTATGGCGGCCATTGCTTGTTTACATTTGAAACAGCAGAATAGTGGATTTGTTGCCAATCTAGAGAAACTTAGCTTCGCAACAGCAAAGATAATGCCTTCATTTATTATTGCGAATTAAATCATGCTTTATCCTTTCTGGAATTTTTTCGAGGAAATAAGTGTTTAAGATTTAACTGAATTAACTGATTTTTTAAGAACTGAATTAATTGAATGCGAAATACTCAATCGTCTGTGAAAAACATTTGCTTTTTTGTTTTGTTTGCTTAATTTCCTTTATACATCGTTCTAGCTTTATTATAGTATTTAAATAGAACATGTGGCAACGATTAGATAATTTTTTAAATAACATAAATTTGTGCATTCTGAGTTATAATATGAACGAAATATAATACTGTTAAGTAAGCTTAGCGCCAGAGTGTCGCTATGGTAAACAAATAGAGTGAATTTTAAAGAATGCATTTATTCTTGGTTTATGCGCTGTCGGCGAAGTAGATTTAATTCAATCCAGTAAGTTTAAATTAAATTCAAGAAAAAATGCGTATAATTTAATATTCCGTACAAGGAAGTCATGTGGTGTACACATCAGATTTTTTTGAGCGATAATAACGCCAAACGATAATACGCACTTTGTTAAAATTATTTGAAAGTATGAACGATGACTTTTTTCCGCTCGTCTGCAATTAAAAAAAGAAAAGGAAACTAGGTTGCTATAAATTAAGAACTTCGCCAAGTAAATTATTCTTGGCGCAAACTGAAAAAAATACCCCAAGATAAATTTTTGAATTTCTCGATAAATTTTGCACCAAATTTTACAAAATGTAATATTTAGGCATAATTTGAGTTGTAGAATCGAAATATAGAAAAAAATTGACATGTCATGTCAGAAAAAGTCCTATTTTGTGTCAAAATACCTATGTTAGAATGATGCTATATATATAAATCTAATATATATCCTAAGTCGAGCTTTCGAGACATGAAAAACGCAATCTGAATTTCGTCAATTGGCCCAGTAGAACGGAAGATATGGTACTGACCCTCCCCTTTTTTTTACAGTGTACATGTTTAAAAAGCCACTGCACCTTTCAAGATTAAAAAGTATTCCTTGCTCTCTATATATAAAATTTGCATATCAAATTCACTTAATTTTATCAGTTCCTTTTAAAAATCTATGTGTTCCGAAAACATAAAAGAAATTTTACCAAAACAGTGAAAAGTAATATTTGAATAATATTACTATGTTACCTAATCAATGTGTACCGTCTTTTGAGAAGAACTTATAAAGGTGATCCATCGTTTTCTAAATTATTGTTTAGCTCAAAATATATCTGTCGATCTCTATATTCCTTCATAATATTATATCCAGGATTGGTTTGCCTCGAGAATAGGTAGAGTTTTTCACCCTTTAAAATACTGCACATATCAGGAATAATTTCCTTAGTAAATTGCATGGCATGTATTCCCTTCCTTGTGTAAATACGTGGCATTTGCTATCAAATAACTAAAATAAACAAACACGTGAACTTCTCAGAAATTGCCTTCTGCAATTTTTTCTAGACATTCATATCAAATGAGGATCATATTCAAATGCCTTTACAATATGATTAATAAACAGTGTCCTCTAAGTCTGTAAACACATGAGTTATCCAATGTTTGCATAACCAGTATTTGCTAAGGCTCCAATCTGATATGGTAATAGACTGTCTTGCATCTGAAGATGAATCAGAGAAAATTCAAGGGTTAGAGAGGGCATGAGGGCATTGTTCTTTTTTAACGGAGAACTCTTATATGCTACGGCATAAATGTATTTTATGTATTTTCTGTTCTGAATTTTTGCATTATGCTTTTTATTAAAAGATGTACCTTACTAAAGAATGGCAATCAACGTAGGGGAAAATACAAAATTGTTAATCCCCAAACCTCGACGAGTGTAATTTTTTAGACCTTAACATTTTCAAGTTTCTTCTACCTAAAAATATTGAAAAATTTTAGTAATTTTATATGCTTAAATACACTCTTAGCCAAAAGACTACGCACCAAGAAGGAATTACCCAGATGATGTACATGTACAGAAAAACAAATGATTACAGTTTGAGAAAAATTGGATGATTTAATTGAAGTGATAGAGCTTCACAAAGTGAAAAAGTCAGTAACGCGTTTGTCCACCTCTGGCCCTTATGCAAGCAGTTATTCGGCTTGGCATCGATTGATAGAGGTTGCGGATGTTCTCCTGAGGGATATCGTGCCAAATTCTGTCCAACTGGCGTGTTAGATCGTTAACATCCCGAGCTGGTTGGAGGGTCCTGCCCATAATGCTCCAAAAGTGCTCAATAGGAGAGAGATCCGGCGACCTTTCTGGCCAAGCACTAAGGCTAATGTTCGGCAAGCACTAAGGCAAGCAGTAGAAACATGTGCAGTGTGGAGGCGGGCATTATCTTGCTGAAATGTAAGCCCAGTGTGGCGTGACATGAAGGGCAACACAACGTGCCTTAGAACTTCGTCGACGTACCGTTGTGCTGTAAGATTGCGACGGATGACAACCAAAGGCTTCCTACTATGAAATGAAATGGCACCCCAGACCATCACTCCTGGTTGTCGGCCTGTCTGCCGGAAGACAGTCAGGTTGGTATCACACCGCTGTCCGGGGCGTCTCCATACTCGCCTTCGCTGGTCATCGGGGCTCAGTTCAAAGCGGGACTCATCACTGAAGACTATTTTATTCCAGTCAGTGACATTCCAGTGCGACTGAGCCCGACACCACTGCAAACTTGCTTGACGTTGTACAGAGGTCAATGGTAGTCGGCGCAAGGGGCGCCGTGACCTCAGCCCCTTTTCTGTGAGCCGTTTATGAATGGTCCTTGCGGTCACTGAAGCACTAGTTGCACGTACAATCGATGATAATGATACATTTAGGGCTGTGAGTGCCACTCTGGCGATTTCTCGGTCTTCACGTTCTGTCGTTTCTCTAGTCCTTGACTTCTTGACGCTGTGTGCGGCCATAGTTCACCCATTCCTGCCAACATCGTCTAATAGTGGCATCGCTCCTGCTCAAATGTCGAGCTATTCGCCGATAAGGCCAACCGGCTTCTTTGAGTCCAACTACACGACCTCTCTCAAATTCTGACATCTACGCATATCGCTTGCGCACCCGTATGCGAGGCATAAGTACTATCTACCAGCGTACACGGAATGAAATTCGGGAAGAATTTATGACCTGGAATCGTAATTTCTCCTCTTAAATATCCTACCATTTGCGCAGATCAGATGCGCTGTAGCGACAACCGTCATTCATTGGCAGCCAAACTGTAAAATTTTGCATTTTCTGTCGAAACCTGTATGTATCAATTTGTGTCCAATTTGCTTTATAGCTAGCTTCTCAGTGCGTCGTGGTGCGTCGTTTTTTTTTTTTTTTTTTTTTTTTTTTTGTCTAAGAGTGTATTTTGCTATCTGAAAACTACTATCCAATATTGAATTTAAACTTGCATTCTAAGTTTGCTTAAAAAATTTCTTTAACATTTATATCTAGTTGTGTTACAATCAGAGGCAAATATATTAATAGAACAAAATCAATTTTTTTCAAGAAAGTTTTAAAAACAAATCTATTGATTGTAATTAACGCATTGGTTAAAAAAAAGAGATAAATAACATCGATCTATTTCTTATTTACATTTTGTGTTACATTAAAGTTCACTTAATGCTAGTGTGATATGCTTACACATATGCTCTCTCTCCATGTATATATTTATAAGTTTTGATATAACTTTCCATTAAAAGTCGGAAGTAGTTATCAGAACAAATCCACTAATTCATGGTAGCTACGAGGCAAAGATTGATCCTGCTGTTGGGTTACGCCTTGGGAATCTTACAAGTAACAGTACGAATTTGCCAAGCTCCGTCCCTGTTTTGAAGAAGTACATCCTTCTTAAGCGGACGGATCCAAAGCTCATCCAACCCTCTTTCCCTTCCACCAACCTTTCGAGGTGACTTTCAAATCGATAGTTTTTACGTGTCTCCATACCACAAAGACACTATACACTTACAATCATTCACGTCTTCTTCGAATTCGAACCTGGGACGGCTTCTGTATCACCATAATAAGAGGGCAGCATATCTCCCTCTAAAGTATCAAAATAAATCACAGAAAAAAGTATCTTTTTTTAAAAGTTTTTTTTTTTTTTTTTTTTTTTTTTTTTTTTTTTTTTTTAATGACTGGTGAAATTTTTCCATGCCTGTCCGTTATAACCACTTTAGCCATTACATGATGAATGAGTTATTGCTCAGAGCTTAGCACTTGAGAAAAAACGGACGTTTTAATACAAGCAGCAAATTTACATGGATTAATATAAGCTGTTTGTAAGATGGTTTAATATAAGCTGCAAATACATGGATGCAAATTTCTGTTTTCATTCTCGAAGATCTTAATATAAGGATTTCGCAAGTATAAGTGTTTCATAGATTGATAAAAATAGTGTTCAGATGGAGGAAATACCTTAAGTTCAACAATATCGGAACTAAATATTTTAAGCTCCGAAAGAAAATGTATGGTGCTGTGAAATACATATCTGCCTATCAAAAATAAATGCCTGTGACTCTAAAAAAAATTTTCCTGTGTAAAACTGTTCGAAGTATTAGTCACTGCGTACTGATTTAATAACTATGTTGTTAAATTTTTGTATAATGAATAATATGAAATATCTGACTGTTCATCAAGTTCATTAAATTACTAGTAAAAAATGACAACAAATATTATTCAATAAATCGTGTTGATTCCCAAAGCTCTACATATGTTACTTCGTATTCATTAAAGTTCGTTATGCTATCTATATTTCTCTTAAAATAAAAGTACGAAGCTATTCATTTCAAATTCGTTTTTCTTCCAATGCATTATATTAATAGTCTCGATGATTCTGGAAGTGCCTTCTTTCTGTCATTTAGAATTACCCGTATGCAGCAAATATTGTGGTGTTATATACCTCAAATTTTCATTTCGCTGTTTTAGAGTCTTTATGTTTTCAACGTGTTATTTCCTTTCTCAGCTCGTCAATTTTTTGTGGAGATTTGCGTGTATGTGTGTGTGTGTGTGCGCGCTCGCTCGCTATTTCATTCAAAAAATATATTCTTATTTCCCGAAACGCAGACTTCGTTTACTCATGGTAAGTCAATCTCCCAATCTACCATTCCGTTTTTAACTGCAGAACTTGGGTTATAAGAAACTTACTCTTATCACAAATCAGTGTTTTGCCAAGAAATCTAGGAAAAAATTCTTTCAAAAATAATCAAATTGATTTCCGAGAATTATTGTAATTCCGTTACACTAAAAATTTCAAGTTGATCTTAGTTCCGATTTCAACTATAAGTATACATTAATGCAGTTACCTGCTGGAAAAGTGACGGAAAATTAATTATAAAATGTTTAAATTTACTGCTTGTGTTTTATAGCTGCTTTTGCACTTCAAAATCTCAGAATTTATTTAAAACATGTATGCATAGTAAATAATAAATAACTAAAAATTTGAATTTATTTGTTAGACAAATTTGTTCAAGTTAAATATTGTCACTAGAATGTCAGTTATTGTTAAAAGCTCCTTCGTCTAAAGTTCAACTGCCAGTCCTTATCTGAATGTTAAAAGTCTCTCTTTTGCAAGACAAAATCTGCATCCATCTCATCTGAAAACGCTTTCAGGAAGAACATCTAAAGAACTTTTCTTTTTCCCCTCGTCCTGCACTTTTGAGACTGTGCCAACACCGTTCGGTAACCTCTCATCAGAAAAGATTCCACGGAAACAAAAGTTCAGGCGGCAGACGGAAAAGAAAAATACAGGCAACGGTTCAAAAGAATAAGAATGCAATGAAATCCATGCAGGCGAGACGGTGAAAAGATACGTCTTCTGTGTGCTGTTAACCGGAGATAAAGGTATCCATCAATGTCTAAAACTCATCTTGTTCAGTTGCTTCACATAAAACTCTAATTAGATTAAAATACGGTGGCTTACCGTAATAGTAAATAGAGCAAAGGCGTTAAATGATAGTTTAATCGTTTCGATACTTCGCACTGATCCAAACTTTTGAGTCTGGATCAACGGACCGAGACAATACATGGGATATCCATCCACTCAGTTGGACAACCCGCATACGTTGCCCAGAGTTCACCGTCCGTTAAACAGACTCATCAGAGGAAATGGAGTTGTTTTAATTGTAATAGACAGAAAAATGTCTTAAAACAGTTCGGCGTTTCTCTTATTTATACAATTATTTCTAAATTATCTATAAGAGTACGATGTTTAGCATATAGTGTAGTCAACAGTAAAATACTTTTTTTTTTTAAAAGCATGTGAATTCTCAGAGAAGAATATCGTTTACTTCCCATCCCAGTTTCGAACAGTTTATGTTTTATTTCAAAAATAAAAAAGGCTTAATTCGTAAGGTTAGTTGCAGAGTGCTTTAAGATACAAATGCTCCATATTTGTGCTTAGATTACTGTTTAAATTCATCCAGAGCACACTAAAGTGCTGTATTTCTGGTTCTGGTATTTGGTTCTAGTACCAGAACTAGAAATTCATAGTTCTAGTATCTATTAAATTTTTAAAGTAATTGTAATTCCAATCAGAGAGCTCCGGAACAGTAAATGAGATGACTTTGTTATTAAACTGAGCCTCAGTACCAGCAGAAAATTCTGTTACTCACGTAAAATCTATTTTAGCTGTTAGTACAATTAATATTCATATTATCAACTAAGCGCGTGCCTCATTTTCCTCAGAAAACTGCAACATATTACGATATGCGATCCTCTCCACTACTGGAACATTTAAACTGTATTTCCACTCGGACCATAAGTAACAGAAGTCGAGTTAAATGAGTAATTTTATCTAATCAAGATCTATGCAAAATACGTTTTTTATTCTTATCTTAGGGGTGAAGTCTTTATCAAAGATTGTTATTTTATTTCATTCGGTATTCACCAATTTTCCATCAATTTAACTTGATTTATTAAAATTTTATTTATGTCTTCAGGTTTTATTTAATTTGATTTTTTATTAATCTGCTTTCTTATTCTTATTACATATTCTTACTATGTATTCGGACTGCACATCTTATTTACCTTATTTATTTTATCACACGTTTCCTAATTAATTTACATAGGTCTGCTAATTCTAACTCAGCAACCAAGCCCTACTTGCAACTTAATTCTTATAATGACGTTTTAAATTTCTTTTATAATTTCTTTTTAAACTATGACGCATCTAAAATTAAAAAAAAGAAATTCCTATTATTGCGAAAATAATCATACATTATAAATTAAATTAAACAGGATTCAACAAGAATACTCCTGGATCTAACCAAAGCGTTTAAATCCTCTTAGAAATTACAATAGGTTTTGGAAGCAACTATTGATTTGAGATGACAATTCAAACAATGACAAATACCTTACAATTTCAGGTAGATTCTGTTGAGCGTTATGTAACTTTTCAGCTTCAGTTGTGATCCACCCAAAATTAAGTTGATACAAATTAAAAAATACTTTAGTTTCATCCAAATGATGCGCTGATTCTTTCTGCGTTTGTTTCAAGAGCATGTTCAATTACAATAAAATGTTTGCGAAAGAGTTTATATTAATTCATGATAAAATCTGAATATTTTGAATATTTTAAAACTTTTTCCATGTTTATCAAAGCAAGTGAGTAATAATTGTTATTTCAGATAAAGAATTATGATGCAAATTTCTCTTCCTGTTATTAAATTCGGAGGTAGCGAGTTGGCAGCCAGCAGCCCGCATTCTATTCTTTAAGTCTGTTTTTGCGGTCTGCAGAGACGTCAACAAAATTCATTGGTATTACTTATTGACTTCGAGCTTTATAATCCGTATATATTTGCTTAATTCTGACCATCTTAAATCCATCTTCAAATTTGTTTAAATTATTAACAACATTACTAAAATAGGACTTTCATAAAACTGTGTTGTTTTCATGTGCTCCCACAGAGTTCTTTTGGGCTTTAGTTAAACTTCAAGCCTTAAAATAGGACCTAAGGACATAAATATTATAACGAAAATAGTACTCAGAATGGCATTTTGAAATGTTTTGCCTGCGTAATCTTGTTTTACATGCAGCCCTGTTGTTAATGACAATAATTTTAAATATGTACAATAAAATGCCGATCATTTGACATTCATTTTAGAACTTATTTTTCAAAAAAAATATTGATGACAACAATATTAAAAATAATACTGAATATTAAACATTTTTTAAATGTCCGTTGTTTCAAAACGCTATTAAGAGGTCATATCTACTGAGAATTATATTTTAGATTTTCCGTATTATTATCAAAGGAGTCATAGATCTGACAACGAGAACCGTTACATTTCATAAAGCAAGATCGCAGGTGTCTAATCCAGTAACCCACACATGTCAGCTATTCATGCTATCTTTACTTGGTTGTTCTTAGGGCTGTTGCGTTAATCTAACGTTAGTATTTTAGTTCCGTGAATGCATTTTATGCAATAATAAAAGAGCCGTACAATAAAAAATTAAAATAAATAAATAAAAATATTGGAAGGGTAGTTTGTCTAACACATTTTGAACACAGAATTATAATTTTCAAAATGCTAGCAAAGTCGATGCCGAAATTTGCCTCCAATTTACGGGCTAAAAGAGTAATTTTTACTGACTGGGAACGAAACCAATCTAGAAATATAACACGAAGCTCGATTTTAATTGAAAAGAGTTCAGATGAGAAAAGAAGCAAAAATGATTATTATAAAGAAAAGACTGGAGCAGTGTTTTTGGCGTTAACTCAGCGACTATAATTTAGCAAGGTCTTACATTTGTAATAAATTTAATTGGGCCTGTTTAATAAGCTCTTTCGATTATTAAAATAAAGTCCCGCTTTAGCCTCTGAATTTAAATGCAGCCGTCTACTGTGAAAAATCTGCAATCTGCAACAAAAACAACTTATTTCGTTTCCTTGTTTTTTGTTCTTTAAAATTAAATACAACTTCATGAATCAATTGAATCATTAGATGGTATTCCTAGATTAGCCTTCTAAACTGCTACATATTAAAGATACACTCATTTTTTTTCTTAATACATTAAATTTACGTACTATACCACATTTAAGTTTATTTTTGCTAAAGAAAGATTAAATTCTACCACCACTTCTTACGTCCAAAAATACTTCTACATCAGCTTGACGAATCACTAGAATCATTTTGCGGGACTCATTGCATGGACTATTACATTTTGCCTTCTAAACAGTTACGAATTAAAGGTAACTTCTTTTCTTTCCTTAAAGTATTAAATTTACATACTATACTACATTAAAGATGCTTTGCCTGAGAAAGATTATTTTTTCTTGTTTAGATAACAGCTGCACATTAAATTATTTTGCATCGTTGCACATGTTACGGTTAACACAATCAAGTACTTAATGTGCACACATACACTATATAAAGAATGATTCACTCGACTTGATTTGTGCTCATTTATTTATTTAAATCAAATAAAAGGTTTTGATGTTGTTTCTGCAGTTATTTGGATATTAAAGGATTTGGGATTTATGAGAATTTGATCAAAATGTCCTCTTGTTATTGAAGGAATTTGATTCTGCATTTAGGGGTTAGACAGATGTGAACAAAATTATCTTCTAGTTTATTGAAGCTTTAAATTTAGTAAATTTGTGTCATTATCATTTCAGAAACAGGCTGATCCATTTAAATCTCTCTACACACCAGCGTCTTAAGACGATGTGCCGAGATATGCAAATTTCTTATTTTTCACTCCACTTTTATGCTTTTACATTTTTGCGCTATTTTTTATGCATTTATGCACTCACTGAATCTCACTGCCAGACATGTTTATTTTTTCCCCACAGTGGTTTTGTTGCTTTTGCAAATAATTTTATTTTTTGTTTTTGTCAACTTCTTACTCCAGGTTGAATATGTATTGTATTTAAGTTCTTTTAATTTTTCAGTACATATATATGACATAATTAGCAAAGGAAAGCCGGAACAGTGTTGATGCGTAGGTAGATCCATACTGAAGCATTCTTTTTGCGTATTATACTAATATGTTCAGTTCGTAATATACTTGGCAGTCGAGGCAGTTTTAATTCCATTTTTATTTTCAATTGATATTTGTGGCCACAGTTCACTTGGCACTCTAGCCGTGCCTATCGAAGAACATTTGTATTTTTGATATCATTGCAATAGGAAGCAGCATAGCGAAATTACGTCCAAGCAGAGCAGAGAGCGAAGCTGAAGTGCGTATTTATGCAAGATGGTAGCACACGAAGAGAAAGGTTTTGGTTTGAGTTAAAGTTTCAGTTCCCAACTATTACGTCATCAGCGTTGGCCATGCAAAATGGAATTATTTAGAAATGACGCAATCCATAGAAGTGGAGAATTAAAGCTTTAACCCTTAGTTTAAATTATAATTTTGATTTATATATTTTTATCTTACATATTTATATATATGTGCGTGTGTGTGTGTAAAATATACACTCATATCTATAAATTATGGATAATTCTAGCTCCGGCAAATAAAGGTTCAGAAAAAAAAACCTGACTTATTCATAATGCCCATTTATTAAATAAAACATAAAAAATAAAAAAGATGGTGTATGTATGCTACCATTCATAAAAACCACGATTTTTACTCCCGGGAACAATTAAAAAAATATTTCCCTTACAAAAACTTAACATTACATGATTTGTATAATAAGCTTCTGTCTTCAGCTTCTGTCTCTGCTTTGCTTGGACGTAATTTCGCTATGCTGCTTCCTATTACAATGATACCAAAAATGTAAATATTCATGGATAGGCACGGCTAGAGTGCCAAGTGAACTGTGGCCACAAATATCAATTCCAAATAAAAATGGAATTAAAATTGCCTCGACTGCCAAGTTTTCGTTTCGTGTGAGTTCTATTTTCGTGTTATTCTGAACTATCCTTAATATATGGACATGAGTGTAAAAAATGAAGCAAAATTACTAACAGAATTATTAAACATAATTGGAACAAATTGACAATAGATCTTTAAATTCATAATTAATTAGAAACATCTCCTCTTCAAGGATGCGCTTTGTAGCATTTTGTGTCATTTACAGTCTTTTACATCATTCTTTCTCTGCAGTTTCTTTGCACTAAGAAGTCTTTTGCACAGTCACTGCTCAGAATTAAAACAAAGACTTTCCGAAATTATAAATTCTACTACAGTTAGTCCGCATCACTTTTCCATTTCTAAGAAAAGTCTACTTTCTTCGCTAAGCTTTTCTTTCTATTATCTAAAATGTAGACCATGTTTATAAAAATTGTGGGAAGCGTTTAACACTCCCAGTGTTGTACTAATTTATGCAAAAATGCATTTCTGCAGAATTTTTCCTATTTAAAATAAAAATGATGTTTTAACCACTAAGCCAGTTTTGATTTTTGCTCTAGACAGATCTGCTCAGCAGTTTTTTTCGGCCATGATTAAAAAGTGGATTGGTTTTATCTTCTCTAGTCAGCTCTTTACTAGATTCTATCAAAGCACCACGACTGAGAACCTCTAAAATATCACATATATATCTCATTATACACATTATGTATACTTTATATATGTGTATTTTGACTTTTTCTGCAGAACCAGTGACTTCGTAGTGTTCTACAAGTATATTTCAGATATTTCCCTTCTCCTCTCTTTATGCTCTTTTCTTTGTTGGTACAGACCAATTCTGTTGGGTTAAATTTGCATATACTCAAGTTTAAGCCAAAGCATACTATTTTTAATTCCATTAAATTTCTACTTCTGCATTAAAAAATTAAACTAAAAAGTGCTTAAGAAAAACCTAAGTAACGGGTTGTTGAAGTTTCTTCAAATGTACTTTATGTTTTAAATTTTTACTTACTGTAGTGTTTGTAAACCGGCATTCTTTTAATTGATTTGAAGTGGTTTTAGACCAAAAGAGCGCATGAAACAACCGAAGAAGTAAACAAAGTAAATATTAAAGCCTAACTACATATTACTGATCTATCTAAACCTATAACTTTTATGGTGCGAAACTAACCTGGGTTGTAATTTGATCCTAGAAGCTATGTGCGGAGATTAACGAGTTGTCGTTTAGTATTTGTTAAACTATTGAGACTCAAGACTCAAAGGTGAAATCGAACACAAAAGTTTATTAATCATAACTTGTGGATATCACAACTAAAACTGAAACAAACCAAACGTTGTCACTTCTGCTCTACTTGCAATAACAGTTGCTTGCCGATAATATAGAAATTAAAAGTAAGCAGCTAAATAAATTACTTGAAATATCAATATAAAATCGTAAAGGAAGTTGCAATTAAATAACAGCCTTTATATGTATTCATAGAAATTAAATGCAGTATTTCGTATTTATGTTACATGAGCGCAGCTTTTTTAATAAAATGTACTCATGTATATAATAATATCTGTTCAGTACGCTAAAAAACAAACGTATATTTACTAGCTATGAAATATGTGCAATTGTCCCTCACAGATGTAACAAACTTGAAAATATTCCATTAACCATTAACTCGTTTCTCAAATTTTACATGTCATATTTTCATTACTTATAACCTACTAATGAACAAGAAATAGATATTGTATTCTTATTTTGTTTGCTTCCAATTGAAAGTACCTTCGTCTTTCAAGTAAATTCTCATTTATTTTAACTATCTAGTTTTTTCCCCTTCCAGATATAAAGAAAACAATTATGTCACGTTCCGGCTCAACTCCTTTAAAAAAAGACAGATATCGTGATGATTCATGATTTTTTCGATGTGTTACGAAGTATTCACGTGTTTCATTGCAAAATTTTAAAAGAATCCTCCAAATTAGATAAACCTAGATTGGTTTTCTGTAAACAACAAGATTTTAAACTTCTTCTTTTAAATGAAAAATAACATAAGATCCCTTAAGTGATTAGCTCATTTACGCTTTTCTTGACGCGGAATATTGCCATATTTCTTCGATTCTAAATTCAGTCCTGGCCATAAAGCAAATATTTCAAAAATAATTTGCTTTGATTTAGTTACAACAGTAATACTCTTACCTAAGCAACTATTTACAAAATGTATTACTTTGGAATAAATAGTAGTACGGAAAAAATGTGCTGTTCTAAGATGATAATGATTGTAAGGCGCACACCATTTAAGCAACATTTATCCGGCAGAAAAAAACTGTGCTTCTTAGATTCCAAAAATTAACAAATAAAATTTCATTTTTATAAGCTTGACTAGTTCAAATAAATAAAAGCTTAAAAAAATGTTTGACGAACCGAATAATTAAACTAATGAACGCACAATAATAACGGATAATATAGATTTTTTAGATACGAAATTGCAATCATGTACAGGAGGTATAATTGACCATACGGATGAACATACTACATAGAGCGACAGTATTAAAAATTGCTTTTAAAAACATTAGCAGTTAACAAATACCTGAAATTTCCTTCCAATTACGGTAACTTGAGTTTCGAAGAAACTAAAATCTTTCCTTCTGGACTTCTAAATTCCTTCCGATTGAAAACATGTAAGCTTATTAGCTGAATTCTTCTATAGATGACAAAAGTTTAAAAATTTAACTTCTCTGGAACTCAATTTAGTATTACTCTATTATTTTCCCGAGTAAACAAAAACAACAGAAAATTATTTTTCTCTCTCTCTCTTTCTTTTTTTTTAATCATTGAGCCATGCTGGAAGACTGTTGAAATTAATCCCTCAACAAATAAACAAAAACAAATCTTCAGAAAGAATTTTCATCATCGTTGTCGTAAATGAAATTCTACTGCTTTTCTTTCCGTATGTTTTATTAGAAACAAAAATTTCTTTCTATTAAGTACATATACACATTCATGCTCATAATTTGAGAAGCTTGCATCCTCGGATGTTTTTGCTTTGCCAAGCTATAAGAGCCACGGATCAGGAGAATGAGCATAAAATCCAGTAGGAATCTTAATAAGCAAAACTGAGTTCATTTGAGCAGCGGAAAAAGGAAACAAAGACTGTACTTTAAGTACATTATTGTGACACTGCTTGTATCGTGAATGAAATACTAGTGATCGTGGAATGATTTAATGTAATACTACTTACCATGAATGAATGCACATGTTGTTTAGAGCTTCGGCATACTATTGATAATGCTCTTTTCCATCAGTTCCTGGAGTACATAACCCCATTCTTGAAAAATTCATCTGAGTTGTTCTGTAATTCTTAGTGGAAGGCTGGTTGTGCTTTGCAGAAGAGCGTCTCACACATGTTCATTGAATGACTAAGATTTAAGAGAAATTAAGAGAGATCAAAGGAATCGCTTCTCGCTGTTGGAATTCCACGCTAGTTCTATTTAAAACTGATATTCCGGCTTTAGCAGTCTCACCAGCTGGTATTTGTAAACAGCACTCAGGTAAAATATTTTTAGCTAGCTTATAGCTTATTCAATTGTGTGTACAGTCTTAGACTAAGTTATCAGCTTTTATATTTAACTGTCTATTATTGCTAATTTTAAGAGTCATAAATGATGGTTTCATCTGCCGAATAATACTTGCCTTTATGTTCAGCTCAGCCGCTCTGACGGGAAAGAAGCTAGTGAACCTGACTGAGGCATTGAAGGGCCCTGGTTCGAATCCCGGAGAGATATGGATGTAATTTGTCCGTCCATTCATAAGAGGTAACGGTGGCCCACCTATTAGATGCCTTCATAATAAAGTGACCATCGCTTCCGGTCTTAGTAGTGGCCAACGTCTTGTAGAGACATTAGGTATTTTTGGAAGCAGGCATGGTGAAAAATTACCAACGCCTTCGCAGGGAATCGAAACGCGGACCTCTCAATTACGCGCTGAGCGTGCAGACCACCACACCACGAAGGCTCGTTAAGAAGACGGGAGAAATACCTTATATACTCCCCCTTTTAAAGGGCGACTTAGGTTTTAAAGGGACCCAATCGCTAAATCCAGGGTGAGGAGAATCATCATCCAACACCCTTTTAGTTCGAGCTCTAATATAGAGATATTAGGTATTTTTGGAAGCAGGCAAGATGAAAAATTAGCAATTACCGCCTTCGCCGGTAATCGAACCGTGGACCTCTCAATTACGCGCTGAGCGTGCCGACCACTACACCACGAAGGCTCGCTAAGGAGACGGAAGAAATACCTTATAGTCTAAAAGAGGGAGAGCTTGGTTGGACAACGGCTCCCAGCGTATTTCTATAGTGTGCGCTATCACTAGCGGATTCAAGTTGCGTGTAGCTCGAACTTTCTATTAACGTAAAAAATCCGCTAAGACAGGGAAAATGGTTCGTGACTCTGATTGCCGTACCGAAGGGCCCTAGCTCGAATCCAAGAGAAGACATGGATGTAAATTGTCTGCCCTTCATAGAACGCAACGAAGGCCCACCTATTAGATGCCTTCATAATAAAGTGACCACCCTTTCCGGTCTTAGTAGTGGTCAGCGTCTATGATGACTTGTGCCCGCCGTCGGGAAAAAAATCAGTTCATACTTAATAAAAATGTTATTTAAAACCTTCTTCTGCATTCGTGAGTTTTTAAGACACAGCGATAATTCGCTATCTGATCTAGAAAGGTCTGCAGGACTTAACTTTAGTTCCCAGATACAATAGCAACCCTACAAATTTTTAGAATATATGTGCGTGGGGGTGTGATCAGTTTCTGTGCTCCTTGTTATTCTGCTATGCTTAATGCCACTGATAATTTTCTGGTGCAACATTTGTTGCAAAATGGGATTTCTGTGATTTTTCTAGAATCCAATTTGTCGCGTAATGATGTCTATATATTTTCTTTTCACCATATGATGTCTAATGGCATTCTGAAGGAAAAACTAATAACAATATTTCATATGCGAAGCACAAATTAGTTTTTAAATTCTAATTCTCGAACTGACTAAAATCGGCATAAAAAAAATTGTCTTATCAGTAACGTTGCTGAAACTTTCATCAACCCTTTCAAGGGTAATAAGTAGACATTGTTATTCTCTTTCTATTCCGATACTCAGTTGTAGTAAATATGCGTACACGCGGATTTATATGAGCATAAGAGTATATACAGGGTGCTTCAGAAACATTGCACTATGGTTACAATTTAAGAAATCTATCAAATATGGAAGATTTTTGTGACTGTACTCGTCACGTGATACCATTTAGTGAAATGACATGTAAAACTTCAATTTTTATAGACACCTCTTAGGTAAAAAAATAAGAAGGAGAATAATTTTTTAATATTTCAATTAGTCAAATAAATGTGTAAAAATTCCATCCTTGTGCATAATCAAAAACTGTGTAAAACTGCCGTCCTTGTGCAATTAAAATTATCTTAAATATTATTATTTAAGCGTTCAGTGGAAACCGTATAAACGTATTATTAATAGTTTTTGAATAAAGATGTCTAAGAAACAATTTTTGCATTGTAGAAATATTAATTTTGAAGTATTGATTTTAAATTACCTTTTGCAGAAATGGGGAAATTTAAAATTGTGCATTTAATTCATTAAAATTTTATTTGAATTCTAAATCTGTGAATTCTTTCAGTGAAACTGGTTAAAGTCATTAAAATTCTGCTAGTTTTTTTAAAGGAAATTTTGCATTTTGAGGATCATTCCTTTCCCCTTGTAAAGGTACCTATTTCTGTTGTAAAAGTACATAAAAAAAAAAAAAAAAAAAAAAAAAAAAAAAAAAATGCTTCTTGTATATTTTTACCAAAAGGTATCACGGGAACAAAATTGCATTTAAATAGCCTACTTTATTTATTCCACATTATTTAAAGTGCTACATCAACCCGTAATCCTCTACGGGCCGTATTTCGGAAAGCATTTCGGAAGAACAGTTGTTTAAAGCAATTTTTACCTTTGTCACGTGATATACAACAGCCAAGCAGCAGTAATCACTTTAGGTTTACTAAAGGAACTGGTCCTCATTACAAACACAGGGACTATCATGAAAGAACTTCCATTTAAATTCTTTAGTTTGATATTGGTGGTGAGAAAACTTACTGTGTACAAACTTTTGAGAACGGAAATTAAAAATCACACATAGTTCTTGCAATGATAAAGTCAGTAGAAAATTTGCTTGAAATAGTTATTCGTCAACGGATGTGTGATAGCATTCTAAAACAAAATATCGTCGGATTCCTACCCCCGTCGCGATCGCCATTTCTTAAACTGGAATCATGCGAATACGGCCTACCACTCAAGAAATATTTAGTCCCTCAGTCTTTATGAAATATTCTGGAAACAAATATTTTAAGCAAATAGCTATGGTCGCAGGTTTACAGAAAGCGTAATTCTCTGGCTGCATTTGATCCCAATTTTTGAATACTAAAATCATGGTTTGTTTTTAATTACATATCCATGAAATTCTCCCAAAGAGACGGAAGCAGTACGTTAAATGGTACTGCTCACTCCGAGTCAAAGGTTATTGAAAAAGTAAAATTTCTTCTTCGCTTTTCAGCTGCAAAAATATTGATCGACGCTTGGATATGATCATGGGTTCTCATCACTGCTATATTGTGCTAGGAATGTGATTTGTGGACTTTTCGTCTGCAGCCCTATACATTCTTTTGATTAGAAAAATATTGCGTAACATGATACGAGAAGAATTTCGAGAAGATTTATGTGGTAGTATAAAGTTCGGATATGTTCGGATTCTTAATAATATATTTCTGTAAAAATTAATGTATTCTCAAACTTTTGAAGATTCATTGCAGCATGTATTATGATGCTGCTTCCATAAACTAGAATTTCCTTTTAATTATTAGATTAAAAAGCAGTTCGCTTTATATTTATAGCCAAAGTATTTGGATCGAGTTGTATGGAATGGGGTATCTGATATTTATACGTTTTCCAAAAGGAATTAGATTTTTTTCATACAGTTTACTAGTGCTGGAAACATTTGGTTAACCGATTCGATTCCTCAATAATTCGTTACAAGACTCTACATGTCAATAGTTTTTTCCCCCAATTGTATACACTCGAAATTGGCCAACTATCCTTTATGCCACATAGCTAAGCATAGTAGTACACCACAAATTCATTTTCACTTGAAAAATGTGAATCAGTATAAAAGAAACTTTTCATCGAGTATTACAAGGTGTTTAGTTAAACCGTGATCTTTAACTAATACAGCTTACTTTCCTGTAACTAAGCATCTATCTATCTTTATGCTGCTTGTGCCGGGAAATAATTCTTAAAGATATGGAAAAAGCCTTATGTACAATTGTAGAGACATTAGGTTTATTTCGGAAGCAAGTAAGATGAAAAATGAGCAACCGCCTTTGCCGGGAATCGAATCACGGACCTCTGGAATACCGGCCCAGCGTGCAGAACAACTACACCACGAAGGCACGCTAGGAAAGAGAGAGAAATACATTATACAGTAAGTCAAAATAATAAGAATTATAAATAAATAAATTATATTTTTTTTAAAAAATGTCTGAAAGGTTTTAGAATTTAATGACTCCCAAAAGGGTTTGTTAAAGTTTTTTACGCTCTCACTGAGTTCGTAGTCTACCAATCTGCTGTTACACTCCCGCCTAATAACACTTTTTTTGGTCTTTTTGCTTTATTATAAAGCATCATTTTCTTTGCACTTACGCCATATGCATTTCAACAGCAAAATTCAGAGATTTTAAAAGCAGCATTGCAGTATACGTTTAGAATTCCCAATGCAGCGTTAAGTGTTGAGATGCATTTTTTTTTTTTTTTTTTTTTTTTTTTTTTTTTTTTTAGTCTTTCCTTATTTTGTCATATCTATCTTAAGTTTTCTTATTAAGATTGTTTACAAAACTTTTTTTGTCTTTTTCTTATTGACATTTTGTGTGTTTACTTTATTTATTAACTATCACGTTCTCATCACATAAGAGCCCGTCAGCGGCCGAGCGGTAAAGTCGCTGAACACTAGTAGTTCGGTCCGAGGTTCGAATCCCGCGAACGGGCTGGCTGCATGAGCGTTTTTGTGGTTTTCCCCATGTGTAACGTTGTATACGAGGCAGTTTCGCTTAGAAAGTCCTCCACGAAGGCATCCCTCCCCTTAGGCAGATAGCCCTAGTGTGCTTTGCCATAATTAAATACACCACACATCTCATTACATAAAATTCGACTCGACAACAAAATCACAAAATATTTAAAAACAGCATATCTTTAGAATTTCGGATGGAATAGTCTCACGGGCTGGATCAGCATCACAAATTATATATTCTACTAGTATCTGCATTTTTCTGAATGTTTAACATTTCTTAACTTATTATTAAGGAATTTGGCTGCCAAGGCTAATTTGGCTCCCTTTATTAAATGTCGCTGGAGATTTTACTAGAAAACACAAAGACTTTTAAAACTGTTAGGATATTCTGCCCAAGTACTCAGAGTAATGTAAAGTTGTTATCTAAATGTTAAATATTTACGAAGAACAAATCTTTTGTGCAATTTTTGTTTGTTCTTTGTTTTATTCTCTAAAACAACCAACCACTGCGAACTACTAAAGTTATCATGTTAAGGAAAACAGGTGTTCTACAATAGTAGCAGAGATAGAGATTTGACGTTAGTAATTGATTGTTTGAAAGACAAACGATCTAAAAATTTTGCGGAAGAAAATAAAAAATCGCATTCTTTCTTTCAGACGTAAATCCGGTTGAAGAAAATGTTCGAAACTAGTTGGTTATCTGAAATAGGGGTAATGTGTGATAGGACTTTTTAATGTTTCTGTTGTGAAACTCTCAAGAATGCTTTTTAGCAACTATCCATTTTTAGCAGATTTTGTTTTCTACTTTCAATAAATGTGTACACATCTTTTTGTATAACTATGCTATTTCCAAAGTTACGATAACAATTTGTAATAATAGTTGTAAAAATAACTTTGATGTCAGTACTGAAATTGCTGATGAAAGGAAAACATTTATTTAAGAAATAAATGTAATTGCCTTATACCCTTAAATTTCTATTAATCAAAACTTTAATTTAGGTAGAAATATATAAAGCAATCTACTGCTTAGTGGGTAAGAGCAGCCCGATTGTTGGAGAGTAGGAAATTTTTGGTTCAGACTGCAGCTAAAATTCAGATCTTAACAGTGACTCTAGGCTAAGGAAGGATCACCTAGAGGCCTCCTTTAGTATGGTCACAGTTATCGGGGTCACTTCCGACTTTAAAAAAAAAAAAAAAAAAAAAAAAAAAAAAAAAAAAAAAAAAAAAAAGGTGAAGTTCGGCCTGCATATTAAAGAACCTTATCGTTAATTATTCAGAGGTTAACGAGATTTCACTTACCTCTAATTTATTTATCTATCTTCGGAATAAGCAAAAATTCTAAAGGTATTAGTAAGTATTGATACGGTTGGTTGGTTGTAGGATTTCTGGCGCAAAACCTTAATGGTTATCTGCGCCACGTACATAAAAATGTGTTAATATTCTAGATTATATGTCAGTTTTGCCACATTCGCGTTCGCCATGGACCCGAAAAACATGCGGCACTAATGTCAAACATCCAATTTTTAAGAATCCCCTAGAGTCTTAATCCCCTAAGAGTCAGCTTTAAAGAGCTTGAGAAAGGTAACAGCAGTCTGAATACGCAGAAGCAGAGAGAACCTGGTTTTATATCCCTCTGAAGATCTTAATATTTTCAGTGGATGGAACGTTAACAAAACGCCAAGCTGATAATTTATATCCACTCAATTTATTAGAACCAAAAATTTCAATTATTCACTTGACAAAGCATTAATAAATGTACTTGTTATTAGTTGCATTGACTAATTCTCAGTCATATCAAGAAGTATTTAAGCGTCTCTTCTATTTTACACGTGGTAAATAATTAGCTTATATTGTTTCACTAAAAATAACATTTCTAACACAGCTAAAAAAGCAACGAAGTAAAAACGGTGCATTTTTTAAATGTTTTTCCGGTACCAATGTAAATAATAAAATTTCTTATGAAAATAAATGTAAATCACTTTTTTTTAATAATGAAGTAGCATGTATTCGTACCAAATTTGCTTTTAGATACCATATTCTTCAATTCAAATCCTCTCTTAGAAAAGGTAATATCATTTTAGAGCACAGATGCACTTTTCAGAGAAGAAAATAAAAATATACACCTTCTTGTTGAAGTAAATAAAGTTAGAATTTCTGCCTTCTTTCTTTACCGCTTAATTCTTGTGAAAGTGTAGTTGGTGAGTTTGAAAAGCGATTTAAAGATTTAGTATATGTAAAAAAATTTAAAATCTAGTTACAGAATTTCATTTCTTTGACATTTAAAAATGAAATTATACTTAAAGTTTTTCCGTTTTAGAAAAGAGCAATTGTAAGAAAATTAGGGTATTTTGCCGGAAAAAAAATTTCTTGTGAATTTTCGAACGATTGAGATTTTTAATAATGAATCTAGTGCACCATAATAAAGTTCTTTTAAAATTCTGACCTTAATTAATAAGTTACATTAGTTGCACATTAACTTAACCTAAAGTGAACAAAAAAGAACTCTTATATTCAACGACAAGATTCGACGACTTCAAATTTATTTACTTGTCTCCCGAATGTTCAAGGAAGCATGGAAGTTCTAAACGTGTCAATAATATAAACTTGTTCCAAAAAGATAAAATATATAAGAATCTGAAGATTTTCTGGAGTGTATAAATTCTGTCACGTTTACGTGCACTATGGATCTAAAGTGATAAAAAGCGAAAGTAAATATGCAAAATGATGATAATTGCGCAGAAGAAAAAAATTCAGCTTATTGATGTCAATAGATTAAGGTCTGTCAGTGTATGATGGTGTTGATATCCGACAAAGTCAAGATAGCATTTAGAAATTTAAAAATGTCTAAGGAGAGCTGGGATTTTTGAAATCAAATCAACTATCCTTAAACAGCCGTTCCGGACGATGTTAATGAATCTCAAAATGTCAGCAACTTTCTTGAAAGGAGCTCGCAGTGCTGTATACAAGTCACGACATAATCACAAAACCAATGCTTGTAACTCGCAAGTCACACTGGATTTTTTTTCCTCTCCTCTAAGACATAGAATTTAAACTAACTGCTACTACCAATTAGTTACACATTTTATCCATGTCCACATTAGAACTAGGAAACCATGTAAGCCCATTAACCATTATAACTTTCCTCACCTACAAAGATCAAAAATCAGGTAAGATATGGTATGCCACATAATAAGGTTAAGTGGTCTTTGGTGAATAATTCCTCTTTATTCTGCCACTAAACATCAAACGAATGTTTGTTTTAAGAACCTCTGGATCATATAACAAACTATCGCTGATAAATGTCATGCATGTCTTCCACGATGGCTTATCTTTGTATTTGACAAGCATTAATCATATGTGATCAGTAATGCTTTATAGTGTGGAAAAGCACATTCATTATAGAGCATATTCATTCAATGATGATCGAAGGATGTTACGTGGCTGCTGAGGTAATGTGAACTCTGAAGGAAATATGAAGTGTATACAAGCATGGTACTAGGCTATCAACACTATTTAATTTTTTCGGCTAAACTCATGATACCACCATTCTGTATTTATAACCGAATAATGCAAAAAATCAGCTTACATCTGAAAAGCAGTATATACAGCATGTTCGGGACATAACGCAGTTACAGTACTTTCATGATTGTTATAACTCTTTCGGATGGTCTAGTTTAACTAAGCAAGTACTAAATAAAGTTTTCATTAGTATACCACAATTATATAGAGATTTTGCAAACAACTTTCTTTTTGTTAGCTGTAAACTTGTAAAGGACGTACCCGGCCACATTATTGTTGGAACAATTATTAGAATAAAATGGCATGATTCTTAAGGTTTAGTAAAAATATCCGAAGTTGGTTAATGACTTGGGATAGTTCAGTTAGTAAGAGCCTCTGTGCAGGGAAGAGAAGGCTCGAGTTTGATTTACATATAAGATACAAGTCATTGCAATGAAATATTGCAACATGTTTTGCATAGGACATTTCAGATGTATATCTCTCTTAAGATATCTTTACAAACGCTGAGTTGAGAGATGGCAAAGCCTTACGAGGTAGCTAACAGACTTGCAAATGCTCGACAGGCAGGTCGGTCCCCGATTGCAGCTACCATCGGATTTCCTGGCTGGTTAATTAATGTTAATGGTTAATTAAAGTACCACTGGGAGATCCTATCTAAGAGGTGAACATAGCAGCATAGCTTAATGAGACGCACGCTCCTACTCAAGTTGCGAGAGAGAATGTGGCATCTGTGGCCTGATCAGTAGATATCTTTCCATTGGGATGTCGTTAATCTTGAAAATCTAGTTTCGAGGTAGAAGACTCTAAGTCAGTTTCCGTGCTTTCTACATTTAGTTGAATGTTTGTAGTGTAAAAATTATATAACTTTTTAATGCACATGTTCTCCAATTTCCATTATCTGAAAGGGTTTTTTTTTTAATTTTAATTTAGTTATAATCCTATATTTCTATTTTGTGTGTGTGTTTGTGTTTTTGCATCAACTGATGCGAAACGAAGCATAACGAATGGCTATAATTTGCAATTATATATACAGTCAATGTCTCGAATATTATATTTGATTTATAAAGATTCTTAAATATCCCAATGTCTGGTTCAAACTGCACACTTTCTAATAAATTTAATAGTCTATTATTGACTCCTTTCAATAACCAGGGCCGCCAGTGACAGGCTAGTTAAGACCGCTGAACACTGATAGGTCAACCTTGGTTTGAACCTAGGTTGAATGGGCTAATTACATAGATATGCTACACGATCTTCTCTGCATGTAACGTAAATATAGGCAAGTTTCTATCAGAAAGACCTCCAAGAATACAGCCCTTCCGTTAGACAATATTAGTATAACCTGTATTTTAAATAATCATTACTCTACTTCCATTTGCTGAGAATTTATTCTAAATGTGGTTAATTTTGTTTAATGCACTAACGATCGGAAATTATTTGAGATTTGCTTCTCAGCTTGTATTTCATCCCTCCTAAAAGTGCCTCATAGAAACTAGTAAAACTTTCTACTTACTATTTTTTACTGACATCTACTGGTTTTGACATAGAATCCTGTTGATAACCATACAACTAATATCAGTATCAACAGAACTTTCTGCTGTCTTGCACTAGCTTATTTTGACTTCTATTAATTTTTTACTGGTATCAATAAAATCCTATTGACACCAATACAATCGAAATGAAGATCTGTAGTTATATGAGTTTATGCAGTTTTTTTAACTGATATTAGTAGAACATTTTCGCAAACAATGAAAACTAACAAAACGAAAGGATTCCTATTAATATTTATAGTGGCATGCAAACTGACAACAGATCATATTTCCTGGTATGTCCCCGTTTAATTTTTACTGCAATTAAAACCGCATATGCATTAAACGGTACTGTTATGCTCGCCATTTTTCAGCAGGCATCTTATATCATCTTACTGGACAAAGACAAGTTTGATGGTGCGGAGTGTCACTGAATATCAGAAGCGATCCCGGTTGCTATAAGGGGAAAATATTTTCAATAGCAGTCTCATTATCAAGGAAGTTATAGATTCTGACTTCATAACCCTCTTCAGTGTTATTTTCCAACAAAAAAGAACCCTGATCACATATTATCCAGAATATTCAAGTCTTCATCTCAGACAGCTTCAGGAGACAGACTCTTAATTTAGACTGTCAAAAACAACCGGTACAAGATTTGGAATGCCTAGGTGAATATCTAAAACATCTAGCATTACACTCAGCCTGAGTCTAACTTCATTTTATTAATACGATCCCTGCCACTTTCGAACAGATCACTGCATAAAACATGTTTCAAGTCATTGTGAAAGCAACAAATTTCTCCCGCGACCTAGCATCCTCGACGCACAGCCGCCGAAGAGACCAAACGTGGAGCTAGTCTCCAACATAGCAGATATTCTTCTTCTAGTGTATACCTATTCACCAGATAATCACCAACTCAGCATGCAGGGGATGCAGTCACTTGGCGCCTGGCTCATCCCACTCCGCCAATAGATAGTGTCAGTGAACTGTGGAGTCGGATTCAAATAGCCAATCAGAGACGTATTTAAAGGTTTCTCAAGACAATACTATGATGTATAGAAGCTATTATTTCCGCTGGTAACGGTTTCACAGAATATTGACTTTGTTCCATTGATGAAGTTGTATTAGTCCGAAATTTTAATCATTACCATAAAAAGTATGTGGCATAATTTTTTTTAAGGTGATGATTACTTTATGATGATGGCTGCAAACACAGCTTGAGTGATTACAGATACAGGAAAAATAAAAGATAAAGAAATGCAAGTAAAGTTATGTAACGTGTTTATTAGATATGTTATACTAAATTTACTTGCACTTTCTCTGTTACCATATGTATTTCTATTATGTTATATTACTTTACTGGTATTTCTTTTGTTACCCTGTTTTACTTGCATTTCTTTCTTTATTAGCCTTGTGTATGTTTACAGTTTCAGAGACATTTCATTCCATTCAACTCAATATATGCTTCGTAGCTTCGGCCCATGGTTAACGAACTTGTTTAAAAATAACAATCTTCTCACCTCATGTGACTAGGTCAGTCCCTCCGGATGAAGTGCTCCCATACGCAAGGGTTATGAGATATCCCGAGAGAAGGAATTCAGTGGGTAAAGATTCGGGTGATCATGGTGGCCAAAAAGAAAAATTTTCCATCCTGAATATCTACTGTACCTTGAAAGATAATGTCTTGTTACCCCCCCCCCCCCCATTCTGGTAAACAACGCTCGCTAGCACACATTCACGGAGTTTTCGGCCACATGAACCTGCGTAAAAATGGTCTGATTTTGTATGCCTGACTTACATTTAAAATTTATCTACAAAGGTTTGGACCACACTGTATGTAATCTATCTGCCTGTGATAATTATTTACGAAAAGAATTACAAGACTAAATGCCCCTTGAGTGGTTGGTCTAAAACAATGAAATTTAAGAAACGAGTCAAATAAGACAAATCTTCAGACAACGACACTTTAGGTTACATATATTCATTTTAGCACAAATATACGTATTTGCTCTAAAACTCAACTTTTACCCAGCTCTGAAGAAAAAACATATCCACAGCAAAAGGATTTCCCGTATTTAAATTCTACACACACACACGCGCACACACACACACACACAAAAAAAAAAAAAAAAAAAAAAAAAAAAATAGTAAAGAAGAAAAAAAGAATAGGGAGAATCAAGGGAAAAAATCAAACTTATACATTCAAAAGTTACTGAAATGTCATTAATTAATGTTTTTGAGGCATTATGCATGTACAGATAATAATAGCTACGGATGCCAAGTGTTCGAATGCACGTTTCTAATAGACAAATTTTATTCTAAATAAACATCAATTGAGAAACCTTGGTTTTCAAAAGTCATTTCTAAACATATCAAAACCCGATTTTTTTTTATTTAACGATATTTCTGTGTCGATTCTGCAGATTGTGGACCTTCCTCTTTTCTCCCCTCATTCAAGAGATTTTTAGTAGCAGGATAATAATAACAGTAAAGCATTTGCGAATTTTTTTTTTTTTTTTTTTTTTTTTTTTTTTTATTTGGGAGTACCCCGAATAAAATTTAAGAGAAAAATACTTTCCATAGTCGAATTAATGAGTTTTCTTTGTAAATAAGGCGAATCGAACTTTGGATTTTTATCTATTTTTATATTTAGGCGTACTAGATGCAAGAAATAACATGTATATAACGTGTTCTTGTTACTTTCTGAAGGGCATCTACTTTTTTATTTTTAAACTTGAATCATTTTATCAGTAATGCTAAACAGTGGTAGGGAGGCTTTAAAAGGAGCTTTAAAATATTCTGTAGTAATTTCTATAAAGAAAAAATGTTCTCAAAGCAATATAACAAAATTTGGATAACAATTGAGCAGATCTCAGAATACAGATAACTAAATCTTCTAAGAATAAAAAGATGGTTTTTTATTAAAATATTAAGACATGAATAAAAATTTAATTTTTCTAGTTGCACGGAAAAGAACTAAATTCTACGAGAGTTAATAGATTTTTTTTAAATGACTACACTAATTAAAAAAAAGACGCACGAAAAAGGAAATATTCAAATGGATAAAAAATTCAGGAGGTGCAATGTATATGTTTGGGAAAAAACAGTTAAAATTTCAAATTAATAAGGAGATTCAGTTACATATAGCGGATAAATCAATAAAGCAATCCTTAAGCTGGTCCTTATGCTAGCTGTTATTCAGCTTGGCATTGATGCTAGAGTGGATAGATGACTTTCTGCAGGATTTCTTCTCAAACGCTTTCTAATATTAGAATTAGATCGGCAATATCATGGGATGGTCGGAGATGACTGCTGATCCGATCCTAAACGTGCCGTATCGGGGAGAGATCTTGCGATCTAGAAGACCAGGAAGGTGTTTGACAAGTACGAAGACAATCAGCAGAAATGATTGCCGTATGAGACCAGGCATTGTCCGATTAATAATGCAAGCCCAGGTTGCCGAGAACTGAAAAGAAAACAAAGGGCCGTAGAATATCGTCGATGAATTGCCGTCCTGTAAACGTGTCACGCCAACCCAAAGTATACGAAAACCAAATGAAATTGCACCTCAGGTCATAACTCCCTATCGTCTGACTGCATGACAGGTCGCAATCGGTTCAGTATCCAGCCGCTATCCTAGACGTCTCCAGACACGTGTTCGCCGATCATCACGACGGTCAGTTTGAAGCGGAACTCAACAACAAAAACAATTCTACTCCAGTCAGTGAGGCTCCGTTCACACGATGCTTTTTCGGTCTTTAGAGTATAATATTGCAGACATTTATCAAAGCATGACTAAGCAGCTGAAATATCGATAATCTTTATTTCTGGACTAAAATAGAATGTGCCCGTGCTGAGCCCATGACATTACACTAGACACGATGATTATATCTGAGTTTCCAGGGTAGGTAGCTTGGCTGGAGGAAATACTCCTCAACGTCTGCTACATGATCTTGCTGGAATCACGTAGAAACTCTAAGCCTAACTGCCAAGCCCGCACCAAGCCTAATCGGTGCCGTCGTGCAAAATCGTCTTTACGCCAGTGTCACTAAAAATTTTCAACTAAAGTCAATTAAAACAAAAAAGTCGCAAAAATCACAAATGACGTCATAGATCACGTGATCTTTTGTGACGTCATCGTTACATATGATCACATGACCTCTGACGTGATCACAAATTTACCGTCTATTGATTCTGTAAGTTACAGATTGCATTCGAATTTTAGTCTTTTTAATTACATATCTTAGCTTTAACGAAAAATTTGAAAACTATACTGCTCATTTTCAGTTGCTTAAATATCCATTTCTTTTTTAATTAGTTCTCATCTAATTTAGGCTTTTATTTTAAAATTAATTTGCGGATATTCACTCTTAAGAGATTCCTCACATTTAGACTGTTAGCGCTTTTGTACTAAAATGTTTTGAGTTGGCAGTTAATTTTTTTTTAATTCATTGTTGTTGTTTCTTAATTTTGAACCTTTTAATAGAAGAATGCTTTTCAGTGAGTTTTCCGTTCTGTGTTGTGAATCTGTTTCGGATTCTGATTACTTAAGAATGACTTGCTCTTTCGCTGTTAAACTTATTTGTGTTGTTATTTAGAAAAATGCCTTTGCTTTGATTTTTAAGTCATTTCTTAGTTTTCTTAGTCTTAGTTCTTAGAAATATTATAATAAGGAGTATGAATTTTATTTCTTTCTCTGTTTGGGTACCCAATATATGGGGCGCAAGCTGCAAGTTCTTTGGCTCTATTCATAATTATAATATAACTGAGGGAGGGGGGGAACTGACTTAAAAACAAAACGCACCGGGAACGAGGGAGAGTGATGAGAGGTAACGAAGCACTTTTTTTTTTTTTTTTTTTTTTTTTTTCTTTCCACTTTTTTCACTTCCCTTACCCCCTTATCGTTGTACCGGCATCAGGTCGTGCAGCAGGAAAGCCCACATGTAAATCAGATTTCCAGATGCCAACTTCTGTTTAAGCCTAAATAAACGGTTTTTTTAATTAATTATTTTCAATTGATGCACTATTTTAACAGAAAAGTATTTTGTAATATATTAAAAAAAACTTTGAAGTGGCGAAAAGTAGCATAAGATAATGGTGGATGCCGCAGAAATATCGTAAAATCGCAAATACTAAAATTTTAGTAGCACAAGTTCGTCAAAAGTCGCAAATTTGCGAAAAATCACATGATCTGGCAACACTGCTTTATGCTGTGACGATGTTAGAGGGAAAATGCTTATGGTTAATACTTAAAATGACATAATCATACGAAAAAATAGGAAATCTTAAAATTTAAAACAAATTAATTGACATATCTAATAAGTTAAATATTGGGAAAATATAAAATTAAAGAGAGATGTGTTATAGGGAAGTGCAGACAAGTAATATTTCTTTTTAATTATTTATTAACACTTTAAGGGGTTAGGTCACTTAGGAATTTTTAAAAGTTTCAAAAAAACTTTTTTGGCTAAGGCACAGGATTTGGCTGAGAAATTGCAAAAAGTACAGTTTTGCATTGTATTTTTCGATTTAAAGTCTTGAAAAACCTAAAACGGGTTTTTCTCCAAACTATGTATCTCATATTGGCATAATTTTATACCATTTAATTTGGATCTGTTCCAGTTCAAACTTCATATGCATATTCTCGGACGCATTATCTTTGGCAGCAGTAAATACCAACGATTTTTTAAATAACTTTTTTATTTTCTCAGCAATACACGTTTAAAAAATGGAATTTTTAGAATAAACATTCTTTGTTTTTCAAACGTTGACTACTTGACCAAAAACAATGATATATTTAAATCGTTTGGAACTCCCAAAGTTTTTTAAATGCATCTTAAGCTCTTATTTTCAAATTTATGTTTCAAGATAAAAATTAGGCCACAAAGATGTACGCCAATGGTTCTGCAGAAAATGAGGTGCTCACTTCAAGAACACCATTTTTGAATATTTTTTTTTTTTTTTTAATTTTCAAAAAGAAATATATTGTTTCTAACTATTTCAATAAAATCGGTTTCAAAAGCAACCCATTCAGCAAGCTCGAAAGTTGAATATAATTTTCAAGCATCCCAAAGTGGTCCACATAAACTGTGTTCAATCCTACATTGACAAAGCCTATAACACTAATATATCAGCATATAACACTATAACAATATAAGCATGTAACACTGTAACAAAATAAGCATATAACATAATAAGCAAATGAACTGAAACAAAATTATTTCAATATTTATTAGGAGTGAAACTATAGAAACTGAATTTTTCGGGCCGTGTTTTTCGTAAATTTATTTATAAGTAAATCTATATCCAGTTCTTGTAAAATATCACTTTCAATGGAAATAATTGCAAGATTTGCCATTCTCTCTCGACCCATGATAGATCTCAGGTAATTTTTAATTACTTTCAGCTTTGCAAATTATCTTTCCGCTGTAGCTACTGAGACTGGAATTGTTAATAAAATGCGTAAAGCAATATAAATGTTAGGAAGAGAATGAGTTAAATTGTTGACAACGATATAGTTTAGAGTTTCACCCGGCGATGCTATATTTTCTACAAAAGTTTGCAAGAATTGCAGTTCATGCATGAGATCTATACTATTTATATCGCTTTGGCTTTTATCAGTTAATGCTCTCTGCAGTTTTTGACATGGTGGCTTTGCAAATACGGTCAAGAGCAGGAAACTGATGTTAATTACGGAAGGGGAAAGTAAACGGCTGTGTCAGGTATCATAAGTGATGATATATTTTAAAAGAAAAGTGTTTTTAGGTCTCATTCAGTATCAGTATATCAGAAATAAAATCTTCAATGGAGCTAGAGTTCTCTGTTCTTCACTGTAAGTCAGTAATGTGTATAAGGATGCACATGGTATCAGAATGGAGAAAATTACATACGAATAGGATACGAAAAGCTATATTTATTTGTTTATTAACATTTCATTATTACATTGTTTTCGTTCAGGAATTTCCTTCCACCCCCCTCTGAGCAATACATACAAGTACATGTAAGTCGGCTGCAAAGCACTGCTATAAACAAATAATCCAACCCAATTCCAGTTGAACAGCGCTTATTAATACTAATTGTTTACGGAAAGTATCCTAGTTTTTTGGAAAGCTTCGTATCATCTAACATAAAATTAAGTAATCATCTTAAGAATGATTTTGTGTTGAATATGGCAAAACATATGAGGGTTGGCTAGGCATGATTTCATGGAGAATTTTCAAGGGAAAATGGGCCCATATTTACATACCTTAAGGAAATCCACGAAAATGCTTACACAAAGTGGTAGGTTGTGGTAGGTGTTCCTCAATCCATCTGTTAAATTTGCATCTAATTGTCAAGTGCTCCCCCCCTTTTTTTTTGGCTAGTTTATACATTCAAAGGAAAATACATGTTACTCACTGAACTTCGCACGTTAGTCTGAATAACCTTTAAACCCCATGAACAGTATATTTCTATGACAAGGCGAGCTTTCTGACTGTACAATCTGTTTTACATTTAGCGAGCTTGTGCCGAATAAGTTTATTCGCTATTTTATGTAATTTCTGCAATATTTTGTAATTCTTTTATTTTTTTCATTTAAATTTAATTTTTTTAAAGATAATTTGTTTTTATTCACAAATATTTATATTTTCTATTTTTCTAATAAGTGAAACATTTAATTAGGTTCTGATATTTTGTTTTCATAAGGTAAAGTACGAAACCTTTCTTAAAATTTTCATACTCACTGTAATTCAGTGACCGTATTTTAATGTGCCATTTTTTTTTTTTTTTTTTTTTTTTTTTTTGCGAGTCCATTTATCCGATTTGAAACTTGGAAATGAATTAACAAATCGATCTTTCCATTCAATTGGTCCTATCGATTTGAATACAGTGAGCCTGAGTAAACGGGAAGTATCTTTCGTAAATATAAAAACCATTATAAGCGCATTTCTAAATAATAATTTTAACGGGGATGGCTGTATTGACGTTTACGAGGTTTGCCCCACGTGTAACGTGCATAAGAGTCAGTTCTGCTTAGAAAGTTCTCCACGAGGCACCCTTAGGCAAATAACCGTCGAATGTTTTGCTATAATCAAAAAAACCAGACCAAACAATAGATATATAAATAAGTAGCTTAAAAACTGCTATATTTTATGTATACTTATCAAGTAGTATTTAAATATATATAATGATTAAAAGAAAGGAAAAGTCGGATGATGTTATTTATCTAACAGTTTATCGTTAAGTAATACATTTTCATTGTACAAAAAAGCATTCATTCGAAGAATTCAATTTGTATTTTCCTCTGTATAAAACTGAATGTAGAGAAGTTAGATCTTTAAACAACCCCCACATTTTCTCAAGATCCCGAGCAAGATTGTCCCTCCTTGTCAGCTCTCCCCCTGAAAAAAGGGATTGTAAATTTACGACCTGACCGCATATGGGGTGATTTCTTTTGACATAACTTAAGCTGATCTTGTTCAGAGTATTTATTGCAGTCAGAAATATTCCGCAAAAATTGAAAAACTTCTGAATGAGAAGATAAGAGATTAAACCTTTCACTTAAAGATGATATCGCAACATCTAACATTCCAAAAAAAATTACTTTAAGGTTTACTTCTTTGTTCTGTATACGCTGATCTTCGCCTTCGTTTTTTTTTTTTTTTTTTTTTTTTTTTTTTCCCCGAGGTCTTAATGTTTCTTGGCTTTTAAAATTTGTATCAACATCTAAAGAAGATTCCAGTTCTTTACTTTCGGTAAGCATATCATTGAAACCTTTATCAGATCTACATTCTTTCAGCAAACAGTTTAATTTATTTAAACTTTCAGTAGAATTAAATGATTTCCACAAACAATGCTTTACACATGGTGTTTTGCTATTAGTGCTTCCACTACCTAGCCCTGGGAATTACGCTAAGTGCGTCAATGTACCTCGTCCCTTTGTGGTTATTGGTCCTTTGCAATGCTCTTCTTTGAAATCGCTTTACACGGGCAGTTTCTATCATACGTGGATCGTTCAAACGCCATTTTTTGGTATTTCAAGATAAATTTGAGTAGGAAAATAGTGGATGTTGTCATTCGAAAATTTCGAAATATTTCTCTCTAACCGTAACCTTGAAAGCTCTATTGTTTTAAATCACCCCAATCTCGAGCGCATGTCTTCACATAACAATATCTGAAATTTCATTTCGATTGGGTCAGCGGATAGGTCGTTAGGGGTTCATATCTCAGGGAAGTATTTTTATAACCACCCTGTACATATATATCTGGGAGTACTTTCCTCAAAGCTCCCTATATCAGAAGGAATTCAGATAACTTATTTCATAAATGTCCTATTTTGTTTTGGCTCTTCTACCATTTATTTAAGAAGTCTAGGAAACCACTATCTGTACATCGAAAAAGAGTGAATGCAAAATTTAATATAAAATATGTGAAAATTAAACAATAAACGTGAAAGAGAATTCACAGAAAAATGCATTTGATCAGCTCATTTTGTATGTGTAAAGGTTGGAAAATTGCTTAACATTAATAATTTCAAGTTTTCTTGACGCATTCAAATTCATTAGAACACTATAATGTACAAACAGGAGAAATTTCATTAATTTATAATTATTACAAATTTTTAGCGTCTGATTAATTTATAACGTAAACTATAACTAGCTGAGTATAAAGTATATTGTAAATTACCTTTTTTTACTAAAAATGACAATTATTAGAAGTTGCTTCCAAACGTATGGAAACACGTAATTTTCATTAAAGAATGGACTCGACTGCGGGAGGAAATGTATGTTCATGTACGTTCATGTATGAACATTTGCAAAATGAATGTCGTTGGCATTTTGGGTAGCTTCCAAAGCCTTTTCCTCTCCTTACATAAAACAGTCTTGACACTGGAGTATGTCGGTATTTTAGTAAGGAAATCATTACCTTTCTGATATAATTCTGAAAGTTCTTGAAATATCTGGGGAGAGGGAACTGATGCTTCTTCTCGGACTCTTTTTCTGCAAGTCTCTAACTTCCTTTTAACTTCGATCTCAGCAATGTTGGGCACACAGGGAATGTTCAGTTTTCCTCAGTACTTCGTTACAATGATGTGTCTTTTCTTTTACCCATGCCCAACTCATTCCTAATTTATTTTTCGGAGTAAACGGTGTGGGTAATCATCTACAACTAAACATTCTTTTTCTTTTTTTGTAGAGAGCAATTTTGTTAAAATGACTGTGGGTTCCATCACAGATTTTGTTCGACGCTATAAAACAACATACACACTTCATAAGGATCAAACATCTACTGAGAAAATGAGAAAAACCTTTTCTCTTAAAAGTATCGGCTTATCCCTACAGCAGGTGCAAAGCTCGAAACTACACAATAGATGACATGTGAATTATTAGGGAAACAACACAATAGGTGCAAGAATGTCCGCTCTGCCCACCAAGTTACCCTCACGTGTCCGCTGTAGCCACTGTCCGCTGTGCCCACATCCGCTCTGACCACATAACCGTTTTTTTTCCTTTATTGTTTTCATTTTAATGATTCTTTTTCCCTTTTGAATTTAATCTTCTTACGTGGATTTTCAGACTTTTATTCTAAGCTTCTTTTTTCTGGTCTTCTTTTTCTGTTAAGTTCACTTTTCAGGCTTTGATTCTCTTTCAGTTTTTCATACCTTAGTACTTATTTTCTTAGACGTCCAGTTTTCTGTCTCCTTTTATTGAAAATCCCTTTAGCTCAGAATATTCTGCTTCATTTATTAACGTCAGCATACATTTCCTCATGTTTGTATAAATAAGTAAATATGCTTGTTATTGGGTGTAAGTATTCATCTATTCATGTATATCCGATCAGTGTAATCGTGGAATCGAAAGATAATCTTAATAGTGTGATTAGTAGATCTAAAAGTAATCTGAAATTTGAAAGAAGCAGAATTAACTTTAAATCACAAGAAATACTACACAAAAAAATTAATGATAGAAGGAAATATCGCATTACCCTAGCGTGCTCTCATTATGTAAATGGAAGCACGTTTAGAAGATCCATATTTCGAATCGCGGTGAGGGCATAGTTGATTTCTTCCGTTTCACATTCCTAAAAAGTCTAGAGAAGGCAATTAACAATAAAGTTACTTATAAAAATACCTCCACTATGATACAACTGTGAATCACGAAGACAACTTTTTCAATGGATGATTACAAGAGATGAAACGTCTAGTGATTACAAGTGATTAGTCTAGTGATTACAAGTGATTAGTCTAGTGATTACAAGTGGTAGGTTACAAGTGATGAAACAAGTAATGAACTATACCTTTAGGTATAATTCAATTGAACCTATATTCCTATTTTTATAAAGAAAAGATCATGAAAGTGTGTTGACCAGAATGGGGTGATGAGATGGTTCAAACAGATTACATAGAAGAAGATGCGATATCAGACATGGGAAGGTTTGCAAGACTTAAGACAAACTAAATAAAGTGACCGGAACGGAATGGAATTTCGAAATTCTACTATGCAGTCTGATAATGCTAGACATCCCACCACTCAAACCAAGACTGCTGAACTCAGCTGAACAATCCTGGTTCATCAATCTTACAATGTAAATCTGATTTTTTTTAAAATCGGGGAAGGCGCAGATTTTCAAGAGGCACCTTTATGACAAGGAACTCACGAAATAAAAACAATAGTGAAAACTTATCATTCCCCCCATAATATGCTGATATTTTTCATAATACATTTCAGCCTTGGAAAGAAAGAGGAGGAAGTGCTTTCAAAAACGTAGTGCTAAATGGAATGATTAGATCCTAGAGAAAATGTATGAGAGATATATGTGCGGAAACTTTTTTTTATCATGTCATAGATTAATTTTTTTATGCTAAAGCAGGCATTACTTATGGATTGATTTCTTTACATAGGTAAACATATATATGTTTAGCACTATATTCTTATACATGTCATAATTTCTATTTAATATTGAAAAATTTGGTTTATCTTTCATTGGGATTCGAAATCCGGTAATGGAATCAATAATGTACACATGAAACTATAAGAAATTGAGACAAGTGATACAAAATGAATTTTTACTTCCTCGTACGTAGTAAAGGAAGTTTCGTAATCCCCCAAAAAATATCGGGTATCATATTTCAACAAAAATATCAATTTTGACCGTTCCCGTATCAATTTAAACGACATATTTTGCATGATATCTATACGCACGGACATAATGAAGGACTCATTTTTCCAAAATGGATTGTTAAATGGTTTTAAAATGGATTCGAAAGGGATTATTTTCGTGACGCCTGTACATACGTACGTATGTAGGTATGTATTTCGCATAACTCAAAAATGATTAGCCATAGAATGTTGAAATTTTGTATATGGGACTGCTACGACATCTTCTTGTGCATCTCCTTTTTTATTGCAATCCGCAGTTCCAAACATATATATATATATACACTGAAGAATCAAAACACTATGACCACCTACTGAATAATGTGTTGCGTGACCTTTAGCCTGCAAAACAAAACACCTGCAATTTGCCTTGGCATGGATGACACAAGCTTTTGGTAGATGACTCTGAGCCGCCGTCCCATGACATCCCAAATTCGCCAAAAAAAAAAAAAAATCTGGTTAAGAACCGGCGAATTAGGTGGCCAGGACATTAATTGAAATTCATGCTTATGCTCCTCGAACCAGTTCAACATAATTGGAGCCTTGTGACATGGGGTATTATCCTGCTGGAAGATTCCATTTCCAGTTGGGAAAACAGACACCATGTAAGGGTGCAATTGATCCGAAGTTATGCTCGGACAGTCCGCAGCTTTCATGGTCTATTCTACCACAGCTAACGGCCGCAAAGTCGCCCATGATAATGTTCCCCAAAGTATAATACCGCCACCACCAGCCTGTGTATGACCTGCTGTACAGGGAAGAAGCAACTGTTCGCTGGAAGACAGCGTACCCTGACACGACCATCGACGTAATAAATGACAAACCGCAATTCATCCGACCAGGCAAATGTCTTTCACTTATCCATGGACCAGTCTTGATGTTCCCGGGCTCATTGTAAGCATAGTTGACAATGACGCTTAGTCAACAGAGTCAGACTAGAGTGAACGTCTGCTGCACAATCGCATATCCAACAGCTGTCTGCTAAACTGTGTGTACCAAAACACTTCCACTTGGACCTGCACTGTATTGGGCCGTCAACCAAACCACTATCTGACGCCGATTTTACTGTACCTCGCGAGATAGTCTCCGTCGTCCTTTTCCTTTGATGACGAGTGGAGGTCCAACGTCTTGGAGTCTACAGCTGGTTTCAATATAATTTATCCACTCTGTAAAAATACTAACGGCAGACCTTGAACAAACTACCAGTTGTGCAGTTTCGGAGATACTCGTTCCGAGAGCTCGGACATTACAATCTGCCCTCTATCAGATTCTCATAGATAAGCAGCCTTTCCCATCACTCGTAAAAGTAAATGCAAGACCTTCTCCAGCAGCAGTTAAATATCATTCCCACTTAATCACGTGCCCTCCACGTCATCCAGATGAGTTCATTGAAAAATGAAGGGATAGTCATAATGTTTTGGCTCGTCAGTGTATATATATCTACTTTCTTATCCGGCTTAAAATGACTTACCCGGCATATATATTCATTCTCTTAGCCGAATTAAAAGTACTTGCCTACCCTTTATTTTCTCAATCGGTGGTAGTCATATGCTAGCAATAATAGAAGTGTTTTCGATGGAGAAATTATTCATGTTCTGGCAATGTCAAATTTAAGAAATCTGATGTGGACACCACATGACTTATTTGTATGGCCTATTAAATTATATACATTTTTTGCTACATTTCATTTAAACTTATTTCCTCGAATTTCATCAGAGATATATTTCTGATTCAATTAATTCTTGTCTCACCTGTTTTTTTTTTAAATTTTAAATTGTTCATAATTCTACAATTATTGCGCATAGATAAACTAAAGGCATAAAAACCTTAACCAGAACTTAAGAAGAACATAATTCAACCACTTTTAAAGCAAAAAATGCGCAATTCACCAACATAGTATAAGAATAACAAACCGAGCTCACCGAAGCCGTGTAACAGATGTTTACATAGTTTCGGTGGAGCTGACGGAACCAAAAAGGGAGGTGCATGACATATTATACCATTCATTCCCATACACAAAATTTCAACGTTCTGATCCTATTCATTTGTGAGTTATGCTAGATACATACATACGTACATACGTGCGTACAGATGTCACGAAAAAAAAATCTTCTCTGAATCCATCTTAAATCCAATTTACAATCTGTTTTGGGAAAAAAGAATCTTTTATTTTGTCCGTACATACAGATATCACGCATGGACATGGTTGAAGTGGATTCAAGAGAGTTCAAAATGGATATTTTCGTTGAAATATGATACCCAAACTTTTTCGCGATTACAGTGCATACATAATCAAATTAAACAAAAAAACGAAATCTAACTACATACACAGTAACAGTTTATATATGTAGTTAGTCTAACAATAAACATCTAACAATATTTAATAGCAGTTTATTGTTGTAAATATTTAACAATATTTATTAGCAGTTTCTTGTTGCAACAAAAAATCTGTATAATTTAACAGGTAGTATAAGGAAGTTATGTGGTGGCCATATTAGAATTATTTAGGTTTACAAACCGTTATTTATTTTTGTTCATTTGCAGCAAGTTGTTGTTTTGACACGTAAGTAAAGATGTAGTTTTATATTTATTTTCTTTTAAATTAAAGCACTTCATCAGCAGTCTTATAATATGGAGCTCAGCGGAGGTAATTTTCATGCAGATGAACCTCAGATCGAATCTTAGGTAAGACTTAGCCGTTCGCAAATACTGCTTCTCCGAAATGCCTTTTGTCTGGATGGTGGAAAGGGAAAACGATCACAAATGTTTACCTATAGTTTGCTCTATCGACCCTGAATGGTGTGCTGTGCAAAGTTATGCTGTCACCAATACTATCTAAAAGGTTTGGATGTCAAATCATGTTTTACCAATTTTCCTTTCAATTACCATATATTTTCCTCAGTTCGCCCGCTGTCCTCCTAATCTCAGCTCCACTTGCCATATGGGAGAAATATATGCATCACCTAATTTCATTCAGTTATCATTAAAAACAATCTAGTTAACTTCAAAATTTTATTAAGAATTTATTGTTAGAATTTGCGCAAACGATTATTCTGCACCATCGTACAAAATATTATGAACAACTTTTATTAATTAAAATTAGTTACAGTAACTAAAAATGGCCTAAGTATTCTATATGAAAAAATATTATAAATGAAGCTTAATTTTATTTCCAAGTTTTAACTATTTTTTTTTTTTTTTGGCAAAAATATCAAGAATCACTTCTCATGTTGGAGTCAGAACTAACAATCACATTGAAGGCTGACTCTTCAAGTTAAATAAGAAAGTTGCCGGTCCCTATTTAAAGGTATTTTCATTGATTCAACATCTAAAGCAAGACAAGCAGAAAATAAATCAGTCAAATTGCGGCAATAAATCACAGGCTTCCATGTTGAAATATAGAGAATTAAAGAAATGAAAAATTTTAAAAGAAAAATTATTAAGCAACGAAATTTTATTAGAAAATTATTTCGAGGCTGTGAGGTGCTACATTCTGTCAGAAGTTTGCATGCTGAAATGCTAAATAAAGTTTTTTTTTAATTGGTTGTTTATTTTCGTCATAGCTTTGCATATGCATTTTTTTAACTTTATTTGATTTTGTGAAACGTGTTATAACTGAAAAATGCTCTTCTAGCATGAATATTTTAATATTTTGAACATAACAATTTTAATATTAATTTAGACATTTTTTTTGGAATGGGTATTTTAAACACTTACTGAGAAGGGGGGAACTATATGATAAGTAAAATATAGCTTTTTTTTTAATATGCTTCACTGACAAAAAATACTTTTTTACTAGACGAACACAATTATTTTGTTTAAAATACTTGATAAGGAATTAATGTTCTAAATTGAATTAATGCTAAAATGTTCTTTCATCTGACTGCATTTAGAAAAATTGTAACTTCAAAATCCTTTTCAGAAAAATTTACACACATACATGCAAAGTAACTTCTTAAAGGAAATACTCGATACTAGGAATTTCGCATATATATGACGACAAGATGAATGCGTTTTCTGTAAAATGCATTCCACGAAGAAAACCCTCATGCTAGGCTAACAGTTTTCGTGTCAGTACAAAGAATATATCACTTCTGGATCACAATGATCAAAGATATGAGGGATCACAGGCACGGTGTATACTGAGCCGCTCAAGGCACGTGGGGTTGCCATGTCGACAATGACGCGTCGCATCTTGTTTAGGAAGGGTTGCTATGGGATCAGCAACTTGCTTTAGATCACTTTCTCATTGTGACGTCATTCCGGATTGCAACAAGCGGAGTTAACCACGTGTTTCATTGTGTATCATTGACGTTTTGGAAAGAGTTCTGCATCATTACGAACGTCACATGCGCATGTTGTTAGGATGTCTTACCGGATTTGCAACCGGCTTTTACACACTCCTTCGAGAATATTCTAGTTTAACAACTGCCGCTAGAAAGCCACAGTCTGTGCCAAAGAATCTCTAAGGAAATTTTGTCTTACGTATGGCTCGCTGTTTAAATTGAAAGTAAAAATTGGGTGGGATTTCTATAATTCGAACTAACCGAAATTCCAACTAACATCATTTTGCTCATAAAACTCCGGAAATGTATGAAAATAAAACATTTTGAGGAATTTCAAAGTAAAAAAATTTACTACCTCCTCGGACTGCGCTATTTAAATTCCACCCTGCCATGCTATTTCACTGCATAGCCGTGGCTCCTCGGTACAGCGGCGAAACAGGTTTACATTGCGTCTATGGAAGCTTTCATTCTTCTCCTTATTGGTCTGTGCATACTGGGTTTGGCTGTCGGTAGATGCCAATGAGGTCTATAAAGAGAGACGCAAGATTATTTTCCATTACGTCTTCTCATATTCTTACTCATCTGAGATTGATTTGTGCATTATTTTAATTTTTATCTTCTCCTATTATTTTGATATTCGCATACTTTGATCTTTTATTTGTTTAATAAGTAAAATTTTAATAATTTAACTAATTTTATTAAGGAATTATTGAATATTTATCATCAATGAAATCATCAACATGTGTTTTCAATTCTTTCTAGTCCGCTGTTCTTTTGAATTTCAAACTTAGTTTTCTGAATTTCTCTCATTTTTCATACTACAGTTTAAGTACTATTTTTCAGAAAAGCGACATGTCTTCAGAGCTTATTTTAAATTATCAGATACTTCATTTTTAATGCATTTCTTATTACCCCAAAAGAGTTGATAGTCTCGATTTGCGCTGTTTCATTTTTCATTCGAGCCTACTGCCATTCGAGAAAAGATAAGATATTATTCTTTTATATTAAATGTCTGTTATTAATTAACAAACTTAAAGTATACAAAAGCAATAGATGCATTGCTTCAGAATATTATTACTATTTTACATTTTTGTCTGATTTAAATAATTATGCATTTAACTCGTGATAATTCTAATTAAAAACATGAAATATTTTTATAAAATTACATAATCTGATTTTTTAACTTTTTAAATGTATAGAAGATATGTGAAGTTCTTTTGTTAGTCTAAATGCATATCCTATAAAATATCCTATAAAATGATTCGCAATTCCACTTGAAATATCTGTACTGATAAATCATAGTAAACTTTAAAATTAGGGCGATAGTTAGAATCTGAAAACTCTCAGACTTCTATTATTATTATTAATTATTTATTTATGTTCTCATTTCGTCTCAGAAAAGTATTAGCTGCATTTATCTAGTTCATTTCTTAGTATCCTAATATTTACTTCATTCATATTTTAGTACTTAATTTGCTTTCTTTTCCGTTTTTAAATTTTGCCTTCTAATTTTCCGACTCATTTCTTATTACATTTGAGTAAAATTCCTTCTGTGTGAACGCATGTTTACACATGAAAACTTAACGGGGTTTCTGACAGCCAAGGTTAAACAATCCATATCATATTACACAATGTATGACGCCATTAACTTATCCGAAAGAAAAAGTGCATTGAAACAGGAAGATTTAGGAAGCATTGCAGTTTAAAAGCACATTTCGTGAGATTATGTTTTCAACCTTCATTTTTATTTGGTACTAATCCATTGACATGCTCAGAAACTTAATACTAACGCATACACGACGTCAGTTCGCTCTACTGCATACACACATGACTATGAAAGTCAGTTCGCTGTACTTGAATTAAATGTATAATTCATTGAGACTCATACATTTCCGTTCATCTTAAACCAATATAGATTCGTTCTACGCAATGTTAGTTGAAACAAACACAGACTATTAAATTTATTTTTATCCTACTGGCATTTAACTGAATTTGCTCAGGAACCTTTTATTTAATACAGTATTACTAACAAAGATTCTACTATGATTTGAAAAGAATTGCTATGATGCCAGTCTTAGTTAACCAAGAAAACGCAGATTTTACTTTTTCATATTCTAATTTTAATTAAAGTATGTTCGCTAAACCCTACAACCATTGCACGAAAATAACCGTTCAGGAGTTCAACACGTGCCTGGCCTATCCATAGAGATCGATAATAATTATATCTGAACTCAAAAAAAAAAAAAAAAAAAAAAAAAAAAAAAAAAAAAAAACGCTTAAATTTCACATTATTCCTAGATCTTTTTTACACAGATAAATTTTATCCAGCATGGCTCCGTTATATGGAAGTCAGCCAGTCTTTTCAGTAAATAACATGTGAGTGCATGATTGTTTTTTTTTAATTTGATTTCCAATGAAATGTATATCTTAAACTACTACACCTGTCTTTCAAACACCTTTATTATAAAAATGAAACGGCTGATAAGAAGGAGATCATAAAAGAAGTATCTGGTAATTTAAAATCGTATACTGTAATATGTCATAAACTTCTATCATTTTTCATACTACAGTAAACAGTAGTATGAAAAATGATAGAAGTTCTTAGAACTAATTTAGTTTGAAATTCAAAAGATCAGCGGACTAGAAAGAATTGAAAACACATGTTATCATGCAATGCATGATAAATATGCAATGATAAACTAATGATAAACATGCAACAGTTAATAATTAATAAAATTAGTTAAATTGTCAAAATTTAATTTATTAAACAATTGGAATATCGAAAAGTTAGGATTAAGATAAATATTAAAATATTGTGGAAATCAATCACACATGGGTAATAATAATATGAGAAAAAATAATGGAAAAGACTTTTTGTAGAACTTTTTGACATCTACGACCAAAAGTCGCAACATGCACAGAAAGTGGCCCTCTAGCGTCAGTAGTTAAATTAGAATGTTCTCGAAGGAACGTGTAAAAGCAGGTTGCAATCTTTTATGACGTAGCAGCAGCACGCTGACGTAGAACCCATAATGGTGTAGAATATCAAACACATCAATGATGCAGAATGAAACATGTGGGTGACTCTACTTGTTGGAGTACGGGATAACGTCATAATAAGAACAGTGATCTAAAGCACGTGGCTGATCCCGTAGCAACCCTGTCCAAACAGGATGTTAACGTAGCAATCCCTACGTGCCCTGAGCGCCACAGTAAGCTCCACCATCTGTGATCCGTGATCCAAAAGCGGTATATTCTACCTACTCGTGCCTCAGCAGTTAATCAAAACATCCTCTTTATCAAAGATAGATAATCTAAACAAATTATGACACTTTAACCTAAATTCAGTTTTAAATTAATATATCAAATTAAATCTGCATTCGACTTCTCACAATTGTTATGGTATTATTTCTTTATCATCTTTATCATTGAAATATATGTAGTAAACTACTGTCTTTTATGTTAAATAAAGCCAATATTAAAAACCAATTTATAATAAATATATTTATATGTAATAAATTCAAATCATAATTCGCAAGTGAAATGATGCATAAGCAATAGATTGCCTTTAAACTATTCAGTTACATTCGGAACTATCAAGAATTAAAAGGGAAAACTACTTATTTTAGCTGTAACCTGAAAGAAAATTCATCGGAATCAGAAGTGTTTTGTCTCTAAGAATACCATTTAACCTTCCGAATTTTGAATTTTAACTTCAGTAGAAAGTTAGCCTTTGACATTTTCAGGGCGTTCATCATTATAATAGAATATGTAAATTTTTAACAAATAAGTTAAATAAACACCGTAATAATCCTAAATTATTACTTGAATGCGTCAAAATGTTTTAAATAGGTGGGTAGTTATCAAACAAATTAAAATGCTAGAATATTGCACATGTTTATTGATTTTGTAAAAATCATATAACTACATAATAATGCGATATAAAATACTCTTATTTGTGCTGTACTGTTATGTAGAATTTTTGGCAAATAAGCTGTAAGACAAAATTTAAGCCGAGAACATCTTAACTAGCGAAAAAGGATTTTGGGCGAACGATAGAGAACTGAGTACTATTAGAAAAATAACTCCTCTGTTGAGAGAAAAGAGTAGAAGAGATTTGGGCAAAATAGTATCGGATGGGGGAAGAGAACCCCCGAAGGGAGGTCGAATCGTTACCCTTAAAAGGGTAAGGAATTTTTGGACGAAACGTCATTGGGCGAAAAAGCATATACGCGAGCTAAAAGGTCTTTGATCTAGGAATGACGCACGCCCCCCCCCCCCATCCAGGATTCTTTCTAATCTTGCCCAACTATATACACTGAATACAGTACAGAAAATTCGCAATTTTGCCTTCAATAAACTTTAAGATTAGATGGCTTGGGTTATTTTAAGGCATTCTAAGACTATCTGCTTAAGGGCAGCGTAGTCTTCGTTGAGAAATTTTCAAGGGAAACTACTCATCATATTCACGTTTCACATGGGCAAACTCACGAAATTTCCGACGTAGCTACCTGTTTGCCGGACTATGAACTCGGGTGGAACTATACGGTTCAGCGGGTTCAACATGAGCTACTGATGAGGGCCTCCAAAATTAGAATATTGGGTCCAGTTTTAATCCACATATTTATCTGAATTCATCGCAAAACACCCTTAAAGACGGTATATCTACTACTACTAAGAACTACTTCTAAAGACTGCCAATTAGCAATCAATTAAAATAGTGCAGATCCTAAGCCCTTACATAGCTCTACTCTCCTAACCAAGCGTAAAAGAATATATATATTTTTTCTTTTACTCTTGGTACTATACATATATTTGTTCTTTTAATCTTGGTACTATATATATATATATATAATCTTTAGGTGTTCTATATTAGAGCCAAGATTGAAATCAGCCTTTTTCTCTCAATAAAGTTAATAAACGAGTTTGGAAAGAGAAGCCTTCGAAGGTGAATTCTAAATTTTTCTAGAGATTTAAATTAAGAAAGTACCGTTCTTTTATTGAATATTGTGGGTTTACTTAATAAGTGCAACTAATGCAGACTTCATAGTTAAAAATTAAATTTATACTTAAAGTAATGTTGGCATACTTTTTAGAATTCACAAAAATCTATTATCACTTTAACGTGAGGAATGACAAAAAATCTTAAAATTATGTTTCATTACTATGTCAAAATTATAACAAAAGAAGGAAAAATTAATTAGTTTATAATGCCTTTCAGTGTAATTTTTTAAGCGCTTTTTTGAGATCTTTGTGGAAATTTCAAAATTAAAGCCCTCGAGCAATAAAATATCATATTCATTTTATCATTAATTTTCAAGAACATTATTTTAACAACATTAATTTTAATATCACCCTGTAGGATAATGAAATTCTTTTTTCCCCCCACAGCTCAAGGCAATTGTTACAGTTTCAGATAATAAAACTTAAGGTTAGTTAGACGTATCTTTAGTTATACTCTAACTAAGAAAAGTATAAAAATATGTATCTAATTGGAAGTGACTGCAATAATTTAGAATTAATTTCTGCCTTTATTCCTGTGGCAGAAATTGTTTCAAACATTTAAAAAAAAGCATATAATTCTTCCTTCATTTGAAAAGTTGAATCTTGGCGATTGGGCTGCTTATTTAATATAAAAATTTACGTCATATTTTAGAATAAAATGCTGGCATTACTTATATAAATGCAGCAATGAATAACATAAAATATAAATTCAATGAGCCAATGATGGAATTCATAACTTTGTACCTCGAATTTGAAAAACTGCTTTATAAGTAGCTATGCAGCGAGGATATGAATAAGAATTTTACACCATATCCATCTATCTAGTCAGTTCGATGGTCAGGGAGGAGGAAGGTTGACTGACTCGTCGATTAATTTGACACAGAAACCAAGACACGAAAAAGCTTCCTTGCCTTAACAGAGAAGCTTTCATGGAAAACCTTCTATTGAAAACTTGCGCATATTTATATGTACACAAGAAAAACCACAAAACCCCATAGAACCATTTCGGGAGGAGTAAGAAATCATGCCGTTAAACTGATGATGAAATGTTTGTTTAAAGACGAGAAGCACTCTTGGAATATGATTTTTCTTAAGAGAATTTGAACTTTTACACTTTCAATGTATGAAGGAATGCGATGACAAACAGAAGTAGTTTGATGCTGCATACTGTTTGTTTGGACTGCTTCTAATTTCGATAATTGTATCAGTGGACCTCCTGACTGCCAGCTGGAAGTGTTTCTAGTTACACCATGAAGGCGCTGTAAGAAGGGAAACATACCTTACATTCTGTCCTCTTAAACGGAGACTTGAACCCAATCGCCAAATCTTGATGATGACTAAAATTGTTGTCAACCACATTTTAGTTGAGGTGACATTGTAGCTCATTAGTCTGCCATTGCTCATTAGATCTATCGGAGCAGGAAACATGAAAAAATGCTCAATACACTTGCCCGGGTTCGAACTCTGGACCTTCTGACTGCTAGCCGTGTGTACATTGAATTATACTACGAAGGCATGAGATAGAAAGGGAGAGAAATGTTAGAAATTACCTATTGCAAATATGTTTTTACACGTAACATATGTTTACAGTTAAATTGATGTCGTATGAATTCCTTGTAAATGCAATATAATTTTATACTGTTCTTAGGAGGGCAAATTACTGCACGTACTGCCGGTTTTCTAAATAATGCGTAAATATGTACAGAGTAAAAGGTTAAGGGCGTGAATTGCACAATGCTATACTCCAGAATTAAAAGAAAGAGAAAAATTATTTCCTTCAGATTCTGTGCATTTCTAAGAATCGTTTAATGATACCGAATACCGTTTTGATATTACTGAAAATTTAAAGGTTTCGTTTCTGAACAGATTCAAACCGTACAATTTACTTTTGCATCACTGATATCATTTAGAACAGACTTTGGGTACACATGATGAATGGCAAAATATCAGGGCCTTCTCTTTGAAGGAACTGATCTTTCTAATTAAACGATTACACGCTGAAAATAAGCTGTATATTTTCAGCACTTGTAAAGTAAAAAATCTGCTAATTGAAAAGATGATGAGTTAATTTCAAAATTAAAAATTCTGAAATATATCTACATATAGCTGTTTACTTAACCGTCCATATTTATGGAATATTATTCTCCTGATTCTAAAGCATATATGTACGTATATCTATAATGTAATATAAGTGTATGATATATTTTATAACTTTCTGTGAATTATATTCAGCTTAAGTTTATTATATTTTATTTCGCCAAAATTCAATTTAAAATGCTATGACATACACTGCATAGAATATGCTACCAGTTTATTACTTTAGCTCTGTTGCTGTGTGCTAAAATGTATAATATTAAGGAAATTTTATTGGAGAAAGGCACGCTTTGTTATTCTGTAAAAGAACGGATTTTGACAGTTTAATGCAATTTATTTTCCTCTGTAGTTATTGATTTATTTCAGACTGTACTATGTCTTTTAAAGTAAATTTCAGAATTCAGCTAAAATTATTAAAATATGCAGAAATTTAAGTCTTCTCAGAAAATGTTATTCGTATTGGTTTTACTTAACAATTTTGAAGATAGTTATTTTTAAGGAGAATTTAGATTATTTTATTGAAATCCCTGTGGAATTTACAAGTTTTCTTTGGATGAAAAGAATTAAGATCTTTCTTATATCAGTTGTATCTTTTAAATTGATACATAAAATAGAAGCATAACTACTTCTGTTATAGCTATCAAAATAAAAGTCAGACGAGAGCGAAACACAATATTAAAATCAGGTAAAATTCAACATTGACTTGGCTCTGACTTTATACAAATATTTCGTCCTTTCTAGATAATACTCCGCAGGGTTCTCTTTTTCAGCAGCAAATAAGAAGATAGAATATACTGTTCTTTGAAGAAGAGAAAGCTGCAGTAGATTCTTTCGAAACGTCCGTAATGTTTCCATGAGACTGAATCGAATTTTGTAGTAAATTTCGCCTATTTACAAAAGAGTTTTATTTTCTTAAATTCATTATGAAACTTCGGATATTTTCAATGCCAAAATTTAATAGTATTTGTTTTCCTTTCCATGCGTCTTATTTTCTATCACATAAAATACATACATTAACATTTCGTACGCTCCAAGAACAAAGCACTGCACACTCAAAATCATGTCCAACAACTATAGAGTTTTCGGCTTCTCAATAAAGAAACACGTTATTTTTTTGCTATCGAAGCTTTCCAATTAAGGAAAATGAGAAGCCAAGAAAAATCAAAGTTATAGGTTTCTTACTCTTCAATTAAGGAAATTCTTCAATATTCAAAATAAAGATTAATACAAGTATAACAGAAGAAACTAAACTTAAAGAAAACTCAAAACTTTCAAGAATTGTTTTAAGCAGCATATTATTTACCTACTGCTAACATGTAGTTTTACATCAGCTCATTCACATGTGTTTTATTCGGGGAGAAGGAGCTGGATGTAGTCATTAAGATACTATTTACATATTTAATGTAAACAACACATTTTTAATAAATGTTTGCATTTTTAATAAATAATACATTTGTAATAAATGCATACATTTTTAATGAATGTGAACATTTTAAAAAATAGTACAATTTAGATAAATGCATACATTTTTAATAAATAATACAATTTTAATAAATGCAAATAATTAACATTAATGTAAATAGGTATACATTTTTGTACATTACAGTTTTAATAAATGTAACTAATGAATATTATGAAGGTACTAAAAGATTAGCTGTTTTAAGTCAGATACATTTCTTTAATATAAATATGGCATTCTGGAAATAGCTTACTAAATCTGGAACCGAAGAAACGCAGTAACAGAAGTCTTCTAAAATGCAGACGTTTTTTAATAGAATGTCTTAGAATTTACACTTTAAGAATAAATTGTAATCTTTGCAATAAACTTCTTTTATGCCTGCTCTTAAAATAAATTAGTATTTCCGTCTGATTTACCATCTTCTTTAAACTATAAAAGCAGCATCTTTAAAAATAAGCTTCGGTAATTTAAATCCATTAATTCCATGCAATATTTTATTTAAGGAATTAGGCTATTAAACTGTTTTGTGTCTAATGTAACGAAGTGCGAAATAGGATTGACTAATAAAAAGAAAGATATTTGTTTAAAAGTCTTAGAACAATAACTGATTCATTTAATTTTATATAGCTGGTACTATTTTCCATAATATTTTTGTGCGCAGTTAGTAAGTAAAATATTATGTGATGTTACTAGATCTTCTTCCGGTAATAATTACAGGGAACAGCTAAGTAATAACTAATACAGTTATCATTTTACATTTAAGGTGCGTAAGTGTCCCTACTATACGTTGATTTAGTGTTATATATGTACTTTTTGTAGAAATCATTAATCGTATTTATATTTCGAAGTATTTGCTTAATGGGCGTTGTGATCTTCGCGTTCGATTCTAACAGTTCAATCAATTGGATTTTGTTTTGTGCAGCATTATTTAAAATATGGCTAACTCGTGGCTGAAGGGATAAAGACGCCAAATACAGATAGTTCCCCCTACAGAAGAAAGGGCTCCTTTACGTTTTTGTGTTTTACCTCAAGCATTACGTAAATATGGCCCATTTTCTCTTAGACAGTCTTCCGAGAAGAAATTCTTTCTCACTGGCTAGGAACTGTAATGTTCTATGCTATTATAAAGTAACCGAATCTAATCCAATTTAATTAAAAGTTTGTTTTCATACAGCACATACACACATGCAAAAAAAGAATATGCTAGTTGTCTAAAAACTGTCTGATTCAGCCTGATGTAGGAATTTGAATTTCTCAAGCGAAAGAAATATTAAATATGAGAATAATAAAGCTCAACTCTAACACAGAAAATCTGAAAATGCGAGGTGTCCGCTAAAGAAATGGTGAAAAAAATGACGAAATAAATGGGTTTATTGCATTGTGGTTTACATAGCTGGAAAGAAAAACTCAAAAGGTTTTTGTTCGCCAGAAGTTCCACCAGCGGCCGAGCGGTAAAATCGCTGAACACTGCTACTTCGGCCTGATGTTCGAATCCTGCAAACGGGCTGGCTGCATGGGCGTTTTCGTTGTTTTCCACACGTATAACGTATATAAGAGCCAGTTTATCTTAGAAAGTCCTCCACGAAGGTATCCTTCCCCTTAGGAAGATAAGCTTTGAGCGCTTTGCCATAATCAAATAAACCAAACTAATTGTTCGGCAGAAAGACTGGCGCAAAGTACACTATACCACTTTAGATTTGGGGGTCGGCATTACAAAAAAAAAAAAAAAAAAAAAAAAAATATCCAAATTACGGAAAGTGTTAGGTAACATTGGTTATGTTTTCGAACACACGGAATGAGCTTGAACATCTCTTAAATATAACTCGAGCTAAAAACTGCGTTCAGATAGAAGTGTACTAGAATTTTTACCCTGTGTGGTAAGTTTCCTAAATATGAGACGCCCACCAGCGGCCGAGCGGTAAAGTCGCTGAACACTGGTAGTTCGGTCCGAGGTTCGAATCCCGCGAACGGGCTGGCTGCATGGGTGTTTTCGTGGTTTTCCCCATGTGTAACGTGTATACGAGCCAGTTTCCCTTAGAAAGTCCTCCACGAAAGGCATCCCTCCCCTTAGGCAGATAGCCCTAGTGTGCTTTGCCATAATTAAATTAAATTAAATACACCACCTAAATATGAGACAAAATGCGCATAAAAGAGATGGACGTCCGTATAGGGAAAGAAAACCTCCTTTCCATAAAGCAAACAAGAATAAGTGATAGTTAAGTTAGTCGATGGTTAAGAAAAAAGGTAGTAAAAATAAAGCATATATACTTCCTCAATATTCGTTAATCTAATAGCTCGAACATTCGATATGAAGCCAGAAATTTAATATATGCCCAACGTTACTTTGCTTTACTAACTAATTTTTAAGTTTACATCCTTTCCTACTTTTACGTTATTAATTATTTGTGAAAATGTCACCTAAAGCATTCTTTCTTCAGACGAGAACAACTGATGAAGACACATTGATCTGAAAACGAATGCCTACACAAAATGTATACTTATTACGTCACTTCATAAGGAGAAATCCGTTTCAATTATTACGCTTCAAAAATAAAGTGTACTAAATCTCAAACCATTCTGTTAAAAAAAATGAAAATACAGAACAGACATCATTTCTCTCCAACAGCATACGCGTGAATTCATTATTTTACCATCGTTCCATATAACAGTAGAGCCCGTTTAAATTAAAAACATACTAGTCTTAAAAAATATTTATTTTACGTGCTGCTTCTCAGTCTGCTGTCTTCCTTTTAAAACTTAACTTTCGAAGTTTAAAATTTATAACTTTAATATTCCCAAAAAATATTTTAAAGGGATTATGATATTAAGCATCGGATTGGCATCTATTGGTTTTAGACCTAATTATTTTTTTGAGTTTTGAATTTCAATGTACATAAAGTAAAGTTCTATGGTTTTTAACTGTCATTTTGGCAAAATGTATGTTTCGTATATTGGTTTTAGACCAATTTGTTTTTTTGAGTTTTTTTTAAATTCTAATGTACATAATGTAAAATTCTGATGTACATAATGTAAAGTTCTATGGTTTTTAACTGTCATTTTGGCACTATGTATGCTTATGCTTTTTTTCCAAGTGTTTCGAAAATGTGTAGGGAAAATTCTGGTACATTTGAGATTCGAGGTTTCGTTTTTATATGAATTTTAAAGTCTTTAATAAAAATTTGATGAAGCTTTTTTACGGTTTTTGATCTCAAATGGAACAGGAGAACGAAACATATTAATCGACTTTTATGAATTTTTAATTAATTTTTCCCTCATGAGTTCTGAATTGGCATTTCAATAAAGGGAGATTAATTTTTTATTTGTATAATTTTGTATACTTTCCCTTTCGCATTTTTTTTCGAGATTGTTCTACTATGAATTCCCTCTTTTTCCGATCAATAGCGATAACTATTTGTTTTTTACTTTCTTTTTCATAGTTTGAAATTTTGTTAATCATGATTTAAATTCAAGTCCCCTTAAAAAGTTTCATGATTTACTTTCAAGTTCCTCTAAAACAAACACAATTTTCGGATTTAAACTTTCTACACATGGGTTACCTCTTTTTGATACATTCTATTAAATTTACATTAGGAGATAATATATTCAATATTTCATTAATAAATAAATGACCTTACTTTGCAGCTATTGCGCAAGTATTAGAAAAACTTGTTCTCGAATTCAATGAATTTTAGATTTATCTATATATATATATATATATATGTTGTATGATCTTAAAATTCACTTATATATCGCTCACAACATACGCAGATACCGTAAGAGATTCTTGAGAAGATAATGAGTTTTAGATGGGGTGATACTGATTCGTGCAGCTTGCATTTAATTTTAGAATGCGTTATAACTCAAGCTAGCAGAAACAGTTATAGCAAGCTAATTTATATTTCATCATAGAGATTAACTCATAAAGGGGGGTTAGTAATATGTAATCGAAAATAATTTACATATCGAACATACTTAACACGTTCTTAGTCGCTGTGAAACGACGTATATTGCGATTAATTTTGTGCTAATAAGGATTAAGACAATCTTCACTGAAACGTAAAGTTCGTGAAGTGTATAATTTCACGCAAGCGGACCACGGTGGAAAGTTTTTATTATTATTATTATTCTTTCTTCGTGCTCTCGGGAAATGTGTGAGTGGGAAGGGAGCATAAACGTGTAATCTGCTGCGGTACCTTTATTGCTGCAAAACGGCGAAGCACGCAGATGGAATTAATTATTTCTCAGAAAACGAAGTGTGACCGATACGTATTTATTTGTATGTGCTTTTGTATATGAAGGAATAACGAAAGGAAAAGGCACCAAGCGATAGAGAAAAATCGCCAAAAAGGAGCGAAACAGGGTTGCTATCTCCGTCTTTGGATGGCAGGCTATTGGCGGAAAGAACGTCAGATTTGGGTGGGCCACGACAGTAGGTGGCCGCGGCGAAACGTTTTGGTGTTTGGAATAATAAGGAACGTGTGCTTGGACGACGAGGCAGCACTTTTAATCCGCGTATGTGACGAGTTATGGTGAATGATGCTTATTTTGATGACTTGTTAAAAGGCTGAACTCGTCGACTTTGTCATGCGGGACAAATCTCGCGCGCTTTTCTATTACTGGATTAGATTTGAAGTCAAATATCGGAAGTTAGTCTGTTACTGCAAAATGTAAGTTTATTTATTTATTTTTTTATTTCTGTCAATGGTGTTTTGTTGAACATTTTTGTATTTTACATACATTAAATAACTTGGTTTGCAGATCATCAGTTTGATTTCATGATATGTATGAACAAGTTTTTCAAGTGTATGAACATTTTAAATAGAGGATGTGTATTTATTTATTTATTTTTAAGATGTACTTTATATACACTTAAATATTTTTCTACTTGAGATATTTGAATAAGCGACCTTCTAGTTACTATGATGAATAATAAACACTTCTTATAGTATGCTGAGTAATTCAGTAATATCTTGCACCATTGCAGTTTAATTCAGTTTCCTTTGGATATTTGAAATCGTATTAAAATTTTCTTAAAACACATATATGAATTAAAAAAAAATAGATAATAGACTAGTAACTTACCAAGAAGCTGCTGTTAATAATTATTTCCTCTTTTCGTAAGACGTTAAAAAATGTAAGTGTACCTTTGTTTATGAATGTCTGTTTATTTTTACGCTTTAACTAACTATTCATTTTTTAAGAAAATCTGAAAACTTCTAGGCGAAATATACGAAACAGACTGGAACTTCAGCTTTAGATGATTTTTGTCCTAAAACAATTTAATATCGATGACTAAGTTATTATAATTACAATGTGTATTAAAATATACATTAAAAATACAAAAATTTTCTGGTCTTATGTACTTAAAATTTTGCCGATTTTGAGATGTTTGTAAAGGTTCGTGTTAGAATTTATCTAGGGAATTCTCGAAATATAGATTTCTAATGAGGAAATTAAATATCACACAAACAGAAAAATATATATATATATATATGTTAATATGCATGAATTACTGAAATTTTTATGTCGCTGTATTTTTTACACCTCTCTTTTTTTTTTAACTGCAATTTCCTGTATTTAGAATATTGTGTAAAAGTAGTGTTTTTTATCTATTTGAAAATAAAAGTAACTGGAATTATAAGTTATTAAAATGTATATTTAATCCTTTAACTTTTTGATATTTTAATCTACATCTTACAAAACTTTTTTACGTGTAAGGTTCAAATAGATTGCGTAGTTAAATAAATATTAGAGTAATAATAATAAAAAAAGGAAGCTTATTTTTATTTTTATATTTCGATAAAAGAACTCTGGTTTTTTTATGAAATCGCTTTTTTTTTTTTTTTCCCTTGGAACCTGCTGTTTTAGCATACTTCAACTAATATTCCACTGAAAATACTATTTATTTGTTTTTCTATTTATTAAATGCTTTTTCCCTCTACTTCTAAAAGAATAAAGGGAAACTTAAACCATAACAGGAAGAAAAATTTTGTATATATGGGGAGTCGTGCTTTAGAATTCCTTTTTCCTTTTTTGAAGTGTATTATACTCATCGTAGTTAAAATCACCATTAATTTCTTTGCTGAAGATTATATCGTTAATTACATATATTACGTTTCTAGAATTGAATTTTTGAGAGTTTTAGTCAATTATAAGATATGCTACTACACAAGAAGTAGTTTTATGTAAAAATAATGTGTTAATGTGATAACACCTAACCACCTCTCTGTATCTGATGCATAGATCGGCATAGTAGACATAGTAAACTGACTACTTCGGGGGATTCCAATAACTGGGAATACCCATACAAAGGAAATATACGAAGTAGAAAAAGCTTTAATAATATGTAGAAGTGTCCAGTTTACTGTAATTTAGTCACATAAGCATTCGTTTCTTTGCTTAAGATTTCTTTTCATACTATATTATTAATGGCATATATTATGCTACTAGACCTTTATTTATGAGAGTTTTTATTGCTAGAGCTGCCACTTATAAAATTTGCTGCGACATAAGAACATATGTAAAATTAATAATGCGTTGATGCACCTAACATTTTAAGGGCATTTCTCTAATTGATGCATAGACTATATGTAACAAAGTGACTATTTTCCTGGATTCCAGTAACTGCGAATACTAGTACAAGAAAAAACAGTAACATCCACGTTACTGTAAACGAGTCATCTGTTTGTTTTTCATAAGAGAGTTTCCGGAAGATGTCTGCAATCACATCGAAGTATTGTCAATTTATTAGCCAACAAACATGACAAATTCCCCTAGATTTTTTAAAAATAATATTTTGAATTTACCAAGTAGCAGTTTTGCACAGATTATCTTTAATTATATATTGTTGTGTTAATGCAGATGATATTAAAAGAACTGTAACGTTGTTTCAGTAATGTTACTAATGCTGTAAAATAATATTTACTATTCATTAGCTAAAGCAAGTTCCATATAATGCAATCAAAAATAAAATAAATATAGCTCCAAAAAACATTTTCCTTAAATTTTATTAATTACTGTGACTATATATATATTCGAAACTTTGGATGCCCCTTAAAATGCATTTTCATACATTCTTTTCACCATAATGCAGATCCTAGAATTTTGAATCTTCCGTTAAATAAATGTATAAATTGAAAAGTCCTTAAACAAACAAGCTTCATCTTTATGTGCACCAAACGGGAAAACGCTCATTAAATTCAGCTTGTTCGCTAACGCAGCGAGGAATATATCGCTTGACCCCTAGGGCTGATTGGTGATTAGAGTCCCCTGTCATTAGTGATATCAGACCTAATAAGGGAAAAATAGGACTACTGGTGAAACTTTGTCGTTCGCTGTAATCAGAAATTTTATCTGTAATTTAATCCTAGATTAAAATCGCATAAAATGCGCCTGGTTTCAGAGTTTTAAGCTTTCAAAACAAACACTAAGATATGCGGCAGGGAATATTTCCTTATTATGATGATGGCATGTAGAAATCCTTTCCAAGTAGCAGCATTAAGTATACAACCGACAACCTTTAAGCAATCGACATTTAACTGGATAATTAAAATTAGATTAAATTAATATTCTATTTTCAAGGATAAATTCAAGAAATAAGCTTTGTTGTGTGGTTTATATTCAAAATTCAGATATTTTCTGACTTATCAAAAGTGTTTGAAATGAAACTCTTCTCCATTTTTGAATATGTCCGAGAAACTCAAAAATTGACTTTCAAGCTTTGATATACAGCTGATTTAAAGATAAAGAAACTTTTAACTGCCACCTGTTTGTAGTTTAAACAATAGAATTAAGTGATAAGGCTAATTATAAAGTAGAGTTAGTGCATTCTCTGAAAAGGAGTCCCTTTTTGCGTTGTCTCTACAATAAGTATATTAATCATGTCAGAAATGTATAAAACATGCTTATTACAGTTTTGTATTATAATCCAAGTTGTTTAATTAAATGAAATAGTTTTTGTAAGGAAAATTATTTCAGAAGCACATTTATATGCATCTTTAAAAGAATATGAACAAATTTGGCTTGGCGTATGTATTTCACTACAGAGGCTCAGTGTTTTTCAAAAAGTATCAAACGATGAGAAAAACATCATGTTTGCCTCTCGACATTTAACTGGTCTTTGTTTAAAACTAATAAAAATTGAAGCAGAATTTTGCATATTTTAAATTTAGTTCCGTCTATTTTTATGTTAATCCTTCTTTAATGGTAAGCATAGTTCAGTATGTCTATCGCTTCGAACCTGTCGTGTTGTCTGTAAGCCATGTCCCCAAAATTTATACAATGAAAATTATATTATTATTATAGGCTTTATAATATGAATATAATACAAACAGCAGTTGTTTTCAAAGACGCGTTTTTGAAAAAAATAAGCGTTGTGAATGTTCAGAATTCTTGTAGTTTAATATTTCAATGTGATGTGGCTTAGACGAATGATTCTTAGCAGAATCATTTAGCACATACTTCAATGCTTATATTACTTCAATGCTTCATTAGATTGAACATGAAATAAAATAGCTGGAGAGAAGAAACAATGACATATGAAAACGACATCTTATTGTTCATTTGCCCACCAGCGGCCGAGCGGTAAAGTCGCTGAACACTGGTAGTTCGGTCCGAGGTTCGAATCCCGCGAACGGGCTGGCTGCGTGGGTGTTTTCGTGGTTTTCCCCATGTTTAACGTGTATACGAGCCAGTTTCCCTTAGAAAGTTCTCCACGGAGGCATCCCTCCCCTTAGGCAGAGAGCCCTAGTGTGCTTTGCCATAATTAAATACACACTTATTGTTTATTTGAGGATTATCTGTTAAAGAGTAGGGCTGCCTTCGTGGAGAACTTTCTAAAGAAAATGATCTGATATTTACATTACACTTGAGAAGGTACGTAAACATAACGTATTTAAATCATACCTGAATTTACGTAACTGAGGAAAATGCCCACTCTGTTCGCCGGTATTAAATCCCGGATTAAATAACTACCAGTTTCTAGCGGTCTTTACTTGGTCACTGAGGATGACATCTTAAATGACATTTATCTTGTCAGTGAATGAAGTTTAATTCTCAACCAGGCTACCATTATTTAAAGAAATAGAAGTTAAAATATTTTGCCAGGAAGGAAAATACTCTGAGTTAAGAGAATGCCTTCTGCTCTTTTAATCCTTTTCTTTGGAAAGAAACCGGCGAAAAGTAATTTAAGAAGTCATTTCTCTTATAATACCACCCCAGCGATCAGCATTTTCATTAATATGTCAAATTGCTATCATTCATGTCATTCGTTCGAAGCACACGTGGCCTTATTCGCAGAATTCAAAGAATGTTGATCCACCGGAAACTGTTAGCCTACATAGTGAAAGTTACACACTGGAAAGCCGGACAAAAGACTTGCTCTGAGGAACTACCTCTGTGAAAAGAAGAGGAAGTTCGAAGGACAATGAGCAAATAAAACGTCGTTTTATGACAGATAGTATAATACAAAGGCAGCTTAGGGCGTTAGCGGAATTGGTGGCTCCATTTAGCATATTGTAGACATTCTCTCTCTTTCACTCTGATTTTATTTCTTAATTTATTTCCCTTTCTAACTTAAGTCCATGAATCGTATAAGAAGCATATCTAAATATGACATCTTTGTTGCTAGAGCTAGAGAACGTCAGTCTGAGCAGAGGTTACTGTACTACCAATGCTAAGATATAGATACCACCTCCTCCCTATTTTTTCCCCCTTCAGGGAACCGTGGTGGTCTTTTTGATGACATAAATACTTTATTAAAATATTTACCGTATATTCTGGCCTATAACGCGCACCTATAATAAACTACATTTATTAATTTTTTAAGTATATTCGTCATATAACGCGCACCCTTTTCTTTACGAAGAAACCTGAAAGATAAATGTGCGATGATCTTATCTTTTGAAGTCATTGCCAGGCGTTCGATCAATGGTAGCGAATTGACAAGCGATAAGATCAAAAATACATGTTTGTGTGTGTGTGTGTGTGTGTGTGGATGCTTGAAGGAGAAAATAATTTTGCAAAGAGGAAGGTTGCACACAATGCAACACAAGAATGTTATTCTACAGGCTGGAGAAAAGGGGAACAGAATTTTGAGTAGGAACACCCCAAATTCCGACCCGAATGAATTCCCGGAATTAGGAGTCTGATGTTTTCTCTTGCTGTAGTCATTTGAAGCCGTGATTTTGAAGTGAGCATCGAAGGCTTTAGTTGAAATACAGTTGATATAGTCTACCGTTTAGCAGTAAATATGTTTCCTCCCAAACGAAACAACACAGTGTTGGTTTCAAATGCAAAGTCATTCAGCTTGCGAAAGAAAATGCGGCAAGGTTGTTTGGTGTTAGTGAAAGATAGGAACGGATGATGATTATGTATTGATGATCAGAGTAACAATGATGGTGAAGATGAAACAGAACCGGATATAACAAAATAAGATATAACATCTTATTTTGATCTGAATATATAACAAAAGACGGACTTGACGAATTTTTCATGTTATCATGTTCAATAAAAAATTTTAAGTTCAAAAGTTATGTCATTTCTTTTAAATAAGCAGCATAAGTACACGTAAAAAATCTAATTTTGTATGCTCATTGTTTCCTTATTATTAATCTATCCTTTCTGTATCTGGCGTAACGCACACCCAAAAATTTCGATTATATTTTTGGTATGAAAAGTGCCCATTATACACCGGTATATACGGTATTTATAACCGGTATTTATAGCGGTATTTATACGGTATATACACCGGTATATATGGTATTTATACGGTATATACACCGATATATACGGTATTTATACTATGCATTATAATCTAAGGCATATCAGATAGCGGAATTATCTGCTTATTAAGAAATAAACGCCATTTATATAAAGTTATGTAAAGAATATTCATGCGTATGTAAATTTTACGGTATTTCAGTGGGCATACTAAAACGAACGAGTAAACGTGAGTGATAATTCGATTCAGCGCCTTCCCAAGTGAGCTTTGACAGTTTTTCCTATTGTTTTTTGTGTGAAGGTCATGCTATTTGTTCTGTAAGATGGAACTCATACCCTCATACCTTAGAATTCGATCGCTAGCGTTCTTATGAATAACAATATAATCATTCTTAGACTAAAGGTAAAAGGCTTACCTTTTCAGTTGATCTTCTTTCTCGTTCTTCTCCAAAAGGATATCCAGGTATATTTTATTAATTACACACATCAGAAGCTCTACTCATCACAAAAAGAGAGGCTTATAAGATAATAAGATATTTTTATTCACATTACTAACTAATTACATACACAACACAGAGAGAAGTTACTGATTACATTTTTCATTTAAACGTCCATTACGAGTTCTAAAGTTCAGTTATAGTTCTGTTTCTACTTTGGCTGCGCGCATGCGCAAATCAAGTGGTGTTGGGTAACGAGTTTTTACGGCAAGAGTTTCAGCAGCTAGAAAATTGTAGCTTACTTGCCCTGCGGATTGTGGAACCGTAATTGCAGCTTGCCCTTGGTTCAAGCTAGGTTAGGTTATTTGAACATGGCAAAGTCACGAGAGCTATGAGCCTAAGAAGAGGGGTGACTTCGTGAGGAAAACTGGCTCCTTGCTTGTTCAAACCCAAACAGGTCGAATTACCAGTATTCAGTGGTCTTAACCAGTTAGCGTTCTTAAATTTGAAAGCCTTGTCATTATCATACCTTTTTTTTTCGAATAATACGTTGAAGCTACAAATAAACTAACTACTTTAAATTCTCATTCAGGAGAGTTATTAATGGATCTACGTACTATTTTAGTTTTCATTAAGTTAATTTGTTTAAAAAAGTTAAATCAAAGTTACAAAGAGTAACATTAAGAACGCTAACTGGCTTTGCAACTTTGTAAAAGTTACAAAGAGTAAGCTTTCCAATTCAAGATTATATTACTATTAAGTTTTTAAATCCGATCAAACTTATGTAAAGAGTAATTTCGTTTAAATTGGATGCAATGTAGAAAATACTGGTTGTGTGCTCCATAGAAGTTAGCACTATTAATATGTTAAGTGTGGCAAACAGTCGCCAAATGTAAGGAAATTGAAAATCAAAAGGCTTCAAAAATAGTTGACATATAACTATACTAAAGGTGGGAAAAGTTGCGAAGTCTTGACTGAAATGGGAAGCGCGTATTTACTTTGCACCTGCTTCGTCTCTTCAACTCAAATAAGACTATTTTTCCTTTCGACTGATTTAACATCGACTGAAATGGCCGTAAGCCTGTACCTATAATTTGCTGCATACTTATTGTCTTCTATTAAATATCCATGTTGTTTCGGGCGAGTGAGCTAGCTGCAAAGTGTTTAGTGCCAACTCCATGTTTAGTGTAAATACTAGAAAATTCCTTTAAAATTTTCTTTCCGAAGGCATCTATTCTTTAGCAGTAGACCTCATGTGCTTTACCTAGTCAAATCGTTACTCCTTGTTACGTATTTTTTAACTGAAGATCCGTTAATTTTGATGTATTAATGCAACAGAAATTCAAAAATTTTCGGTCATTTTTCCATTCTAAAGCGAATTATTAAACACAAAATTCTAATCATAATTTATAATTTTTCAGGGAAATTACATCCAGCTAGTTATTCATCGTTTCAATATTACATCTTTCAGCCGCCCAGATGGTATAGTGATTAAGAGAGTCGACTGCCTTACCAAAGTGCTCAGGCTCGAATTCCGGAGAAGGCATGGTTGTAACTGTCCGTCTCTTCAGAGGAGGCAAAAGTGAACCACTTATTAGATCACGTCATAATGAAGTGATTGCTGTTTTTGGTCTTAGTAGTGGCCAACGTCTTTGATAATGTCTTGTGCCCGCCACTGGAAAAAAAAAAAAAAAAAAAAAAAAAAAAAAAACCTTTTAAGTTGTTCGTTTTAATCACCTCTGTAACTATGAAATTGATCACGTATTAAGATTCCAAGAGGTCCAACTGAGAAACAACTAAATAACGGTGAATTTTAATTGCCTAAAATAAGCACACAGGCAAATTCGCTCACCCAAATTATGCCTGCGTCATAATTGTCATGTGCTCAGTATGCAGATGGTATTAATTGTTATTACGACCACAGTTAACAGACAACAGATAGTGAGAAGCGTAGAATGTAACTGACGGCGTGTGGCATTTATACTAATTATATGCATGCGATTCATTCTTGAGAAGTCTGAAAGTAGTAAATATTCTGTTTGAAGAAGTCGAAAACTTGTGTTACTAGACGCTGCATTTGAAATATGATGGACTTTTAAAAATTACGAGAACTTGGCGCTGAAGAACTAGGAGGAAAAATATGCGAGGAAATATGGCATACGAAGTAGAATTTTAAAAACATATGTTACATTCCAAAAATTTCTCTTTTATTATTTCCTTCTGGCATAGAGGATAGATACTAGTTGTAGAAACTGAGGGAGATGCAAACGAAGACCGTTCAAAAGTAGTAGACACCAGTTGTTAAGGGGCCTCCCTCCTCTTTCCCTGCTTATTCATTGTCGTTGCACGGGTCCACCAGCAGCGGAGCGGTAAAGACGCTGAACAGGTAATTCGGCCCGAGGTTCGAATCCCGCGAACGGGCTGGTTGCATAGGCGTTTTCGTGGTTTTCCAAATGTGTAACGTGTATACGAGCCAGTTTCCCTTAAAAAGTCCTCCACGAAGGCATCCCTTCCCTTAGGCAGACAGCCGTCGATTCTTTGCCGTAATCACACAAACAAAACCGTTGTTGTTGAAAGCCATTTTCTGTAGCCATTTATTAGGGCAACCGTTCGCTTAGATGGATAACCCCAACTTGCTTTGCCATATTTACTCAAACAATGTGCTTTGCAATAATAGTTGGCGTAGAAGATGAAGCTGAAACCCTAGATGTTTTTCCTTTCAATAAATATGTAACCGCATATTTTTTAAGCAGCAATCTGGTATTGAAACACAATTTTGTCAAGAATTGTTATAATCTGAGTCATTTTGGCCGAAGCCATTTTTAATGCGCCCTGTCTAGCGCGGATACGTTAGGAATTTTATCACCCATCGCCCGATAATCCTAAACGAACGTTCACACGATAAACCCGTATTAGTCGAAATCTTGCTCAGAACAAATGCATCGAACTGAATATACTTGACCGAATATTTACTTTCTATGATTTCCGTTAGCTAAATTGAAAATAAATTATAATTAAAAATTCTGTGTATGTTCGGAGAATTTCCTTCCCGAATGGATGACTCAAACAACATCTTGTGCAAAGTGCAGCAGTTTTGTTTTGACTCCACAACAAGGAGATTCGCTCGGGCGTATAAAAATATGCTGCGAAAATAAATCCATGTTTATCCTTGCCATGAACTTTTAATCGCGTTGTATGCCCAAAAGCGCGGTGGCCGTATTGTTTGCAGCTGAACAATCCGGAGCAGTTACAAACAGCGTGCGCGATGGCCTGTAGCAAAAAAAGGTATGTGACCTTAGTGACCTTCTGAGCGTTTTTTCGTGCCGTAAAGACAGACAGGAAGTATTTTCCCCTTCTTTTTCCCCTGCTGGGGTGCTTTTAGTGTGGGGCTGCAGAACTAGATTTTTAGGAGGACTTGGGGAAACAAAAATTCTTGCGGCTTCTTGCCGCCATGGTCTCTATGGGAGAAGGCGTGCAATTAGAAATGTTTATCGCCGAATTCTAGATTTTTAGCCAAATCTTAGTATTTTCATTTGAGGAGGAAATAGATTTTTATTTTTATTTTTATTTATTATTTATTTATTTTTTTTTTGTCTAATCACTCTAATTTTTATTGCTGTTTTCGAAATGTCTGACTTGAACTGTTTATGCTGCCTGGATTTATCTTTTGATCTTCTGCTGAAGAAATATCTTGGTATTAAACATAAAAGAAACGCCTGGAAGAAAGCTGGTGGTTGTTTTTCTCTGACTTTTAAATTACTTCTGTCTTGTCCGTCTGCTTAACACAATTATATGTAACGAAGTTATGAAAAAGATTGTGTTTACCATATGCTTTCTAGAGCAAAGTATTGAATATTGCGTAATATCCCCATAAAAACAAAACTCAAAATCCTTTTAAAGGGGATAATAAATATTTCGTTTCCACAACAGATATTCCCAGAGTGCATTTAAATAAATCCCTTAAAATACTAAAAGACGCTTTATGTTTTGTTACCATAAGCGATTATATACAATCTATTTACTACTCAGGTTTTATGCATAAGCGATAGATAACTGGAGTTTATGCTTTATTTTAATGCTATCCACCAACTCAAATTATTTATGGCTTCATAACACGTAATTAGTGAAAGAGTCTGGAAGTGTTAAATCCCAGAAATATTTACTGAATTTTTTTTAAGTTCTGTTTTTGAATTTTTATATACATTAGCGTTAGAAATTTAAGAAGGATAAAATGAGGGAAAAGTGCCCAGATTTTCTGAACAAAAGACAAATGAATAAAAAACAAAAATATATGTGCTTTGTGAAAGAAAATATCTATTTATTCGACTTCCCTCTCCTTAGCTATATTCTTCAAAATAAATTCTTTACAAAGAATGTATCATAATTTTGTTATTGAAAGAAAATACTGTTATATCGTAAAAAGGTTAACCTGTAACAATTGTATTTCCAAGTTTACCTATAAGTATTCTTTCTTACGACCTGTTTTAAAAGAAAACAGAAGTAAAACGTTGTTTGAAAATAAAGAAATGCATACTTACTTAATAAATGGATGACTTCGAAATTTGGTGCTTAATCACTTTTCATAATTACACATTCACAGGTTTCTATTAGTTGTATTATTCAGTAGAAAGTTTCAAGACCGCTTTTTAGACAGCTAATTCTTCGCTGCTGTTCGTGATTCTCGTAAAAATCTTTAAGGCTGAGATTTTCTGTAGCACTGTGATTCTGAAATATGACAGCTTATAATATTTATTTGCCTATTAATCAGTATTAAGAATGTACGGTATGTTGTATTTTCTATTCGCTTATGTTAGATAATATTAAAGGAGTAAAGCTGAACAAATTTTAAAAGTAATGGTAATTTATTAAACATATTTTGTAAAATCGCTGTAACTGGTGATCTTGAACTTCAACCTCTTTTCTTAAACTTTTTAGAATCGCGTCGCAGGTGCATATATACCGGGTGGTCGTAAAAAATACTTTCTGATATGTGAACCCCTAGTGGCCTATCCACTCAACCAATCAAAATGAAATTTCACATGTTATTATTTGAAGGTAGGTGCTTGACATTGTAATGGTTTAAAACACTAGACCTCTCAAGGTTACGGTTACAGTGAGAAAACTTCGAAATTTTCGAATGGCAACACCCACTATTTTTCTGCGCAAATTGATCATTAAAAAACTATAAATGGCGTTGGAACTATCCACGTACGACAAATTGCCGGCGTAAAAGGTTTGCAAGGAAGAGCATCGTAAAGGACCGATGACAACACAGAGATGAGGTGCATTGACGCCCTTTGCATAATTCACAGGAATAGACAGTAGATGCACTAATCACAGAACACCATGTGCAAAGCATTGATTGTGGAACATATTTAATGAGCAGCGTGGGAACATTGTTTCTTCAATCAGGTGTTCGAACGTACTATCTTCAATCAGGTGTTCGAACGTACTAACAAAATTACACTCTTAGGGAAGCAACGAGAATTGATAAGGCTGTTTTATCTGAACGGGGGGGGATGTTGCCGAAGCAGTGCGAGTTTATCGGCGAAATAAGCTAAAAAGAGGCCCTTGTTCCGTGAAAACTGTATATGATCTAAGCAATTGAAAGAAACTGGATGCACATGTAATAGACCACGATTCGGACGAAAAAAAAAAAAAAAATCATGTTTAAAGTTGTTGCGGAAGTGCATAATAATACGATTACTGCAGGTCGACTGAATACTCCAAAACGTGTTGCCTCTAGTTTGGATGTGCCGAAAACCACAGTTCTCAGGCCTCTGCGCTCTATTCTGAGGATGTTTCCCTGTCGATTCCAGGACATCCAGATATTGCAACCTGTAGAGTAGCAACAGCGTGTCGACTTTGCGAATTTTTTTCCTCATCAGATATGAGGAAGTCATTAGGTGGTCGCTGCGGATATTATGGACGGATGATTGAGAATGTAAACTCCAAGTACTGCGTTAACTGAGCTGACGAAAAAGCCTTGCGAAGTGGCATCAGTGCCTTTATACGAAGTTAAAGTGACTGTATCGTGCGGCATTGCAAGCACATTCGTTCTTGGTCCTTACTTCTTTGAAAAGGACATTTCCACAGGAATGAAAATAAGTTTCATTTCAAGTACTCGTATACACAGTGCTGCAGAATTAACGAAATTGCAGACTTGCAGCAGTAAAATATCGTTAATGACATTATATCGATGAAAAATGGTGCTTCTCTACGCGTCGCCACATGTGTTCGGCAGGTGCTGCAACAGCACTGTGGAGATAAATCATCTCCCATAAATTTGAAGATTCTTGGCCGCCGTGATTCTTCGACCTCACTAGGATGGATTTCTGGGATTATCTGAAACCTAGGGTGTACACATCAATTCCATGGGGGTCTGTCAGAATTGAAAGATGCCATAACACGGAAAGTTAAAAAAGTCCCTCCTGCGATATGACGTTCGTCATTGTTGTCAACAATCCCCCCCCTGCAATGGATTATCATTTCGAAGGCGGACAGGTTGAAAATTCGTAATTCCAATAAAATTTTTATTCCTGCTTGTGTTTTCATTGCTTTTTTTTATTGGCCTGTGCTATTGTTACAAATCTCACTTGTCTGACATAGTCACCACAAGCCCATTAAATTAATCGTGGTAAGGAGTCAAATGTGCTTGTCGTTAGCAAGAGCCATCAGCACCATATAGGTGTCAGCTTGACTTTAGTTCAGTTCCGCCCGAATTTTGAGAGATAGCACCCGGAGGAGACAGATCCAAGGGTCTTCCACCCCTCTTCCTCTACCAAAAAAACCCGCGAGAGGATTTTGACTAACCGCATACTTAGTATCCCCATGCGGCACAGACGTTATACATTTACAAAAATCCATGCCTTCCTTGGGACTCGAATCCGGGCCCTTCGGTACGGCAGTCAGTCACTAACCATTATCTCGACTAGGCAGCATATTCGCCTTTTCTTCGCAAATGCAATTCCGGCAATTTTCGTTATAGGTATATCGTTTCAACGTCATTTATGGGTTTTTCAGTGTTCTCATCAATTTACGCAGGACAGAAGTGGATTTTACTGTTCGAAACATTTGAAAATTTCCAGTCGGAGTTTTCATACTGTAACCGAAAAAGCTCTATTGTTTTTGTATGGTTGTCTCTCTTCATGAGTCAGAAATTCAAAGATCGTTTCGTTTCAGGAGTCAAGGTTGGGAGAGCATTAGAATTTCCAATCAAAATTTCAAGAGTTCACGGAACATAGAAATAACATTTATTAAAGATAAACTTATATTAATTCCGCTTATAGCGGCCATGAAACATAATCAAGCATCAAATAAATATGACATGCGTCATTCTTCATGTTCAAGCGTCAAGTGAAATATTTTTCATCGGCGCGCATCAAGAGCGCCACCTATCCACCAAAAAGACGGAACAGTTTTAAATCATCACAATCTCGAGCGCGTACCTTCAAATAACAATATCTGAAATTTCATTTCGATTGGTTGAGCAGATAGACCGCTTGGGATTCATATATCGAGGAAGTTTCCTTTATGACCGCAATTTAGTTACGATTTGTTGCGAAACAATTGCATAAGAGTTGCTCTGAAAAAAAGCAAGAGAATGAAGAAAATATAGGGTTTCCTAAAATATCATAACGGGGTAATAATTAGTAAACATGTGTTCACTTTAAACAATTAATTGATAATAATCAATGAAACCGTAATTACTAATTAAATTTACTGTATAATTTTATACAGGTCAACTATAGAGGTAGATATATGTAATAATGCATTTAAGAAAAGATACTTTAGAACTTTTCTCTGCCCACCCAAATTTCTCTGCTTAGTTGTTGATGTGTCGCAACCCAGATTGACTGAACAATTAATATACAAGGTGCATTCAAAGTGTTCATCAAAAGAGCAGTTTCTTGGCGCACATTCCCTAATCAAGCATCTGTAGGTTTGCTCTAGTTTCAGGAAAGTGATTGTATCACCATCGCAAATTATTACGATTCTGTTCTACTATGTGAATGTAAAGCATTTTTCTCTCCACTTTACTTAATTTACCAGATGCTAATTCTACGGTAGAGTGAGCAATTTTTTAATATCCAAGTTTCCCGCATTTCTAAAATAAGGCTTGGGTTTTCCTTTTCCACCTGCACGTGGAACATTCTAAAAAAAGATGGAATAGAAATATTCGGGGAAGAAGTGAGATTGGAGGATACGTTTCTGAAGCTCCTTTGATCTAATTATTTTGCAGAAACATAGAAAGGTACTTCAGGGAAGGCATGCCTCTTGCGTGCTGTTATTGTGACAAATGAACTGTCTTGAGAAATGGAATAAATATGAAAAAACGTTGTTATTCAGATTCTAAACAACTTTATTTATTTATTTTTAGATGGTATTCTTGAGTCTCTATCCATGTCAGAGGAAGGAGAGAGACTGTGTCGCAATGTCAGTAATTTATCATCTATAGAAACGCACTTCTCACATTAGTTTGAGATAATGTAGTTCATTCTATGGAATTATTTCTTGTTCTGAACGTTATTGTAAAAGTTAAATAGAACTTCGTTAAAATACTTCAAATTATTTGTTATAAATGCATCCTTGATTCGTCATTTCATTTTCTTCGACAGCTGCACTCTTGCTGTTTGCCTTACACGTAGCTGGGAGCATAATTTTGTATAAATATGTGAATTGCTCAGAATGTTTACTCAGTTAGAACAACTATTAATTGTACCTGATGAAAATCTGGTTAACATGTAAAATATTAGATTAACCTATCCAGTTCAGTAAGTTTTATTGCGGACTTAATATTTTTCATTTCTCCTTTTTGTAACTCGGCAACCTCGAAACTTTTATTCAAGTTTTAAATTAAAATTTTCTGTTGTTCTTGAGTAATTTACCTACGACACAGACTGTAATCCCCGCATCACTGTGGTTTTAAAAAAACATTACGTGTTATCAGATTTTCTTATTCTGTATATGAACAACCAGTTGATGATATTGATTCATTTATGTTTTCTTCGATATTCGTGCTTCTGGTTGAAATTGTTATTTTTCCAGTTTAATTTACTGTCGAAAGTAAATTATTGCCTTCCGATCGTTTACTGTTTACGATGATTTCTTTTTACTGGCACATGCTTTCTCCTCCTTTCGATTAATTTACACATTTATTTACAACTTATATTACGCCTTGAAAATATGCAGCTATTTTGGATTCTTTTTTTTTTTTTTTTTTTAACTGAAAAGAATAAAATTAATTCAGTTGATTATTGATCAGCATTGCTGCAATGAAGATAAATTATCCACGAAAGTGTAGATATTCTGTTGTATTTTCATACCTTTTTGATAATTAAGAATCAGAAAACACTTTCGTTATTTAATTTTTTATAAATTTATTTTTTAAAAATTCAGTAGAATTCATAGCCATAATCCCTGTAAGTTTACAGAATAGCATGATGGTGCAGGAGGTGGAGGATTAAAAAAGGAAGAAAGAAAACACTGCCAAAATTATTTTGAATACTAAAGTTACCAATAAGATTAACAGATCAGTATAAATTGAAGCATTTAAAAATCATTTACATATGAGTCTTGCAGAATTTATGCAAATAATTTTTATTCAGCCAGTACTGTAAAATGTGGTTTGCTTGTTTTCCCCCCCACCCATTTATAACTTTGTAGATATTCTGGGTTTAAAAACAAAGCGATTACAGTTTTTCTAATTTTTTACATGTTACGTTGCGTTATTCTTGCCATACATTTATTCATCACGCACTTCGCAATGTCGTTGGTTTGCCTTTTAGATTACAGCTACCTAACTTTGACCCATCGGTGACCGAAAGGATAAAACCTCTCAACACTAGTAGTTAGAGTCGGGATCAAACTCATGCAAATTGGCTGGTTATATGAGCGTTCTCATGGTTTTTGCCCATGTGTAACGCAAATATGAATAATTTTTCTCTTCAAAAGTCTTTCACGGACCCATCCCTTACATTAGGAAAGAGATAGTTTATCATTATCAATGAAATAAAACAGCAAACTAAATGATTTACAAGCAATTAACAAATTTCTTAAAAATATAAATTTTAAGTTTATTTTTTAATTATTCAGTAACTAAAGAACATTTGTTGCAGTACTGTGGTTTTTGTAAAAGATTCTTTTGACGCTGTATGTTATCTACCTCAAAATGCAATCATGGTTTCTTTTTACAACTTCTGTGCAATAAGATAGCTATCATCGATATACATTCGTGTGCAAAATTAAGATAATTTGTGCATTATGTCGAATTTATAAAAAACCGATGGACAGATTTTAATGAAATTTTGTATTAGTTTTAGAAAGAGATGTGCCGTTCAAAAGTTATTTTATGTACGCATGATTATAAATAAAGCTCAAAGAGCAGGGATGTCCAAATTCCATGTTGTTATATCGAACTGAAAATGAATCTAATATAGAGTGTGGTTCTTTCTCACAGCCTGACAGGTGGCACACAGCGTGATGGCATACTGGATAGAAGGTAGTTGAGGAGTCCTTGTGGTAATCGATCCCACTCTTGCAGTAAAGCACTTTTCAACTCCGGCATGATCCTCGAAGAGGGATGGTGAGATGAAATTGCCCTCCAAAAAGCATCCCAGACATGTTCTATAGGGTTAAGTTTAAGAGATCTAGCTAGCCAATCCATGCGGCGAATATCCACACTTTCCAGGTAATCGTCGACCAACTGAGCCCTTTGCGAACAAGCATTGTCGTACAGAAATGATGTCCCCTCTGTACCTCATAGCAGTCAGGGAGCCTTTGTCAGACACATGATGTTACTTGAGGCCTTTGTCAAACACATGATGTTACTTGAGGCCTTTGTCAAACACATGCCCTTATGAGGGAGGAATGGTATCATAGTCTAGGCTCTTTTTCAGATACAGGTAACCGATAATTAGTGTCCAGGATTAATCTTGACTCATCTATAAAAAGCATGGTGCTTCACGGAAGTCTCATCGAAGCCGCGTGTTTTCTGCACCATGCTAAATAATTTCTTTTGTGTTCTGCAGTGAGCGAAACGTAAACAACGGGTTTTTTGGTTATACTGCCCTATTTGATGAAGCCTTTGGGCAACTGTAGACCTTGAAATTCGTGTTCCAGTGGCAGAATATTGCTCAAGTGAGAGCTGTGAAACTGTATCAGCGGGCTTAGCCATTAGACCATTGTGCGCAGGCACTTTTATGATCATGTAAACAAATCTGATATTTAAAAAGAAGGATTCATCAGGCCTAGAGGGTTTACTCTAAATCCCTTCCTAACGTTTTAATATTTGGATCAAGTTCCATCTAAAGAAATTGACATTATAGGTCCTACTGCGCTTATAAGCTTAAAAAAATGAATTATGATAATGATCTATATGCTAATAATTTCTTTGTTCTGAGTAACTTTTGAATCTGATATGTTAAAATGAAATTTAGCTTTAGAGCTGATTAAAAATTTTTAGGGTGCAATGTAGGAAATTTTTGCATGTTTGAGTTCAGTACAGGTATATGAAGATTGTTCGCCCACTGTTGGGCAACCAGCTGTTGAGTTCACCATTGGACGAGCAGCTACTTGCTTAGCAATGTAAAAGGCTGACTGCGCGAAATTTCCATAGAGATCCTCTTGTATCTAATTTAATTATAGTTTAGTTTTCCTTAAAATATTCCTCCACAAAGGTATTACTCCTCACTGAAAGAAAGGTACCTGTACTGAAATTCATCGTTCACCTGTACTTGAACTCAAACATGCAACTGGCTTTGCCGCAATTAAATAACCCAATCTAATACATCTCTTCAGACAGGATATATACTTTTTAGTATTTACCGTGTGGTTATATAATTGCCCTAAAACCTTTTAAGGTGTCTGAAGTTTTAGATAGTTAACCGCTCTTATCTATTGAACAAAAGAAGCTGTAATATATGAATTGATGTTATTCATAAAATTCTTAGTGACGTTAAGAATGAATTTAGATTCGAAATGAATTCAGGTAGTTTTAGAAAAACGTACTATTCAAACTGTATACTTATACTAAATTGACATAAAAATAATAAAGATCGAGTTTAGTCGTTGAGGTTTTATTAAGAGAAACTGACCCGTATGGATCTTACATACGCGGAAAACCACGAAATGCTGTCAGCGTGTTCGCCTAGAATTGAACCGAGCCGGAACTACCAGCGTTCAGCGACTTTACAGCTCGGCAGATGGTGGGCCCAGTTTGAGAGTGAGAGAGAGAATAAGGTAAAACTCAGAATAAATAATTAAATTTAATGGAGATATACATTTCACTGATTAACATTTAAAGCGCATCAGTGTGAATTTTATTAAATTATTCTTGTATTTTCATTTATACATTTACAGACAAAAAGTTGTTTAACCTATTGAGACATTATTTGTTATGATTCTTAGCACTTAGTTATACGCAATGTAACATTTCAGAAATTTTTTAATTTGTGAAGCTTTAATCATCTTATGAATATTATGAACTAATACTGAAAAGCTATGTAGTTTAAAATGACTTTTCATTTCTATTTCTTTTAGCATATTTTAAATGCACCGTTGCGAAAAATCGAAACTGTTCTTGAATACAATTTATAAAACTTGTTTAAAATAAATTACAGAACTAACAGAAAGAAATATTTCATATTTGGAAAGCATTCAAATTGTGCGACTTCGGTAATAATTAGATCCAACCTTAACCATCCGTTGCATCTATTTTCTCATACAACTAAATATGATGATATAGAAAAGTTTCGGTAATTTTCCTTTATGCATTTGGTATTTATTCATAAGAACTAATTGTAATACATAAGCATTTATTCGTGTGTCTTGATCTTTTCATAAGTAAATATTAGTATGTTGCGAAAAATTTATAAGGTAATAATATTATAAATAATTTATATTAATTATTAAATAAGTCACAAAACCTTTTAGCACTAAAGCTCCTTCCTTGTTTTAAACAATAATAACTCTCATAAATCATATTTTAAAGCTTTTTTGCGTGATTTCTTTAACATTAAATGATACATTAATAATTCTAGGCCACTGCTCACTTTCTCAATCCTTGTAATTAAATTATTTTCTACATCACGCAGCGATGAAGAGTAACATCAGAAGTGAACTGAATCTATCTGCAGACAGCTGTTAAATGCATGACTGCATCGCAGAGAACATTGGTCATTAAGTAATTCCTTAAATGCCCCCTTACGGGTTGCTGTGATTTGATAGAAATAGTTTCCGTGGTCTCCTTTTATAAGTATTATTATGTATTAAATTGTCAGCATAGTTATCAGGTAGAAAACATACAGTTAGAGATTAGTTAAGCTTGCTACTAAGGGTTCGTTACCTTTATAGAGCCGGGAAACTGGCCTCTGTTACCAAGACCGAGAAGCTTAATGAGAAGTTCAAAAGAAAATATGTTCAAAATGAAAGTATTGTATGCTAAACAATGACCTGACTTATATTGGGAAAAATAATAGGATTTTCATGCAGAAAATTTAATTCTAAGTTAATCACCACTATGGCACATCCCTAAAAAAAATAGTTGATTTTCTTTCTCATGAGTTATTTTCCAATGATTTATTTTCTTCACTAGAATGCTGCTTTCAAAAATCGCATCTGCTTAAGGAAGCAAAGAAAACTTGATCCCTTTGCTTTTGGTGAGCGGATTATATTTATTTAAATTTCTCTATTTCTTCCTTGATACTTTTTTCTCTCAAGCAATGAGAAAGCTGAAGCTTGTGAAATTGATATTTCTCGGCTTTAGTAAACTGAGCTTTTCTTATCATTTCAGTATAAATGGAAGTCTACGGGTCTACGGCTAAGTAATCACGTGAGATCCGATGAAAATATTTTACTAAATAAATTTTAATGCTTAACATACACTATAGTTGAACCTGACAAACAATATTAAGAATTAATCTTCTGTTACTTTATCCTCATTATAAATAGTGAACCACAGAACACCTCATTATAAATAGTGATCGTGTAATCCATTCTACTTTTGTTTGGTATTGAGAAAAAGTAAAATGAAGATTCTGATGCACTCATACACAAATCAAAATTATTTTCTGGTCTTATCTCCGCTTTGCACTTGCATAACCGATACACAGCATTTTGGTAATCGCAGTTTTCGAAATTTATGTCGCGAAACGACTGAATATTTTTATCCGTATCGGTCAGTTAAATGGATTTGTTTTTAAATGACGCAAAATCTTGACAAATGCAGCACTTTTCAAAAGATTTGGAACAGAACAACAAAATCGTGATTGTCATGAATCGACTTCAGGTCTGTTCTCCCTAAGGAAAGCCAGCAGATGGCTCACCTTATCTTTTCGATTCCATTATGGATTCGTTTAAGTGCAAATAGCATGGTCGCTGTTATAGCCCTAAACAGTGATTCGAAACTTGAAAGATCCGACTCATTTCTTCTATACACTTTTCTTCTTCTTCTTATTTTTGGTTTCTACAATTCTTTTAGTAGGACCATTTGGGCAGGTAATTTTTTTTAGTAGATTATTTTATTTACCTTCCTTCCTTCCGGTTGTGAAGACTCTTACTCAATAACATCCCATTCCTGATTAAATATTCTTATCGCTGTCCCCCCTTTTTTTTGCATATTTTGATTTGAAACTTTTGTTGTAAAATAGGCTTTCTATATTTATATCTTTGAGTAAAAGTTCAATTATTAAGAACAATATCTTCATTTCTCTTTCTCATTTCCTATAAATTTCCGATGTCGCTGGTCTCTACGATGCATGTTCTGGTTCTTTAGAAACAGATAAAGCCTGAAATAGGTTTCTCGCTTTATATTCTGTTTTGTGGGTCATCAGTTCCACATTTACTTTTTAAATTATGGTTTTTCTTTCTGTTATCAGGTTTCGAATGGACCTCATTTTAGCTGAAAGGAGATTCGCAGTCAATTTATATTACTCCTTTCATGAAGCTTTGACAAAGTTTCCTTGGTATCTAGATGAAGTCCTCTGTTACAATCTTCTGATGGGATCATTTAGTAGCTTACGAATTTTCTCGCCTATCTACGCAGAACAAAAACGAACTTAAATGTTCCATATGTCTCTTCTGTAATCTGTTACCAGAGCAAGTGGTAAAACAAGCTGGTATTAAATCATTTGGTTCTAAGAACAAGTATTATCACTTAATAGACACGAAATTGGTAGGATTTTAGTCCGTGCTGTTTCCTCTGGAAATATGTTCATTCGGTAGTGAACACGCATGTTGCGCAAAGTGTGAACTCTTAATGATCTTGCTGTAGTTGAGAGCTGAAACAATGAACGTATTTAAATTTACAGTGTTAAAATTTTTTAAAGAAAACTGGATTCATTTTAAAATTTTCGCCAATGATTTTAGTTACATGATATGGGTGATAAAACTGAATTTTTAAAATATCGCCTTCAAAAAAGTACTTTGCCAGAATAAATTTAATTTTGCTAGGCTTCATCAGTAGAAACAAAACCGAAAAACTCTAAGAAGTTCGCAAAAAATCATAAAATGAGATGCTTACTTAGGCTTTCCAGCATGCTTCTTCATATGTAGCTATTTTCCCTAAATATTCCTGTATAAAGGTGTGCATTCCAAATCAGCTGGCTTTCAAGCGCATTAAGCTTCGTCCACATGGTTGTTTTAACATAATAAGTTGTCTTAAGCCGATCTTCGTTGCTAGCCTGCCAGAGCTTGCTAAGTCGGAAAAACTGGCTTAAAGATTTTGCCTAAATATTCTAACTTTTGAATTTTATGCCACTTGGCATAAGAGCCGACCAATCACAGCGAAGCAACATTATTTTACAACATCATTCAACAGTTTCGTTGAGTCAGCTATACTTTTACGCATTCGCAACTTTCCTTTTCCCGACTGGCCGTGGCTCTTAAACCCTGCTAAACAAGCATGAATGGACTTCATGACTTTTATGCCTTAAACCACAAAGCTTTATGATAGCAAAACCATAATCTGAACGACGTATTAGTCACGAAAATTAGTCAATTAATTAGAAGTTCGGTCTTACACTTCAAGTATCATTTGAATATATAACTATCCCGAGCGCATTCCTTCCCGGTAGAATAAATTTAAAACAGGGAAGCAGAACTATTTTTAAATCAAAGATTTACTTCATCTTACAGTCGCTAGTGGCCTTTATTCTAAGTTATTCCCCCCCCCCCCCCATTGCGCTTACATACGCACTATATATAGATGACTGTATGTCATTTTAAAGAGTGCCTTTGCAGAAAAAAATGCGTTCTTATAAATTATTATTATTCTTTTTAATAGGGGGGAGACTTTATAGCGAAATGCTTTTTTCTCATAAACATGAAATTTATTAAAGCGTCTTTTCACTCCAACAATCTGATGGTTTGAAGGGGGCTTAAAATGACACAATGAAGTGAAAATTAAAGTAATCTAATTTAAGCTATGCATTTCTTTTGAATGGCTCATATCTTTTCATCTTTCAATGTACTCAAGATCCGTTTCATCATTTTATTTATTTCCGTTTGTTTATTATCGTCATGGGATATGAAATCTGTGATTCTTATTTACGTTGATTTATGTTCTATTTGTGTTCGATTTGTTGTGCTTGAGTTGAAACTTAAAGAAAAATATTGTTAAGAAAATTTAGCTTTATATTCTTTGAACATTGTGTTAAGAGTTTTATCTTTGCGAATTCCATGCAAATGTATTTTCTTTTCGATACGCATATCACAAAACATACATGCTTTTTCCCTACCGATTAACTTTTTTTAGTTTGATTTAAAAGCTAATTCTTGATTTATTATTTAAAGCTTTCTACTTTCATTCAACATTTCTGTTTTAATTAGCAATTAATTTCTGGAAGATTTCCCTTGACTCTCTTTGACAAAAGTAGTTTTCTTCTCAGCATTTCATTAACTATCATTTATCGAAATAATTCAAAGAACAGTTTTATACACTTCAACATCATTTACCAAAAGATATTCTCTGGAAAGGAAGAGAAATAAATATATGCCTTCCCCTCCTTCCCTTCTTTATTGAAAATAAAATCATTTGGGAAACCAAGCGAGCATGGTTTCATAAAAAAGGTTTGAAAAATGTCGCGGATATGTTAATTTAGCAGAAAAGTAGGGAAAAAAAGAAACAAACCTGCTCCCTGTTTAAACATATAGGTAACAGTTTCGAATTCATCTATAGGTTCCCTATCTATTGCGGCATTTTTATTTTGCCCCCCCTTTTTTTTTCCTTTTTCGCTGGCGTTTTCCGGCAATTCTAATAATATGAAAGTGCTAATAAACTCTGCGTGTGAATATATATTCAATAAATTTAAAGTGTTTACATTGACGTTCTATCATCGCAATTTCGTCCAATATTGGATAATAAAAATTCTCCGTGCTGCCACTTTGGTATATGCTTGCTTCTTTGCGCAAGGTTGGAGAAAGGGGAATTACACCATTTTATAAGCTATTATGGTATTACCCCCTTTTTTCACATTTATTGTATTGAAAAGGAAATTGTTTATAATGAGAATCAGGGATATATGTTGGATGGATGATACTCAAAATATAAATGCAAAATGCATATAATTCCTCTTGGAATTAGAAGAAGCGTACACTATATATATTTGTAATTAGTTGAAAATTAGTAATTTTGGGAAATTAGATTTGTAATTAGACTTTCAAAACAAAATTCAAGCGCTAAAGCAGCTTATATTAGGTAAGCATTAAAAATTAAGAAAATAAATCATTACACACCGGGACATCAATTTTTAAAAATTAATTAAAATAATTCTTAATTACTCAAAATCATGCTATTGTTAACAATACACTTAAAATTATTATAAATAAAAGTGTGTGAAAGTGATCATTAGACTAAAATAAAGCAATTAAGTAAGCTAAATGCCTAAAAATTGTAAATAATTAATGTAGTAATCTAAAATATTTAAAATTCACATCATCAGGGAGTAAAAATTATAAGATATATTGTTACATCTAGAAGTCCAAGTAAGCGTTTCAGTAACATTTGATAGCCAAAAGTCAACCTGATTTTTATTTTAATAATTTTGTACTTCAAATTGAAATCATCAGAAAAATTTTTAAAGAATATTTTATTTTTTTGCATTAGGTTATTATCTGAAGATTGGTATCGGGTAATTCTTTATGCTGTAAAATATAAATAGATATATATGTATTTAAGTGTTAAGTAATTTTTAGCATTTATCCATCTATCGAGTTATAGCATTTTCTTGTGCACCTTCTTGTGACCTAAATAATTGGCATATACATCTGGCATTGGCACATTCGCGGCAAGAATTCTCGAAGGTTCAAGTCGAATCTTCACATTTCTGGCTCCGAAAATCCTAATAGTCTATACGTGGCACGAGAACTAAAAAGTGATGGAATCGTTACTACTTGCATTTTATCTACCAGGTGTTGTGTTTCTACCCAGTTTTCATTTAAGTGCAGACGACAAATCGCTGACCGGTCAAATCGCTGAATATTGGTAGCTCCGACTGGGTTCGATTCCAGGCGACATGGCTACCTGCGTGCCGTTTTCATGGTTTTACCCATGTGTAATGTGTATATGAGCCATTTTCCCATAGAAAGTCATCCACGAAGGCATCCCTACCCTTAGGCAGGTAGCCCTAGTGTGCTTTGCTACAATAAACCAAACCATTCAAGTTGAACGGTATGACCCAGCTGCGCAAATCAAGATCTACCCCTTTTCCCTCTCCGGGGAATTTAACGACCTCATAAAGCGAAAGTTTTCGTCTTCCTCTACACTACAGGTGGTCTTCCCATTTTCCGAAGATCTCTCCCTTTCAAAGAGCAGAGGGTTACAATTTAGTTTCTTCGAAGCCGATAGTAGCAGACGGAAAAAGAAAAACGGAGAAGCAGAATTACATATCGCAAGAACAAATAAAGAATATGTAATAAGCAGGATAATTACTTGAATAAGAGTAATAAATGCAAGTCCTAGCAGTAAAAATAAGATATTAGTAAACTCGCATATTAGCATTAGAAAATTAACCACAATACTAGAGCAAATAGAGGGCTCACCAGCGGGGGGCGGTAAAGTCGCTGAACACTGGTAGTTCGGTCCGAGGTTCGAATCCCGCGAACGGGCTGGCTGCATGGCGTTTTCGTGGTTTTCCCCATGTGTAACGTGTATACGAGCCGGTTCCTTTAGAAAGTCCTCCACGAAGGCATCCCTCCCCTTAGGCAGATAGCCCTCGAGTGCTTTTTCGTAATCTAATAAACCAAACCAAACCCTTAGAAAGTCCTCCACGAAGGCACCCCTCTCTTAGGCAGATACCCTCGAGGCTTTGCCGTAATGACACACACCATAGCAAATAATGTAATCATAGTATTATAAATTAAATAGTTATAAAGCATACTAACTATATATCTCATAAATTACGTGTATTGATGCTATTATTGATTTAACATCTTTCTTTAATAACAATAGTCAGGATGTCTGAACAAGACTGGAAAACTTAATATACGTCTGAACAAGACTGGAAAACTTAATATACGTAGTTAACTGTCATGCAAACCATTATTTGGTACTAAAATATAGTTCGAGAATAAACACGTTAAAAGACTTAGTATTTCCAGTAAAATTCCGGAACAAACATATTAAGCAAATTAGATGGAGAAATAATCCGTAATTTACTGATATTGGTATAACGTCTTACATATAACTTTCTCGAAGGTACTACTTATGGAAGCCAAGTTTAAATTCTTTTCTTATTATTTTCCTATTATAGGGATTTGCAAAGAGATACGTTGAGGTAAAGGTGAAAATTATCGACAAATAAATTTTAAAAATATTTTTACATCACAAACTGCAGTTTTCACAGTGCATTTTTCCTTATTAAATACGTACAGAAAACCAAAGAGCTCGGGTATTTCTGGGATTTTAAACTCGGGTGGAACTACTAATGTTTAGGACTTTACCGCTCCGTCGTAAGATCTCTTGAAATTAGGCTGATGAGATTCTATGCGTTGAAAATTATATTAAAGTTAATAGAAGATACAGTACTAATAAACAGAAAAGTGTACTGAATTGGGGTAGATTTATATGTTTGGTAATTTAGTTAAATTTATCCATTTGCAGTTATGAAATATTAGGAATATAACTTAAAAGCATCAGTAAAGAAGGAAATGCCAATCTAAATCATTGCAGTCTAAATGTATAGGAGTATTTTCTGTTAATTCCAATACTGCTGAAAAATTTTATAAAAATTATAGATGTGGTATATCATAAATCACACGAACTCCCTATATTATAAACTACAGTTTGAAGCTATATTAGCGAGATTTAGAGACCATTACAATAATTTCCAATAATTAGTTTTGCAAATAATTAAGCCAAAAAATATATTGGAAAATAAGACACATATTGACGATTAATCGGTACCGAGGTGTTAGTACTATCTGTTACTGAAGTTTATCAAAAGCTATCATGCAGGAGTTTATGAAAATTATCATTTAAATATAAATTGTCATAAACAGAGTACAACAATATACAAATTCTACTTACATAAAAACTTGAATACAATACATCAATATATGAAAAAGAAATTAAATATTCCAAGATATGAATATGAGGGAGTTCGAATTTTTTTTATTAATTATAAAAGTGCTGCAAATACTCATAATTATCAATTATTATTATTTAAATATGTATTAGAAATTAAATATACGTCAAAGTATATCGGTTAGAGTAATTGGAAAGCAGTATAAATATTTAAATGTTTCTAATATTAAAACGTAGAATTTGTATGAAAGTTAAATAACTTTAAAATAACTTCAGTAATTCAAAATGGAAAGTTTAATATGGCATGAATTACAATAATATTATTGTGAATTTAAATGCGCTTAGCAAACCTAATTTTTAGATTTAATAAAGAGAATTTTTAAAATAGAGCTATTTACCTGGAACTGTAAATTTGAAAGTTAAAAACCATTCTATACTAATATATAATCTGTTTATTGTATGTCTTTAATCTATCGGTTTTATGTATGTCAGTGTGTGTATATACTATATCAGCAGTTAAAATCTTCCTGTGGATTTGGAATTCCTGTGGGGAATAAAGAAGATCATCATTCTTTTAAGCATTATAAAACTATAATACGAATGTAAACGAAATTCATTTTTATTTTAGTATATACCAGATTTATTTAGCATATACCAGATTTAAATTGAATATAATTTAATATATTTTTGTATGCACAGATTTTACATCTGATAAACGAAAGTAAAGGCTTATAGTTTGAGTCAGATATTCCTATAATAAGGATAAATAACTTTTTGTAGCACCCATCTTCTTAGGAGGAAAGGCTCATTCGCGCAGTTCGTGGGTTTACATTGTACTGCTTTAGCCTTCGTATGTAAAGTGGGGAGGATGGAAAAGCCGGCTATTGTTCTTTGTAGGGCAGTTGCACTAAAAAAGGTGTCACGATTTAAATATCTTGCAGTACATTGTAGAGACATTAGGTTATTTCGGAAGCAGAAGAGATGAAAAATAAGCAACGTCTTTGCCGGGACTCGAACCACGGGCCTCTCGAATACGCGCCGAGCGTGCTGACCACTACATTACGAAGGTATGCTAAGAAAGCGGGAGGAATACCTTATAACATATCCTACTAAGTGGAAGAGAATGTAAAGAATGATTGCTTTACGGGCTGAATGGTTGGCACAATTGTTCGAATTAAGGCGTGGGCGCAAGTTGATTTTGTACATTTCTTATTCCAAAAAGCATATTACATCTTTAGATATTAATAGAGCTGTGTAAAATATTTCTTATAAGTTAGCTTGTCATTTAAATCATTGCATGTAATAAATAGGTTACTTTTAAGTACGGATCTGGCTGTCTCTTTAACTTATGGTTATCTATTTATTTATGACTTTATTTTCTATGTTTACATTTTATCGCCTGTATGTTAAGATTTTAGTTATGTAGAACTAAAGTTACTTCTGAAGTAAATTTTTTGCCTGCAATTGAATTTTAAAAAGAAGCGAATAAGTAGGGGCAAAACAGAAACACAACCAAAATGAAAAATAAATAAATAAATGAAAATAGGAACATTCAAAAGTATGCTCTTTTCTTTCTTACATATAGGCCTAACGCCCAGTCGTTCAATAAAATTCTCTACAGGCGAAGTTTATTGAACATGATTTGCAGCAAATCACCTTCAAAGAGGATTCAAAGAGAAATAAAAAAGATATTTTTTTCACTGCTTTCGCTGTTGTATTGCATCTTAAGAAGGGACTTTTTGTAGCAAATTTGGAGATGTTTGGAAAGTTACGCAAAGTGGCCTTTTGCTGCAATTTGTTTTGCCTTACATTAGGAAAGAGAAGATATTTTCGTCTCTTCCTCATTTTAACTTGGAAATTGGGCATTTCAGTTGCCCTTAAGATCCTTTCTATGATGTAAATCATATCACAGAAAACAGTTAAGTCGGTGCAAAGAGTACTTTTTTAAGCCCAAGGTAAAATGCAGTATCTTTCGGAAGAACTCAAAGAAACTGAAAAAATGCAATTGTCTGAGTTTGAGTTTCTTTCAGCTACGGCAACGAGAGAGACTCATTTTGTAACCGTTTCTTTACATCAGTCAATTTTGGCTGTTCTCTGCTTGATGATGAAACTCTGAAATGCATTTGAATATAGCAGTTTTTTTATTGTCATACAGTAGTGGAACAGAGACCAAATAAGAATGCATATTAGAACCAAACGGACGGAAAATTATTTATAAGCCGCAATTTTGGTGCTGGTTATGTAATGGAATATTTTAACATCTGAGAATCTACAAATTAGATCAAAATTTGTTTTGATTATACTTCCTTCTTATTTCGTGAAACACCATTATAAGAAAGAAGTGAGCGATTGTTGAAGATATTGAGTAACAGGTTAATTTGCTTCTGATTTCAAGATACCGCAGAAGGCAGATAGATTTTTAGGTAAGATTCATTGTCAATCCCCTATTCTTTACAGCTTTATGGAGAATTGCTATTTTTCTCAACTATTCCTGTTTCATTTGAAAAGAAATGACTTATTCTTTAAAACGAAGGAATACATAGGCCTTAATTTTCATGAAAACATTATTGTAGTGACATCGATCTGTCATATAAAATTACTATTAAGCATTCTTCATCGGTAATCTCCACTCGGCGATTTTGATTCTTCAGGATAGGTTTTTCTCAAACATTTATTTTATCATGCAATACGAAAAATCGGTAATGCTTCTGCATATTCAGTTATAGTTTCATTCTCATTTATATTTTTCTTTCAATTTTTACTTTATATAAACTGAAGGCTAGCTCTATAAATCGCTGAAAACAAATGCTTCTATCTAAAACTGGATCAATCCTCTAAAATCCCTAAACTACTAAAGTGCTATTTCAACAGGGGTTAAGGGATGCTAGAACAGTTGCTTGAAAAAAGCCTTCGTTCCTATTACAAGGTACCTAAGATTTGAGAACTGCATTATAACATTCCATAATAACAGCTCTATAAACAGTATTGCATTAATGCTTATAAAGGATAGTCTTCACCTTTTCTTCTGTGAGAAGGCAAAATAAGCAGTTAATTCAGAGGCAAAATTTTTCGTCTAATACTGAAATAACACTCCCCTGTATCATACTGTATTCTTTACATTCAGTTATCATTACATATTCATTACACTGATTCACCACAGTTTCGGATTACATTTATGTATTTTCACTTTTAAATTGTACTACATAATCAATTTTATTATAGTTATTCAATTTCTTGTATCATTTATAAATTTAATTAATTGTAACGATTGTAGGTAGTCATTGCAACGATATTCAATATCCCAATTTTTAAAGCTTAATTTCTTTTTAAATTCAAAATTATTTCACTATTATCGTTTCATATTTTTCTTATACCTCAAAATAATTTTTATTTGCCTCAAAATAATTCGAAGTGTTTAACCGACTAGTGTCCGGTAATCTAAAACGACACACATATATTATAATTTCGTTTCCTAAATTTAACTACTTGTTAATTTTAATTCATGATCCAATCAGTATATAAGTCGAGACTTTGCATTGATTTCTCGGTAACGACACACATTTCTTTTTAAATTGAAATTTTAATATTTTTTAAGTAAGATAGTCATATCATTTTTCATGTAGTTACCTTATTTCTTAATTGTATAACATCATTTTTCGTGTAGCTACCTTATTTCTTAATTGTATAATCTAAAGCTCTTTCAGATCCGCTATATAATTTTCGTAATTCTCCCCCTTCTCCACTTATAACTTTTATTTCAATTTTTTTTTTTTCAAGGTGACTTGTCTGAAGCTTCCAGCTTTCCTTTTAGAATTATTATTTATGCGTATTATTTTTTTCCCCATGAAGCTTTAACGATTGTTCAGCAAAATGTTGCGAATCATTTATACTACAGCTTTAGCAACTGAATGATCGAAGAGATGTGGATGGGCGAAAGGAAGGAGGGAAAATAGGAATTGAAGAAAGTATCACTGCAGTGCTTTTTATCTCGGAATGAAAGTAATTGAAATCCGATATTGTGTCGTTTGCCGTATTTTGCGTATCTGGATATCTCTCAGCGTCTTCTCATGCTGTTCCATTCCTTTAATTCCTCCTTGGGGTCGAATTGGACGGTTTGCTGCGCCCTAAGCACTTGTGATAACCAGGCACTTGGTGAAATGGAGTTGCAGCAAATACTTGCAATCTTTTTCAACCCTGGTTTTAATTTCTCGCAATCGCTTTCTCAGTACGTGACACAAATTGAAGATTTTTCTGGTTAAATTTATTACTGCTTTTTACATCTATTGCTGAATTTAAACTAAAATATCCCTTTACTCGAAAGTCTTAGTAAAAATACATTTTAGAATATGTGTGGAATTTCGAAGCTATAAGGCTCAATTGAATCGGAAAATGTAAAAAGGGATTATGTGACAAAATTCAAATTTTATTGGAGTTTATAGTCAAATTTTATATAGAAATTATATATATATATAATATATATATATTTAATTATATATATATATATATTTAATTATATATATATATTTAATTATATATATATATATTTAATTATATATATATATATTTAATTATATATATATATTTAATTATATATATATATTTATATATATATATATATTTATATATATATATATATTTAATTATATATATATATATATATATTTATATATATATATATATATTTATATATATATATTTATAATTATATATATATATTTATATATATATATATATATATAAATATATATATATATATATATTTATAATTATATATATATATATATTTAATTATATATATATATATATATATATATTTAATGTTGTATGAACTTAAATCCATTTAGTGCGAATACAAGTTATTATTACTTGCGCAATTGCTGCAAAGTTAGTTAATAATAATTTATTTCCTAAACAGTATTGATTAATTGATTATATTATCTCCTATATTTATTTTATATGGGGTCCACTAGTGGCATTTTAAGCTTTAAAGGTGGGCGGTAGAGGCTTTTGTCTATCCGACGATGAAAATCCGTTCTCCTCCGCGCAGTTCTTTCCTGTTTCCATATGTTTATAAAGCTTTGCCTCTTCTGTTAGGTGTCCTCTGACTATAGAGCGCATAATGGGATTATCACGCCTGAGCAAAGCATGAGGCTTGGGGAAAATTTTCCGACAAACGAAATTCTCCTTTTCCTGCCATTGAAGATTTCCTTGCCGAAACAGTTTCTGTGAAACTGATGTCCCGCCTACTTACGCGGGACATAAATTTTCTGCCTCTTGTTAATGTAAACAAAGCATAAATAAATGGATAAATTTAGATATATATATTTATTAAGCCTAAAATAAAACAATTACTTTGCATTTATACCACATTAAGTTATTGTGAAAACAGTGGGCGTAAGGAAAATGTTACCACTTACGAAGTGGGCGGTAGGTATATAGGTTGACTACTCTCGGACTATACCATTCCTCACAAGAATGTCAGAAGTCAGCAACACCAAATTATGAGATCGTTGTAAATGGGATCCATCTAATTCAGCATTTTTCAAACATCTTCTGACATTCTTGTAAGAAAAGGGATAATTTTCTTTTGCTCCTACAAAATCTGACTTTTGTCTTTTATTTCTTGCAGCAGGTACCACGAATCAGATACTAGGTTGAATTTTATCTCACATATTAGCAGGGCTTAATTTCTAAAATTAGATGTACCGGAGCTCTATGGAAGGCCGTCAGCAAAGGGGAAGAAAAATAAATAAATAAAATGACTATTAAAATCATTAATAATTTTAAAATTAAATAGTTTATTATCAAATTAATTAATAATTATTTAATCAATATTAATCATTACTATTTATTATTTATTTAAATGATTAAAATTAAATAAAATGTAAAGAGATAAACAAAATTTAATAAGCGATTTTTTAATACAATTTTATTGCAAAAAATAAAATTTCCGTGATCAGATTTCTACTGAATTGTTGTTCAATTACGTAAGAGAAGTGCCGGAGCCTTCTTATTTAAGGCTCCGGTGCGCTCCGCCAAGAATTATGATTTATCCCAAAAATTAAGAAGTGCCGGAGCCGGGCAATTTAAGCTCTGCATATTAGCGGATGAGGGTTACCAATCATGCTGAACTTTCAAAATCGTAAAAAAACAACCTTGTATTTAGCGTAAGTATATAGAAACATTGAATCGATTTCGAGGGCAGCTAAAGGTCCCTCCTCATCAGGAGAAAGAAATACCTAGAAAGAAGAAAGAAAAAAAAGGGGGAAGGAGTCTCAGAAACACGTGGTCCTTATCAGCACTGCACGTGGTTATAACCGGATTTTTGATCAGAGTTACACTGGCCGCCTACTTTTACTGAGCCAGGCTATCTGATCAAACATGTAACACAAAGGACAAGAAAAATTAGCGAAGTTAAAAATAGGGAGCGAGGGACAAATGCACCTTCACGCTCAAAATCTGAACTTCGAATAATGGAAAGCAACCACTGAACGGATTTTTATACCCTCTGGTAGTACCAAACGCGAGGAGGTAACGCCATCTATCGGCCAAAATAACTGAATTAAGCTAGTAGAATTTTAAAGGCATTAGGAAGGACTGGATTGGACTTCAAATCATTAACTAAACCTGCTAAATCTTTGTGAATATGAAAAGCCTCAAGAAAATCCAATTCACCTATGGAAGAAGCCTTTTGGATAATTTTTGCAGACCCAAAGTCAAAATTATGGTTAAATGTCCAACTATGATACGCTATTGAAGACCTGTTAATTTCGCCTTTTCTGACATAAGATTCATGTTCCTTGATACGAAACTTCAACGCTCTTTTTGTTTGGCCAATATATCTTAAACCACACTGACACGATATACTATAAATTCCCCAAGAATCAAGACAGAAACGCAATCTTTTAGAATCGAAGGGTGAATTTTATTAATAGGGGAGAAACCGACTTGAAAATTGAATTTCTGGAGAATCCGTGCAATTTTATAGCTAACAGAAGGATAAAATGGAAGCACGACAAGGTCATTAATATTATTTCTAACAGTGGGATGTCTTCTTTGATGGGAATCTGAAAATTTTTTAACGGCTTTATCAATAATCACGGGAGAAAATCCACGGTCATTCGCAACTGCTCTCAAATAATTAAGTTCATTGGTAAGCAAAGATTCAGAGGAACAAACTTTAAGCGCGCGGAATACATAAAAGTAAAAAGAAGCCATTTTTTGTTTAACAGGGTGACATGACTTGACATGACTTAGCTAAACTGCAAAGGGTTTACGATACACATTAGTGCTAAAATCAGTTTCATTGCGGATTATAAGAATATCAAGGAAGGGGAGGGGATTGTTGGATTCAATTTCAAGAGTGAATCGGATGGCTGGATCAATTGAATTCATAATAGATAGAATCTCGGATAAATCCTCTTTATAACCGTCAAAAAGTGTAAACAGTACATGCATAATATTCAAGGCTAATTGTAGCTTGAGTCGTTTTAGAGTAACAATATGCCACGAACATTAATCCGAATATCAGTGAGTGATAAGTTTCGCCAAAGTGAAATGTTGACGATTAAACAAACTTATAAAGTAAAACCACTATAAGATTTTCTGCTTAAATGATAGCAGCATTTATACGTCATACATTAATAAATGCGAAACAAACACAAAATAAAACGTAAACAGCAACATGCGCTTATATGCATAGTTTCGAAGATTCAGCGCCGCAAGAGCAATAGAAGCTTATTGGTCCATTTTTGAAACCCCTCCTCAGTGGCGATAATGATGTGCACTTGTGAATGCACTGTGTCCCGAATAACAGAAGAGTACAAAAAATTATTAAAATTTGGGACTTTCTTTCTGCAGAATAGCAAGCAGTGGATTATTTTTAAACTTATGGGATCTTACCATAAAAAAAGCGTGTATTAATGGACGCGATATGGTGAGCCGCATTTGGCCAAAAAACAGTAATAGCATGGAACCACGGAAAGTTTGCACTCATAGCATTCTAAACAGAGCTTCCGATAACATCGGAGATGTGATAGAATAGTCGACACTGACGAAAGACTTTTTATGAAGCACAAAAATGAAGCGGGTCGAATACTGATTGTTCATTAAATAAAGAGGCGGTAATTACTTTAGAATTCGGCAGGAATGATGGACCCAGCTTTGGCGAGATAGTCACTAACTTCCACGATTCGATAGTAGCTAACTTCGGTCGACAGGCTAATACGTAAGTACCACTAATTTATTCAAATACATGAAAACGTATTCTTAAAATTAAGCGCAATTTATTTCCCCATTGCAAAAAATTCCAAATTTCAAATATATGTTGTCAAAATTAATGAAAAATGACAAATTAATGGTACCTATAGTAATTACTTTTTACAGTTGGTATTTAGTTCACATCTTCAATATTTTCATATTTGGATATTTGTAAGGCAATAAAGTGCTGAACTTCATGAAATATTAGTTTCGTTGAACATCAGAAGCCATTAATAGTTAACAAAAACTAGCTTTAAGAGAGAGTTTTCAAAAATTTTGAATTTTGAGTTACTTGCAGTAATTGTTTTGGTGCGTAGTGTTATGAATACATGTCGCAAAATAAATTAATTTTTGTCACTCAGATAATGCGTTGTAAGTTCTACGAGGTGTGACACACACACGCACACACCATTAAAAAAAAAAAAAAAAACACGAGGCTAGAGTGAAGTTGACAACAATTGTTTTGGTGACGTCATGCCACACACCTCCTCTATCCATGCAGTCAGTTTCAACTTAACCGACCAAACCAGTGGAGAGTACTGCGTCATTGAGTGAACACGTGCAATTGCATTCTGCCGGAAAAATGCCTAATGTAAAAACCGAACAGCTAATCAACATCAAGTTTCTTGTGAAACATAGGAAATCAGCCACGGAGGAAACATTTCAAATGCTAACCGAAACTTATGGAGAAGAAACTTTGTCTCATGCACTGCACTTGTGTTTGAATGGCATAAGTGGTTTACAGGGGGAAGGGACAGTGTGAAAGGTGGTGAACCCCAGTGGTCAGACTGTTAATCAACACTATTACGTTGAAATGCTAAAAAGTCTTCGTGAAAAAATTAGGAAAAAAAAGGCCACAGTTGCGGAGTGATGGATGTGTGTTGCACCAAATCAATTCACCCGCTCACACGGCCCTATCTGTCAAGTAGTGTCTGCAAAAAGAGTACCGTGATGGGGCATGCTTCTTATTCACCTGATTTGGCTCCATGCGACCTTTTTATTTTATTTCCTGAAGTTAAATCTTGCTTAAAGGGAACACATTTTATCTCAGTTGAAGAGGTTCAGGCAAAAACGGATAATCTCCTGAAAGGCCTTCCAAAAACCTCGTTCCAGAACTGTTACCAGCAATGGCAGCACCGAATGCAGAATTGTGTGAATGCTGAAGGGAACTACTTTGAAGGTGATAATGTCACGGAGAACTGACTCTGTAAGTACTATGATTTATTGGACCAGTCTCGTTTTTTTTTTCTTTTTTTCGTTTTTTGTGTCACACCTTGTATTTAATACATATCGAATTATTGTGAAATCTTATATGTTCTGTCGGAAAATCTTTCTTTAGACGTGAGAGTCTAAATTCTACAGGAGTTTTATACATGAGTTACGACTATTTTGAATTTGTGACTAGAGCCTCTGAAAAATATAACTAAATTATGAAGGATTTAGTAGGACGTTTATTTCTTATGCAATAATCTTTTATTTATGCGCTACCATCTTAATTTGAGGATTAGCAACTCGTATAATGAATTATTTGCCTTGACCGATTAGTTTTGAAAAGAAAATTTTGCATTCCTTTTTTCAGAAATCCGTTTATTCTTGAAGGAAGTTCTATTCCTTTGGAATATCTCCTTTATTCAAATGATGAAAAGTGGCGCAACTAACTGAAGAGCGTTCGCCATTCACTTTGAATATACTTTTGAATGCACTTTTCACGGTTCGAATATTTTCGTCAATTGAATTACTTTTTCTAAAGAACTGCGTTGAGGCGTTAATGAATGTACTAACTAAGAAATGTTGCAACTCAGGTTGAACCGTGTGATCTTCAGAGTTTTAGAAAACTGATAGTGTTTTTAAGATCTTATGTTGAGATCTTAAAAACACTATCAGTTTATTGAGTTCATTATCAGTTTAATTTGTTATAAAAATTTATGTATTATTGCTTGTGAAAATATTCCGCAAAAATATCATGCTTACAGGATTGCTTTAAAACTTAAAACAAGTCTTTAAAATGTTATAATTATGTATTTATATGTGCATATTATGTTTTGTGAAAAAAGAATGTGTTTTTTTGATGTAATACAAATTAAAAATTCACTCAAGTCTGATTGGACTTCGTACAAAATGCACGCTTAAAATAATGTTTCTAACGAATATTCTATATTTTTGAAGAAGAAGGTGTGAGATTCACTGCCGGTGAGTATTAAGTACCTGAAAACAGGTACTGTGTTAAGTAATGTCACTGAATTTAAATAATAAAATTAAATTGTTTCAAGCAATGACACGGAGTGATAGTTATAACTCTCTTCAACGTGTCTATCATGTATGCGATTTTAAATTGAGGGGATTTTATCGATGTAACAACTGCATGAGAATAAGAAATAGCACCGAAGTTCTCTGTTCCTGATCTTAATATGCCGCGGAAATTCTGAAGGATTAAGCGCTTAATAATAATAATCACTTGATGCACGACTTCGCATTTTACTTCCCCCCTCCCTTCATTTTTCTGAATTAGAATCCACCTAATTAGAACTTGGTTGCGACAAAAAATTATTTATTTGTTCTCTATATGATATTGATTTAAGACAAAAAAAAATCTGTTTGCTAATCCCAAACATCTTGCCTTACTAAAATTTGTGCATCGTAACTCTCTTGTGTGTATGGGGGGGGGGAGGGGTGAATTAATTCACCAAACCTTGGATTTGAAAGCGTATATATATTTACAACACAGCTAATATATCTTAGAGAAATATTAGAAAATATTTAGTTTGACTAATGGTTTCAACTTATTTAGAACTAGCCGCTAAGCGGCCAGCCTTCGTCTGGCTTTTAAATGTACCAGAAAAATGCCTAAAGGGAAAACCAAACATTAAATTAAAAAACTGCACATAATTTTACTCTGCGCAACAAATTTATCAGAAAAAAAAATAAAAGAAAAAGAGAAAACACAAATTTTCAATAGAAATGTATTATATATAAAAAATTAGGATGAAATAAGCAATATCCATTAATACAAATATTAATTATCCTAATAAGTAAATTAACCAACTTCCTGTTGCAAAATCTTAAGAATTCAAATGATATAAAAGAAGTCTGTGTGTTTGTTCGCTAATAACTCAGTCACTACTATAGCTCTCGTCATCAAACATTCTACTACTTTTCTGGGTCCTAGAAAAGGTCGACGTCCACTTTTTTTCAAAAAAAGAAGTATGATTAATTAAATATTAATTATATCAGATATTAATTAAAAACTCTTAAAACGGTAATTTTTGCCTTCATCTTAAAAAAAAAAAAAAAAAAAAACCTCTTTCGAATTTTGAAAAAAATCGTTTCGGGTTGCACTGGTTTTTGTCTAGATGCACCTATGCATCAAATTCTGTAGCCCTGGGTCTATTAGCTTACGCGCAGGACGAACGAAAGATACCCACACTGACAGACAGACTCTTCCTTTTATCATATGTAACGATTTACTTTTAGACATAAATATTTCCAAATCTGTAGTAATGTTTTTGCAATAACTATCCTATAAACCTTACATATAAAAATTTTCTCCTTTGTAACTTACATTTCTTCAGTTTCGTTATGTACGCCATATTTTAACATTTTCTTTTTTTATGTGTGTGTGTTTCCTAACTTGTTGACGTTAAAAACGTCTGTAGCTTACTTTTCCCATTTCGATTTTTTTCCCTAAATGCTATAAAAAGTGTGGTACTGTACCTGAGAAATTATCATAAAAGTGAATTGAAAAGTGTCTTCAGTTCTCGAGGCATATTGTTAATTCATCCTGGATGTTTTTCAAAATGCCATAAAAGTACTGTCATTTGATGAGGTACAAGTCTTTTATCCTTTCAATTTAAAATTTATTTTATAATGTATTGCTTAATGAACTGGGCAGCTTTAATGTGATGTACAATATTCTTAAATAGTTTTTTTTTTTTATTAGAATGCATATTTAATTCATGTGATTAATAGATTAGGTAAATATTTGCATCATTACTCTAAATTAACGTAAATTTCTTGCAATAACCTCGCTACAAAATATTCGTTTGTGCTCTACTTGACAGTATCTGTTTCAAAACCTTGTTCAGACTTTAGTAACATTAATCGAGGTTGGAAAGAGGAGAGATATTTGCTATGTCATTTATAATGCTTCTAATTTGATTCGTAAGATTAAACCTATTTAGCCTTATAAACTGCACCTGTTTAACTTGCCCGTACTATAGTCGAATTGTCGCCTTCGCACTTACTAGAATTTCAAAGTACAAGAGCACAGACAAAGAGTAAGACTTAACTAAAAGCCTTGTTGAAAACTTAGTCTTGTATTGCAAATAAAATTTGATAAAAACTAACTACAATTACTTGGGGAGGGGGCTTAGAAATCTAAGTATTTAAATACGTACAACACACTGGATAATTTTCAGAAACCTACGGAAACAGGCTACAGCTACCTGGGCTTCTAGCCAATTAATAAAAATCCAGATCGACTGAACAGAGGATGTCTCAGGGAGTAAACAGATTTCCAATACGTTTCCACGCGCCACTCTTTCTCTAAATTGCCAATTTCGTCACTATTAAAACTGCATCTAATTTGTGTCTTGGGGATGGCTGACGTTGAATTGGAAGGTAAAATAAAGGATCAACATAAAAAATAACGTGTTAGCTAAATTTTACCGTCTAACTTATATAAATAAAATGATTTATAAAATACCTAATTTGTAATTTTTATAAATATTTAATATCTCATTGTAAAAAAAGTTTGTGTCTCATGTCATATATTTGCATTGTTGGCCATTTAAAATGCAGCTCCATGAAGGAAGCATTCCATACGCTTGAAATTAAGCCGAGAGCAGTCCTTCATGGGACAAGCTAATGATTTGCAACGTATATGCAAATTACGTGCGCCAGCAATGCCATCTAGAATCAATGTAAAGAGGAAAGAGTAGGCTATTTTAAGTACGGGAACTGGGTGTTCTTTTGCTGCATTATACTCCCCTCTCCCGGAAAAAAAAAAAAAAAAAAAAAAAAAAAAAAAAAAAGTTCCTTTCAGAAGAAATCCAAGACTGTTTTATTCACTGTATTCTTTCATGGTTCCTATTGGAACGTATTTGTACTAAACCGAGGTCGCATTCTTTGAAGTAGGAGCCCAACCTGATTATAGCTATTATCACAGCAATCGAGAAGGGTATTGTGAGAAGGGAAGTATTTGATCTTGAAATCGTGCTAACTGGAAGAATTTTGGCAACTGAGCAAAATTAATTTTTCCCCTTGCATCGCGTAACTCTGGGGGGGGGGAAGTAGTGATTGAATAGTCTGACTGCCATGAAGTTGATAAGTAGATTGGAAATAACATTTTAGGTAAAGTAGTTGATCCCCAAAACAAACAAGATGTGGTACATACGTATTATTGCAAACACCTTGGTGCAGTTTGGCGAATTTTGAGGAAAAAAAAGTATTGCAATCGTAAAAAATTATGTTACATAATGTTATAAGTTTCAACTGTATATTTATGAAGAACAGTGTGGGAATGCAGCACATGCAAAGTTGCACTGTGCTTGAAAAGCTGTTTCCATGAGTACCATAGAGACTGATTTGTAGGGATGTATTCTGTGAGCGGTGACACTAACCACTAGAAGTGGTTATTTTTTTCACGCGTCTTGGATAAAATATGTGTAATTGTCGCAAATAATTTCATTGTAACACCTGATATAGTATATAAAACAAGAGTTTTATTGAAAAAGTTAATTGCCTTTCCCTGTCCCTCAAAGAGTTAAGGGATGAAAGCCTGAGTCAACCTTGGCCAGCCCAGGGATCGAACACCGAACCTGTGGTGCTGCTGCGCCACTGGACTTTCCCTGTCTCGTACTTCGACTAAAATTTGGCATCGAAAATTCAACTACAATCTTTTGTTTCTAGAACGGGGACCTTTGTTAGCTGCCTTCGTTTGAGAGTATTCGACCTGTCTGAACGGGAACGAAGTATTTTCTGGTGCAGTTGCTTTCACGGAAAATATTTTATTCATGAAGGTGGTGGTTTTTGTTCCTTTATTCGCATAGTTGCAGATTCCTGTCATGTATCGGAAGAATTCAATAATTTTAGCCGTCTCGATTAAGTAAGTTGCAATTCGCAACTGAAATTTAAGGCATCTTTGAGGGAGGGTACATCGATTCATGTATATAGGTACGTATTTAGAATATTGTCACTTCGCTTATTTCATTGTGGGAATTATTCTTTTGCGTTATATACTCTGTGTTATTGTGCATGTTCTTTAACGAAAAGGAAAGAAAAACGTAAATCCTAAGAAATTATAAATACAAAATTCCATAGTAAATCAGCTGTATTTTAAAATATTTTCGCGGTGTGTTTCGTATGCTGAATGATGAGAGAAATTTGGTATTCCGTAAATGGCGAGAACGAAATAAAAGGAATGATAAATTAAGTGTACCTGCTAGTTTTTAGAATGAAGAATTTAGTTTTTAAATATTAACAATATTAAAAGTTGTACGGAATTAAATAAATGCACCAACTATAGGAGTATTTAAATGTGTAGCTTTTGAATCTTGTGAAACAAAACAATAAGGAATTTGATTATAACACTTGGAAATAATATCTCTAAGACTTATTATACATTTTCTCGGTGAGGAATTCACCCATTAGTTTCTGTCAGTCTAACAAATCTAGTATTAACTTTATAACATATTTTAATGAATAAAATGATAAATCATTCTTGTTCTGGCAAAAAAGGCATTCTAGAACTTCTCCATTTACTGTAGCTTATATATGATAAAATGGCATGTCAAATATTAATAAGATTTTAAACTTGTAGCCTTTGAAAGTTGTGAAACAAAAGAAATTGTGCGTAGAAGTTATGTTGACGGATTTCAGTATATAAAAGGGGAAAATATGTAGATTGAATTTGCCTGACTTATGCATCAGTTGGATTATTTTACTAGGATACGCCTACAATTTCAAGGAAACCAAATACAGGAAATAATTTCCTTCTTGTGCTAATTAATTTCCTGTATCCAGCGATAATTTAATCTGCATGACACTCACGGGTGCACACACAAATATGCGTAAAGGATATGGTAAATAAGAATTGTAAAAAAATAACCTTTTCAGTTCCGCTGGGACTAAAATTTAAATTAATCGAAATTATAATAATTGATATGACATTCTGCCAAGGAGGAAAATATATAAAATATTAATGTTTAACTTGCAAAAGCAATGGAATTCTTCCCCGTTAGGATTGTTTCTATACAATTTCCCTTTTTTTTTTTTTTTTTTTTTTTTTTTGTTCATTGTGCTGTGTTGCTATGACAAATCTTTTTTGCCAGAAAATAGCCTTACGTTTTTAGCCATCATTGTCTTTGTCGATATGAATCGCTTATTAATATTTCATTGAAATAATACTTTATCTAGTTACAAATTAATGAAACTATAATTATATTATAAGGCATATAGTAACAAATAATTTTTCACGAAATTGCAGTTTAGTATTTGTTATGATTTATTTTTTGCGAAACAGGAATAAAAATTATGGTCCATCATTTATTGAGTGTACATAATGTACACTCAATAAAACGTTTTTGTGATCAATCAGCTGCAAATGAAATTCTTCAAAAATACAATGAATTAGAATAAAATAAATGAAAAAGTGCTTTTTATTTGGAATTTTTGAAATATATTCTTTGTTAACGCAATAAAATATTTTTATGAATAAATTTCATTTCAAAATAAAGCAACTCTGAAAGAATTAATAACATCGATAACAGCAAATTACTTATAAAAGTTTAACTTGCCATAAATCATCATTTATTCATTGCATCCGATAGCAGTATTTTACATTTGGGCATTTTTATGATTAATTAGTTGTAAACAAATCTGCTGAAAAATATAATAAAACGGAAGCAATGAAAGTTGCTTTTTGTACGAAATTTCTATAACGCTGAAATTTTAGCAGTATATCTTTAAAAATTCTTTTATAAGTAAATTTTCTTTCAATAAAATTACTTAAAAAGAATTAATAGTAACGATGTAGAAATACTGTAGCTGCAGCGGGATACGATCTAATTTCACCTAGTTAGTAGCTCTATGTGATACCATAGGTTCTCAACGCTTGCTATTGAAATAAAAATTTAAATAATATAATTGTTGCTTAAAACTTAGCCACATTTTCTTTTTTAATTTTTGAGAGATGCTCACTGTCTCTTTAAAATTTATTCTCTTTAATGTCCTCTATAATTAGCAGAATTTGGCGAAATCAGTATGAAAAAGATCGTATGATCTCATTGTAAAAGGGAGTGGGAAGACCCATGTCTTACCTTAGAAGTTAATAAAAAATGTTCCAGCTTGTGTAACAAAAAAGCTGCTCGCAAATTCCGAAGCACATATTCTATTACATTATATCGTTCCCATAGGTGTGTCTAAACCAAAATATAGCTATCATGAAGCCTCTATGGAATACATGTGGGATTAGAATCCTGTTCTGGAGCACAGAAGAAATAACATCCTTTTAAAATTTTAATGGCTCAAGGAACGAAACAGAATTTCATTGTAAAGGCAGAAACTTATGCATTAGGTAAGAGCACTCTGAAACAATATGAAAGACTACTAGTTACTTTTGATGTTTTTATTTTCTTCTAATATATAAGTGCTACATTTTATTTATACGTTAGGTATAAAAAAGCTATATTTGTTAAGTTTCATTTTATAATGTTTATTTAATGCTGAACTTTTTCAGTGCTTGATTATCGCGAAATTTATGAATTTATTTTCTTTAAAACGATAGTATTTCCAACAACATAGCGTATAAAGTCACTGAACGCTACTAATTTTTTGTGCCATATACGAGTCTTAGCGACATCACGTGTAAAATAAATACCATTTAATTTCTCTTAGGAGGTCTTCCCAGGAAGGTATTGTTCCTCATGGTTCAAACAGAGGCTCTGTGGATAAACCATTGAATACTATATACGAAATTTAATTAACAACCAGTTTAGGAAATCAGTGCGAAAGCAAATAGCTTCCATATGCTTTGTTGTAAATAACTATGTATGACACATTTGAAGTCATAAATGTATAAATTATGTGCATTTTTGCAACTATTTATTTATTGATAAATTGTTCTGAGTAACTTACACACAAATTAAAAGTACCGGGTTCACGACTGCCCACTTAGTATACTACATAAACGTCGACAGGATTTTATGTAATATACTAAGTGCCCAGTCATGAATCCGGTACCTTTAACTTCTGGCTGTAGACATGGCTGGGTGGATAAGGCAGGAATAAGACGTTGACAGAACTAATTTTGGCCAATCACCATCTTTTTTTCTCGGCACATTAGAACCATTCTTTGTTGTATCTTACATGTATATGTATGTATATAAAGTAAGTAAATAAAAAAAAAATAAGATAAAAAATAAGGCTTTTAAACGAAATTTTATGAAATTGAGACAAAATTTTAAGGCAGTCGCGTGCACAAGGAACAAGTTTAGCAACAGCTGGAATTAATCAACAGCACTAAGGTGTTAAATGAATCGGATTTCTCTGATATTAACTGCGCTCATCACAGTACACTTCATCTTTTCTGTAATTTGGAAACTATTATCAGTAATAAATTTTATAATTTTCACAAAATATTCTAATCTTTTTCTTTTTTACGTATGTTAAGTGTTATTAGGGAAGGATTTAATTAATGAAACTTAACGCTTATCCGTTGTTCTCGTCTGTCCGTTTCATTTTCTGGATATGAAAATGACAGTTGAGAACAGCAACTATGTCACCTCTCTACAACAACTATGTCAGCACTGTTTGAAAGCAACTATGTCACTACACTTTGAAATGTGCGTCTTTTGTCATTACAAGTCATGTGTCTTTTCCATGACAAATATACTTACTGTAGTTCAATAAACAAGCCTAAAATTTGATCCTTTACCCTCTCTTTGCGCATATTCATTGTCAAAGTCTGGTTTAACGCAGTTAATGAACTTCGCTTTATTCCTGATTGCTGTTGTATCTCAGTTCATAGCGAAAGCTTTCTGCTTGTGAAATCAGCTCATATTTTCGATGTTTCTCGAATAGAAGGGAAATTTCTAGTTCTTTAAAAAGTATAACTTCTTTCTTCCCTTTAATTTTAAAAACAGAAATATAAAAAATTTTTGTCTCATTAAATTACTTCGTATATATATTAATGCATTTAATGTTAGAAACTTTTTTTTTATATGATTTCGAAATAACATTTGGAACTTTTCTCCGTAAATACATGTATATAGTTATAATTTTGCATTCACTTACGCCACTTTTATCTGTACTTATATTTAACGTCATTTTTTAAGTGTCTATAGAGCTAGTATAGTAACTGCTACAATATTTAGCCAAATGAAACTGAGAAAAGGGGTTTGTTATTAGCTGCAATATTTTTCATTATGTAGATGGCACAGTAGTAACGTGTATTTACCTAAAATTATTTATGATACAAAACTGAAATATTTTTGTAACTGCGTTTGCTCAAAATACGATTTACCTAAGACTAATAGTTCATTTTTGAAATATATCTTGCATTCTGTTGAAGGTAGTCATTAAGATTGTTCAAAAATGAGATAAATGGTTTTAGAAAAGCTCGTTCTTTCATACCTTTACCCTATTTAGATTTTTTTTTTTTTATTCTGTATTTTCTCAAATAAGTCAGTATATTAAAGGGTTTCTTAAAAATAGCGATAGTAACGAATCTAATAAAGAATGTTCTATGCGACTGATTCGGAAGTCACTTTTTTCATAAAAAAGAATTTATCTTAAAATGGTTATTTTATTGCTATTTTGTGTTTTCGCTTAAGCATATTTTGTCTTATTTATCGCTAAACTTTTGAAAAAAGATTCAATACTTTTTTTTGTCGTAGATTAATAAGAGAAAATATTTGTATAAGCATTTTTCTTTCCTGTTTTAATTGGTAATAATACTCGTATGTAAAACAACGTAGCATTCATTTCGCTTTGCCATTTACGTATTCTGTTTTCTATACTTCAAAAGGAAGACTTAATTTGGTTTTGCATTATCTTGGATGTTGCAATAAAAAGGGCTCGCGTTTTGATGCTTACCGTTTTAATGAAATGTATTGTTAAGTCACATAAAAACGAGAAATGTATTATTTGAATAAAAAATTTATTAATTATATAGCATATTTTACATTTTTAGTCAACTCTTGATTGAAAGCTATGGAGCATGAAAATATCTTGGAAGTGAAAGAAAATAATTCTAAAAAATTTTTGTGTGCAGACGAACAATGAATACAAAATACAAACACATTATATGTGCAGTAAAAATTTCATGGCTGCAATGAAAACAGCAGTGCAAATTTGTCATTGTAATGAAACAATTTCTGTGATTTTCCATTGTGAAAGAAACTCATGAAATATTAGTATACAAAGCCGAAAATTTTAGTTAAATAAATGGGACATATAAATACAGTAGCAGTTTAATTATTCATGGAACTCTTTTAATGTCCTCCAGTTGTATTACTTATGTCTTTATTCTCTTATGAGTATGTATGTACTTATAAGTAGTAAGTCTTCTTATAAGTATGCTCAGGATATTTTTCTTTTTACTAAAATAATTATTTCAAGATTTTATTTATTATAAATTACAAATTTGAATCATCGGATGTTCCTTTGCCTTTTTTGTTCGCCTGAGTAAAAATTTAAAGTTTTGAACTGAGTTTCAATGCTCAGTAGCAAAGAATTTGGGAAATAAAAAAAAATAATCCCCTTTTCTTAGTTTCATTTCTGAATGTTAATCAGCATTTCTTTTGCTGCAAGTTCCGAAATCTTCCAAGTATTGTGCCATGAGAAGTTAGGTAATTCCAAGCCAGTGATGAAGATGAAAATTTTCTGCGTTTAGCAAAAGTGAAGTTACTTCAGAAAAGCTTACAACTTCTGTTTTTATCATTTACATATAAATTAGCTTTCTTGCTGATGATCTTTGTGTAAATTATGAAATTCTTGGGTACAAAGATAGAAGTTGTACTCAAGATGAGAAATTTACGAAGCATATCAGAATTTATTAAGGGTTTGTTACATACGGAATTAAAAAAAAGGGGGGGAGAGGAGGGGAGAAAGCTTACGAAATACTTTGTAGTTGTTCTTAAAAATTGTTAAATTAAAAGTTATAGAAAGGAAAACTATGTTTAAAAAGGAAGATAGCTGCAGAAATGTGTTAATTAATGTTTACAAAGTTTTCTGAAACACAGAAAAAATATCTTTGATTTGATTTGAAATTTTTGATTATGAATGCTATTATTTTGGTGTTTCCCAGTTAATAATGCAACAAGCGGATAAACAATAAATAGCTTTATCTTCAAGGGTAATAATTTCTATAAAAGAAAAGTGGAGAATAAAGTAAAATAACTGTGAATTCATATAAGTGTTAGCAATATATACATATATTTTTTTGTCATATAGTAGTAGTTTATAGCACACCAATAAAACATTTTTGTACTAGAGTCAAAAACGGTATTGCAATGTTGTTCTAACATATCATCGAAGATATTCTGTAACGATGAAATGAGGTGGTATTAGTAGGGAAGAAGATATCTTGGGAGAGGTAGCACTTCCTAAACAGTGCGCACTTATTTTTGCCTAGTGATTGAAACAGCAGGTCTTGCATTAATATGAAAAATAGCATTTTTGTCTAGTAATGGCCTTTTAGATGTTAGTTCTTCTGTTAGTATGTTCAACTACTGATAGTAGAGGTCCGCATTTTATCGTTTGATTATATTCCAAAATTATTAAAATCTTCTTGACGAGCAGTACTTCTTTTAAGGTTAATTGTACCGTTCTGCAACTCACGCAACAATCCTTCATTCTTGATATGTCTTGACATTGTAGTACAATAGTCATATCTTATGTTTGGCTTCAATTCGTTGCAAAAATTGTGCTCTTCTGTTAAGAGAAAGCAAAGAAGCACTAGTACTGTCCGTCTTCTGTCGCCGTTGTCTAGATCAGGGGTATGGAGCTCATTAATCGAACTTTATGATCAGCTTAGGTGCTCACATCCGTCTTTTGTTGTCTTGTATGTTTCGCTTGTTTGTGGATGGTTAGATGCAATCCCCCCTTTTTTTATTAATTCTTCCAGAACTTTGTCATTGAACTCAAATTGGTATCCAGTACATGAGTGATCTGTATATCACCAGTCCCATCCTTGAATTCCTGAAATCAACGACGAGTTCATCTGCATCCTCTGTACGCTGACAAACACAACGGCAAGCAGCGGCAGCAGTATTACATTTATCAGTTTCGTACAGAAAACAATGTAACAATGTTTGATGCGATTTTTACCTATTGCTAAACTCTTAAACGTATGGATTATTCTGACTACTTTTTTATATACTGTTTATACGCTACTCTTCAAGGGTTCAAGTCATTTAATATCATCTGCGATGTCAGTCATCACATATGATTTAAATCTACAAAACGCGTAGAATTTTCGCACACGCTCAATAAAAACTTTTTAAAATAAGCCTTAAAAACCTTGGATTAAAACCGTAGTTTTAAAAACTAAGGTATAAATTTCATATTTCGAATACTTTGAACTTCTAAGTATAATAATATTAATCAAATTATAAAAGTATTCTTAAGGTAGCATTAACGAATTTTAAAGTTTTTCGGCTTTTGTTAATTCTTTAGATTGTATTTAAAAACAAAGTGTTAGAGGGCTTATGCCGAAAAAGGTTCTGGATACTCCCCGTAAAATGAAGAAGTGGAGAAGTACTGGCATTACAATTCAATGGAGTGGAGAAATACCGGAGCCAAATTCACATAAACTTGATGATAAATATAGTGGTCACGAATTAAGGGATAAACTTAGAGGAGACAGATTTGCATAAAACTATTCAAGCTTTGTTTCTTGACTTGCATATAAATAATGTTATTTGATTGGTGAAGGTCCCTTGTCGTTTCTCTTAGCACTCAATAATATTTAATTTTAAACCTATAGCTGAAGTAAGCGCGATAATATGAAGCCCTGATTTTTTTTAGTTACTGTTATTTATTTGTGTTTGTCAGCTGCGTCCACCTCTTAGCAGCTGATAAAATTTCATCCGAAGCACGATTTCGTTATTTCGTTGTTTATCTCCTTATATCCTCATAATGTGATACGAGAATCATTTCATAAAATGTGATATTGAAAAAGTGGATGGCATTATTTCGAGATGCCATTAAGATTTGCATATAAACCTCTATCAGAAATAATAATATTGATTAAAATTTTTATATTTTTATCATTGCAGTTTCTTTCAGGAGTAAGCTTTAGTTGATTTTAAATCTATTATCTAAAGTGTTCGTTCTTGGGTGATCGAAACATTTTTTAAGAAGATAAATAAATAAATAGCATAATAGTTTCTTGTTATACAAACTAAAAATGTAAAAGAACCAAGGTGCCGAAACTGGAAAGCAGAAAAACAGCCGAAACTGGAAGAAGCAGGGAAAAAAAAAAAAAAAAAAAAAGTCTTCGTGTAATTGAGACTTATAACCACTTTCTTGCGCTTAAGAAACATCTGACATTTTATGCGTATAAAAATGTTTAAGGAAGTAAGATGGAAATTATTGCGTACATTAATGCTAATAGCTATTTTGATACATGCAAATTATTAAAATAAATTTCAGATCGAGTAATTCAAATTTTAATCATGCATTTACTTTAGAAAATTATGCATTTGATAACATGTGATAGGATGGAATCACATGATTCTGATGAAGAATTAGTAGGCACAAGTTCACTTGAAACTGATAATACAAGTTATGCACTTCCTCTCCCTTAGGCTGTATTATTTTTTTTTTCTTTTAAATTTAGCGCAGGATTTATTTTCCCCAATTTTTAAATATGCTTTGCTTATACGTCCAATGAAATATATATATATATATATATATATATATATATATATATATATATATATATAATATGTGTGTATTTTAGCGAATGTTGATATACATTTTAATGTTTCAGTATTACTAACGTTTATGTTTTATTGCTTGGTGATGTGCTCTGCACTTTGTTCTTATGGAGCTCTTGCAATGCCTTATGCACGAGGTAGATTTATATTAATAAGTTAAGCTTCTTTATTTTTCTCTTTTCTATTTTTTGTTCAAGTTCTAAAGCATTAATAAACTGCAAGCAAATGCCTGAAAAGAAATTGAATAAGGAAAACTCATTATAAAAGAATTATAAATGATGTTTTTAATAAAGCATGTAAGTGACTATAAGGATTCTTTTAAATGGAACACGTGTTGCTATAGTTTTCCCACAGGTTATATTGAGAATGGTATTAAGGATGAATTCTTTTTATGGACATTTTATGAATGAATTTATTGTGGTCTAAAACTTTTTTCTTTTGCGCTTTCCAAAACTTGATTTTAAAATTTACAAAATATGCAATCCTCTTCAATGAAATCATCCTTTTAGAAAGGTGTCAATTCGTATCTCTTTCGCTGAAACTGTGTATTCTCATCATTATACGGATATATAGTGCTTAAATGCAAGCATTTATTAGGCAGTTTCCTGATCTTTAGCCTTTGAATCTGAGGTCAATTCATCTGATGTCACGCGGTTGTTCAGAGTTGTGAGAACATGTCATCAAGGATAGCAATGACACTAGTTCCATACACCACCTGCGCTATGCATGCGCATGTTTATTCATTTGGGACTTTAATTACTGCGCACATTTGTGTAACGACCTGCAAAAGGATGATGCATCGTACAGCATATCATTGACAAGAACCTTATCTGCATATTCCAGGTTGTTCCTTGCCAGTAAATAAGGTTTTGATTGCCCTCATTATGCATTACCTCCTCAGTCGAATAGAGGATGCGATGAGTCTTACATAATATAAGCAGTCATTCTGAAGACTTATGATGGATAACAGGTTTTCTAGCTGCATGTGTTCTGATTTTAGAACAGAGTAATTACTACCGAATATTTATAACTAAAATTATGTTAAACGTTTTATTAAGCATTTATGTTAAGTATTACTTTTATAACAGAAAATACAATTAAGTATATATAAAAGTACATTGATCTCATGTACATACAATATTTTTCACATTCGAATTGGAGTTGTTGAGAATCTGGCTTATTCTGTTACCCCATTCTACATCCCGGAATCTCCTTTTCAATGAATTTGCATTTTCTTCACCAAATATGTGTCTTTGCCCTATTTTGAATCATTCTGAATACTTACAATATGATTGCATATGTCAATCCTGTTTTTGGTCATGTCTTTTGCTGAATAAGCTCACCCTCTAGTAATTAATTTCTATTCTATCCACTCTATAACCGGTACGTGATGTTTCACGTAATACGCAGTCTTATTATAATAAGTGAAAGCAACAAACCATTCACAAATTTTTAATAACGCATGAATATAAATTATACAAAGATTTTCTTGCTCATGAAATTAATAAATGTATCGCAAAACTCCCGTTTTAAGCTATGAACCGTAACGAGAAAAAATGAAAACAGGCTTTTCGTTTTATTTGGCTTTTAAAAATATTTCATATTGGAGAACATTATACATCAAACGATGCTACATTCTGTAAAAAATACAAGCAATTTTAAATTATGAAATTAAATCATTCTCTAGTGTTGCTTTTATCACACAATTATTATATAAAAGTTCGCTACTTAACTTATTGTCGAAGTTAAACTATAAAATTAGTACATAGTAAAATCTGATCAATCGAAAGGCTTAGGCCACGAAACTGCGTCATTGATTTTGTTCCTCGTAGATAACTGGGCTGATTGTATGAAGTTTTCGCAGTTTTCTTCATGCGTAATTTAAGTACTGGCCAGTTTTCCATGAAATCTCTTTCACGAAGGCTATCCTTCTCATAATCAGATAGCCCAAGTGTGCTTTGCCTTATTCAAGTATTCCACGTCATGTTAACTTTTTATGATTTATATGCATTTGTGATTACATATCTTTAGAAATTCCTGGCAAGGTTGGAAGAATAAAAATTTGAAACTTTAATACACACTTTTTGTACTTTTGTAAACGTCAATTATATTTCTTAATTATTCTTAAGTAATCCCACAATTTACAGCAGCATTCTGTGTGCTAATCATACTAACATTTCTCTTTCATTTTGTGATACTCAGATAAAGCTGTAATAGAATGCGAGAAAGGAAATGCATGCATCAGAATTAGTTCAGAAACTGAGAACATTGACGTCTTTTTTATCCTGTTATGTCTATTAATTTTGTTAGTAATATGACTGAATGATTGCGTTTAAAAGCCTTTTGCTGAATGTGTAAGTTAATATTCAAACAACAAGGCGTAAAAATTTATTTCTTTCAAAATGCACTTAAATTGTTTGGAAATATTATTTGCTAGCATTTAAAGCATGTAAATAATAGCATGAAAAAGATTCTTACGAACTAATTTCCACAGGCAGTTACCAGTGTGATTTGCAGTATAATCCATAATTATGATGGCCGTGTTATTTGTTGTAATATATTTAGATGGCAATATAAGCTTAGTTGTCAAGTAAGTCTCTAATGTATATACAAGATACATAAAGTTTCAATTACTCTGTCGAAATTAACGTAGCAGTTACTTGGGCTAATTATACTGCATCGTTATGGCAATTAAAATGTCGCTCATTAATCTTTGCATGAATTTCTTGCTGCTCGAAGGAAAGGAATAAATGTAATCTTCTTATCGCTCACACTGAAGTATTTATCTATTAATGAACTGAAGTGTTTTAGAATTCTTAATGCTGTAAGAAAACTGTTTCAGCCTTTAATGGGTCATTTATTTAGTATTATCTTTGCTTCTGAAAATTTACGAATTTACAACATCCCAAAGTTGAAGTTAGCTCATTCATTATTCTTAGTAATTAAATACGTTAATTATGATGAATAATTTCTTACACATCGCATAGCTCAAATGTAGAAACAATTTAAGAGCATTTGACATTTCGAGAAGTAATGATTAATTTCCCAATTAACAAATGAGTGAGTTCCTGAAACTATATGCCAAATTTCAGTTCGTTCCATCTAAATGCAATCAATGTTAAACTGCCTTCCGTTTACTAATAAGAAGGAAAGGTTATGTAACAATACTTCGCTATGTTACTTTTCAGCTGCTGAGAAATTAATGCATTGAATAAAAACTGAACTCGAATAAAGGGAACAATTTGCATTGTAAATTAGCACATAAATCAAATTGCTAGTTATTTACGATCCTATTAACACTATTTATCTGAAAACTTCTTCAACGTGTATAAATTTTACGTAGCTGATGCGAATTTATTGTAGCTGATGGCAATTTACAGTAATTAATGTTTGTTCCGCGTTTTCATTTAGTCAAAGTAGGTTTGAATATTTGAGCTTAAACACCAGAGAGCAGCTGCAGTACACAAAATAAAGAATTCTTCAGATAAACTTGATTAAATTAGGTGTATAAAAAATAAATAAGTGAAATAAGTAAAGCAAGAGGTGTCTTGTTAAACATGCCAGTTTTGCTATGAATAAAATCATACCAATTAGAAACTAAAAGACTGCTATTTATTAATTTTTCTTAATGTTCAATGTCTAAGGAATTGTTCGAAAATTGTCAGTGTGAGCTTAGAAAGAAATAAAAAAAGTTATTTTACATGTTGAGTTATCGCAGTGTTTAATCTCCAAAGCTAAACGAAAGATAGGCAAAGACGTGAAGTTACTTTAGTGGGTGTCTGTCGTAAAATACGATGAAGAACTTCGCTTGCATTTCGTAAATGCAGTTCTTCATCTATTTCTTTCCAGGGGGAAAGAATCCCGCATATTTTTACTGACTTCGTAATTTTTGAGAATTTAAAACATTTACTGATGCTTCCGGATAATTTTAAATCACCATAAGTTTATTTTTCAATGTAATGATATGCAGTAATTCTTAAAGGACGGGAATGCATGATGTAAATGCCTGCAATTTGACAGTTGTACTAGTTAAAGCTAGAAAAGTTATCCATTTCCATTGATTGTCAAGCAGATGACATGATAAAGTATGTCTAAATAAAATTCGGAGTGAAAATAGATTTCTGCATGGGAAATTTTATTTTTTATTAGTTTTTTACTAATGAAACTTTTTTCTTTCAATTTTTTAATAGTATTGCTACTAGAAGACATGGCTCTATATTTTTTGGATGAAAAATGTAGTTTGTGTTCGTATATCTGTGATACTCCACATCGATTCAGTTTAATATAACTATAAGTTTCTATGGATCGTGTCCAATTTAATTTCTGCAATGTTGTAAGCATCCTTTAGCCCTATTCTACAATTTTTATATCACTAACTTAATTAAAATTTGAATACAATTCCCATTTGGTTGGAGGTGGAAGCTAAAGCTTTAATTCCTGATTTCTATTTTCTGAAAATGAATGTCCTGGCTGAATGAAAATTTAGGGAATTTTATCATACCTAAAGTAATTACAAATCAATTTCCCACAGCAAATTCTCCACCAAGGTGTTCTTAAGCATGCGGCTTATCAAGTGCTTTGCATAATTATGTTTTGCATAACCATATTAAAACTCTCATGGCTGGTCAAAAACTTTTGATGGTAATATTTCATAAAGAACTCTAAACAAGATGGTGAGACATGAAAAGACAAATATTACTCCATTTTATTATGCATTACATACTCGGTAAGTGCTTTAACTGACCATCTAAGCTTTGAACTATTCTGAAGTGAGATGAATTCTTTTGTACGATGTTTGCTTGTTTGAGTATGAAATTACTGGGTGTGAAGCACGCTAATCTACAAGTAAACTGTATGACAATTTCCCTACAATTTATGTTACGTTCTTTGCGATCAAATAAGTCTCCAGAATATATCGGAATTTTAAGCAAATGGCCGGAATAGAAAATGTTATAGACTTGGAAAAGTAGTATCTTTAAGCTTTTATACGAAGTAGGTACGCCAAACAAAAGTTTGAGAAATTGTACCACATTTCATCGTTTCGTAAGACTATCCTAAGTTTTACAGTTGATAGCACGTAAACATATTGAATATATATTCCCAGTATATGCAAAAGATTGATTGATACACATGGGCTTTGATTTTATGTTCAGTGTGCCAAAAAATTCAGGTAAATTTGTAGAATTCTACCGACAAAGTACCTGGTTTGTTGTATATGGTACTAACCATATATATTGCGTGGCTAAATATTTTGACCTGGATAGCCTTATGGGGTTAACACACCAAGCGACGCGTACAGCTAGGAAAAATTTTCCGAACTTTCTCCCTGCCATTCGAGGTTCCTAGCTGAAACCTGTCCGGGCTGCGTATTTTTACTTCCTCCCTAGGAAACGCAACCGGCGAATAAATTTGGCGATTTACGAGGTCTTGGCGAAATTGTGACACCAAGCGCATGCGCAGAGATGGATGAGCTATCGTGATGATATGTTGTATTTTGTAGCTTGATCGCCCATATTTCGTAATGGTGGTTTACATGTAATTGTGCATGTGTCAAACATAATTACTGAAGCAGCAAACTTTATATGTGATTAGTGTGTGTGTGTGGGGGGGGGTTAAATAAAGAAAAATGGCGGTTCATTTTTCAACAGTCTTATGGTGCTTTTTTTAATGGCTTGAGCTATTCGCAGTTACTAGCACTGCATATGGTTAGCGTGGTCGCATTACAGTAAAGATAAATATTAGGTATACACATTATAATAGTATAGTACATTAAATAACCTTGGTATACACGGGGGTAAGAAAAAAAAGTCTTCAGCTGAGCAATGAGCTCATATGATATGATAGCAATGTAGGTAGAAGTGCTTTTTTTCGGCTTATGGAATGCTGGAGTTGTACGTACCATGTCTCAGTACCTGTGTTATTACATCTTTCCTGTTAATTTGTGGGATTTAGTAAACCATGATATTTAATAATGGTTATATTTGGTTGAAAGTGAACAATAAAATAATAATAATTCTTTCTAATTTAATAATGACTATTCTCAGTTTAGCCTATATAGTTCAGTATTAATAACACTGTAACTATAAGATGTATATATTTACCTATTAAATAATTCTGTTAAGATAGGTATTGTTTCTTATAAAATATCAAGTGGATGTATAAAAGTTAATAATTTATTCATTTTAACAGTTTTTATTTAACTCATTTCATCTTCCTTTGACAGAGCTGAGCACATATAATGTCACCAATAATGTGCCCACGGTTTAAACTAATGACAGACACAAAAAAGTGCACTCTTGGTCTCGGTGATTTCGTGGGTTTAATATGATGTTACTGTCGGAGGAGTCTGTGAATATATTTAAAATTTAACTAAATCAAAAGTTACTATGTGTTATTAATTGCTTCAACATACAATTAATTTATTATTAAACAATCAATTAGTTAAGGGATTTTTCCTTCTATCGTGTCTGAATAATTTTATATTCTGAAGCTGTCATTTCAATATACATATAGAAACTATAAATTTATTCATTATTCCATAATGTAATGGATGAATTAATATGCTTAACAACTGCAATCTAATGTGCTTTCAGCTTTTGCAAAATTGCCTTCAAAGCTTCTTAACTAGGGCAATTAAAATAATACCGGTATCTCAAGTAAAATTCATTGTACGAAATATGAGGTACTGAATGTCACGAAAAGTAATGAAACATATTGCCCACATTAGGTAGAACAATTCTATGTTCAGATACACGTTTATGAGACTGCCTTTATCGTCACCATTTTGACGGTATTTACTAACAGTGAACTCTGTGGATGTATAGCAGAATAAAAATATTATATTATTAATTGTTATTTTACCGGCACGAAAGTAGTTGATGAATACTTCTTTCACCGAATCAATTGGGCGTAAGCAATTCCACGCTTCATCAACATCACATCGATGTGTATGCCGAAATGAAACTTTAATCAAAGTATACAGATTCTTTTTTACATACTCATCGTGACATCTTGTACACTTATTATTATTTTTTTTTTAACTGACATGCAAAGCAGCTAAACATTCTTTACTTGTGAAACTAGCCTCTTTCTTATTTAGTCTTGCATGTCACACATAATCTTTCTTAAAAATAAACTTTGCTGTTTCCGATTTGCATTTTTTTGTTTTGGAAGATACAATCCAATGCACGTGGGAAACAGCTTCAAAATTTATTTTCCAATTCTCCCATCTATCTTCACTATTAAGATCACATAGTCGAAATCCTCTTTTCCTCCGAACTTAGAAGACACTACTTCGTAGGAATATCCATCACATAAAATTTTATAAAACTCATTTTCCACTTCGTTTGACATACTCACAGTCCTCACAAATTTGAAACATAAACCGACAGCGTTATTTTATTTTGCGCATGCGCTTGGTGTCACAATTTCGCCAAGACCTGATAAATCGCCAAATTTAGTCGCGGGCTGCGTTTCCTATGGAGGAAGTAAAAATACGCGTCCGGGCTAGCTAAACCTGACATTTTGCAACTTTCTTTCCACCGACGGCGAGGCAACCGATCCACTGGGGCAGTTAGAATATCGGCCAAATAGCGCCGCTGACGGAATTAACTTGGTCCACATAACACACTTTGGTACATATTGTGCTCCAGACGTGTGCTGGGGACGGTGCAAACAAATGCTGGGCGAGACGATAGTGAAGTGATGGAAGAAGGGTGCAAGAATACTAAAAATACTAAAAAGTAAAATGCTAAAAAGCAAAATAATACATAAATAAAATAAGGCTGAACAATGAAATTAATACATAAAATAAGGCAAAATACATAATTCAAGGTTCACAATTCAGGAAATAAGTATAAAAAAAGAAAACAGAAAAAGCTAACTTAAGATAAAATAAATTCACTACAAGTACATAGCATACGGGGGCTATATTAGTGACGAGGATGGCAGCTGAGAGTTACTCCAGCCTATCTGAAATTTTCCGTGCAATAATTACACAATCGTAGATGCGTTTTAATGCATAGCGACTTTTCGAAGTAGCTTCGGCCCACTGACTGCCTAAGATGATGTTCGGCTGTCTCTGCAAACGAACACATAGTGGTCCGGATCTCCTGCCATCCCGCATGAGCAATGGTCGTTTTCCTGTCGTCTGAAGCGATGCAGTTAAGTCATGAAGGGACCATGCTCTGTTAGAAACTGAGTGAAGTGAGGCTAGCCACTTTTTAGAAACTAGCAGACCTTTTGGAAAAAATCTGTAAACTTTTCTGCCGGCGGTCTCTGTCTCCCACTGATGTTGCCAACGCTTCAGTAATCCTCTCTCGAGCTCAGCTTTTAAGAACGAGCCCGGAAGATGCACGTCAAGTGTGCGAACGTGGGGGTCAGTTGCTGCTCTTTTAGCTATTGCTTCTGCAATTTCATTACCCAGTATTCCGGTGTGGGCAGGTACCCACTGGAGTTCAGGCCTATAGTACTTTGGTGTTCTTATTAAGAGATTTTGTATGGCCCTTACGAGTGGATTTTTACTGCATGTGCCTTGGATTGCCTGAAGGCTAGAGGTTAAGTCTGAATAAATACTAGAATAGTTATTTTCCAGTGCATAGACAAGTGCAGCTTTTAATGCAATCAGTTCAGCCTGAGTTGTAGTGCCTAAGCTTTCTTTCCAAGGTCTTCAAGATCTGGTTCTCATGTAGCACACAATATCCGCTACCAGTGCCACATTCTCCTTTGGAACCAGCGATGTAGATTGCAGTAGATGCCACGTTGGTGACCTGCAGTTAATCGAAATGTTGAATTCGGCCGGGTGACAAGATGGATCAGGAATGCTTTGCTCATAGTCAGTATAAACATAAGTCCTATCCCATAAACTTATTGTCTGAGTCGGAGCACTCGCACTATTGCTCTCTCGCGCACATTTTGCAACCGTAGGGGTGTTGGAAACCCCTATACCTGTGGTGGCGAACCTTTTGAGGGCCGCGAGCCCAAAACCTTTTTTTTGGGGGAGGTTTTGCGTGCCCAAAACCTCTTTGAATAAATGCCCATCGGAGAGCGGATTACCATGTTTTGCCAGGCATAGTGCAATCTGAAAGCTGGCCGTTGTTAGATGGTTTGTTTTAGAAAGATAATTGCAAAAACCAACTTTCTAGTAATTATAATTCCTCAGTTTCCTTTCAACAAACACCTTACGTTCAGCTTCATCAAGTTCAGCAATAAGCTTGTGATTGGTGTTAAAATGCCGTCTGACCCTAGATGTGCGACACATAACACTTTCCCCGCACAGAGTGCATAATGCTTTCCTATTGTGTTCAATAACTTCAAATGATTCTGTCCAGGTCTCTTGAAATGATCTTCCACTATCAATGTTTAAATTTGCCTTTTTTGCTGGAGTTATTTGTGAGGGTTCAAGACCGGGGCAGCAATAGTCGTTAACCCGGATATCTCTTTCCTAAACTTCTAATTTTAGATTTCGTATGCTCCTTTTCGGCTTTATTGCGCTTATTTTGGCTGTTTCCCTACTAAGCTTTCTTGTTTTGCTATATTATCAAATCGCATGTTTTTGCATTATATTTGTACTTTCCGTTTAAGATATTAAATTAGAATTATTCATAAGCTACCTCAAAATGCTTAGATCTGAAAACTGGAATCTATTTAACAATGAAAGTATTAAAACTCAGCTGCAGTCACCGACATATTTTAGTCGCGTGCCGGCTGATGAGGCTCTGCGTGCCGAGTATGGCACGCGTGCCATAGGTTCGCCATCACTGCCCTTTACGGACAATGTTAAATTGGCCATTTTCGATGTACCTTTCGCAAAAATCTGCTGTAGATAAACGCTTGGAATTTTTTTTTAGTTAAAGTATACCTATCTGATTATACTGAAATGAACTTTTGAAACATTTTGAGATTTAGAGTAATTTACAGAATATTTTGTTAGGCATAGTAAAATTTAGCACTTTTCTCACACAAAAATTAAAAAAAAATTTTTTTTTTCCCTCAGTTTATCACAAAAAGCTCATTTCAGTGAATGTTAGGAAACCTAATAAATAAGCCATACAAATTTTAGATACCTGTGAGCAGTAGTTCCTGAGAAAAGGTACATCGAGTATAAAAAAATCACGTTTGGAGAAAAACGCGTTTTTATGTAAAAATCCTCATTTATCAAAGCATTCGATGACAAATTAAAACTAGATTTTTTTTTTAAAGTTCTAATCTTCACAGAGATTAAAGAATGGTATTTTTAGAAAAAGTGTACAGAATTTGAAAATGTAAAAATCCGAAATCTCCATTTTTTTGAAGATTTTTGGGTTCTAACACCCCTGAACCAAAAATGTTTCGTTTGAAGTTCTGTCCCATGTAGCTTTTTGCCAAAGAACTAATTTTAGCTGCAGTCAATCGACCAGATCTTCAGAAAGCAAGGATTCTCAGAAATGGTTCTTTCGACTCCTTGTTAAGGGTAGCTTGTAGATATGATACCGGTTTTGGAATCCTATCGACTTCAAAAAGTCATTTTTGACGTGTTTAATGAACCTCTTCACACATTAAAAAGAATTGCAAGATACTTTTTTGAGGAGGTGGACAAATAAAGTTTTCAGAATGTGTACGATATGAACTTAAAGTCAATTGTCATTCTTTTTACACTTTGGAGAACTATCCGTAAATATTCTAGAAATGGAAATAACGTCACATTTTGGATTCATTTGTTTTAAATTGTAAGCATCACGTCTTAGTTACACTTCATAAATAACTTATTAACCATTTACCAGATATGCATTTTTAACCGGGTGTTTTCCTTCATGTGTAACATTAATACGAACTATAGTTTCCTCAAGAAAATTCTCCATGAAGTAGTTTTTTCTAAGACTATGTCATAATCAGTCAACAAGCTGACCACCATTTTGTACCGTTCAGAAGAATCACTTAATGAGAATTTTTAGAATGAAATGCAACTTAACTGTCGTAGCTTTTATATTTGTTCGGGTTTGTTTTATATTTGTTATTATTAATGCGGGAGGATTTCCTGTGATTCTCTGCATTGTGAATAAATATTTACATTTATAAATAAATATTTATGTTTTAAAATAAATATACCCTGTCGTAATGTTTGATTCATTCCAGTTTCACTCTCATACTTAAAACATATCAATATCTATAGAAGAAAAGCTGCATCGTAAAGATTGGAACAACTTTTGGAAAAAAAAAAAAAAAAAAAAAAGGGGGGGGGGAACATTCTAATAGAATTTTTAAGTGAATTTCCCAAAAGCTAAAGAACTTCTATATAATTTGCTGTATTTTTCCTGACACTATGACTTTGCAAATCTCATTTCTTAACTTGAATGTCCGAATGTAGAAAAGGAATATTTACTTTCTTTAATCTAATATAGTATATCCATTCGTAGTTTCCATTCTTTTAAAGGCGTAGCATTTCCCCATCCAGTCATAAAAATCAACTTAAATATATATCCCTCGCATTTTAAGGGTCAATGTTTACCCCTAGTGTCTTAAGCATTTATTTCTTGCTATCATTAGAATCTCAGGACTTCTGCGCCGAATGTCATAATCACACAAAAAGACTAAGCCATTATTTATCCTTTAATCTGTTCTTCCTTGTATCCTATTTAGAATTCAAAATTTCGAAACTCACATTTCAGTTACTTCCTTTATCTGCGTATACATATTTAATTAGCTGTTTGTTTGGTTTTGGGGAAACTTTATATTTCGTGTACAATGCTTTAATTCTTATATTCTTAAACCAAATGGAGTTTTCTGTGATTGCAAATTCACGAAAGTTGTTACATAATATAAAAATACTCAAGTAGTCGAATTACTGGAATTAATTGATAAAATTTCTACGATGAACGTTAATTTACCGAGTTTCGAAGAATGGTTTTAACTTTCATTATATTTCCGAACTAAATATGAAATTATTAAACTTGTTATTTTTACATTTGAAGGGAGCGGTTTCTTATTAAAAGTAATAGCATTTTCGTTTTTCTTTATTTAATAGTGAGAGATAGTGATTTAGCCTAGAACGTTACATTCTAGTTCATTATATATGGTTTTTATAGTTAATAAGAGTATTGTAAAATTTCATATACATCGTTTTCTGCAAATGTTGATGTAGCAAATGTGCAAAACGAAGCTTTGTTTTTAGTGCTGTTAATTTTTTAAATGTGTACTGCATATTTGCACATTGTAGAATTGAGGAAGCTTAGATTTCCAAACATATAGTGCGGAAAACAGTACGTTTATTCAGTATCAGTATACCTCGATGAAACCTGCGTCATATAAACAAAGTTAATGAATATATACCCATATCTTCTCTACTGGGATCTTTATGTTCTTCAGAAGTTGCACTTCCATTCTTGTTAAAATGATACAATAATAGGCAACTAAAAAATATTCTCTTACTTTTTGATAGCATATTCTGTATGCTCAAAAAGGGAGATAAGAAGATATTATTGTCCATCTCTCATGCAGAAACACATTAGTGTCACATACCGCAGCTATCTAGAAGATAGACAAATTACGAAAGGGGGACGTTTGAAAAATGTAGGAACCACTATTATGTGTTATTGGTTGATGTTTGAGAATATTTATCTATATTAATTCCTGCCTGTATTTCTTTTGTGGCCTATAATAAATAAGATGAAGAGAGTCATGAAAAGAATTAATCTGTTTCAGCAGCCAACTAGTCTATGAAGTACTCTAAAGTAATTAAAGTCTTTGCCATTTTTCATATTGAATTATGGTCTCCTAAAATTAGTCAGATTGATAATATAATAATCAATCAAAATAAGTAGCATTTTTATTCAGTTTAGACTATCAGAAGTAGAGTGGTTGTGTTGATGAATGCTTTGATCAATCCATTCAGTAACTCGGTCACTGGTGGGCTAAATACAAGCATCCAATGTTGAAAACCGCTGAATACTGGTAGTTCGACCAGGGCTCGAACCCTGTCAAACGAGCTCGCTGCATACGCATTTTTATGGTTTTTCCATGTATAATATGAATTCGAAAGAAAATCTTTCATGAAGGCATCCTTCTTGTTAGGCAGATAGTTTTTGCGTGCTCTGCTATATTCAAACAGCCTAAGCTAATCCTTATACGATTTACTTGCAGATGAAATTAACTCTGCGATAGTGTGCAACAGGTCTTTCTGAAGCCGATGGATTTAAGATATGCAAGGTTAATATTTACCTTATTTGGAGGGATTCCTGGCAGAAGAATGACGTAAAAGTTTGTGTGATATTTTTGAAGTTTTTCATATTTGCATGTAAGCCAGTTTTTCTTAGAGTGGCAGCCACAGAGTTATTGGGGTGAGACTTTATTGTAATTAAATAAACTTTTATTTTATATACACTGTAAATTACAATGTTCCCTATTCAAACTTTTGGAGGAATTTATGTGATAGAATTTAAATTAGGTTTGCAGTTATGTTAAATTATTTCTAAAGGAGAATATCAACTGTGGCTAATAGCGTTTTGATGGATTCACTAGGAATGATCAGAATGCGAACGCGGTAAAATAAGATATGCTAAACCTAGACTCTAGGTCCTAGAGTGATAAGAAAACTGGTTTCTGAAGGCTTATTAAATCTGTGAATTTTAAAGGCTGTGAAATGTTTACTATCTATCCTTTTACCTCAAAAGGTATAAAAGATGATCTTACAGTTTGAAGTTTTGAAACGAAATCATGTCGCATATTTTCAGCTTTTTATCCAGAGTCTTTGGTTTCCTGGGAAATTTGAGAACATTACATTCTCTTTCGCAGCATTTATGTTTACAGTTGCTTCTTTGCGTACAATGAAGAGAACAAACAACACTCTGGGAATCCTAGCCGTTTTAACTAAGAACTGCTGTGCGCGTTTGCTATTTTCTTTTGAGGTTAACTGTTAAATTCTCTTATGCAGCCAAGCGTTCTGGACATTGTGGTTAACAGCTTAAGATTTACTTGCTTAGCAGTCGTTACAGAGCAACTGTTCTCCAGTGTGGATACTGTTATGTTAAAAAGCTAAATGTAAGTACTCCCACTAAAAGTTGTAATTGTTTTATGACGTGCAAAATTTTCAGGCAAACGTAATCACAAGTGTGGTCTTCATTGATGGAAATCGTTATTAATAACATTTAAATAATTTTCTTTCAGACTAAAAAATTTCCAAGCTCGATATTTATTTTCTTTGCTAAAGCGAGTAATATTAAGGTCAGTTTATTATTTCCTTAACTAGGAAATATTGATTTAATGGCTCATTTTTGTATTATTTTACCGAAACGTTTCTTAGGAACGATTGACCTAATTTATACACGATACTCAGTCTCCTATCTTCAGAAACAAAGAATGAAGTTTTGGCACGAGTTTTCATGGGTAACGAGAAATGTGAATCTATTGTAGCTGAATAATAGTTGACTCAATGGTGTATATGTTTCATTTTGAAATGTTTCTAAGGTTAATATTACAAATAAACACTGATTTAACATACCTGCTTCTCTTACTTTGCACCCGTTCGTTCGAGACGTCAACTAACATAATTTACAGAGATGAATTCTTTTTTATAAAAATCGGTTACAAAGGAATTGTACGAATGAACAAATGTGTTGAATTTGTTTCACTTCACGAAAAATCTGCATGCGAATTTACATTTAGATGGTGTTCATTTTGAAACTGCTGGGGCAAATAAATTTGAACAAACTGAAAAATATTTTAAACGCAGTATTTAAATGTATTATAATTTCGAAATTACTTTGACTTGTATTCTAATTTAAATAACTAAACTTACATTATAGCAAAAGTAGACTATACAAGTTGAACTTCTTAGAAAAAAGGGGGGATACAACATAAAGAAAAAAGTGCGTTTAGAATGGGCGTAGAATACTTTTGTGATATTTTGATTATTATTTTCATGTCCCCTTCCCCAAGTGTAAATAAATGTGAAACATTATTAAAGGAAATAATAAAAATATGAAAATATGTGTAATAATATCATCAACTGGAAAGGAAGCATTTTTCCTCCTTTCATATTCCATAATCGTTTTTATTTTTGATAATGTATATTTTAAACTTATTTCTACATACTGTTCCATTTTTTCCAGCTATAGATATATACATATATAATATAAAAAAATATGTAAATCAAAATTATAATTTAAACTAACGGGTAAGCCTCTCCCTCTCTGTTCTAAAAATCGTAATAACTTCTCTTGAGTCCGTCATTTCTAGATCAATCCATCTTGTATAGCCTGCGTAACGCTGATGACGTAACTCTGAGAAACCTTTCTAACTTAAACCAAAACTTTTCTTAACAGACTGCCCTATTGGATTTAAATGCGCAGTTAGCTTGTAGCTCTGTTGATGCTTGAACGCTCTTTCATTTCGTTGTGCATTGTCGTGCTGCTAACTACGCCGTTATTTAAAATGTGATACTCTATGTAACATTGTGGTGTGCGTATTGCGCTCATGGTCATGTGTAACAAAAATATTGTTTCGATAATTAGTTCATGTCCAGCAATAAAGATTATGTTCAGTTCGGCTACGTCTGTCTACAAGTCTCTCCTTCGAGCAGCATCTTTCAAATTACGCAGTACTCTCTCCAAGTTATAATGCAAAGAATAATTGTCAATTCGTTACAGCTTACTCCAAGTTTTTATCACGCACACACATATATATAGATAGATAGATAGATTTATAAAAAGGACTCGTTTAGCTTTGCCTGAAATGAATAGGCGACTTTAAATTACATCTTGAGGAAAACATAACTACTAATTCTTTTTCAGTTTGCATAGAGCCCTTTCTAAGAATTTAACGACATAAAAAAGTTAATTATGGTTTCTTGTAACTGTTGTGGAAACAGCAATTACTAATACCGTTAGCTACATCACTCCTAAAAGCAAATAAATAGCAGTTACTTAGTGAATTCCATTTACTATGGGAAAAATATCCCCATAGTTATTATTCTTATATTTATCAGTTTTTAATGGTAGCACAAGCGCCATTTGACACAAAAAACTGTGTGCCGTAAAAAAGTAACCAAAAATATGTTTAAAAATACTGTATTTTCTTCGGAAGTAAGAAAGACCCTTCCCTTTTTTTACTACATTTTTTATTCTAAAATTTTGGTAGTCTTAAAATTGGGTATTTTGGTAGAAGAAATTGCTAGAATGAGTTGAACATTTTAATTATCCATATAAAATAATTATGCTGTTTAAATACAAAATAAATTGCTTTATGTATACACACTGCTTAAATACTGCTAATTATAATAGCTATGTCTAGCTGAGCGATTTCAACTTAGGCCTACTTCTACTAAACTGGTAACTGATATGTCTGAAAACAGATACCTATTACACTCTGTCACTGGACCACAGTTATTTTAAAGAAATTCTGATGGAAGGCTCGAGGAGGGGCAAAATTATCAGAATTAATACAAGATGAGAGCTGTGCATAGATAATTTTACATCTAAGGCATGTATACAAACGAAACTTGATACAAACGAGCTTAAAAGAAATGCCTGACAGACTTAAAAGAAATGAACATCATATATAAATATTTTATAGATTAAAAAAAAAATATTCCGCATTTTTAGCTTCCTTGATATATTTGTTAAATGTATCAGTTAACATTCTTTTGCAACTGAAATTAATGCATTAAGTGCTGCTGATAGTAACCAACACTATATCTTGTCTATATTTGAAGTATAGTAAATAATATAAACATAGTTTACTAGTAATCATAAGTATCAGAATAGCGTGCTTGCAGTTTATTATTTGTCTTTTAAACCTCCCATAAGCAAAAATATTACATGCTCTTCCGCCCCTTGCTTTGAAAAATAGGGAATCTTTAAAAAGCAATAAATGGCATTATTTCTAATACTCCTCGTTTGAAATGCTTTCGAAAAATCAATATATCCAAGTATTTATATTACTTTTTTTTATTTACTTTTAAGTCCAAATTACTAAAAATCGCATGTACCACATATAAAAATGAGTTTTATTTGTTTATTTTAGTGTAAATATTTTCTGCTTTTTCTCTTTAAAATTGATGCCTCTAGATTCCAAAAGTAGGCTTCCGAAAACCCTTAACTTACTTTGAATACAATGCTCAAACTATAGCTTTTTGTTTTAAAATGAAGATAAAATTTTCTACTCGCTGCTTTGTGACTAGAGTAGAAGATAGTGATCGCCATCTGGCGGTGGAAAAGTAAAAGTGATCTCGTTAGGAGTATGTTTTGTCGACAGGCGAGGTAATTTGGCACATGGCCAGTTTTTTTTTTTTTTTTTGTCCCTTTTAATTGCATTTAAGGCGATTTCGAGTATTATAAAAGTATGGTTACAACAGTAAGTAAAATATTAATTTTATGCAACTGACGCTCAAGAAAATTCCCGTCGGGAGGGATTTAAATTATAACTCTTTATTAGACTGCTCTTTTTAATACCTCCCGCGAAAATGAATTAGAGTTCCAATAAATTTTCACTGTGCAGTAAATAACACAACAATTTCTAAATAGGTAAAAATGTTTTAAGCATTTAATATTATCTAAACATGTAACTAGGGAAGGAGTTTACTAAATTTAGATATTTCTGTTTAACATAAAAACGGCTAGCATTAATGTGTACTTTTCGTGAAAGACATCAAAACGACCGACTCAAATATTTTTTGGTGTACTGTTTTCAGTTTCAATTAGTGTTAGTTTAAAATAGTCTTTCTTCTTTCTGTGTGTATGCTTGCAGGATTAGAGCGTTTGGCTGGAGCCCTGTCATTAACTCTTCATAACTTATTAAAGTTAAAAACTACTATATGTTATGGCTGTGTATAGGCATTTTTATTTTCCTCTTGAACGTTTTACACGCTATATACTTCTTCAGGTCGATAAGTTGATCTAATAAAGTGTTTTCCAACAGTTTTATTAAATTTTATTTTTTTAAACATGTTTGGAGATTGTAGGCATTCCTGCATTTAATTTAAGAAATTTTTTAAAATAATTTTTTGTTGCAAATTATAACAATTTTATTTGCATATTTTTAGAAATTAGATCTTTAAACTTCGTTCTGTATCGAAACAATTATTGCGTCATGTACAAGTTGATGGTATTTAAATTATATCTGTAGAAATTAATATTTTATTAGCTACTAATAATCGACTTCAAATTGCTTAAAAATAAAAATATCCTCATTTGCTGAAACTCAGTTCACTTGTAAAGGATGGAATAGCTTCTTTACTGCATAAGTCGATAGATTAGAGCAGCGGTTACCTTTGACTAACGCGTACCATCTAAAAAAAAAAAAAAAAAAAAAAAAAAAAAAAAATTGAAAACTTATAGTACCACCACTACAAAGTATACCACCACCACTATTGAACAAAGCTTTTTTTTTTTTTTTTTCTTTTTTTCAGATCGCATCAATAAGGATAAAATAAGGATTTGGGGTTTTAATTTGTGAATTTAATAGTTAAAAATACTTTACGTCTTTGCGTATCACCTATTTTTCTCTTGCGTACCACTGGTTGAGAACCCCTGGATTAGAGCGAAAAAATTCTTCAGATTAAAAATAATCAGATCAATAGCCAATTTATAGCACGAATTTCTAAAAATTAATATATTGAAAGGCAGGTATTGATCCTATCATTCCAGTTAGCAAGTTAACTCTTATTTGTAGTTGAAATTTTTGTTTCCAAATTATGATTGTATTTATAAACATATGGACGAATTATTTCTTTATAAAAGTTATTTATAATAAAATATTATATACTTTCTTTTCTACGGTACTTGCTTATTCTCGCATATTCGATAACAATGAAAATGTGTAATGACAAGCATTGTTAATACCGTATAATTATTCCCCACCAGTGGCCGAGTGTTTAAGACCGCTCCTTGCTGGGAGTTAGACCCGAGTTCGATCCCAAGAAACGAGTTGGCTGCGTGTTTATTTTTTGTGTTCTCCCGCATGTGTAACGTAAATATGCGGTAGTTTCTCTTAGAAAGCCTTCCACAAAGGAGTACTTTCCTTTTGGTAAATAGCACTTGCTTACTTTGCCATACTGAAATAACCTAACTTAACCATATAGTTAATGAAAGTTGTTCTTATTTTAGGTTTAAATTATAATAGAATTATTTTATTAATATATACTTGAATTATATTTTTACAGAAAGCAATAACAATTAAATATTTATAATTTTTCCTTTTTTATTATTATTATTCTTGTACATACCATACTAGTGAATACTTAAATAAGCAAAAAACGTTTTATGAATACGAAAACTTTTGTGCGTATTTAGTATTTTAAAGATTACTTCGTGTTCTTTTGAAAGTTTACTACAATTTTTGATTTTATAATGTCGGTACATGGGGTTATTATTTTATTGCTTAATATTCAGTTTCATGGTTTACAACATAAGTGTGCTTTTTACCGAAGCTTTGATAACATTTTGTTTCAGTCGCGAGGAGAGCACTTTTCAGAATTTATTATTAAGAATTTTAGAATGTTGGATCTAAAAGCAGCACGCGCGTTTTAAAATTTGATTTACTTTCTTTAACAAAGACAAAAGAAAATTCTATTTCCTATTTTATTTTATTTCATTTCACTTTTCGTACTACCTATAAAATTTTATTTCACCCGAGTTTGAGTTATGTTTCATATAAATATCTAGTGGAATTTATCAAATAACAAGGAACATTTCTCGAAGCCGAGCTTCTGAAATATTTGAAAAAGGATATACTTGAAGAAGCTACGCTTCTTGAAAGCATAAAAAATCATTTAAGAACTGTCTGAACCATTTAATCTTATTTTAATTCTTACGCTTTGTAATTTTTAATGAAGTTCTTGTACTTGTAGATGGGAGAAGTTTCTCTATCCATTTTTTTTTTTGTTCTTGCTCCAGTGTCAGAGCCAGAGGAGGGTTTGGAAATAAAGCCTTTCAAAAAGTCTGGAAATCTATTTCGCTTGTAAAAAATTCATCCTCTGTAGTCTCCCGAATATATTTTCTGTTTAGACTTTATATAATATTATAAAGATTCTCTAGAATCGTGTTATCGAAATAAAATGCGAAACGTATTGCTACGCTAAAGGTAAAGCGATATGAAATTTGAATGTCATGTTAAAAATATGAGTCTGACATTCTTAGTTGTGATCTTTTCGAAATGCGTGAAAAGACATTTAAAAATTTATACTAAAATTTAAGCTCTTATAAATATGACCTGTTTAAGGCTGTGGAGAAATAAGCGCTTCGAAAAGTTAGCCTGTTGCAAATAGGTAAAAATGACTGCAAGATGACATTTCCCCCTCTCCCTATAAGGAGGATCATAAATTTAAAAATGTACATAAAAATGCATGTACGACATCTTAAGTAACAAAATAAACTTACTTTTATTATAGATAGCAAACGGAACGGCAAAGAGCATCTACGCTATTATGCAATTAGTGGGAAAAATGGGGGAAAACCTACTGCATAAACAAAATGGATCGTCTGTGTCTACGAAACTTAGGGAAACAAATTTGGTTTTCAAGGCGAAGTGACTTAGAAAAGGTTTGAATGCGGTGACATTAACGCTAATGATAAACCGCGATCAAGAAGAATGAAAACGGAATTAATTTAAAGAAATTCTTGATAAAGACCCGCCTTAAACATTAAAGGGCTTAAAAATGAATTTTTTCTTCTTCTATTAATTAAGTATTTAAAGATTCGACGTATTTTGCAACGACCTTATACACTATGGGATGAAATGCCAAATCGATTGAACTCATCGTATGCCACGAAACTGATAAGCCCAATAGGTCGACTGCAAAACAATCTTTGAACGAACACGTATGCCCCATATTTCTTTTTATAAAACGGTTTTATTATTTCTTAATTTTATTTTTGAATGTTATTTATATTTTGCAAGGAATTTTAATTTAATATTGGCTGCTATCCTAATGCAAGACTTCCGAACAATGTTTTATAAGAACTTTTCAACGGATTGGTTGGTTAAGAAACTGCTTGGTTCAAGCCCTGATATCCCTGTGATACATATTTGTTAGTTGGAAGACTAAAACGTTTATCTCAACTTGAAACTTCAGTTTTTGAATGCTGTCCCAGAAGTAATGCCATGCTGCAAATAAAATTGAACTTCCTTTAGAATTTTTAGCGTAGTGTAATTTGCATAATTAGGATTTCAGTTAGAATGTTAAGTATTCATTAACAGTATAATGACAGGCGATTTTCATAAATTTTTCTGTACAAAATCAGGATAAAATTTGAATCTTCTACAATTATCAGACAATGATTTCTAATGCATCACCCTCCGCGAAAAACCAGAGAAAAAAAGGCATTTTTTTTTTTTTTTTACTAGTTTAAACCTTAAGGGAAACATGAGTATCACATATAACAAAAGTGACGAACACAAATGTAATTAAAAGCGCTTTTTTAAACTGTGAAACATGATTCCATATAGTTCACCCGCCGATGGTAGAGCTCCTTTTAGAAGCATGGCAGTAAAGTTCGATTCTTAGTTTAAGGGAGAAAGAAATGTTTTTATGTACAGGTATTCCCCTCCCATGTGAGTGGCATGAAAGTCTTTGTTTTTCTAAAATTTTCATTTAATGTTGCATTTAAATTGTGTTTACTTTGTTACTCCTGCTACTAGCTATTGCTCGACAGACAGTTTTCCTTTACCTATTTCCTTCCATTCTTCATATTCATTTTATTAATTATTCTTTTTAGTTTTTTAAAATTTATTCTATTGGCCTTTTTGGAATTGGTATTTAAATTGCATAGCTAGTTTGGTATAATTGTCAATTACACAATAAAATTCTCAATTTTTGGCTAAATTTGCACTATTAAAAGGCGTTATATTCATTTCATTATTTTGATTTTATATATGTATATAAAACGAAATAACGAAACTCTAAGGCTTTCAGAATTATCCTTTTGTACGGGAAAGTTACACAATTTACTAGATACTGCTAAGTTCGTAAATATATCAGAGAAAATTAGTTTTATGAAAAACATTTTCAATAATGCATAAAACTTCATAAAAGTTTTCATTCAGTATGTTAATACATATGTTATCAGTTATTTACATTAATCATTGTAATATCACCATTCAATAAATGTATATATATATATTTTTCATTTTTTCCCTTATTTTTAAAAATATATTTTCAAGTTAATATTCTTACTTTTACTGTACCTGAATAATTAACTTGTTGTAAGAAAAGGCTCCGTATCTGACGATATTTGTTTCACATGTAATAACTTTTCCAGAACCCACCGAGCTATGTTTATTGAACTCGTCGAAGCTATTTTTTTTTATTTATTCGAAAGCTTCGTTAATTTCTATGTCATACCCTTTAAGCAACTGCAAACAGTTGCGACTCATTTAAATCGTAACAACTGTATATCGTTTCAGACATCGATATTTAGGTACATTATCACTTAATTATCGTGCAAGTTGCTACTTTAGGTATTAAAGAAACATCTAAATCTTGGTCATTCTCTCTGCAATAGAGAAAATCGACTCAACTGTGAACATAACCTTGAGACTTCTGATTTTGGCATGCGTGCATTGACAGGCTCAGCATTTCTTCGTTTTTCCAAAGCTGGTGTCAAACTATGTAGCACTGGAATATGATGTAGAAGTTCACTTCTTTTAAACCCTCGTGAAAATTGGCTACAATTTCTAAGATCAGAAGCTTCATGTATTTTCATAAGTCTTCTTAAATCCGTTTGACTTGTAAAAGCTTCTGAATATTCAGCACACGTTCTAAGATGAAAAGCTTCATGATGTTTTAAATAACCAAGTTCGCCAAATATCCTTGAGCAGGATTCACACTTGAAAATAACTTTCTGAGTTTTCATAAGTCTATTTCACTAGTAAAATCTTCCGAACATTCCGTACAACTTTTAAAATGAGAAGCTTCAGGACGTTCCATATGATCAAATTCTTAAATTTCTTAAGAGATGCATTTATAGGCCATTTCATGAGACTTCAGGTATGTATTCAAATCACTTGTTTTCGAAGAAACTTGTAAACATATTGGACAAACAAAAATTTCAAAGATGAATGGCTTTATGAATTCTTATATTATCATTGCGAGTGAATTGCTTAGAATACATACTACATTGGAGAGGTGTTTTTGCATTATGAATTCCCTATTTAAAACACTTTATCGAATGAAAGACTTTTCACAATCCACGCAATGAAAGGCATGCTCTCAGGTGTTGAGTTAAATTCTTTTTCAACGTAAATATTTTACTTCAAGAGAGACGTATTTAAGAGAAAATACAAGAAACTCATAAGTATTAGAATAACTTCATGCACTTGCATACCAAAAATGAAATTCCATAGAATATTGCAAATACTATGTTCGCAGTTCTTAGGCAGTAATGGTTGCATACGTCATAAATCTGAAACAATAACAACCTATCATTTTTATGTTAAGCCATTTTTCACAAATTTATTTTCCACTAAGAGCGTAATCCTGTAATAACATAAACATTATGTAGGAATTACGTTTTACACATATTTCATAAGACATATCTCATAAAATAAAGTAAAAACAACCTCTTTAGGTATAAATACGTGACCAGGAATATCATTGGAGATTGAAGCATTGTCCATTTTGAACATAAAAAGCAGCACGTAAACAATGCATAAACGTAAAACTAATTTAGAATGCAATGTAATCATTATTCAGGAAATTATTAATTTATATATACTGTACTGCGGATCGTGAAGTCGCTCAAATCACGAATCAGATAATATGGATCAAGTAGCAATATCCTTTAGCCAATCAACTGTTATCAATTTAGTGATGTGTATGGAACATTCTAGAGCATCATGTGACTTCATCCCCCTGATCGTTAATCACTTTCTGAATTCTACTTCGATAGCATCTTGTTTTTCTTAATGACATAAGTCTGACCACCAACCTCATAAGAATTGGTCATTCAAGGTTAAACAGATAAGATAGCTACTTATAATAGTAAACATGCGATTAGGGAAGGGATGATCTATCATTCATAACTAAACAAATGTATATTATTATTCGATAAGGGCTCAGAGTTTGGTACATGCTATAACTTTAGACAATATTTTTAAATAGACAAACACGCAGATGTTACATAAAATCATTTTATCCCATACATTTTTAAAACTTTAATATTGTTTCGATTACTTGTGTTATCAACAGAATTCTTCAAGTTAAATGTAGATATATTTATAATAACAGACATCTAACTTGTGGTTCTTTTACTCCATTAACCATTTAAATTACCTTAGCTTACTTTAACCAATAAATAACATATTTTAATTTTCCCTTTAATTTACAAAATACGAAATACTGAAATTAATAAAAGGAAAAATATCACCATTTCAAAATTTAGGAAGAGATTTTCGTAGGAAGTTATTTTTTAGGAAGAGCGAAAATTACTGAGTTCCAGGCATGATTTTTATCGTTTCATACCAAACATTTCAATATTCTGTAGAATGTTAGAACATAACCTGTTCTTTTTTAAAGAACGTATATCATTTCACATTATTTAGGGAGTGCCATGAGAGTTTTGTTGCAAATGTTTACAAAACTTTCTAGAAGAAACAAAATACTTTTCATCGTTCATGAAAATTTATGAATAATTACGATATGTCATAAAAAGATTGAGTAGTTTACATACTATAAAGCAGTTTCAAAAACATAAAATTATTTTCAGAATCTCATTTCCCATAAAAAATTTTAAGTATTTTCATATAACTTTGGGAGTTATATTAAAATATCGAAATTTTTCAGTTCCTCCTATCCTTATTTTGTTATTAGATTTCTTTTTACCGTATTTTTTAAATAAACAAAAATTAAATTTTTATCGCAATAATTTTCAGTTTCTCATGCCATTCTTTTGATAATAATTTTATTGTATGGGACGTAAGATAATAGTAAATTATTTTGATACCATAAGCAATACTTCCAGTAAAATGCATTTCTGCAAGTATTTATCCTTTTTCCTTTCTGGATGGGAAAAAAATGTATTGGATATTTAAGTACTAATTTACTTTCCAATTTTACAAATTCATCTAGGTAAAAAATTTAAACAATCGCAGTTCATTGTAATTAAGGAGGAGGGAAGACAAGAAAATCAGTGCATGAGGCACTCACTGAAATTTTCAAATGAACGTAGACACACATTGGGAATGAAATAAAAACATCGTCTGTGCATTTAGCATTGAAGTGTCTAGTCCTAGTTAAGTGACAAGATAAGAAAATTCATTTTCCTCTTAAGGATACTACAAAGTTACGTTTTTAATGGCTGTCTTGCCTTATACACATATATTTTTTCTTTCTAGTCAAGTGACTATTTTTAACCTATTTTCAAAATAAAGCACATAATGAGGAGAAATATGCATCGTGTGATTTGCATTTTTCTTAATACGATTCGAAATAATGCTTTAAAAATAAAGAATTATCTAATATTTTTACTTAATAATCTCATTAATTGTTAATAAGAATGGTAAGCTAAAGAATATTTATTTGAAGTGAACACTTGAAATTATCTCGCCCCAAATCTTATCTTATTATTATGATTTTGTCTGGAAGTTTACTTGAGGAACAAAACAGCAATGACAATAAATAGAAAAGCAGGCATAGGTAATACAAGGTGATATCTAAATTACACGAGGGGTCTCTAACAGAAACGATTCTATTGCAAATTTGTTTGCGTGTTAATAGAGTAATTTTATTATTTATTCTTTGCATATTATTTGGATTTAATATTTTTAATTATTTAGCATATGAAACTGAATTTATATGCTGTCTGGAGGTCTCCGTTATTCGTATACCGCGTTCAGTTCCCAATCATAACACCAAATTATACGTGATTCTCCCTTTTTTTCCGAAAGCAAGCGGAAGTTTTGCTGTGAATTTCAGTTTCGAGTATGAACTACTTTAAAATACATTCATTTACAATTTTGAGTGCGCAAGGAGAGATCTGTTGTTCTTGAAAGTGATATATGTATTGGCGACAAAGTAAAAGTCAGTTTCGCTCAAGGTCAGAGAAACCATGTGTCGGTTTATCCTCCATGCTATCCCTTGACTCAAAGGAGAGAGAGAGAAACGAAGACAGTGAAATTTAGTCCCCTAAATGAGTCAAATAAATAACAATAAGTGACAATCCTGTTTATTATTAATAGTTCAAATAAAAATTAATGTTTATTAACAATGCTATCTAGTGAATGTTCCATAGTTGCATGTAATAATTACTATGCAAGAACTCGAGGAAAATAAATAAAAACAAAGAAATCGTGGACTGTTGGTATCTGTTTCAAAGCAGGAGAAGAGAAAAATATAGTACCTTACGAAATGATAATACTTTCTGAAAAAAAAAATTGCTTATGAAACCAAATTTCGAAGTAAAAGAGAAATTAGAATATGCCAAAAGAGTGTTCGTTTAAAAAATGTCGCGTTAAGCCAAATAAAGGTGTTATTGGGTGCTAAGCAAGTTTCATGGGACACAAAAGGTATTGCCATTGCAATTGCTTTAAGGACTGTATTTGAATATATATATTTAAAAATCAAATAAAAATTGCACTACCAGGTTTAATGACTCTGCAAAAGTAGAAAAAATTAAGTTTTGATTCAGGTATGCAATGACAAAGTAATATGCTGTAATCTGACCTCGTCTATGTGTGATGGTGTTCGCGGGTAGACGAATGTTGAAATCTTTTGAATAACGAATTTATTATAATTGCAGTAGTAAGCCTAGTAGTGACCATATTATCAAATTTAAGCCCCGAAAACTAAATACCGTGGAAAACTTCAAAAATTGCCATCAGCAATCATTCATTCTTTACTCCTGATTGCAGCAATATAAATATTTGTATTTTTGCCTATGTACCTTATCTGATAAAATTGTTATACGTCATTTATCTAATAACTGTCTTATAATTAATGGGCATGTAGTAAGCAAATGAAGTTTTCAATAATCATTATCTACAGATGGGAAGGATGAAAATTATCGTATAAATTGACAAATGAACATCTGCAGATTCTCTGGAAGGCAAAGACTTTTAAATAATTTGGCAATGTTATCAAGTATTTAATTTCCGGAAGATACATTTAAAGGGGAAATTATCATATCAATCGATGAAGTCTTTGACATTATGAATTCTCGTACATTATCTGTTTATAAAATTGTTGTGGATTAAATACAAATTACACAGAAATACCTGATGATGCATACTAATTTTTCTGAAATAAAAGTAAACGAAAAACATAAAAATAATACCTTTTTAGCAAGGTTTAGGAATTAGCATGTTGTGAATCAGAGCATTGTGTTTTTATCTCCAAAACAGTTAGAGAATTACATATCTTTTAACTCATCGATGCATTCCGAATATTCTAGTAAATCTCTTCAGTCAAAGTCGTAGGAATGGTTTCACTTACAACTGGTCACACTCATCCAATTCTTATAGCATTAACCAATAAATTAAAGTTATTTATAATTAGAAAATTCTTTATGGGAAAGAAGAACTCGAAACATTAAGATAAGTGCTTACAGTTCTGCAATATTTCCTAATCTAGTATCCCAAGAAAGCGTGAATAGTTCATTGCATTTCAATTTTAAAAGTTTTCTATTTTCTACGGAGGGGGGATTTCGGATTTAACCCCCATATTAAAGTAATACCTGACTGGATAACAAAAGAGATGAAAATCGTTTCAGAACTGGAAAAAAATTTCAACAATTTTTAAGGAAAATGAAATAAAAGGAATAACTCCAATTTTAGCAAAACAAATTGGCTGGATATATGCTGAATAGTTCCAAACAGTAATATATTTGCTTATATATTCAGACATGAACCCTATTAAGAATGAGAAATGTTAATATTTCAAAGAATAGTTCTCGTTTTTAAAACAAGCGAAAAATAATTGAAATTATAACATAAGAATATTCCAGTGTAGATGTGATATATATGAAATTTTTTCTTCAAGCTTTTAATTATCCTTGTTACTTTTATTAACCTGTTCAAGGTAAATGTTGAAACAGCCAGGCTGAGGCATTGTTATGGGTAGATTTTAAGATTTTAATCAGCATTTTTTTAAAGTGTTTATACAGTTACTTCTGTGTAAATTTAAAGGAGTATTTGCTATGGAACAGACTGTGAGTCTGACGTCACACGCTCACATATTCGTTTTGAGGAAAGATTTCGGATCGGAAGTAGCATATCTTGCTGTAAATTTCCTTCAACGAAGACAGTTTTCACATGTCAGATAGCCTTTATGTGAAAAACATCGTCACGCAATAGTCAGGCCTGCTTTGGGTCAACATGGTCTAGACAGTGTACAAAGTTTTCGAGATGGTGTTGCCCGAGACCATTGCATAACGAGCTATATGAAAAATGTTCAGAGTACGCTTAAAGAAGAAATCTACAAACGTGTTCGGTATTCTTTAGTCCGTTACTTAAAAGAACCGGATGTTAAGAAAACCCACTAAATTCGCCTTCAAAAAAGCTCGTTTCCAGATACCACGTTATTACTAGAGGTAGTACTAATGGTTAATGGAACCATTTTGGGATGCGTATAGTGAGAGAAAAGTAATTCGTAAATTACGATAACTATGGGGGGGGGGTCTCTGTGATTTTAGGTAAGATGGGAGAAGCAAGAAATCCGATTATTTTGTTTACGCTTAAAAGGAAGTTTTGCAAGTCGAGGAAGGTTTAAAAAAAGTTGTTTTTAGATCGCTTATCCCATTAGAAATAGGCTAGAAAGGAGAAAATTCGTAATATGGAAAAAAGGCTTTAGATGCAGGTTAAGGCAATGTTAAAATTTGTAATGCATGCTGTACATAAAATATAGACTCAGTTACAGAAAATTATTAATACGTTAATTTCCAAATGTGAATAAATGCTTTCAAGAGAATATCTGTTTAATCATATACTTTCTTAATTAATCGATATATTTGTCATATCAGCCTACTTTTTGTTTCAACAGTTTGTTATTATTATCCTAAAACTGAGAAGAAATTTAAACCTAAACGTATCATTATTAGAATTATCCATTACCAAGAGTATTAATCAAAATGCCTATGGCATGCTTCGCATTAATCCGTCCTTCCCAAATAAACAGCTGCTACATGGTCAAGTTCTTTTCCTAGGCATAGTAGAAATGTCGAAAAGTTACATTAATTATAGCGGAAATCTACTGTACGAAATTTATAAAATGCTTTGTTACATTAGACTTCGTGCGTAAAAACAGGTAACGTTAGAAATGTATGCGATTTAATTTCTCAGAGAGCTAGAGAGTGATATCTTCTTCAAGTAGGTCCTAAAAGCTACTGATTTGTAATTTCATGTGTATTAGGAAAGCGATGTAAACTACGTAGAGCAATGTAAAATACGTATTATCCCTCTGCTAAGAGTCAAGAACAGGATGAAAATGCCAGTATTTCACGACTTCAGTCAGTATATATAAGTATTAAAATTAATGTTACCCGTTAATTATTGCAGACATTGAATATCTTTATAAATAGCTTTGTCTCGTATATATTATTTCGTTCTATAGCTCAATGTTTAGTGTTTTTGTATCAGTCTGTGTATAAATTAGAAAAATCTACCACTTACCCTTGGAATAAGTTATTGTACACTTGTAGTTTGGTATGAGGTTTGGATTTCATTTAAAAGTCTGGTCCGTAATTTTTCCACAAATACCTTATTTGAAAGTAATTTTTTGCGTGTTTTTCCATGTTCATCTGATAGCCCTAAATACTTTTGGAAAGGTAGTTAGTCCAACAGTATTACCAGAGGTGTTTTCGATCAAACCTGGAATGGAATTGAGAAAAAAAAAGCTGTAATGCATTCTTCACTTTAAACCATTAGTTCCCAAAATGTGGATTGGGAGACAATTTTAAGCGAGTCCCAGAAAAGTTGCTTTTTCTTGTATAATTACATAAATTAGTTTTATTAATATATATATATATATATATATATCACTTTCGTTCCATGAATTTTTTTTCCCCTACTATCGCCTAGTTCATTAGTGCATATGTAGGTTGTGAGCCTTCTAGGGAAACACTCTTATTGTAAACAAATAATTCAATCTAATTCTAATGCAGCAGTACTAATTACATCGAAATTTATTTCCAAACACATTTAAAGTTTTATTTTAAGCCATAATTCTGCCAGGGCTTTCAGCGCTTGTATTCACGTTGCGCAATACACATATACGGAATCACGAAAATGCCTACTCTATTAGATCGCTTATTGGGATTTTAATCCACCATTTCCGATAGGTTATGCATGTAAAATATTTATTTAGGAACACAGTTACTCGAAAGCATTGCGTAGGACGAAAATAACTGGATTTAAGATCACTGTGAAAATGCCTCTAAAACTCGGTATTTGAAGTCACTCTATCAAATAAGAAGGTAAATCTTACTTAATGAAATGTTTAAAAGTGTTTTTTTAGTATAGTGTTAAAAAATTATGTAACTCCGTTTCTGTCGGTCTTTTAAAGCCTGAGAATTTATTATTTGTCAAAAAAGGTTTATTCACTTATAGGATGTTAATTTATATCTTAAATGTATTACGAGTAACTGAAATTTCTGGTTTGCTATTTTATAAAATTTTTCACGAAGCAAGTAGCATTACTTTTACGAAAAAAAAAAAATAATTTACTGACATGAAAATACAGCAAAGTTCTTTTGAAACCTTCTTTTTTGTGTGTGTGTGCACATGTAAAATGCATCCCAGTAATTTAGTACGAAACAATTATAATCGACTATCATCTAAAAAAACCCGAAGGGATTAAAAAGTAAATCAATCACATTTACAAATTTTGGAATATACAATTTCTTTTCTTTGTGAAGTCAAAAATTACGCTTTCGATAAGGAACGAAAAGAACTTTTCCTCAGTTTTTGTTTGAAAGGAAATTAGAAAGAATTGACATACGTTGAATGTTTCGTAGCAGTGAACACTATATCTGGACTACATATCGGTAGTTAGCTACTTTGGCAATTTATTTTATGAAAATTTCAGTGTGAACATTTTTACTTTGTAATTTGCACCTCAGATGATCCTGGTGAATTCAGCCACAAGTGTAAGGACCTAAATTGAAAGTTGCGTAAAGGCCAATAGTTGGTAAAAAACTGAGGTGCACGACTCGGAGGAAGAACAAATATCAGTGCAGCCAAACAGCGATGTCACAGGTATCTGCGTCACTTTGCGCACGAAAGAGAGAGCTTGGAAATTAATCAGATTTTGAGAAACTTCTGTACTTGAAATTAAATCCAAGATTTTAAATGCTAATAGCATTTGTCATCACTATTAGATGCATCATTCATTTTGTTCTAACTGTCGGCAGTTCTCAGCAAAACTGAGGATTTCCTTAAGAAAGATGCGGAAACTTGAATCCATTACTTTTTGAAAGATGGTTTCCGTTAAACAGGAATCAACAGATGCTTCTTCCTCTGTCTTGTAGTATTTCGCTTTCGGAGAGGAAGTGAGAGGAAAATTCATCGTTTTTAATGGTTCATTCAGTTTTGTGTATTCAGTTTTGTGTACAATATGTGTATTATACATGTGTCGCATACTATGCAGAAATGTGTAGCAAGGAGGATATTATATAATGTAACGTATAGTAAGCAGTGCATAGTAAAAAATTCAGCTTTATATGATATAAATATGTCGTATAATAATAAATGTTGTGTTTCTGGGAAGCTCTAAAGTTGTTAAGCTTGACTCTCGTTGTAAATTCCCCAAATCAACAACCTGCTTAGTAGTATGCATATTAAAAATAGGAATTTTGCTTTGCTAAATATATTTGTATATTGAAATCTGTACTATGAAATACTTAGTGTACAATCTCGGCAATGTAACATGTGTTCTAGTGATATGATATATACTTTGAAATAAAAAAAGGAAAGTGTAAAGGAAGTGAAATGTTACATGTTTTTGATAATGGAAGCTGGAATTTTATATGAACTTAAGACTTAAAATCATCCACTCTGGCATAAAATAGCAGGTAGTGTCCTTCGTGGAGTGCTAATTGAAATTTTGTCGGCTAATAACCCCTTCACATTGGTTATCGGTTTCGAGAGAGGTGAACTCGTTTTTAATCTGCGTTTCAAGGACAGTTTCATAACAGATTAGCAGATTTCGGGGAAAATCTAGTTGATTTCCGTGGCAAGTTGTTTCTTCCTTGGTGTTGAGGATGCATTCAGGGGCCGACACCTCTAGTACTTTCTTTCACCATTTTGCTGTGGTTTGTTAGAGCAGGTAGTATCAGCATTTTCGTCACTGTCAATGGGCTAATTAATTAATTGGCCGTGGCAAGCTGTGCACAATCAAAGATGGATCTCTGGCGGTTCAACGATATAAGGATAAGGTTCTCAAACGTTCTGTGGCCTCTTTAGACCTTGCGATGAATTCATTGTCATGGATTATAACACCAGGCCACAATGTGTTCGGCTAGCGGACGACTTACTTTTCGGCGAAGGAATCGTTCAAATGGATGGACCAGCATGTTCCCAAATATGTTAGACTGCAATCTAACATATTTGGGACTTTCTAAAGATAAGGATTGCCCATGCCATATCATCACTCAAAAGAGCTGGGCAGTGTACAAGTTGTAAGACTGTTGAACAGTGATAGTTCAATCCGTGTTCAAATCTGGGCAAACGGATGGACTGCATGGGAGTTTTCAGGTTTTACCCCATGTCTAACATGAATATAAGATATATTATTATTATATATCTTAACTGTCCTTAAATTTTTACCTGTCTTAAGGGCTTCTCCACAAAGGTATCTGTCGTTTTAGGAAGCACTTGCATGCTTTGCTATTATTTAAATAATCCATTTCAATCCGGTATTAGTCCCAGAAATAGTTCAGCAGCTGAGAAACATTCCTCTGCAGATATAGATATTGCCTCTTCTTCCATGATAATCTCGTTTTTACTTCTCGTACCTTACAGGCAATATTGCTTTCGGTGAAAGAAAACAATCCTCTTATTGAAACTGATTTTTATCTGAGAAATCAGTTTTCTTTTTTTATGACATGTGAAAAAAAATGTGCGGTTTTTTTTTTTCGTTTTGCTTTTTGTTTATTTACTGAAAGCAAGAATATATTTAATTATTCCTTATTCCGAGAGTAATTTCCTTTTCTCATAATTGGCAATAAATATGGATCATACGCCAGGTAAAGAACATTTCATTACCCGTTCCCAGTTTATAATCAAAATGATAGTATCTCGTAACTGCTTTAAGAAGTGTAGAAATATTTTTCCCAATAAAAATTTCACTTTAATATCTAACTAATCTCTCTTCTCTATCCCGCATCTCAGCTTAGTGATCTGTTTCAATGTAAATGCATCAGTGTACCTCAGTGTCAATGCTTTAGTAATTATCAGAAAAGAATATGAACGCACTTTGTGTTGTTTCCATTATTTCATTAATTTATTTTTGTTCATTTATTGCATTTTCAGCATTTTATTGCACTGTTAAATGAGGGCGCAATACATTTTATTTTAGTACCGTAAAAACGGCTTGGAAATGCAGTCAGTATAGGCATTCTCTTTAACAAATGTGAGACCTACAAAAATCTAACAAGTGAAGTATTTCCACTGAATATTTTATAACTCTTGTCACTGAATTGCACATATGTATGTATGTAAGTATGTATATAAGTATATATACGCATTATTTAATACTTACGCATGTGTGTAGCTTGTATTTAACAAAATACTAATGTATCTAATGAAATTTTCAGTATTAATAGCTTCATAGCTTTCAAGAAGTTTCAGATAATCTAGATTACTTTATTTTATTTACGAAATAAAAAGAGTTAAGCGTTTAGTTGCAAGATGGAGACCCGGAACGTATTTGTGATTCGATGTAGGGTCTATAGATGCGAGTAGCTTAGAAGGCATTTATGTAAAGAGTGTTTCTCGTATATCTTGCATTCATGTAACTTAAGGTTCAAAATATAAAACTTTATAGCTCCATCTAAAAAACTTCAAACACATGCTTGGCGCATCCTGGCGAAGCAGGTTATACGCTATAAAACTCCACGACCACCATCAAAATATAAAAGTGCACTCAATAATTACAATACTAATTCATTTATGTAAAGTAAATGCCTTTCTATTACCCTTTTAATAAAGATTTATTTCATGTATGCGTATTTCAGTGATATTCTCATAGTGTAAAATTGCATTCATTACATAAAATACAATTTCGAAGACCTGAAACGCAAAAATAATCGTCTGAAGGGAGAGCTCTCATTCAAGTCGGATCCCGACACCAGACATAGCTCGCTTGAGAAACGTAAAGAGAATGAAAGCAATTAAGATGTATTTATTAACAATATGTGAATCGAGGCAGTATAATTAAATGGAATTTTTAAAGCCAAATAAAGAAATGATTCAATTTTACATCTGGATACGTTTCACTTACCAAATAAGAGATTTTTGAGAATTATTTAGTTAATGTTTCGTCATTTGCTAAGAAAAATGTAGGGGGAGTTTATAGAAAGTAAAACGAGAATTAATTACTGTTAGTATATATATATATATATGTATATAATAATTTATTTCCTAAACAGTATTGATTAATTGATTATATTATCTCCTAAGTTTAATCGCACTAAATGGATTTAAGTTCATACAACATTATATATGTATATATATATATATATATATATATATAAATTTCTTGTATATGGGTTTGCCTGTTTTAATATAGTATAAAGTTTCCGTATTTGAAAATATAATCTTTGCTTTAGAGGCAAAACAGAAGATCTGAAACCTCTGTGAATTGTTAAACTGAAAAAGGTTTTCGAGATAACTGGAAGCTCGAGTTCTTAAGAAATGCAGAATTACCTTCTTTCCTTATTATATTATAAGTGTAGCGTTTTGAACTATTGCATATTAGATACAGGAACAGATATAACGGTAAAAGTATTTATAATAATAAATTTATAGAAAAATGTTAATTAAGAAGTTTAATTTCGTACTAATTATATATAAATAACGTATTACAGATTTTACCAAGCTGTTCGTTAAACGTGACTGAAGGTTTTAATTTCTTAAACAGTGATCTTACATGCATTTCGAACTTCATAGTTTTACAAATAAAGCAATAATATTACCGGAACACTTTTGAGAGTGAAAGGTTCCGTATTACAAAATCGATTTTTTTAATATAGTCCGTATATAGCAAAATATCTAGTTCATGGAATACTCTGACTTACTTATATACTAACCATTTCGTACTTTTATCTACAGATTCGTTGAAAATCTAGTGTTTAATATTTTCGCGAGACTAACTATATATTAATAACCGTTTTAACAGCGCATTTTATCCCCCTACGGAATCAAAAACAATAAGAAACGAATGTCACTTGTTTTGTAGTAATTTTATCCAAATATTAGAGAATATGTAATTTTTGTTGAAAAATATATAATGAAAAGTGGAAAATATCTAGATAGAAATTTGAAAAGTGATCTAGTCAGTAAATTTGTTTTCTAAGTTTTTCTCGAAATTTGCGCATAAAGTTATGAAACATTTTGTGCAACTCATAATAAATAATTTACTAAATGTTATATTTGCATAGGCTTTTGATTTATGGAACCTTCACACTTGCAATATTAACATTTTTCTCATAAAATTCTTGATGCTATTTTGAAAAACATTGGAACTGGAAGTTCTTGTTACTCGACCATTGGTTATCCGACATTCCGTTCTATCTGACACATCTTAGAAACCTAATTCGCACTGTAAATTATTATTTCTAGTGTTAGCAATATTATTATTTAATTTTTATCGCCATTATCCTCCTCATCATTAAAGTTGTTTTGTTAGTACTGCTTAGAGGCGTGTTTGTTCTTAGAACAGCATTTTGATCATGGTACCAATCAATTATTTTTCACGAAGCAACTTATTCAGTTTCACAGAATCCATGTTATCAGTTCGTTTAATGCTCATCAGAACATATCTCTCTCCTGTACAACTTTTGTACAGTATCCTGTGTATCGTAATGAATTTATCCGTGTGTGTTTTTTTTTTCCTCCTCCCAGACCTCCTTCATGGTGTAATGGTAGCACACTCGGCGCGTATTCGAGTGGTCCAGGTTCGAGCCCTGGCGACGACATTGCTCATTTTTCATGTCTCCTGCATCAAAACATCCTAATAACTCTAGAAAGTAATTCTGCTATTTGTAAGCACTACAAGGTAAAATTACATATTGATTTAAAAATGCAATAGTAATGCCAGTCTTATATTGCGTCAGCTTTGGGTATCTTTGGTTATTTAGAGAGTCTGCTTTAACAATGCAACTTCTATAGTTCCATGCCATCCGGCATTCCTGGATTCAGCACCATTCAGTCTCGTTTATGGGAGATAATCGAGATTCTACGATGTTATTATGATTCTGTAGCAATCTATGTCTATTATTCCAGGACGCATTTGGAATTGATCAGATCCGTCACACTAATATGGGAAGCAGACGTCTTAAGTATGTGACATGCTCTTCACAATGGCAAAGAGCAGATGATGAGCATTAATAACATTTCAGGCATAATTGCTTGTTTGACTTATTCAAGGTGATATGTACAATTTGTCTTAGCAGAGGATTTCTGAAATCGTAGGCCCACCAGCAGCCGAGCGGTAAAGTCGCTGAACTTTGGTAGTTCGGTCCGAGGTTAGAATCTCGCGAACGGGCTGGTTGCATGGGTGTTTTCATGGTTTTCTCCAAGTATAGCGTGTATACGAGCCTTTTGTAGCCAGTTTTCCTTAAAAAGTCCTCGACGAAGGCACCCTTTCCCTTCGGCAGATGGCCCTCGAGTTCTTTTCCAAAATCAAAACAAACCAAACTGATCATCTTAAATCATAGAAAATGGGAGTGAGTTAATATGTATTTACGATATTACACAATGTTGCATTAAAAAAAAAAGTTAAGAGACTGGTTTGTTTAGTGACAAAACGGATACTAACGCTTAATTCTGATAATTTGACTTGGATTCGAATGTGGGCGAAATGGTTGGCTGCCTGGATATTTTTATTAATTTCTCTGTGTGCAGTGTGTATACAAGACAGCTCTCTTCAAAATGTCCTCCACGAAAGCACGTTTTCCCTTAGGCATTTACCCTCGTGTGTTTTACCGCGTTCATTTAAACAAACAATTTGAATATTCACTAGGTAGCACAAAAGTTAACATTTGGAATACGTTTAATTTTTATTTGCAATTTTATGTCACTTTGGTTTAATTTGTTTTTCTTAACGCAAGCAGTCGTTTTTTTTTTTTTTTTTTTTTTTTTCCCAACAACGTGTTTTGAAGTATTCCACAAACTACTAATTAACTAAAATTGAACTGATTATGAGAAATTTAAGGTTATTTACTTCTAATAACAATTCTTCCGTCTTTTATGTTACACAACTCAATATCAGCCAGCATTCAATAGCTGAAAAGTATGTTCAACTTTTGATCTATATTCATTTTAGAAATGTTCAGTTAACGTTATGGCAATAGAATTTCTCGTAAATGTCTGAAATCGAAAAGCGTCTGAGCTCAAGTTTGGGGAGTACATAATCTCAGCCTTAAGAGGCAGACCAGAATTTAATGATATTACGAATAATGGTATTCTTCATAACTTTGTTAAGTAGGAATTTGCCATTTATTCTTATATCTTGGAATTTGTTTTTCCGCATTGCTGGTATACGAATGGATAATTTTTTTCACCGTTTTCAACTGTAACGGATATGTGGGTTTTTCTAGTTTTTACAGTAATTTCCAGCAATGATTTGATCGTAATCAAATTTGTTCACATCCCATGCGATATTTATATTCCCAGACTTACACGATCTAATTTTCAAAACCAGATAGATAGCTTTCAATTTTACCATAACTGAAATGACTGGCCTTTTTAACTTTAAAGTAAAATGTTTTTTGACGAGTATATAAATTATATTTTTGAAGCCGTTTCAGGGATTTAAGTGAAATTTCATTTTAGGCATTCAAACTGAATAGCAAAGTTATTTCTGAATTTCTTTTTCTGATTGGATTATATGTATGTTGCTCATATGACCCATGACCGATTTTAAAGTGAGTTTATTAAAAGATAACCAGCATCAGCTTTAACTTCTTCATTCTTTTTGCTCTTTAGTGACCTCTCATGCATTAGGCTAATTTAATTGCGTAACTAGTTAAGAGGTTGAACTCAGGATAAACATTTCATGTTTATCTTATTCACTTCAAGTTTTTGAGCTGAGTCATTTTCCGGTAAAGCATTTTGTCGAAAGATTATATGTGTTTATTAGATATATGCATTTTATATATACATATAATTGTTTTCAAAAGCTTAAAATTTCAAAACTTGTTTCTGTTACTTTTCATATAATTAATTATATAGTTCCATCGGAATATATAATTTATTATATTTTCCGATGGAACCATAGGTACGTGAGGTCCATTTCTGAATTTTTGGTAATATAAATCACTACGGACAACTGGAGTACTTTTCTGCGAATTTGTGTTAAAATCTTTTGGTAATATTATTAAGACCAGTTTTGTTTAATCGTTATAGCAAAGCATGCCAAAACTGCCTGAGGAGAAGGATGCCCTTCGTGGTGGACTTCGTACGGGTAACCGGTTCGTATTTTCATTTTTAATAATGTTAAAGTGCTTTCTTCCAGCTGCTTATAAGCTGCAAAATAGATAAATTAATTCAGTACAGCTAGATGCATCTCAATTTTATTTCTAGTGTAACGTAAATCCAAGTTATACCTCCATAAAAATAACTTTTCACGTCATTCATGTGCATTAATTTCACACTCACATGAATGTTAAGTTGAAATAAACAATTTGCCTAATATTTTACTTTAAATTTCTAAATTTTTTCTAAGCAGTATTCTTTGCATCATAAAAACCGCTTGTGGCAGTTAATATTGGTGACTGTTATATTTAAGATGTAAACGAGTTTCGAAATCGGTAAAGTGAAGTGAAATTTTTCACTCCTCCGGATTCGGTCCTTAATATTTGCAGTTTAAAAGAGCTGTGTCTCAACAGATTTGTGATTAAATATGCAGCCGTACATCTATAAGCCGAAGGTAAATGGAGCAGGAAAAAAATCAAGTAGATTTACGTTGTGTTAGGTTACCTGAATAGGGTAAGGCATACGAGGGCTATGCACCCAAGGGAAGGGATCCCTTTGTGAAGGAAATTAGCTTGGCAATTGGTGGGGTATTCATGTTACAAAATGTTTGAGAAACACCTAGGTATGCGTATTAATATATTTTAAAAAAGCAAGACAGAAATTATTGCTATGTATTTCGAGAATTACACTGATACAAAAGTGGGAAAGCACAATTAAATGAATGAATATAAATTTTAATCATATCTTTACGTTTGAAAAATATTGCGTATAGCGGGATGAAATCATATGGCTCAGATGAAGACTTAGGTAGTATAAGTCCATTTGAAAGTACCGCATTTACTCGCCTATTTCCCCCTTTTTATTAACTAGGTTTTTGGCCGAAAACGAGAGGCAAAAATTATACGAATAATTTAATTTCTGAAGAATTCGGTTACCATAAGAACATAACGTGTGTGTGTGTGATTATGGCAAAGCCTCGAGGGCTATCTGCCTAAGGGGAGGAATGCCTTCGTGGAGGACTTTCTAAGGGAAACTGGCTCGTATACACGTTACACATGGGGAAAACCACGAAAACGCCCATGCAGCCAGCCCGTTTGCGGGATTCGAACCTCGGACCGGACTACCAGTGTTAAACGACTTTACCGCTCGGCCGCTGGTGGGCCATAAGAACATAACGACTTATTTATGGATAAACAACCAATAACTATCACAATATAGTTTATTTGAAAAAAGCCTCATTCCAAAAAAGATTATCCAGTAATTTTAACATTATAATATCTAATAGATATCTTCATTTCTGCTTTCCTGTATCTTGAGCCTCGATCGCTCTTGTTGCTCACTGCTGCTCCCTAGGCCTCAAATCATTGATTGCTGCTGGAAGTGATCTCTGTGACGTGTGCTGCAGCTTCTAAGTCATCGTTGTCATCACAGACATTTTCGCCAAAGAGTCTATCTTGCCACGTGCAGCCATCAAGTGCATCCTTTTTTTTTTTTTTTTTAAGTTCTTCACTATTATTGTTTCATCAGTCAGAGCCCATTCACCAAAAGTCCCACGAGAAAATCAGCAAGTTGGAAGTAATTACTGCATGGGCGAATCCATTTTAAATTTAGGGAAGCTCGCTTTTTCAGCACCTTGAAGAGAAGAAAAATTACGTGACTATTAAAAAAAATTAATAATTTTCTGCTAAAATGTTAGGGGGAGAAATACCCGAGCAAATACGGTAATTGTGAAAGTGGATAAGAATATTTCTTTATCTGTGATAATGTTACATTTTCTTGCAAGAGTTGGTATATTGTATGAAAGGATTAAAGGGAATGTGTAATAAAAGAAAGTGCGTCGTTATATTATTAAAGAAAGTACGTCGTCATATTTTAATTTCTTGAAGTAGTTTTTCAGAGTTCCAAGTCAAGAAATACTGAATGTGAAAGTGATGTGTTTCAGTTTATTAAAAAAAAAAAAAAAAAAAAAAAAAAAAAAAAGAATATATATTTGAATATTTAAAAGAATTTATAATTCGCCAAAATATATTTTTAAATAGTCATAATAGCAATTTAATTACTTATGGAGGATGCCTGAATGACACAAAAAAACTCACTTCGCTTTGCTTTTAGAGCTACTGCAAAGATGCTTTGACCTGATAATATCCACAGTTTGGGAACAATAGCCGGCTTTGGTTTATTTTAGTTTGGGATGGGTTAAGTCACTCAAAATTAAGTTCTATATATCATTTATTTCAAACAAGACATAAATATTCGACCTTTCCCCCCTGCAAAAAATATAACACTCATTTTCAATACATTTTTGTCGAGAGATAACGTTCAGTTCGATTTAGTGAAAATTTCGAATTATTGAAGCTAGCAATTGAAAATTTTGTTGGATTTTTGTTTGCCGTGAATTGCAGGTCTTGTTCAAGTTTTGAGCAAGAAATATCATTTTTCCCCACTAACTTGAGCCTCTGAGAAAAAGTCACATGGGCTTTTTTAACCCGGAAGAAATTGAAATAAATTACTTACTATTCCTCAATTATTATTCTCCACCAGCCGAAAAGTAGTTTTCGCCTGTAATGATGTACGCCTTTCTTTTCAACCCTGTTTATCCGAAAGATTTATCATGATAAATGTAAGTGTGAGAAGATAAAAGGGCTTCCCGTTACCCAGTAATTCCTTGATAGCTTTTCAGTTTCTGTTGTTTGGGCCAAGTCCAGAAGTGAAATGGAGTTCAGAACGACTCGGGAATTTCGGCATTTGCGGCAGTTGTGACGAGCATTGACTCCAATCAGAGAAATAACACTTCAGTTATAAAGTGGAAGTGATAGCATTCGTAAACAAGTCTTTCACTGTCTCTTCTTTTAACTGCTTTCCTCCTCCTCCCTTTCTTTCTTTTTTAGTTTCACCTTTTTGTTTGGTTTTTTATAACTGTACTACACCCATGTTTAAAGTTACTACGGTTGGCGGGAAGCCAGAAGTAAGCCAAAGTATGTGTCAAAAACTGTTCGCACTGACTTTTACACACTGGATGAATAATTGCTCAGTTGAGTGAAAAAGTAAGTATTTATCTCTTCATCGCTTGCTTGGCGTTAACCTGTAAGGGTAATGCTTTTCGGCATATACTGAGGTACATGAAACGAATGCATTAATTGTAGTCCATGTGGCTAACAATAAAGTTAACGATAACGACTAATAGAATCTTTCGCAATGTTTGTCAAGAATTGAATGATTACGATAAGTAGCTTCTTTACCGATTAGGAAACGTTTTCGGAAATGTTTTTTTAATCGTTGTCTAAGTCACAGATATTAGAAGTATTTTTCCAAGACGCTCGTTTTAATTTTATAATTTTTAAAATTTTGTTTCAACGTAATTGCGATTTCTGATTTTTACTTCACGTTTGTATTTCGCGGAAGGAATGTTAGTTCTAACTGCATAACTGTTTTGAAGATCACTTAAAATTTTAATTTAAAACACTTTCCATTTACATAAGATATAAAGCGAAAAGATTCTTTGATCAGTCATTCTGCATCCAGTCACAATTTAATATAGAAACATTCGCGAAACGTTTCGAAACACGGGGACATGAAGTCAGTCTCAAGAACTATGCTATGTATCAAAGCCTCGAGTTCTATTTGAACTCAAGGTGGGAGAAGTAATCAATCATACTTCGGACAACTTTCTCTTTCGAAAATATCTATACCACGTTCTCCTTCTAAAAGCGGAGTTTCTCTTTTCTCATTTATTGTGGGTTGCTCCGTATTCTTTGCTCCGTGTTTGCTTTGCTTGCTGAAATATTAAGTTTCGGAATTACTATTTAGCTTCAGTCAATTGAATATTTACCCTATCCACTTCCATCTACTTTACAGCATAAAGAATGTATATTCGCTACCATATTTTAAACAAAATCAATATGTATAAAAGCATTCGCTTAGAGAGCCAGTGAAATCTAATAAAAAACACACGAGCTATTCGTAATGCTTCCTGCTGCGTTTTAAAAATATACATTCGAATGTACCTGCCAAAACCATAAATTCTAAGGGTATAGTAGATGAATTGTATTCCATTCGTAGAGTTACTTAAATTACAAAACATGCAACACGATGTTTGAATATCTTTTATTTTTCAGGCTGAATTACACTTTGTTGTGGAAAGGAAAAGCATTATTTCTTGGCGTTTATAAAAAGAAATCTCGAAATGCATCTAAAATTCTTCATTCTTTCGATATTTTTCTTCTAAGAAAGAAAAATTATTATTTTACATCTTTCTGTTGCGGTATCTAGGGAACATGACGAAAAATCAATACTAACGTAATAAATGTATATTCTGGTAATCAACTATTCGCAAAATGTTTTCACTAATTATTAAAAGGTATAACAAATAAGTACCATGCACGTTTTGCAAGTTGCTTGTTAAATATATGTTAATATTTACTTTCTTTTTCATACTGCCTCCAAATTCATTTTCATCTTACCGAAAGATGTTTAGAATATTTCAATCATCTCACTCACTAATTTATAATATATTACTTACCATTTATAGTTGAGCAGAGATCCAAAAGACTGAATATATAGTAAAACCTGCATATATTAACTGAGGTTATCCGAACAGACAGTCAGTTTAAAGAAATATTGGTGAAATGTAGTAATATTATCAATATCAAACCTTATCAATAATCGGTCATTTAACGGCCTTTCTATTGTGCATTACGGTAAAAAATATGGCTTACATGTGTTAAAAACGAAGCGAAGTGAACTGATAATTCATACGTAGACATGATGCAATAGCTAAAAAAGGGGGACATTTTCGGAATGGGTTAGTATAAAACGGGAATTAAATTTTAAAGATTTGATTAACGAAGATATGATTTGCAGCATAGATCCGGAGAACAATAAAAATTACAATGATGCTGAGGCTGATGATTAAACAAAAAGTGTAAAAATTAGTGATGCTGAAGTCAGTTTATTTTGATTGTGGCTAAGTGCTTAAAGGTTCTCTTTCTAAAGGAACCGATGCCTTTGTAAAAGCTTTTAAGATAAATTGGCCTATGTAGATGCTACGATTGGAGAAAAACACGAAAACTACCATGCAGCCAGGGCATTCTCCGGGATATGAACTCGGGTCGAATTACCAATTTTTAGCGGTTTAACCAATTGATCAAAATAAGCACTGAAGATCTGAACAAAGCTTTTTAATATTTAAAGTAAATGTTCTGATGCTTCTCCTACTGCTATTTAGTAAATTAAAAACTGGCATGACCATACGGTAGCTGATCGAGTCGTAAGAATATGATAAAAAGTGGTTAACTTATTTTTTTCAGGAGTGGAATGTGCATGTTATATACAAACACGTGCATGTTATATTGACAGAACCTCATCATTTTCATCAAAGATGAAATTTGGAAGGAGTTTGTGTATTCCAGTTTCTTCTTGAATATTTTTATCTCGAAGTAAAATCCGCTATAGATTATTTGTTAATTGAAAGTTTAACCCTCTCTCTCTATATATATTCTTCATATTTTTCTTTGATTTGTGCCTTCTTCGTGTTAAATTGCTTGCCAATTTTGGTAGATATGCATTCTATCTTGCACTTTTATAAATCAATTATGGCATCGTATCTTCTTTGGTAGTATTTGGCACCCGTTCGAAGAGTGCTTTTACATTGATTTTTGTTTTATCACACTTTTTTTTTTGTTTTTGGTTAATCTACATTTTCAATGCTTTCGCAATTTTGTTTTTTTCTAGAAATTTTGGTTTTTACAGTTGACTACGAATTGAAAGCTTAGCGCTGATGAGATGCAGCAAATAGGAATGATCAAAACAGTAGCATGTTTCATAGCAGTCGCAGTCAAAGAACTGAATTGAATTACAAGTTTCAGAAATGCAACTTCTTCAATAGCCGAGCTGCAATCCGCTGGTCACCGGTTATTCGACCTAGGTTTAAATCTCGGAAACTAGGTTGGCTGCAAGCTAGTTTTTATGATTTCCCCTATGTGTAAAGTGAATACGAAGCTCCTTCAGAAAGTCCATTTCGTTCTTTTATTTACTTATTTTTTGTGTTCAACCAGACTTATGGAGCTTTCTCCGAGCAATAAATATACTGTAAAATTTCTACCCGACTCCAGTTATTTTGAATACATTAGCAAGCTACTAAAAAAAAAAAAAAAAAAAAAAAAAAACAGGAACTACGACAAGATTTGTCTGTCTTTTCCTTCCAATCTCGTGATACATGAATTGTGGCCTTGCCGATTTTATTATTTGTCTTTAAAAATAATATTATCGGAATCATTTGAAACTCGGTCTCTTCAAGTGATGAGGCGAGAGTTACTTCTATTTCCTTGCCGACTGTAATTTTCCTTGGATTTTCATATTTTAAAATCTTAGAAATCAGATTTTTCAGTTTCATATCTTCGTACGTACGTAAAGTCTGTTAATGTTTTATGTCTGTCTGTATAATCCTGAAACAGCAAAGTTAATGTATTTATGCCACCAAATAAAGATACGGCTTAGAATTCAAAGTAAAATCTGGTGAGTGCGTTATCTGTAAATTTTGCAGTCGATTACAGATTAGTTATCTAAACTTGTAAAAACAGAAATATTTAAAAACTGCTATATTTACTTTATTTTATTTAAATTAATTATTTTTTTAAAATTGTTTACGGTGACGCACACAATATTATCCGCCTAAGGGAGGGATATCCCTGGAAGACTTTTAAAGGAGACTGACTCGTATCCACTTTACACATCGGATAAACCACGAAAATGTCCATGCTGTCAATCCGATCGCCGGGATGATCCTCAGACCGAACTACTACTGTTCAAGGACTTCACCTGTCGGCCGCTGGTAGGCCAACTGGAAAGTTATGAACGGCATTCTTATATAAATATTTCTTCGACATATGGATTTCGAAAGAAACGAATTCTATTCCTGAGAGGAAGTTTGCCTTTAGTGGCTAAAAAAAGTTTATATATATCTAGAAATATAGCAGTTAACTTTAATTTAGTATCAAGTTCTCTGAATCAGTTTAAAATGACTGCATATTGCAGTTTCTTGAAAAACTAACGAAGCGCTTCCAATAAAACGTGGTTGAGTTTATTTGATTATAGCATATCATTCAAGGACTATCTGTCTAAGAGGAAAGATGCCTTCATGAAGGACTCTGAAGGACACTGGCTCGCCCATGCAGCCAAACCGTTCGCCGAGATTCGAAGCGAGGACCGAACTACCAGTGTTCAGTGATTACCGCTCGACCGCTATTAAAAGTGGTATTTACAGGAAATAAAAAACACACAGCAAATTGCAACTGCTTTTACAAATTCGGAGGTACATACTTTTTTTTTAAACAAAAGCGAATAAACTAATCGATGTAAATAGGAAATTGAAAGTGTGGGAATGTAACAATATTTCACAATGCAGCAGTTTAAAAAATTATTTTTACCGAATTTCGTCGTTGAGATCAAAACATCTATCTGTAGAACAGAAGCATTTTATTTTCATTATCATGTATTCTTAGGTGAGCAGATTTATGTATTTTGTTTCTGAGAAAAATTAAAAGTTTGATGTAGATGCATCTTTCTGTTTAATTACTCGAAAAGCTGAAGTTATACTTGGACATAAACAGCGATTTCTGTCCTGAACGATTTAAGAGCGAGTGGTAAATATAATTAATTGCTTACGTACTTAAAATAGAGTTATAAGAAGGAGGAAAGTTATTGTTTCTTCATAGAAACTGAGGGCAATTATTTCCTAATGAGGCATAACAGCTATTGTATTTTTTAATAAAGTGTATTATCTACCGCAGATAATTCAAAATTGTTGATTTTCAGTTACCGTGGACTACTTCTTACTCGTGCATTACCAAAAAAATACTTTTACTTTGCAATTTAATTGACGCACGTACCTGTTGACCCCCAGTATCGTGAAATTGAACGGATAATCATTTCCTCGCTTCCCATATACCAGATGATCATTAAATTTACCCCGAAAGAGGGGAATGTTCGTCTGTAGGATACTGGGTAATGGTATTTAAAGAACTGAGCGCTGAGAAATGCCAGGAATTCAGAAATTTTATGCACAGCTGATTAAACGCGTTTGTTAGGGCGCTAAGGCTTTGATTTGATCTCTGGCACCACCAATCTCCACGAATTTAGTTCTGAGCAGCATCTGACTCATTTGTTGTAGAAAGCTATCACTAAAACCAGCATTAAATTATCGATCCCAGTCAGAATTTTGTGAATAAAGGCTTTGACAGGATTATATCACCGTATTCAGTGGTGTAGCATGAGCTGTAGTGATAGTAACTATTGTTAATATCGGGAAAATTTTATTTTCATATTTATTTATTACTAAATTTTTGGGCCTACAAGCGGCCAAGCAATAATGTGGCTGAAAAGTGGTAGTTCGGTGCAGGATTCGAAATCCGCGTAACGGGTTGGTTGCATGGACGTTTTCGTCGTTTTGCCCATGTGTTATGTGTATACGAGCCAGCTTCTTTTAAAAAGTCGTCCTCGAAGGTATTTTTCCCTTTACGCAGGTAGTCTTCGAATGCTTTGCCATAATCAAATACACCAAACCAGTCTGCTTACCTTAAGAGAGATTTGCTCATAGGAGCTACATAAGTCATGCTTGACGTTCCAAAGGAAATTCATATTTACGTTATACAAGTTCATAAAACAATATCGCTGACTCTTGAAGTTCGTTACCTGCTGTGTTTGCACAAATGTATTTTAAATGCATTTTAAAATTTTAGCAGGTCACTTTAGTTCATGATCTTGAACACTTGGAGATTTTATAATCTTAATTAAAACTGTAATTTCGTGCTAGTATCGTGTAATTCCAGTGAATGACAAATTTTGTCTAGTGTACTCAAGCAATGTGCATTAGTAATTAAAAACGAAAGTTTCCAATTAAATATTAATAACCTTTAGCATGTGAAGCATGTTTAAATTTCACAAATTAACGTAAAATGTTGGATGTTTTAGAAGTTTCATAGATTAATGTAAATGTTGGATGTTTTAGAAGTTTATAAGGATTTCAAGGAAATGTTCATGTTAGCTGGGTTTCTATTATTTGCTCACGCAAAATATTTGGAATAATGTTATAATTTTAATCTTAAAACTCTTTCAATTCTCTATACATTTACCTTCAAACTGGTGTCATTAGCATTTAAATTAATTTTTCAAATGTAGTGAGAGGCACGAAATACTGCTTTTCATAAAATGTTGCTCTTCTTTTGCACCGAGTTGTATTTAACAAAAACAGATAAGAATTAGTACTACGCATTATTTGATGATAAATAATTTATGGAAATTTCGATTTGTGATTTTTCAATGTATATAACAGCAGATTATTTACACCCACGATTCTATTAAAAATTACTAGAATACACTAATAAATAAGTAACAAAGAACTACATTTTTTCGGTTTTTTTTTGGGGGGGGGAGAACATACTAATGGAAACTGTTTGTTAAGCCAGGGAAATGCTATGATTGCTATACACAAGTTTCTTTTTCTCAAGATCTTGAACCATGATTGAAATTATTAGCACCTACTTCACAAGGAAAAAGTGAGTAAGATATACAGGAAGGGTGACTAATGATGTCGCATTTAATTTCAAATGTTTAGCTTCACCTTTTTTCTATGCAGCTAAGTGCAGATATGACTAAACGTCTTTAAAAAGAAGTGTGTACTGTTGTAGTTGTACACACACAGTGTAGTATTATTTACATTACTTTGTCACACAAAGAAAGAAGAATCATAAAAATAAAAAAATCTTGAAATCATAGAAAGAAATACAAAAAAAGAACCTTTATCATAGAAAGAAATATAAAAAAGAACCTTTATCATAGAAAGAAAGACATTTTGAAAAAATTACAAGCAAGCTACTGGATATAAATGTACTCACAATTAATACGATTACAGATGTGTGATGTACGGGATGAATTCCGGCGAGCTAACTGCCTGCATGTTTATTTTATGCACCTCTCCCCATAGGTAACGTGAATACAAGCTCGATTATCTTATGTCCTCCTCGGAAATATCCACGGTGTTTGGGAAGATAGCGCTCGTGTTCTTTGCTTGAATCAGACAGCCAACCCAATATGATGACGTTTGAATTCTTTCCAATGACAGTTAAATCAGAAGCAGCGAATTAGTATCAGGCGAAACTTGTGCAGTGTTCAGTTCTGTTTGGAGTTCAGTCCTTACGTGTAGGCCCTCACCAGTAGCCGAAAGGTTAAGACACTGATTATTGAAAGTTCGATCCGGGTTGATTCCAGGCTAGCGGAGCGGCGACGTGGTTGATTTTCGTGGTTTTCCTCCAGATGTAATATGAATATGAACGAGTTTCCTTTAGAAATACTTTCACTAATTCCTCTCTTCCCTTAGGAAAATATCCCTTGTGAGCTTTGTCGTATGCAATTATCTAATCTAATCTAACCTAACCGTTGTGGCAAAGAATACTCTGGCTGTTTACCTAAAGTGAGAAATGCCTTAGTAGAGGCTTTTCTGAAGGAACCACCTCGCATTCACGTTACTCATGGGAGCGCACCTCGTGAACATCTAATGCATTTAATACATTCGTCTGTTTCGGAAAAAAAAGTAGAACCTGCAACTATGAGCTTCCGAAAAAATTCTCTTTAAGCTTATTGACTTAAAACAATCCACTAAACACTGTTTGATGCAGAGATACTTTTTATAGTTGAACTATTTAATACCAAGTTAAAATTGGGTCAAGTGAGAGTAATTCTAAGCCCTGTATTTTTAAGAAGTACCAATGAAAATATTGAAAAAAAAAATGTTTTTTGGTAAATTCTGCAAATAAAAAAAAAAGGCAACTTTCTAAAATTAAAAAAAAAAAAAAAAAAAAAAAAAAAGGCTGTTATTTCATGTTTATTTCCATTTATGGTACTTATTTCAAAAATAAAACATAAAAGTAGTACACAATACACAGTAATATATCCAGACTTTCTCTTTTCTTATTGATTTCTTTCTTTCTTTCTCTTTTGATATTTTTTTGATCTCCCCGCCCCTCTAAATTTATACATTTTATTTGAGATTTTGAGAATTAGTAAAATTCCTCGAAAAATATGCTGAAAATCCTAAGAAGGAAATCTCTGTATATTTGGAAAATCCATAATGTGTAGTTTTATTGCCAGAATTTCATGATTTTAAAATGATATCACCGATATACGGTCACAAGTCCGAACCTCCCAAGAGATAAATACAGCAGCTTCTTTCTTCCGTAAACGATTTTGTGTTTAGCCATTTTCAATCAATCAGCGAATGTACAAAAGTAACGGTCCGTCAATAAAACAGCACAAGAACAAATGTTCAAAACAAATAAAAAAAACTGGTCGCGAGTGACTGATTTATTGCTTTGCAAGACGTCTCCGATTTATACTGATATGCCCTTTTTATATAGTGTTGTTGGAAATTTTCAGTTTTAATTCAATTTTAAATACTTCATCCGTGTGCTTTTAGGACGATCTGCTTGGAAATAATTAAAGCCTACAGGGTAAGCTACACAACCATTTCATGTTGATAAAGGAAATGTAACAATTTGACTGCTGCGAGAGATTCAGTGCTTCCACGCAGATTTAATATTTTATTACAACTCCATTAATATCGCGGTTAATAAGAACTGACGGACTTAGGTTTCGTTGTGGAAAGGGGGACTTAAAATCTGGTGATTCGAAAGTATTCTCGAGAGCTTGTCGGCAAAGAGGGTGACGAGACCCTTAGTTTCCATTTTTTGAGGTGCTCTCAGTTAAAAGTGGGATAGAGCTTAACACGTTGAGCGCGGTGCCGGTCCCTGGGGACCGGTAGTGAACTTTCCGTGTGGTCGGCGTCGGTCCCTGGTCACTGGCACTGGAATTTTCGTTTGGCTGGCGTCGGTCCGCCTGACCGACAGTATTAAAATTAAAAAATAAATATAGTCTCAATGAAATGTGATCATATTTAGTTTTAATGAAATGTATTGAAACATTCTAAACAAAAATACGGCTTAGCTCGCTGCCGGCTGAACTGAAAGGACAGCAAATTCGGCGCCGCGCTCAACGTGTTAAACAGCTAGCATTCATTTGCCTTGCTCATAATTGAACAATCCAATCACATCAAAACCTCTGCAGATTATTTAAACTCAACTGAACCCATAAAACAATGTCTTACCTTAGTTTTGTATGATAAGGAACTTGTGCACATACACATTTCACTAAAGAACTGAATATTCATATTGCATTTCAGAATATTTAAAGTCACGTTACTATAAAGTAAATTCAAATAATCTGTGACTTACACTCAAAGACTAGACCGTAATTTCCTTTCATAAGCTCGACACCGGCACAGAAACAATAACCGCTAACAACCGACATTAATTGCCGATATATGATCAACACAACAAAACAACAAACAAATAAACAAACAGAAATTGATAATGAAATAAGAAGAGATCAATGCACATTTGTCACTTTCGCAAAATTGTTCCAGGCACACGATCGGCAGTGCGAAGTATTGATGCTGGTTTAGCATCGATGCAGCGTAGGACCTATACTGAGCAGAATCGACACAACGGAGAATGGATATGGTTTGTTGTATTTCCTGAGGTGTCAGAATTTAACGAGTTTATTCCATTGTAGGCTTAAAGGATGACTTTTTTCAGTTATTATTTTCTCTCCTTATACACTCTATTTTTGAGGAATCTTTTAACTTAAGTTGTCTGTTTCGATAATAATTCTAAAGTGGTTTGCTAAATAAGAAACTAAATAAAAATATCAGTTGGAAAAAGGCTATTTTTATTAACTCGTTGCTGTTCTGCTTTAAGAATTTATCTTAAAACCATTTCACTCTCTGCGTCCATGTAGAAATAAGTTTAATAGGATGGTTTGATTTTGGATTGAAAGCAAAGTTAAGATATCCTATTATTTTGTACTTTTTCTGCCAGTAGGTAAATAAAAACATATATGCATACATATGTTACATTAGTGAATTTACTTTATATTAAATATTAAATAATTGCATAAACACTAAACAGACTGAGCGGTTTTTTTTTTTTTTTTTTTTTTTTTTTTTTTAAATTAGGAATAAACTGAGAAAAGCTTGCATAGATCAGTGGCCAGAGCACTCGTGTGCAGTCCAAAAGTTCTTGAATTCAAACCCAATATAAGAAAAAATAATTCATGATGGTTTTTTGATAATTTGGTTTATTTATATTTTTAATAAAGGATCTTAATTTATATTTTTTCCCCTAATGGAGAAGCTCTGCGTGCAAAAAGGAACTAAAATAAAAGCTAACATTAGCTTGACATGTCAAAAAATAGACGGTTACTTAAGTTATTTTAGTTGGTTACTTAAGTCATTTAATTAAGGCAAAATTCGTGAAAGCTATCTGCTTTGAAAAAGAACTGCTTTCCACTGTATTACAAATATGTAAGAAGATCAATTTCTCATTTATGTTAGGAGTAGAATAAATCACTTTAAAAATCTGCATTGAGCACAAAAATCAAAAATTTGCGAAGTAATGAGTACTGATCGCTCTTCGTTCTGTGTTCAGCTAAAAGAAAAATATCATGTTACCACAAATAAGAAAACGATTTCTTCGTATAAATTTGTAACTAAAATCAAAGCAAGGTGATTGATGTTGCATAAGTTTGTCATTTAAGTCAATTACATGGTAATATACTTTTAAGCTATAATTAGTTAATTACACTTAAGTAGTAAAGGGGGACATAAATTTCAGTTCCTTTATTATGAGCAATTTATTTAATGTTGCCTTGCAGTAAGAAAACGTATGCGGCATTAATTAACTAATAATGGTATTGTTAATAAAATAAAAAATAAAAATATACCCTGTTACATAAAGTTGGCAGAAAGTTTGTGTTTGATATTGAGAGGAAGGACATCCTTCTCATTTATGTGAATATTTTATGAGAAAGTAGATTGTGATAAGCAATCTTGAGTCTAAAGTAGCCTACGGTACAATTCCTTTAGTTTTATTTCTACAAATAACGCATGTTTAATATATGATTTGCTAATAGTCTCAAATATAAAAATAAAAGTCCAAGGTGTATGTACTAGTTTTCTATTTCTCCAGTTACACTCATAAGTTGCTAAAGCTGTATCAGGCGATTAAATGGAAGATTTTAGTAAATATCCTTTTAAAATTAATGCTTTCCGTGATGAACAGGACATTGTTGAAAAAAAGTGGTTTGCTTGGTTTGTATTAACTGTAGCAATATGCGAAACGTAAGCGTTGGAAGTCTGAAACGTCCTGAAATCGAAAGCGTGTAAACCTTAAGCGATAATATCCTTTCGAAGATTGATGTTTCTGGATTTCCTTTTTACATGTTAAAGAAAGCCCTAGTTTATTGAAAAATATTTAGATCAGAACTGAACAGTTTATTGAAAAATATTTAGATCAGGTATTTAGCGGGGCGGGAACATTCATTGCAATGTATACTATCATTGAAAATACGTGAGTGTAAATATACTTAATGGAAGGCACTGTATATATATTGGTGTTCAAAATTAAGGGAATAAACTCTTTTTTTCGAATTTCTAAAAAAAAAGTTCTAAACTAAAACCGAAAACTATGTGTCAAAGAACAGTGTAAAACTCTGATGTCGAATAAGTTATCCCGTACTCACATATATGTTGGTGACGCTGGGTCACTGGTAGGTATGATAAGCTGTCGTTTGTTGTTCCGCTCTTATTTCCTTCCTGCACAACGGCAATAATCATTGCACTTATCTTAAAGTTTTGTTAAACTTATTAAGTGCAGTAGAATGAGTTTACTAACGTTTAGAAGACGAATTTAGGCAGATTAAAAGCAGGACAATTCCAAGTTCAAGTTGCAAGAGAGCTGTATGTATTGCTTAATGTCATCTGCAAATTGTAAAACAGCTTCAAAACATGGGAGGTGTGAGGAAGGGCGTCGAAGATGATGATGCTCTGTGAAGTAGGGTAATTTGTAACTTGAAGTGCGAGCTCAGATGATAATGGGAAATGATTTCCTATGAATTGAATCGGTATTTATCACTTTGCGCTAAACGTCTGACGTTTGCTACAGCACGTAGCTTCATTTTTACTTCTGTCCTGCCTCTGGAACCTTAGATTCGAGGATTAGTGCGAGAGATCACACCCTTTTTGCTACCACTCAAAGATACGATCTGTTACAAAACCAGGCGACTTCTCGCACAGGCGCGAAGAAATAGCACGCATTGGGAAAGGGTTAAATTGCCCCTTTTATTTAATTAAACTCTTTAACAAAAATGCATGTACTTCGTGCTCAAAGTAACAGCGACTACTTGCGGTGGGAACTTAAGTATAAATTTAAATAACAAAGAGTAGTGCTAGACTACTTAAGACTAGCAGGCTGACTCAGCAGCACGCATCGGTGAATAAACTTTAACTAAACGGCCAGAAGGCGTATCAGCAACTCAGAGTAACAGCAGAAAGGAGAGAACAGCAATGTGCGCTAAGTTAGCGAAATCACGGTCTGACTAACTTTCTCTTTTCGCCCGTTTAAATACCCTTCTTCACTTTAACTTAATTTGCATCCTGGTGAAGAAATGCGAGGGAAAATTGAGGAGTTCAGAAAAGATAACAAAAATTAGAATAATTGGTTATTCAAAATAAGGGAAACTCGACAAGTATTTTCCCGAAACCTTTATGAGTAAGGACGTTTTACCAGAAGAGCTAGTACTTGCATCGCGCTTAGTGCCTCCACAAGATAGCGAGTGCAGAACATTATTTGGATTCCACTTCAGTGGCTTCAAGCGACACACCCTAGAACTAACTCAGGGGGTGCTGGTTCAAGTTATCTTTAACGACGATTCAACCTGATTCTCGACGTATCTTCATCTGGAGAGAAACTTTAACCCGACACCATTCCATTCAATATCAGGAAAAGGGTCTCTGTTGTGGCGGAGGTGTCATGATCTGCGTAGCCATGATGTTGAATGCCCGAAAACCACTCCAAATGCTTGATAGAGACTTTCTGACTATTTAGTAGCTCTCTTAGAAGGATTTTTCTTTCTATATCTATGTGTTTCTTTACGGAGGTTCTGTTAGCCCTTTTTATGGACGACAGTGCTTGTCCAAATAAAGTAAAGCTAGCGGAAGAAAAATCTTCAAAGTGAGTATGTTTAGAGTATGAATTGGCCAGCCAGATCTCCATACTTGAAACCATATGTACATGTTTTTAACGCCCTTGGTAGGGCAACCACCTGAGCCGTATTCGACAACCGCCTCCGAGAACAGATCAGGAGCTAAAAACAGCTTTGGTATAAGACTGGGTGTAGTTGCCTTAGTGACTCATCAACAGACTCATATTTATTTGTTATAGGTGACCAGTTACTCTCATTTTAGACACCATCTTGTTACTCCATTAGTGGACATTCCTGCTTTCACGAAGATTGCTCTCGAACATTATTGAGTATATTCACTATTGTATGATACAAACTGCTATCTAATGATTCCATATTAAATTCTGTATCACATCAAACTCATATTGTATTCATTACGTATTCTATATCAAACTCAAGATCTTATCCAATTTACATCGTATTACATATCAACTTCTAGATCCTATCAAATTAATATCGTATTCCTTATCCAATTCTGTATCATATCTCTGTATCTGTATAAAATTTCGTCACATTGTTTGGTATTTTTTGAAAAATAAATAAAAAACATTGTTCTCTTAATTTTGGACATTCATAAAATATTTTAAAAGAAATATGATTTACTCTTTAGCAGTAATTTGAATTAATGAATAATTTTCAGCAACATAATTTCAACACTTAATTTTGCTGCTCAAGTTTTTGATTATTTAATCACAGCGAGGCATTACAGCAATAGCTTTAGGTAGGGGTGGCATACCAAAAGTAGTATTACTGCGATAAACTTCCTAATAGCATTTATGAATGCTATTGGGGATCTTGCTCTCTTAAGCAATTAAATTTTAAAATTAAATTTAAAATTATTCTTTTTCTAATTCCTGAGAAGTCCAACAAGGAAGAGAGCATTTTGAGTGCATTACAAAGCATTTTAATAACGTAATATCTTCTATTGGAAACAAAAGCCTTTCATCGAAAATAATTCTTTGTTTAAATTAGTTCGTCGCAAAGTTTGAGAAAATCTTTCTGCTGTTTTAATGTTTGGAACCTCTTAAGTCTTTCCTAAAGAAAAAGGTAAATTCCTCAATGGTTAGTTAAATCCAAATATTACGCCTCTGGAAAGATTAGGATTCCTTAATTCTAGTTTACTTAGAACTGCTCTCACAAGTCTTCATTAAAAATTGCCTTTCCCACATCGTATTTCTTTCGCCCACTTCCCGTCGCATTTAAGTGTAGGGGGCTGTTCTTGAGAGGGTAATTTATAGTCCCTACGGACCTTTGCAGATCTCCCTCCCGCGTTCAACGCATTGGGCCTCTCACACTGATGGCCTTAAGGAGTTTCGAAGCCCTAAGGACTCATGTTCTCTATTCTCAACTTTTCTCTTTTCCTTCAAGTTTCTGGAAAGTGCTGTTTTGTTCTGGTGCAGCGAGTTTCCATTTTTGCATCACGGAATTTCATGGCAACGATTTCTTTCAATTCGTAAATCTACACATTTCACCTTCATTTGCAATAATCTTTATTTTCTGTACGAAGAAAAGGAAAACATATAAAAATTTTCAAATTCTGTATCGAGTGTAAGTCTACATTTTCATCATTTCTGAATTTGAAATTTTTGATACGCATTTAATTTTTCATTTGACATTTCTTTCTTTATATATATACACATAATTAAGAGATCATTAATATAATTAAATCATTCAAAAGTAGCAAACCTACTAACAAGAAAAATAATATTTAAAACAGAAATCAAAATTGAAGCAAAAATAAAACATCATAAGTGCAAAATTAAATGATAAATAAGGGTTGAAAATTTTTAACAGAGCTACGTTTGAGCATGTGTAGCCTATTGGGCATGTGCAGTATATATAAATACATTATGTAAATAAACTAAATTCAAATCGTATTGAAATAGCAATAATAAATTGGAAATATAACATTTTTATAAATGCAAAAATACTATATTGAAAATAGCTGATAAACGAGATCTGCTACAGTATCCCCAGACAAACCAATGTGTGTAAAACAAATGTCGTACTATTATTACCACAATAAAACATTCCGTAAAATTCTAAAGGCAAATAGATTCATTCTACATTTCCTTGCACATCTTCATCGGGGGGGGGTGTATAGAGAGAAATAAAAGAAAAGGATAGTTTGTGAACTTACAACTTTGGTATAAGACTGGATGTAGTTGCCTTAGTGACTCATCAACAGATTCATATTTATTTGTTATAGGTGACCAGTTACTCTCATTTTAGACACCAAACGTAGACACAATTGTAGACACCAAACGGACAAATACGTATGTACGAAATAAATCTTAAATTACGAAACTATAAATTAAAGCAATGTAATAAATCTGCTATTAATATGTTTCCATAACTCTGTATAAGCTTGTACTTCTTGTGTGCTTATCCGTTATGCATTCATCCATTTATATATGTGCCGTTTTGCGCATGTATATGACACATAGAAAAATTTGTAATGACATTTTTGTGGTATTTGCATATGTGTTATATCTACTAGTTATTAGAGGTTATTATATTTTTTGGGGGGTGACAAGAAAAATTTAGCATTTTGCATGGAATTATTATTACTTACTAACTCATATAAAATGCAAGTGCTATTCATTTTATAAGGAATTTTCACCTTATCCACTGCGTGCTCTTGGTAGTTGGTAACATGTGTGGCTAGTTATTGGAAGATACAGATTTTGAATTTCGGTGAGGGCGTACCTGATTTCTCTTATTTCATGGTTTCTAAAAATTGTAAGGCTAATTTAACTTCTCAGGAGAACTCTCCTTCTACAGCAAATCTTAAGCTATAAACTATTATTTATTTTTAATGTATTATCAGAACTAACTTCAAATCTTAAAATAATTTACCTTTTTTATTTCTCTCCCCCCCTCGAAAACGAAACGATTCATTAAACGTATAAAATGATTCATTTAAGACATGTAGTGGTTTAATGTATATTACATTAAATATATAATAATAATTATTATTATCATTATAGCAACTTAAAACAGTTACAAAACATAAAAGCACTTTGATTCCTTAAAAGTTTCTGCATGTTTACTTTTATAGAGAAGCTCAAATATTTTCAGCAACAATCTGTATTTCTTATTTTAAGCACACTAAAAAAGATAATTTGGTAAATTGTATTAGCAATAAAGTGTTATTTTAACCTTATTCCATGTATGAATGTGAAACAAAAAATTTTTCCCTGTAATTGTTTTTTTCTGTTTATTCATCGTTAACTTTTTCCCCCCAACCTGTGACAGTAATCCGCAGGAAAAGGTGCGTAGCTAAGTAACCAAATATAGTTAACGAATAAAAGCTACTGTTTGCATGTCAAGTGTACATAAATAACGCATAGGAAGCGAATAACATATTGCAAATTCGATGTCTTTAAGTCTGTGAGAGACTTATATTTTACTTATTATAGAATTTTTAAAAGGAACGGTTCTCTGTCTAATTTTAAACAAGCGATAAAAATGTGTTTCCTGGTCACAAACTACTCCACCTAACAGCTGGAAGCTCAACAGCTGATTAAACAGCTCTTAATACAGACAAACAACGCAATAAATTCTTTTTAACAGCCTTTTTCTTTTTAATGATTATCCTCTCATTCCAAACATTTCGTAGTTATGAATTCATGCTCATATATTAGTGCCTAAATCATGACATTTTGGTATTTAAGTAAGTATTGTTGTGCACGTATAATATTGCTTTTGTATGCAGCGAGGAACGTTAGCAAAGGAAATCGAATCAAGGTAAGCTTTTTTTATAAATGCATGACCTCAATATTGTCTTCCGAAACTTCTTATTTAAGGTAGCATCGATTTTTAATATTGGTGCATGATCCATAGTGCAGTCAAAATCGAGGTTTATCGCAAATTTATTAGCCGTCAAGGCGTGTGTAATTATGATAGGCTTCCCCTTTCTGACGTATAAGAATCTTTATGGATAAAGACGCAGATGCGTGTGAGGAGAAAGAATTGAGATAGTAGATCGTAATTTTTTTGCTGAATATTATTTTGCTCTTTCATCTTATTATATACAGGTAAGTTGAGCGTTAATGTTTTAGACTGAAGTACCTATTGCATAATGTATCTTTTTTTACAAGCTTATGAGTTCCTTTATCTTTAAAATGATTGGTTAAATATTCAAAAGCAGTGGTTCTCATGGACTATCTACATGTATTAAAGAGCGCATGTTGATTTTTAATAATTAAGAAAAATTAAATAAGAACAAACTTCAGGTTGTTTCCATGGACATGCACAATCCTTCATACTGATTATAAAAATGAAATTCAGTTTTCTACTACGTATTATTGGTTTTCCGAACAGAGATAATTTATTTAAATCCTCTTAGTACTAATGCATGCTGTTAGTTACATTTGTGAATATTTAACGTCATATAAATTACGAGATTCCTTATTCGTTCTGCCCACATTAGCCTATTTTTCAACCCCCGAAAAGCTGTTTCAGCAAATAAGTTACGCTATAGATTAAATGATTATATCGGTAATTCCTTAAAGATAGTATTTAAAACAATAAATATTGTTGAAGAGATTAGCGAAGCTTTAAAAAAAGAGAAGGGGTAGCAACTTTCTTTATCGATACAGAAAACGCATTCGATGAAGTATGAAGTTATGTTATTTACAAAATGGCAGACATAGCATGTCCACCTGTACTTATGATCTATAACTATATCAGCAATAGCAACTGCTGCGTCCCCCAATATCATATTTTTCAATGCATTTCAGATTTAAAGTATATAAATAAATTCGAACAACGGAAGCATCTTTCAAATTTGTATCAAACTTTAACAAAGGAAAATGAATTTTGATTTCACTTAAGTCTTAATACTTAAGGTGATTAAAAAAAACCCATTCCTGTTACACTGGATTTAATTAAAATTTAATAATACTTTTACGTTTCACTCCTCAAGATAAATATTGACTATCATAATTGACTTGAAAACTAGAATGCCCTATTTATTAATTAATATCTAGCGGATCAATGAAGGCAGTATATTCTTTGTTATTCTTATTTAAATAAATTCTTCGGACTGCTTCTCCATTGGTATTAATAGAAATATTTTATAAATCTGTAAATTAATACCCGCAAATGGATTGTAATTCAATTAAAAAAAATGTTTTTCTTTAAATAAAATTTATTTTTAATAGCTTAAAGAAGCAGCGAAGGAAACAAGATTGATAACTGATTAATGAATCCATCATTTAGTATAAAAGTTTAACTATGTAAAATTACTTAGCTAATTCTCATAGCGCACAATTAATCAGCTTTGAGATGAATAGGTTTTTTTAATGTCGCGATCTGCTCTAAAGCATCGGTGCTTTTAATTACGAGACACTAGAATTTTAAAATTAGCTTTTTTAACTAATAACTGTAGCTGATGTAAGTTTAATTGGTAATTAAATGACTCAGACTGAAATGATGGGGAATTGCTTAGAGGCACCACTATAACCGCCAGCTTTGCTTTCTATATGAGGGTATTAAATATTTATTTAACGAACAGCTATAAAATGTCAGAATTTTTTTTAAAAATGTTAGTTTTTAAATAATTGTAATATAAGATTTTAATTAATAGCTGTATTAATAAGTGTGCGAAGCTGCAAGAAAGCTCAGCTGCATGAAAATATTTTTTTTATAAGTTAAGTATATTTTAGAAACTTTGGAAGCGTTTGCCGTCGTACAGGTTCAGCTGCTAAAGAGAAAATAAAAATTGGTTAGCAATTAAATTATTGAAAACAGAGAAAGGATTCGAAATTTTGGGTAATTTCCTATTAGTAGCTATTGTTTTACTACTATGATTGGAGGATGTATCCGATCCGAGTAATTTCGTGTTATCATTTAAAATATTTTAGTTTTCCACATTATTTCGTGTTATAAAAATGCTATAATAGTAATTATAAGCTGATGTTCAGTATCATGCCGTTTAAAGTACAGTATTATTAAGCATATTTTTGTCTACCTGAATTAGAAAACAATACATGTAAAATTTTTAATAACTTATGGGGTATATGAATTATTTCAAACCTGTTTTTCAGACAGGATTGTATTAACATGAGATTCAACTTTGAAAATCTGTTTAGTCGAAAGATTTGGTCTTTAATTAATATTTATTTTAATTTTAGATTAGTGAGATCCTGCATGTATATAATTCTTAAAAAAAAAAGAAAGATGATAGCATTATATTTTATGGGTACATTTGAAGAAATTTCATATGTATAAAAATAGCTTAAAATTAAGAATAGTGAAAATAAAAATAATGAATATGGGTCAGGAAAAGTATTTTTCATAAAATAATAAAACAAGAAGTAAAACATAAAGACGGAGGGAACAGAGACTTGCAGAATGCGCCATATATGTTAAAAATAAAAACGCTCATTGTGTTTCATAAGATAAATTTTAGCCAAAAATTAAAAAAAAAAAAATAATAATAAATATCTATGCATATTTTCTGCGAATTCCAGTAAACTTGTTTTTTCCGTAATATAATGAAATTTCTGAAACTGTTGAAGAGAATTTTACGCTATTACACGTTTAGCCACGTAGAACTGTTACTTGAGAACCACTGCTGAAGTTAATATGATTTATCCGCATTAATAATCCCCAATATAACTTATGGGGCTGAAAATATTTTCTTTGAATTATTAAATGAGTTAAGATTCTTTTTGAGCCGCATAATCAAAGCAAACTCAGTAACAACTACTCTTCACGTTGCAGTTTTAGGAGTCAAAAGACAAAACCATTTGGTGAAATAATTTTTGAGCTGAAATGTATTGACAACTAGATGGTGCCCCATTCACGGTCCTTCAGAAGCTTGTAACTACGGTAAGCTATTTCTCACATTTTTCAATACATGTGAAATTTTTTTTTAGTTGAATGTGTGGTATTTTGTAAGATTTGTTATGTTGTTGCGTATGTATTATTATATTTAAAAAAGTAATTTTATGCTTTGTTTCTGATCTACTCCAACTTTTTAACTGAGACATAAGTTTCGAAATATTCGGTCATAGGACAATTTTACAAACAGATGACATTAGGTAAGATTTCTCATTTTTATTTTCACAGTCAGCTGTGGATTTTTTTCTTGCCGGGGCTTTCGGTAAGTATGTCATCTTTGTTTGATAGTGCTTTCAATCTTTTTTTTTTTTTTTTTTCTTCCTTCTTCTTTCTCTTCTATAAGAGCAATGCTTTCATCGAGGAGAGAAAAGAATTAATTTCCAAGACAGAAAAAAAAAAAAAAAAAAAAAAAAAAAAGTGTTTTTACTAATTCCAAAGAGAAGGAATTCCATTCGTGTTTAACATTTCCAAATGTGATACGAATAATTTTTTTTTTCCTTTTTTAAGAAAATGTAAGGAATGTTTAAACGGTTTCATAGTTCTGTACGTAAAAATTGTAAGTATGTATTAAAAATAATACACTAAAATTGTTTCTGAGACAATTATGCACTTTTGAAGTAATATGCTTATATACTTTTGAAGTATTTTTTAAATTGATGTACAGAATTTTCATGTATATAAATGTAAATAAAAGAGCGAAAAAATTGAAGCTGTGTTACGCGTGTTTAATAAATTCAACCTGAAGTGGGAAGAAGATAATATATGTAACGAGAATTCAGCAATGTATACGTAAATGAAAATTTTTATGCATTTTGAACTTTTATATTTACTTAAAAACTACATTCCTGATAATGAAATAATCTTTAAACATTAAAAGAATTTTAGTTCGTTTTTTTATCGCTGTCATACAAATTTCTTTACGCTAAGTAAGATTAATATTTGATTCTTTGATCGACAGCTTGGTGTTAGTTGCATATTATTATTTAAATATATTTCAATGAAGGTTTTTTTAGGACATATTTACAAAATTTGATCTGTTTGTAGTTTTTTAGTATTAATTGAACTGTTTGAAAATTTATTAGCAATATAATCTATGTAGTACTTTTCCAACTGTTAAAAAGCATCATTAATATTTTTTTCGTAGATCATTAATAATCTTACGGGACAGACATTTTTAGTTGTATTAGGCAGCGAAATTTGATTTATGTATAAAAGATAAGAAAATTTTTTTGCAATTGGAATACATACATGAGATGAACTGTAGGTCGAAAAATTTATCGAGAGCTAACAAAACTCTGAAAATTTTTTGAAGTTCATAGTTATCCGATTCTGACAAATACTCTTGAGTGCGTTGCCATAATAAATATATAAACTTACTCTGCAAAGAATGGCAACATCTCGCAAAGTCGTATGTCCTTTTAAATTAATCCAGGCTCTGAAGCACGAATCTTTTATCTTTTTATAATAATGCTTTTTTTGCGTTTCATTATTTGTATTTTAATCTTAAAATGAACTCGCTTAAAATAACAGACTAAAAGGAAATTCATTGCGATTGGCAATTAAATTATGTATTGTTTCTTTGTAATAAACCCAATTATATCGCATTTTAAAGCATTTCATTTTTGTGGTTAGATAAAGCAATTAGATATTTCAAAAACTATGGTATACATTGGTATGCATCTGTCTGAAGTTCTTTAGTAGCTGTCTTTTAAAGCTACACAAAACTTAATGATGAGTTCCAACAAGGAAATGGTCTCGCAAACTGGCATTTTAGTTTTGAAAAAGCTGTAATTAAATTGAGCTCTTTAATAACTTTAAAGCTGTGACCAAAATATTATTAATGGTTAGAATTTTTGAAAGACGATAGGAAGGAGTGTTCTTGCTTATCATAAAAATGCTTAAAATGAGGTTAGGAAGTTCCATTGAAAAGACCAAAATATTTATACAATAATGTTTTTATATAAAATTATATTCAGCCAAGAGAAACCATAATAAGTTTTTAGAAAAAGAAAAAAGTTACCTGAAGCACTTGCTTTACCTTCTTAAAGTGGCAAAAGGTGATATATGAATGAAATGAGGGGATATTTCATGAACAGGCCGAACCGGGAAACAAATTTATAAATCTTACCCTGTAAGGCTGAAATGTGAATAAAACTGTCAAGGCTAAATTGGGATTGGCTGACCCCGCTACAGATATTTCTGACATCAAATTATATCCAGTATTGAGAATATGGGCGAAAAGAAATGACACAGCGTCAGGGTCGCTAGCGCCAGGGCAAATGTGGCTGCACCGGGCGGCGAAATTAGCGGGGCAAACTGTCTAGTGTCAGCACTTCGCAGCATCTTGATCAGATTTCAGATTCAGTGTTCACATCCAAGAGATTAGCCTTCATTTGCAAAATGCAGTCTGATGAACCATAAATCGTTTGCGAACCCATACGAGCCCGAAGACATTCGTGATCACGCATCTTAAACGGCAGCTGACTAATGTACTATGTTTTTACCAAGGTATAAATCTTATGTCCTGCTTGTTTATGTTATTAAATTTTTATTCATAGAAACCTGTTAACTCGTTCGCTGCCAAAGCTGATCAAGTCCATTCACACGCGTAAGATCCTATCTGCATTTTTATGATTTTAAATTAGTAGTTCAAAGGGGCGATTTGCTAGACGGACTATTAATTTCATTTTGGCATATTTCGTTGATTCGCTATAAGCGGCGAATCACTTTTTAAATTGTTGTCTCTAAATATTAGAGCCCTGTGTTATATTTAAAGAAATAATAATAAATAATGAAGAATCTGCATAAATGTAGGTGTGTTTCTCGCATTGTGATAAAACAACGGTAAGTAGAGCTATCAAATTTTGAATAATGTAATCCTCCACCGAATATGGGCACCTGGAAGCTCGAATTTGGAATTTATTTTATTATATTTTGTACACTTTAACGAATATTTGATTAACAAACTCAACGATTCCAAAGCGAGCAGTGGCAACACTGTACGGGGCCAAAAAAATTATCTCCATCGCGCGAGACTGTGTATCGGAAATTCTAAAGATATGCTTATTTAAAAATTATTTTGCGATATTGCTGTTGATTTGAATTTTATGGTTTAAGTGCGAAGAAAATAATTTATAAGTAATAAATAAAGCTAACTCTCAAAACGTTTAAAAAAAAGCCCCTTTGGACGTAATGTAAAATCTGAAGCTTTCAGATTTTTTTTTTTTTTCTGCTTTATTATTTAAATACAGGCATAATGGATTACTTTTAGTAGTAACTAAATTCACACGCGTGCCTAGTTGGCATATGAAATAATATTTCTGCTCTCAGCGGCAAGTGCTAGATGAACAATACTCACCCTATCTAGACATTCGCACAAAACTCCTCCGTTGCGACAAGTTATTTTTTAACAGCCTTACATGAGTCACCGAACAAGAACTCGAGCAGTCTGCTTATAATGTTTTCTAAATGAATGAATCAAAGAAAAAGATGATTTTGCATTCTAAACATTTAGTTATGTTTTTTTTTAAAGAAATGATCCAAGTGATTATTAAGTTCTTCCTGCACGCCAAATTCCTAAGCATTGACTGCATTTTCTACGCCAATACTCGCAATACTCGTTCATTTAGATAACGCGATCGATAACGAGTTATCTCGTATCTGGCAAGTCAACCCAGTTTGCCAACTATGAGTATTCTTGTAGATGTCAGCAAACATGTTAATCGGTGTATCACCATATATAAACGATATGAAGGCACTAATGTATTCAACCGCACAGAAAGGCCACATCCTCAGGTCATTTGTATAAAGATGGACTCTAAGATTCCATCACACAAATCTGAATGAAAATATAAGTTCATATGGAGTAAATTATTCACTTGAAATCTATAATTCTTTGTAATTATTCTATATAAAAGTAATTATTTTAACAAAGCATGCATGTACACGTTATTTCGTTTAGTTTTATTTTTTAATTTTGTATTTTAACTCCTATCCCAGATTCATTTTATTTATTTATTTTTTGAATAAGTATCAACGTTTCCAAACGTCTAAAAGTAATGCACAGGATATATTTTCATATCTACTCTTGCGTACAACATAACTTAAAATATGAAATGTGTTTTCTTCCCCACTGCTTCGCTAGACTCATTTCTTTCCTGCAGTTTGCGTATCTCTGCAGCTGGGCAGTCCACAGAATATTTTTACAACTATTTTTCATACCTGCAGACGTTTTCCTTCCAAAGGTAGTTTTTCATATTTTTCCACGGAGTACCCGTGAGCATTTTCTGTTTAGAATACTTTTTCGGTTCCTTTGAGCCTGTAAAAAAGGTATTAAAAAAATGAAGTAATAGACGATCATATTTTTCGAGGAATGGATGGAAAAATCACACATACACACATATAACAGGAAGTTGAGAGTCGTAATTCATTTTTCTCTGAGAAATAGCTGCAGAATTCCTGATAAGAATTTCCTCCATTCCGAAATAACAATTATTTTCTGACACTTAAAAACTTCAATCTGCTTTCCAAAGCAGGTTTCTAAAACTTTTTCCCATTTCTGTAATTTGAAAGAGAAATAGCACTACACAAATAACACGGAGGAATTCGCAAAGATAATAAACAAGAACTTTATTCACAATATTTGGAATAAATCTCTTTATATATTGACGAAAACAAAATAAATGTGGGCTTTAGAGAGAATGCGCACGTGCTTAAGAACAGAATTTCTCCTAACTTCATAATAAGAGCAATCTTTTTCACTATACTCTATTAATCCAACAATGAGAAGCATTCTGCTATTGAAATAACTATCTAAAGTTTTAAATTACTTCAAACTATTCCAAAACTATTATCTGCAAGAGAGGCACGCCATTTAGAAATTATTTTTGTTTCTTGAAAAAGGGATATCCCTGCTATTTTCCTTTGAAATGCATAAATGTTTTATATAAAAAAAGATCAATCTAAATTGAATGTTATTTAATTATGGGGAAAAATCTAAAACTTTTTATGATGTAAACAATCATTTAAGAAACAGAACAAAAGAAATAATCTCTCAAGGTGACTCTCCTCCGAAAAAGACCTATTAGTTTCCTAGCAAACTGATTCTGATATTTGGAAGGGACTTAGCCAAAGCTCCCTGAATCTATCCTCAGGGGGCTTTTAAGTAACTCCAATATCAATAACTAATTAGGCAGATATTCAATAAAATTCAGGCAGAAATATAATATGGGGGAGTCCAACTTGGATTGCTTTGATTTCAACGAAAATGTATGATTTCGAAATAATCGGATGTTTTCTACAAGAAGGTTCAAGTGATAGCATATAGCCCAAACTTCCTTCCCACCTGACCCCTGCTACGGGCGTTTAATTCCCCACTGTGTTCCCATCTCATGGCAATTGTCATTCGTCGTTTGGTTTCAAAATTACTTCCCTCTCAATCAACGGATAATCGTTTAACTTTTAATTGATACCTCGTCATCCAAATTATTTCAGACTAGTCTCCATAGAGGAGGTCGTCTTTCTGAGTTGCATATACTGGATCGACACTATGTAGGACAGATATGGCAGAGCACCGAACCCGGCATATGATAGACGCTAGTTATCAATTTATGATTCACAAGATAAATAGAAAATTTATTAATTTATTAATAATTTATTAATAAGAGTAATTTATAATAAGATTATTATTAATAAGATTTATTAATAAGAGTAATTTATTAATAAGAGAATTATTGCCTAATTTTAACGTTCACAGATTTGTCATAGGCATGCAATCGAAACTGCGTATGGTCAACATCGGCATAGTATCTACAGAGTGCGAGAACAACGCAGGTACGCAATGGCTATTGCATAACAGCACATAATGGAGAGAATAATAATTTGATAAAAATGATTGTTTTTTATATTATCTGCATAGGTTTGATACTGGCATAGCACCGACAGGGGCAGAATCTAAACCGGTTTTTGACTGCCTTGTCAATCCTATGTCGGGAAAGAAGTTGTCGGCTCTGTGCAGTGTCTGTCCTGCACCACATTCCCATACGCTTTGCGCACTAAATACTTTCACAAAATGTAAAAACATCAAGTATCTTGCATGACATGAGTTTGTTTTTAAAATAATTTTATTATAGGCCTTGAATTAGAATATCATATGGTTTATATATAAAAATGAAATAAAGAATAAAATAAAATGCTAGCTAAAAAGCTGATGTTAGAAAGAATAGGCTGTTACCTGTCCGGCGTGAAAAATTAAGCAAACATGTTCTTAAGTGGCAGGCAGCCATTTATGGGAACGGGGAAAAGCCAACCAATCTGCCACGTACCAAAATCGGAAGATAACTGCCGATATTCAGTTACGTTATCCACACGGGCATTGTTGTGTCCTTGTCAATTAAATGGGATTTTTTTAAAAAATTAACTATTAATAGCATTTGTAGAGACATTAGGTTATTTCGAAGCAGGAGACACGAAAAATGAGCAAGGCCCTAGCCGGGACTAGAACCACGGACATCTCGAATACGCGCCGAGTGTGCTGACTGCTACACCACAAAGGCATGCCAAGAAGGCGGGAGAAATAACTTATAATATGTTTTTTAAAAGTTTACTATACATTATTAAAAGTTTTTATTTAAATATTAATAGTTTGAATAAAAATTTATTAGTGTAGATTTTTAGAACATTAATTTAATTACTAAAACATTTTTACATACATGTAACTTTTATTACTTATTTATTGAAACATTTAAGAACAACATTCATTAATTGTGCTGTTGAGGTGTTTTTCCTATATTTTGTTATCTTATGGGGAAAAATAGCGTGCAGTTTTATCAAATAGCTCTATATTTGTTGAATGCAATATACATGTATATAATATTTTTTTTTCCCTCGGCAAACTTGACTTTTTCTATACAAAAATATAGCAAAGAAAATCTTAGTTCCAAATTTTTTAGTAGTTAAATGTTATAATCATATTTTTATTTTTCTTCAGACGGATTGCCAACAGTTTTACTATTTGAGAAAACTGATTTTTTTCTCAAGCTTTTAGAGTTGAGTCTGTTTAATATAGATAAACAACTCAAATGAAATAATAACGAATCCACCACTAATGTGAAAGATATTAACGCCTCAAGATTTCATTCATTGGAAGCCTTTTGTTGAATTCGACTGAACTTATTATTAATACATATTTATGAAATTACATGCATGCAGCCATTATAATCATCCTTTTCCAAAAACGTTTGCATCATTTATACTAAACTATACATGACCATATGTCCACGTATCACTGCAGTAAGAAATGTAATCTTACACATGACATGAATCAATAGTGCTGAAATCGTTATCCAACGTTAAAACATACGCAAACAGTATGAAGATGTACTGACTATCGAACCCAAGCTGTACCTAAGTGTTGTCTAGCCAAAGAATATGTATTAAGAATATGTATGTAAGCAGAGGAGAAATGACGTCATCCAAAGGCGTAACCAATCACAAGAATGAACGATCAAACCCGAACAGCGCTAAGGCATGTTATGGTACTGGAGGAATGATGTCATCAAAATCGTATCCAATCATCAGCATCAACGATCAAACGAAACGGCGCGAAGGCGTTTTGTATAGCAGAGGAGGAATGATGTCATTGGAAAGTATATCCAATCACAGGGAAGGATGTTTTCCCCCCTGCGTTAGCTGCGCGGTACGGTCTACTTAAATGCTCCCTCGTCCCTTTAAAGTCACAACTCAACTGTTGTTCTGCAGATTTCTCTTTAGGAATGCAATGGAATGAAAAATAATTTGTTATCACTATAACTCCATTGCTTCCTGCGTTTGAATGTTCTCTACAACTACTTTGAATAAAATATTTCTGCAAATCAGTAGGTAAAACTCAATATTTTATATTATGAAATTATGATATTTGTATTGTACATCTTATTTAAGCCGTTATTATATTTATACCGCAATAATACATATTTTTTAAACTATTTTTATATATAATATAATGAGAAATACTTTATTACAGGGAGAAAAGGGAATAAAATTTTGGACAAAAGTGACATTCAATAACTCTTATTTTATTTGAAAGTAGAAAATTGGAGTGTAGGAGAAAATGTTACGAGTTTCGTTTAGGCGAGTGGTAGCAAAATTCAATAAATATTTGTGATACTTTTAAATTTTTTGAGCTACTTATCTTCTTAATGCATTTTTATGATTTTTCATATTATTATTAATTAGGATTCCAATATGTATGCATGCTTAAAATTTAAACGCAAAATAAATTAGAGCACTAGATTGCTCATAAAACTAAGTGACAGTTTATTGTAATTAAAAAAAAAAAAAAAAAAAGAATAAAAGAAACTTCTGTTGAGGCCAAACAGCCTGAGGTTTTCATTGAAGGGCAATCCTTTTCAAAATTTTCCATGATACGGCTGGATAATTTTGCGCTTTGTTTCTGGAGCTGAATAAGCTCACTTTCAGCACAGTTTTGTAGCTGTTGCTTTATACATCCTGTGGCTTACGAATTCTGATTTGAGCCTGTTATACAACCATATCTTAATATTTTAATGTTTAAGATTAATGTAAAAGGATATTAATGTTACTATAAAAGGAAATAGTTTATCGTGAACTCGCTGTGGCAAAATTCATATAGTGCTTAAAAATCCTGAGATTTTTTGTAAATGTCTTTGATCCTTAGAAGTTCTTTAATTTTGCTAAAATTTACAAACGTCCCTTAATTTTGCTTATCTGGTATTTCTGCCCCTTTTTTAGGTTTACCATTTTGAGAGTGAATTAACATTTTGCATAAGTATGCAATTTAAACCACGCACCTCGTAACAGGAGATCACAAATTAGTCTTGTATACAGCAAAGAACAATCGGCTATGCCGAAGTGAAATTTAGGGGTGTCTGTTTGATTGTTTTTTCAAACTTTTGAAACTGGTATTTTAAACAAGATTACTTACTACCTGCTTGCATTGGGGTAGGGCAAAATAATTTTTTTGACTTTCCTTTACGGCTATACTTCAAAGTTCTATGAAGAAAATCTAGCAACAACCATATACTTGCGTGGTAAGTTTCAAATATCGCAACTTCGAGGCGACAAGAAATATAACGCTTATCTGCCAACGTTTACAAATTTTCTTAATTTTTACGAAAACTGAACTAATTTTACAATCTCGGCCGCGAAATTCATTTTTATGGATTTTCATTTTTTTTATAAAGAAGCCAAAATATGCCAGTTTAGTGATTCATTGCCAAATTTGTATAATTAGCTTGAACTTGGATCTACCGTTTATTCTCCAAGTTAATTTCACTTTATTACATGAAAATGGGCATCGGCATATGATAGTAGTTGGAAGATTAAGGTACAGTCTAATCAAAAAGTTAATAGAAAAGGAAAGAGAGAGACGAGGAATGCTTGCCTCTTGTGTCCCCAGTTCATTCGTGATAATTGCTTGGGGGGAGGCATGTCTGAAGAAATTTTAAGAAGAGGTTATAAGGAGAGCAAGTAGCTCGGACAGGATTTTCTGAAGAAATTTTGGTCGAAAGGACATTGCCACGGAAAAAGGAACTGTGACTGTCTCAATGGCGATAAAATTTTTCTGTTAAACTAATGTCAGTCTCAAATTGAATTTTTTCCTAATTTGATATACACTAATTTTCAGAAGTTATGCAACAAATTGAAAAATCGTGATAAATTGGCTAAAAGTCTTTTGAAGTTCTTGAAATTTGGCTATGTTGCACATAAATATAATGTGCATCGAATGGCATTATCTAAAAGAGTAGCGATGTCATCGCTTTATGTAACTACGATACAGCTTAAGACCAATTTAGGAGAGAATCGTTATTGAATGAACGTCGATTAAACGAATTCAAAACAGCTCAAGCGTAAACACGAGTTCGAGGCGACACTTGCGAGGAGAATTGCGTTATAGAACTATAGGCCGATTAAAAGAAGTTCATCGGCAGTCTGATGTTGCAAGATGGCTAAATGTTGAGCGTTCCGTGGTAATTTCCGTGTTTCCGTTGTGGAATCGATTTCTATGTAACTACTAGTTCAGCCTCTCGAAGACCTACCGAAGAAAGGCCTAGAGTTCCACTTCTGCAGATAACCATTATTTGCGACTTAGTTCACGTCACAGAAGGTCTGCAATTCCATCTCATCTTACAACCGCGCTTATTTCTACTAGAGCAAGGACAGTTCAACCGCGAAGCATGTCCCATAAAAGAGGTTTGTACGGTAGGTGAATGGCATAGTGTATCCTGCTTATTTTCCGCCACCGAAGGCACCGTTTGAACTGGGTACATCGTCATGAGAACTGGACGATGGGCCTTGTAAGAAGTAGACTAACCCAGTGGGCTGGGCGTGCGTCACCCACATGTCCTCAAGAAAGAGTAGGGACGATCTGGTTAAATTTAACATTGAAACCTATGGCGTTTGTATCACATAATTGTTTTTAATTATTAAATGTGATACGTTGAATAAGTGATGAGGTTATGAAAGTCACAGTTTTTTCAAATAAAATTTAATATATCTCTTTAAAGCACTTTTTACTGCATTTTGTGCATTCTTTTCACGCGTAGTTCTTGTATAAATATCTTTACTTTGATAAAACAGTAAAAACTCTAAACACAAAATTTCTGAACTTACTTTTGAGTACAAATAAAGTAAAATTAAATAAGAATGATAGTACATGAAGCTTTTAAACAAATAAAGCAAAATTAAAGAAGATCTGACGCATTTTTTTTTTTTTTTTAATTTTACGAGAATTTTCAGTTAGGCAGTTCAGTTTCAGTTTCAGTTCAGGCAGTGGTTTTTAAAATTATTATAACTTTATAAGACGATCATTTATTTGATCATACGATCATTAATTATTAACATCATAAGATGATTATTTATTTTAATAATTTTTAAAATTCGGAGCTTAAACTTTTCTCAGTGTAATTAAAATAAATAAATAAAATCTGCAAGCACTCAGATTTTATGTTACGCTCAAAGGGACGTTTTTTAACGCTTTGTGTGTTACTTTTATTTATTGAATATCATGTTCTTCGCACGTAAACCACACAAAGTTCAATTCAACAGCAGTATGACAAAATATTTGAAAACAGCATATCTTTAGAATTTCCGCGCTACTAAATGTTATTTTTCGTATAGTGTTGCTATTGCTCGCTTTAAACTGAATTTCTTAATCAAAAATTCGTTAAGTTTTACAAAATATGAAATGGATTAAAACAAATTCGAAATTCGGCTGTTCTGGTAGAGGATTACGTTATTCAAAATTTGATGGCTCTAGATACCGTCATTTTTTCACAGTGCGAGAAACATACATGTATTCATGCAAATTATTCATTATTAAATTTCTTTAAATATAATAGAAGGCGATACTATTTGGCGGCAACAAATTTGCAAAGTGAAACGGACGTTTATAATGAAACAGCAGAAAATGCCGTTTCGAAACTAATGGCCTTTCTGGGCTACCGCCCCTTTGGACTAATAAATTAAATTCACAATAAATAAAAAAATCTTACGCAGAACTAAAAATAAATTAAAAAAGTAATCACTATAAAATACAAGCAAAATTAATTATTACGGTTAAATGCAATTTTAATATTAGAATTAAATGCATAAAAATTATTAAGGAGTCAAAAGTGTTTATCGCTATGATGTATTATGAAATATAATTGAAACAAAATTCCTTTATAAAGATATGCTATAATATTCACCTATAATCTTAAAAAAGCAGCACAACTTAGAATTTTGAGCAAAACTTTTCAAAAATTCATTTTTAGGTAGTATTTTTTACTTATTTACACCAATAAAATTATAAGAGAAAATTCTTTGTTTGAATTTTCTATTAGTTCAGATTTAAAATATTTTCTAAAAGAAGTAGTTACAAATTTCCTTACAGCATAGGAAAAGCTAAAAATGTAGCCAGGCCTGAAAGCATGCAACAGCTTTATAATTATTTGGAACGTTCATTATGCTTGATAAATATGCTAAATTTTTAAAAATCAATCTGTTTCAAAAATAAAAGTATCTAAAAATTCTAATTTGAGAAATGAGGCGCTACAACCAACTTTTTCTTGACAATTATACACACTGAAATAGCCAACCATTCTAAGTTTCTGGAAGTCTTACCTACTCCTCCGGATGTGGTCAAGGTGACAGCCGGGAATACGTCAGAAGAGGGAGAAAAGCCATTTGGGTTGGTGTATTTCTTATAGGGTCCATGAACTGGACTGAGGCTGTTTTGTTCACTGAGGCCCACTTTGCTTTGCAGAGTGATTCTCGACGTGTTTATATATGGAGAGATGCAAACAGTCGATATCTTCTAACATACAGAAAAGGCATACGTATAGCGTGTTCTTGTATGGGGGAACAGTATCTTTAAGTGGACACGCAGGCTTGTATGGGTTGCTACATGAAACTGTCAATGCTCAAAGATACAAAGATAACGTACTGGATCCTATTGTTCTTCCATATGCTATAGTAATTATGCTATAGTAATTGGATGTTCAGATTTAGAAGATGTTATGTTCTTGTTGATAACATGAAATGCAAATATTCTGTATAATATTTTCTTGTGATTTTAAGTTACAGCTAGTGTAATAAGTAGTATTATCACAAAAGTTTAGTCCAATTTGCTTGCATACTTTTTGAGTTAGCATCGGTTTTACCTGTGTTGCTTAACTTTTGGAAAGCAGTGTATGATTATCATATGCTATGCAAATTTCGCTCACAGCTCCTTTCTTCTTCATTTGCAATCCATTAAACCTCCTGAATATTATCGGAATGCATAAGCAACCTAGACTTTTTCGTTGTTTTCCCCGTGGATAAAACAAAAACCTCTAAGTGTCCATTAGAAAATTCTCCACGTAGTCGATAATCATCCAATACTTAGTCGTATCTGTCGGTCATCAGTGGCTAAGGGCTACATGTAAAATTACATTATTCTTGTTAGCAGCTTCATATGTTAGCATTTATCTGGGTTATTATATCCTTGTTGTGATTTGGTGCATACAAGACTTATTGCAGTGGAATTGCAACTTTGTAGTCGATTAGAAATTGTGTGTCATACTTTTCTCTTCAATACTCATCTTATGAAGGGCAGTCAGTTTTGTTGTTCACATAATGCCATCACATTTGATTTAAATAATGGAGAAACTACAATTTTTTAACAACTTCTTGGTTCTGTTCTTTTACACCTAGTTGCCAGTAATTATTTTTCTCCTTCATAAATATTTGCACCTTGAGAGACTCATTACCTCTGAAACTCTACCAGTACTGTTAATTTTAACTCCAATAGCAGAAAATTGTTTTTGTTACCTCTTCGACATAGTGATTCTTGAATAATAAATGGGAATCATTTTGCTTTTAATTTCCTTAATATTATTTCAGGAATTTGTACAAAATATTCTATGTTCATTGTCTTCGGAGATCCTAATAACTGCTAACTGAGAACTGACTTTTTTTAGGGAGGAGAGCGAAATCTGAATCTCGTTTTTTTTTTTTTTTTTTTTTTTTTTTTTACTACATTTGAAGATTTATAGTGCATAGGAGAACAGTCACCATTGATTTGAAAAAAGAAGATATCCTTAATTTTTTTTGTCTTTTTGAGTTTTTTAAAATTTCAGAAATAGGATCAGTCCGAGATCTTTTTTTTATTAGATTCATAACTAGCAGGAAGGTTTTGCAATTTCAAGCAGCACTGTTTTGCAGCATTTCCAATCATAAATGTAATTTCCTCATTTCTACTGGAACTATGAAGAAGTAAAAAAATAAATTAGTCAAAGGATATTTACTCATTTTACTCCATCACAAGTTTCTTCTCAAGAGCCACGTAAGTTTTGTGCTAGGAGATTGCAACAGTCGAGTTTCGTTGGCAATAAAGATTTTTTTTTCTTCGAAGCTCGTTATCGTGAGAGTAATTTGGAGTCTTTCCAGTTTTGCACCTGCGTGGGATCTACATTTTTGTATTCTCCTAAGACGGATTTGTGCTGAAATTGTTCCCTCTTTAAATGCTTCGTCGTTAGATCGCGGAGCGTTCAAAATCTAGATTTTGTGTAATTTCTGAGAACTTTTCTCTTCAGCAAATTAACGTTTATCGATAAACTTGTTCTCAGCTGCGTATGTTAAACGTTTATGCATTGCATTTAAATTGAAAATTGCAAGAACGATACAGTTCTTAGGTGTAGTATGGAAAGTCAAATACTCAATATAAAACGGAATTTTTTGGCTTAGTATAGAAGATCAAAACTTGTTAATGCAGTTCAGTGTCCCGAAAACAGATCTGAAAAAGGATGCAAAGCATGTGCAAGTATGATAAAGTATGATAAACGTATAACTGGAAGCAATTTCATGCGCAAAACTTAAGCATAATCTCTAATTCTTTATATCATAATATTTAATATCTTTTTATATTGCATAACTTTGTGCATTGTTTAAAACTTTCTTACCAGGTTTCTGTTAGCATTTTGCTGTTTAGTGGTGCATGAAGAACTTCAAGCCCGAAATAAACTGAGCCACTCCTCAATGTAGCGCACTGATCGCGCTACATAACTGTATCAAGTACGTTGACACTTTCTTCCCGCTGTTTTACGGAAGACGCGGTTGTTAAATCTTAGATCAGTCAGTGTGTAGGCAGTTACGAGTGAATGATCACAGCTGCACTAAGTACATTAACCTTCAAAGCTTGAGGATTTTACTCTCTCAAATTTTCTACTTACTTCCAATTTACGGTGAGGGAGAAAATGATCCATTCATATGTTCTATTACGATTGCCTTCAGTTTCCGGTTTGCTTTGATATCAAGAGTTTAATTTTTTTCCCTTCCCCTCTCCCCTTCTCAAAGGAAATCTTTGTTAAGTGTTCAGCTTTTCTGCCATATTTGCGTGCATTGGGAAGTTTTTGCTTTCGAAAATTGTACAGATGCTTTTCTTTTCTGCGAAGTAGCCAGGAAATTCTTTCAGGGAGGAAAAAAAAAAAAAAAAAAAAAAAAAAAAAAAAGAGAGAGAGAAGAAATTCGAAATGAAAGAATGATGTGTGAAATAACAGTAGAACCTTTGCAAACTAAAAGGCAATCAATCCACCCCTTTTTTTAACACATGCGGTATAATTAATGAAGTGCCCATTTTCATTAATCCGGTTCAACTTTTCAATTTTATCGTTTAAAAAGCAAGAGTCGCGTGCTTTGTCATAATTAATTAACCTAGCCTAACCTATCCAAAGGGAAAAAATGAGAGATGCCAAAATATAAAGCGATGGTGATTTTATAAAATAAAAATAATCCGTTATTTATTTCCAATTATGCAATTTTTACATAATGAGAGGAAAATTTAGGTACGGGTTTTTTTGCACTAATTTTCTGCTTATTCTGAAAATCCAGTTCCTAAGCACAAAACATAGAACAGAATAATTTCAAATACCGATACTAAACTGGGTGACTGCTCATACGGTTATTCGAAATATTCTGATGGTTGGATTATTTTCCTCTGTAACCCAGAATCTATTGGAAGGATATGTGAGAGTTTTTATTTTACTTCAATGAATATTCGTCTGTTTAAGAAGTGTTTTAACACCTGTAAAACAAAATAAATCACATTTTCCCGATAAATTAGACAATGATATTTTTCTTTATTTCTCTCAATACGCAACCCATTACCATTTTAAATAAACAACGGATTTACTTAAAAGCTAAATTTATATATGAAAATATTATTTTCATTTTTATTGTAATAAAAATATTTAATTTTCTTATTTGCGTAAAATAAAGCGTATCTGTTCAACCATTTTAAACTACGATGTATTTTACGGTACTTACTTATTATCGCAACCACCTTAGTAGAAATCGCTAAAGTTTCAGAATACACCAAACTCTGTAAACCGTACGCATAACAAATACTCATGCAACTATGCGCATGACATACATTCAGTTCCCAACGTCGTAGTAACCATACGCATAACAAATACACATGCAACCATGCTCATGACGAATATTCAGTTCCCAACGTTGTAGTAACCATACGCATAAAAGATACTCGGTAACCATGCGCGTGTCAAATATTCAGTTCCCAACGTCGTGGTAACCATACGCATAACAAATATTCCTCCTACCATGCTTATGACAAATATTTAGTTCCCGACGTCGACATTTTCGTATGGGTACTTTTTGTTGTATTCCAAGTTCTAAGGGCTCTTATGGAAAAATTATGATTATTTTTTGTCTTAAACTCGATTTTAAAATTTGTGCATATATGATTTTCCTATAATAGAAGAAAGAGAAATTAAATTTCTGCAGGAATGCATTATTTTGGCCCAAATCGCTAAAGCAGTAATGTTTCGATTTTTTTTTTTTTTTTTTTTGTAACTAAGTTTACTGATTGCCTTTTGGAATAAATATTTAGTTAACACGTAGGATATGAACATAATAATATATATGTGTGCAAAATATGCTTTTTTAGAATAAAAGTACTTTCTTTCCTTCCGTAAAAGTCGCTAAACTGCCCAAGGTGGTTGTGAAAATAGTACATATCCCAGGCAGCATGCATTCGTAAATTGCACGCGAAAAATACGTGCAATATACGAATGGCCCGTCGTATAAAAAACGTAAAAATATCATAAAAAGTGTCCTGAAAAATAGTAGATTTTTACGTTACAATATACGTAAAAATTAGGTACATTCATGCAAATGATCGCGTTTTATCCGTAGTTTTTACGTAGAGTACACGCACATTTCAAGGATTTACGTATATTAGTAAAACAGGTATTATTTTACTGATATAAAATGACAAAATTAACAGTACGATCCACATAAAATTTTAAATTTACATTTTGTGATAGATTCTGTTGAAAATTATGTTAGTTTTTTTTTTTTTTTTTTTTTTTTTAATTTTTATTACTGGAATTCTGATTTTCAAATTCCTTCTCGACTTTAACAGAATCCTATGTAATTATGATTCGAAAGCCACTGCTGAAAATACGAATTTATGATTGTATAGAATGCATGAAATACATGTTCTCAGATTCTGCGTTGTAGCACTTCTATTATTTTGCTAGTATACTCAATAGCCATAAACAAAGGCCGAGTGGATAAAACCGTGAAACAGGCCGTGCTCCTCAGGCACTATTTCCGGAGGTAGAATGGCATAAAATTTGTGTGTTGTTTTCTCGAACATAATATAAATTCTGTCAATTTGCTCTGGAAATTCTTCCATGAAAGCAAGCTTTCCTACGGCTGCGAAATTCTTGGAGAAATTTCTGAGCAGTAATTTCATAGGGTTAACGATAATATAAACATCGTGCCCTGTTTACTCAACATGGAACCATTAATAGCTAACTTGAGCTTTTTTTTTTTTTTTTTTTTTTTTCTTGCTTTGAAAGGACGTTATAAAAAGTTAAATTTTGAATTGATAAAACTGTACTAATTTTTGGTACTGAAACTGCGTTCGTAAAGCTGTTTATGATATTTTGACAAACTTTAAATTTTTTAGTATGCTTTGCCATAGTCAGAATCATCCATAACTGCGTTATACGTCATTGAAAAGGAACAGTGCCAGGCACCTACATTATAAATCTCTGAGAACCTTTTTTTTTCTTTTTTTTCCCCTGCCAAGTGGTAAAAGATATGTGACTCAATCAAATTCAAGAAAATCACAAAAAATGTTACCAATATGAGGTTCCCATGTGGAGAGCAAATTTATTGTCAGTAAATTAAATAAAACGAATTCGCTTTGTAAAATATGCGAAATTTTTTTCGAGTTGAAATATTTTCTCCTTAAGTTTCTCTGAATAATGCGTAATCATTTTTATTTTTAATGTTGCTCTTGAGATGTGCATAACAATATTAGCAAAATCTGATACATCGGATCACCCTTTCAGTATCACGTTTATTTTGTAGTCATTTAACACTTATTGATCTGAGGTGAGTTGCGCCCATTATTACCAAACCATGTCCAAAGAACCAAAAACTCGAATCAGCTTCATCCATTTTCATTTCTAAAAATGTTGACGCCTGCTCGTGCATGAAGGTGTATTTTAGGAGTATCACGCGCTCAAGGGAGACCGCTTCTGTAGACGTGTCTATCATTATCCTGAGTAAAACGCATCGTTAATATTCGTTCCGAAGGTAGCAAATTACTCAAAGCACAACGAGAATCAACGATCTTGTTCGATTGTTTCGAATGTTATCACCATAGTGTTATGCCTTTTGTATTCGAGGCGTTCATTTATTAAGCATTAGTGTTATTAAATCGAGCTTTGTTGCGAAATATTTCCTTGCGACAAATAATAAGGCACTTGATGTGCAAAATACCTGATAAAAATGTATTGCCATTTTCCTCAGTAAGGAAACGCAAAACTAGTTGAGTCAAAACGATCAAAACATGAAAAACTTAACAAGCAAACGTAAAGATATTTGCTCCCATTGTTTTTTAATAAATATACATTTTTAAGTATCATATTCTTTTATTCAAATTGTTGCCGCCAAATATTATCGCCTTGTATTATATTTAAAGTATCATATTCTTTTATTATATTTTTAAGTATCATATTTACGTATTCATCTGTCCATTAGAAATTTTAATTTTTGGTTCTCCTGCATTCTGCTTGCATTTATAAGAGAGCATATTTACTGTTAAAGCATATCTGCAAAAGGATGGAAATCTTTTTGTGAAATCGCAAATTTTTCTGCATCCAAATTTTTTTTATCTACGTCGGAACAAGCCTATTAATGTCTTGAATCGAAACCAGAACTTCACCTACTACTTTCGAATGCACAACGCCTATAATTAATTTACCCCTCTGAGCAGGTTTGTTAACGGATCTTTACTTGAAAAATAATGCAGTAAAATTCTGAAGACACATAAAATATATCTGTATAAGTATTGTTAAAAGAATCATAAATAGCATCAAGGAATATATTAATAATGTCCCAATACACATAAGTAGGTTACTAAAATTCACCTTTCCATCAGTATTAGTGTGTGCTGTGTAAGCAGGACTGTCTCATGGGTAAGAGGTATCCTTGTGCAAGGCTATATATTTCAGCGCCACCATAAAATATAATAATTTGCAAATTGAAATGTAATTAATTAAAAAGTATTTATCGCAATAAATACTTGTTATACCTAAGTATATATAAATATAAATTATCTAAACAAAATAAACTTTCTCAACTGTCTCAAAAGTTTACAAAACATTTTTGACTCGTTTGTACGGTATGCCATTCATGGCACTTTATTCCTCTAGTGTTAGCTGCTGCAAAAATTTTAATCAACTGTTTAACATTTGAAGCGTCCAATGATATCATATGCTACTGATACGATTGAGAAATCAATGAGATCTTTTTTCTAACACTGCTGATCTCAGATAATTTTTCATTTATTTCGGCTTTGTAAAACTCCTTTCCCGGTTAGCTATATATATATATATATATATATATATAGGTAACGTTAAATAAGTCCGCAGACTTATAGAAGTAGCTGGAAATTAGTTTTTAAATTATATCCACATAGAACTGTAGATATCGACTTCAGAAAAATATTTCACATTAAGAAATGAACATTTTATAAGCTTGTTTAGTCGATTACATAAGAAAACGCATGGACTAATTGCCTTTTATAAGCTTATATAAGGGGACGGGCAAACTTGATGTGCAGATAAACCCCAATTGCACATTTATATCTCTTTAAAAGAAGCAAAATAGTTTTCGAACAGTAAAAAATTTTGAAGTAAATTAACGCGTATTTTGTATGTTTTTATTAGATGATTTTGTATTGCCGTAATTTATTACCAGAATTCTTGATGATTTTTTTTTCTTTCAGGGAAGTGTTTTCATATATTTAAAAAAATTTAAATGTTTTTATAAGAAAATGAGAACTCATCCCCCCTCTCTGTTCTCAGATAGAAAACCAAGTGTTTTCTTTTGCCCCCTCCCCGCCTGATTACAACTGTCAATTGATCCTAAGAATAAATTGGAAACGCAAGAAAACGTAGAGATTTTCACACTAATCTATGAAGCTTTTCATTCAAATAAAGAATGATTTGAAAAAAAAAAAAAATGAGAATAACAAAGAGTAGAATAAATAGAGTTGCGGAGAAATTGCATTTCAAAACACAAATATTATTTTAAAATAAACTGTTGGCTTTTCAGAGTTTCTGCGTAAATATAATAATCGCAATTTTCTTCACAATAAATGGGAAAAAAATACAGATATCTAGCTTTACTCATTCAGCTGCGAAATTTTTTTGATGAAAACTGGTCATACGATATATCTTTTTCTCTAATGAAGTTACAATTATACTTATTCATAGTGCCGTTCGTTAAGATTTGAGGCTTCTTTCCTACAGTTTCGATAGCACATTTTCTTCTTTCAGGGCAACTATCCTGATCTTAAACTAGCATCAGCACTTTAGAAAATCACAGAAACGAAGCTATGTATTTGTCTTTTATTTCTAACTCTGTCGATTAGCACACAACGCATAATTTGAAATTGTTTCATATTTTATCTCCGTAATGTCATTAAAAAATTTTGGATGTTAAAAAGTGTGATTCCTTATTCAAATTATATTTTAAAAATAACACTTAGTTTATAGCAGTGTGAGCCGTTCTTACAGACTGTTATTTGGCCGCTCCTGTTATATGGTATTAATAACTTGCAGCTCATTAAAAATTTTTAGAATAAGTAAGACTAAACAGAATGCTAAAAGTATTAAAGTATGTTAAATATTAAATAATTCGCAATAATATTGTAGGGTCATCAGGTTATTTTGAAACAGGAGACGTGAAAAATGTGCAATACCCACTCTGGGACTCGAACCTGGACCTATCAAATACTCTCTGAGTGTGCTACCGTTACACCACGAAAGCATGCTGGAAGGAGAGGGAAAATACCTTATAATATATTGTGAAAAAAAGTCATTATTTCTGTCTTTCTTTGCATATTTTTATTCGTTTTTATCAAAGTGTCTTAATTACACTTTACACAATTTCTTCTTCGTATACAAAAGTTTTAACAACAAAGAAATTTACATGCGTTAAACTAAAATCACATTTCTAACACTGCACTAAAAATCTATATTTGCTGGCAGTTAAAATATCCCATTTCGATTTATGTTTTCAGTGCTGCTCAATGATAAAGTTGGAAAGTTACCGAATGCTGTTTATTGGACACGCATTCGAATTCTGGGCTACGAAGATATCTTAATTGTTTTCCGAATGTGTAACGTGAAACAATTTTCTTCAGAAAATTCTTCCCAAACGTATTACTTTAGGTGAAATAACTCGTCATTGTTTCGCTATAATCGATTTAAAAACTAAATAAGCTTTTTTTTTTTTTTTTTTTTTTTTTTCAAGAACAAATCTCAGCTTTGAATTACTTAAATTATGTTCAAATTTTTTTTTTTTTTTTTTTTTTTTTTTTTTTTAAATTTAAAGCATGAAGTATCATTGCAAGTATCCACTTGTTACTAAATCACTAGTATTATGATTTAAAAATAATCAGATTTTCAGGCGTGATTGTGGAAATTTTCTTTTCTACATTTTATACCTAAAAAATACTTACATTTTCCTGCAAAATACTTATATTTTAAGGGAACAACAAACGGGTGAACTCAAATACTTTTGCCCTATGTACAGAAGAAAAAACATTTATGTTAACGGAATTACTCGTTGGCTTTCAATGAAAATTTGAAACTGAGCAGATTTTCAAGAGCAAAATTGTTGTTTTAAAATATGCTGCAGTATGGTTTATTTATTTATATTTTGCAATTTTATTTGAAAGTGATGCGAGTTCTGATTTAATCCGAAAATAAATTCCATTCGGTAAATTACAGCCATTCAAATGTTGACAGAAATTAAATCATAAAAGAAGATTCTAAATATTTGCATACAAAATTAATAAACAATTTCACTTTTTAGCTAAAGCATTAATATTTTTAAATTATTAGGTTTATAAAACCTGATATACATCTCATAGGCGAGTGAACTTGATATAAGGAAAAAATAATCCAAATAAATTAAAGATTAGGGAACTTTTCCACTTCTACAAAAAATGCTTAGAAAGTAAGATAAAAAATTACTTCAAGGAATCGAAAAAGTTAACTAACTCTTAGGTGCATCAATTAGTTAAATTGGTAGCTTTATCTCGTTAATAGTGTAGGCTATTTGTTTACAGAAATGCAGGACTGGGCTAACTGTCATGGCATGACGTGCTGAGATGTGTCTCGTATTTACATTACTCGTGGCAATAAAAGCCATGAAACTGCAATTCGTTGGAGAAACTGGGAGCGAAATTACCATAGAAATGTTATCCGCTCGGCGCCACTCTGACCGTTAGTAGTTAAGCGAAATGCATTTCCTTCCAACTACTGCAAAATTTTCACTTTTTTTTAATTGAAGTAAAATATAAGTAAACTAATAATAAAAATAATAAATAAATAAAATGTCACCGGATTACACGTTTCTATTAGAAATTTTGATTTATTATTATTAAGATTGATTTTTTGCGCTTATGATATGATAATTGAGTTATGATAATTTAAGAAAAAAGAAAACATAATTTTGCTTAAATAAGTTTCATATGATATAACTCACTTCAAATTATGACCGTGCAGAACTCTGGAGTCCTGGATTTGTGCAAGTTAACTACGGATAAAGGAAAAGGCGCCATCATTGCATTGGGATCTCACAGGGAGAGGCTTGCAGTCAGTATTAGTTAAAAATTTTGAATTTCTTGGAGAAACCATTCAAATTTTTAAAGTATAAAAATTAGTATAAAATTTCAGCATAAGTTCTAAATTTTAGGCTATTTTACATTTATTCTTCTCCCTTTAAATCTAATTGCACCCCATTATGTAACTGTAAAATTACATCTTAAGTATAGAAAAGTGCTTTATGATATTCTAAAATTTTCAGAAACGCACTGTACAGTTTTCAAAGTATTTTGACAAATGAGGTGAGAGTGAGCTTATACTGGTTTTTTTTTTTTTTTTTTTTTTTTTTTTTTTTTTTTTTTTTTAGAATTACACTCCCTTTTCCAGGAAACTATACAAGCGCCTCTTCATAGTAGTTCTACATGCAATTTATGTAGTAAAAGTAATGAAAACAAACTGATAAAAATAGTATTAGCCTAATCTTTACAACAGTATTTAACTTCTATTGCACAAATCATTAATCACGATTTCCTTGTCTCTACAGTTGCTACGAAGCATCTCAAAGAGCGCACACATGCTAACCCTGCTGTTTGATGTATAGAGTGTCAGAGTGCTGTAATTAATGATGGATGAGTGAGGTTGGTATAAGGATAATATAAGGCTAAATGCCTCACTTGTACTTTATTGTAAACTTTTATGTGTTAGCATTTTCCTAATGAGTGTTACTTGAACCAAATAGCTTATGTACCTAATCTTACTTAACTGCGAGTATGCTTATGCGCCATAAGTTCACTCCCACTTAATATGCTACAAGACATTCTGCATTTCTGAGAGCTAAGATGTCCTAAAGAGTTAAGATGTAATTTTGTAGTTATATCTTGAAATAGTTGGTTAATTTAATGGGACTGCATGCAAAACAGCCTAAACTTTTAAAATTCAGGATATATGCTGAAATGTTATACTATTTTTTCCATTTTCTGTACTGGAAGATTTCTCCATTAAATTTAAAATTTAAAAATAACAACTCAAAGTTTCTAAGTCAAGCACTCTAGGAAAGAGTTCTGCGCAATCACAACCTGTAATCAACTACTTAATATGAAGAATAGTATTTAGGTAGAATTACACTTTTTAAATTAGAAATTAAAATAATATATATAATTTATTTACCAATGGATTATCTAGCATATCATCTCCTTTGACAAAGGCATGGAGACCTCTAGTGGAATGAAGGAACCCATAAGCATATTTAAAAAATGAATATTTAATTTTTTAAATTATTAAAAAAATTAAGTTAAATAATTAAGAGATAATAATCAATTGATTCAGTTTAACTTATTTTTCCTAATTTTAGGCATGTTGCCTGTGTAATTTTTATTTTAAATATTATTCTTTTTTTCCATTTTAGGCTGTATCTTTTTTGTTTTTTCGTTCTTTCTCAATTTGGAAAGTTTTCTGCGTACTATTCTGCGTAAATTTTCTATTAAAAATTTTTATTTTTTATTATTTTTTTTTTATTATTTTTGCTAAATTTACTCTAAATAAACTAGTTTTCTCGGGAAAAAATACCTTGAAATATTTTTATTTACAGTAGTTGCTTTTGATTTGCAAAGTTTTTTAAGCAGTTTTTCTTTTTCTTTGGTTCGAAATTTATGTAATACTTATTTAGCATATTGCTTTTGATTTACTCAATGGTTATTGTAGTTTCTTATTCAAGAGTTCTTTTTATTATGTTTATTTTTGCAGTAATTTTTGTTTTAGGGCCATGTTGGAGCAGACTATATTTTGATTATTAATTAAAACTAAAAATGTTTTAAAACGTTTTTTACTTTATTACTGTTTTAAAAGACTTTAATTAAATAAATTTTTTAATTTAGCACTTTCTTTTATTTCTTTTGAATTATTTCAAGAATTCACAGTCATTCAGATATAATTCAAGAACGTTATTCTGTTGAAAATTCCTTAGCTGCTGCTTGAAAAAGATCAAGGAATTTTCAGCATTATTTTTTTTTTTTCTTACTACTAAATCTAAATTTCTAAATTTCTTACTACTTTTATTGCCTATAATATATATATATAAGATATGACAAAATACGATAGCTGCTTTAAGAATATCTGGCGACCTCAAAATTAACTATTCCAGATTTAGTGTTCTTCTCCTAAATTTATCTGCTCTCCCAAATTCGAGATCTTTCCATGCTATGAAACACAGCTTGAAAAAGGTAACTAAAATTGACCAATCATAGCTTGTCTCCACAGTTGCATCTACTTCGCTATCAATACTCTTGGCACAACAACTACGTTATTCTTTTCCTAGCTCCTACCACACTATTAAATTTTCGCCTCTTCGCCAACTTGCTGACAGAGTGTCGCTCAGCCTCTGCTAGCTATTCTCCATTAATAAAAATGTAATTTCATATCTAAAATTAAGGGCCATGTTTCACACCCCTAGTCTTCTAACAGTTATTTGTTAAAAAATTCGTCATTCAATAATAAACGATGTTTAATTATCAAGCTAGTCGTGCTCCTAAAATTCCATCCGCTCATCCACTATGCCATAATGTCCAGTCATCTACGCAGCAGTTTTTTCGGCCATGTCTAAACGTGAATTATTTTCATCTTCCGCCAAAAGTAAACAATGTTATATAGTTCTGAAGGAAAATAAAGCATCTAAAGTTAAAAGTAAACTGTAGTGAAAGCAAGGCAGTTCCTCAGCAATATTGATAATTGCACCCGTGGTATAAGAGGTTTAACACACTATCTAAAACAAGTCAGAATTAAAATGCAAAAAGGGAAAAATTAAACAAGATTATAAATATATAAAAATTAATCTCCTTTTTCTGAAATTCTAATTCAGAACTCATCGGGGGAAAATGAATTAAAACTGCATAAAAGTCGACTAATATGTTTCGAAAACGTATTTCGATATCCTGGTTCATTTGAGTTCAAAAACCGAAAAAAGAATCTAATATGTATGTGCAAAATATCAATAGTAAATAAATCAAAAAATTTCAAAGAAAAACATATGCGCTGGTGTCGCCTTATTCTCTCTCACTCTCTTTTTTTCTTTATTTTTAAATTTGCATTCTACTTCATTTAAAAGAAAAGTGGAAATTTGGTGTAGTTGGAAGGAAATGATTTTCTTCTTAATTTTAGAGAAATGCTGCGCGAGGTGAACGATGGACCGGAGGCTATCAGAAGGGTTGCCTTCATGGAGGATATTTTTTTTCGGAAATTCAACTCGTATTTGTGTTTGTCCTACGCCTACAATAAAGCGTACATGCTGTCATCCTGTTCAGTTACTCTGAACCGAAGGCAAAATAAATTAACAGATTTTAGCTGCCTTACCACTTGGCTACTGGTGAACTGTTTAAAAATTGAAAACATGGATTTTAACGTCAATTATTCGCTCTAATCATTCTCTTTATTTCAGCTGTTTGCAATTCATGATAATATTGAGTCATGCAGAACAAGATTATCTATTGTCAGGTAATTTAAAAATAAGAATAAGAAGAAAAACGTTAGCCAAGTAATTGCCCAATATTTACTTTACACCCGCATTATTTTTATTAAAAAATATTAAATTGTAAACAAATTTTGTCTTCGTTAATTTCGCCATTACTTATTAAGAAGTTATTACTTATTATTCGCCATTACTTATTATTCGCGTATTAAGAAGTTATTTCATATTTTAAACTATAGGGACCATTAGGTTTTTTGAAGCAGGAAACGCGCAGAATCCAGGTCCATCTTTTGCAGAAGGTCTTTAATTACGCCACGAGTTTGCTTTGCAGTTTGACAGAGTCAATCGCCCCATCTGGTGCCAGATGAATCATTGACAAGGCCACGATAAGCCTTATCCTATGACCTAGATGGTTTTATTAAGATAATAAAGATTTTTAATTATCCTGGTTACCGAAATTTTGAGTTTGACATCAACGAAACCTGTTGCTGTCAGATTAAAATTGATGTTATAGGAAACTCCGTTCGATGGACATATGGGCTGGGCATAACTCCTCCCACAGGCAGCTTCAAATTAGCATAGAAATTAGGACGGCAAATTCGAAGTTTAATTCGCGGTTTGAAGCCTTAAGGTCTAAAGCAAGATGCTTTCATCGTATAAAATCTTTGCTGACCGTGATGTATATTGATAGGTAGGGCAGAAGTCCATGCATATTATTATCTCCCTGAAACGCACGCCACACAAATAGCTCATCCTGCTCAAATTAACTCTATTTGCTTTAGCTCTTTGAGCTTCAGTTTCAGAACCAATAAGATAACTTGTTAGTATTTCACATAATTTGCTCACGCAAAAGCTTGAGATTTTCCGCTCTTGATCCTTTGTTTGAAAAGGCAGTTATTGCACTGAAAATTGTATATTCACTAGTTTTTAACTTCTTTATGGAGTGCTGAAACTAGGTATTTTATGATAGAATTAATTTGACATTTCTCATTTTTTTTTAATTTTAAAGATAATTTATATTCATGTCTCAATTGAGTAATTAATGTAAAGGTAAATCAATGATAATACTTTGAAAATTTTCTAATTCGTACATCCGTTACTAAGAATCCATTGCTTAACTCCTAGGTTTACTAATTTAAGCTATTCAGTTATCAACAATTGTTAAAATTTATGTAACTTGTTGAACAATGCCTATTAGGCCATTATTTAGAAACTCTTGTAGCTAAACTGACCAGTTAGTTTCAAACAAGAATCTAGTTAGGGACTAGCAAGAACTTCAGATTGTATTTTGTTTGCAGAAAAGTCAACAGTTTTGGAATTGTTTTCTAAAGCAGTGTCTATCAGAATTACTTAAACTGCTGCCAAGATCCGGTTTGTCATATGATTTATATGCGACAAATTTAAACCTGACCACTGTATATCAAGTGATTCGAATAAATAATGATTACTGGATTCTTTCCAAATGCATATTTAAACTTTTGGGCATCATATCTATGGCTCTTCAAGATAGTTTATTGAGAGTCAAATTATTATCATGCCTTCTTTCTACCAGATATGTGCGTCTGTCCTTAAAAATAGAAATGGTATTGTTTTGAGCAAACTGAGAAACGAAATTCAATAGCGTAATTTAGCACGTATGTATGAAATTGTTTAAACCTAATTTTTTAATTTTGGCAGAGTTTCTAAATAATACCTAAAGTATATTTTGTCAATTCTATTTGTTAATTGGAAGATCGGAAAAATTTTCTCTCTAATATAGAAGAAGTTCGATTGTCTGTCACTCTTTTAAGAGCTAGCTTTTTCTTAAGAGCTTTTCAAGAGCCATCATAATATAAATTAGGATTTACTGCTTAAATATGCTTCTTATGTCATCGTATTTAGAGTAAAGAGCTAAAATAGTCTTTTAAATAAACCAGTACTGTTGTGTTTAAAAACAAGAAAATTCCATTAAATATTTCTGTTCTAGTTCGGCAGTCATAGAATATCATGTCCTCCGTGAACTTTAATTGGATTAGGTAGTTGACGTAAGTCTAGACTTTTATCTGTTTAGTGACTCTGTTTATTTGAAGTATGTCTGGCATTTTAATTCCAAAGTACTCGAAATAATAAGAAATATTATTGGTACTTCAGATTGAGAACTTTATGTTTGCTAAAATTATTTTCCCACTTCAGTAGATAAGACGTTATTTCATATTTTATTTTAAATTAAACTATAGGGACCATTAGGTTTTTTGAAGCAGGAAACGCGCAGAATGTGCAGTTCCTTCTGCATAACTCGAACTCCGGATTGTCAGCAGAACGTGCTTTCCAACTACGCCACGAAGGTAAGGAGTAGAGCTGGAGCAAACCGCATGTATTCGTTACTGAGTAACGGGTACATCGGTTGACTCGAAGTACCGATTCGGTACTCGCAAATTCATTTCGTTACTCGCATCTGTCGTACGATGCGGTTTATTCGAGTCCGAATGATGCGGTTGCTATACGAATACGAATGATGCGGTTTCTAATGCGGTTGCTGTTCCAATACGAATTATACGGTTGCGTCACAATGCGCTCATATTTTTCATAGGTAATTTTGAATTTTTCGGGGAATCGGGCAAACTCTTGTTTACATTATGTGTTTTAGTTGAAATACTATTTAGTTGTTGATATTTAAGAAGATGAGCAACTTTGATAGCGTGAAGCGTTATTTTGTATTTGCTTTTTACATTAAGATTTATGTTTGTAATTTGAAAATTTAGATGATTTTTTTTTTCCTTGAGCGTGCCATAGTGAGATTTTATTGATTTGAAATATTTACATACTGCACTTGGTATTGTTTATATAAGAATATGTAGGTTAATATAGGTTCTTTACTTCTTTGTACCAAATAAAATGGTAGTAAGTATTGTAATCGAGAAAACTTTTGGGTATCATATTTTAATGGAAATATCCATTTTTGGCGATTACGGAATCCATGTGAATTATTTTTTGGGATGACGTCTGTACGTACGAACACAATGAAGGACTCTCTCTCTCTTTTTTTTTTTTTTTTTCCAAAAAAAAACTGATTGTTAAATGTAATCCCATTTACTCTAAACTGATACTTATGACTAATGATTATGACTCTAAGTTGATACTTGAAAGGGATATTTTTCGTGATGTGTAAGTACGTATGTATGCATTTCGCATAACTCAAAAACGATTAGTTGTAGAACGTTGAAATTTTGTATATGGGTCCGTTATAACATCTAGATGTGCACCTCTCTTTTTATTGCAATCGGTAATACTACCAAGCGTAAATATGTATATATATATTAAATAAATTATAATTAAACGTAAAGTACATATATATATGTCCTTATAATCAAATGTAAAGTACACACGCTCACATATATATATATAAAATAAAAGCCAAGTAAGGCGAAAATAAAAGCTTTGGCTTTTATTTTATTTAATTATCACTAAATAAGTTACTTGACTTTTATTTTCGCAATCATCGGTTGTAGTCAGGACTTAATTTTTAAAATTAGAGGTGCTGGAGCTCTATGGAAGGCCATCAGGAAAGATGATTAAATAAATAAATAAAAATAAAAAATAAATAAAATAACTATTACAATAATAAAATAATTAGCAGCTAAAATATTAAATGATTATTACTATAATTTAAAAAAAAATTAAAGACAAATGAAAATGTAATTAATTCTTAAATTAATGAAGAATGACTAAGTAATGAAATAAAATACCAGACATCGTCTTGTTTAGGGGCTGTGCCTGAAATTGCAATTTCAGAACTAAGCCGAGCATTAACTAAATTTAGGCTTTTGATGAGCAAATAATGTAGTGTTTACCAGAATATAGATAGAAATTTGGTTATGTAGCCCATTCTTCTAAAACGATGTTTCGTCGCTGCCTTCCACCACCAATTCCTTTTTTTTTTTTTTTTTTTTCGGTTTCGGTTTATTCGGTTACAGCAAAGCACACTTGGGCTATTGCCTACGGGAAGGGAGGCCTTCGTGGAGTATTTTTTAAAGAGAACTGACTCATATGCAAGTTACACACGGGGAAAATCACGAAAAACCTGTGCAGCTAGCCATTAGCCGGGAATTGAACCCCGGACCGAACTATTAGTGTTCAGCGACTTTACCGCTCGAGCTCTGATGGGCTCCTTTTTCGTTTCATTAGCTGTTGGAAAAACAGGTGTTCACTTTACGATGAAGTAAGCACCTGTTTACTTCAATTAAAATGGGTTAGACGATATGACTCTTACTACTTTAATCTCAATTAGCTTTTGATTTGTAATATTGATTCAATATTTTCAATAGCAGATTTTTGTTGTATTAAGCAGATTTAAGTTCTCTGTTAGCTAGTGTAACATAATTTCGGATTTTATGAGCCTTCCAGAATTATTAGCAAAATAGTGGAAATGTCTTTACAAAGTGTTTTTGTAAGCAAACAGCAGATGTACACTGAGCAGTGATCAACTGATATATTTCTTAAATGATTTGGTTTGGTTGATTATGACAAAACACATTGGGGCTATGTGCCTAAGAGGAAGAACGCCTTCGTAGAGCACTTTCTTAGGAAAGCTGGCTCGTATGGTACGTTGTAAGCTGGCTTGTAAGCTCGTACGGGGAAAAAACCACGAAAATGCCTTTGAAGCCAGCCCGTTCGCCTGAGATCGAACTCAAGTCGGAACTAACAGTGTTCAGCGATTTTACCGCTCAACCGCTGGTGGGCGTTTCTTAAAGGAATAAAGGTATACTCTTAGCATTATGAAATAACACTGATTGAAATATTTAGTGCTTCACTATTATCTCTAGTAAAGTAACATAAAAATTTCCTTACCTTTTATAGATTTCTAAATTTCTTTTAAGTTCTTTCTTAATTCGTACTTAACCTGTACATGTGCGAATGTTTTATCGATCATATTGTTAAGTGTAAAAAGCAAGTTGACGTTTATAATATAGCATTCCTTGTCTCAACAAATAAGTCTCAACAAGGAGATTTTAGAAAGGGGATGAATCGGGGAAAATTCACCCTTTCGGTCATTAGCGGTTCTGATGAAGGGAATGGGGGAAGCAGCGAACGAAATAACGAATAACGGACAAATAACGAAAGTTAATCTTTAATGCGGTCTCCCAGTTTCTGTATTTGTATTTGGGAAAGTTTTATGCTCATTATGAAAAAGTAAAAATTTGATATGGATTCCGCGTGACTTTCTTCTATGACTATTTAAATTATGCTTATTTTTGCTGCACTTCATTTAAACTTATTTCCTCGAATTATTCTAACTTAATTAAGCGATACCCGAAGGCAAGTTACAAATGGCATCAAACATTGCAAATTTTGAAACTAAATTTCTCGGTCAATCTTTGTCCTACGGGACTCAAACTTCTTGTATTTTTATTTTTTCATAACGAGTATAAAACTTTGCCAGATATAAATATAGAAACCAGAAGACGACATTAAAAGTTGGATTTCATAATTTGTCCAAAATTAATTCTTTTTAAAATCTGACATTGACAAAATCTGAATATTTTCGTCATTTAAAATACTTCTGCATTTTTGTTGCACCGTATTTAAACTTGCTTCCTCGAGTTATTGACATTAAATTACATTAATTCCATTATCTATTGGAAAATAATTATAGCTAATCATCTATTTACGACATCTCTAAGAGGTCACTTCTTAAGAGATCTCTATTTTTGGGAACATAAACAAACATTGGTAGTGAACATCACTTTTTTAAGACCACCACATGTAAAATCCTCTAAAAGCATGAATGGTTACATTTAAAGAGGACCCATTACTTTTAATAAGGAATGTAACATTAATCTTATTTATACATGTTTTTGATGTGTGTGCCAAAATAGTGCTACCGTACTTCTGTTGCTTTAGAAATGTGTGAAATTAAAAAAAAAAAAAAAAAAAAAAAAAAAAAAATACTGGATACTGGATACTGTATAACAAAAATGTTATTATATTCAGATACACATCTAAAATATTAACTAGTATTAAAAAATCAAAAGTCGATGTAGAAACAGTCATCTCTTCTAAACCATTTTAATTGAAGTAAACAGACGTTCGCCTTATCGTAAAGTAAACACCTATTTTTCAAACAGCGGATGAAACGGGAAAGAGGGAATTGGTGGGGGAAGGCAGCAAACGATATAACACTTTTTTGAGCTGGGAATGAAATGAGAAAGGACGAAACGATACTAACCCAATAAGACAAGATCTGGTATTTTACTTTATTACTTAATTAGTCATCATAAATTAAAAAATTATTTTAATTTTTATTTGTTTTTACATTTTTATTAAATTTTACTCATAAGTATTTTATATTTCAGTTGCTAATTATTATGTTACTTTAATTATTCATTATTTTAATCACTATTTTTTATTTATTTTAATTAAGTATTTTAATAAGTAATTTTTTATTATTTTAATTACTAATTAATGTTATTATTGTAATATTTATTTTCTTTCTTTCTTTTTTATTTTATTTTTTCCTATTTTCCTGACGGCCTTCTGTAGGCGCTTCTGATTTTAGAAACTAAGCCCTGACAGCAATAGAAAATTTAATAATGAATCATATCCAGTGCACCAAAAAATAATAGCCAAAATAAAGTGAATTTTTTCTACCCAAAAATACGACGCAAAAGACGACGAGGAAAAATACGACCTATCGCAGCACTACTCAGTTCCCGCGAGGTAGAATAGCTCACGTGATTCAATGCGATGCGACGTTTCAAGGCCCTTTTTAGGGCCGTAGACCGATAAAATAGGCTCAGGATACGGATACCGATCGATTTTACCGAAAGTAACGAGTAACGATACGATAGTAACGAGTACCGGTTCACCGAGTAACGAATACATACGGGTACACAATTTCTCGTTACTTCTACAGCACTAGTAAGGAGAGAGAAAACTTTAGATTCTCCCCCACTTAGCGCGACTAGAGAAGAGGAGACCTAGTTGTCTAGTTCAGGTGTTGACAAATTATCGTTCATCTCAGATTAGTTCTGGCGCCATTGTATGAACCATTAATTTTTTTTCATGATTAGAAACTGCGGCATATTTAGCATTTTAAATACTTTTCTTATTGTATAGAAAAAGTAGGCAAACTAAAGAACTATGATGTGATCAATTTTTAACACCAATCTTGATTTTTTAGTTGTACTGAAACTTAACTTTATTATCGCCTCCTTCGTCTGATAATGGCGATAAGAGGAGTTTCAAATATTCGTCTGTTCTTTTATTTGCCATGGCAACGGTTTACAGACCGATGAGGTTCCGCTTAGTCTCAACTATTTGTATGGATGAGTGCAAAATTATAAATTTTAAATACTAATGCCAGAATATGATGATTTTGTATCTCTACCGTATTCTACAGTTAGCGGACTGTGTTCTTCTGAGCAGGTAATTTGTATTTCAGGGAATATGTCAGTATTTTTTAATAGGAAACTGTATTAATTTAATTTGCATTCTTTGAATACTTTTAAAGCGCTGGTTGCATAATAAATTTCCCTCGGTAATCAGAATATTTAACTTCAAAAGATCTTTCAGTATGCAACAGGTGATGTTGTCTAGGACCTTGTGTTGCGTGCCAAAGTTATTGCAGAAAGGTATTTACATTTAGTATAACGTAAAGGGCGTGGACATTATATAAGAACAAGTATTCTCTTCTTCAGGTACTGTCGCTTCTTGCGTGCTGTGTAAATCCTTTGCGACTTGTGCATTATGAGCCATGTTTTTGAATTCTACACGTGTACAAGCAATTTTATTTTCTTTCTTTTTGAAAGAGGTCTATATTGCACTTTATTTTTCAAAATCTTCATCCTTCAAAACATTCTCTAATTCTAAGAGCATTATTTGCGAATAAACAGAAATTCAGTTAGCTGAGTAGATCAAAAATCAGTTAGCTGAGCATTTCAGATAATGGGAATAAACTTAAATCCAACAATTGACATTGAAGAACTACTTAAGGAGAATAATTTTTATTACCACCTAGCTCTTAATGTACAAATAATACGGTAAAATTTTTTGCAAAATGTTTTAGGTATTTTGTATTAATTTAAAATATATTTATTAATTTATATAATAAATTTAAGCCACAACATTTTACTAAATTATCTACTTAATAAAACCAGAATTAAACTGTATATTTGGAACAAAACATAATTAAATAGTAGCAAATCTTAGTTGACTGTATTACAAGCTAAATTATTTTAAAGTAATGTTCTCTTTATTAATAGAACGAAGGCACTCATTCCCGTCTGCTCGAAAGTTCAACTCTATAACTTTCAACAAGTAATAAAGACAAAATAACACGCCGAACAAATACTGAATCAGAAGTCAAACAACAAAAATCAGCGTTATATTTTCAAAATTTTCACAGGACTAGTTTCGATGGTTTTACCGAACCACCATCCTCAGCTGCAAAACCGCAAAATGACTGAAAATATAACGCTGATTTTTGCTGTTTGGCTTCTGAATTAGTTTCAACAAGTAGTCTGGCGTATTACGAGTATTATACTGGCTGAATTTCAAAGTCAGGAAGACTGAATTTCTTAACAGTACATTGTAAGCCATAACTTACTTTGAAAATTGACTTTTATGGGGAAATAGCTCATGGAGGAAGAATTCATTCTTCCGTGGGACGGCTGAGTTCATTCTCAAGGATGATATCCCCTCCCGATGGCAGCTATGGAGGGATGATAGATTCACTATTTGTAGAATAGGCAAGAACGCTGAGCACTTGGTGTTCATCTCTAGTTCAGTTCAAAGAAATCAAATAACTACCTGCATGAGTTTTTTTTTTTTTTTCTTTTTCCTATATATTTGTAAGTTTTACTTAAACGAGCTCTTATTTTTGTTTCTAAATTTTATTAAGTTGTGAAAAATGCCATATCGTCATGTCTGATTGATTGTAATTTAGCAACCGATCAAAGAACAATATTTCTACGGATGTTTATTCTGTGAAATTAAACCTTATTTACCGTTCCTTGTTGGAAATCAAATTAACTACAAAATCTGAATTTAACCAATAGAAATAGAGCCATAAACTTCAACTCGAACTAACTAGCTCTCGCAAAACCGAAATAAATCCTCAATAAACAATTCGTCAAGCAATAAATTTGCACTCGGCGAGATTTTAGCCAAATTCCCTGACTGACTGCGTGGTTCTCTCAATTGCTAGTAAACACTCAATACTTATTGCACATGCAATCTAACCCTGCATAAATAAACTCTACATTATTTCCATACAAGTAAATGACAATGGAAAATAGGGTAAGAAAAAACTGACATGAAAATAAGTGGTTATTTTAAGTAAAACGTATTATATAACGTGAATAGATTTTAGTTAACAACAGAAAAAAATATTACATGAAGGCGCCGTTCACAAGGCAAATGAGTAATGCTTTCAAAGTAAATAACCTAGTTTACTTAAGGAACTGAATTACAGGGGAATATTCCTGCAAAACTAATTTTCCAAAAAACAATTCTGATACATAATATTAAACGGAAATTTTAAGATTACGTAAAGCTTGAAAAGTTTCTCAAGCTAAATATTAAGCGCTTTTCTATGGCGCACCTCTAATTCCATCACAAATATACGTACAAAAATTTTGAGTTCCAAAAAGTCGAGTGTTATTCCTTTCATTTCATTTTTTCGTTTGCTTTCCCGAGAAAGTTTAGAAACTGTAATATAATAATTGTTCAATTGAAAAACATGTCAGTTTCAGTTCACATTATTGTTGTGGTATAAAAAGCAATTGTTTGATATAACTCTTATTCTTAGATCTGCAGTATTGTTGAGAAAACCCATTAGTTTAAAAAATTCAGTGGAAACAGGGCTGAAAAGTACCAGATGAAAGTAAAGTTTTTAAGAAACAAACCTTTTTTTGTTGTTGTTGTTTTATTTACTTTTTTTTTTTTTTTTTTTTTTCTTTTCCATTATAGAACTATGGTACGAAATATGTTTCTTAATTTTGTCTGCAAAACGTTTTGAGAAAAGTAAAAGCTGAGAAATCTATTTTGAGCTGTTCTGTTTTATTTGTCTTGTAGAATTATCTATTTGCTGAAGTTGATTTGAAAGATACTATTGATGAAAAACGGGTGGGAATCATAAGTGTCTAAATTTTCACCTTTTACTTCCGAGGCTTCAAAGAGTTATATTACTATTTTAAAAGAAATGTCTGTGTTATATGAAACTGTATTTGAGTTTTTTGAGTGAAAATTTTTCTTCCTTTATTTGAACTATTCCAAAGTTAAGAAATAAGAAAGTTTTCACTGTACTTATAATTTTTATTGAATATGATACTTTAACGTAGGTGACATTCTTTGCTATTTATTATGTAGAACATTTTTAAATTATTACGTTTTTCTAATATTAAAGCAGCTTAAATAAAATTAAGCTTAAAACAAGCTTTTAAAATTAGGCAAAACTCATCCTTAAATTGGCGTTAATTTTAAATTCAAATCTTAGATTGATTCTATTTTATATTGACAGTGAAAAAAATTGTGTGTGCCATCTCGTTCACTTCTTTTATAACATATGAAATTACCTAGATTCTAGATTAGGTTTAGATTATATTTTTCTGTGTAATTAGCAAAATTCTGGGCTGTGTTTTCCAAGACATAATATCGGATTTAATTCTTGAGAAATTCATGGCATTTTTTATCAGTACAGTTTACAAAAATAAGCCAGACTTAGGTGCTCTAAAGTTTCGCATTTAGGAACATGAAATTTATGTAATGAAGGAAGAGATTAATTAAGGTTCCACTGCCGATGATTTTTCTTAGTCTGACTATTCTTTTAAGTCTTCTAAAACTACCCGAAATCTTCCTTAAGTGGTAAGTTATATTTTTTCGAACCTTCGATGCTCATCATAATCTGTTGCTGTGACTTATCTCACTTGTCTGACAATAACATCATAACAATCCCACGAAATTCATCGTGGCAAGGAGTGCAAGATTGCGCCTGTCGTTTTGGCAAGAGCCTTTAGCACAATATAGAAGACAGTACGATTTCGCTCAGTCCTGCGCCCAGTTTTGAAGGAGAGCACCCTGAGGAAGCAAGGACAGGGTCTTCCACTACCGCCAACCTCTGGAGAGGACTTTCGGTTCGCCGCATATTTAAAGTGCCCCCGTGCCGCACAAACACTATACATTTACAAACATCCATGCCTTCTCTGGGATTCGAAGACGGTCCCTTCTGTAAGACAGTCAACGTTGCTAACTACAATCACGGTTGGGCGGCTCATCATAATCTAACAACTGTTATAAAACGATTTTAATTCTTATTTACCTTTCCTAAAGCATTTAAAAGTTCTAGGTCGTAATGTTTTGTCCTCCAGTAGCCGAATGTTTAAGATCACTAAACTCTGGCCGTTCACTCCAGATTTGAATTCCAGTGAACGGATTAACTGCATGAACGTTGTCATGGGCTTCCGTACATGCAACACGATGCGAACCAATTTTGCTTGAAAAGTTTTCCATGAAGACACTTATACCCTTAAGCAGACAACTTTAGTGAGTGTTTTTTTTTTTTTTTTCCCATGATTAAGTAACGTATATCCTTTCTGCTTAATTCTTCGATTTTGCACAGGAGATCGCGCCACATTTATTGAGCATATTTATTTGTATTACATTTCATTTTACGAAATTTGGTATAATGGCAAAGAACGTTTTTGCTTTTATACATGCTTAGAACTATGGCTGATTTTCTCGAAATGCAAATAATTTTTTTATAGAAATTGTCCCAATATTATATTAAATATTGTTTAATTTTGGAGTCGAATTTAATGACGTCTCAACCTATTTCTCGGCTGTTCACTCAAATCGTAAGTATCAGAATTTGCATCTTAGAATTTTTATGTGCAGTTTATTCTATATGCGAAATTATTCTATTCCATTCATATTTAATTCTCAATACCAAATATGAAATGATATTTAGTTGACAAATTTTTTGCGGTTTTATACTAGATTGTGTTTAAGATATTTGCTTTTAACGTTAAACTCTGAAAAAAAGAGGATCAAACTGTAGAAAAGTGGAGGGGGGAATTTCAGAGCATTTTCTTCCACATAAGAAAGATAAAAACATATAAGAGAAAATTAAATTTGTTGGAAGTACTTTCTTTAAGATAATAAAATATTTAAAGTTGCCCTAAGACGTTGTAAAGTTCTTTGATCTCCATCTTGTGATATTAATTCCATAATTATCACGAACTATAATCTGATTAAATTACAAACTTAGGAGGAATAACGTAAGATATCGTGAACAGTTTGATGAAAAGTACACCATCATTATACCCAACAACCACGAGTCGGTAGTCTCCGCCTCCCGTTTGCACTTTAATGTTTTTACAGTTTGTTTTGTTGTTGGCTATTGTACACTTATTTGAATTTTACGTTTTGTAATACCCATGCTTTTGTATTGGTATATAATAATTTAATTACTATTACTTCATAATATTTAATTAACTGTCTAAGAAGTTGGATTTATTCAGTGTACAATAGCAAGAATAATAATGCAATCATATTGATTACAATAGTAACGGTAATAATTTAATATTTAATTAATGTGATGGTTAATTTGGCAGGGACTTAATAGATCATCAATATTAAGATATATTAATGTTAGTTGTAAATCTCCGTTTTCAAGATCTTGTAGGATTTCTAATAAGAATTTTTAATTTTTTTTTATCAAATAATGGCAAAGAGCGTTGACGCATCCTTCAATGAAATATGACGTTGGGAATTATATTATTTAGTGTAAAAAGGGAATATTCTAATGCTGTTCTGTATATTATAGCATTTTCCAAATATTGGACAAATTGTTTGAGCTTAATCCAGTATAATTTTATGTTCAGTACAACGTCGCACTTAAATCTAAAGCTTTCTTGCTGTTGTTTTAATGCTTAATCTCCTCTTGGGTGTGTCGGTGGTCTTAACCATTCAGCCACTGGTGAAGAATTAAAATTGTATAATAATTGTCGCTAGATTATGATGAGCATGGAATCGTAGAAAAATAAAATTTACCCCCTGAAAATGGTTTTGTATAACTTTTAAACGCCTCTAAAAATGGGCTATTACTCATTTTGAGAATCACAGTTTTGCTTTAAGCCAAAACTGAGAAAATGGTCTATTAGTAACCAAATGGAAACCATCGCTGAACAATGGTTCGGCACGGATTCAAATCCCAGTAAAGAGGCTGCGAGTACAGGGTTTTTCCCATGTAATTCAACGTCAACATCAACCAGTTTTTCCTAGAAAGTCTACACGGAGGCATTCTTTCCGTTAGACAGAGAGCTACGGTATATTCTGATTTAATCAATTAACTACCAGACGGAACTTAAATTGCGCAATCTCTGAGATTTATGTAAAGCGTCTCAGTATTGTTTATTCCGACCTAGTATGAGCCACATGAATTAATCGTGGTTGGGTTCATGTGTGCGACTAATGTATGTTGCATTAAATGCATTGCCTAATGCATGATTAATGTTTGCTCCTCTCATTAATCAGCCAAACTCATATTCTTACTACTGGTCCCTTGAGCATCCCTCTCACTCTTCCCAGTTTTAATCAAGAATTTTATCAAATTCCGTCTTCGTTTTGGTCCAAAACGTCCCTGCGAACAATCTGAGAATTTTTTGACTGACTGATTTTAAATACCTTCCTTCTGCAAAGACGCATTCAGAAATTGCTGTGCTTTTACCCGGTATTGAAATCGAGCTATTCGAAATATCAGCAATCTCTTTTTTAAACGCGATATTGATTAGGATATCGGAATTATTTAACTACCGAGGTTCATTTTTATCCGCAGCCGACAATGATGTTCTAGAGACAATGATTTTGACGATTTGGACATTTAAAGCGATAATTTTGTTGGAAAGTGGTTAAAAAAATGTGGTTCTTCAAAGGGATATTCTATTTTGGGCAAATGGTTAAAATCATTATACAACATAGTCTGTTGTTGGCTCAACTGCTTGCAAGGAATCGAGATGGCTGTATGGACTGTTCTTGCCAGCTATATGATTTTCCTTGTGCCTAATGCGAGTGCAAGTAAACCTGTCCTAAAAGAACTTCCACGAAGGCTATCCCCTCTGAAGACAGATTGTCGTCTAATTTCCTTTTGTAAATTATCTGCCTGCCCGAGTATCTACGTACTTTCTTTTTATGTGTAACATCGGAAAGGTTTACAATGAGTGATAGCAGCATGACATAACGTAAGAACAATGTCACAAAGGCACATTTAAAGGCTGTAATGGAAAACCAGTGCTCATTTATAAATAAGCATAGGTAGTCATTTGTTGAAACTAGGCTAGATAACTTGTTTCTTACAATATTCTTAGTGTCTTAAATAAACATTTTCGTTCAAGATTTTTATATAAAAAAGAAAGAAAATTTAGTTTTTAAGGTAGCTGTTATTATTATTTTGAGTTTTTTTAATTTTACTTCTATTGTTGAGTAAACGATCTCAGTACCCAGAAGTTTTGTAAAAATCCATTCCTTCTAAGCAAATATTTCTTTAAATTAGCATTAAATGCAATAAGCATTTATGATATTTAGTGCTGTTAGAAATAAAATGCCAACAGCTTTGAAAGATGCTTAATAATATAAAACGCAATGATTTTAATAATTTTGTCCGAAACTTCATCTTTGTTAACAAATGCTGCTTTGTTGTATAGTAACATTTTACTATAAAAACCAAACAAACTCATTGGATTTGTATTCATTGCATTAAGGTTAAGTACGCTACGGCTATCTACTTAAGGAGAGGAATGCCTTCATAGAGAACTTTCTGAGAGAAACTTACTCATATTGTCATCGAAAAACAACGAAAATGCCCGTAAAAAAAAAAAAAAAAAAAAAAGCTGTTCCCGTGTCTTGCGTTTAGCCATACTCAGACATCGACGAGTCTAAAAAAGCACACTCACAGAGAGATAGGGGTTTTAATTCTGGAAAGTGTAAATCATTGCATTAAATTTTACCGAGAATTATATGGCTTTTGAAAACTGCATAAATTGATGACATTGCCGATAGCTTAAATGCGACAAAAAAGTGATGATAAAAAGATTGAAATAACCATGACTAATCTTTCAGTCATTCAATTAAAATGAAAAACTGTTGACATGTTTCTCCTTTCCGTTAATATTGGCGCATATAATTTCCTAACTTCTAAGTTAAATATAGAACGAAAATGTCGATATCCAAAGAAAATTCGTTAATTTGAATAACGTAATTTTTCTTTGCTGGTGTAGCATTTAGTTCTCTACGCGAGCAGTTATGTTTTTAAACTTATTTTTAACCAAGCATTAATTTCTTTTATATATTAAAAAAACAATAATATCCCATTATTCCTTCGATTTCCTTTTTTTTTATTACCTAGTATTATTATTTTTTTTTCCCTTACCCTGTGTATAATCTGTACCATAACATGGAATATAACCTTTTTTATTGTTACTTAAATCTGTTCTTTCTTTTTATATTGTGAGATGTTTGTCGACATTTCATAGTTCAAAAGAAGTCCTTTGATTAGTACATTTAATATGAACCATCTTAAATTGTTCCTACTCCAATAATACGCTGCGTTTGACTCATTCTTTGTGTCTAAAATATTTATTAGTAATATAATTTAATTACGTAATTTGTTAAGTAGATTTCATTACTCTCATAATTATAGCAGGATAAGTGGTATATTGTGATTTACTTTCCAGGGAAGATAAATATTACGGTATATTAGGGAACTGCATGTAAACCATTAATGGATTAAAATAGTTATTTTATTTATTGAACTCTGTTTTAATTTTGAATTGTTGAAGTGCTTTTAATATTTAAAAAACTTTTTAGGTAGATATCTTCTTAATTCTGTTGTATTTTATATCAACAAAGACGTGTTTATCCTCTTTCTTCACAAAAACAAAGAAAAAAGTTGTGTTTGTTGTTTTAAAAATGTCTGCTTGGTGCCTTTTATCAAAGCCCAAACACTAAATTTCTGTTTTGCAGCATCATAAAAACGGCATAAATGTTTTTCACAGTTGTAAGAAATCTCGACAGTATGAATTCATTCTATTTTTGTTATTGCCATGGGAACAGTTGTCGGAGTTAGGTGGGTTTAGCATGAAGCAGGAAGTTCTTGGGGATTTCTGGAAAAGTGAACGTGACTGGAGTACAAATAAAGGCATATGGTTTTATCCTGTAGAACAAGAAATGTACTTATTCTCTTTTTTTTTTTTTTTTTTTTTTTTTTTTTTTATTATTTGGTAAAATACATATATAACAAACTTCAAAATTTACGTCTGAGAAACTCCAAATTCCTAAAATGTTCCTTATTTATGTTTATTATTTGCCTGAAATAATTAATGGAGTTTAAAGTCATAATGCATTTTTAATTGCATTTTCCAGACGATTAAAAAGTATTTTAAATTGTAATTTTCGAAACTGAATTTAAAATTATAATTTAGAGAATAAATTACATTTAATTCAGCCGGCATTTTCTGACTGAAATTAACTAGAAAATTATTCAATTGCTTTTCCTGCTCTCCATCTCGTAAAATATTTTTGCTCTCTTCTGCAACTGCAAAAAATTTCTTCCAAAATAAAATAAAACTGATAGTTTATTTGATTCTTTGTCAAAGTTTATTTCATGTGAGAATAAATTGGTTGTCCGTTTTTCTTCGAAACTTGTTCCAAAGATTTTATTCACCAGCCGTAAAACATCGATGTTCTGCGTGTACTCTTGATAAAAACAAAACCTTTGAAATAAAAAAAATAATTTTACAAAAAATTCTTATAATCTTATAAGTATGTGGGTGTGGAGGTAAACTGTTTACATTTGAAAAGTAAAACCATACATGATATACTAATAACTAGTCTTGCGCTCTTAAATTAAAAGTTCTGAATTAATGTACTTCTAAGTTAAGAGCGCTCTTAAATTAGAGTACTGAATGTCTGATATCTCCTCTGTACGCCTTGTCAAATACTTTTGACACACCTAGATAATTTTGGACACAATATTTTACTCAAATTTTCCATTTTTTTTATATGGCACAAAACAGTGAACTACTGCTAGTTTCTAAACAAACAGTTCAAGGATTACTGCTTTCTAAACTAGCAGATGAACAATTGCTTGTTTCTAATTTAACGTTGTTGTCATGTATAAGATAATTGGTTGATTTATTGAGTTCTGTTATGGATGACTAAAATCAAAATCTTAATATTAACCCTTTGGCCTATAACCACGAGTCTGTCTCGTGGTAAAGAATTTGTGCCATAAACAAAAGCCACGAGTTTGACTCGTGGTAAAGAATTTGTGTCATAAACAAAAGCCACGAGTCTGACTCGTGGTAAAGAATTTGTGTCATAAACAAAAGCCACGAGTCTGACTCATGGTGAGGAATTTGTGCATAAAATGCCGCGTATTATTATTAAAACAAGCGATCTAATTCGAATATTTACCCTTTGATTGTAACGTCAGTATTTTTCTTCAGTTATTTCTGACGAAACTGGGTGATCTGTTACTTTAGTTCCCCGTAAAATTTTGTTTCGTTCACACGTTTCAACTATAATTTCGTATAAAGAATTAAAAAACTCTTAGGCTGTGTTCAGACGGCGGCGTAAAGGGCATAGAAGCGTAGTCATAAGGGCATAAAATACGGGAATTCCGTTCACACTTGCGAGAACGGTGTGTATGCCGTGGCCAATGAGAGAAGATAAATTTGCGCATGCGTGGATGTGTCTACAACTTTCTCGCGCTGTTGTCCTGCTCGATTGATTTCCCGCGTTTGCTCTGCTTGTTTTGTGACAGCGAAATCTTCTGTAGAGCGCCGCTTCGTTTTAGCTTCGCTCTGATTGGTCGACGCTTATCCCAAACTCGGCGTAAAGTTGAAATCTTTGAACCCTATGCCACGAGCCCTAAACCAGATTTTGTGACGTTGCACAGACTCGTTCCCTTTACGCCCCCGTCTGAATGAAGCTTCATACCCATCATGACAAACTCTTATACCCATAATACCCATCATGCAATTACTTTTGTCAACTGATCAATTAATTATGATTACACCCTAGACGTTTTAAAATTACTATTTGTACCTAAACATTGTTTAATATTTCACAATTCCTTTCGTTACACTGAAATATAGATGTCATGAAAAGTATACATTTTGCGCCAGTTCGGGCTGAACAGTTGAATGGCACGGCGCGACCGACTTTTCTTGTTTACTATAGCTCGCGCAATTGGCAGATATCGTGCAGGCCAAGGGGTTACTTATCAAACAGTGTGGGGCACAATGGATAGGGCTTATTAGGGAGCACCGAGTTTCTGATGACGTTGTTCAGAAAGACTTGCTGTTGTGACATCATCCCGATTACACATTCTCGTTGCAAGATGCCCAACGTCCGTATGTAAAGAAGAACGCCTGTTGTTGTGCCATCAATTCGGTTTCCACTACATGACTGCAACATGCGGATACTTGTTCACTGGAACTTTCTAGTGCTTTCTTTGCAGTTCAATAGGTTTACTGCTAGAGAGCAGCAGGCGTCTTCACGACGTCTTCTGGTTGGCGTTGATGGATCCCAACCAAGGTGCTAGACGCTAAGGCCATACAGCTGCCAGTCCAGTTTTCATTATTTCTGAACTTTTGGTTGCGTTGTATGTTTCGCTGCGTACTTCCTTGTTTTCTTACTTTATTTAATTTTACTATGGAATATAATCTGTTGAACTAGAAAGTTCCGGTAGTGAACAAGTATCTGCATATTGTAATATTGTCGTGGAATCGGAACAGCAATACAGGTTCTTCGTTAGTTGTGTAACACGTGGTCCATGTTATCAGGACAAGCAAGTACAGCAAGATGAACAGGTACAGGAAGAAACAGCTGATGGCTGATGTTGATGATGACGTAGAAACCACGCTGACCAAATAATCACATCCTTTGATAAACCCTGCCCATTGTGTGTCACAGTGTACGACAGCCAGCGTTTTCCCAACCTAGCATATTTCTTTAAATGATAAAACTGATAGAAACTTTGCACTAATTCTTGGTTATCCTAAATAGTTATGTGTGTGCTAAGCCTTCTAATAAGTCTTCCTCAGAAGCATTTAGCACTCATATGCTTTGTCATAATCAATAAACCTGAAGGGAAACACTTTGAAATTACATTACTAAATTTTTTTGTTGAAATATTCGTTTGAAAGCTAAAATTATTTTGTTTCTTACTAAATAAAATTGCTTATTATTAAGTGTGTACATCTTCAAATTTTACTGTCTGTTTTGAAAGATTTAACTTTATTATTTTATGATTCTTTTTGTGTACGTGTCTTTCAATAATTAAATCGTAGCATAATAAAAAATAACAAAATTATGGGAACAAAACTAAAGCGCTGGTAAAAATTCCATGAACATCAGTTCTATAGTAAGATAATTTGGAGGATTGCATTCCTTTCTTCTCAAACGATGTTTTTCTAAGAAAAATTTATTCAAGGTATACCATCTCGCATTCACAACTGATTTGAATAATGTGAAATAACATCTCGGCTCGATGTCTTCCAAATGCTATCAGCGACCTAAAATAACGCAAGTAATATCTTAAAGGCTGAAGGAAAATGAGAAATCTATACTAGGCTTTCAACGTAGTTCTGCATCAAAACAGATTTAGTCTATTCTAATCGACATCAAAACACACATTATTCACAGAATGCGGTCAAATCCTTCTTTTCTGTTAATTAATGTTTAATGTTTTTATATAAGAAGGCATTTGCCAGAAATATTCGGAGCCCTTCCTATAATGACATTTGTGAAACTTGGCGCTTAAATGTAGGGGGGGGGGCGGAAAAACTTTTAAGTAGGAATAATTTTTGCATTAGGAGCAGCTGGAAGTAGAATAAAGTGAGACTTTTTAACGAGGAATCTGAAGTTTTATCTTTGCGTTTTACTTCTCTTTTCTGGAATAAGTATATAGTTGCATTATGTGAATAACTTAATTAAACTTTCCTGTTACAATATTATTACATTTAAACCACGAATTGTGCATTCGAAATAAATCGTAGACGTAAAAAGCAGCACTCAGCGTTCTAAGTCTTAATTACAATGAGTTATCTATTATTATCAGAATCCTTGTTAAATTAAATGATAACATTCCATTTTATTGTTAATCGTAAAATTTAATGAGTATCGTTTTATAATTTCATATACCAGTTGCAAGTTTTTATAAGCACAGAAAAATACTGCATTTTATAAGTACTATTACTGAATAATTTATTCAATGCAGTTATAATGTTGAAACTAAAATATGGTACTTTTATTTATGAAATATTTACATTTAAAGAAATTCAACTATGCATTCTGTAAGGTTTTCTTTATGCCTTCGTTATGTCATTGAAATGCACGTCCTGTTAACAGTCGCAAGGTCAGGAGTTCGAGTCTCGGGTGGAGAGCATTGCACATATTTCATATCTCTAGCCTGGACAAATATAATGACTCTACAAGTGGCGCTTGAACTACATGGTGGTGGACTATAATTTGTCACCCCCCATTATTTAGCATGGAGGTAAGAAAGGAAGGAGTGGCCAACTGGCACTAGAAGTGAAGCACTGCTTTGAAGCTTCGGTCACCAGATGGGGTGTTCTTTGTTTACATTCAGAAGCTCGCTTGACAATGTTCTGATAGTATTTCGACACACGGCAGTTGCATACAAATTGAAAAAGGGACACTTTCGCATGAAAGAAACATTCATAGTGTGATGGATAATAGCAATTTTTATAGTTTAGTGACATTTACGCAAAAATCACATCTTGGTTATTTTTCGATAACTAACAACAGCGATTTTGATTATGAATTTGTTTTATAAAATTCTAAGCTGTTGAACTACAAAAATATAGATTTTAACAAAAATGTTATGCTTGAAGAATGAAAAATACCTTACGGTACCTTTAAAATTGTATACGTCTTTCGATACCCTTGATAGAGTATTAGCTACTTTTATTTTATGTTCCAAACGCCAAAATGTTTTAAATAAAATAATTTTTTTCCACATCCATATATTATTGTAACATGTACCTTTTAAAATTTTTTAGAGGAGAGGCTTTACTGCTGCTCATTTTAAACTCATCGTTCTAATTTTATATATCTGAAAAATAATCACTTTGTGCCTACTCGTTTTACTTATTTGGGTTAATTAAAAATAAAATCCTTATTTTATTCCCTCTCAGAAATGTTCAGAAAAAGTTAAATACTATTTAAAGTATTTCGCTAATTTCTAATAATTCTCTAATTTAAAATGAACCGAATAGAGCATTAATTATAAATTGACTTATATTTTTCGATTCAAAAGATGACTCAGAAGCCAAAAAATCATGTCATATTTAAGAAAGTATTTTAGGAAGAAGCTCTATAAATAGAAAAGAAATAATGCATAATTTTAATATTAGTAATACAATAAACTTTGATCTTAATTTTTGTACCTTAACCGAATAAAATCAAATTACCTTAATTTTTTTTTTAAATGTAATTAACGAAAACTTGTGAAAATATTTCATTCCAATTAAACCATTCTGTGAAAACTGTAGCATTTAATTCCGTTCAGAATGAGATGTTGTTTAAAAATATGTTGTTTTCATATACTTAGGACTCTGAAGCGTTGTAGAAAAAGAAAATAAATACATTTATATGTATATTTACTACGTAATTACAAAATATTTACATCCGATCGCGTCAAAAACCCATTGAAGTTAATGGTAAATGACCCAATGTTTTGGTCACCACGTAGGGATCGCCAGTGCTTCAGAGCAGGGTACGGGAGAAATCTGTTTATGGCCATTCCATCTTACTTCCTACCCATGGTATTTAGCGCATGGGTCTTCTTTTCCTCAGTCGCCCTTTAAGTGGGAAAGAGTAAGGGTTTTTTTTTCTCTCCTTACTGCGTGCCTTTTTATTCTAACTGTTATGCACGTTCAGTTAGCAGTTGGAAGGTTCAAAGTTCGAGTCTCCTGCTTCGACAAACGTTTGACTCTGCAATTCTACTAGATCAAAATTAATGCAAAATCTGCAACATGTAAATGTTAAAAAATGTTTCGTTATTCTGCAGAAGTGTTTTACAAGGTGGGATAGGAAATCAATTAATAAAAATATTCAAATATATATCTAAAAAGCTATTTAATATATATATATAACTTTGTTTATTTTCTCTAACTAATCAAGCATTATCTATACATACTGTCTGTATATAATGTGCTTGGAATTTAGATATGCATGTGGAAATTCTCTAATGTAAAATCATGTAAAATAGTAAAAGTATTCTTATTATTTTCTTATTGCCATTAATTAAAAATAATTAAAATGATCTCATTGTAAAATTCCAGTACGCATATTCTTTAAAAATTTAAATTAACCGGATTTAAGTTTTTAAAATTAAACGTATTTCTCCTGCCTAATGCATTCTTTGTGCATTTGAATAACAGGTCAATTGAAAATATTTCCATTACTGAATTCGGTTAGCAAACTGAAGATGAAGGGGATCCAGTATTTATCCTGTTATGCCTGATCATTTATACGCTGTACATCATTGAAATAACACATGTAAATAATTTTAGACTGTCTTAAATTGAAAAATAGTAAGAAAAAATAGAAATTATATCTATATTTTCCAAGTATTTATAAAATACGATATCCTAGCGGGAAAAATACATTTATGTCTAATTTTTGGATGTGTTTAATGTACACAATATACATTACTTTATAACGGAGAAATATTTCAAGAAATAAGTATTAAATTGGTGCAATTCAGCATCATTTCCGCGAATGGCACATGTACATTTACTTTCTTCAAATATTATTTGGCAGTATGGCCTCTACAAATCGATTCTATTTGGCAAACATTATCCTTAGCTCACTATATTCAGGACAAATTGCTACCTCATAGTACAACTTGGAAAACAATTCTAAGTTAAGAGTTCTTCACACGAAGAAATAATTGTTCTTACTCAGCACGAAGAACTAAGTTCGTGCAAAGTAACGCTAAGTAATAACGGTAATGTAGCGACAACAACGCATGTTTATTAGGCTTCTTCGCAACTTATGGAATAGCAATTAACACTTAGTACTTTTCTGGATGCAGTTTTTTTCGTTGTTGTTATCAGATCTATTGACACTTGCTTTCAAGGCGAAAGAAAAGGGGCAGAGTTGTTTCTCTTTTCACTTTCTGTACAATAAATACAGGTTACTATTACTTCATTTTAATAACATGTGTGGAAAATAAGACGGAAAACTAAACGAAAGAATATATTCAGAATTAATTTTCCGGTAAGAACGGTCCCCTCCCTTTACTTCATTCTTTAGAAACTTCGTAGAATTTCCGATATTGATATCTTGCATGGATTTCGACTTAAACCACTTCCATTGGGTGAATTTGCCTTGTACATATCTCGATTTATGCTCCGCCGTTTTGCGTGCGGAGTCGATTCCAGTGTATCTTTCCTGAAAGAGATACGACTGATTCGTATTGAAGGGAGTGGAGAGCGCACTAATGGTTTCATATATTACTAATTGTGCTTTTCGGACTTATTGAAGCTGAACTATTAATCATTATTCGTAACCCTGTGTTCTTGTTTCAGCATTTAGATAAATATGCATATAAATTAGCATAATCATTTCTGTAATTTGCATTCTACCGCTTTTTCTCCAGGTGATTGTATAGTGCATTTTAGCTGTCATCATTTATTATTTTCCTTTTTCTGTATTAAAAATTTCTTTTTGTTTGTTTGTTTCCTAGTATATGAGAAACACCGTGAGATAAACAATTCGAGTTTCGGTTCCAGTCTAGCAACTTAAAAAAGGACTTGTTTTTCATTTCGTTGGGGGGAAAAATAAAATAAAATTCTATCTCTTTTAAACTTGCTGTGAAATCCATTGAAGTGAAAATTTTCTTACCAAATGAATATTCGATGGATTTCTCTTTCATCTTATCAATATAAAGGATACATCGACTGAAAGGGGAGTTCGCGTGTTTCTTTGGGTGTTTCTTTTGTGTTAACAATGAGGGAACTGCATAGAAGTAGAGGTTTTATTCAAGCTAGTTTCGTGTAAAGGCGGTTTTAGGAATTCTTTTAAGATATAGAGTAAGGGTGAATATTTCACCGGACAAGAAAAATGACTGTTTTTGTCTTAAAATTTACCTTTAATAGATTCATCAGTCTTTTTCTCCCCTTTTAAAACTTTGGTAAATACCAACTAATTGTACTTTAAGATGCATTTTTTAAGTCAAATTCTGTTTTCAGTAACTATGGTATACAAGTTCTATGGTATACAATTTGTTCTGAATATTTTCTACCTAAGTTAACATGTGAAAAGTTCTTAAAAACTGGTGTATCTGTGCAAGTTTTGATAATCAAGCTATTTAAAGTAAATGTTTATTAAAAACAAATTCATCATTGCATGTGGAATTTGAGAATGTTACACCCATTGCTATGAAACTAATAAGTTCTAATGTATGACGCTCTGTCAGTACTGAAAGTAGCAGATTCTGCAAGACATCTGGATACTTCTAATTAGTTGCTGTATAGTTTTAAATTCTTTCCTAAAAGAGAATGAGGAAATAATGAAAGACCGAACCAAAGTGGCCATCTAAAGCCGAGGCAAAATTGCCATCCAAGATGGAAAGAGAAGAGTTTTGGTGCACGCATGATGGATTTTTTTAGCTTACATTTATCAGTTATGAGTGTTTACACAAGTGTCCAGAAATATGCATCGCAAGTCCATAACACATATCGAAAGTCAAACCTTTATTTGCAGATTTTGGAAAATATTTTATCATTTCAATTTTCTCCTTGTATCAACATTTGAGACTTCTTGATATTGCATTATTCTATACAGGATAATGTGTCAGATGCCCCTTGATAACTCTAAATAGACAGATGAGAAAGATTTAGCTTTCCTGCTTCTGTGCACACACTTTGCCGGTATTAATGAATTTGTTGCACTTGTGAAAGACTGCTATCAACTACCTCCCCCATTTACCCAAGTTTGTTTTCTTAATATCATCGTTTGTACAAATCATCGTACTAACCTGTTAAAAATTATGATGACATCAATTGCTTTTGTTCTTGATTTCTTTAATGTTGCGATATTGCCACAGTACACAAACATAGGCAATCCTTAATTTTGAAATACGGTGTGTACTTCAGTATACGTCCTATCTGGACACGAAAATTTTGTTTGGTATACGGTATTTGTTTGGAATGCAAATCGAGCTCGCGGAGTCACGACTGCGCATACTACGACTGTTGCTACTATTCAGTAAACACCTCGCAATGTCTCTCTCAATTTTCAAGTGATTTATTTTTGGCTTAATTTTTTTAAACTTATTAACAATGAGTTTTAGGAAAGTTGATGAGAAGAGTCATGCATCGAAGGAAATTGTTAGGATCACCATAGAAGTGAGAAAAGAGATTTTTGAAAAGTATGAAGATGTCATACGTATCCGGAACTTGGCTATGGCATACCGTACGCAGATTACGACGGTATCTACGACTGTGAAAAACGAAGACGCTATTAGATCGACTAATGTTGCGAAGGGGTGAAATCGATAAACATCAGAAGCGTTAGAGCACGCGGAAAAATTGCTTTTGATATGGATAGCAGAAAAACATTTATGTACAGTGTCGTGTGCTTCATTTATGTACAGTATATATTTCATTCACTACATTTGTATCAAGTTTTATAATGAAAAGAATATGATTCTTCTAAGACTGGTCTAATTATTTTCCCTTTGTTACTTGGTGGAAATGTTTGTTTGGTATTAATGACGTATACCGAGGTATCACTCTATAACTTTTTTCAGAATGTTTCCTATGTAGGAGACATCACAATGTAGGACATATCATGATCAGGATGAAACGTGGAGACAATCTAAGAAATTATTATCTCGAACACATCTTTAACCATGGTGATTCGGATATTATACGAAACAAACCGTTTTCTAGCTCTAAAATTTAGACTTGTTTTTTTAATTAAAAAAAATACAGGGTTTAATGTTGAATTGGGAGACGAAAATTTTAACTTTCTATTGTTAATGATTCTAAGTAAGTTTAAAATTGCTACTGACGTCTGATAAACCTTTGTAATGGGAGATACACAAATGCATACGGATACAGATGTATGCACACATATACTCAGAAACGGATACACCAGAATTTCACCATTGGTCGTACAGGAATAGTACCGCCGCTCTAACGGTGCAGTTCAGACTCAGTTTTGACGGAGAAGACCCCGGGGGAAGGTCTTCCGCCCCTCTCTCCGTCCACCAGCCTCTCGAGATGTTCTAAACATTTTGCGCAAATCCAGTGAAATGCACGTGCGCAATGTCAACGTCTCGGACATATCTGTTACTACGGATTGGCGTAGTAATCCTGATGAACTAATTTGAATGCTCGAAAAAAATATAATTATATTTTGAAATTGAAGGAACTAAAGAAGCGATTGTTGAAATGGAAAAGAAACATTCGTCTACCTCATCAAAGAACTCTGCTGTTGCAGACTTAATGCTCTCCGCAAAGAAGTCAACTTGCTAAGAAGTAAGTGCAATTTATTCTTACCCTTCAGACATTAGTAAATCTACTCTTATTAAGCGCTAGGTTCATGATATTAAAGTTAAACGTAAAATCGTTACTGTAGCTAAATCCAGAGTTGATAGCAATGGCTTTAGATTGCTACTAAAACTGCTAATTCATACGTGTTATTCAATGAAAACAACGCCATAGAAATCTAGGTAAACGTCATTACGCCAAGACGTTCCGAAGCATACAGGAAATAATGCCATCGAGAAGTATATGCAATAACAAGGACGAGGTTTTGCCTACGCTTGCGGTGCGATACAGAATGCTTATATGTAACCCGGGCCCATCGTTACGGCAGTCGGCGTCACTAACCAGTATACCGGCTGAACGACACACACACGCACGTGATTCAGTGCAAGTCCAATATTAGAAATCAAGATAAGTGACGAATTAGAACAAATTATTTTGACCATTGGCAGATTTAAGGACGACAGTTTGGGTACGAGCGAGATCGACAGTCTAAGCACGCTGTATGTAACCTTGCGTAATATCAAGCTGCATAATATTCAAACTGTAAAATTACTTTTTAACTTTTTTGAGATACGAATGTTCATATTTGTTTGTCGTAAAAGAGAGATATAAACACGCCATCTGTATTAGATATTGTGTCAATCACATGGAAATGAAATATAAGCAAAGCGACACATTCTTACGACGCAGTTATGTAATAGTACATTACATATAAATTTCTACAAATACGTATTTTCTAGCACAAATATATATATATATATATATATATAATTATATAATAAGCTGTAATTTGTATACACACTGCAGATGTTCCTATATAAAGCTTATTAAGTATTTTTATGATGCGCTATCGGTGCGTAAACACGAAGAGTGTTCTGAACTTTCAATCCTCTGAAATAATATAGTCGCTGCATAAAGTCGCTTTCACTGAGAATATAATAATGTTCTATCGCAAAAGGCCAGAAAATGCTTTAACATCGCTGCGATTCAGGCAGTCTAAGCTTCGCTAGTCCAGTAAAGAAGCTAGAGACGCTTTCAAAGCTGGTGATTATCGTAATCATTGGACCATGTAAGCGCAATTCACTCCAGTCGGATAAGATACCTACGAGTCAGTCTCATTTATAATAATAATGCAATAACTAACGCAACTTTCGGGGCCCTTTAATTTACTCAAGTCGCCGTTGCGTAGCCATCTTTTGTATTACCTAAACAATTGTGATTTCTTCACTTCGATTTTAGGCAAGGAAGGTAAGAGGGGGATTCGTAAGTGAAGGGATAAAGCTTTGTGTGCATACTTTTAACATGGCCTTTTAAAGATATTCTCATTAATTTTAATTTAACCGTGTAGAATTAATTTGCCTAGATTCACCTTTATAATAACTCACAAAGGTTGAAGGAATTCGTGTTTCACCCAATGCTGGGCATTGAGTGAAACACGAATTCCAATGCTGGGCTCATCCAGCCTTACTGACACTAATTCCAACCTAAGACATAATTCAAGTAACGTTGCTGAAGAGTTTAAGCAAACTATCCCTGTTTTCAAATATTTTGTCTTTCTTGTAGGATATAAAATTTCACCTGGCTGGCTGGCTGGCCATGTCAAGCAATATTAAGTGGTACTTATTTTTTAATGCTTTGAATTAAATCTTCCTGAAGGAACTAGATTCAATACCGTTTCAAAACTGCGATCAGATTCTTCTGCATTAAATCTATCCTTCATCATTATTTTTTCATTTCACTTAATGATTGTTAATTTGGGGATTGACATTTCATGTAAATTCTAGAGCGTGTCATTTTACTTTGTGGTACGAAAGGAAGTGTCTTTAGCGATCTCTGACATTTACTTTTTATGTGCTCAATTATTTCATTTTAGATGGAAAATATTTCTTTAAAAATATTGATCTGTGGCATAAGTTACAATTTGAACCTTACTAGAGTTTTACATGTAGATGCCACTGGATAATTTTGTTTTTATGATTGAAAAGGGTAACTCCTGTGTACAATATTTAGATTTTAGGGAACATTTACATAATTTACATTACGTATCAGATAGTATCCCGTTTAGATTAAATTCAAACAGATCATTGTTTGAAATTTGTCGAAACATACATAATGTTTTTTTTCCATAAAATTTAAATTGTTAAAGAAGTGAAGTGATTCATAAAGAACAGTTTCATCAAATGAAAGCTTTATTACATGCATATATGTATTGCTGCTTTGACTGACTTTGAATTATACACTTTTGTCAATCAAAATCTGTACCTGTTGCTAGAGTGAAAGGACATTTCAAAGTAATTTCTCCATGCCTTCATCATCATCTCAGCTCCATTTCATCAATTCACTCGATACAGTGTGTTTGCATCTTGAATTTTATTCACCATTTGTCTGGCGCATAATAACCCTCGAGGTTTTCTGCCATTAAAAAATCAACCAACGAAACAATCAAAATCTCTATTTTTTGTTTGTTTGCAACGCCAAATGTGTTTGGATATTATTTATAGGACAGGATATTTTCTTCCTTTCATATGGCCACATCTGTGCTAAAGATCCTTCCTATCGTATACCTTTTTCTTCCCACCTGTCGTATGATTTATTGTTTTCCTTTGGAAAAGGATAGAAACAAATGTATAGCAATTTTAAGTAACAAGATGGTTTATTTTCTGCTTTAAGCTGAATAAAAATTTTTTACCACCGATGAATGAATTAGATTTATTATCGTAATACTGCGTTTTCTACTCAACAGGAATAAATTATGTTTGACGCTTTCTACTAATAAACTCATTATTAAAATAATATAATACACTGCTGGCCATTAAATTTGCAACACCAGGTAGGAATGATCTTACGAACTTGAAAATCACATGAAAGGAAGAAGTTGGGATATGGAAAAGATTAGCATTTCAGCGTATTTAGACGACGAAGGAGAGAGGAACGACGTCTGAAGCACAGCATAAAAGAAAAGTTGTGCAGTGGATTTCTCATTCGGAAAGTGCTTTGTAAGGTTGCAGTTTGCTCAGAATATCGTGTTATGCCTTGAATAAGAAGAGGAAATGCGTACCAGCAAGTTTTGAAATTTGATAGAGCCAGGATCGTTGCCTATCGAAATTGCAGTTTATCATTCCGTAATATCGCCGGTCGCATTGCTGGACATACAATCACTGTCATGCGAATATGGAATCAATGCATTGCTGAGGGTCATAATGAACGGTATGCAGGTTCTCAACGCCCTCCCATGATTAACGACAGAGAGGAAAAACATATTGTGAGGTCAGCCCTGCAAAATCGTACTACCACAATCACGGCCCATTATTTAGGAAATGGGCATGTTTGCAGCATGCCCAGTACCAGCTCGTAAGGTGCGTCGACGTTTGCGGCAGCGTGGACTATCAGCAGGGTGATCATTACTTCGGCTTGCCTTGACAATGCAGCATGGAGAGAGACAGCGACTCTGGTGCGCCAAACCACAAAGCTGGGTACAGAAGTGGCACAATATCGCCTTTCCAAACAAGTTTCAATTCTACGTGCAGTATTCCGATAGCCGTATATGTGTCTAGAGTGTCCAAGGAGACCGCACGTCGCCTGCTTGCACTCGATATGTGCATAGAGGCCCTGAACCTGGTGTGATGGTCTAGGCAGCGAGTGGGTACACGACACGCACATCTCTAGTTTGGATCGACGGTAATTTTAACGCAGATGGGTACATTTCTGACATCTTATTTCCGATTTTTGAGCCCTATCTTCGAGAATCCCAAACGCCATGTTCCGACAAGATAACGCAAGACCACATGTTGCACGTCTTGTTCCTTCCTCGATACACAGGGTATTCAGTTGCTGTCCTGGCCAACACGGTCTCCAGATCTGTCACCCATTGGAAACAACTGGTCAAGGGTTGCTAAGAGAGTGGCCCGCAACCCCTTTGGTGAAGTGTGACATAGACTTGAAGCAGCACGGCATGAGTTGCCCATTTCTGTCATCCAAGTCCAGTTTGACTCCATGCCGTGGGGGTAAGGGCCATTTTAGCTGTCAGAGGGCAGCTGTTTCTACTAATTTCGCACCCCTGTAAACCTCCAAAATGCTTACAAAATTAATCATTTGGTCTTTATGCCATACTGAATACGTGTAATAAATATCTTTTTTGTATTTGCTTTCCTTCATGGTATTGCAATTTTAATGGCCAGCAAGGTACTTAGAGATTATTAATTAACTCTATAGCTAATGATGTAAACAGTACATGTATGCCCGTCAGAAAGTATCTTAAATCACTAAAGATAATATAGTTCAAGAAATAATGAGAACTATTTGTATTACATACTTAATGTATAGTTTATTTTAAAAACCAGTACATAAACTGCATAAATCAAAACTTGAAGAAATACTCTCAAAATTAAAGCATTTTCTACAAGTCTTTCATCTGAATTCGTAACCGAAACGCACGTATTTCATATATAGAAAATAAGCAAGATGCGTTTATGAATTCAAATGAAAGACCTGTAAGGATCTTAAGTTTTACTAACGTTTATTTTATTTTAAATCTTTACTATCACTTCTTATTTTCTACTTCCGGCCAGAATTATAAGCGTTAACGTATTTATGCAAAGTTTGTCTGGCGAGCGCCAAGTACTTAAGTTGTGGCTTTTTGGCCAAGCGAGAGAGAGGAAGCAGTTAGTCGAAGCAGGCCGTTTACCTTAGAAGTTTTACTCAGTTGCTGGTTGCCTTCCAGGCCAGAGGTTTAATCCTCTTGATAATTTTTAAACGTATTGTAGTGTTAACAGTTCTCTGTACTACATACGGCTTCCTGTTAATATAAGGCCAATCTTCCACGTTTATTATTTCAAAGTTAAGAGTTTAGTTTTATTTTTATATTTTTACGTTTAGACCACAAGTAGTGGGTCTTTGTATTCCGAAGTACGGAAGTTATTGTAAATAGAGAAAAATAAAGGGTTTTGTATACCCTTCTTGTGTATCCTGTCTACTTCCCACAGTTATTGAACATAGCTTTAGTAAGCTCTCTGTTCCGAGTCAGGTCCTTGCATGTTCCCGAAGAAAGTAAGACGGAACATTGAACCTGATAGACCTTTTTCGAAATTCAGATGAAAAGGGGAAAAACATTGCAGTTTTTTTTTTCCTTGTTCTTTTGTTTAACTGCCAGTCGAGATAATTTGCACTAATGTGATTTTCTCTTTTTCCGTAATGAATGCTCGCTTGGAACCTTCTTTGTAGGATTAAATTCTATCACTGCATCATTTCACTTTGTGGAGAACACTAGCTGTCGAAAGTCAGGGGATTCTAATTACTAGCAACTTCTAGAATAGGGTTGAGAATAAGAGTTACAAATTTTTTAACCTAAATAACATCTTTTTTTTAACTGGATTCCCCCCCTTTATATTTGAAAATTTCGTGATGTTTTCATCTTTCTGTGCTAAAAACGCTGCAGATGCATTTGTGAAAAAAACGAAAAACATATAGTTAGATGAGCAATATCTGGAGTTATTCGCTAGCCATTATTTTTGTTAATAGTGTTATGGGTTCGGTTATATCTTTGAAAATGGATGGAATGTATAGTGAAGTAATAAGAAATTTATTTCTAAGATGCGTGATATTTGTTGGATTTTGGAACTTCAAGGGATGTCCACCTTGTTTGAAATCAGGCACCACTACCTGTTTCGCTCTCTTATAATTATTGGTAACCAAGTAGAAAAATTCAACGCCAAAGCTGAAACGGCTAGTCTCTATTTTGATACGTCATTTACAAACGAATAATACTGATGCCAGATGCAACCATCCGTAACTGATTGATATCGCATCTTAGTCTTTCCTTTACACGTGAGACTTATCGGGATCTTTTTTACGTCACCTATTTTTAAAGTAGTAAGTAGTATCATTTTAAACAAGCTTCTGTGCCACTTTGTATTTATTGAGATAAAATATTCGCAATTTTTATTACAATGAAAAATTTCGTTTTTTATTTATGGGGGGTGGAGCGGAGAGCTGTTTATACGTTACTTAAGCTAAAGATTTTTAATCTTAGACTTAAAAGGTATAATTTCCTTCTTTATTCTTCGAATCATAAAGTCTTTCTAGAAACAGAACGAGAATTCTTATTCTTTCTAGCGATCAACGTTGTAATTAAATAAATTATAACAATCCCCCTTAAGAAGATGGAAAAAAATATCTTTTGTGTGAAAAAAAAATAATTTTATCAAAACAGATATTATAAAATTACAACATGCCTTCACTTTTGTGTTCGAAACATCATAAAATTTGCTTATATCATATAGTGAAATATAAATTTTATCAAAACAAATATTATAAAATTACAACATGCCTTCGCTTTTGTGTTCGAAACAACATCATAAAATTTGCTTATATCATAGTGAAACCTCGACTCTTCGATTACTCTATATTCCGTATAACTCGACGATCAGTTTCTTTTAATCGCTAAATGATTTTTTTCTCGTCTTACAGAACATTAGCAATGCTATTTAATGGTTAGGCTGTAATAATGTCTAGCATCGTTTATATTGTGCAGGCAGCGTAAGTACGATTTAATTGTAATTGCGGAATTTATTTACGCCTGCGAATGTTTGCCTGTTCTGTTCAAAGATTTGTTATGGTACTCTAATTTTGCATTTTTGGTATTCAAATTTTGGAAACTGAACAACGAATTTCGTGATAGGTTTTGTTCTCTCCGTGGAAATTCCAGTCAACTTCATTCCTCCTCTTAGCGATATGGCTGAAGAAAGTAAAGTAACGCTATCAGTCGCCATTCACATTCCTTTCCGTTACTTTCCGTAGCAGGCTTGCGTGATGGTTTATTACTGTGTACGGTTGTAAGCTACTGTGTACTAAACCTTCTGTTAATTCTGTGTAGTTCCTCAATTTATATCTGGGCGAACAAGGCTGTGTTTTGCGGTGTGAAAGCCAAAATGTCGAACGAGAAGAAGTCAAAATAAATTAGCATAGCAATGGAAATAAACACTGGTTTCTTTAAGATACTGAAGGAAGAAGAAAGTGTTAATAAAATTGTCATGGAATTAGGTTTTGGACGAAATGTTATTAGTTGCGAATAGCCCGAATCTATTTTTTCACCAACGGATAAATGGTAAAATTCCTGAACACTTGTAGTTCTGAACTGGATTAGAATCCACGCGAAAAGGTTGTTGAATGGGCGTTTTCGTGGTTTTCACCGTCTGTAACGTGACACGAGGCAAATATTCCTTAAAACGTCCTCCACGAAAGCATCCCTTCCCTTAGGCATATAGCCCTCGAGTGCTTTGCTGTAATAAACTAAACCAAACTCATATCTTCTTCCGTAAAACTTGACCTTTTGGAAAACTTTGGAAACTGTTGTGTTTGATGTACTCATCTTATAAATTACGAAATAGTATGTATTAAATTTTATTCATTTATTAAATTTCCATTTCGAAATAAAATAGTATTCAGAAATAATGTTTATTCAAAATAACCTTTGGGTTACGCCTAAATAGTAATATAAATTTTGTTATTTTAGATAATTTATCCAAACACAGTAGTTTTATCTTCATGTACAGTGACACTATGAGAATTCGGAAAATCTTCATACGTATAATGGCACTATACACTTCGTTACGACGAATTTCTGCAAACATATTTTTGAGTCCATCTTACCAAAATAGGTGAAATCTCAACGCTTCGAAATCATTTTCATTTGTATTTATTTTTAAAACTCTTAATTATTCTGTATGAAAAAGTAGTGCTTTAAGTTTTATATCCGCTTATTGATCAAACATTTCTGATTCATGACTTGTCTATTTTCCGTTAAACGATAATTTTTTTCTTTAATTGCCACACAAATAGAAATTTGTAACTTAACTACATTACTTCACCATTGAATTAAATTGATGAAAAAAAAGGTCATCATTTTAATTTTTCGATTTGGGTAACGCATAGTGTCTTTTTTGCCTAGTTTTACAATTCAAGATCCTTTTATCTTCCTAGTTTATTAGAATTTTTGCATTATTCCGTGCGGGACAAATGTTCGAATCATTGCATACTTCCACGGAAACTAAAGCTTTGAGGTCAAGTATTGCTTATTTCAAGCAAAAGATAGCAGGCAAGATAAATCCTTACCCTGTCATATTACCCAATTATTGGTTTTTGTTTTTTTACCTTATAGCAAAGCCTCGAGGGCTATCTGCCTGTGGGAAGGGATGCCTTCGTGGAGAGCTTTATATACGTTATATATATATACTGGCTCGTATATACGTTACACTTGGGGAAAACCACGAAAACGCCCATGCAGCCAACCCGTTCGTGAGATTCGAACCTCGGACCGAACTACCAGTGTTCAGCGACTTTGCTGCTCGCCTGCTGGTGGGCTATTGTTACCCAATTATATATCATAGTCTAATATGTACATTAAATTCGGTTGAAGACCGTTTCCATATTTCTTCTGGTAACTTCACTTAGCTTCTAATTTTCCGTTCGTTTTCTTTAGGCATGTATGATTTGTGCAGAAGATGCCTGGTGCGCTTGGTGTACTTATTTTTCCGTGATAAAATTTTATTTTACGACATTTATCAATAGATTCCTGTTTTGACTTTTCCCCTGGGAGTTTTGATGGTCAGATTACTTTTGTGTCTTTTGACATATCGGACAAGATTTGAGTTTTACATCACACAATAAACGGAAAAAATAGTTAAACAATGATCGTGCTATTAACCTACATTTTATACTCGAGTCACCATTGATTGTATATAAACAGTCACGGCCAAGAGAAGTTCTCGGCTATCTGAAGTTATACAAATTGAGCAAGAATTATTCACGAATATTGTTATTTTTAGAAGTAAGAGCTCTTCGTAAAAAGTTAAAATTCTGTCGGAATAATAAGCTATAATTTCAGTTTAAGTTGGTCAATGCCGGTTTTAGAAGGCGAATCTGGTTATGCAACAAAAATTCCAATGTTTCATTGAGGATTGTATTTTTTCTTTTCAGGTATAAGCAGTGTCAGGCCTGAAAACCTATAGGTTTTGTCAGAAATCTTACGTTCACAGGAATTTTAGAACATCACATTCTATAATTCTAAGAGATCTGTTTTTGTTGATGCTTAGAAATTTCTCTTTTTTAGTCAAAAACCTTATTCCCAATTTTTAACGACCTTTAAAAGCCCATCGGAATTATTCCAAATGCTTTTCGAGTTGAATAAGTTTTGTGAAGTATAATTTAATTTTGATAATTCTAAATAATATTTTATTTAGAAATTCCCTCTGAAGTCACGTTTTTCAGATAGCTATAAATTTTAAATTAATCTACAAAATATATAATGTTTTCATTTTGCTTTAAATTAGGGGAGCTTGCTCGTTCTTAGAAGCTCTTTAAGCTTGTCTTCTAAAATTTATATATTATTTTGTCATTAAATTTAGTACTTATTACTTTCATACGAGTTCCCCAGACTTATTCTGTATTTCGGTTGAAACTCCTTTTGTGGATTTTATAACAAGGTACCAAAATGATTTGTTATAAGAAACATTCATATTTGCAAGCTCTGAACAAGCAAACTAATGTCCTTCTAAGCAGCTGTTTCTAATTGTAGGGAGCATTTTATGCAAATACATAAATTTATTTTATTTTCTAGGTTTGTGCTCTTTTATGAATTAGTATGCTTCGCTATTAATGCATGGACTAGTTTAAATCTTCGCCGTGGTTTTTATCTCAAAATAAGGTGGCTGAACATCTTAATTTATCCCCTTGCTGTTAATTTCATTTCTCTGAAATGAAAATGATAAAAATATGAATCCATACAGATGGTGAGGACAAATTATATTAAAAAGGTTAAATCCGTTATGATTTATAAAATGCATTAAATGAACAGTTTCCTTAAGACTTATTTTTGGGAATTTGAATGTTTTAGGAACGAGCACAGTAAAAATTTAATTGTGATTAATCTGATTTCTGAAAGGAGAATTAAGGCGAAGCTCATGAAGAGATCGTGTAATGTAAACGAGTCTCCTGTCATTTGATTTTGTTGTTTCTTTTTCTATTTTTCTCCGTAATTTAAATTAACCAGTGTATCTGCAGAAGGAACAGATTTATTTTCTCCGATATCAATATAAGCTGCATCTTGTTAGTGATCTACAATTAATATCTAGCATCAAAGTCCACAGAGGATGAGGATTCTGAATTCACCCGCTGAACTAGCACACCTACAACCTGGTACACAGTTCATCTACTCCTCTGTGGTTTCTATCTTTCATTAGATATCTGAAACGAAATTCTGAATTCTCAGTATGGCTATAATATTGTTGGGAGATTTGTGCTAATGTTTTATACTTGGTATGAATTTAATGGGATAACTTTGTTTCTAAACTCGATGTAGGAAATCGAATGGTAATTTGATATTAACTCGAAATCTCTGGGTTGTTTCAATATAGCAAAGTACGCGAGAGCTATCTGCTTAAGAGAGGAGATGACTTCGTGGACGAATTTCTACGGAAAGTCCTGTATCAACTTTTCATATGGAGAGAATCATGAACACGCTTGTGCAGCGAGCCCGCTCACAGGTATTTGTGCCCGAATCGAACTACTAGTGTTCAAATACTTTACTGCTCGGCCGCTGGTGAGCCCCCTATATAACTTATTAACATGTTTTCAAAGAACTTCGATTTACGTATGCGAAGTTGTATGTTATTTTGCGCCTGGATCATAGGCATTCTTTAAACCTTTTCATGCCTTTACGCATTTTAATATGTATTTGCAAAAAATGTTTTTATTTAAAACTTCAGCAAAATTTTTCTCTTTATGAACTGTTGTATTAAGGATTGTGATGCCTTTTCATCATTTACTATTTTTTTATAGCCGCATCGATATAAAGCCTTCTTTGTTACTGAGGCAGAATACATTCCAACATCTGATGTGCTGAGGTAATTAAATTAAGCACTAGTTAATTTGCTAACCACTTACGGAAAGATTAATTATCGTAGACTTATAAGTAAATTGCAGACGATACGTTATAGTATGGACAGAAATAATGTTTATAAAAGACAGTTTACTCAAGGAGTTACGCCATGATACAATAAAATACCTAAATATTCTGGACAAAAGTTGCAGCCTATTTACATAATTCTAACTTCAGCCCTCCAATGCTTATTCCAGACAAATTGTGCCGGAAGCTCTCTTTAACTTCTTGCGTGTTCCTTGTCATCTGTTGGTGCTATTCTGATATACCGATTTCGTGCATTATGCATCAGCTGGAAGGGAAATATTGCTAGTCATTTTCAGTTGATTAACACATATTGCGGGGATGGGTATACCTTTTAGCTTATTTTATTTAGCAAGTGGCGCGGAAACTAAATCTTGACAGTGAAATGGGAAATTTCAGAGCTCCTTACAGGATGCATTTAATTATTTTTTTCTTTTTTCCTAAATAAATGAACACATATATAATTTTAACTATGCCATTTTTACAATTCTCAATGTTGAATGTAATAGAAAAATACATTACAGCAGTTGGGCAGATAAATAAACGAGAATTATCATTTGATAGTAAATGCATCTTTAACAATTATTCCAAAATCAAATTTTAAATAAGAGGCCATGTGGATTGGGGGAAAAAATATTAGCCAGCATTTTTGTTTCAAGTTTCTGAAGGCGGAACTCTCTAACCATGACTTTGTTTTCGTAGTTTACATCATATTTAGCGAAACACAGCTCACTTCCCTTTAACATACTCTCCAGACGAACCCCTGGAAAACTTGGTAGGCCTTGCCATATTTAAACCACCCGCTTCTCGACGCACGTACTTATCCAGCATCTAAATTCATCTACATTTGTGTCATAGTGAAACAGCGGCAGATTCACAATCGAGCGGCAGTATATCATCTTCAACACTGACCGCCAAAGCAATTAGTTCTGTTATAAGATATTAATTATTTGCGAATTGTACGCTGATCCTCACAACAGTAAATCATAATTATTATCGTGCAAAGTAAATTGCAGTTCGGTTCGTAGAACAAGCAGCTTTATAAGTATATCAACGTAGTATGAAATTTCTTTGATAATTTTTAAACAAATGTATCTTTTAAATACAGTGAAGGAAGAAATTTCCAAGCTCTACAAAACATTAGGCAAAATCAAAATGTAATTTATGTTTACACTTTCATTTTGGTTTCTTTAACTTGTTTTCTTTTAAAATAAGACTTCTATAATTCAATTACTTCCCGTAAAATTGTTAAATTAACCAGAGCAAGGATCTTAATGGCGCAGCTTTTGTTTAGAAGTTTAAACATCTTTCCTTTTTATTTCTCGATATACATTTATTTTTTAAAAGTTTACGTAATTTTCGCCAACAAATGTCCGCTTTGCCATGAGCTGTGAAATGAACGAAGGTAAATGAGGGGGGGGGGAAATTTGTTTCATGAAATTTTCATCGGGTATTATTAAGATACGGCATAAATTACGAATGTATGTAATGGTTGCTTTCTGTTATCTGGGCTTTTCTGGTTTCATTCGTGATGGTAGAATATGTATGACGTGTATTCTTAGGTAGGCGTTTTGGATTTCTGCGGTTGTATGTAACTGCAGGAAATCTACCATTTATCGCCAGGGAATGCTAACAGTGTTTCAGCGTGTTTGGAATTAAGCCTGATTACTGATACGAAAGGGACAAGAGTTATGAATTTACGAGTTTCGGTTTGCGAGACTAATGAATTTATTCAACTCTATGTCGTAAGTATCGATCACTTTATTAGATATAAAGGCTAAAATTAACGAGGAAGTCCGTGATGACTTGTTAGTTTATGAGATTTACTGGGCTTAAAGATTAGATGGTGGACTCACAAAATCCAGTTTTAAGACTTGTGGCATTCTGCTGTTTCAATGTCTAAACTGATTTCTGTTGATAATTTTCAATCAATGTCAAATTTAATTATAATTGTACTGCTGGTATATAACCAGTATTTTGCTGAAACTATTAAGAAATAGCATAGAATTAGTTATATATGATAAATATAATAGCAGATAATAAAATATTAGAAATAATTATTAAAAGTAAAATACGGATTTGTTAGCCAGTTGTCCATAAGAATTAGGAGTAGATCTCAAATTATGCACCATGTCAACAAAAGTCCTTATGCAGCCTACATGCAGCTGTTCTTCGTAGAAATAAACTTTTAGTTAGAGTAATGCTTTAAATGATGCAAATATTCAGGTTTTAGCACTTTAAAATTAAAAATAAATAAAAAACAAAATATGTAAAATTTACGAAATCTAACATTTTATGCGGTAACCTGGTACGGTGTATATATATATATATATATATATATATATATATATATATAGCATCCGAAATAAGAAATAAAATTAAATTGGTATCAAGACAAGGGCAATTCCCTAATATAATAATTGAAACCGTGGAAAAAGGTCAACTTTGCAACTGAGCATAATCAAAATTAATATAAGAGTTATCAGTAGAATAAAGACGAAAAATGAAAAGCAAATTGGTAATAAAAATAAAAACTACAAATTAATCTCCTTTGTCTCAAACCCTAATTCAGAACTGCATTTTTTAAGGAAATTTATATATGTATATATATATATAGTATTTTGGATGCGCAGTTAGGTAGATGGATGTTCAGCAGCTTTCGATAGTCTAGTGGAAAGACGGGGAGATGACGCTGACACCAATGAATTTGAAGAATTCCCTATCTTTATTTCCACGCGTATAAGAACATCTTAGCAGACATTTAGCCAAGCGTATTGAAATACGATAATTTGTATGTACCCTGATTTTAAAAGTAAGACGTAGGCATCTTAGACTGAGAAGCGAAGCAGCGCGAAGATGTTAGCACGGTAGAAGCTAGAGAAAGGAATGAGGTAGTTGTTTTGCAAAGAATATTTATACTAAGTAAGATGAATTTATATATGCTAAGTAGATGACCCTCGCCCCCCCCCTCCTCAGGGTGCTGTTCCTCAAAATTGGGGTGGAAGTAGAAGTCCAACCTCCTTGAGGCTTTTGTAACAATTTTTCCGTGAAAAACATGGACAAGACAACATCAAGATATCAGATCAGTGTCTTATTGTTTATGCTAAAGTGATGATAAAACATAGTTCTTAAAAAATCTCAAAATGTTGCGTTTCCGTTTGTTCTACAAACCAGTATTCTTCACTAATATTAGGCAAAAGAAGTGCATTTTGTAATTTTACTTATGTGGTAAATAATAAACGAATTTTTAATGAAATTCTACTAGTGAATAATTTACCGTAATCAATGCGCGTATCTATTAAGAGTTCAGTACTCTCTAACAGTAGTTTAACACTGGTTCACTACAAGTCGAACATCTAAAGCTAGGGAATGATAACTTGCTTAACTTGATTGACTGTGGAAAAAGCACTGTCTACACGATGTTTTTATGATTTTTCCTGTGCACAAATGTCAGTTCTCCTAAAAGCCCTTTAAAGCTTTGCTCTTAAAACAGACAGCTCTCGAGTGCTTTGTGACTTTTGAATAGCCTAATCAAAGTGCTATTTTTCGCTGCGGTCTTGTGACCGATGAAGTAAAATCACTGAATATTGTTAATACAACTCAAGTGTTATTCCCGGCTGGCTGCATAAGATTTCTCGTGCTACATATATCGTGCAAAGTGACTGCAAACAAGTTTGTCTTAAAAGGGGCAACATTGATTCAAAGTCAAAATACATCACCTAACTTAATTTCCGTAGATTAAAGCGGCATTTTTTGTGCTAATTTTAGAACAAAAGTGAAGTATCTGCGAAACGTTCTATTGAAAATATCTAGAAATTCGCATAATATTAAAACTGATGGCAGTTCGAGTTTAAAGGATTTATTTCGAAAAATATTTTCCTCCCCAGCCTAGGCCCACCAGTGACCGAGCTGTAAGTCGCTGAAAATTGATGTTCGACCAGGGTTCAATTCCAGACGAGCAGGCTGCATGTTTTCGTGTTTGTGTAATGCGACATGTGGATACGAGCCAGTTTTCCGATAGAAAGTCTTCCTCGAAGGCATCATCTTCCTTAGGCGGATAGCCTTAGCATGCTATAACCGTAATAAAATAAATCGGTTCGCATGTTTTAACAAAACCACCTTGGCGCAATCTCGCGATTTTTTTGCAGTTGAGTTGAAAAAAAAAAAAAGGAAACATTACTTATTGGCTACAAGTTGGCGATTTTCGCAACTTTTTTAAAAAGCATTCTTAAACTGTCGGAATTCATCGTAAGTCAGCATGTATTATCAACCTATAAAAATATTTTAAATGATTTAAATACACATTTTAGTTATTATATAAGGAATGCACGATATATAAAAAGAATAAAACACGCCCCCCCCCCGAAATCCTGCCTTAACTTTTTAATGCTCTTCTTTACGTATGTGCACAGCGATCTGTTATCGTTTAAAAAACACGAATAATCGCACAGACTCAGCATTGCGCACCGGTTATCTAACAAACGTGTCTGACTATTGTTCCCTGGGGCGATTTTGCCGGAAAATACTGCATTCCTGCGGAAATTTTAACTTTATATATATATATATATATATTTTTTTTTCCATTGCTAACAAATTCCACAAATGATATTTTAAAATTGAGTTAAATATCATGATTTGTCTGTAAAGAACCATAGGACTTGGAATACAACAAAAATGTATTCGAAAAGGGCGAAGTTGCTTGACTGAAGGATTACTACAAGCATGCTTGCTAGAGTCGGGCACATTCTGAAAATTCGGCGACATCTACATCATAAATCGAACCAAACCTGTCCCCACCTAATTGAACGGAACTTAATCTCAACCAAAGACAACATAAAAATACAGTAAAAAGTGTGCTTTGTAATTAAAATGCATATTCACACATATCTATATCTTAATTAGGAATGAAAATACCTTTTTAGTAATGTGTTTAACGGCTTTTACGCTTAATATGTTAAAGTAATAAACGTGTCTTCCGTGTTTCTAAATAACTAGCTTCACGTGTTCGTGTGCCAGTTTCCGACATAGCTCCATTTATTAAGATCTAATCTCATGAGTATACATCATAAAAGGCGTAATATCTTTTCTAATTGAATATTTTGTGTTGTGTGAGAATAGTTTTCTCAAGAAGAGGCAGGTAACACTTCTTTTAATAATTATGTTTAATTTTAGATTATAATTATTCATTTCAGTTCATTGAAAGAAAATTAAATTTCCACTAGGGGTTTCTTTTGGAGCAAATTTATTGTTGTTTTAATATATTCAAAGAAGGTGATCCCATCATCTTCCTGCTTACTCTGTTTAAGAAGTATTTTGCAAGCGATTAATGGAAACTTCGTTTATAAATCGATTAATGAAGAAACATTAGTGTAATTGAATTATGCCTTGAATAACTTGAGAAAATTAACATCTGCGGAGAAGACACTTATCTAAATACCAACAGGATATTACAAAATATTACAAATTGTATGCCTTTCTTTTATGTGGACCTCATATTTTGTTCCCATGCGTAGAGTGAATACGAGCAGTATTTTCTTAGAATATCTTTCACCAAGGCATCTCTAGCCTCATGTATTTTGCCGTATTCAGTTAAATAAACTTTATATAAAGCTCGATATAATACTTAATTAATCATGCTATGGCACGCAATCTGAAAAGGTGTGTTGGCTAATTGACTCTAGGGCACAAACCCTATGAAAGTTATGGGCGACAAACGCAATTAACCGTGCTTGCTGTAGAAAAAGTTAAAATGAAGTTTGATTTTTATTAATTTCTTTATAAACTACTAGAAACTAGATTTTAAAACAATGAGGGCTATAAACTGTCGTATAACAAGAAGACAGAACATTAAAAGGAAACTCTCACTTTCTCTATATAAAACCACACAAAAATTTCAGGACAAGCTGTAATTGGAAAATAAAAATACACATGTGAAGTGTTTAAAATCATGAGTTCGCTGCTCGGGCATTAAAGTCTCTTAAGATGAAACAATGTCGTCAAGAGTTACTTTGATAAAATCGTTAGCATAAAAATATGTTAAAATTCCAAAGTAAGTGATTAAATTAAATTGTATATATATATAATTTAATATGGTGCCTTTCTAACTAAGCGAATTAAATGAACAGTTAAAAATAAAGCCGATGTTAAGATAGGCCTTGTCAGAGAAACTGAAATTGAGGAAGAATTACTAGATTTATTTGTACCGAGAAAGTGAGAGATACAGATTTTATGTCGCAATATCAACAGAAGTAGGTGAAATAATGTTTTGTTTCAATTTATACCTAATTCAGTGCTCTCTACACTTTTAACGTCGCGATACACGGACATATAGCCCAGAATTATCGCAACTCAACTACTTGCTCTGGAAAAAAAGGGGGGGGGTGAGAAAGGACAGTCATAGAAGAAGTATTGGAAATAAGGTAATATTTATAGAATAATAAAAATTCATAAATATATGATAGTAAAACAAGGACAACAAAACGTTTTTGTTGACTAACTAAAAACTATTTTGCGACCCACTTTTTGGGAACCATTCCTCTTATCCATTTTTTGATGGTTGTCGGAATTAAGTAAAAAGATAAGTTTTATAATTTGAACATTGACTAGATGGATGATGAGAGAAATATTTCGGAAGGATTTCAATATTGACAGTTTCTGTAAAGGTGTACAGTGAGAAAAACTAAAGAAATATCTTTCCATGTTTTCTGTTATTTTATTAAAAAAATAAAAATTGGGAAATTTTTTTTTTCAGTTTCTGTCAGCATTTAAAATAATTCCTTTTATCAGAATTATTATCATTGTTATTAAAAATAAGGTTTTTATTATGCTGTTAGTAAATAAAATGTGGAAGATTTAAATTTAAGCATACTACACTTGAGTATACTACAGCTGTATGCACAGAGAGGTTTCTTCGCGAAGAATGAAATAAAAATTAATTAAATGAAAAAAAATGAATTAAACTGACATACTTAAGAGGAATTTTGCGAAAAACCCTTTGCAATTCAGAGAATCAGAGGCTATGCCGAAAGTACTAATGCTGTTTTTCTTTTCATAGTAAGAAAAACATATCAAGCCAAAATGAGATGATATTTATGTTTATAACTGAAATTATTAGGTATACTAGTTTGTAAGGGAGAAAAAGGTTTATGCAAATTAAGGCAACTAAAAGTCGAAAAAGCATTACTAACTTGAATAAATTTTTATGTATCGTGCATTCCTATTATATTGTTCATGGAGGTTTTCTGAAAGGCTTATCATGGTGTTTTCCTTAAATGAATTTTGAATTGAATCTTTCAATTATGTCCATTTTATTATTTTTAAAAGCTTTTACGGTATTGATCACTGAAATTTTACTTGAGGTTTTGTTAAACTGCAACATTTGCTTTTAGATTTACATACTATTAAGGGTATTTAAATTAAACTGTTTCATTTCTTGAAGCGCAAATGAATAGGCTTCCGCTGTACCGCTATTGATTTGTCTTAAAAGCGTAGCTCTTTCCCTCCTGAATGCTGGACCGATAATTATACAATGAAATATCCGTCTCAGTAGTTGTTTAACTTTCCCTCTTAAGTGATTTAAATTAGAGACAAAATCCTCTTTACTTGGATGTGTATATTTAAACTCTAGAGTTTCTTAAAACTTGCAGTGCATCGAACCTTTAATTTATACACTGCTTTTAGTCTCCTTATAGGTTATAAATTAAATATAAGCTGTAGTTATGAACGAATCAGTACTTCTTCAACATATTTTATAAAGATAGATTAAAGTTTTTTTGTGTGGAGGAGGGCAGTGTAATTATGGTTTCCTGACACCTTTATACTTGCTGAATATTTGAAAATAAACAACACGTATGTTATTACAAGCAATACTTATGCTCTAAAAATCGCGAAAAATGGGAGTGTATAAAATGGGAGAGCTAGAAAAACTATAACCATGTAAAATATAACCTAAAAACAATGCTAAAAATATTTCTTAAAACAAATTGAAACAGCGTTTGTTTATTTCCATGTATTTAAATTTGCACTTTACTGTTATATTCTGCATCCTGAATTTTATTTTCATATGTGTCAATCATAATTCCATACATGTAAATTAACCAAAATTACTGCTTTCGTAATGCCAAAAATTACTACTTTCGTACGCATAGAATGCTTTGGAGAAGAGCTCTGTAATGTTCTGTAATTTCTGCTAATAATATAGCTCGTGTGTCACCCAGACGTATTCGTAGTGTAATTTTAGTTTTGGTTCGAGTAACACAGAAAAATCTTACTTGCGCTTTCAAGTTTCCTTTAATCTTCTGGTTGTTAAAAAAAAAAAAAAAAAAAAAAAAAAAAAAATTCATTGTTATTGTTGAGGTTCCTGTAGAAACTTTACCTGTTTGTCAAACTTCTTTCGTGATTTTTTCAGTTCTTTTTCTGTAGAATTTCGTGATTGACACAAGCTTAGTCCAGTTTCAGTTCACTTTCGCTGCGGTCTTTTAAGTAAGTCCTTAAAGTTTCTGTGTGTTTTCTTATATAGAAGCTGAAAATGTAAGGAATAGAATTTTGCTGTCTCTCTCCCCCACTTATCTCATCCCTCTTTTCCTCCTTCGCCTTCTTTTAAATTTTATTTTCCACGAAAGCATGACTTTTAAAGGTCCGTGGAGCTTAAACCTTACATACGAACAATAGCTTTGATTTCTTCACGTTCTCAATTTATCACAACTTTTCTTTGCACAAGATGAAATTTTCCCTTCACTTTGATGTTTTAAATAATCCCTTAGAGGATGAAGTTATTCAGTTACGATCTGCCACGTACTATCATATTTTGGCGAAGAATAGTTAAAAGACGACTCCGAAGAATTACGGGATTAGGTGGCCATTTTCGGCCGTATACGCGATGTGCAGAAAATTTCTTTTTATATATTAGTTACCTGCTTCATAAATACTCCCTCTTTGTGTGCATATATAAATATATGTACGCATATGCTTTTGAAATTTTAATGTGAAATTTACTATTAGACCCTTGAGCTGTTATTTCGCCATGCTGATCACTAAAGTAGTCTCACAGCATATTTCTTGGTCCACAACAGAACAATATAATACTTGACGATTTTTATTCGCTTTACTCAGTCCTTTGAAGATCATTATAATCAAATTTCTTACGTTTTATTTAAGTAACCTCAATTAGAAAAAGATAGCAGTTTCAAATGAACATATAAATATTCATTTAAATAAAAACTGCTATCTTTTTCTGTATATAAGCGACGCAGCAAGAAAGAGTTAACTAAATGGGACGAAAATCGGTAGATGTGATGTACTTGTGTTGCAAACGAAACGCTTATAGTATCATATGAATTAACTTTTTATTCAAAAAATAAGCTACAAGAGTCCCCTCCAAAGAAATAATAATGCGTTGGTCTCTCTCTGGCCCTGATGCAAGTTGTTATCTGTCTGGGCATTGATTCGTAGAGGTGGCTGACGTCCTCCTGCGAGATTGCTTACCATACTCTTTCCAATTGTCTAGTTTTAGATCGGCGCAATTTAAGGATGGTCGTAGACGTCTGCTCGTCAGAGTCCAAATGTGCTCTATTCTAGAGAGAGGTGCGAGGGCAAGTATTGAACCTCTGTGCCCGGCCGTGACCTTCGAGAGGGAGAAGGTCACGGCCCGGCTCGGCAGGGCGAGGGAGCTCATAGTGTCATTCAGTTGACGGAGTGAGGAATGCCCATATTTATGTTATGTATATTAGTTGTTTTCTTTCTTATATAAACGTATTTGCTATTCATGCGCAGTTTGGTGTTAATCAGAACTCTGTTTTTCCCATTTTTGTTGATTTTGCCGTCACGTGCTTAATTTTTGTAAACCAGTGTAATTAAAGTAACATACATACTTACACTTTGCCATTAGGAAAATTCTGATGTGGCCAGCCCATGACTTGCCGCCAGTTCCATGTTTTAAATAATAACGATCAGCATCACTTGATACTTTATTTAAAGCTCGTTGCTATTTAAAACATGGAGTTGTTTATGGCTTAATTATAAACAATTACTTGTTTATTATTCTATTCTTCTATACAATGGAAAATGATAACTTACATGCTCATGTCCCCTTCCGTTCTCATGCTTTCATTTGTACATATCGCATCAGTCGTAATATATCCTCTGGTTATATAGTATTTCGGATTCCCAAATGAATAACTTAACAATCACAAAATTTTAAAAGCAATATATTTTTAGAATTCCCTATAGAGTATTAAGTGTTGCCATGCAATTTTTTCTTGTATTTTCTCAGTTAATGATATCGGGTTTCTTAATAAGATGAAAATTTTTTATTTGTTCTTTTAGCTATATTTAGTATTGAACATAAGTCTTCGCATTTACGCTAACACTTAACAGTAAAATCTTTAAAAGCAACATATCTTTAGAATTCCTAATAGAAGGCTAAATGTTGACGTACACTTTAGTTTATAGTCGCTATATTTTTCTTAAAATATAGCATATGGCGATGACATTTGGTGGCAACATCCTTTTGTTTGAAAAGTGATTTGACACGAGTTGAAACGGGCACAAAATTTAGGACTGAGTCTAATACATTTAACTGCTTTTTAATAAGCTTATTCTCGTTGCATTTGTCATAATTATAAAAATGCATTTAATTATCATAGATGTAAATTGTTGTTCTCAATCACAAACATTTTTCTGAGATGTATGGATTATCTCATAATATATTTTGTCACGAAAATCTGTTCAGGTCTTCCATTTTCAGTTTAAGCCAAAAATCTACTATGTTATTCACACTGATATAAGAAATCTTAAATACTAAAACTGGAAAGCTTTGCATTAAATTTAAATATAGATTTTAATTAAAAACTGTTATTGGCTTCAGGTGAAATACCATTTCCGGTTGTAAAATTTACCTCAAATCAAATCAATTCTTTATATGAATGCAGAACACTTAAACACAGAAAATGGAAATTTTTGGATGTTTCCTTATAAGACCTACAGTAGACGAAAAATCTTACCACTCAGTACACACAGACAAACAGATATTATTCTAAAAATAGTAAAAACATTTGTGTGGATCTTAATTTGTGGTTATTCGCTGAAAACTCGCAATCGAAATTTGAGACAGAAACCATTTCTTCCCTTACATGTGTATATTGGTTGGTGAGTGGTAAAAAAGTGTGTGATTACTTTATTTGTACACATAGTTCAGTAAATTTTGTTTAATTGTGTTAGTATGTTGAAAATCCGCCTTTCTGCACTTCATGCCTAACATAAATCATGCGCCAGGAAATTTGCTCTGCATATATCATGCAAATGTATTATGGTATTTTTCCTCATCATCCGAAATATGAAAGGGTCTTTAATGTTGCAGTAAGCATTTCTCTGGGTTTTGAACACAAGGAAACCTTTCTAGCCTTTTACTTCACTGAAAGTTTGCTTTATTCTTTCCCTTCACATTTTCTCCGAAACTAACATTCTACACGAGCTTTATTTTTCAATTCCTAGCCAGCACTATCATCAATCCTAAATTTTTTCTCTTCAGTTTCCTTCGGTCATTAAAGTTACCCCCCTCCAACTCATTCAATTCCACTGCTCACATTTTCCTCTTCGCTGGTCAATATACTCGGACGTTTTACTAGAAACAAAATCTAGAACACGATGCACGATCTTCAGGGTTATCATCTAAACGTGCTTTTGGGATTCTTCGTAAGTTACCAGTATCATTTAACATGCCTTTTTTTCTTTCAAAGATAATTTCTTCTGAAAGGATCTTTTTTTCAGCTTGTCTCTCCTTGCACATCACTAAGTTCTAACTGTCTTTGTCTTTATTTTTAACTTTCACAGGATAAATAAGATCATTTAGCTTTCCTTGGGTTAGATTTTTAGACTGATTTGCTGTATAGACTTGTTAATGGCTAAAGGGTATGAAGTGTTCTTTTCTTAACTAATATGATTTGCTAAAATCTTTCTTAATGCATCAAATTTCACATTCTGTTCCCTAGTGTTCTCTAACATTAACTGTTGCCTTGTAATTTTGATTGGTGGAGTTTGCTTTTTATTTACACATTGAACATGCCTGATTATGAGCTAATTACACTAAATTGCAGCAGAACCCTGTCATTTATATCTGGTGATGGGTATTTTATTATCGCGTGTTTAATTAAGGCAGGCCTTTAAAATAATGCACAATAGATTTTAATTATAGTAAATGTATTTATTAAAAACTACATCTAAATTATTTGCACAGTTTTGTGATTAAAAATATTTTCATTTCTTTTTTCATAAAAATTTATCTGAAAGTTGCAAAGATGTCTTTTTATGATATTCATTAAAAAAATTTAAATAGTGATGTGGCGTCTAAATCTGCATAGTTTTCTTTTCTAACAAAAATACACATTCGTATCCTTAAACTGGACTTCACTTCGACGAGTTGCAGTATCAGCAGTTTCGAGAGAGAGATTCCATTTGCGTATCATACCGTGACCGTGAATTGCGTGAACCAATTAGTCGTGATCAGTCACAGGAGTTTTATAGTGCCGTGAGAGCTTGTGTTGCCATGCGATGGCTGTTTGGGACTTTGATTTGAGAAGAGGGTAATAACGTAAACGAAACTCGAGACTTACATAATTTGATATCTTTTATATGTAGCTAGGATAGCAGTTGACCATCCTCCTTATATGTGACGAGCAAAATAGTTCAAAGGGCCTCACAGTTCCAACGAATTATCTCGTGAAATACAAAATAATCGTTGCTAACTGTTTAAATACTAGTGCTGTATCTGCTAAAAACTATAGATTGGAAAACCACAAAATGCTCAATTTATACTGCTGTTGTGTTAAGACGCTTTGCTTTCACATTTCTTTATTTTTTATCTTCACAAATCATGTTTTTTCAACACTGAAATGTGAAACATGATTTTCGCGAAGTTTAACGAGATAAAAATAATTAAAAAAATTTTCGAGGTAATGGTGTAGTAGAATTCAGTTTTGGTATTCATCTTGATTTTTTTTTAATTCAATGACGTTTTATCCCAACATTGAGTAAAAAAAAAAAAAAAAAAAAAAACCGATAAAAGTCATAATTAACATACTGGTTTCATTGTTTCTTTTTTAATGAAGTTTTAAAGCGACTGACTTTGAGACATCGTTTTTCGATATAGTTCTCTCTACTTTCTTATTTTTGGCATCTTGCCCTTTTCTGTAATTCAGAGCGTTAAGGTAATTAAGAAAATTTATCGTCATCCTCCCTTTCAGTTAATTTAAATACGTGTATACTACAGTAGTTTCCGCATATTAAAGTCGTAAGGAAACTTTTTCATTCAATTAACTAGCTGCCTTGATTATTTCAAAAGCTACGCGTTTAGGCAGTCAATGAGCTATTAAAATGGTCACATAATTTATGTAAGGTGCTAAGCAAGAATTATCAACCAGTTAAAATGCAAGATATTATGTGTTTAAAACATAGCTCTTTTATCCTCAATTAAGCGGAAGCTGGACGACTACAGCTCATCGCTGTTGAGATGATGAGGTTAAATTTCAATTTTTCTGTTATTCTTTGAGTTAAAAATCTTTCCTGCAAAGGATTAGTAAAAATTAACTGCTGGCGGGGAGATAGGTTTTTAAATTAGAAATACTACTCGTACATTGTCATATGTAATTTGTTGGCACGTTGGTAGTTGATTACTATATTTTGGGATTCTTAGTATTTTTTTTTTTAATTTTGAAATCAGTTATACCTATAAAGAATTTTTTTTTTTTTTTTTTTTTCAGTGAACAAAGATATGCTATAAACATTCTTCAGAGCCTCATGTATCTTGAGGGGAAAAAAAAAAAAAAAAAAAAAAAAAAAAAACACCCACCTAATTTTCTATCACTTTTTTATTACACGATTTTATTTGCGGCGAGTTCTAGAAAGGAAGGAATGAATATTCATCATGTGTTTCATCGGTTCTTTCAGAACAAGCATGAAGAGTCAGACAGTTAAAGAAAACAAGTTAAAAGTTATCTTATATAAATATTTTAGTTTTTGTGTAGGAACGTTAAACTAATTAGGTATAATTAATTAGTTTATTGCCTTTCAGTGGTTTGGTATCCGGATATCACTGCCCACTAGAGAAATTTGGGGTAAATTTGATGTGTATTCTTGAACTAAAAGCTTATTTATTCGTTCCGATTCTTTTTAACAGATCACTAATTTTATAATATAGCAGTTTTGCTCCTATGTGTGATGCCTTTGCTAAGGATAGCTTAAGGAAAAATCTAACCTACACTTGTATTACATACTAAGAAGCCGCACGAACATGCCTGAATGTGTTTCGTTTCACGTTTGTATAATGAAGCGGGAATGGAACCGCTGCTATTCCACATAAAATTTGTGTTTTTTAACCCTTTGCGGCACAGTGTATCCAGCCTGGACACACCTAAAAATTTCCTTCTGGACGAACAGGAAAATTGAATGAAAAAGGATTTATAGGTTACTATATGTTACTCTGTACCTTCTTTATTTATAGTAGGTGGCAGCTCAACACAAACCAGTCCATATATTTTAGCCATGTTTAGTTTTTTAAGACTCTCATTTTTCAAAGAAATCTTCCAGATATTTTTTAGGGTATAAAAGGAATTGTTTGAAAAGAAATTTCTACGTTACTTTTTTGGCTGTATGCTAATCTCCTTATTCTATATTAGTTTTAAATTTTTACCTTAAAATCTTGCCTAAAATCAAACGGCCAACCCTAGGTGTGCCCAGACCGGGCTCACCGATAATCTAGGACAACTGAGAGTCTGTATTCTTTGTTTCTGCACATCTCATCGGTCAGTTCATTGACAACAATGCTAGTTTCAGCACTCTTTTCGAAGCTCTATTCAATCAGTTTGCCACTTTGGGCACACCTACAGAATTAAAACGATAAGTGCTATCTTCACAAAATTTATTTGTGTACTCCTCTAGGCCTAATTAGACTGCCTACATTTTTTTTTTTTTTTTAAATCAAAACTCCGACTTTAAAAGGTAGCGTGCCGGAAAGGGTTAACTGAAGGGCTCATTTCCTTGCAGTCAATAAAGAGGCGTCCAATAAAATTTCCTTCTTATATGTGTTGCTTTTTTCACCAGTTTTCTTTTGGGGCAACTACTTGCAATGTTTTTCACTCACACTTGCTGTATTCATTCTCTCCTTACGTAGAGACACATAAATTTAATGACAATCTGCTCTTTACATCTGTATTATAAATTCAAAAACGGGTCATTTCTATCGAATTTTGCTTTAGCATTAGATAAAGCAGGTTCTGTAAAGGAGAAAATATGTGGATTTTTACTTGCAGAATTTGGTAAAAAAAATATTTAAAACGCAAGTCTTCTATATTGAAAAAGATCAGAACGGCTTATTCTTAAATTTGTAAAAACTAAACTGTTTCTCTGCTGCAACAGTGCCCGGTGGGCCGACTTTATTAAATACATCTAAATAAATTTAGAAGTTTGCACCCTTTTGAAATGAATAACTACAGTTCTTCAAAAGCAAACCTGAATATATTTCGCGATTTTGAAGGGAAGCTGAAGTCTCTGCAAAATTCGGTTTGGTGTAAATCACTGGCTGTTCTGCGTCTTTTTGATATCATATATTGTATAGTTTGCTCAGTATCATCATTTACTGACTGGGGTTGGATGGAAATGCATTCAAAAAGTAAATCTTTATTAAGAAACTACAAAACGCCAAAATTCACTATTGATTTTACATTACTTTAAATAATGAAACAGGACAATCAGAGATGTCTCATCCATTTTATAACATGAATAAATTTGAATTTTCTTAGTAACTTGCGAAAAAACAAAGTTCATTAATTTTCTTTTTTTGTCACTGAATGCCTTAATACAATGCTAGGATAAAGGTGGGTTGACATTTGCCTGAGTATAAAGATGAGATAAGTTATAGTATAATAAATAAAACGTTACATTATGAAGAATTAATGAGAAAGGGAGAAAAAAAAAAAATAGGGAGAGAAATTTTGAGATTTGTCCCAGGTGTTAAAACCAACCTATCTTATCTTAGGAAATGCGTGTATTTTCAAAACACTATTGGAATATCATATAACACAGATAATTATACACTATTACTTTTCTGCGAAAGCGAAGGAAACTTAATTTATTATTATCAGTTGTTGTGTTTACTTATTTTAATGTACGGTTTAATGCCAAGTATAATTAATAAACTTTTTATGTGAAATTGATGCATAGAAGGTCATATTTTCAAATAATTGTAAAGAAAATGAAGAGTCAGCAATAAAAAAAGTGTATTACTTGCATGTTCTGTCAAAAATACACTTGTTTCACTCTATCTGCAACAATGTATAGGACATCTAACTGCAACTGTATACATATGAACCCATTTAAATGTAAAGAAAGTGTCTGCTTCTGCGTCTAGTCTGTTACCATTCTCGCTGCGAACAGCTCGGTAAGGAAAGTTTTAATAATTAAGGACAGCCGCGATGCATTAAATTATTGTATATGTGGGCAAAAGGTTTCTAAAGGCAGGGAGAATAAGTAATGATATTTTCATGTTCCTCTATTTAACTAAATTTATTCTAAAAATGTAATAATGATGTGAAAACAGAAAAGGTTTGGTTTATTTGATAAAATGGCAAAGCACTTGAGGACTATCTAAGGGGAGGGATGCCTTAGTAGGGAGCTATTTTAAGGGAATCTAGCTCGTATACTCCTACACAGGGTGAAAAATACGAAAACTCCCATGCAGCCAGCATGTTCCCGGCTTTTTGAACCCCGGACAGAACTACCAGTGTTAAGCGACTTTACCACTCGACCGCTACTGGGCGAAAACAGAAAAGCAAATATTGGTTTAATCTATTTTTCATATTTGGAGCATCCTCTTGATAAGCAGAGTCACGGCGCAAAAATATATTCAATCAGTGCGTTAGTTTCTAAGTTTAAATACAAAAAACATGAAATTCATATGTGCACATGCCAGTGTAAGATCTAAGTTTTATATATTCGAAGATTTTCGGAACATGGTTCAAGTTTTATTTTTCGTCTGTTATCTGAAAGAATTTCTGTTCTTTAGAATATTGTATTTTTAAATGTTTCCCTATTCGAAGACTTTCGGAACATGGTTCAAGTTTCATTTTTCGTCTGTTATCTAAAAAATTTATAATATTGTTTTTTAAATGATTATCTATTTAGACTTTTATATGCTTCGTTACTCGGAATATTTTATACATAGTTTAAAGAATTTCCTTTTAACCATTAATGACTTTATGCTTTGGTCAAAATTTAAAGTTTAAATAGCAAAAATTCTAAGAGCAGGTTTTTGGATACATTTAACCTGTCATAACAGTTAAACAATTTCGCATAAGTAAATTCATTTATTTTAAATTTATTTATTCCATTTTTTGAAGCAAACTCTGGTGCATTTTAGAGTTGTAAATTTTTTTTTGGTAATGATTCAGCATTTTTGGAATGTTGATATATTTAATAATGATACATATTTTTAAAATATTCAATTAAAATATTTTTACTTATGGTCAGGAAAAGGTCTGGTGTTATCTGTATTTAAATTGAGTCAAAATGTCAACTTTGATATGATTTTTTTATTTACTTTGCTTGTAATGAAGGTTTCTTATATATTAAATTTCGTTTAGTTAAAATAACTACTACATTTGTCACATAATATTATTACGAAAATTGATGAAAGTATATTATTTTTAACTTCAACAAAGACTGCGAGTATGAACAACTCATGTACATTCGTTTATGTGAAACCTGTTACTTGCTTTTTGAAATATGATTAGAAAATTAATGATGGAAAACAATTATATAAATGCATAACTTCGATAATCTGAAACTGGAGGGATTAAAAAAAATTATAAAATTTGAGCTGTGGAGTTAATATTACTTTTCAATTTTGCATTTGGACATTTATTTCAGCTCACCGAGTTTTAAACTTACAAATTTATATTTATACAGTTTTGAATTTAATCGGGACATTATGAAAAGAACTCCCCTCCCAGTTTTGTCTTCAATAACTTAGCCTTTTTGACATTTTAAACAGCAAAGTAATCGAATCTAGGTGCTGTTTAATTATTTGCCATCATAGAAAACTAGCAGTGAGCTCAAATATTGTCTTGTTCAGATAGATATAAGATGCAGATTGCTGTATAGTATTTTCTTGACTATACTTATGATTTGTAAATAGTGCACTTAGTATGCTCTTTAAGATTTTAACTAAAGTCTTCTTGCGAAGTACCTGTAATTAAGATCTTCATATAAGGTTTCTAGGTATTCTAATTTTAAGTTTCAATATAGTGCAAGATAAATGACTAGAGTACTGTACATTCTAACTCACTATCGATCGAAAACGAATTCAGTTACATACTACTTTAAGATTAAGAAGAGTTCGTTTTGGTGAAAATCAAAAATTCTATCCATTAGATCTCATGAGACTATTCATTATAAATGTACTAAAATATTAACTACGTTTTTAAAATGCGCCTCTTCCTCCAAATCTTTCTCCTCTTGAAATGCTACCTAATGATTTATTCATACTTCTTAGGCAGATGCACTGAGAGTTGTGAGGATGGAATTTTGAAGCATGGAAGAGAAAATATGAATACTACACATACAGAAGTAAGCAAGGAATTGAAGGAAATGTATTCTTATATTCCACCCACCAAATAAGCACTCGTTCCATCAAAATGAACGCCATTTTGTGTATAGCAAGTGTCCCGATTTCATTGGAACGTACTTATTTTAAGTTATTCTGGAAGATATATCGGGAGTATAACTATAATAAAAGGGAGAAAAATAACAAAAATCTAAATATGTAAACAGCGAATTTAAGCATCTTCAGTATAAAGACAAACACTAAAATACATTCAGTGGGGGAAAATAAAAATAAGGCAGAATGCTAACAAAGTTATAGGTATCTCTCAATGGGTATGAAAAGAGAGCATCATGCAAGAAGTAAATCGGCCAATATTTTCGTTCACGAGAAATTTTAACTCTAAAAAAAATTAAGTTTTTGAAAATTGGGTATGAAGATGTCTTTAAGGCATATTTGATAGCACTAAAAGTAATCTGATTCAGATAGAGGTAGATAAGAACCGAGGCTGTCCAACAGATGTTTCAGTTGGCCTCTTTTTCGAAATAATATCAGTTGCCTTGTTTTGGCTGCAGAAGTTCGTAGATGGTACGCTTAAAACTGTGCAGAAACAAAGACGGCTTAAATATGCAGTATGCTAGAGAGGATCATGCAATTAGGAGCACAACCATAGCCGGCCATTTGTGCGCTGTCTCCCATTCAAACGCACCTGCGTCCCACACTAATAAGAGATGCTATTCGGAGCCGACTAGCAAAAACTAGAATTATGTCTCCTACATCCATCAATGAGGCCATCACTGATCGCCTAGCTTAAGCACAAGCATCTAGCTTGTAGCCGGTTTCGGTCAGAGGAAGATGCCTACAGGCGCTTTTCATGATGGTGAAGATACCCTGTCTTTAATCACAAATCCCACTTCTTTCAGTGGTGATGACTGCATACTTGTAAAGAGAAAAAGTGACAAGCCTTTGTGATCCCGCCTATGCTGTGGAGAGGAGCACGCCATAATACTTGGTTTGATATTCTGGGTAGACCTTTCTTGAGTAAGTTGACCTAATGTAGTTGTTCAGAAAGCAGTGTTTATACGTACGTTTTTTTGAAGACATTTTCTAGTATCGTCTAACCTATGAGACCGCATATGATACATGTACTAGCAAATCTACGCTTGATCGCATACTGCACAACTTTCTCAACAATGTCAAAGATTTCCCACCTTTCCGTAGCTATCCAGATCTTCAGACGCATCTCTGACAGATGCCTGAGAGATAGTCAGCATTCTCAGAATATTACATTATGATAATGCTGACTATCTCACATACTACTTCTGTCGAATTAGCTAACTAGTTGAAAATCTGTGGCAGTAACAAAAACAACTTACCTGATGTTATGCTATACCTAATATTGAACACCGTTCTACGGAGAAGAGAGAAAAAAATAGCAGATTTCAAGTCTGCCAAAATACTGTTCTACCACAAATTGTAAATGCTGAATGGTATGTAAGGAATAATAGAATACATGAAGAGTTAGGCATTGAGTTATTACGCACTCATTATTATAACTTAGCCAAAAAATTTCATGAAAGGCAGGAAAATATTGATAATTTCAGTGTTAAAATCTGCGATTACGAATATAACAGTTTGGAAAATATAGATAAGCCTATGGCCCATCTAAATGTATGGATCATGTAATATGCAACTATAATAATTTGAAATATGTGTTTATTTATGTATTTATTTTCATTCATCTTATCTGCTACACTTCGAATTTTCGACTAATCTTTGGAATATGGTAACAGGTAGTTTGGCGACATTTTGGTAAGGCGATAAAGGTTACTAGCTAGGATTTTAGCAGTGTACATGGATAAAGTCAAGAGTGTGCGCAGTGCCATTTTTGTGCAATTCTGGGATTTTTTTTAAGTGAAGATAGGTCGACGTGTACATGGATACCGTGTATGTGCAAAAAAACGCGGCAAGCAGTGGGCGATTCTGCACTTTCTCCCAATTTCGCACCTAATCTTCGTCATGATTAAGCACTTTTGTTCCATAAAAGTTGTAGCATAAGCGTAATTCGGCTAGCAGATTGTTGAAAAAAAATGTTGAGAAAAAAAAAAAAAAAAAAAAAAAAAAAAAAAAAAAAAAGAAAAAGCCTTTACTTCGTGAAAACAAAATGGCGTCCGAAATAATCCGAAGATTAACCGAATATTCTGTCTGCATTCCCACTTTTGTGTATGTTATAGGTATATGTATATAACTATTCCAAGTTCATGTCTTAGTATTTGATGTTTTGTATTCGATAATTCTTAATGGATTCAATTTGCCTATGTTTGCACTACCTCATTCTTGTCACAAAATTCCTCGAATCCTTGTTCCTCGACTTTTCTGCTCGCACTAATTTAGAACAGCAACTCCATTGTTATTAATACGTTAACAAGTAATTTTATCTGACCTTAACAAAATTATTAAAAAAAAAAAAAAAATCGAATAGGTTTTTTTTTTTTTTTTTTTTTTTTTTTTTTTTTTTTATCTTTCGGTTATTCTATACCACCTTTCTAAATGATCAAACTGTTCTACAAGGGGTAGAGCCCCTGGTGTCTCAAACACCGTTCTACAGAGAGAGAGAGAAAGGAAAGATCCAGTGACTTTTGTAAAGAATAAAAAGATTGCAAATTTGTCATTCCTTAAAGACGAATCAACTGTATAACTCAAACTCGTAAGATTCACTATTTCCTATTTTCCTGAATAGCGAAAATTTCAAAATTCTCATCATAGTATCAGCCTTTATAGAGCTCTGACAATTCGGTCAAAAAATTTAAATGGAATCAAAGAATCCACTTACATTCCTTGATTCAATGGTCACACGTACCATATACAAAGCACGCCATAAGTCCACGCCGTGTCCTAAGATCTGCTTATTGTGTCCTTGTTCTCGTGAATTGGGTGTCTCGCATGTTTCGCATAGTCTTTGTTTAGAATACAGAGGAACCCCTGTTCGGAGGGAAAAACTTAGAGGGCACTTATACCTCCCCCCCCCCAAAAAAAAAGCTGAACTTAAAAGAAATAACTAAGTAAGGCTGAATTTAAAAGAAACGTAGTGGAAAGGTGTTTTCCTTTCCACTGCAATGAACGCAATGGAGATACTAACATCTTATACGTGAAATATTTTAAGAGTTAGTAATGCTTTCGTTAAAACTAGAAGAAGTTCTAGAAAAAATACAAAACTTTCAATAAAAAATTTCTCTATAGTTTGTTATATCCGATTTTCATACCTTTGCTGCAAATTCCCTATAGCAGTACAAAATAACATAGTAAAGGAAATTGGAAAGGACTAAAAAAATTCGTTTATTATATTTGGAGGTTCGTTATAAGCTGGGTTCGACTATATTAAAAACTGAGTTTCGTTTTGCGATTAAATTTTTAACTAAAAAAGTTCTTACTCCCAAAGAAACAAAACAATGCTTGAATCACGCGTATGCTGATTCGTCTCTTTTCACTCCCAAAGAAAATAAAACAATGTTTAAATAATGCGTATGCTGATTTGTCTTTTTTTTTTTTTTTTTTTTTTTTTTTTTTTCCGCCTTCTAAAGAAAGAGAATAAGTTAAACAATTTCGCATGGGCCAAGAATCCGGGGAAGATAATTATCGTCAAGATCGACCATTGAACATTGAAGGTCAATGCATCAGAAAATATTGAGTGATAGGCGATTTAAAAGTCAACGAGACAAGAGCTAGTTTGGGTTTGTCTAAAATAGCTGTTTTGCGCATTCTACTTGGACATCTTCACAGAAACTAAGTCTTTATAAAATGGATGCTCCGGCTTCTCTCAGCAATTTAAACACAGCACAGTGTTAATGAAATTTAAAAACAGCGATGTGGGTTTGAGGAGCCCTACTGCAGCCTAGATTTTGCTCCAAGTGATTATTATCTGTTATCTAAACAAGTCTTCGCGTAAACAGATTTAATGTTGATAATGACGTGAAATGAGCAATTATGAATCAATTCGAGATCAAACGTTCAGAGTGCATTTTTAGCGGCATCGATTTGATCATTAAACGATGAGAAAAGTGCACCCACTTGCATGGAGATCATACTGAAAAATAAACTATTACTACTACTATTATTATATGTATTTATTATAGAAGAATATCGATCCTGAAAGTTTTGAATCTGCCTGTCTTTATGTAGATATTTGAGTTAATTTTATAAGCAAGTCACATGAAGTTGACTGGAATTTCTAGCTTGTCACTGAAGGCTATGTTGCGCCAAACGTTTATTCAAACTACACTATCCTTTAGAACTGCTAAGATTCTAAAATCAGCTAAAATATAATAAAATCGTATTGATGAAAGTTCACTAATGATATTGTAAAAAACTGATACGCCTCAAAATATGAAATTATCTATATTTCATTTGGTTTGGTTTGGTTTGGCTTATTTGAGTATGACAATGAGCACTAGGGTTATCTGAAGATATCAGGAGGAATGCCATCGCGGAGGACTTTCTAATGTTACGTGTAATATCCGTGTTACATGTAAAACCAATTAAAAACTGATGAATTCTGCTAAATGTTAGTATGAAGAAATGCACGAAATTAACAAGATGAATACAAATATCTCATAAATCAAAACCATTTAAAATATATTAAATTACTTTAAAACAATTTCTAACTAAATAATAAGATCTAGTATTTCTTAAATATTGAAATACATTTAAATTATATCCCATTAAACAGTCAAGGAGCTTATCCCAAATGTCTTGTCCTATCAAACGGCCAAGTCTTGTCTCTTTAAATGGTCAAATATCTTGTCACATTAAACGTTCTAGAGTTACTTCAGAACTATTAAAATACTTCATACGAAGTCTTGTGAAAAAAGGGCATTCTACAAAAATGTAATCAAAGCATATAGTATTAGAAGCATCTGCTACTTATTCCAATGCTGCTGAATATTCTTATAAAAATTATAAAATGAGGTATTTTTTTAAACCACGTGAACTCGTTTATTAAAATTACAATAGAGACATGTTCTCAGAAAGGCGCGGAGAAAAATTGGCGGGGGGGGGCATTACCGGTCTGAGTGGCAGTAACGGAAGATTGAGAAGGAAGTGGACAATAAGAACATGTTTGGGAAATATGATTGGTTAAACACTTTTGTAACAAATATTTACACACTCACTTGATTTTTAAAATATTGCAATCCCGCATCTTTACAAACATCGTACGAAATTACGTCAGTCGACTTTTCACAGAGGCTGGCGGAAGTAACATGTAGTTTCATTTAAGGGAATGGAGTTTGCAAACTCTCTTTCTAACATTCAAAAGCATGCCCACAATTCCGTATTTATATCCGGTATGCCCAAGTAACATATTCTTTCATCATATATTACTCAACATGTCCTGGCCGGAATCTGTGCGTTTTGTCAGGTTCATTGTCAGAAATACTTTCAGAAGTCGTTAATCGTTTGCGTTGTGTTTTAATTGATAATTCATGTTTAATAAATTGCTTTACTTTTCAACAAACAAAAGGCAGCTGGTTCATTCTGGACGGCAGCTAATCGAACAAAAGCCCAATTATCGGAACTATTTTAGTTCGTTTTTTTCAAAATAATATTATTGATTATTTAATATGACGTTTTAAAATTGTGAATAATTAAAAGAGTGGTTCGAAATACGCACTCTTCTTTAAGTCCGTGTCTCCTACATTTATAAAAACCTTTTTAGTTGTATAAGTGATTCATACATTTTAATGCCCTCTTTTCCTTTTTTTTTTCTAACTTTTTGAACAATACTTGTTAGTATATTTCTGTATGAATTTTTTTCCTCCTGTGAGGTTGATCATATGTATTTTCCGATTAGAACATTTAATAAAATATAATATAATCCTTACATTTACCCCCTCTCACACACAGCTTGTACGCTAAGTCATATACAGTTGTATTAAAAGTTTTCAACTGAGGTGGCATACCATGTCTTTCTTTTGCATAATTAATTTGTTTCGGGATTTCTGAAATATACCCCTCTATATATTATATATATAATAATAAAAAAGTTTGTTTATTTAGTTATGGCAAAGCATGCAGTGCCTGTCTCCCTAAGGGAAGGGTTGCCTTCGTGAATCACTTTTTAAAAGAAACTGGCTAATATTCACGTTAGGTACGGAAGAAAGACCCCGTACACGCCCATGGAGTCAACCTCTTTACCCGGATTCGAACTTTAATCGGATTGCGAGAGTTAAGGGTTAAATGTAAAAATTATTTTAGCATATGCTTACATATTTGATGTGCATATTGAATTTTTGTGCATTTGTGTTATACTAAATATAATTTAGGAAATACAGGTCGAGAAATACATCTGAACTCTAGTTCTCTATTGATGCATTCTTACTGAATCGTGTTTACGTGTTCCAGATTAGATGATTTTCCATTTTGTATGTAGTTTTCTTTCCATTTTGTATGTAGTATGTAGTTTTCTTTTTCCGCTTAAAAGACTTGTAACGAGAGCATTTTTTGAATTGTAATCGTATCTTCAGTTTAGTTGCTTAAATGTTCCAGTATTTTAATCTGCCGCTTCTGCCACTGTTTTCATTACCATTCGGATTCTAGTATTTCAGTAACCATGCGATAAACATCAGAAAAATGTTGGCTTTGACCTTTGAGAGTATGACACATTGATCGATGACTAGAACTCTGGATTTCGCGATCTAGCGGTTTCACACACACACACACTTTTTTTTTCGCGGGGGGGCAATGAAAGTTTTATTTAAAGAATGGAAAACGACATTTCGGCAGAGGAATATCGATGATTGCTGAAAAACTTTCACCCTATCATCAGAATTCTGTTTTATATGATGCCCCAAATTTTTTTCCTTACATTTTTACTTGCGTTTTTGTCCTAAAGGCATAGGTTTTTGACTACAGATGCGGAAATATATGTGAATTTGAATAGTTTTTGAATTGAACAGCTGTAAAGAGTTTATCTCGGATTGAAATTTCGGTAAATGAGGCTAAGCTTCTTCAGATGAACATGTGTGAGCTTTATTTTAACAGTTATTAATAAACTCAGTTCAACAAGGTCTGAATGACAAATATTGCAACATTTAACATATCTCTCAAATATTTCACGGACTTATATATTTGATTTTAATATTTACATAAACATGCAGATCGCTCAATTATTTGATCAGACATCACAGTAAATTATATTCCTAATAATATCATGTATTAACTGAACAAATATAAAATCCCTAATGCTGTATTAATTGAATAATTACATGCCAGCCTCGTTTAATGAAAATCACATATGAAGCTAGCTAATATTTCCTGCTTGTAGAAATTCAACTTTTGTCTTTAGAATGATTGTTAAATTTCTCATTCTGCCAACGGAATGAATGTTTATCTCAATGTTTGTAAACTGTTATAGTTATCGCTGATCTTTAGATAAAATTTTATCGCAACTCTTTCATCCGCATTCATGTGTGCCTATATAAATACGTAAGTTTTCCCTAGTTTAACCAAGATAATAATTCTCTTATAGACTCAAAGTTTCGCCTAAGTTAGAAATAGCATCTCTCGATTATCAAAGTCGGTTTGCAGCTGTATTATCCGCTCTTCAGAAAGAGTGGTATCTTATGATAAAGGAACGATTTCCGTTACCTACTTGCCATTTGGTGCTACTAGTTTTCAGATCGGTTTACATCGATGCATTTTTCCTTTTCCTCCTTGAAGATTATGATCCTCTAGGTTTCCAAGCTGAAAGAAAGGAAATAATTCTAAAATATTTTTTCAGATGTAGAGTTTGAAAGGTTTCAAATGTAAAAGTTGAAAGATGTAAGGTTCATTTGATATTGATTCATTTGATATCAATCTGAAATTGCGTTCTTAGTGAACTGAGATTGCGTTCTTAGTGAACTGAGATTTTTATTGCAGTGATTATTGAGTTTTTATTAAACTAACTACCGAGTACTAAGAAAAAGTAACATTTGCTTGTCACCTAGTGCACTTATACTAACATTGTTTGGAGAAGTCACATCAGATTGAACTGTACTAAATATATTTCATAATAAGTCATCCATCTACCGTAACTGAACCTCTGTCATTACTAGGTGCATCTCGTATTATATTCTCCAGACAATAATTTCAGTTAATTTTATCTTTTTCATTTGAAGATCAAAACACCGTTGTGCCCTGTTACATCACACCTTTGTTATTCCACGAAACAAACCCGAAATTTCCATGCGTTTTAATTTTCAGAAACCAATCTTCACATGATACCAAATCACTGCTGATGCTAACAAGTGAAGTATCCATGTTTTTTCTATTTCTTGAACAGACGGAGAAATCCAGTATATATATATATATATGCGGTACTTGGGTTTACTTTTTCTTTATTGAGCAAGAATTTCAACTGCGATTGTTAGAAAACGCAGCTACCGCAACATGTAAATTTAACAGTGCTTCCAAGCTTGCACTGACTGACATCTATCATTAAAATGTTAATGTGGAAACCATTATCTCCAGCGATGCGTTCTTCAAAGCTTAACCGAAGGCGTATAGGTTTCTTTCGATTTCCTTTCGCATTCTAAGACTTGCCGGTGGAAAATATTCATCACCTCGCTATCTGAATGACCTTTCTGGCGGTGTTTCCTGTCGTTTGAGAGATTACTTTTTATTGTCCACGGTAATGAAAATTTCATTCAAATATCCGCATTTTCATCGCATAAACCTTCAAAAATGTTTGTGCATTTATAATTTTTTTATTATATTTAATGTATTTTATTTACTTCTCAGTTCTTATTCTAGTTTTTTATCTTCTTTTTCATGCTTTCGAATCTTATTTTACAGGTTAGAGAATTTTTAGATTTTGCTTACGTTTATGTTGTTGAGGCTGGTATTATAATTCAAAAAATATTTTATAAAATTTTGATACGTCGGCTTATTTTCTAAAATGGATTTCCTTTTGTTTTATTACGGGACGTTTAAGTAATTTTCTTCTTCGCCACGAAATTTAACTTTTTAAAAATCTTTTTGCTTATTTAGCAATCAAGAATTTTGCCTCAAAATTACGTTTTGAGAAGAATCAAAGGAAATCAAAAGGAAGTTACATATTAGTTTACCGAAAAGTGTAAAACTATGTCCTAAAATAATAATTTTCCAGACACCATCTGCGTATTTATCGAAAATATATTACTAATTAAGTAAAAGCAAATTTACTTTTGTCATCAAGAGTTTATATTAAATTTGGTATGTAATATAATTAATTCAAAAAAATTAATAAGACTGAGAAGAAAAAAAAAACAATCTGTCTAGACCTTTAATCATAATTTGGCTGGGTTTCTCCTTCCCCTCCATCTTTTCTTTATGGATATTAAGTTGTTGCAGGTCTCAAAGATTCTGGAATAAAATCCGAGGGGTTCAAGAAACGAGTTGATTATGTTTTTCTTCCCCAGCCTCACACTTAGTCGCTATTCTACTTTGAATGCCTAAATTACATTAGCCAAACTGCGGAAGCAAATCCTGCTATTCGACGGCTGACAGATTGACGTCCGGAACCGATCGATTTCAGCCTTTTGTGCGAGAGGTTTCACGCGTAAAGGGTTTTATTTCAAAAGAAATGAGAACTAAGTAACAAAAAATAACAAAGAAAAGTTTTTATTTTTCAAATGCATGGTTTCAGTTATCCTTTTCAGAGGCGACCGATCTCTGTCAGATTCTCTGCAGCATTATCGATTATTGTATTGATGGCAACGTTGCAGGCTGACACTTTTAACGTACATTGTATTAAAAACTTTTCAATTTGGCGTGGCTTTAATGATTAACTTCGAATTCGATTTAATGATTAACTGCGACTTCGACTTTTTTGAAAGCAGTAGCATTGCTATGAGTAGATCGATTCCTCGCCGGATATCTTAAAATTGATGGGAAATCTAAACGCGACTTCTTGCGATTTCGTTTGAAATAATCTCATTTAACATGAAATATGATTTGAATATTTATTCAAATATAACTTGAATTTAGAGTGGTGTAAAGGTATTCCAGAAGTAACATATAAAAATCACCCATTCGGTGCATTTAAAAAAAGGGGGTAAAAATCCTTACCCCTTTTTTCTGTCATCTATCCCCCATCTAGGGCCTTTTCCTCCTTTCCCGTTTCATCTTTTCATCCTCAGCTCGAAATAGCGTCATTTCGTCCTCAGCCGATTTTCTTTTTTAACGTATATGATCTATCTACCTTCAAATCACGTCTGATTTCAATAAATTAATGATTCGATAAACGCATGATCACATTTTTAACCCAGATGAATGAAAATATGAGGAGGCAAATTCATCACATATGTGTGAAAGTAGAATTGTATTTCACACCTGCGCATCGTTCTGAAATTACGTCAGAGTAACTGGTGTATTTATCAGATTGTTAAGAGTAACAAGACAAATGGCATTTATCACATAATGTTGCCGTTCTCAAATTAATGACCCTCTTAATGGCGTTTTAAAAAGAGAATGAATAGGAAAATTTCATTCTTCCATCAGTATACCATCTGGTACAGATGTGGGGAATGGGGGAAAGCAGCTGATGAAACAGTATGATTGTGACCACAGGATGAAATGGAAAATCCCCCTTTAATTAAAGCTTAGTTTTCCACATATGTAGCTTGAATAATAGCCATCTTCCCTTACAAGCCCTTCACGAAGGCATCTCTTCCCTGAGACAAATGGTTCTCGTGTGCTTTGCCATACTCAGATTACTCATAAAATAGTTTTCTATAAAATTTAATTTAATTTCTAGTACTTTCACATTTGCTGTAAAATATTATTTTACTCATGCAAAGTCAAACTCTAAACTTTTTTTTTTGTTATTTTCTTATTTACTACTTAATTCAGATTAACTTTTTCATATGCAGCGTGAGTGCTTCAGGTGCTTTTACATCGCTGCACGTACAGTTATATTTAGTTCTTTTTCAACCCTAAGGGCAAAACTGGCCAGGATAAACATCGAATTATTTGTCTGGATCCGATTTAATGCGAAATAATTTGATTTCATGAGACTCGTGATTTTATTAGCTCCGAGTAACTTTTTCTTAAAATATTCCCAGGGTTAACGAGGACACATAAATGAGCCATTTAAAAATTTGCAAAAACATTTTATAAACCCCCAAACTATTGTGAATCCTGAAATTATCTCCCGTATATGTGATTATAATAATGATGCCAACCGCGGACACCCTTTTTGGCTTCACGGGACTTTGGCATTGCCCCTTGGTACACATGTTTGTAATGCCCCTTCCCCTACTGGTCAATATAGCTCTGAAAAAGCTCTCAATTTTCCAGTCCTCTGCCATATTTGCCAAAGTAATGCACTAAGCTTTTGAGTCCAAACCATACTGGGCTGAACAGTAATGCTGCCAAGCACTTCTAATTCGACCTGGGTTCGATTCCAGGTGAACGGGCTGGCTGCATGGGCGTTTTCATAGTTTTCCTTATGTAAAACGTGTAAACGATTTTAACTTCCTTTACACAAAAATTGGGATACTTCAACATAGAGCTACGAAATTAAGTATAGCAGCCGCATTTTGTTGCTCGTAAGAGTAAAGAAATTCCATTTAATATATTTTTCAAATTTAATTTAAAAATGCTTTAATTAAATTTAACATTATATAAAAATGTTAAAACTGTATTAACTGGTTAAAAGAATTAAAAAGTCAAATCCTCTTTTAGAAAATTAATGTCGCTGTCTTTGATGGGGTAATTAATTACATTTTATGGATTGGTTTGGTTTATGTGATTACGGCAAAACTCGAGGGCTATTTACCTAAGGGGATGAATGCCTTCGCAGAGGTCTTTCTAAGAGATACTTGCTCGTTTGCATGTTACACATGGGGGAATCTACGAAAGCGCCCTACAGCCACACCTTTCGCGGGATTCGAACCTTGGACCGAACTACCAGTGTTCAGCGACTTTAGAGCGCGGCTACCATTGTTAGAAAATTACTTAGGTTACGTAAACTACTACATTCATTTAGAAGCCTAGGTTTCGAAATATTTAATTTTTTTCATAGTTTCATGGCATATTTTTGCATATGCATTTTCCAAACTTAACTTGATTTTGTATAACGTATTATAGCTGAGAAATGCATTTTTAACATTAATATTGTAATGCTTTGAGCACAACCATTCGAATCTTAAAAATATAGACATTTATTTATTTTCGTAGTAAACACATTTTTCGATCATAAGAAATAATAAATGATCTGTTTTGCTCCTTATGATAATAGTTGAATAAGTGTAATAACATAATTAGTTTCAGAAATTAATGTTCCACATACATAAAATAACGCTTATATTCATGCAGTATTTATTAAGACATTATTTTTCACTCGCATAACATCTCATTTTAATGTCGACCGAGATTAATGCAGAGTAACATTTCAGGTCTGGGTATTTTAAATACTCGTTAAAGGGGAAGAAGCAATCATTTGATTAGCACAATGTGATATTTTGGGAACAGCGCAATTTAGTCACTCATAGGTAAAGTGGCACATCAGTGGCCGAACGGTAAAGTTACTGAACACTGCCAGTTCGGTGCGAGGTTCGAATCCCGAGAACGGGCTGGCTGCTGTCTTCGTGGTTTTCCCCGTGTGTAACATGTATACGAGCCAGTTTTCCTTAGAATGTCCTCTACGAAGGCTTTTATTCCCATAGACAGATAGCCCTCGAGGCTTTGCCGTAATCATATAAAACCCAAACCAAAAACCATTGGGAAAATTCTTTTTACTAGACGTATACTGTGATTTTGTTCAAAATTCTTGATAATGAATTAGAATTTGTTTTCACTTGCCTAAGTGTAGAGGAATAATATCTTAAAAATCCTTTCTTTAGAAAAATTTACATAAATTTACCTCCAGCGACTTTTGCAAACGTATCTGAAACGCGATAAATAGTCTCCTCTGATGATCTTGATGGTCCATCGCCATGCCTCTAAGCAACATATCCTGTCTCTTCCTGCTTTCCACGCCTTGATTCTCTTGGCATCGGAAGGTTTTCTGTTATACTCTGCATGAAAACGTCGTGAACTGCAATGATGAACCCTAGTGCAGCATACCATCACACGGCTTGTCCTTTTTCAGCATTCGCTATCATTTTTCTTTTTTATTTTTCAACTTTTTCAATATCTCCTGTTTTCAGGATATTTAATAAAAATGAAGTAAAAATAAATTACAATCAAAATGAACTTGATAGAATATTGTAAATATTAATTTCCACCGTTAATTTTCCATCTCACTCCTAACAAAATTGTCTGGGTTGTTTATTATGTTCAATATAAGTGTTTCAAATTGGGCGTTTCGTCTCAGATACCCTGCGTGTAACTAGGGGATAAAAACAGCAAATTTTTCGCATTGGCATGTTTATTGCCTTTTTATGCTTTGGGAAGTAAACAAGTAATTGTGTGAATTTTCTTTCCCAGTAGCAAAATAAATGCATACTTGTGTTATTTAAACTGCTGCTGTAAAAGATTTATTAAATAACGGAAACTTTATTTTCCTATAATTTAAATGACTGTCCCTCCCTCCAGACGTACGAAAGTTTAAATACAAAAGCTTTTCATTTAAAAGTGTTCTGCAGAAAACTCCTCTTTCTAGTTTCCCAGTATGTATGGAAAAAATATCTCTTCCTTCTCAACAAGTAAACACTTATTTATAGAAGATTATTAAATACGAAATCTTATAGCATTATTATTTTCGCAGTTTTTCAAAACTTCATTCGACTATTCGTTGTAAATATTTGGAGTGAATGGAAGAGGCTGAAATTGTTAATTTTAAAAATTTGAGTCATTTCGGAAAACTAACATATCACAATCATTATAATGCCATAATTTAAAAAATTTGAGTCATTTCGGAAAACTAACATATCACAATCATTATAATGCCATAATTTAAAAAATTTGAGTCATTTCGGAAAACTAACATATCACAATCATTATAATGCCATAATTTTAAAAATTTTGAGTCATTTCAGTAAACTAACGCATCACATTCAGTATAGTGCCATTCTTTTACAGTTAGATATGTTGCCGTCTCTGTGCTTAAATATTTTACTCTTTCTTCTTGAAGCAAATAGTATTCAAGGTGAATCGGTTTGCAAAGACACAGGTGAAAATACAGCTCACTGCAGGTACATTAACAGAAAATAATGTATAACCTAATTATGTGAAAGCGTTTAATTTTGAATTTCGGTTTGAAAAGACAACACAGAACTCTTTATTTCAGCTGGAACACTTAAACTGGAATGTTTTCCACTTTTCTTGTTTTTAGGGAAAGGAAATTAGGCTACAAATGGAAAATCCTAAATCTTTCGATTGCGTGATAGCTCTCATCAGTAAGTAATAACGATTTAACATCTTCCACCACCACAGCGGTTTTCTCTTTCAATGGTTCCACAGAGAACGTTTTAGAAATAAATTCAGATTTGCTGTATACTGTTTCCCGAATTTGAACGTATAAAATGTAAAGAGCTTCAAGTTTCAACCTCTTTCGCTTTTGTGCATTACTCTCATGCATATCTGCCTCCCCCAACACACACACACACAAATGAAAGATGTAAAATTAGCAAACCTGTTCAAGAAAACCCTGTTTAATTTTAATTAACTGTAGTGAAGCCATTTCATATGACGCTTTTTTTTTTTTTGATAATCTATTCCTTTTCCATCAGAAATGGAATATTATTATATGCATCATTTTCGACAATAACGCCATTTCATGTATACTATTTTGCATGAAATAAACTTCAGAAATCTTCTTTTTTCACTTTTAATTCACATCAGAGAAATAATATGCATCTCACAGAAAGTTTTTTAATTTTCATTTTCCACTTTTGACATATAAAAGTAATGTGACGTGGTTTTAATATATAAAACAATGTATAAACTAGTTCAAAACGCACGATAGAAAAAAATTGTAATGCTGTGGTCAAGTTCATGGGTATTTAAAAACATTACTACTTATTTAATGATGGGAATAGTAATAATATATTTAGCAGTTCTCATTGTAATCCGTAAACTATAGCCTGTAGATAAACCTCAAATTTCCTCTTTAAAATTTCCTACCTTGAAATATTGTTCGACATCATAATAGGCTGTTTAATAAGACGGCAAAATATTCATTTGAGCGATGTCGTCCATCTGTGCGAAAAAGGAAAGAAAATGTGCCAGTTGCATGAGCAAGGTTATTAACGAGTGTTGAAGGAGAAGGCAGCAAGCTTCTGTAGACGCAGTGTTAAGTCAGTTCGATTGCCTCAGGTGACTTTGAAGTCGAAGTTAGTTTGCGGTGAAGCAATGTGCAAGCGAAATTAATTCATGGATAATCATTTCTACTCTAATGCTAGGGAAATTCCTACTCTAATGTTGTATTCTTGCGCCGATATCCTAAAGAACGAAAAACAGTTTAACCTTTTGAAAGGGCTGCTTGACATTTCTTAGAGAGAAACTTGCTCTGCCAACCCCCATAAAGAGCAAGATGTAGCGTAAACCGTGCATCGCCTATCTTGTAGAAAGTGTTTGGCGAACGGTGTTACTACTTGTAGGCCGTCGCTTTATCCTGTGTATAACAACGTCGTCCGTTGTTATTTGGAATGACCTATAATAATGAATTAAACTTTATTTGAAAATGTTTCATCTGAACGGAGATTATAACCATTAAAAAAGTCGTTATCAAAGAAATGAAATTCTCACTTTTTTTTTTTTTTCCAAATGGCAGATTGTGAACAATTACAAATGTAACCTAGTCCCTTTATCTATACAAGGCTGGATGTGGTGGTCTCTTTATTATGGAGGCACCTAATAGGTGGACCATCATCGCGGCATGACATTCTCTCCTGATTACGTTATAGCACATATCTTCCATATGAGAATTAAATTTTGCTACTGTTTATTCTTTGAAATTCAATAATATTTAAATTAATTTATTAAAAAAATATTTCAAAACATAAATTAATAAATGTAGCATTTATTGTTCTTGAAAAGCTAAAAATTAGCGAGTTTCATTGCGAGAAGTGAATTACGCAGTATGGCTTAGTGGTCACCCTACCAAGTGCTAAACCGTGTCCTTGACTCCTTGTGTTTTTGGAAATGGCGAATAATCTAGTTTTTAACCTCGGAGCTAGCGAAATGTCAGGCTGCCAAATCATAGCAAAGCACAGATTTGAATATTTTTTTAATGCTCTCGTATCCTCAAAGATTTGAAATAAAGTGTGCAGGAGTTCCATAAGTCATAAAATCAAAGAATATGATTTTACGGCTCCGTTAAGCGAGTCTGAAAAACTAAAGGAAAGTATGATACAAATAATCGCAAAAGCATGTAAATATATAATTTATTACAAATTTACGCACTCGATAAATGAGCTATATTTATCTCTATTACAGTATGGAATACTACGGTTTCATCAGCAAAATATCAGCGTAGAAGAAAACGAAATAAGAATTATAATATGAATGCATGCTCACAGAAGCATGTGTTATTAATTAGAATACCGGTGAAAATTTTTACAGAAATTTATGACTGAAGCATATTATAAATCACATCAGTTAAAGACATAGTTTAGCACGATTTAGCGATAATCTTTTAAGCTCCGAATCGAAGATTGCTGTGTAACAGAATACAAGAATCTCGGCAAACGGATGTAACAAGAATCCCGGCGAATGGGCTGGCTGCATGAGCCTTTTCGTGATTTTCCCCCAACATGTATACGAGCCAGTTTCCCTTAGGAAATCCTCTGCGAAGGCATCGCTCCTCTCACACAGATGACCATCGTGGGCTTTGCCGTAATTAAATAAACCAAACCAAACCATACAGAATATGAACCGTTGGCATACCGAAAAGACTTCCTTTATTAAAGAAGCAGTTGGTAAACATTTAACGTGGGATGTAGAGATTAAAGGTCTTTGAATTCATTGAAATAGTTGACTCTTCCGTTTATAACAATTTATTCATTTTTGCCGAATTATTTTATTGAGAAACCTTGCTTCTATCCATGGCAATTCTGTGTTCTGTAAGATATTCACATACACACTTTGGTCAAATCACTTACAGAAAAATTTTGCCGCGTTATACTACGATAAACAGCCCCACAACATCAAACAGCCATCTCCATGTTTAACGGTTTTGGTACTGGATTGGTGAACAAACTGTTTCCTATCCATTCCAAACAAATTTATTTTTGTTTCATTGCTATAAAGTACATTTGTCCAACTTTTGAGTTTTCAGTGAATTTCACACGTTTACAATTTGGTTTTTCCGTTACGTATTTTCTTTAAAAATGAACTTTCCTTGGATTTTGACAATTCCCCTTTTCATTCATCAGTATCCGTCAAATTGTCTTGTCATTTACACTAAGACCAGTTTCACCTTGAACCTGTTTGTCGGACAAAAGTGTTTTCCATCATAATTTTCGGAGAGAAGCATTTTATCTCTCATAATTATTTTAGAAAATGACCCCTTCGTTGAGGTCCACCAGCAGCCGAGCAGTTAACGTCGCTGAATACCGATAGTTCGACCCGGGGCTCGAATCCCGCGAACGAGCTAGCTGCATGGGCATTTTCGTAGTTTTCTCCACGTGTAACGTGCATACGAGCCAGTTTCCCATTGAAGATAGTCCACGAAGGCATACCCCCCTTTAAGCAGATAGCCCTCAAGGTTTTGCCGTAATCACATAAACCAAACTAAACTTACCCCTAATTTCAGGCACATTTTCCGCCCGTTTTGCTGCAAAACGTTCCTTGGGGAGCATCTAACTGATGTGGCAATTTTTCTGATTGATTAGTTCTATTTTAAAGTAGTTTGTAACTCCATACTGTTGCGGCTCATCAACGGCCGAGCAGTAAAGTCGCTGAACACTGGTAGTTCTGGCCTAGGCTCGATTTTAGGCGAAGAAGCTGGCTGCACGGGTGTCTTCATGATTTTGTCCATGTTTAACCTACATACGAGCTGGTTTTCTTTAGAAAGTCCTCCACAAGGGTGTCTTTTGCCTTAGGCAGAGAGCCCTAGAGTGCTTTGCTATGATCCAGTGAACCAAACCTCACTGGTGCAAAGATTTCATCTAATCCGCCCCCTTTCTTTTCTTTCTATATAATTCATGTAAAGAAACTAGTTTATAGGGAAGGAATTTTAAAAATTGAACAGAAGGGATGGCACATGTTTGTAGTTTTTTAAAGTTTAAATAGCACTTCATTTTAAAGTTTTTTGGCTACAAGCTTCCGTAATACACAGAATGTATAATACACTGACTGTATAATACAAAAAAAAGATATTATAAAATGTTAGAAGTTTAAGAGTTTTAGTATATATGCAATATAAAACGGAATTAATTAAAAACTGTAAAAAGATTTAAGAAAAGTTTAATGATATACGAAAAGGCCTTAAAGATGAAGACAAAGCAGATTCGAATTCGTTTTCTGAGTAAAATTACGACATTATATTAATTATTTCCTTCTCTGTCATGATGAATATTGTAAATGTGGAAGCATATATTTATGATGAAATGGCGTTAAACCAAAATGCATGCTGCGAGTAAAAATTTAGATTTTTTTTTTTTTTTTTTTTTTTTTTTTTTTTTTTTTTTGCCTGTCATGTGATAAATTTGTAGAGAAATTTCCAGTAGTATGTTTATACGGAAGCTAATCTTGGCCTAAGACCGATTTCTGAATCCGTGTAGACAGCCAGGTGGCTTATCGAGCCTTACAGTGAAATAACACCGCACACTGAAGAACAAGAAACCTTTTTATTGGTCCTTCAGATTAGCAAATTTACGCAGTTCTTGTAATTACAAAAAATCTCTGCAGTTTGTAGGGGATAGTTTGTAGTGTTAAAGAAAATTTATTATGATATTCACAAGACAATTTCCGCTTATAAATTTTGGTTCAGCCCTTCTACTCGCAAACACGGTTAATACAGGCTAAGGCCAATTGAAGTATTTTCACAAGCTGGGCAAATATCGTATCGAGAAGATTAACGGTATCTGCTAAGAGTTGCTGTCAAAATGATGAACTCTGTTCTTATGTACATCAACTAATTTGCATTCTGGTGGGAACTGACGAAAGTAGAAGTCTCTGTGCAGGCAAAATAATAAGGCAACGTGATAATTTTAAGCTTAAAAATCCTATATGTTAAGCCTCTATAAATTTAGGTATTTTATAATTAGATTTAAGATTTAGCATTGATATTAGTAAGAGGTTAATCACAGATTTTATTTTTGACTGAACACGTACATCGGGATCATTTCAAAGATCTAATTAATGAATTTTTCGTGCTAGTACTTAGTGATTCTTTATACTTTTTTTGTTCTTATTATAATTAAGAATATTGTGTTTGTATTATGATCTAGCGACTTTTCTTTCTGCATAGAAAAGCTGTAAGGAGAAATATGCATCTATCTTTTACCGAAAGGATTCACTTAGAGAGTATTCTGTAATTAAATGTGATGTTTGTCCACTTTTCTGTCAGATTTATATTTTGTTACTTATGCTCACTTGTCTGACCGTAACATCAGCCCAAGCCCATAAAATACGTCGTGGCAAGAAGCGCTGGTTTACGCCTGTAGTTGGCAACAGCCCCGAGCACCTGACAGTGCGATTTTTCTCAGTTCTGCCCCCAATTTTGATGGAGAGCACCCCGGGGGAACGAGTTCGACGGTCTTCCACTCCTCTTCCCATCTACCAAACCACACCAGAAAACTTTCGGTTCGTCTCATATTTAGAGTGTCGCCATGCCCCACCGACACTGTACATTTACAAACATCCATGCCTTCTCCGGGATTCGAACCAGTGGCCTTTGGAACGGCAGTTAGCGAGGCTAACCACTATACCGGTTGGGCGGCAGATTTATTATTTAATCTGGATTAAATATGTGTACTACTTCGCATCGTTTTCTCAAACACTTTAGCTTTTAATACAGCCAATAAAGGGCTGTAGCTACTGAAGTTAAGGTGTTAGCAGCTTAGTGTATGTGTATTTACATTTATAGCTTTGTGTTTGGCATCAATAACAACATAGTTACCGATTATCATGTTTCACTGTAATAGTAATAACAGCAACAAAAAAATCTTGTGTTTCAGTTTTAGCTACTGTAAAATAACGTGTAAAATTATTTCAAACTTATAGGCTCTTAATTTGTTTTGTTAATTAAGAAAATAACTTTATGTTTATTAGAACACAGATTTTTGTCTATTTCTAGCATTGACGCTAGCATTACGTTTACCATGAATTGCTTTATAACAGTTTGATATTAAACTGCGGAAACTGAAATCATAATCATTTAACACAAGTAAATTAAGTATGTTTACTGAAAACAAAGGTTCCGTTTTTCTTTATTCTCTTTCTAAATAAAAGACTACAGAGGTTTATTTATTTATTTTTTGATGTTTTGAAATTACTGTAAGCTCATAATCGGTAAGAATTTTCAACATTCCAAAACATAATCTTCAATTTAATAAACATTTTAACGCGATTCATGAAGTACAAATCTCGCATCCATATAGTTTTTGATTAGTCATTATGATTTAAAATTATTTATGAGCTGTGGTTGCTTATTATGTTGCAATTTTCTCGAAAAATACAGTGCAGCAAATAGGGTAAAACTTTTAAACCGGAAATATCGACCAACGTGGTTGTACGAAGAGTGCTCATAAATGTCTTGCCGTTTGAAAGCTCGCGTGTGTTGGAATAGAAAATTATGAAACTCGAAATAATCCACCCATAGCTAGGGGGCTGGGGTAAAAGGAATCCTTATGGTGGAAGTTTCCATCTGCACGCAATAGAAAACCCTTGTTGAACGCACTGATATAAATGAGGAAATGTATTGAGTAACGAACTTCCCCTGGACCTAGTTTGCAGTGAGCTTGCTGCTAACTGTTGGACTAACGAACGGTCAATATAAACTGTTCTTGCTCACTGCTGTTCTAACGAAAGATTGGTTTTGTCTTGAGAAAGATCTTAGCTTAATCAGGTTCCACGATTCTGTTGTTTATCCTAGAGCTTTCTGGTTTTGGAAACTAATGTTGAAATTTCTGTCTTTGATTTTGTTGTTTATCTTGTGGTTTTGTATTAAAGTCCACGACTGCGGTTAGAGAATGATACGAAAATTAAATAAATATGGTTTCATGATGCGTTTAATTATCAGATATTATTGATAATTAAACGCAAGTGCAATTCTATAGAATCAGATATTATACAAGGAGAAATGACGAATATTTGCACAGGTTTTTTTTTTTAAAGATTTTAGTGAAGTTAATTAGTTTTTGTAATAAGTAACTTTTTAAAAATGCTCAAGCAAAAATCGTAATCAATATTATAATTATCACTACGTTTATTAAGTCGTTACTGATTGATATATTTCGCTGAGTTTTCAGATCCGCCAATTTTACATGTTCTAGGCCTTATTTATTAGTGTAGTAAAATACTAATAAACAACAATACTAAGTTTTGTTATGAAGAATTTAATTCTCCTCATTAAGAAGTCTTCAAATCATATTTGAAACATTTTTTCGTTGACGTTGAAAATGCACCTGCTGTAGTAATGAAGTAGTTCTTCATGACTTTCATTTTTTAAGCTGTGTTTTAATTAATACTAATTTGTATATAAATAATTCCTGTACTTGAGTAAAAATGTTAATAATTACTAGTTGTAGCATCAGCGAAGGTTTTTGAATTTTCATAGCAGTGATTAATTTATTCTTTTATCACTCGTTATACTCCATTTGCAGCTCTTGAATTGAATGGGAAATTTAATGTTTGCCCAAAGAACGAAAAATTTGATCTTTTGTTGCCATAGCGATACTTCAGGAATGTGCATATATCATGCTGAAGATCCTAACTTACCATTTTTTTTTTTTTTTTTCTTTTTGTTAAAATGTATGTCGATGTTAAGAGATTATAATAAATTTTTCAGATTAATAATCTGAAAGAATGATTTAATAAATAAAAAATTTAATTTGCTAATTGTTAATCAAACCACTTATTTTGTTTACAAATATTTGCTAGATTACGACAAACTAAAATTTCTTATACTTTACAAAGCAATTGTAGATTTTCTTTTATTGAGTAAATTGTAGATAGATAAAAATGTTTTTTCGGCTATTATTAATAGCCGGCTATTATAATAAAATATTATTTTTGTTTAAACAACTGTGTATCTTAAACGCGTTGCACGGAAATTTTACAATTACTTTCCATACAAAAGCACAAAGAATGTGGTGTTGAAAATATTTTGCACGGTTCTGATGGTTTACGAATGAAATTAAAGGAAATAAATCTGAGTAGTATGTCTGTCTCATACAGCATCAATAAATATGTATAGCGTGTCCGATTTCCAGCAGCGCAATATATAGGCAACCTATTATTTATACATGCTCCATAGAATTTCATTTCGAAGAAATAATGTAATTTCCTCTCGCACATATGTTATTCTGGTAATTTATTAAAGCGTATATAGCTAATTGTTTTTCACCTTTCTAACGATCCATCGTTTGCACGTAAATTTCTGAGTAACCGTCAGCTAGCACAAACAGTTATGTTATTTTAAATATTCTTGTTCACTTGTAACTAATTATCTCAACAATTATTGTAGTGCAAGATAATGTGTTTACTTAAGAAGGGATTGTACGCTACCTAAACATTTTATGTAATAGGTACTGTTTACTAATTTCAGAATTTCCCCCGAGTAGTAGTTTCGATTCTAAGTTCCTAGATAAACGAACTTCTTTAGAGTTCACATATTTTGTAGTGGTGAACATAAAACAAAATATAAAATAGATACTTATTTACAAGGCACTATTTCTTACATTAGATTTGGTTTGATGTGTGTTTTATGAACAGAAAAAGAGATCGCGATTTTATATCATTATTATATAACAAAAGTATTATTATAACAGATTCAATCATATTAGACGTATTCAGGGCGGATATGTCTTGATCTTTATGTATGGAGCTTTCCAGTTACACTTGAATTGTTAATTTGGGAGGTAGTTCACGTAATTTTATTTCAGTAATTACTGAATACACCAATCCATTGATGAGAAACTTTCGTCGGTTATGAGTTAATATCAGATGCAAATCAAATTATTAAAGTTAACTCCCATATCAAATATGTTTTGCTGTAAATAAAGTATTACGATAGACTATATGGCAACATCTTACAGCAGCCTGAAACTATGCGTGATAGTATCACTTCCCCCGTGCATGCTTTTGTGGTGTAAGTGGTTAACACGTCCAGTTAGCTACTGCGAGATCAGTAATGCGACCCCTCCGGAAGGCACTATTGATTTTCCACATTTTCGCCGCCGAAAATGTGATAGTTTCTACAGTGGTCCGAAACAAAAATGAGAAATTCTTCGCGCCCTTAATGTCGTCAACAGGGCCTCGTACTTTTCCAGGTACAGGGATGTGCGGCAAAAGCACAGATCTACGGCGTCAAACTTTTGCGTTTCCCCGTTTGTTAATGTCGTCTGCAACTGAAAAGCAACAGTCTGTAGTCCGTTACATTATCTGAAATTCAAAAAATTATGAACATTTATGTGCTTAGTGCCCTGGCTGGATACGGCTGGAGAAGTAGAGTGCAGACTGTTATGTGCTTAGAAGTTAGGAAAGAATAGATGGTACCAACATTGGTGCCACAGGGAAAGAACTGTTTTATGAGTCTCGGTATTTGTTCTGAAAAATTACCAAGACTTGAAATTTCATCGTATGTATGCATATATCTTGCGAGTGTTGTTTGTGTTTAAATTATTAGGCGGCGTATGTTATATTCGAATTCTTCGTTTTATCTGAAAGTGATGAAATTTCATTTAAAAATACGCAAATTTATCCATCTTGTATTTAACTAATTTTGCGGCAGGTTTTAATCTGTCTTTCCTTCATGATTAGAGTTCAAAGTTTTCCAGTTGTATCGAATGCTGAACTGTTTATTACAGCTTCTGATGATTTTTCTGTTTCTTTCGAGTTTCTCTTACCTTAAAGAACTCAAAACATTTGGTAATGATGTAGTATGCGATTTATCGCTTTTTAGGTAGTTAGTTATTTCTTAGATTCTCTAATATGCTATTTTTAAATATAGAAATAAATACAAACACTTCAAATACATAAATAAAAATGATTCTATTAATTTAATAATTTATTACATATTTTAATTTCATTAAATTTAAATTTCTTTCCAGTTTTACAAAACAAAAGCAGGAGTAACCCTCTACAGAGCGTTTTTAGGAGTCGTTCAGCCACCTACATTATAAGTGGCACGCAACATGGCCAAAAACTAGCCATCACTTTCATTAACTGATCTTCATCATGCTTTTGCGAACTTCCAGTAGATTCAGTTATTTGAGTATTAGTACAGTCTGCAGGGATTGTGAATAGCTTTGTCAGTCCTATAGACCAGGGCTTCTTAAACTTTTCTCAGTCGCGACCCCTTTTTATCACTGAGATATTTTGTGGGATCCCATAACCGTTGCGCAAATTCGACACACGCATGAGTGAAACTGTCAAATTTTTTTCACTCGCGCCGTAGTATACTATTGCAGTTTTAGGTCATTAACTTTAATTTCTAATTTTAAGACATAGAACAGCGTGAAAATTTTAATTAAGTATCAGAAGAAATGACAACGTCATGTGCAAGCAAGTTTAAGAACCCACAGTTTAAGAAACGCTGCTATAGACGATACTGAAAGAAATGATTAAAACAACTAATTTAAGTGGTGCCAACTAAAAATAGCTAACTTAAAGCCGTAGTTTGCATACTACATGATTACCTAATTTTCTTACTGAAATTAAATTATCAGTTTTGTTTTTAATACATATTTATTTGTTAACAAAAGGCTTTATATATCAGTTTTTGTTAAAAATCTGTCCGTCTTCTGTTCAACTGAGCTGAATGCTTAAACTAGTATCAGCCCACAAAAGAGCAACTGGCAGGCCTTTCCAAATGTATGTTTCATTCTTCAAGTATCAATATTTATTTTTTCATGTTGAGTAATAAAAGTAAAGAAGCAAATATAAGGGTAAGAAAAACTTCATTGATTGTAGTCCATTTTACTAAAATTATCGTTGCGTGGTCTATAATAGGTTTTTAAATGAATGGCTATTTATTAAATCCCATAAGTACTTTTTCTTTTAATCTGCAATATTATTCACTCACAATATTATTCTATCACTATTTTCTTTGAACAATATTTGATGAAACATTCGCGTGCGCGGAAGAGGGAAAAAATTTCTAACGACCCTAAATTTATTTTTCGCAAAATTGTTACTTGCTAGGCAACATCGCAAATGAAAAATGGTCTGTCAAAAATGTCACATTTGAAAAAGATAATCCTATCATCTGGAACAGTTTTGATGCATTAACTGTCGAGTTCATTTTTAATTGCTGTAGCGTGTATAAAATATTGCATATTATATATGTCATGGTAGGCCTCTTATGATCGACGTTTAAAGAATTTCCTATTGATTGCGCCAAATAGAAGTATTGTAATAAAAGGAAGGTGCAATTCGAATTCCTGTTTAATAATTCTGACATGAGCCGTGCGACACATACTTTTTCAAATAAACCACCGAACACTGAGTTTTGTCTTTCTTTATTTTAAGTAGGGAATTTGTGATATTAAAATCTTTTATTCTACAGGATATCCATAATTTAATTAACGGGTAGCAAAATAAAACTCAAATGTAATTTTGCGAAGTAGTCGGAATTAATTTATATCAATTTAATCTTTAGCTCAAGGAATTTCATTTATTCTAATTCTTAGAAATGGCAACAGAGAACCTCTTTGTTTACAGACAAAATGGCGTCATGCGGTAAAAAAGCAATGTGCTATCTCTGATTATCGGAAACAAAATCTCCGAAAACAGTTCAGAGGCGATTCTGACATGAATTTAATAAACCTCCACCAACGGAACAATCAATTAAAAGATGGTTAAACCGGTTTCGAGAGACCAGATATGTTTTGCATAAAGGAGCTGCAGGTAGATTAAAATGTTTCCGCCGTTTGAGATGCGTTTGAGTCGGAGGCAAATCAAGAACAGACTTTATATTCTCCGAGCAACTGATGGGGCTCATGTTGAAATATTTTGAAGTACTGAATGAAATTCAGTCAGTCTTTTAAACCTCTCTTTTAAATTTGTGTTATTTAAAACATGTATTTATCCTTTGAATAAATTGAGAATATCCTATATATTTGGATTCAGTTTTAGTATTAAAGAAAACGCTTATATTCAATTTTAAATGTCTTGTATACATATGTGCAACTGCATGTACATTTGAAATGCGAAAGATTTATAGTTGTCTTCGCGCCTCATTTAGTAGTTCACCGAGTTGAACACCAAGTGCATTTCATTGAAGTAGCTTAATCTCAAATGTGTCTGCTTTCCTGATGACTTAAATATTTAAATGATTCCCTTACACATATTACACATCTATGTGTTACTAATAGCGGACCGATGATCCCGATCTAAAACCCATATTGTTAAATTTTTATAGTTGATGAAATCAAGATTTATCACATGAAATAGGTTATCACGGAGCAGTATCGGATCTTTGGTGTATTCTTAGCAGTTTTAAAACTTAATCAAATAAACAATATAGTGCGGAACATTTAGCAAAGAAAAGCATGTCTTTATGTAATATCATTTGCTATCTTTTGAATTTTAAGTCTGTGGATGATAATGCTTCTCTTTGATGAACACCTTCACTTCTGTCCCAGCGTAGTTACGCTGTTATCAGTGTAGTTCTGTCTGTGTAGTTACGGTTTGTGGTTAATGCGCCTTATAAAAAATGCCGAATTTTTTTAAATAAGCTTCAGAACTTTTATTTATTTTCACAAATACTGCATTCTGAATTAAATAGGAAATGTTAAAGTGTTTTCGTGTTACTTCGAACTTTTTGTCAGAAACATCTAAAAATAAAAGATCTAAGCGTTTTCGTTTCGTTTCGTTTCGTAAACATTACTGCTTGGGAAAATGTCAGCATTTATTTGCTCTTAATTTGTAATATTAGGCGAATTTTAAAGAGTTTAATACTTTTTTAAGCCGAAGTAATGAGTGTTTTAATAACACCTCAGCATTGCAGCTAATAAAGGATCAGTAGATAAATGGGTCTTTTTTGTTATGAAATGCTGCGAGTAACTTGACGTAAATTAACTGTATTTGCCTCACAGAATAGTTTCTTTTCTGCTTGTGATGAATGCATCTTAAACAGAAAGACAGATAACTTACAAGATATTATTCCATTTATTCTCGGAAACTTTTCAGACGTAAAAATGCTTTATTTAAAGTGAGATTAATTTTATTTCAACTTAACACTGTTAAACCCAATTTTTTATTCCTTTGTTATCGAAAGCGAACGGGGCTATATACACTTTTTTTCTCATTAGCGTAATCGCAAGTAACATCTTTAAAGCTTTTGTTTTAAAATTACTGTGAGATAAATCTTTAAAAAACGGAGAAGAGTATAAAAAATTAGGCACGTAGAGTTTAATAATAAGGAGCCCGGCCGACGCTATTACAACATTGCTGTGATGCATAAAAGCTAATATCCTGTTACAGTCAACTCTCCGGGGAAATTACTCAAGTAAGAAATATTTTTAACGTCGTTTTCCAACGATGGAACATTACTGAGACGCGAGGGAAGTTTTCCTTGTTGTAGGGTAACAGCGTTCTACCCTCGTGTATAATAGAACAAGTGAAGAATTTTTTAGATGCGCTTCTAATTTAGAATCAATTAACTAAGCGATTAACTCGCGCACTGGCCCATGCCAGCAGTTGTTTTTTTTTATAATTAATTGGCAACTTCGATTTTTAAACTCGAGAAGTAATATTTACAAGCTGATGTATTAGAAGAGATAGGAAAGTAAAATTAAAATGACTTTGTTTCTCTTACTCTAAGTTTTAATTTGTTGACTCTAAAGAAACTGATTCAGATTAAATTTTTTTTATATATTACCGCCTAAATTAGAAATTTCTATATAAATATATAGCATATGACAGAGAAGCGATAAAGGGGCTTCTAATAAATCGGAGACTTCGTGTGATACCTTGTGATACATGGTAAATTCGATGTGTTTTAAAAAGAAAAATAAATAATTAGATCGGAGAAGTTTGTGGTCCAGCTGTCCCACTAGAACTGGAAATATTTGATTATTAACAATGATGAAAATATTAAAACAACTTTTTTTTTTAATTTGATAATTATCAGTATCATATAAATGCTGGAAATATGCGAAATTTTTTGTTGGTTAGGAAAATTACGACGCATTTTCTAATGCGCAGTGTTTTGGGAGTGAGTGAGTCAGATTTTTGGCGCAAACACCAAAGATGATTATGATGCGCAAAACACAAGGTGGGATGATATAATTTGATGAAATCAAATATATATTAATAAATAAAAAAAAGACAGACAAATATACCAAATACGGAGGATGAAGTCATATAAAAAACAGGTAAAAGCACATTAAAATACAATACACAACCTGCAGAACAGATTACATTAAGTAATAAAAGCCAGTCTCTTTTAAATAATAAAATAAATTACAATTGACCTCTCTTCCGATTAAACGGTCGAGAGGTAAGCCACAGCTGTTGAAATATTTCTGACGAAGACTATTAAAACATGGACATTCAATTAAAATATGACGGACTGATAGACAAACATTGCACTTTGACGCAGTGTTTTGGAAACTATTATTCAGGTTTCAAATATTGATTGCTGTTTTAGTGGGGAGGGGAAAAAAGTGAAACATTCTTTTCATTAGTCACGTTTTAATAACACTATTTGTAACTAAAGTTTCCAACAAATTTACAGTTTAGAAAATTATTTGCATTTTTGACTAAGACATCTGTACTGCAGATTTGTAGTTTATTTTGCACTTTTCTGTTTTCTTACTTTACAATTGCAAAATATATGTCAAGTGGGTAATTGTCTGGTATATGTTGTTATTTTTTCCCATTTTTATTGTATAGTAAAGATGTTTATATTTGTTGCGTAGAGTACCAAAATTTTTTCCTTCGTGTTTTTCCAGTCCGTTTTCCCGGATTTCGATTTTAAATATATGCAAGCATCTCACATCTGTATTTTCCGCTTGTCGTAATAGCATAATACGATGTGAAAATGAGTGCAAAGAAACTGTTCTTCCGTATTTACAGGTCTTCATTTTTTTTATCCAGTTGAATATAATTAAGTATTCATAACCATTCATATTTACTTCACATTTATTCTTTGAAAAGTATATAAATAAACGAAAAAATATGAATCTTGTCATACCATGAAGATTATGTAAAATACTGTTGATAAAATTAAAAGTACTGGATAATTTTCCTGTAATAAATTAGCGAATGCTGATATGCAATTTTCGCTTATATCAAACTTATCGCAATTTTTACTTTCACAGTTTTAGAGCGAATCATTCTTCTGTCCATCTGTCTATCTGACTAGCTCTCTCTCTCTACACACACACACACACACACACATATATATATATATATATATATACACACACACATTCTTTTTCTCCGTCATTCAAAATTATAATATTTATTTGTTTTTTAAATGCTTAAAAAAGCGGCAGGTGCAAGGCTAAAACGTATTAGGTTTTACACATTCTGTATTTCAAACACTAATTATATATGCAACAAACTCTCTTAAGTACCACTTATAGAGATACATCTTTTGTTAAAACCTTAAAAATAACTGAGAACAAGTGGGAGCGCGCTGAGTTTTATGACCTCGTAAACAGGGCTCTGGCTCTCTTTCTTCAGAACTAAAGGGCTGTTCTTCGGCTTTTCGCAGCCGAAGCCGGAAGAAAACACTGACGGAGTAGTTCTCTTGCTAACATTTAGCTTCGAGAGCGTCTTAGTCAGCCTTCAGTTTCTTAAGTTATTTGCTTGAAAAATCGAAAGGCTTTGAAGAATTGCATAGTAGTAATATGAGCTGAGATTGTAATTATCGTGCACTTAGTTCGAGCGCCACTTGTAGAGTTTTAGAATTTTTCGATGTAAGGAAACTGAAGAAATCCGCAATGTCTTCACGGGGATTCGAACACCGGACCTCCCAACTGCTATCCGGTAGAGCTATCAAGTTACACTAAGAAGGCCTGCAGAAAGGAGGTAGGTAATAACTTATAAAATACAATATATAATGTGATACATTTTCATTTACCTCGCAAATGATGAGGTCTAGTTAGCTCAAAGCAAATGCCTTCAATAGTAATTTTTCAAAGAGCTATATGCAGACCAAAGCTCTATTACGGCGAAATGGCTTTAAAACCTTTGAAACACAGAATTTCCTCAGACAAACATAGCCCCGAAAAATTTTAGTTATGATTTGTTTAACATAAAACTGTATAGAAAGTCTTAGATGTATTCTATATTTGATAGAAAAATTAAAATCTCGTCTTCATTTTTCCTTCATATAGAAAAAGGCGAAAATGTATACTACAAAATATTTATACTCATCTTTCAAATTCTAATTAAGCTTGTGTTAATGCATATGAAACTTTTATGGTAAGAATTCTTTTCAATGCAGTGATCTTTGGGTGCAATTATTTTGAGTACAAATATTAAGTTTTAAAATTTGTTGCACCTCGGTTTATTCTGAATAATTAAACAGCATTTTTGTTTTAAGTCATAGTTATAACTTTAGTTATAAATAAGCGTCCTTTACCGATATTGTCAAAAATCTGGTACATATCTTGCTCTGTTCAAATAACTAAGTGAATTCGTTCTTACAAATGTATCTTCAAATTGCTGTACTTTAAGTGCGTTATTTTTGCTAAAACAATTCAAGGGTTTTAATGCTCACAATGTTTTTTTGTTGAATGGGAACAGGTTCAAAGATTTCGCAAGATTAAGATTTAAATTACCATGCTTCTGAAAAGATGGAATTATTTCAGATGGATCTACAAAGACTTTATTGTTCTTGAGAATGCAGCAATTATTTCTGGAAAGAATGGTTCCGCTTCACGAATACAAAGCAGTCTTATCTTCAAATTACTTAAAGAGTAAATAATTCTTTGTTTCTCGTAAATATATTTTGCCTTTAAAACATAATACATCTACAAGCATTAATAATATTACTTCTACTTAGGAAAGTGATAACCGATGGTCATGTGTATATTTCTTACAGATTTCTGCCAACTGATATAAATTTTAACTTTCCTACTCTAAAGGTATTCTTACACTTGACTATTTGAGACCAGGATTAAAATTTGAGACCTCTCAGCCTGAAGATAAGAAATTTGTTATTATTTTATCGATGTCTTTCACCATCCATTACTGATTTCTCTTTGGATTTTGAAGATCAATTGCCTCTACATACTTAACGCTTACTATAATTTAGTCTTGAAAGATAAAATCATAAGCATTCCAGTATGTGTTGTTGCTCTATCTTTCGCACCCTAGGTGTTATTTTATACTTTAAAATGATGTGTTGTAAGAACAGTTCAGTTTTAATAAATTATTGTTTATCAGTGCGATATAATTTAATTTTTAAAGTCTGATTTTTAAAACCTGATCTGAATTTCCACAGTCTAGTTATTTTATCTATGTTGTAAGGATCTTAAGTTTTACTAACGTTTATTTTATTTTAAATCTTTACTATCACTTCTTATTTTCTACTTCCGGCCAGAATTATAAGCGTGAAGGAGTTTATGCAAAGTTGTCTGGCGAACGCCAAGTATTTAAGTGTGGCCTTTTTGCCAAGCAGAAGAGAGGAAGCCGTGAGTTCGAAGCAGGCCGCTTACCTTAGAAGTTACGCAGTTGCTACTTTGCCTTCCAGGCCAGAGGTTTTAATCCTCTTGATAAATTAAACGTATTGTAGTGTTCACAGTCTCTGTGCTACATACGCTTTCTGTTATTATAAGGCCAATCTTATTCTAAAGTTAAATTAGAGTTTAGTTTTATTTTGATATCTTTTAAGTTAGACCCCGAGTGGAGGGTCATTGTATTCCGAAGTACGGAAGTCATTGTATATAAAGAAAAAAATAAAGGGTTTTGTATACCCTTCGTCTGTATCCTGTCTACTTACTACAATTAGTGAACATAGCTTTAGTAAGCTCTCTGTTCTAGTCAGGTCATTGTATGTTTCCGAAGAAGGTAAGAAGAAACATTGAACCTGATAGTGGCGCCCGACGAAGAATAACCATGGCCGAGTTTCAAGAAGAACCTGTGCTGCCTGCAGAAACAGCTCAGAATCCAGAAATGCCAGCTGCCGCCCTGGAAGGATTTGGGTATATTGTCCAGACCATGCGCGCTTCGATGAAACCGGAAGCAACGTTTAATGGAAACTCACAGGTAACCAGTTTTTTGGAAAAATTGGATGACCACTTCATGCTCTACCCCGTGCACGAGTTTCAAAAAGTTACCTTAGCTACCAGCGCTTTGAGGGGCCAAGCGCTTAACTGGTTCAAATGTATCGGCAGAAGTCTCTTGGGTCAAGCAGGAAGTCCCACCTATACCTACGAAAATTTCAAGACTGCCCTACTAAAAGCCTTCCCTGTTGTAAGGGATCGTGCGAAATTAGAAACAGAACTTTTCAGTATATATCAACAAAGAATGGAAAACCTCTCCAGGTTTATTTTAAGAAAAATTCACGTTTTCAAGCTCTTGTATGGAAACCGTCCGGATCCTGAAATAATTCAAGTGATTTTGCCGAGGTTACTACCCCAAGTGCAAGACTTTATTGAATTGAGAAATCCGACTACACTGGAAAAATTATTTGAGCTAGCAATCCAGTTTGAAAGTAGAAGAACGGCGGACGTCGAAAGAAGACGCCAATATCAACAGCGAAACCAATTTGGTACGCCAAGACTACAGCAAACTCAAGCACATGGCTACGGAGAAAAAGCGAATCAGTGGGCAAGGAAACCCGAGCATTCAAAAACAGCCGGCGAACGTCGACAGTTCAATAGCAACCCAGGAAAAAAGTCTCAAGGCCAGTGGAGAAAGAAGGAAAGCACCGAAAGAAAAAATAATTTAAACTAAAACGGATTTCTGCTGACGAGAGGGTGCGGAAATCCGAAGGCCACGAAAACCCCTCTTCCTACAAGTTAAATACAGTAATGGTGAAAAATTTAACTCTTCCGAAGATTGAAGTCTTGGTAAATAATATCCCGGCCACCGCACTCCTGGATACCGGCGCGCAGTGTTCCTGTGTGGCAGAAGTCTTTTTTAGAAAGTATTTTCGCAAATACCGCATATATAATGCGGATAATACAACAGTATTAGCGGCGCAAGGAGAACAATGTAAGTGCGTAGGTAAAGTACCTTTGTACATCCGTATCAAGGACGAACAAGTAAAGGTGATGTTTTTTATAGTAAAGAATTTGCAAGCACACTTAATACTAGGAATAGACTTTCTTTCAGACGCACAAGCTACACTGGATTTTAATGAAGCGTCTCTTAAGCTGACGATGCAACCAGTGTGTGTAGAAAAGGTTGAACCGCCAAGGGTAAATCTCGACCACCTGCCTAATGACGAGCAAGATAGAATCCGACAAGTGGTAAGTGAATTTGCTTCCTTATTTAGTGATATTCCAGGATTTACCCAGGTTACTAACCATAGTATTGACACCGGAGATGCATTGCCGGTTCGTCAAAAACCATACCGGTATGATAAGAATAAGGAAAAAATTATAGAATGGCATATTACCGATATGCTACGTAAAAAGATCGTAACGCCTATCTCAAGTAGTTATGCTAGTCCGGTGGTTTTATGTAAGAAAAATAATGATTATCCTTTGGAGCATCCAAAAAGGTGGAGATTCGCTATTGATTACCGTAAATTAAATTCCATAACGAAATATCCGGTATATCCGTTACCGATTATAGAAGAAATTTTAAGGAACATAAAATCAACCAAATTTATGACAACTTTAGACTTAACGAATGGTTATTTTCAAATAGGGATCAGGCCTGAGGACGTGCCTAAGACTGCTTTTATAACCAAGTCTGGCACTTATGCATTTTTGCGAATGCCGTTTGGCCTTTCAGGCGCCCCAGCAACATTTCAGCGATGCATGGACATTGTGTTAAGACCTGTTCTCGGAAAGTCCACATTTATCTATTTAGACGATATCATTATTACTAGTGATAATCTAGACCAACATGTACAGGATTTAAGACAGGTGTTTTCTTTATTAAATGAGGCCGGTCTAAAAGTTAATGTCGAAAAATGCAAATTTGCAGCCCCTGAATTAAAATATTTAGGTTACAAAATATCGCAAAAAGGGATCGAGACAGATGAATCAAAAATAATCGCTGTACAAAAGTATCCGACTCCAAACACGGCAAAGAAGCTCTCTTCTTTTCTAGGACTTTGTTCATATTATAGGTCCTTTATAAAAGATTTTGCGGCTATCGCTGAGCCATTGTTAAAATTAAAAAGGAAAAAGGCAAGATTCTCGTGGACGGCCGAAGCCAATAGTGCTTTCGAAAAATTAAAACAAGCATTAACGCAAGCCCCTGTGTTGAAATTTCCTGAAAAGGATGAAAATTTAGAAATTTCAGCGGATGCTTCGGATTATGCGGTAGGAGCGGTACTTTCGCAAAATCAGCAGCCAGTAGCATTTTTTAGCCGAACTTTAAATCAAACACAAAGAAACTATTCCGCGACCGAGAGAGAGGCACTTGCAGTTCTGTTAGCAGTGCAAAAGTTCCGAGTCTATTTTGGAAAGGCGCCGATAACAGTATATTCTGATCATGCGGCGGTAACTAGATTGTACTCTGGAAAAAATTTATCCCCAAGGTTAATAAGATGGGCACTCAAGCTGCAAGAATATAATCTGGTAATCAAGCATACCCCCGGAAAGGAAAATATCGTAGCAGATGCCCTGTCACGAATTAAATTAGACGAACAGGGTAATACCGTAAAAGTTGCAATGCTGACAGCGTGTACAATAAATTCCCGAGAAACTGTAATAACCGAACTGGGTAAGGATCCTGAGTTTGGAAGTATTTATGAGTATTTGAAGGATCCTGAAAATTTTAGCCACCAAGATATTGTGGCGATAAGAAATAGGGCGGCCCATTACGAACTAATAGATGGTCTATTATTTTATACAAAAACTACGAATTCCAACAACGAATTTCGACCTGTTATCCCAGCTAGTCTTAGATTAAATATCCTGCAAGAGCTCCATGACAGCCCTTTAGCTTCTCATGCTGGTATTCGAAAAACTACTCAACGCGTACGCGAGGCAGTCTACTTTCCTGAACTGCAAAAGTTAACAAGGGCGTATGTCCAGTCCTGCCCAACATGTCAAGCCGTTAATTATATTAATTTCCGCCCGGCCGGGTTTCTAAATAGTATTAAATCCGAATTTCCAAATGAAATAATCGGAATCGATTTATTGGGCCCTTTCCCAAAAAGTCAGTTAAACAAAAGTCGCTATCTCCTTGTTATAGTTGATCATTTTAGTAAATGGACCGAAATTGTTCCCTTAAAACGAGCCTCCGCGAAATTAGTTACCGATTCTATTTTAAATAAATATATTTTAAAATACGGGGCGCCCCTAAAAGTTATATCGGATAATGGTCCTCAATTTGTAAGTAATATATTTGAAGACATGTGCCAAAAACTGGGCATACGTCATTTAAAAATGGTCCCGTATCGGCCGCAATCAAATATAGCGGAACGGGTCAACAGAAATATAGTGAAAATTATCCGTAGTTATGTTAAAAATTTTCATAAAAGCTGGGATAACTATGTCAATGAATTTGCTTTCGCCCTTAGGACCGCAAAACATGATACAACGGGCAAAACTCCTGCTGAGTTATTTCTAGGCAGAAAGATTATAACACCGTTAGATAAATTATTTTATGTGCAACAAAGAGCCCCAGAATTTAAAATGGGTGATATAGAAAAACTAATTAAGGAAGCAAAGAAGAATACGGAAGTAGCACAAAGAAAACAGAAGCTCTATTATGATTTGAAACGACGGGGAGTAACTTATAAAGTAGGGGATGAAGTACTAAAAATTAAGCATTCACTTTCTTCAGCACCAGAAGATAAAACTGCCAAATTTTTCCCACGCTTTGAAGGACCATATGTTATAGAAAAAATAACTCACGCTGTTGTAGTATTAAAGGCAAGAAATGGCGAAACCTGTTCCGCAAACATTGACCAGATAAAACCATTCTATGACCGTAATAAAATGCAAATCTTTTCAGATCTTTTGCAGGATCCGGTACGGCAGACACCGCAGGTACAAGTTCCAGAGGTGGGAAAACGACAAGTACAAGGGCAAGCCAATGAGAGACAGAAGCAAGTGAAAAGAAAATTGCCCCGCGGAAAAATTGAAGGTACAAAGAAAAAGAAGTCGTTCCACCGTCCAAAAAACAGAGTTCACGAACACCCCCAGAATGAAGAAGGGAGAAGGACGACGTATGTGGAAAAGACCGGGAGAAAGGACGGCAACTATAACCCGGCTGTGAAACGGAAGATTGACTCATCCGACAGAACTCTCCGCAGCAAAAGTCGCCGAACTGCGGAAGGGCCATCAGCGGCGGAGGAAAAAGTACAAGAAAAATTTGAACGGCCAACAACGAGGTCCAAGCAGGATCACGACAGAAGTTTCCCGGTTCCACCAAGACCAGCTGCCTTCAAACGGCCAAGACCACAAGCAGAGGACAGAAGGAAGATGTTCAAGGGTGGCCGTAGTGGTGAAAAACGGAAGCTTCCAGAGGAAAGCACTGAAGGGCGAGCCCGTACAAGAAGGAGGATCAACCAAGCTACGGTTTGCAGCACCTTTAAAGACTGGGCCCAGAAAAGGATGTCTGAATATTACAAAGATAAGTAAAATTTTGTGTTACTTTACAAACTTAAGTTAATCTTTCATTCTTACTGCAAGTGGCAGATTTGAAGAAGTTTTACCTCATGCGAGGTCTACCTTTATCGCCAAAAGGGCGAGAAATGAGTTGTGACCGATTTTCTTATTATGTTTTTCAATTACTCGCGCGTAAAACTAAAGTTGATGTATAATAGCGTTGTATAAAGACTTAAATATTGTAAAAAGTTATTGTATAAATTTTATTTAAAACATTCTAACAAGAAAGAAGTTTTAGTCTGAAAGACTTTTTGAAATGTACTATTATTTCAATGTAGAAAGAATTGGCACTTGCTTTGAAAAGAATAGAAGTTAACAATGTACTACTAATGTATGTTTTCAAATGTGTAAAATTAACGGCATCTTCATATGTTCTTGTATACATGTGAACTGTTATTTTGAATGTTTAGAAATACCGTGATATGGTAAAAGTGAAAGTAATGTTAAAAAATTTTGTTATTCGTGTGACTGTAAAGATTAAATCATGCTGAATATGTGTTAAAGGTTGAATGATGTAGTTAGGCTCTCTGACGCTACACTTTAGAGTTAGCCACTTTCAGAATAGTACCTCAGGGTCTAGAGTTGAAATTAGGGTGTGTTAAGAGGTCTCGTATGTTGAATTTTAACACGTTAGTGTTTTGATTATAGGAGGAAGTGTTGAACACATAGACAGAAACACATTCGTGTTTGGTGTTTTTACAACACATGTCAGAGAGCACGGGGAGAGATAATTAAAATAGTCATGAATGAAATAAGAATGTTAAGAAAAGTATATTCTATATGTTATTTGCAATGTCATTCTGTAACATTTCATTAAACTAGTTTTCCTTCCAGATCTCTGGAAGGAACCAGAATTGAATAAAGCTCCTGTTTTGATGCAGTACAGATGAAAAAGAAAAAAGATTGTTGTATATTCCGGGAGCTGCTATTGTAACAAATTTCTTTCTTTTAAAATTTTCTAGTTTCTAGCTAAGTTATGTTTGTAAAAGGTTGGTCTCGCGTTAGTTTCTAGAGCTAAAAGTTTTCAACAAGGTCGTTTTAGACCTCAGTTTCAAACTAATTAACTCTGGCGGGAAGTATGTAAGGATCTTAAGTTTTACTAACGTTTATTTTATTTTAAATCTTTACTATCACTTCTTATTTTCTACTTCCGGCCAGAATTATAAGCGTGAAGGAGTTTATGCAAAGTTGTCTGGCGAACGCCAAGTATTTAAGTGTGGCCTTTTTGCCAAGCAGAAGAGAGGAAGCCGTGAGTTCGAAGCAGGCCGCTTACCTTAGAAGTTACGCAGTTGCTACTTTGCCTTCCAGGCCAGAGGTTTTAATCCTCTTGATAAATTAAACGTATTGTAGTGTTCACAGTCTCTGTGCTACATACGCTTTCTGTTATTATAAGGCCAATCTTATTCTAAAGTTAAATTAGAGTTTAGTTTTATTTTGATATCTTTTAAGTTAGACCCCGAGTGGAGGGTCATTGTATTCCGAAGTACGGAAGTCATTGTATATAAAGAAAAAAATAAAGGGTTTTGTATACCCTTCGTCTGTATCCTGTCTACTTACTACAATTAGTGAACATAGCTTTAGTAAGCTCTCTGTTCTAGTCAGGTCATTGTATGTTTCCGAAGAAGGTAAGAAGAAACATTGAACCTGATAATGTATTCAAAATTTGTTTATGATTTATCGTCTTTCAGTGCGATACTAATCCTCTTACTGTTTCCAAGTAATGCAGTTTATTCCATTCTTATTCAAAGATCTCACAAGTTCCATAAAATGACTTTCAGCGCGCTGAATATGAGTCTCTTAAGAAAAGGCCGAATTTCTTTGATTGTAAACAAATCTGCGTTTTTTCTTTAATGCTCCATTATTCAAATAAAATACAATATACATTTTTCATAGCTTGGATATTACTTAAAGTGACGATTCTTAGCTTAAATACAGTTTAAAAGAACTTTATTCTGATGTAATCCGTAAGAAAGCAAATTGTAGTGAAGACTTACTTGCTTTAAGATTGCGTATTTAACCCCCCCCCCCATGATCTTGTTTTAGAAAGCGATATAGATAAAATTTGACATTTCTGGTATGTAAATCGTTATCTCACACATGGCCTGGATTTCAAATGCTGTAGTCTGACAGTGAGCTTTAATTTACTTTGTTATTGCATAGATCTATTGTAAAATTTTTAATTAACATCATTATGTTTATTATCATATCAAAGTAACAAAAGGAATTTTTTAACTTTTAAGGACTTTAACAAATGAGGAAAAACTTCTTCGAGTACGAAATTGCACATTTAGTTTGAAGAACTAAAACAATATATTTAAATTAAACATATGATAATTGTTCTTAAATAATTTTAATGAAATAATTTTTTTGATAATTGTTCTTAAATATACTGAAAGTTTCATTACGGCTGTATAAAAATTAATAGAAACAGTACCTTAATTTTATTTTAAGTGTAAAAAGTACTAAAAGTCAGTTTTGATGTCGAAAAGTTGAGAATATATGTCAGAGGGGAGGAAAAAAATCAATCTACCTAATTATTTTTTAAATTCAATCTAAGTCAAATGAATTCTTTTTAAGTCTTCGAAAATTACTAGACCTGCAAAATTATAGCTCTTGGTGTACTTGAGGTCTCAGAATCAGCTCCTTAAAAGAAGGGGAGGGGGAAATTGTTGATCTGAGAAAGCTCGTGTTAAGATTATTAAAAGGAAATAATTTTTTATACGAAATTTCTAAAATTATAGGGTAAAATCTTTATTATATCCGGAAAATAGTTCGAAACTAAAGAAAGGATAGATTGAAAGTTAAGTTAAAGGGCAGAAGAACGAAACGTATTCTGACTGCAGGTACGAAAAAGAAGATAATTTAAAGCAAGCAAGTTAAGTCCAAACATACGTGAGCGGTGCTTTATAAAGAACCCTGTAGAGACATTAGGAATTTTTGGAAGCAGAAGATGGGAAAAATGAGTAACGCCTTCTTCGCCGGGAATCGAACCACGGACCTATGGAATACGCGCCGAGTGTGCAGACCACTACACCACGAAAGCATGCTAAGAAGGCGGGTGAAATACCTTATAACCCTTGCAGTTCTAGCTCTGAGTGGACAGTCCTAGTGGAGAGAACCGCTGAGCACTGGCAGTTCGGTAAAACTCCCGCAAACAAGTTGGTTACTTGCGCATTTTCATGGTTTTTCTCACGCCTAACGTGAATACGATTCGGCTTTCCTTTCCCTATTTTTTCCTGTCGATTACCTTTGTGAGCTTTTCCATAATTGAATAGTGCAATCCACTCTAACCCTAAGTATGATTATTTGAGCGCGGATCTTTCGCATATTTCCCGAAAAGTTGTTTGAGGAAATCTGTTTGAACTTCCAAAATAAAGATAGTTAAAATCCACATCTTAGCAATCCATAACTTCCAGGATGAAATTATCTTCAGCTGTGAGATCAAATTTAACTCGCCTCTGTTATTTTCATCCTTTCCTTCCTTCCTCATTTCTGTCACGAAATGAACTACTTGCTCAATGTATTAAATAAAGAATAGATTTTACAATTATTTGGAATTTATAATTTACCTAGAAAGCTGAATTTGTATTTGTCTTGAAAACATTTTTTGTATTCTCAGTTTCTGGTGTCAATAAATATACATGACCATTCAAATCAAATTTGGAGACATGTTTGAGCAGAATAATTGCGCTTTTAATACTTTTCGTCCAGTCATCAGTTCTAAAATGATAAGTGATGGAAAAAGAATATTATTTGCTTTCGTTTCTTTTAATTTTTTTTTTTTCTTGATTCTGATAAGTTTGCATCCTAATTCAAGTGGAGTAAGGGCGAGATGTATTTGAAAGTAAAATAATACGGTAAATGTTAAACTAAATTTTAATTTAGGATTAAGGAATGTTCTGAGCCTTTAAGTATAATTTATGCTTCGACTAACTTTTCTTCCCAATAATTATAATGTTTTGAGCCTTTATGTACGAAAGAGGAATTCCATAATGTGCTGAATAACATCCACCATAAATGTGTAAAAATTTAACATAAATAAAGCATTCTTAATGTATGTTTTGAGTATTTTTTACTTTTTACTGGTCACTACCGAAATTTTGCTTTGTGATATATATGGAGGAAACTGATTATGGATTCTTCCTTTATTTTCTGGGAAGGAGCTAATTCTGGTTTTCAACAATACAAATTTTTAAAATATATTTGGTAGCAAAGTGCATTCTTTCTTTCCGTGCACTTACATTGGTCACGTAGAAACAGTAAATGTCTCTGATTTATTCGTTCACTATATGCCACTAAGCTTAACCGCCCATTAGATTACAATCGTAGACCTAAAACTGCACACAGAGGGAAGTTTGATCTATCACTCATCAGTAACCAAGTTTAATATCAAAGAAAACGAAATTATAAAGCAAGGAATAGCACGTTTCTCTGCAAGCTTTGATAAAACGGAGTTAAAAAATAAAGCTGTTCTGATGTTGATTAAAAGCATTAAACAATGACGAAATTAACTCTTTACTTAACTTTTTAACTCATATGTGGGACTTGTTCTAATTTAATCAAATATTCAATGAGGAGTGTCTTCAATTACAAAATTCGAAATTCTGGAAAAATTTATCTGCTGCATTAGCAAGCAGCAGTGGTGATAGTCTCAATTAAGTTCTTAGGAAAACAAATGGCTGATTCATCTAAAAATCTGTCCTTTCTTTATCAGCCACTAAAAATAGTTTTTTTTTTCATATTTGAGTTTTCAGGCATTACGATTATAATATTCTTTCCCAGCGGCAAGTGATAGTTGAAATCAGTGATTTATAGGGAACATTAAACATTGGGGAAGCATGCTAATTAACGTGATTTTGTTGAAAATTGGACCACCAAAACATTTTTTTAAATATGTATAGATACAGAGCATGTTGATAAAAAAGTGAATAGCGGGATAAAAGTGTTGCTGTTCATAACTTTAATACTATTTATTTTATAAAATCTGTAGTTTAGAACGATGAGAAATCAGCACATTTATATTGTCTCATCGGTCCAATCAAAGAAACCTACTTTCACAGGATAGAGCATCAATTTTATGAAGTACGACTAGAGTGAAAGTAGTTACTGAATTTTGAAATCATTCCAACACAATGTGTGTGTGCGTGACATTTTTAACCCTATGTCAAGACTTCATCGTTTTCTCACATATAACAAAAAAACATGTAGCCTTAAATTCTGTTTTTTGTTTTTTTTACCCAGCATTTGGTAATTTTACTAAAATAATTATTATTCGTACCTAATATTTTTTTAAAACTTTCCATGACGATTATTTATAATCATAACTGCTATTTCGGGTCATTAAGTTTAAGATGACGTTGTACTTCGTTGTGAATTCCCTGCAAGTGAAGATGATACGTCTTTTATGATCTTTGTCTCCTAAGACACATAATCAACTGCAGAATCACTGCTAATGCTTTCACTGTCATCTGAAGACATAGTTTGCCTGTTCCTTAATACTATTTATAATATTTATTGCAACTGCAACAGGACTACCAGAATGTTGCAAAATATCCAATACTGAAAACTCATGGCTTTGGAAAAAAAAAAAAGAAAAAAAAGAAAAAAATGCACATTTTTATTCGTAATGGTACGTAGAACTGGAACACAAGCTCTCCTATTTCATATTAAACATTTCACCTAATCTTACTTTGGAGTTAGATTAATAAAACTATTGTAATAAATTGTAGTTAGATATTTTTACTTTTTGCGGATACAAAATATTTTACTGCTTACTTTAAAACATTTAAGGACTAGTGATCTTTTGAAAATGTCTAACTGATGAATTCTAACTACCAGCATCTATTCGCTGATTGCATTTGATTGCTCTTTCTCATAGAAATAATCGCACTAGTCAAATTTACGTCCATATTATCTTAAGTGCGTATTTGTGGTCCAGAGGTCTACCATAGCTCAAGTTACAATGCAGAGGGGGAAGTTCAGTTAAGCTGCGCTTCTCTTTGTAAAGCAACTGATATTTTTTCAACAATTTAACCTAACAAACCAAATTTGAGTTTTATTAAAAAAATTCGTGTTCGCTTTTTAACATAGTGGCTTTTCTCCCCTTCAACTAAAGTCCGTAGTCTGCATGAACATACAGCAGCAAAGTAAGACTGAAATTCCGCCCAGCCCGTATAGTAGTCAGGGAAGCTGATTGCGATGCCGAAGGGCTTGGGCTCGAATCTCGGAGAAGACATGGTTGTAACTGTCCGTCCCTCCATAGGAAAGGCGATGGTGGCCCACCTATTAGGTGCCTCGATAATAAAGAGACCACATCTGGCCATTGTATAGATTAATGGACTGGGTTACATTTTGTAATTGTTCACAATCTGCCATTGCCACAAAAAAAAAAAAAAAGTAAGACTCAAATTTATCCTTATAATTAAACTGGAATTTGTAGGCACAGGCTGCAGTATATTCTAAATACTTTCTCATTAAATTTAATGACGTTTACTTGTCATTTGTTTAACTTTTGTGGATTCTATCTATGTCCTTGCTCGTGATCTCTTTTCATGCCTATTCCTTAATATTTGAAAACGCATTTTGGATCTCACTATTAAATTTTAAAACACTTTCTACGGGTGTCGGGTTCTTCCACTTAGAATCTGCCTATAGAGTTAATTCATTATGTATTAGTGCTTTATTATAGCGAAAAATTGCATAGTCATCTTGCAAATTTTCTTAATGTCTTTTTGATGTTTGATTAGAGACGAAGGTTCACCAGTTGAGTAATAAAACCGCAAAGCTATTACTTCGTTCCAGGTTCTGTTCCTCGTGATTGAATGGACTAGCTGAAGAGAGTTTTTAACATTTTCTTCATGTATTACATAAATGCAGACAAATTTTTCATAAAATGCTCTCGATCAAAGCAACCCTTTCCTCGGACTGACAAGCATGTATGCTCACAATTAAGCATACGTCCCAGCTAAAAGTTAATCTGAAAATTCAATTAAGTAATGATTTATTTCCTTAAGTATTTACTGGATTTTGATTGATAATTGATATTAACTATTCATGCTGAATGGAAAAATAGATTATTTCTGCATTATAAAGATTTACTCCATAACGTTTTGTGTAGAATTGCAAAATTTTACGTACAACATGTAATTAATATTTGCAGTTTTCCTTTTTACTGTTCAGAATCTAATCTGAGAAGTTAAGTTTTGATTTATGTCAGTTATAATGCAGGAAATTATGGCAACAGTTTAATATTAGATATGAAGTTGGAATACGTATTTCTTTAAAAAAAATATATTTTACTCATAAAAAATCCCACGCTGAGTTTTTTGTAAATGTTGCGCATAAATTTTCAATCTGTTAATTTCGCTTTAAAGGGGCTGTGTTTGGTTTAAATTGTGCTTGTATTTATCCATATAAAATCATGGCTTTGTTAATTTATAAGAAATTACTTTTTATAAATTTGCGAGCAGTCGGTTCTTTTCGATATCGGTTTCAGTGGGGTATATCAGTTCATTTCGTCTTGGGTATGCAATTACTGCTGTGCCTTTACTATCGGAACTTTTTAATTTCCTCTCGCATTTCACATATACTACGAGATGAATAAATTACAAGCAGTTCATTTTATTTGTTCTCATTAACGGCTGAGTGAATGGTAAAGTTGTTGGATATAATATTTTGTCAATATATTGCATGAAAGTTTAGTGATTTCCCCACTTAACTTACCTTAGCAAAACTAAATAAGCTTTCCTTTGATAAAAATTCAGGTCTTGAAAGGCAATGATATGAATAAGAAACCTCAGGAAGTGTGTTTATTGCTACGTACAGTTTTATTTTCCTCAACGTAAAGGGAGGAAAAGGCAAGAAAAATAAATAAAATTTTAATTCATTATAATTTATTTTTGTTTAACTTTTAAAGCAGTCTTATTTCTGTATAAATTTTACCATAAAGAGGATAAGAATTATACATGCATGGTCACATGCATCATCTTTTGCTGTTTTAATATGCGCATAAATTTTTTTGCTAATACCGTCAATGTTTACAAAGAAACATTTCGTTCCTTGAAAATGAAGCTTTTTCATATAGCATGAGCTCCTAAAATTGATTTTCGAGGAAGTCTTTAGAAAATGTTCAAGGGAGAAAGTATGTAAAAATCTTAGGCGAGAAACAAAATATTTGTTTGTAAAAATGCAAAATAATCTCGAAAAAAAAAAAAAAAACGACCTCTTTTATCGTTCTAACCGGGCAAGAAATCTTACTTAAATTACCGTCCCTAACAAATGCAGAACCACGGTTTTCAAAATTCAGCAAACATAAAAGCGCTGTCAAGCTATGAAAGGCTGCTGATTCTGAAGGCTGCCTATTATGCTGACTTTAAGATCAAGCACTGAGTGATTTGCAAGTTGCTTTCAAGCTAAACATATCTTTGCGTAAATAGAGTATGATAGGAGGGATTTGAGGAATTTTAACATAGTTCCTTTAAAGCTCTTTGTGTGAATATGTATTGTTGTTTTCCAAAACTCGAAAGAAGAGTTTCTTTATTGTTTAAATTTTTTACTACAAACTCTTCTCACTGGACTTAAAAGGTTCTATCCGAAAAATGTATGATCTGCGTTTGTTATGAAATTATTAATTGTGAAAGTTTTGCATATGAAAGAAAAAATATTTCTGTTTTTATATTTGAAGATGCTATTATAATATTTCCCTTTGAACGAAAGTAAAACTAAATTTATATAACTAAGTATATTAGATTCTAGAGAACGAAAAGCTTTGCTAAGGCAGTCAGCCACCCTTCCAAAAACAACAGAATAGCTTTTCTCTTCAAATCTAAATAAGAATGTTATATTATATTAACAGTGAAGATTTACATTTAAAATTTTGAAAAAAAGAAGTTTTTCTTAATTGTCCTATAAGAGTCATTAGGATTATTTGGAAGCAAGAGAGATGAAAACTTATCAACGCCTTCGCCGGGAATCGAACGGTGGACCTCTGGAATACCTGCCCAGCGTGCAGAACCACTACGCCACGAAGGCACGCTAAGAAGCCGGGAGAAATACCTTATATATGCCCCCTTTTAAAGGGCGACTGGGGTATTTAGGGGACCCAGTCGCCAAATCCTGGGTGAGGAGAATTATCTTCCAACACCCTTTTAGTTCGGGCGCCACTGTAGAGACATTACGTATCTTTTGGAAGCAGGAAAGATGAAAAATTAGCAAACGCCTACGTCAGGAATCGAACCACAGACCTATGGAATACCGGCCCAGCGTGCAGAACCACTACACCACGAAGGCACGCTAGGAAGGCGGGAGAAATACCTTATAGCCTGAAAGGCTATAAGGTATTTCTCTCGCCTTCTTTTATCCTGGATCATATGATTCTTTTTATATCGTTTAATGACATTGAAAACTGTTGAAGGACTCAAGTTAACTGTTTCAGCTGTTTCTCTAATAGATTTTCCACGTTCAATATGCAAATTAATAACTAATTTTCGAATTTCAGGCGAAGTTTCTTTTCGTTTAGCATTCATAGCTGCACAGAGCTAAAAAACACAAAAATTCCAAAACAAACTGGAGAGAAATACTGCAGACGATTTTATAAATTATTGCCAATTGCTTTTGAGTAAAAATAAATACCCCAAAAGATATTTTTATTGCTTACTTCAGACGATTTTTGTTGCATAGTACGTAGTGTGCCATCACTTATGTGAGCCATTTTTTGCTCCGTTCTAAACAATTGTATTTTTATTAAATTAATATTTTAATATTTTGAAAAAATGTATGTTATGTAATATTATGAAAATGTGTATATGTTTTGAAAGCAGCAAGTAAAAGAAGAGTACTAAAATATACAGCATGTCTAATGCTAAAACTATATATATATATATACACACTGACTACCAATAAGTATTTGGACACCTATGCAAATGACGATATATGCGGTCCCAAGGTACACCACGGACTCCGCCGGTATATATCGTGTAGGAAACAGCATCGGCTTTAGTCGCTTGAAAGATGCCTCGCAGTTCGGAGCTCTCTGATTTCGAGAAAGGTATAATTATCGGGTATCACAAATGTGGCCGATCCTTAAGGGACATATCTAGCGATCTGAAGTACCCAATATCGGCAGTGGCCTGTGTGATGAAGAAGTGGAAGATGAGGGGTGATTGTCGGAATGTGCCCCGAGTCGGCAGACCAACGAAACTGGGGGACAGAGACCGACTAGTGCTGTTCAGAGAAATTCGGAAGAACCGCACCCAACCGATAGCCCTCACCTAGAAGAGTTTCAACAGGCATCCGGGGGTATTGTTTCAATGAATACCATCCGTAAGGAAGCACATTTGCTTGGTTTTCATGGTCGTGCTGCTGCCCATAAGCCTTTGATCACAAAGTCCAACCGCTCTGCTCGGTTAATGTGGTGCAAAGCACATCGAAAATGGACCGTAGATCAGTGGAAACGGGTTCTTTGGAGCGACGAATCAAGGTTCACCCTTTACCGTTCGGATGGCAGGGTCTGGGCCTGGCGTCTACCTGGAGAACGTCTCCTGCCAGAATGCATTGTGCCAACAGTCAAGTTCGGCAAAGGTGGAATTATGGTCTGGGGGTGTTTCTCCTGGTATGGGCTGGGACCCTTGGTCCCCATTCATGGTAAGCTCAACTCCGATGCCTACTGCACAATTTTGGATGACAATGTGCTTCCTACGTTGTGGCAGTTTTATGGGTTGGACCCCTGTTACTTTCAGGACGACAATGCCAGTTGTCATGTTTCGACGTTAACCAAGGCTTGGTATGGTGCCAATGGAGTTCATCGAATAGACTGGCCTGCCCAGAGTCCAGACCTGAACCCTATCGAGAACCTCTGAGACGAGTTGCATCGCCGAATTCAGGGGTGCACTCACTACCCGTGCAAAATCGGTGAAGGAACTTCTATGTCTTCTCCAAGCCGAGTGGAAGAAAATACCACTAGCTGTCATACAAAGAGTTGTGGAAAGTATGCCTCGGAGGGTCCACGCTGTAATTACCTCTCGTGGAGGTCCTACCAACTATTGATTTTGAATAAAGTTAGTTTTTCTTTTCTATCACAGGTGTCCAAATACTTATTGGTAGTCAGTATATATATATATATATATATATAGTACAAGAAATAGCAACTAAAATTTATCAACCCTTTTACCGTGCTTGTGCGTAATCTTCAACAAAATCATCTTTTAATTAATGTACAATAAAAGAGGCCGTTTTAGGAACAAATTAATGAGTTCAAGTGTAAGCAAAAAATTACCCGAAAGAGAAGCTGCCTGAACTACATATATATCTGCTGCATTACCTATTTTCGAAAGAAACGTGAAACATGACAAAAGAATGTCACAGTTTGCTAATGTTGCCTCCAGTTGCAGAGCAATGATTCGTTTTCCGATTTCTATAGACCAAACGGGGAATTTACACTCAATTTCACAAGGGTACGAACTTTCATCCTTTTGTTTCTTTAAAAAAATTCATAAGGGCCAACGTTTCGGCTTAAACAAATCGATTGTTGGCAGGAAAATCCACAGAAAGGAAGACGTTCTCGTTTTAAAATGACCTTTTAGCATTGAAGGCATTTTATAGAGGAAAAAAAAAATGCCTGCGTATTGGTCAGCTTTGTACAAATACATATGAGTTTAATAAATTGAAGGTTTTTATTGAAGGCTTTTTAAGGTAATAACTTAAATGGCTGAAATAACAACCTTGAAGATGAAACTAAATAAATGTTTCGATTTAACTTAAAAAATTAAAAGATGAATGACTGTATTATATATTTTATAAGTTGGAATGAGCATATACAGTGTCTCAAAAAAGTGATGGGACACTTGTGCTTTACAAAAGGAAACTGTAGTAAAATAAATTTAAAAAACAATAAAAATTTTTTGTGGGTGTTTTTCATACTTAAATTTAGTAACAATTATTACATAACATACATTTTCTCAAAATATTAAAATATTAATTTAATAAAAATGCAATTGTTTAGAACGGAGCAAAAAATGGCACACATAAGTGATGGGACACTTACTTTTCCATCAAATATTTATCAAAAATTTTTCTGTTTAAAAGGTTTTAATATTTTGTTGGATTTCCTTTTCCTTTTAAAACATGATTTAATCTTCTTGGGATGGATTCCACTAATTTTTTTGTGATTTCTGGAGTGATTTTACCCCATTCTTCTTGAAGCACCGATTTTAATTGTTGTTTTGAAGAAATGGTGTGTTTGCGAATTCTTGATTCCAATTCTTGCCAAATATTCTCTATGGGATTTAAGTCTGGAGATTGTGGGGGTGTTTATATTATTTCAGGACAGTTATACAGCAGCCAGAGTCTAACGTTCAAAGCACTGTGCTTAGGGTCATTGTCCTGGTAGAATTTAAAATTGTTATGAAGGTTCAATTTTCGTGCTGAAGATTTCAAATTTTGATTTAAAATGTCAATATACTTTTACTGATCCATTATACTGTCAATAAAAACAATATTACCAACTCCAGCGGACGACATAAACCCCCATACCATAACTCCTCCTCCACCATGTTTTACTGTTGGCACCAAGTTCTGTTTGCGAAATTCTTCCCTGGGTTTTCTCTACACCAAGATTCTACAGTCAGAACCAAATATATTAAATTTACTCTCATCAGCAAATATAACTTCATTCCAGTAATCAGAATTCTTATTTATGTTGGATTTTGCGAAAGCCAGTCTGAGTTTTCTATTCTTTTCACTTACGGAGAATTTTTTCCCGGCTGCTCTACCGTGATATCCAACAGATCGAATTACTTTTCTAATAGTCTCAGAATTAACAATTACTCCATATTATGCTTGTAAATCAGCAGCAATTTTAGGAGCACTCATTCTTGGATTTTTTTTTTTTTTAATATTTCGAACGATAATTCGCTTTATTCCATTGGATAGTTTTGATGGTCGGCCAGGCCTTCTTTTATCCTGGATCATATGATTCTTTTTATATCGTTTAATGATATTGAAAACTGTTGAAGGACTCAAGTTAACTGTTTCAGCTGTTTCTCTAATAGATTTTCCACGTTCAATATGCAAATTAATAACTAATTTTCGAATTTCAGGCGAAGTTTCTTTTCGTTTAGCATTCATAGCTGCACAGAGCTAAAAAACACAAAAATTCCAAAACAAACTGGAGAGAAATACTGCAGACGATTTTATAAATTATTGCCAATTGCTTTTGAGTAAAAATAAATACCCCAAAAGATATTTTTATTGCTTACTTCAGACGATTTTTGTTGCATAGTACGTAGTGTGCCATCACTTATGTGAGCCATTTTTTGCTCCGTTCTAAACAATTGTATTTTTATTAAATTAATATTTTAATATTTTGAAAAAATGTATGTTATGTAATAATTGTTACTAAATTTAAGTATGAAACACACCCACAAAAAATTTTTACATGTTTTTTTAAATGTATTTTATTACAGTTTCTTTTTGTAAAGCACAAGTGTCCCATCACTTTTTTAAGACACTGTAAGAAAGCTAGCGAACGGGCTGGCTGCATAGGCGTTTTCGTGGTTTTCCCCATGTGTAACGTGGGGACCCTTAAAAAGACCTCTACGGGGCCTACAGTTACCTCTACAGTTTCCCTTAAAAAGACCTCTACGGGGCATCCCTCCCTTTCCGTGTAGTGCCTAAGTGTGCACCTAATAAGCAAAAAAATGTAAAAGTTAAGCATAATTATTGTATACAATTAAAATTCATTTGTTAATTCTTAAGTTTATTGAAGTTCTTCATTTTTTATTATTAAACTGCTCAAAGGTGTATTTCCTTGAGAATTTAGAGGGATGCAAATATAAAACGATTCTAGTTTCCTATTCTGTTTTTTAACTGTGGCTTTAATTCGTTAATTGAATTCATCACTCGGGCACTAGGTTACTTAACTGGTGAACAGCTACCAATATACTTTACATACCGTCATTTTAACTGAAATTCTCTAACTGGAAATTCTTCTTGATATCGCTTGTCTACTTTTCTAATATATATATATGTATGTATGCACATAAAAAAAACGTAAGGTTTTAAATGTTAAATATTCAAATTCACGAGCATTAAATGGATTAAAAGAGAAAGTGCCGAAACGAGAGAAACAAGAATAAAACTCCGTTTTTAACTTGATGGAAAAATTATGCGTTTACGTAATACTGTTTTTCTTTGCTTCTTCTAGTACTTCTAAAAAAATAATTTATTTTATCTTTGTTGCCGAATAACCTAAAAATCACATCGTTTCGTTTTACTGAAGATTTAAACGATCAGTGCCAAGTTATTCTAAGTAAAATAAATGCTGCTTGGTTGTTCTAAGTGGTATATGTTAATTCCCATGAAAATCCGAAAGGCTATGAAAATATTTTTACTGTAATTTAAAGAATTCAGGCAAAATTTTCTCAGTCAACGCTATAACTTGTTTTCTCAGTTTTTCTACTACTGTTACAGCAAACTTTAGCTGATCTTACACTGGCCTTTTGCAACTTGGTGGCAGTCTTTTGAGATCAGTTAATTTTATTTTTATCATAAATCATATTTATAACTGCAGTTTGTACTGCTATTTATAGTTATATGAGGTTGATATAAAAAAATTGTCCCACATTTGGAGATTCGGATTATGAGTGGATTTGATGTCGTACGTCATGCTGTGATGATTGGAATTTTCAAACAATAAGGACAGCATATAGGCGAAACATGTTTCTAAATCTAAATCAGGAAAAATTTCGTAATCTAAATCATTCTTTAAAAAAAAAAAAAAAAAAAAAAAAAAAAAATTAATTAAACAAACATACGGTTTTAAATGGCAAAGGGCAATGGGCATATCAGGTATTGTTTGAGAGCATTTCAGCCATAGCATGCCGAAATATTCATTAAAATTAAGGGAAGGATGTGTTTGATTATAATACACGTCGTCCTTGTTTTCGGAAATGCTGGGAAGAAGAACCAGATGAAGAAGCTGTAAAGATCAACTCCTCCCTAAAATTCATCTGTAACTTCTGCGCAGGTTCTGCACCAAACTTTATCAAATGCCTTCCATACAAGTGATGATGAATTAGTGGAAACGACATTCGTATCCAGAATGATAGTTTAAAAACAAATGCGTGAACCTGAATCCATTACAAACCTGAGCCGGTGGTTACCACATTAGCTGTCTGAAAAGCAGCGACAGGCGAGAACACTATATGTTTTTCTTTGCTTCCTCGTTTCAGAAGTGGACTAGTTTGGAACGAAATAAAGGGCAATGAAAAAATGGGTACTCACTCTTACATAATATCAAATGTTGAAGGACTGTGTGTCGCATGGCAGAGAGTGCACCAGTCGCCTCAGGGGGAAAATTTATCCCGTAAAGGTGTACATTTGAATATAAAGGATATAATCCTCTAGAATTTGCTTCCACGTAGCCAAACTATCAATACTAGCATGTACTGCCTACAGTAGGAAAAACTAAAGCAAAAATTGAGGCGCTTCAGGCGCAAAAATTAAATTCTCGCTGTGAGGGCATTGAGTAGTTTACATTTCAAAACTACCTGAGTGTTTACATTAAATTGATATATTTTTACTATAAGGCTATCATTCATATGATTAAAACATCTACCAATGTAATAGTAATTTATCGTATCGCTTTGTGATCTACTTCAGTTGCGAAATGAGGACATTACAGCAAAATGTCGCTTTACTGTACATATGGTTGATCTTTACATTATGGTAACTTGGCGTTTTTTTGGCGAAAATTTGGAGACCAACTCTCCTACAGCAACCCTCTATTTTTTTTTTCCCGCCGCCATTTTGTCTTCACGAAGTAAAGACATGTTTCTTTTCTTTTTATCTACTGAACACTTCTTCCAACAATCTACTAGCCGAATTACACTTATGCTAGAAATTTTATCTAACAAAACTGCTTAATCATGACAAATATTCACTGCAAAATTGGGAAAAAGTGCACAATACCATACTCCTTACGCGTTTTTCAAAATAACACATACACATAAACCATGTACACGCCGACTTATTTTTACTTAAAAAAACATCCCAGAATTGCACAAAAATGGCATTGCGCACACTCTTCACTATATCCATGTACACTGCTTTTTTCTCATAAATTACAAAAATTTCACGAAAATACATGACAATTTTCTCAATCTTTAAACCCGGTAAAAAGAACATATATGAAATTACCTGATCGCGAAAAAGTATTTACCCTTTCCAAATGTGAACATTTCCACATATATAAATAAAATATCCAAAAACGTTTACCTCTAAATCATCTATTACATTATACACGTCACCAACGAATTCATACCGCAAGCATTACAAATACTTAGTATCAAATATTTAAATTATTTCCATGCACGTTTACTTCAACTTAAACGTATACCAAATTCCTACAAACATAAAATTCACAAATTAACTATCATTTAATTAAAATATCACTAAACCATGTACACGCCGACTTATTTTTACTTAAAAAAACATCCCAGAATTGCACAAAAATGGCATTGCGCACACTCTTCACTATATCCATGTACACTGCTTTTTTCTCATAAATTAGAAAAATTTCACGAAAATACATGACAATTTTCTCAATCTTTAAACCCGGTAAAAAGAACATATATGAAATTACCTGATCGCGAGAAAGTATTTACCCTTTCCAAATATGAACATTTCCACATATAAAATAAATAAAATATCCAAAAACTTTTACCTCTAAATCATCTATTACATTATACACATCACCAACGAATTCATACCGCAACCATTACAAATACTTAGTGTCAGATATTTAAATTATTTCAATGCACGTTTACTTCAACTAAAACGTATACCAAATTCCTACAAACATAAAATTCACAAAATAACTATAATTTAATTAAAATATAATTAAATTCAAAAACACTACTTAAAATATAAATGAGCACATACATTAAATTAATACATACATAAATACCCATTTCGAATTCACTTTAGTTACGGCCATGGGATCCAAAAATTCACGAACACTGTTTCACACAACACAGAATAAAGCCAAATACAAAATTTCCAGATTTTTTCCCGATTTCCCCCCTTTTCCGATTAAAGAACCGTAATTCGTCCATTAATATTACATGACATATCCCATGATCTCTCATTTCCCTCACACAAAATAATGCGTAATCGGAACTGAGTACTGCTCACATTATTACCAAAGTCCCAGGTAGTAACCTTTATCGCCTCCAAAATGTCGCCAAACTACCAGTTACCATATTGTAAAGATCAACCGTACATATCTTGATCAAAACTCTGATTAACAGAACCTGGGAAACATTGAATCAATTAGTCTGAAAGCCAATCATTTTCAGATTTTTATTATTATTCCATTTTTATGAATTAACATTTTACGATAAAAACGAGTTATCTCAGCATATTGTTTGCAAAAGTAGCAAAGTGAGAAAATCTGTGCTCAGTAGAAGTAATGCTAAAAAAAGAGGGACGCAATACATTTAATTTTCACAAATAAAACAAACAAAACTGATAAGATTACTTGTAATTTCATATTGACGCAGTTTCACTCACTCAGTTTTTCACACTTTCAAAAATTAACACATTTAATTCCCATTAAGTTGCAATACTGAAAGTAAGTATATCTTGTGAATGTAACTGGAACAGAATATTCATCAATAATTTTTGCACCGGCCCACCAGCGGCCGAGCGGTAAAGTCGCTGAACACTGGTAGTTCGGTTCGAGGTTCGAATCCTGCGAACGGGCTGGCTGCATGGGCGTTTTCGTGGTTTTCCCATGTTAACGTGTATACGAGCCAGTTTCCCTTAGAAAGTCCTCCATCTCCTTAGGCAGATAGCCCTAGTGTGCTTTGCCATAATTAAATACACCAATAATTTTTGCTCAAAATTTCACAGTTGAATGTGTAGAAAGACAAGCATTTGAGTGTATCTTCTATGAAAAAATGAAATAACGTAGCATTTGTACTTATCTAAGGTATTCATACTTTTTAAATTGAAATATCTACGGCAGACGTAACTGCCATATTTCTATTATCTTCTCTACTGAAAGCATGCCCTCATCTTTAATAATGCCACTGTTTCTTTCTTTCTTTCTGGGCCCACCAGCGGCCGAGCGGTAAAGACGCTGAACACTGGTAGTTCGGTCTGAGGTTCGAATCCCGCGAACGGGCTGGCTGCATGGGCGTTTTCGTGGTTTTCCCCATGTGTAACGTGTATACGAGCCGGTTTCCCTTAGAAAGTCCTCCACGAAAGGCATCCCTCCCCTTAGGCAGATAGCCCTCGTGTGCTTTGCCATAACTGAATAATCCAATCCAATCCTTTCTTTCTTTCTTTTTGTGAAAAGGAAAATAGGCTGAAATTCCTCAGAGCTACTAAATTCTATGCGCAGTTTACTATGTTGCAAAAGAGTGAGGTGATGTATCTTCTAGAACGAATTTTAAAGCTCCCGATGGTGAAGTAATGTTAGTGAAAATTGACTAAGGCTTTTCAAACGTGCGCATTCTCCGTAGAGATGCTCAAAATTTATTACGGCTTGTATCTTGGTGTTCACCTGTAATATTGCTTCTTTTAAAGGATATATTGTTTCTCTTTCTTTAGTATTTTTGTTTTGTTTTGAAAGTGAGTCTTAATGTGAAACACCAATCTTGCACTGAAGCTTTTATGTCAAGAAAGCTTTTTCAGTATAAAACAGCAACAGTTTTGAAAATTTTGGTTGTATCCCTTATTTGTAACAGACATAAATAAATTTTTGAATGCTAAATGAATTATTTAAAACAGGACCGTGATACTGTGGATAGAATTTCATCTCGAGGTAAAGATATTTTTGAAGCTAGATCAGTTTCTTTTGCAAAAAGTAGGAGTTATAAAACTCATGTAAAATTTTGACATCAATTTATAGCGTATTTAAATGCAAATGCGTTGCTGCAGATCCACTCAGAGTATCTGAATTCTTAAGAAACAATTTACTTAAAATTCATCGTACAAGTAGGTGAAAGATTTACAAATGTTCGAAAGATACTATTTTTACTTGTCCTATCGTTTCTGAGATATACGATTGCATACAAATGAAAACAACTAAGAAACACTTTAAAAAATTATCTTTTTAAAATATTGGGTTGGAGGGACTGTCGTATTTTAAAGAAAATATTTGAATTCATTTATAAAAATATGTGTTTAATATTAATCAATTATATATGCTCCGTTATTTGTTACAACCTGTTGCCATCTTCCAGGTAACCTGTAAATTCCTGTAAAATTTTGTAGAAGTTCTCATCCATGGAGTTAAAATAGTCAGCAACTGCCTTAGAAACACTTTCAAAAGACTTGAATTTTTTTCCCGTTAGATAATTTTGCAGAGATCTGAACAGGTAATAATCAGAGGGTGCAATGTCAGGTGAATACGGGGGGGGGTGACTAAGGATTTCCCATCCTAACGCATTCAGTTTTTGTAGTGTCACCACAGTATGCGGGCGAGCACTATCGTGATGGAACACTATTCATTTTCTGGACGCTAATGCTGGCCTTTTTTCTTTGATAGCTGCATTCAATTTATCCAGCTGATTGCAGTACAGATCCGCGTTGATGTTTTTTCCCTGTCTCAGCAATTCGTAATACACTGGACCTTTCCTGTCCCACCACAAACAAAGCAGTACTTTTCGTTGATGGATACTTGGTTTTGGAACTGTTGCTGATGATGTTCCTGGTTTGCAGTAAGATTTTTTTCTTTTAATATTCTCGTAAAGAATCCACTTTTCATCTCCAGTAACCAGCCTGTCCAAAAACGGCTCCACATTGTGTCTAATCAGATGTGATGAACATATTCTTACACGATCAGACAAATTCTTTTCCGATAATTCATGTGGAACCCAAACACTTTGCTTTAACACAAACCCAAGAGATTTAATGTGATCTCCAACAGTTGTATGATGAATGCCAAACTCTTCTGCAATTTCTCAACTTGTTAAATGTGGATTATTTTCCAACATGGATTGCAAAACATCATTATCGATCTTGGATGGTCGTCCAGATTGAACACTTTCTTTGAGGCTCAGGTCCCCGGAACGAAATTTGCTAAACCATCTTTGACAAGTACGAACATTTACAATATCTTTTCCAAATACCGCACATAAATTTTTACATGCAACAGATGCGTTGCTTCCTTTTTGGAATTCATATAAAATGCAGTGTCGTAAATGCACTTTATCTACCGACATGTTTTTCCCTTTAAATATTACAAGTAAATAATGAACGGTAAAAAAGGGCACATTTTATATTATACAGCAGCTAAAAAAACAAAAAAAAATCCGATTGACTCACTAGCCAGATGTTTTTTTTTATTTACAAGAAAAATCACCTGCCTATTTAAAATACGACAGAACTTTCCCTCCAACCAGAACGGGAAGGATAAAACTTTCTGCACTTTCTGTAACTAATTAAACTGTTCAAAGTGTATTCATGATAGTTTCCCATAAATCAATTATGGTAAGCATTGGTCTTTATGTTGACTATCTGGTCGAATGGTTAACGTTACTAAGCACTGACAGTTCATACAGGTACTTGGTTCACGGCGACTGGACGGGTTTGCTCCATAGGTAATCAGTTTTCATACGTATAACTTAATAAATTTTATGGCAGGTTTGGTAAGAGATCTATTTAGCCTTTGCAAAAAATACCATAGCGTCATCAGTCGCTTTGAGCAGGCTAATTCGGTTCAACAGTCCTCTTGAGGTCATCAGGTAATCGTATTGAACAGGTGCCTTGGGTTATCAATCGCCTTGGCTGTTTTAATAACCAGTCAATTAAACCCTCTCATTGTCTTTTCAGTCTGAACCACTTGCAATGAAGCTTATTTTAAAATGAATTACCACTAGTTGCCTAAGGGTATATTTAAGATACGAATTATTATTCTTTTAATGCATGTAATATTTCAAGACAATGCTCTTAAATGATAAGGTGTGAAAGTCAGCTATTGTCTAGATTGCATTTGTTCTGTTATGATAATTGGAGTGAATGCAAAGACTTTTTCTTTGGTAATAATATATTTTATGTTTTCGCATATTCGTCTGGCTGTGAGCAAACTGTTATTCTGTCTGGCTATGTACAAACATGTTCCTTTTAACTTCTTTTTTTATTCATATTCTTTTCCTGCAAAAAATTGTTACTTTTACCTAAGTTTAGATGAATGAACTCAACATAAAATCTTTCTGATTAACAAATTTATCTGCATCTGTAAGTAAACTTGAAATTCTAGTTGAGAATCAATATCACGAAATAGAAGTGAATGTAAATATTTTTATGCATGTAAATATTTCTTTAGAGTAATAGTAAGAATATTTACTCGCTGACAAAAGTTTAGGGTTTATTAAAAAAAAAAAAAAAAAAAAAAAAAAAAAAAAAAAAACTGAAACCACAGTCGATGAAATAGATGCATTAGATAGCGGAAATAACACGCAACAAAGGTGCAGTTAGATTTCTCAAATAATATTAGCAAAGATTGTGTTAAAAATACAAAGCTATATAAATACTACATATGTAGGTACATATTCACGCAGGTAGAATATGCGCATAATGAATCGATTTTGAATAGGGGTTGTTTATAAACTGTTGTACGTAGATGGTATGCTAGTGCATTTTCCATCTACTTTTCGATTTCTAAGTAAGGAAGAAGGGAGTCGATTTCATCATTAACATCTTATTGAGTAAGGGCGTTTCCGACTGAAGTTATTTTTAGAAACTTTTAAGTTTATTTTGAGGACATTAGGAGCTTTCAACAAAATGTAAGGGTAGTAGGAAAGGTATAGGTAAGAATGCATTAAGAAAGTTTATGGTTAGTGGCGTGTTTAGTCAAAAAAAAAAAATATTTGCTCCTATTGAAATCTTCCTTATTAAACGGTATGAAAAACTTTCACATATTGTTCCACAAACATTGAACTTCCAATTATCCGTTTTACGTATTATCCGATCATCTTTTTTCCAAAAATTTCTCTGTATGCTACCTTAAGAAAGTACAGAGTTTCTATTTTTTTTTTCTAAATTAACTCACGATTTATGAGGCATTTAATTCTAGGATTATAAATGGGATTAAATTAAAAGATTTATGTTAATTACCGAGTACTGATATCGTCAATTATAAAAATTCTAGAGGTAAGCACATCAGGTCTTGGTGAAATTATTTCTGGTCTTCATGAACTTGAAAATGAGTGGAGGAAACCGAGAAAGGATGTGTTGAAGTAAGAGCGAAGGCTATTAGTATTAAAAATATTTGTATATTTTATTATTTAATTCATTTCCAGCGAACTGGAAGTCCTTTTTTCTTCAGTTTTCTATTTAAATATTAGATTTGTTTCAAAAATTACATTAGAAAAATCTCAAAGTCACGAAACAAGATTAATTTTAAAAGTTATATAGCACGACTAAACACAATGAAATAAAATGTCTCTATGTTTATTACAAAATTTGTGCGGTTAAGCAGCTTAAGATGTTACACAAAATATAATTATTAGAAAAAGAATCAGTATTATAATTTCATAAAAATTTATAATGAAAATAACTGAAAGTTCTGTTCTATAAATACGCGTATATAAGTCCAGTATCCTACAAAAGTTCAAATGTGCATGTTTTGTTATCCTTCCTAATAGATTTGACGTTTATGCTCTAAAAGTGAGCTAAAATGATGTCGGATTTTGATAATTGGCCGAATATTTTTAATTACATAGGGGATTTGTAATCATTCTTCAGCAAACGATATGAAATATTTTCCATTGGATTCAAATCCAGACTATAACGAGCTTAATAAGGAATGTCTATGTCATTGCTTATATGCTACGTGTTTGTGGGCTGAGAAACATGGATGCTGGGGTTTTGTTGAAATGTTTACCGAAATAGATCTGCTTCAGGCATAGAACGATACATCTGCTTCAAATGATGTTCCCGTCATTACATCTCTTTCTTTTTACTGGCGTTCGGAGAAGTAGCGGAAGCCCCCATCTGTCACTGAGTGGTTCAAGATCGCTGAATACTGGGATTTCAACCTGGGTTCCATCTCAGATGAACGGGCTGGCTACATAGTTGGTTTCTTTGGTTTTCCTCCTGAGTAACGTGAGTACGAGCCATCTTCCCCTAAAAAGTCTTCCACGATGATATCCTTCCGCTTCTTGAGTTTGCCACTTTGTTTATAAAGTCTACCCTTAATAGAGCTCAGGTGTAACTCTTCAGTATTGAGAATACCTAAAGTAATCAATGTTATCAGGACTTCAAGTTCAGTAGCCTGTTCCTCTGATAAACTTTTTTTTCAGGATGTCCCTCAATGAGTACAGCCATTTTGACGGCCATATGATCCTACCTCAAGGTATAACCTTCAGGTCTGCCTCTCTTGGCAGTCTTCGATGTTGTATTCTGCTCCAGCCTTTGAGATTGCCTTTTTTTGACCTTTTCGTTTGGGTTTTTCCAACCCAAGTATCTTTGTCTATTTTCACTTATCGGGCACTTTTTTATTTTGGTGCTCCAAACATTCTCTTTTTGATTTTATCTAGAGAGGCCGTCATGCTTTTAATAGCTTCTTGCCCTTCTTCAGATGTTGATTGAGTAACTTGAAGTAAAGGTCATTTCTGCCTCACTCGATGAAGGATTAATCTCTGCTCCTTCGATTGATTTCCTCTGAGTTTCCATGTTTTGACAAAAAAGATCTACCTCAGAGGTTTTGATTGCTAAAGCAGAATTTCTAAGTATATTGTCATTTTCAGCCATATATTAACTAATAAGCACAGAATAAAAATGTCCAGCCAATATTGCCTATTTCTGGGTAAGACAAAATACTCTAAAAGTTGCCAGTCATTCTAGAGGCTCCGTTAAGACATTGTAACCGCAGTGTCATTCACCTTAGCACGAGTCGCATAACACCAGTATTACGGGAGGTCGTTAGCGGCTTCTTATTTATTATTCGAAGCTACCCTGTCATATAAAACAGGACATCCGGCTGTGAACCACAAGCTGATGGGCCTGGTATAGCAAAGCGCATGAAGGAACACAGATACAGCAAATCACACGAAGGATATATGACTGAGGGAAAGCCCCAGGACCCCCCCCCTTAGTCATATAGCCTTCGTGTGCTTTGTTATATTCAAATTATCTAACCTAACCGGAGAAATAGGAGCTTACTGTTTGAGTAATAAGTTACTCCTTGGCAAAGCAATGCCAGTATTTTCTAGAGCTGTGAATGCTTTGATTAACTTGACTTAGGAAAATGTTGTATCTTTCCATTTATCTCCAAGAGATATGTATGTCTAATGAATGTCAAGTCAACAAATTTATACTTGTTTGTCAAAACAGAATGAAGTTTCGTTTGATTCATTCAAGCATTCATCTTGTAACTAGTATTCCCATTATATATCACTGTTCATTTCAGTTTTAATTGCTGTATATTTTCTAATGTTAAAAATAAGTGCGCTGAGCCCAAATATCCTATGGCAGACAAAATAATGTTATTCCGGAAGAGGATCTAATAATTTTCCGATTTACATCTATATTAGTTATTTATTCTCAGCTAGTTTCAGTTGCTTTATATTTCATATTCAATCGGTGAAATTATCTCAGAATTATTTCCCCACTCTTTTTTTTTCTTTTTTTTTTCCCCCGCAATTAGGTTGCGTGTTCTATTTTAAGGCAGTTATGTTGGATGATTGTTAACGGCAAAGTAAGTAAGGTTTATCTACATCGGGAGCTGCATACGCGAAGAAATTTTTGAAAGTCTATTATTTATATTCTGGGTGGAAATGAAATGATTAAATTCTCATACAGCTGCTACGCTTTTCCGATGAAGATCGAATCGAATTCTGACGGGTCTACCACTTTTAAAATATCTAATATTGAAAACTTTATTTTCGTCCTTCGCGAAAAAGCTTTAAATATTTTATTTGAGTTTTATTCTGTGTTTCCGAAATTGAATGTTTACCGAAAATAGAAAGTAATAAGAGAATGTAAAAATCGTCACGAATTCGTCTAACATTCCCGTAGGTTAGTTAGCTGCCTAATTATTAAGTCCGTTAGATTTTAATTCATTGTGTAATTAGAGAATGAAAGCATCTCATTATTTACAAATACTTTGTATTGATTTATGTCGATTTCATGTTTGCAAACTAAATAAATGTGTGTTTACCATTTACATTTTTTGTTAAATTCGACCCAGAGCTTCAAGAAGAAAATCTCTTATCCTACTTCCTCAAATATAATAGTTAAAAAAAAGTACCTCCGTGTTTAACATTTGTTTACCAAATAATAAATGAATAAATTAAGGAAAGTAGTGTAATAAAAAGATACGCTAAATTAAAATATTTTAATCAAATTTCTGTCTTTGGCATTTATTGAATTCTGACTTCCAAAACATATAGCGTCCCGAGCATCCATCTTTTTAACCGGAATGCTGTTGACCAAGTATAGTGACGGATATGAAGCCTTAACTAGCTACACATTCTGAATACGTTATCTTCTCATTTAATTTTGCATTTGGAAAACAAAACTACAACACCAAAAAAGCACTTTCTCAAAAAGTAGTGAGTGAAATTTAATTGTTTAGTGAAATTTGTCTCTAAGTATAAAATTTAATCATTAAATTTTGAAAAAAAAAAAATAACGAAAAAAGGTACTGATAAAGTAAAGCAAACTAGACGCTCATAATTAAGTAAAAATATGTGATCATATTTATTCCGAGCCCAGATGTCGTTACGGTGTTTGTCACTGAAAATTAAAAAAAAACTAAAGCTTTTGACGGTGAAATCCACTCTGTCGTTAAATCAGTTTTAAAATCTCCTATATGTGGATGAACATTATTATCCATAAATAAAAGTCAGAGTCAAATGCGCATTTAAAGAGTTTTATCCAAGGCTGTATGACTTCTCTCAATATTTCCTGCCATTTAGGATGTCTCGTGCAGGGCGTACGTTTATCTCAATGATTTCCGATACCTTGTTGCCTCAGCAAGCGTAATGACCACGTTCCCTGATAGTATAAAGACCGAGTTTCTTATACATTCCAGACAAAAACACGTCGACCTACCAGTGGCCGAATATATAAGATAACTGAAGACTGATAGTTCGACTCTGAATCAAATTTCGGTAAATGGGCTGACTGTATATATGTTTTCACGATTTTCTCGGTGTATAACGCAAGTACGAGTCAATAGCACTTAGAAATCCTCCACGAAGACATCCTTTCCATCAGATAGATAGCCCTCATGTGCTGTGCCATAATGAAATAACCAACTAATGAGAGTTTAAATACAACTTTGACTTTTCATAAACGATGCGCGAGCGCATATTCTTGATCCTCTATACTTTCTACACAAAATCAGATCTACTGATGTGAAGTTCACATATGATGCAAATCACAAGTGACCTTGCTTTAAAACGGTCACATGCGTACAGTTTGTATTGATACGGAGGAGTAGCAATAACAGGCTTTGTAAACACCTGCATAACATACATAAATACATTTCACCGTATATATGTAACAACAATTTCCATTAAGCATAGTTATCACAGCCACATGTACTGTCATGATCATAAAGAAAACAATCGGATTTGTAACTGATTTTTCTATTATTTGAAAACAAAAAAAGGAGATTTGCATCAGTGTGACCGTAATGTCAATGGAAAAGATTTTGGTCATGGCTTTTTGGGGGCCTATATTTGTTTGTTTTGGACTGTTTGGTTGTTCGGACGTTTTGTTTGTTGCTCAGTAAAGAAATAGGCGTGAGAGCATTCTGTTTAGTTTTGATAAATTATGTAGGTGGTGTGCTTCCCACCAACTTTTGAAATATTAAATCGAGACAAAATAACATTTTTGGGGTATTTAAGAACTAGTACTTAACTCCTTGTCGTACAAATAAATTATCTCTTGATAAAAAACGGACGAAAATGATAAGAGAAAAGGCTCATCAAAGTGGTTTGAAAAGACGATTGCGGATCAGGAAATAAGTATAACTGCTGCAGTTACATGTAGAGACATTAGGTAAATTTTGGAAGCCGGAGAAATGAAAAATTAGCAAACTCCTTCGGCGGGAATCGAACCACGGACCTCTGGAATACCGGCCCAGTGTGCAGAACCATTTGTTGGGAAGGTTAGTTCTTTTTTAGTATACTAAAAACGCATTTAATTTCTTTCTCCCTGAATGTCTGATTGATGCATTCTTTTATCGCCGAGCATGTTATTTTATTAATAGTTTTTAAATGTCGCTGTGTAACGTTTTAATTATAAAACAATAATTATTATAGTTGCCGAAACTCCTTGAATCACATGGTTACCGCTGGTACAATTATTCAAGAATAGGGATTATCTATATTCAGAAAGGAAGACATTTACTGGAAGATTAACTGCAGATTACAACACGAAAAGTTAATTAAAAATTTCCGAACGCAGTTTATACGTCAAAAGAGCTCAGTAGCGTGGTTCAATAATTAAAATACCGCCATAAAGAAAATTCATAATGCATTAATCCCCAATTTACAAGCGGAAAAAGAAAGTTGTTACATCCTGAATGAATAAAAAATATTGAAAATTTTTTACAGCTTTCGTTAAAATATGTCTGATATACGGATAAAAAAGTACTGAATAAATATGAATTTTTAAAGCATTTTGTGCCGTGATGTTATATAGCACAAGCTTAGAACTCAGTTAAGTCGAAACACAAAAGAGGGATCAATGTAAATGGGATATAACTCTAAAAAAATAAACTGCTTTTCGAAGTGCATTAACTAGACCCAATGTTTTTTAAAGTCCAGTCGCCTTCAATAGCTTTTATCTTTTTTCTTTTCTTCTGTTTTTATAAAGAGAAGACAAGTTTAAATTGTATTAATATCTTTTACTGGACGTATTCGGTTTATATTGGCATATAGTTTTAACACAAACGCCTTTGAGCAATCGTTCGATTTGCACTTAAATCTTGGGATGAATATAAAATGAAAGTAAAAGTTTAGCTGCATGAAAATGTAAAAAAATTGCTACTTGTCTTAACAGTAAACCAAGTTCATCGTTTGACTGAAAATCACTATTCCCCATGCATACATTAGATACAAAAAATTTTATGAGTCTTAATAAACTGTTCATGTCTAAAATTATCGGGCTCTTTCGCGAGTACAAAATTTAGAATTATGTAGTTATTTTCTAAAATTATCCAATTAAAATTTGAAATTATATATATTTTCTCCAAGCAGGCTACAAAAAGGAATTTTATTTAATGTTCATCATCTCTCCTCACTCACACGTATTTATTTATTACTATATTCACTAGCAGTCAAATATGGCTACACATTCTGTCAGTAATGCTTGTCACAGACAATTAGGGTCCTGCCTTAAGGGGCAGCAGATAATGAAAATAGCAAAAATGGGTCAAAAAGTGAGGAAAGGTGTTTTTTTTTTTTTTTTTTTTTTTTTTAAATAATGATATTTCTGAACATAATACTTTTTATCATTTCGTTGATTACGTCAATGAAGAGAATGCTGTCTTGTAAAATATACGTACATTTGAAATTTATCATGCAAAGATAAACGCATGTGTAATATTAAATTTCTTTTTTCGATGCTCTAGAAATGAAAGATGACTTGTTTGTAAGCTATCAGTTCTCTTTTAAAATGTAAATACTAAAATAAAATTTAATTACGAAGGGAAAATGTAACTATTTCAAAGCATCCTCTCAAAAAAATTCCTCTTTTCACGTGTAATAGCTTTGAAAGTAACTTGGTCTCTATGGATCCATATAAATACTATAATTTCTTTTAGAAAAGAATACTTTTAGAAATTCCATTATTTGGTAATGTTCAAGCGAAAACGAAGAAAGAATGAATCTAATGGAAACGCAGTCTATAGAGGAAGAAAGACTCGTGTATTTTATCTATTAGAACGTGCTGAAGATCCTATGTGATATACCGTAATGACGTACATCAGACTTCCGATAAATTTATAGAAAGAAAACCGTAGAAATCATTTTCCAGAAGGGGGGAGGGAGAGCAAAGAAAGCGTTATCGAAAACGAACTTGCGAAAAACAAACATAAGAAACCTGAACGTTAAGTTGCTTACAGAATGGCTTCTGGAAGCTAAGATCGATGATTTTTAGTTTTCCAGAATGTTCTAGGAATATTTTCTAAGAAAGCACGAGAAGGAGATGGGGGGGGAAAAAAGAGCGACACGTTGTGGCTTTTGATTTATTGTGATCTGCAATAATAAAATCCGCATTCATTGTACGGAAGCGGAGAAGGAAAATACTAAGAAAAGAATGAGTGAAAACATTAGAGAAAGAGAAATCATTAAGCTATACATAAAGTATTTCTCCACAAAGGTGGGAGGGGCAGTTTCTATAATAGCTCGCTTAAAACGAAAAAGAAAGGACCCCTAGTGGCAGAGTTTGTTTCCTTTTTTATGCAGTTCTTAAATTTGATGCATTGGATACTTTATAATATAGCACACAGGAAAACAAGTACGCGCAATCAGGGTTTATTTGGACGACTAGTTTTTATTCTGTTGAAAAATCTGGAATATTATATTCTAGAAATACTGCTTCGAAAAGTTATTCATTCATAAATGCCATCCATATATTAAATCTTATGAAGATGAGATCATTGCATGTTTAATGAGTGAAGTATGATTTACTAAAATTTCCTTTCTAACAATTTGGCTATGTGTGTGAATGATGCTACAAGTTAAGTGTTAATTGCGAAAAATTCCGTTTGGAGCAGTAACCTTTGGAAAAGAAAGTAATATATGTAACAATCATATCAATGCATTCTTGTCATTTAATTTTTCAGTATACACTGTTTTAATAAATTTATTAAATTAAAAATTTTATTTAGCACTTATGGTCATCTTTGAACATTATGAAAATATTTTGAAGTTCATGGTATAAATATTTTGATGACATTCGGCTATATTTTATTTATAAATATTTCGGAATGTATATTTTCAAGATAGAAGTTAAATTTAGATGGTAAGTGTATTTAATGCTCGAAAAATGGGGAAAAAAGACTGGCACTATACTTTGGAAAAGATATGTTATTTTATACAGACAGTTTGTATAGTCCTCTGGAATCGAAGTTGAAAAGAACTACCACAGTTTTTAGTCACTAATGCACTTTGTCATTGGTAGTGTGTATATTTTGATATGGGTGCGTTATTGAATAATTAATGCTAAAATTCTGCAAAATTGAGGTAAACTCTTAGCATGAAATCTTGAATAATTAATATAAATTATTAAATTCATTTAATTTCCTTTCTGAAATGTTTTGTAATTCCTGAATATGAAAAGCTGCCTCACATGATCTATTTTGCGCGCATTATACGACCAAGAAAACATAGCAAGTTTTTCTGTAGCTTTGCGTTTAACTGTAATGAATGAGAATACATGTGTATTACTGTTAAAAAAAGTGAGCCTGGTCACTTACACTTCTAATTGATATTCCTGCTCTGTGCTTATGGTCATCTTAAAAAAAAAAAAAAAAAAAAAAAAAAAAAAAATGACATTCGTTGCAGATGCTTTAGGAATATTGGTTACTTTCAGAAGTGGCAGTCGGCGTTTTAGGAATGTGATTACCACATGAAGGTTCGCAATATATTAAATGTTTGAAATGTAAATGGCGTGGTTGAGTATTCCACTTTATTTAGATTTTAAGAAGTGTAACATAATTTTCAAATAATTCTCATAATTTTTGCTGGTTATACTTCTTTTATTTTCATATTCAGAGTTCAGTACTAATGATTATAAACTTTCGCTTTTTATATTTAAAATCCTTTTAATTAAAATTAAAGGAAACTTCTAGGTTTATCATTATTTTATTTTACCAGTTATTTATAATTTCAATTGATACTGTCGTTTCTCTTTTCCTTTTCCGTACCAGAATTCAAATGCAGTTGAAAGTATTTAAGTTGAGGTTGTCCGATTGTAAGACAGAGCCTGTTTCTGCCACCCGAACCATCGTTATATATTCACTAGCATTGATAAGAATGTAATTCTTCGGCTTTGTGTTATTGCTGCCAACATTTAAATTGTTACCCTGAAGAAAAGTTTTTAAGTTAACTTCGCATTAAATTAACTGTATAATCGTTGACTACTATGGTCAGTTTAAATTTAATTTTGATTGTTATTTTAAGTTACGTCGTCTCAAATAGTGGTTGATTTGTGAGGAAGAGACGTGAAGTTTATGTTAAAGTTTTGATTTAATAAAAAGGTTTGTTTTTAAGCCTTTTTAAAACTTTGCAGTTATTTTCAGACACAGCGATAATTCACTTTAAGTCTGTTAGAAGTTTGAACATAGTTTATGCTACCAAAGAACACCAAACTCTATAAAATAATTATGGGAATGTTAATTATGTGAAAAAAAGAGTAATATTCTGATTGCAAACTTTGCTGTAAACACGAAGTGCGATGGATATTTTAGTTAATACTGACATCATATATATTGCTTGATGAACTCAAGCGCCAACCAGTGCTTCATATAGCCATTGCTTAAGGTGTCCATGATGTCCATGAGCGCCTATTCCGACGCGCTGAAGATGACGCAGTTTGGTATTCTCCTTCTACTGTCGGATAGACTGGCAGGCGGGTTAGGAATGCAATTAATACCACAAGAGAACTTTTAGTCCAAAATGATGGCTGTAATAAGGACATTTTTGCTACCAGTTCGGCGATGATTCTAAGCAAAATATAAAGGCGATATTATTTTTCTATTGCAAAATAAATGGTGGCTTATTTTTCCTTAACTGATGGAAACCCGAGAGCAATTTGTGGAAAGCATAGATCGGCAGTATGAAGAAACTAATAATAGAAGATGTATTAAAAGAAGCGAAAAATTGCTTCGCAAACGAAACATGCGCTTCTTATTCCTCTATCTCATCTATGTTCTGCGAATATTCCTGAGGGCTCATTTAATATCTTGGACAACGTAAAAACTTGTTGCGTTCCACAATGATAGTGGATCGCTTGAAGCAAGATTTTTCGCAAACAAAAGGCTAATTTTTTTTTTTTTTTTTTTTTTTAAATTTCTAATCGCCGTTATTATTGCTTTTTAGCAATTTGCTTACATTTATGTGATGTTCAGGCTGTTTGTTTATTTATTTATTTATTTTTTTAATACGACTGAGCACGTGAGAGCGGGGAGGCTTGTCTTCCTAGAGGAAGATGAAGCTGAAAGGAACTGGCTCATATTTACGTTACACATGGAAAAAAAATATGAAAACTCTCATACAACAGCCATTTCATTGGGATTTGAAATCTTGAGCATAATTGCAATACTAAGTGGTCTTATCCACTCCAGCCACTGATGGATGAACTGAACTCAATCATAGAATATTATATGCAAACTCAGCTTTGATCCTCTTCGCATACATAAATTAGTTCCGCATTTTGGCTATTATATGCAATTTTTACAAGCACTCCTTTGAAGTAAAAACCTTCCTTACATATATTTTAATCTTATTGTTGAATTTATTTTTCGATGCATGGGATTATCCTGGCAAGTCACATTTAACTGCGTAAAACTTTATTTTGAGATCGAGATTCCTAAGGAATAGAATGATTCTAAATCCAAGTTTTCCTTCCGGACTGATACAAACTTGACTGGAAATTGATCGGAACAAAGTAGTGAAACGGTGAGAATTTCTTTTCTAGGTATCATTCAGTAGTGGAGAAAGGGGGAAGTAAACCAAGAAGGGGCGACCTTTTTTTTTAGCTTGGGAATGAATAGGTCGGCAAACACTAGTGTCTGGAGGTCTGGAGGAAAAGTGAAATCAAGTGGGTTGTTAGTAATGCATCCTGCCATGTTAACTGTTGATGCTGTTTTATTTTACTTTCTGATGCAAGTTTCGCGACTTCCGAACTCCTTTAAAAGGATTTATCTTTGCACTTGCGATTTAGAAGCAACGAATCAGAATATTTCTTTGGAGTTTGAGACTTATTCACATTTCGCCTGATTAAAATATTTTAGTATGGGAAAAGATTTTTGTGTATTGAAGCTTTTGCTGCTTTCACGTTGACCGAAATCTAGTTAAATTGAGTATTTCTCGCGGCTGACTAAAATTGGAGTTAAATAGATAAATATATCACCCGAAGAGATTGTAAAAAATATAATTCGTACATTTTAAGACTTTGTAATAGTAAATTCATCAGTCTGCTGCAATTGGATTTCTTTTTTTGTGTTTGTTTCTCTTTAAGTTTAAGTAACTTTGCATGTTTCTGTATTTTTCGTGATAATTTGCTCTTTAAACATGTTTTCTGAACCACTGTAGCTGGTGATTTTTATTTTTAACTTTATCAGTTTTTATTTATTCGTATAAAAAGAACCTTTATTTAAAAAGAAAAATAGTACCTGGTTTTACATTTAATACCATTTTATTGGCTTACCTTCTGTTTAAAAGTGTGTATACATTGCTTTAAGGAAGAATTTATTTTTAAGCATGCTCAGCAATTAATTTTTTTCTGATTAAGTTTTTTCTAAGCTTTTCTTTTAATTACTTTTTTTCCTTTATATATAGGGTATAAGCATTTTATTCATTCCATGATATGCTAATAAATTTCTAAAAAAATTTTAAAAATTTTACATTCATAGCTTACTGCATTCTCAGCGATCAGTCAAATACACGCTTGCTCAAAATGTAAGCAACAAAGGAAAACACGGAATGCGTGAAACTGATCCAAGAGGTTGGTGTGGCTTTACTAGACCACACAGCAAACACATGTATTATGACCATCACATCGCGAAAGACCAAATGGTTCGGAAGAATGAACAATGGAAACATCGCGCCAATAATGGGTATGGTACCCTCTTGCTGAAATGCATGCTTGATAATGGCGAGGCAAGCTGGATTTTTACTAAGAGCTTTATAAAAACATGTCTGGAGGCACACTGTGACCTGCTATCCGTCGTCGCAACATGTCCCAGACATGTTGTATGGGATTCATGTTCTGTGATCTATCAAGTCACGGGAGATGTGGAATGGTTTCACTCTCCAGATAACTATGCACCACTCGAGCTCTATGCGGTTGGGCGTTACTATCAATAAATATCGAGGCGGTACCCATTGCAGCAAGTTGCTATCCCAGCCCATACAAGTAAGCTTCCTCTTCTGTAATGGTTTCTTTCGACGATGTTTGGCGCCGGATAGCATATTCCTGGCTCTCGCCATATTATTGCCTTTCGGGAATCTCTCTGAATGTTAAATCGAGACTCAACCGTAAAGAGTACCTTTTCCTTATTGCTCTGCCGTCCATCTGCGATGTTCACGGGCATAATTCAAACGCGCTGTAACATGCGAAAGGGACAAAGGAACATGAACCACAGGTCATCGGACATAGATTAAACTTTCATGCAGTCGACGCGACGCTGTTTGGCAGGACATTGGCTGTCCTACAGCAGCAGAGAGATGCGACGCCGGCTGTCTTGCTGTTTTAATGATCTACGGCGTCTGGCACACAGCAACAGGAAGCGATCATCTACTGCTGTGGTAATCCTCCGGCGTCTTCTACAGGTGTTTTGATTCCTTTGGTAACTATTCCAAAGCCTCTAGATGATACTACGATGCATATTCAGTTCTCTTGCAACAGCGAATTGTCTTGCACCAGCATGCAACAGCTTACAGCCCTCCAACTCATATCATCGTGCAAATGCTGCCTTCGGCTCATGCTTTTCTCTTTGACTATCTCGAATTATACAGAACTATAGCTGCTTGCGAACTGAAACATAGTTTCGGCGTGCCCCTTTTAAAGCATTGTGGTGCAACTGCGGAATTGCGTTTTATGCTAATTTTGGTTGCCTATTTGAATTCGGCGATGCAGCTTCTTATATGTAAATTGTATGTTTTAATTACTCTTTTCACATTCATACCTTTTCTTCAAGCGTTTGTTGCTTATTTTTTTAGCACGAGTGTATATAGTTCCAGGGAACGTATTTGATCATAAAAAATGCGATTGCTTCGTAAAAGTAACAATTAACAAGGAAGCTAAAGAAGTTGGGATACATGTATAAGATTTCTGAACTACTGGCATGTGAAGTACTTTCAAGTAGCTGTGCAGAATGAAAGCATGTTACCCGTAGTCAGTTCTTAAAGTTTTCGTAGTCCACTAATAGTTTTTTTTTTTTTTTTTTTAAATACAGCTGAAAATGTTTTGTGGAATTTTAATTTTTACATGATTCGCAATCTCTGAAACATAAGTATCGTACCTTACATGCATATATTTGAACTCCGGAAATTTGCAGCGGATAATATTTTTTTCTTTTTAATATTTTTTTAATCTTTAACGTAAGCTTTACCTTAAAGGTTTTTGTAAAATAGCACCTCTTAAGGAATATACAATTTAAATAATTTAGTTTCATGTTTTTTCAATTTCTAATTTTTTTTTCATTGTTCTAAATCTCGTCTATCTCAACTCCTAATTTGAAACGTGTTTTGCGAATTTGCGTTTCGTGCTTACATTTCATTGGAAATTTAATGAAAATTACCTGTGAAGCTTGCAGAGTCATTAGGTTTATTTTTTTATGCGGGAGAGGGGAAAAATATGATATGCCATCGCCAGGATATGAGCTCCAGACTTCCCGAATACGCTTTGAGTCTGCCTGCAGTTACACCGTGAAGGTATTCGGAAATGAGGGAGAAGATACGTAATAAACTGTCCAAAGTTATGAAAGTAGCACATCTTTCTCGTTACACAGAAATTTTATACGAAATATGTAGCAACATAATTTTTTAACGTACAAATGAAAATAGTTAACTAGAGTGAGCATTCAGGTCGTTAGTTGAGCATGAAGAAATTTCCCGTGAAAATTTTGCACAAAATATTAGTTCCATAAAGGATTCCATAAGGGTTTCATAATTTTTTGTAAGATAATAGGACAAAATAATAATTCCATAAAAATTTCATATCAGAAATTGTGACTGGTGTTGGATTATCAAAGAATAAATTCTTTCATGCTATCAAAAGAGTACGCAGGCGGTTCTATACGAGGAAAATACTCTTTTGTAATTCTACTTTTAAAAATATGTGTTTAGAATTCATTTATTTGCTTTGCAAGGGTTGTATTATTTTTTACAGCATGGCTATAAATACATTGTAAACTGTAAACGAATTTAAGCACTAATTTGTGATAAATCAATTTGCATAATGTAATTTACATTAAAACTGATAACATTTTCATCAGTTTTGATAAGATTCATGATAAAATAATCAGAAAATTTTATTGATTAAAACTTGTCTAATAGAATAAATACTTAATTTTTTAAAAAACTAAAAAAAGAAATCGAAATTCTAAAACTTAAGAAATTTGTACTTTCAAAGTTGAGGTGTATTTGTGCGAGTCCATTTAAAGAGAATCAAAGAGTTATACTCTAGTTCTGGTTTGGTTTATGTGATTACGGCAAAGCATCGAGAGCTATCTGCCTAAGGAGTGGGATGCCTTCCTGAATGACATTTTAAAGGAAACTGGCTCGTATGCACGTTACACATGAGGAAAATCATGAAAGCGCGTATGTAACCAGCCCGTTCGCGGGATTCGAGCCTCGGACGGAACTACCAGTGTTCAGCAACATTACTGCTCGACCACTGGCTGTCCTACTCTAGTTTAGTGTTATTAAATTAGCAACAGTGATAGTTGTTGTAAAAGAAGTATCAGCTATGAAGTTCGACTGCAATAACTGGGAGAGAAAGAGAAAGAAATATTCCGTAGTTAAAGACAAAAAAAAATTCGGCAAACTGAAATGAATCATTTTATATCAATTTGTTATGAAATAGTGTTGAAAGTGTAAGAGGTACAATCGGTATTTAACGAACATAAAAAGAGTGTATTTTTGAAAATGGAGGTGGATAAAAATTTAAATGATATGGTTCTGTGTAAGTGGAAGGAAATATGAATAGAATTGTCGTGCGTTTAACCACGTAACATCCACAAAACATTATTTTGGATAACCGTTATATTACTGTGTTGCAAATCACGTATTCCCAACCACAGCGAATGCGACAGTGTTACAAAGGAGTGAACATTTCAGCTATCCATCACTTCATTTATTAGTTGCTGCTTGTGTAGACATGTGGATGATTGATTGAGGGCGCATGAATGATATGTTAATGTGTTTGCTGCTGAGTTAATTCTAAATTCTCACGTGTTGCAGCACCATTTCTCGAAGTTTCATTAGAACTAGACTTACTATGCATTGCCCTGACTATGCGATTCCACATACGTTTTTCCCCACTTACAATTATATGCATAACATTATTTATATGATATGTATTTGTATTTATTCATCTTGTATTTCGCCTTTTTCATATTTGTTCTTTTTTCGAAGAGGCCATGAATAATCATGGGTGGAAAATGAATTCTTTTGTCATTTGTTATAGACCTGTGGTCAGCTGTTGTATCAAAAAGATTTTTGTCTAACTCCCTGCGCACAGTTTCTTAACATTTCTTGCATTACTAGTTAAAGTGCATTGTGCAATACAGAAACAGAACGGCAACAATTAAATATTTCTCAAAGCATTTACGTTATAAACTTGGCAAAACAGACACATGTCCTGCCCCAATATGTACAGATGTATCTACTCAAAGAATATGGATATAAAAACAAATGAAGATTTGTATTCATGTTTTTAAAATTTAACCTGCTAGCTTCTGATTTTCATTCTGTTGGGAGAAAGTGTATAAACTGCATGCAATTTTGACCAGCATCTGTAAAGTGTCGGCTGACATGCTTTAGTATAATCTTTGTAAACATGTGTGACTGTAATAATTCTCTGTAGTCAATTAAATTTTTGGCAATCAAAAATGGTTATCAATTAAATTTTCAAAGCACGTACTTATTGCTCTCTTGCTCCTGAACGTCCCCTTATTACCCTTCGAATCAGTAACGCCCCCTCTAGATTTCCTCAGCACCCACGTTGAAAAATTGTGATCTAAAGCAAATATGATAAAACTCCATGTTAACAGAACTACATATACTAACTTCTGAGAAATGTAGTTTGTCCTAAGACAAGTCCGAATTATACTGGTATGCAGGAATGGAAACGTTGTTTTCATGTGTGAGCATGCAGAGAAGTAAAAGAACAGCATGATAGAAAACAAAATGCTTTTAATTGCTCATAATTCCGTTTGCAGAAAGAACTAAAGTTACAGAAGGTGATCAAAATTGCAGCCACGAACATGCGTTTGGTATTATCAGCCCATAGAACTACATGAATTTTGGAAAATTCCTGAGTATTTTGAATTTCTGAAGCAGCTGTGGCAATGCATGCTTACGAAGTTTCCATAACTTTCAACATTGTCATAGACCTGTCATTTGATGTAACTCCAGCAGTAATAAAGGCGTGTTGAAGCTAGCTATCTTACAGGCGAATGAACGGATTACTTCGCCCGATTTACTGATTTGCAAATGTCCTGTCAGAGTGACGACAAAAGTTTAAAGAATTACGTGGCATTCGACCCTGCATTGCTATCACAATTCAATTTGTCTTCGTGCACTCAACCGCTCCTCGAAGTTTGTGCAAGATTAGCTGAATCACCCACCCTGTGTAATAAACATGATTACTTATGAGAAAAATAAAGAATTCTTGTACTATTGTTGTGCATTGAGAGAAAGTGTGCATTTGCTGTGCATTTGCTCCAATGATATAGATATCGTATTAATTTTCTCTTCACTTGATTAACAGTACTCAAATAGAAAGAAGATATATGACCATTTTCTTTCAAAGATTTCTGTAGTATTAATTTGAAAAGAGAAATAAAAAAATTTCTATAATCCTAATTCATTTTTCTAAAAAATATGAAAACAGGTATTACAGAAAAATTGCAATTGAGATTCATGAATTATTTTAAATAGAAAGTAATAATACACTCTTTTGCAAAAAACTCGAAGCACCATGAAGGAATTGGTTGTTTTTGATGAAACTGAATATGTGTATAACTCATACACAGATAACAAAATGATTAAAAAATCAAAGTCATAGTACCTGTTCACGGCTCACAGTCACCCATTGAGTGTTTAAATTAGTAGTTGGTCGAACCGCCCCTGGCGGCAATGCATGCTTGAATTCGTTGAGGCAAGGAGTGGTAGAGGTTCCTAATGTCATCCTGCGACACATTCTGCCAGGCATTCATCAGTTGTCGCTCCAGATCTGCGATAATTTTTTGGTGTCCGAATCTTGCGGCCTCCCATGTCCCAGACATGCTGGATTGGCGAAAGGTCTTGTGACCTTGCAAGCCAAGGAAGAGTATCATCTGCACGAAGACAGTCTAGAGATATGCGAGCGGTATGTGGCCTGGCATTATCTTGTTGAAAAACGGCCACAGAATGACGTGCCATGAAGGGTAATGCAACCGGCTGCAGGATGGTCTCAACATATCGTTGAGCTGTTAAAGATGTACGGAGGATGACTAAAGATGCCATGCTGTCATAAGAAATAGCGCCCCACACCATCACACCAGGAGTTATGGCTGTGTGCCTTTGTTAAACAAAGGCTGATTGGGACCGCTGGCCCCGTCCTCTCCAGACACGAACACGGTGGTCATCTGCTTCAAGAGTGAAGCGGGATTCATCGCTGAACACTGTACGATGCCAGTCTTATGGCAGGCATGATGATCGGCTGCGACACGACTCCAGACGACTCCGCCGATGTTGTGGGGTCAAAGGCAAACAAACGTCTTAAAGGCCTTTGTGAGCGTAACCCCGCCTCAGACAAGCGCCGTGAGATGGTGGACGGTACCACGGGAGATATAGACGTGGTTGTAGTGCGATGAATAGTCGGCAATGATACTGTTGGGGCGGTTCGGGCCTGCATTTGTGATCCTATCTTGCCTCGCATTTGTGATCCTTGGTCTTCCAGAGCCTTCATTACGTCGGCAATTCCCTTGTAGCAGCCATTGCTGCCAACATCTTTGCACAGGAGTGTCTGTACGCTGCAGGTAGCGACCTATTGCTCGGTATTACCACCCAGCTTCACGCAACCGTACAATGCCGCCACGTTAGAAGTTGTTTAGTTGTCTGTAAGGTCTTCGATATCGTCTTAATGGCATCTTTAGTTGCTTGTTTACGGAATTACAATTGCAGCAACAAAAAAAGATAAATTTTCCGCCTCTGTTACTGGTTTTATACTTTGCGAATTGCGCACTAGAAATGCGCGCTATATTAGGAATTCCTGTTCATTTGCCTTGAAACTTTGATCATTTGCATATTCGATCAAGATGTTTTTGCATACCAAATTTCGTTACGATTGCAAAAGTCCTTCTTGGTGCTTTGATTCTTTTGCAAAAGAGTCTAGTTTAATTTTTCACTTATAGCCTAACATGAGGTTCATCTTATGAAAATCACACATAGCTTTAAATTATTTTTATATTTTACGAAATATATCTGGTTAATCAGATATTCACCTCAGTGCATCATTATATATTGCATTCCTGATGTCGTTCGGTTAGATTTCAGGTATAGCATTGGGACAGCGTGTTGCAAATGTACTTCTTTTCTGCTGTCTCCGTAGCAAAAACATTTTTAAAAAGAGCATAACTGCTGCGTAAATCGAGCATACAAAAACTGAGTTCTTTGTGTTTTGCTTTTTACTGTGATAATCGGCGCATGCCACAATTCTCGAACTATAATGTATCGAGTCGATATCTGTTTCAGACTGCAAGTATATTCTAAAATTAAAACCTCTGCCCAGTTAAAACACGAAGCAGAAAGAAACAATAAGCCGGAAGAGGCTTATGAGCCTCTGTTTGGCCACAACTGATCTAAAGCAGCCGTGGTGACGGTACCGTATAATTTTCTCCGTCCATTAAACGTGGAAGATAAGACTTTTCGAAACGACCTATAAATTTTTTTCCCTGCTCTGAGTAAATGCGTTGAATTACCAGCATCGAACTCTTACTCTGAAATTGAATCCAAGCGTTTCAGAATCAGAAAAGTTAATGTGCCAAAATTCACATTAACTCAAACAGTAGGTACACTTTTGCAACATTTAAAATTATTTAACTCTCACAATATTTTCCGAAGCTTCTAATAAATATTAATAAAATATTATCATAGCTGAAACTTCGCAATGATAGAAATTCTAATAGAACTTCGAATGTAAATATGCGAATACTTGTTATATTTATGGGTTATTATGCAACACTTATCCTCGCATTCAGATATCCGTATAATATGAAAATTCGTTCATTGAAGTGGTAAATAAAGCAGGGAGATCAGCTTTGGATACTTGATCGTTCAATTATTGAATTAATTGGATGTAGTGTAAGTCCATTATCTTATTGGTTTAATTTAAGTTTCTCTCAATCGAAAAATCAAAGAAAATTTGCATTATTCTGACAGAAATTGCTGATTAATGGTGGGATGAAACATAATTACTATCGATTATTGTAAAGCATCGTATATTTCCTATTAATAGTCTACCATCGATTACTACAAAAAAAAAAAAATATCTCTCCCTTTGATAGTCATATCTTATAAAGCCTGTAATCCCTGAGAGGTTATACGTATATTATACTTATTAAAACAGAATTATAAAAGAAATTGTCTTCTGTTTTTATCTTCTATAATCCAGTTTAAAGATGAGCATTCGTGCGAAAAAGAACCATTTTTATCCATTGTGTTTTCTTGATTTCCTGTTTCGACAAGTTTCCATCAAAAGCAGGTTTCTGCTTTCTTTTCTTTTTTCCTTTTCTCGACCAGAACTTCTCCCAGTTTTATTGTTAGAGCCATTCCTTTCGGTTCTTTTTCTGAGTCTGTTCAAAAAGAAACAAATTCCTTACTTGAAAAATGTTCGGAAATTAAAAAGAATAAGTTCATAAAATAGAAACATACCCATTACGTCGTAGAATTTGATGTACCGTAGGATGACCAAAAGGCTGTAGAATGAGAACGCGTAGTTGTTGCGCTAAATTTACTAAACAGACTGATGCTTGATCTTGCTGAACTCGTAGTATTATATATATATTTTGCGGCGCCGGCACGTTTTTCAATTGCGCTAACATATCCTCCAATTTGGCTATGGAAATCCTCATTTACGTAGAAGGATACTCGTCGTTTGCGAATGCATTATGAATTCTTAAAATATCAGATCAACTCTGAAATAAGTATTTCAGAACGTCGTCTAATGTAAGCATATTTTTTTGGGGGGGGTTGCATGTGTGTGTTGTGGCTGGTTCAGTTTGCAAATATAAATTATACGCAAATTTTTGCATTTAAAATACTTGTTAATTTGTAAATGTCCATCGTATGAGAAGCCAAATTAATAAAATATAAATTCATAAATTTTATGGTCATAAAATTTTATGAGATTTTATGACCTGTCAACTCATCCGGCTTTCCGACATATCGTCCAGTGTCCTGGTAGGTTAATCATTTCGTTTTAAATTTTTAGCCTTCACTAATGAAAGTGTTTTTCGGCAATAAAATTAAATTGTGCAAACAGAAATTTGCATAGTGTAAGTTTCATTATTCAATTAATGAAGCTTAAAATTCAGCAAATTTCATTGCTCTGCTTCTAGTGATCTTCAGCATAATTTTTCGTATTAAATTTTATTTGATCTGAATTGTCTTGATCTAATGTAAACATTTATAGGACTTTATATAAAAAGTTGACCATATGTTTAATCAGTAAATATTTATATTTAATTTTGTTTTACGGCAGTATACAGTACATTACTCAATTTATCCTCACAATAGTATGTATAATTACTCTTAATTTTATTTTTACTATGTTTAAAAGTAATTTGATTAATTAAAGCTTTTCCTCTCTACTAAGGATTTTCTCAGTATAAATATGTCAGAAAATTCTCCAAGAACATAATATTTAGAATACCTAATTAATATTAATATATTTTACGATAGAATCATATTGTAACTGAGTCATGCGTTATAAAGCTAATTTAAATCAATTTTGAGTTCTTTTAAAATGTAGATTAATGGCCGCCGAGCAGTCGAAAACCGTCCGGGAACTCACAGTTTTAGCACCAGAACCTCGGGGTTTCTCATATTTCAAGGTTGGAAGTCGTGGAAGCACATTCTTACTAATTTTTAAATGCTGTATACGTTACTAAGGCAGTATCATGAAAAAAAAAAATATCATTAGTGTAGTTATCATTGCGAATGATTACTGTCAGATATTCTGAAGTGTGAAAACAAATTTAACGAAGCCTTAGATGTAGCTGTATTTTTAAGCATGACAATACCCCCAAATTATAAATAAATAAAATTACTAAAGCAGTTATTTTCATTCCTTTGCCAGTCTGAATAATTAAATTTGTATCACAATTTTAGAGCAAAATAAGTTTACTAATTTAGAAGCAACTCTGAAATTCTTTGAAATGTAACTTTCAGAAGCTATTCGTACACATATTATTTCAAATCCCCTTGCAATTAATGTACTTTCATTCTTTGATTCCCACAGGAGAACAATGCTATTTTATTTTACGGAATACAAAAATATACATGTCATTTGAAGTTATAAGGTTTAACGCAGGTTTTTTCAAACATTTTTGAATTTTTATGCGTCTTGTACGTTTTCTTATAAAGTCAAAGAGTCTTTTTTAACCTCTGCAGTATTATAAATACTTTAATCAAATATTAGAATAACATATTTCGTAAAGAATTCTGTACTTAAGTTCCAGAATGTACAAACCTAACTAATTCTACGTAGTGTTCAAACAATTGAGCACTAAATTTTAGCGTGAGAATGTTTGCAAACAGTTTTAGTACTTTAAAGTCTGTGCTGGAAGTAACGCTGTCTTTACATGTACCTCATGAAAGAAAATTTTCTTTTCATGCATGTTTTAATAAATACAAAAGAAAAACAAGTTCAGTCACTTTTTGTTTTCATAAACATAATATTCTTTCAAGGGTACTTGATATTGATGATACTGACTACACTTTAATCTCCCTCCTTGTATGTCATGTACTTATAATTTCATTTTTCTCTCCTAGGTGACGATTTCGGAAAGAGTGATTTACCCGGACTCGCCTGTGGGGCGGAACTACAAATACGTAGCTATTTGTGGTAAGTCAACAATTTCTGTTGAATTGCATTTATTGTTTGAGACTGCAAGTTTCATAGCAGTATACTTTTTTCATTTGTATATTTTAAATCCAAAATCACTGATCGTACATTGGCTTTTTACATGTTTCAAGATTGGTAAAAATGCGTGTTCATTGCAGTATATTACCCGGCGCTTCTGCATGATTTCAGGGTCACCACAGTGGCAGAGCTTTTGAAAACTATCAAATACTCATATTTCGTCCTGGTTTGGAACCCAGGCAAGAGGACTTGCTGCCTGGTTAGGTTTCGTGATTTCTCCTTAAAACTGTCTTCCATGATGTCATCACTCCACTTGGCCGGATCGAGTGGTTTGCCATATTCAAATAACGTAACCTGACTCCAGGAATTTTAACTTCGTGATGATTCTGGTTGATTATTTTTTGTTAAGAGTTCTGTAAAAACATAGGAATACTTCAAAACAGAAGAGAGACCCGCCAAAGTGAAATGTAAAAATAGCAAAGCAATAAACTTGCGTCTAGCGTAGATTTAGAACTCAATCGATTTCGGGGGCAAGCAAATACAGGTGCCTCTTTATCAGGAGCAAATAAATCTGCAAGATATCTGAGTTTTGCAGATTCATCTGAGACTAAATCTACGCCGAACACAATCTTGTTGCTTTGCTAATTTTATGTCAAGAATACATGTTTAGTATAATATTTCATTACGAGTATCATTCTGTTATGTCCTTGTTATATGCACGGGTATTAAAATGCGAATTGCTCAAGTCGAAAATCGCTTTGGATGATCTTATATACAAATTAAAAATTATTTCATATTAGCCAGAAAGAAATAAAAAAATCAATTTTCCTTACTTCGACTTTAATTTAAGTACACAGATCAATTTCTGTCCGTGATTAAGAGTATAAAAGACAAAATGAGTATCTAAACTCGACGAAAGAGGAGAATTTGACGTGAAAATACGTTAATTGCCGTCTTTTCGCATTTTGCTGTCTTTTAATTAAAATTCAGCCAGATGAGCTGTCCAACTTGATTTCCTGCTGAATGTATTTCCCAGCAACAAATACTGATAACGAGGAAAAGGGATAAAATGTCGGACGTTTCATAGGGCTAATATTTTGTCAGTCTTCTTGAGCCTAAAATAAGTTTAATTAGAGTTTAAATGCAGCTTTGCTCAGAAGAAAAATAAGCGTTTTATTTTGGAGAAAATTCTACGAGTACTTTTTTAATTCCAGTTTTTACTTCCGTGAATAAAAGTGTTGTTTTAAGAATTTAGTTATACGTATGAGAATTTTTAATAATGGTGTCTTATATGCAAGTTCTGGGCTTAGAGCATACGTTTCATTTTCTTTTGACTCAGTTTTTACGTACTTTATTCTTCAAAATGTCTTTCTTTCTATATTTTTCATCTCAGAATATCTTCACATGAGATTTTTCTTTCTCTCTTTCTTTTTCTATTTTGTCCTTTTTTTTCTTTATTTTTCCCCCGTTTTGCTTTCTTTTTATATTTGTAATATATTACCGTTCAAAGAAATTACTTGCACTATTTTAGCGTGGCTTTTTAATTTGAAATTGAAAAATAACAATAATTTGCTTATTATCTTTAAATATAAAACAGAAAACTTGCTTTTCAGTCTTACGATTGAGCATTTGCAAAATAAGACAGTCAGACATTTTCATTTTAGAAACAGTAGTATTATATGCAAATAAATAAATAAAATAAAATTAAGTGAAAATATAATTTGTCTTATCCCTACTGAAAATTTACGAATGTTAAATATTTTTGCCAGAAACCATGTTTCGTGGATTAAATAAACACTGTAGAAACATTGGGTATTTTTTTTTTTTTTTTTTTTTTTTTTTGGAAGCAGAAAAGATGCAAAGTTAACAATGCCTTAGCCGGGAATCGAACCGCGGACCTCTAGAATACCGGACCACCACACCACGAAGGCATGCCAAGACAGTAGGAGAAATACCTTGTAACCCTTATAAATGAGTAAAAATAACTCTATGGTTCAATTTTTAAGGCTTAAGAATTGCACAAAAGCATGTGAAATTTAATTAAAATTTAATCTAACAGATGGTGCAGTTTGGAGTGTTAACAGGTACAGACGTTTGTCCTGATATCTGTGAAAGCTAGATGAGCTCAATAACCGCAAACTGAATGTTAAAACTGTAGGGTCATTAGTATTTCTTTTTTTAAATGCTGGAGACATGAAAACTCTACTATTCCCTTGCCGGGACTCGAACGCTGCAACTCTCAAATATGTGTCGAGTTTACTTCCAATTACACTCCGAAGGCATGCGGAAAGGAGGGAAAAAATACCTTATAAAGTCTGCAATGTATCATAGAGTTTATTATTATGATTTATAAGAACACTGGAGTAAAATCTGCAACATTTGAAGTTCATTTACTACAGTGAAAACTCTTATTACTACGTTATTACTAAAGTTACTACCTTTTTCGGGAAAGCAATTAAACATGGGCAATGAACATAATCATTATTGTCGTTCTGTAACAGGAAAACTTTCCACAAAGGCAAAAATAAGCTAGAGCTGTGAGTGGACGCTTTGGGAAGATTTTACTGAATTTTAGAGTGTAAAATGCATATCTCAAATTGAGTGACTAGAACTCAAAGTTCCAGTCTGTTTTAAATAATTCATTTCCTTGTATCGTGAAGGAACGTAACACTATATCCCAATAGATGTCACTTAAACACAGAGCGGTGCTTAGATACTTTTTTAACTGAAGCAAAGACGTAAATGCCGCGCTTTTAACATGACGTGAAATGGAATGCATTACTACATTCTCATATTCATCAAAGGTAAATGCACTCGTGTGCAAAATTAAGATAATTTGCAAATTATGTATATTTTTACCAAACGTGTTGAACCATAGGTATTAATTATGCAGCCGAAGAATTGCGCAAATTTTCAGAGTCGAATACGAAAGCATACACGCGCGTGTCTGCGCAACTATGATTGTGGAGGAGATACAAGCGCACGAGAGATTTCCGGCGATTTGTGTACTGGTATTCCTTCACGACATTCTCCATATTTCTTGCAAGAGTTGGGTAAATTTTATAAGGTATCAAGTTAAATGAATAGCCACAAACGAATGGAAGGTGCGATGACATAAAGAATTGTCAATAGATTAGAGGCAGGCGATTAACAAGCGCATGTAGCTACAGAGCTCAATGTAACGCCCAGTGTCGTACAGGAGATCTTTAGAGGAATTTACTGGGACTGCACATAAACACATCTCGCATGGCGGAACTGTTTTTATCACTGACGTTTGGCATTACCTGTACTTTCTTTAAGCGGAACATGCCCAGTCTCTCTAAACTGTTTTAATTATCTTTCAATTAATTTTTCCGTTGGTGGAGGTTTATAAATTCATGTCGGAATCGCCTCTGGACTGTTTTCGGTGATTTCGTTTTCTATAACCAAAATATGCACATTGCTTTTTCACCACATGCCACCATTTTGTCTGTAAAAAAAAAAAAAAAAAGTTCCCTGTTGCCATTCCCAAAAATTAGAATAAATTATCTCTCTGTGAATTCCGATTACTTCTTAAAATTACGTTTAAATTTAATTTTGTTATCCGTTGATTAAATTATGGACACCCTACGTACAAAGGCAATCTTCTGTGAGGAGTCTTTAAAGAGAAACTGATCCGTATTTTAGGTTTCACATGGGGAAATACACGAAAACACCCATGCATAATCGCAGTTTGAATTACATAAATCTTTCATTTAAACTATTATAGAGTTACAACTATTTTTGTAACTGATTTGCTGTCAAAACTGAAGTATTACCAAAGAAAATTTTAATTTTTTAAAATTATAATTACCTTAGATAAAGAAAGTTTACTTACTATCGTTATTAACTATGTAAGACTTTTGGGGGGAAGGAGGGCCCATTACTAATATTCGAGCATATCGGTGTTTTAACAATTTTAATACTGCTTACTATACCAGTATTTGGCAATTTTTTCTTTCTCAATAAAATTCTTAAATTTTGAACCTTTCTTTTTTAACTTATTTCATACTGAACAATTCATTTTATTGTTTCAGTATAAATAATACATCAGCTGAGAAAAGGAGAAGCCACATCTTATATCTAATGAAGATACCTAAAGCTTTATAACAGGAATAGAGAAAGAATGGTTAATGCGGTATATTTAGTTTTAGACATTTTTGATTAATTCCTTCGTGCCTCATATAGATGGACTTGTATAAGGTTATATTTACTGGAACAAACTTTAGGCAACCGGCGAGTCAGCCACATTGAATTATTGGAATTTCTTTAGGGTGAAGTGAAAGCGGGAAAAGCTACAATTGAGATTATAAGTAGATAGGAGAGTGTTACTGACGACAGCAGCATGCTGTTTCCTAGGAAAGTTGAGTCTATATATCTCCTTACCACAAACATAAATCACATTCAGTAACTTACTATATCCAGCATTGTTTTAATCGTTAGGAAATACTGTATTCGTTATTGTAGAACCGAACATTTATATGAACAAATGATACCACTAATTTTCTTAATTCAGTTCGTTTGTTTGTAATACCATAATATTTTAATCCCTTTTAGGAATTAATGGAAATAGTGCAATAAAGCAGGGGTGAGCAACTGTTTTCATTCGGGGACCACTTTGTGGGAGCAGGGGGGGGTGTTAGCGGAGGTTAGCACCTTTTAAAATGATTGCATTCATTAGTTATCTTTGAGTTTCAGTAAAAGTATAAATTGTAGCCAAAAAATCAATAAATGTAAATTAGATAAAATAATGGCAGTTCAATTCATTTTGTGCTGATTTCATATCAACTGTAGATGCAGACACATTTAATTTTAGAACCAGTTTAATGGGACAAATGTACTCTATCAAATTTTTCTACAATATATATATTGAGGTTGCTTGATGAGAATCTCTTTATAGCCTGGAAGTTAATATCTTTTAAAGAGCATCTATATTTACTCTACAAGCAAGGAAAACTTTGCTCACAAATAATATATATAGAAAGAGAGAGGCAGACAAACCCAAATACAGAGAAAACGAATTTCTTCATACATGAAAACTTTTTAGCAGACAGATTTGTAAATGTCAACTAATGTCACAGCATTAAACAACATTCCTTTAACAGTGCGATCTGACTGCATGTCAGTTAAGTTCAAGCTGCAACTTCTCAGGCACTGTGTCAGCATCAGTAGTGATGGAATAAGACAGCATATTGAATTTAGGCTCAGTTTCTTTAAAATCCTGAAGTCTTCTTGTAACCTCGTCCTCCAAACTCTGCAGATGATCCCTAATCTTAGCAGAAACACATCATGAACTTCCTGTTTTCCTGCTTGCTTTGCAGATAGACCTATTTTTGCTTTGAATGATTTTACGTGCTTCCACAGCCCCTGTCGCTGCAGTTCAGTTCATTTAATTTCTCAAATACATCAGCTACAAGCATCATCTCATATCTCCACTCCTCACATCCTGTTTTTGTAAAAAATCATGAGATATTTCCTTCGTGTACAGAAATAAGAGGATTTCATTCTGCAATACCCAGACTCAACCACCTCACACTATTTGGTAAATTACGTCTTCATACTTTGCCTCCACATCTCCAAGAAATGATTTGAACTATCGATGGTGGAGTGCTCTTACTCTGATTGTGTTCTCCACACTAACAATAGGATCTGTCATATGCTTTAAGTCCAGTGCAGCTTTACAAAGGCTGTCCTGATGCAAAATGCAATGAAAAGACAAGATATCACTGTCTGTGTCTTCTGTTTGGAACGTGTTTTTTAAATGCTTAACCATACCTACATTTTTTTTCCACTTAAAGTTCTGGCCTCATCTGTTATAAATCTTGCAATTTTGTTTCAGGACAAGCCACTTTTCTCCACACGGTTCACAGCACACTCAAGATAGTCCTAACCAGTCTTTCATTGGTTCTAGGCCAAGTAATTCCTCTGTGATGACTAAATTTCCATTAATGCCACGGATAAAAATGCGTAATTGTTCAGTGTTTTAATTACGTGCGCTGTCATCCGGTGACAAATAAAACCAAACAAAACTTTTGCTCGCAGTCTTCAGCTGTTCTGTGAATTCGTCACTAATTGAGTCAATGCGCCACACTATAATCTAATGAAATACTTTCAAATTTTTTTCTCACATCAGGACACCATACGCTTGCACACTCTAAAATACACTGCTTAATAAGCTCGCCATCCGAACAAGGCTTGCTGCAATCCTGTCTTGTCTCGACAAACTCTGCTTCTGGATTCGAAAGTGTGACTGTTGCTGTTATACTCCCACAATTTGGTACCTTCTATTTTACGGCTATTTATAATCCACCACGAAATCGACTTTCTGAAAATATGTTAAAAACTTACTTCCTGAAGATCAGCAAGTTATTATTGCCGGAGACATGAATGCTAAGCACCTCGAATGGGGATGTCGTCGTTCTAACACCAATGGACGTATTATGCATAATTTTATCTGCAATCATCCTGTCGCATTACATGTACCTTCTGAAGCCACTTATCGTCCTGCCTCTCTAAGTCTCTCGGACATCTTGGATATTATCCTTACAAATACTTCTATCCCTATTTCCTTGGAAGTCAAGGCAGAACTTACATCTGATCATGTACCTGTCATTGCTTCTCTCGGTGTTTCTAAAGACGACCCTCCTATTACCAGAAATAATACTGACTAGATTACTTTTCAGAATATCTTAATCAAACATCCTCCTATTTTCACTTCATTTTCTACCAAACAGGATATCGATCTTGCCATTCAAATCTTCCCTGACAGTATACTGAAAGCTTTCAGAGATGCTACAGTTACCATTCAATTAACTAACAATACTATTCGACTCCCTCGCAGTATCAGAGACATTATCAAAGAAAGAAACCGATTGCTGAAGCTTTGGCACCGTAACTGGGACCCTGCCCTTAAAAGAGAAATGAATATTTTTAATAGAAGAATCAAGAAATTTATCACTGATTTTAAAAAGGAAACAAGAGAAGATTTTATTTCTAAACTTAATATTAATGATGGTTCTTTGTGGAAGTATCTTCAAAATCTTAAAAGACGTAGTATTAACAATAGACCTATTCATACGGATACTAAAATTGCCTAGTCACTTAAAGATAAAGTTGATATTTTCGCTGAATACCTGGAAAAGCAGTTTACTCTTAATATGGAGCCCATGAATCAGACCTTTAAAGATGTTCTGGACAACTATGTGTATTCCTGGCTTCATTCTTCTTCGGCTCATAACATCCCAAGGCTTACTTCTCCGATGGAAATTACTAATATTATTAGATATATCAACATCAAAAAAGCTCCTGGAAGTGATCAAATTACTAATAAAATGCTTCGTAACTTACCTAGAAAATCTTATCAGTAAATTCGCTAGTATTCTCAACGCTTGTCTTACTCTCAACTATTTCCCTGATCCTTGGAAGCAAGTGAAGATCTTTCTTCTTCCCAAACCGGGTAAAGATGTGACCAAACCTGATGGCTATCGTCCAATCAGTTTGTTATCCAGCCTTGGTAAAATTTAAGAAAGACTTATTCTCACAAGATTGGAACCTTTTCTTCACCTGCTACCTAATGATTAGTACGGATTCAGAAAAAACCTCAGTACTACTCGACAACTAGTAAAACTTGTAGAATTTGTGGGATCAGCATTCCATAACAAGCAAAGTGTTGCGCTCCTTATGCTGGACGTGGCAAAAGCCTTTGACCGCGTCTGGCATGAGGGGTTCGTCTTCAGGCTTATCAACTTGGGACTTCCTAGAGAACTCATTCTTCTGATCTTCTCCTTTCTGCAGAACCGCACTTTCTTCATCGCTCAAGGAAATGAAAAATCCAATTCAAGACCTATAAGGCCCAGCGTCCCACGAGGAAGTATTCTCGGTCCAGTGCTATATCTTTTCTGCATATCAGATTTTCCTCACCCTGGTTTGGACAATTACTCTCTGTTAGCATGTTATGCCGAACGATACGGCGATTGCAATTAAATCCATCCAAGCTAATCATGCAATAGACAAAATGCAAAATTACCTCTATGCCGTAGAAGACTGGTGCACAATTTGGCGCGTAAAAATCAATGCTAGCAAGTCACAACTTTTGATTCTTAGCAAAACTAAGAAAAACATTGCTTTAAAAGATCTCTACCTTTTTCAGGAAGCTGTTCCTCTGGTCACAAAGGCCAAATACTTAGGAATTATTTTGAACCAAAGTCTCACATGGTCTAACCACATTAATCGTGTCAAGAGCAAAGCCATGGGCATAATATGCAGATTTCTCCCGATCATTGGAAAATATTCAAATCTTAGCTTGCGTACGAAAAAACATATATATACCACTTGAATTCGACCGATACTTTGTTATGCTGCTCTTGCTTGGAACACGGTCACTCAAACTCAACTGCATCAATTACAAGTACTGCAAAACAAGTTTCTGCGCATTATTACTGATTCACACTATATTATCCGCAATAAACTTTTACACAGAGACTTAAACCTTGAGACGATTCCAGATTACATCAGAAGATCTAATGAAAAATTCTTCAACAAAGCTGTGCAAAAGCGTCAGACCACTTGCAGCTCACATCTTCATGGGAGAAGACGACAACTTTTTCACTTAGCTCCTGAATTGGTAGCTGTTCATATTTCCAATGCATCTGATTTTGATTGAAGTTCTTCTGTAGCTTGAATATTATTCTTGGTGAATTATAAAACTAATGTTGTGATGATATAGTAGTGTTGTAAATAGGTTGCTTAGGTTGTTGTTGAGTTGCTGAAGTGTATTGCGTTGAATAGTTGTATTAAAATTGTGTTGTATTTAGCACTATTGATTGAGGTGTTTAGTTGTATTTGAATTTATCATTGGAACTATTACTGTAGTGTATCTTCTCATATTGTTGTCATTGATTTGCATTGTCTTGGGTCCTTCTTGAAACCTATGATCGCTCGTCACGTTTTGCGAACTTGTCCGATTGGATTGTCTTGCTCCTTTTGGTACTTCTCTTCTTCCCCTTTTCTCCGTTTTCTCATCTGAGATTTTCTCCACGTCCGGATTTCTTTATATCAAGTGCCCTTGGGCTTTAATTCTGGAACCGGCAACATTGCTCTTCGCAATAGCTCGGTTAATTATGGAATTTAAGTCTAAAGGCTTGCTCCGTTAAGGTTGTAGGGAACATGAAACTTGCTTCTGTAGAACAACACTGGTGTGCAAAAATTAAGGACGAGACGGTTTTTTCAATATAACTTTGTATAAAAGCTTTCCAAATCAACACATTTAATACCGTAAGATCCCCAATACGTAAGGACATGAGTAATGTAAGCAACACTTACTAAAAGAGAAATCAGAGGGATAAAAAGAAGCTTTATTGAAAAAGTAGCATGGAGCGCAATGCGACTGAAGGCCGAAACATCCCTGTGATGGGTGTCCAGCAAGGAACATCCGGTCTTTAATAGGGGATATGATCTCCCCTGACTGCTAGGCAGGTTTCACAGCGTCTGCCCATCCTGAGAATAAGGGTGTCAATGAGTTTTTGAGGCATTGCTGCCCATTCGTCTTGCAGCGCCAATCGAAGCTCCGGAATCGTTACTGGTGGTAAGGTACGAGCTGCCAAGCGTCTGCCTAGAAACTCCCATACATGCTCGATGGGAATGAGATCCGGAGATCGTGCCGGCCAATCCATACGTTCAATATCCTCACTCTCTAAGATCTGTTCGGCAGCTACTGTGCGATGATATGGTGCTTTGTCGTCCATGAAAAGGAACTGCGGACCCATAGCGCCTCTAAAAAGACGCACATATAAAAGAAGAATCTCGTTACAATAACGGGTCCCGTTGACTGAACCTGCGTCGAAGATGTGAAGGTCTGTACGACTACCAAGCATGATGCCTCCCCAAACGAGAACACCGCCACCTCCATACCTGTCCCTTTCAATGATGTTCGAGGGATGATTGCGGCTTCCCCGCTCTCTCCAGATGAGTATGCGATGAGAATCGCTACTCAGACTGAATCTGCTCTCATCTGTAAAGAATACTCGTCCCCATTCATTGTCTCTCCAATTCCGGTGTTCCCGGTACCACAGAGAACGCCTTCTCCGATGGGCAGGCGTTAGAGGTACACACCGTACAGGGCGTCGTGCAAACAGACCACCACCGTGCAGTCTTCTGGCCACGGTAAAACGCGATATCGGTCGTCCAGTCGCCTGTGTCGTGTGTCTAGCGATTTCTCCCGCTGTCTGCCGCCTGTTTCTTCTGGCCTGTAAGGCAATATACCGGTCATCTGCTGGTGTTGCTCCTCGTGGACGAATACTAATAAACCCCCGGATAGCTGTTCCTGTAGTTTGAAATTGTCTCCAAAGTCGTGAAACGATGCTGTGAGCAATTCCGAACTCTGCAGCCACACTTGTCACACTGCGGCCTTCTTCCAACTTCCCAATGATTCGACCTCGGGTAAAAGCATCCAGATGTCGTCTAACAGATTGATTATTCGCCATTTCTCGCTGAGGCAGCAAGTCGGTGTGATTTTAACTGCTATACGGCGTGCAATCTCTTTGCCAGAAATACTGATCTTACACCGACAACATGCTTTATACTACTCAGACACTCCCCCATTACGTCTACCTGCATATCTGCGCATGTGCTACCGTACATCACCTTACTTAATCTCCTGATTGGTCTTTCTGTCCGCTCTGCCTCTTCGTTCAGCTGATATGCTAATTTTTGGACTTCGTCCTTAATTTTTGCACTCCAGTGTAGTTTGAAGTGTTGATTGCTTTGTAAATAATGTTTGTTGCTCCTTCAGCCCCTTCACACACTCCGTCGTTTTTATGCTTCTTTGCACAGCTTGCAACCAAATTCGCTAAGTTTTGTTTCGTGCTGTCTTTTCAGATTGCACTCCTTCTGTCATTCTGGGTGTTATATGAGCTTCATAGCGCGGAGAATTAAAGCAGTGTGGGAATATTATGTTTTTAAATCATTATGATCAGAGCTAGAAAATTTTAAATATGACACTTTAAAGCTAGCATCTTGAGGCATTTCAGAATCTTTAAGTTAAGAAACAGAACTTCTCGTAACTAATTTAGCGCTTCCTCTCTTCACCTGAGGCAAAACTCTCATTTTCCTCACCCTTGCTCAGTCTTAGCATCTTACGTACGCTTTCTTTTAAAAATCATTCTCTACCGTATTTTACCGTTCGCATAAGAATAAAGTACGTTTAGCTCATAAGTCCACAAGTCTCTGTTCTTGTTCGCATTTTGTCTAAATACTTTTATGTAGCCTTTCCTGTTAGTCTTCATATCACGAATGTCATAATCCCTCTTAAACTTCAGTCACTAATCTACAAAAGCATTTTTCAGGCGTTCGGAAAGGAAAAGCTTTCATAGTTTTTTTAATGCAAAAATGTCCAAGAACTGGCATGCATTCGAATGAAAGCGAGAAAAATGTGCGTCACGTGTAAACTGGCATACATTTACTTCAGCATCAGGAATAAAAATATATACGACTTAAAATTTATCTTTAAGTGCTTTCGCACTATATTAATTCTAGATATAATGCATATCGTGTAATGGTAAAACGAGTAGAAGCACTTAACTGAGAAGTATAAGACATTAGGCGTAGTATGTTTGCCTTTGCCACCACCCTTAAATATTCAAATGAATAAATTTCCAAAACTTCTTCAGGATATCATTCCCATAAATGAAGTTTACTGGCTTTTCGCACTGAAGTGGTAAAAAGCTTTAAAGTTCTGACGCTGTACTATTACATAAATTAAATTTCACTTCATGCTTAAAAATTGTAAACTTATCAGCTTAAAGCTGAATTGTATTGTACCAAAAGCATGTTTGAAAAATAAAAATCTCTCTTTTGTCAGTTCTAGTGTATTTTAAAATATAACTGTAAGTGGTTTAGAGGAAGCTTATATTTCGCTCTTGCGAAACAAAACTGCGCTGAATTTAATGGCTAAAAAATATCAAAACCTGGGTACAGAAATGCACACTGAAGCGTGCAGACGTGTTATCTGATATGAAACCATGAAACGAAAAAAACGCGTTTGCAAATTTTTGTGACTGTTATAAATGTGACCATTCTATCGGATGCAAAAGACTTAGAAGAAAGCGAAATTGTAGAAACAAAATATTTTTATGAGATTATTTCGACTCAAGAGCACATCATTATAAAGAATGTACATAGTTTTTATGTTGGTTTCTAAGTTTATTTACTTAAAGTCAGCACTTACGTTCTCATCTCCCAAACGTTTTATTTATCAAACAATCATTTGCAACAAGAACAAAATATTTTAACATTCAAAACATTACGGTGAATATTTAAATTACTAAAATGCTCAATTAGCTAGTGATTAATCTGTATAATTAAATATTTTGTGTCTTAAACAATAAGAAAATATGCATATCTGAGACGAAATTAATTAGAATTTATTAAACTCTTAAATTAAAGGTTTTAACGGGGCCTAATTAATATAACTCTGTTACATTAATTAAGGATGGTTATGAAATAGGTGTTACCAGCGGCCGAGTGGTAAGGACAGCTGAATAATGGGGGTTCGATCCGAATTCGAACCTACAAAGTAGCAAGCTAGCGAAACGTAGAAAGTACGAACATAGTAGAACGAAAAAGAAATTCGTTCAGAACAGTGTATGCAATCACTGCATAAAATAGATGTAACTGAAAAAAACTTTTAAAAATTAAATCATTTATCTGATAAAATAAAAACTGATAGCAAGTTAAAAAAATATATATATATATTCGGATACAGCTATGCAGAGGAAAACGAAAATAAAATTTTTTCACTCTTAAATTATTTTATTTATAATATATATTTAATTTTTTGTTAATTACACACACTTACACATATATACAGCAGAGTTAGGGAAGGTACCAATTCACTTTTTAGTCATGTCCCCGAGAAAAACTGTTGCTTAGATATGACTGGATTGAAAATCACAACTGATTTAATGTTTAAATATAATGTTTATATATAAGTTATAAGTTGATGGCAAAATATGTATCTTATTACATATAAATCATCTTATTACATTATTATAGAGTTAGGGAAGGTACCAATTCACTCTTTAGTCATGTTCCCGAGAAAAACTGCTGCGTAGATATGACTGAAGGGAAAATAGCAACTGATTTAATGGTTAAATATAATGTTTATATATATGTTATAAGTTGATGGCAAAATATATATCTTATTACATATTTGATAATATTGTTTAGAATCCTATTAAAATTTTTAATCCAAAAGCCTTTGTGTTTTACACTTCACATAATTAGATTCTTTCAGGGAAGGCTTTACAAAGCTTTGCACACAATATCACATTTGTAAAAATTTTGCACACACATTACTTATTTTGAATACGCACCCCACAATTTTATACAGCTTACATCCTCTTAAACAAGTGGTGAAATTGAAAAAGTAAACTGTGCGTGGCCATCAGCAAGACGACACGCGAAAGGAAGTAGAAGAGAACAGAGGAGAAGTTGCGACGCAATTACCTTTTATATCATTTCAGGTCACATGACAGATTTATGCCCAGATGTTGAGTTCATATTTCATCGATAAGTGAGCATCAGAACTGCAGGGAGTTTAGTTAAGAAAATTATTGCTGTTATTTTTAGAATGAACACGGAAGCTAAAGGGCTATTATAAGATATAGCAAAATACGATGGTTGTATGGCGACCTCAAAATTAAATATTCTAGATTTGCTGTTCTCGCCCCACCCCTAAATTCATCTGTTCTCCCAAATTCGAGATCTTTTCATGTTACATAACGCTGCTCGAAAAAGGTAACTAAAACTAAAATTAACCAATCATAGCCTTAGAGTACTTTTCGCATATACTCAGTACAACTACGTCACAACTACCGCTCAGTACAACACCGCTCGCAACAACTACCGCTCACAACAACTACGTCATTCTTTGTTGTTTGAATTCTAACTTAATACGTCATTCTTCTTTTCCCTAACTTCTGCTCTGCCAACATCGCGCTGCTGTACCTTGCTAACATGCCTACGTCATTTCTTTAAAAATAAAACCAATGTACATAAAAATTATCGCACTTCATTATGATGGGATAAATGACTACTAAAATGGTTTGATATGAGTGAAAATAAAGATCGGAAATTCTTCAAATCCATTTGTGTCAGCATTATCTTTCCGCATTTCCAGTCGACTTTCGAAAGCTGCCAAACGTAACGGTGTCAACTGCGCATAAAAATACCCATCCTCCGCGTAGTCCACTGCGTGCTGTTAAAGTTTCTGTGGCATCAACGCGCTTAAAACATTACATATTTTTGTGTGTAATAACACTGCGCTATAATTGTGATATCACTGCGGCATTATTGTAATATGATGATTTGATAGACGCAAGTTGCAATAGATTGGCGGTGGTTCTCGGCATTATAACTGCATAGTTAGCAAGATGACACTTGAAGAACAAACAAATTGATAATTTTCATACATAATTTTATTCCTTGATAATGGACATCATCAATATAGGTGCGCTATGCACCCCAAAACTTTATACAGCTTACATTTCTTAAAAATTGGACGAAATTTAGAAAAGTAAACTCTGCGTGGCTAGCGGCAAGGCAACACAAGCGTCTAGAAGCAGAAGAGAAAAGAAGAAGCTGCGAAGCAATTAACCTTTTATACCATTTCAGATCGTATGACAATTGAATAATGTCCAGATGTCGGGTTCAGATTTCATAGATAAGTGCGAATACAAATTAGATGACGAATCTCTATCGTTTAGTTAGAAAAATTATAATTATATATGTATATAATTATAATTTTTCTATTCTAATTAATATATATTTATAAACTTGGTAACTTTTGACATTCGATGTTCCTTTATGAACTGAGAATTTGAATGTACAACAAATTTAAGTAGATTTTAATCGTCGTTACCAAGATTATGATAAAATTTATAAAAGTTAATGCAAGAACTATAACATATTCAGTTCAGGTGACATTTCGCAAAGAAGTAAATTTCCTTTTGTAATTCATCCATTCGTTTATCAGCAGTTGTGATTTGCGAGGTATTCTCAATATTACGAAGCGCGAACATAATTTTCTGTAAAGCAGATTTTTAATTTTCAAAGTTGTCAAGCCGAATTCTTGCAGTTTTTAATCTATCCTATATTTACTTTTGTTTAGGTTGAGGAGATGGTGCGCTATTGGAGCAACTCCCTATAGTTACTAATAGCTCACTAGTTTGCGTTTAAGTTGCGCGTATTTGCATTCTACGAGAAGCTGTGTTAACAGTATAATACCATACCAACAATTGGCAACTGATATTGAATGCACAGGAACAAATTCTTTGGAAGTTAAGTTATTGTCCTCGTTATATGAGGATGTGTCAAGCGGCAAGAGTCTCTCCAGTCAAACGTTTTAGAGCGTTCTACGCCTTTGCTCTGTGTGCGTGTGCATTTGGAGACTTGGAATTAATAATGTCCTCTTAATTTTACGGTATATTTTACCTTCTCTGATTTGTAATAGTCGAAGGTGATATCAGAAGAGCTAGCCAATGATCTATGTTATCATTGGTTAACTAATGATTTCATAAATCATTGGTTAATTGATAACAGACACAGTGAAGATCGCTAAAGTGCCCTGACACTGGCCATAAAATTATGAATCTTGTAATATCAAGTGGAGGCATTACTGAATAAGTTAATTGCATCTGCAATGTCAGAGGTGTCGTCTCACACCTCGTAACAGGTCGAAGACTGCGACTTGTGAGAGTACCGCACACATGAATTTCTTATTTTGCATGGTTCCCCGTAATGTACTTTTATTTTTAGTAATTGGAAATGATTATATTTTATATCCTGATTTCGAAATTATTATATTTTTATCAGGTCTAAAGCTTTAAAATGGATTCTTATACATATATATATATAGAGAGAGAGAGAGATCTATATCTATATATACAGGGTCCCGGACCCATTTTGATGTTTAATTGCTCATAAAATAATGAAAATATAAACAAACTTATGGCATTTATTGATGGAATAACTTATATATTTTCCTTTCCAGGTTTGAATATCTTTACTTTTGTAAATATCGTCTGCGCGTGTGATTAATTTCAGAGAATTTCATTTTCCAGTCTAAATACTTTTACTATTTATATATTTAGAAATATATTTAGAAAAGTACTAAGTACTTTTCTAAATATCGTCTGCTTATTAATTGCATTTTTCTCTCTTTTCTTTTTGGCATCTTTCTGGCATTGTTAATCGCCATAATGTGCGTATATGGGGATCTGAAAACCCCAATGAATACCGTGAGGCACAAAGGGATTCCCCAAAGTTTAATGTGTGGTGTGGACTAATGCACGACCGAGTCATTGGACCTTTCTTTTTTACAGGAAAAACGGTCTCATCAGTCGTATACTTAGACATGTTGGAAAACTTCGTATTTCCACAACTAGAAGAGCTTCAGCCACGTGTCTTTTTGCAACAAGATGGTGCACCATCTCATTGGGGTACCATCGTTCGTAGTTCTTTGAATGACCATTTTACAGGAAGATGGATTGGGCGAGGAGGTTCAATTCCTTGGCCACCCAGATTACCTGATATAACGCCGCTGGACTTTTTCCTTTGGGGATTTGTAAAGGACAACGTTTACAGGAGGAGAGTGTCGAACATTGATGACCTAAAAGCCAGAATTACAACCGCAATAGCCTCTGTGGATGCCGACGTGCTTGCCGGTACCTGGCGGGAAATTGAATATCGACTTGATATTCTCCGTGCGACGAAGGGGGCACACGTGGAAGTTCATTGACAAGGGTCATGAAACTTTTTGAGTCTATCTAACCATTTATGTTATTAATTTTAATCTATCTTTATTATTTTATGAGTTATTAAACATCAAAATGGATCCGAGACTTTATAAACATATATATATATATATGCATATGTGTAAATTTATAAGAAAGTGCTTAGTGCGTACTAATCTAATTTACGGTACTTAATTTCTGCTTAAAAGGTTCGAAATTTTTATGTTTCCAACAAAGATAAGGATTTTGACTTTTTCACTAATTCTGTTTCTGTTACGAACATGTCGAGATAATTTTTCAATGTTGGTAAATTTCCATTATTTAATATCTATATATTTATATATATGTTTTTAATTTTAAAATTAAGCGTTCCGGTCAAAGAGTGCAGATAAATGTAATAATATGTTCATGATGAAAAAGATCTAAGTTAATATACATGACTAAAAATATTGAACAAAGAACTTTAAAAAAAAAAGGAAAGCTTGTTAAATGGTAATCAAAAGAAATTAACATTTAGTTCCTAAACACGGAACTGTCATATAAAAATTCATTAATAAAATTCCTGCCCGTAGAACTAGTAAATTCTTAAAACGAAGGAAATGCTTAGAGCAAAATTCTTTTCATCTCAAAAGTGGAAGTGGAGAGGGGAAAAAAGCACTTGTAGAATGTTCTTAGAAATAATGCTGCTATTATTCTTTTGGGCAAAGCTACATTTAAACTCTAATTAAACTTATTTTGGGGTCTAGAGATTGACAAATATTAGCCCTATGAAATACCCAACTTTTTATCCCCTTTACTCCCTATCAGCGTTTGTTGTTGAAAAATAAGTTTTAGCTTGAAATCAAGCTGGACAGCTCGTCAGGCTGAATTTTAATTAAAAGATAGGGAAATTCGAAAAGACGCCAATTAACGTACTTTCACGTCAAATTCTCGTCTTTCCTCCTAAGTTTAATTACTCACTTTGTTTTTCTTACCCTTCATCAAGAACAGAAACTGGATTGTGTTCTTAAGTAAATATCGAAGTAGCGAGAAGTAATTTTTGAGTTGGCTCTGACCAAGATGAAATAAAATCTTATATATATATGTATGTATGTGAGTGTGTGTGCAAAGACATCAGAACGAGAAATATGTGAGTGATTAAAATTTTCTGAGCAATTTGTTTTCGTGCTTTCTACTTCTCAGAAGTATATTTTGCTCTGATACCCAACAGAAACGGTGACGTATTTCTGTAGGAAATCGTATTAGCAAATGTTGCCTTTTCTAAGATTGGAAGAAACAAATATGATATGCAAAATTTCTTTGACTACTTCGTACCGAAATATGTAGTGAAATTACTCTGAAACCTCATTCAAGTATTTTTTCAGTGAATAAGATAAACACAATTTTGTAATTTCGGTAGTCCAAATTCATGATCTTTTTGCTTATTTGAGAGATGTGTCTTCTTTATTGCATTTATTCAGCTGTGATAAAAGGGCCATATGTAGTATTATCACTGACGCAATATTAATTCGAATTCCTGAAATCAGGGCAATTTTTTTTTTTTTTTTTTTTGCTATGTCATGAATAAATAATACACAATATTATATCAATTAGCTCACTTCAGATGTATTTTGCTCTTTCTTGGGATCTTGAAGTAGGAATGATTTTTCAAACTAAATACAGGAAATGTCATTTTCGCATGCTTTCAATGTGTATGTTTTCTTATAGTATTAGAGACTCACTAGTGGCCGAATGGTTAGGACTTCTGAATACTTGACCTGAGTTCGAGGCAGAGGCAAGACTGCATAATTGGTTTTCATTGTTTTCTTTCTGCTTAATGTGAATACTATTCAGTTTCCATAAAAACATTCTAGTCATCCCTCCCGTTATTCAAAAAGCCCTCGTGTTCATTATCAGTTTCAAATAACCTAGCCTAATTTGAAAATACGAGGAGATGTCTGAAACAGCAGCTTCTTCCATTTCAAAACTGAGTATTTTTGAGGTTGTAGAAAGTCGTTGAAATCAATATAATTAAAGATAAGGGAAGTAATATCTATATACATGAATATTAGATGTAAATTATATATATATATATATATATATATATATATAAAGATTTACTTGGAAAATTATGTCTCATTGAATCGTATCTGCCATCGTCCGAAATGTTAATATCAACGACAGACCGTTTCTGAAATCTTATATGCAAAATATTCCTTTCTTCTCTTAAGCCTATCTCTGTAATAATTCCGTGCTTTACAAAATCTCTAGCAATATTTGTTTGAAAGTTCTGTGCGGCTCGGTAGAACTGGAGAGGGTACGAAAGGAAATTATGTGCATAAAGTACTTCAAGAGCTGTGCCTACGTCCCAGTAGTTGTAGGCTCATAAATATTGTTCGCATTTTGTCTCTTTCTCCTTAAAGTTCCGAGAGCTTCGACTTTAGCATAATTTATGCACACTTGCTTCAACACCACATGAAGTTTCATTCGCAAAGAAAAGACCAAAGTATCCCTTTTTCCGGTTCCCTTCTTTCGAATTAAGGTCTTAAGGGATCTCCAAATGGCATTTGAGAATAGAGAAATGCACTAATCACGGGAAATCTTCAGCTGTCGTCTTTTCTTCGACGTAACTTGAACTGGTATTTTTTTCCTCTCGCCTACCATGGTTGTCTTGCTGACTTAGAGCGCTGGTGACAGGTTCGAGATTAATGTTTTCAATTCTAAATCCTTAAGTTGTAGCTTCTTGTTTCTTTTATCAGTTCTTTAAGTTTTGGTTTTATTTCTCACAAAGGAAAATGCAAATTTTTCAATAAACAAAGAAGGCAAATAAAAAAGTATTGACAAACATAAGATGTGGTAGTATCTTTTTAATTGTAAATGAGAATGACAAAATTATTTCGTAATTCCATCTGAAGTGGAATTAAGGAAGCAGAATATAGTTAATTTCGTTTTGAAATTAACTGAAGAGAAAAAAGATAAATTGTGCAGTTAAAACCAAAGGGGTGTGGAGGAGGTGTTAAAGATAGCTTTCTTATATATAGGCAGAATTGGTTATCACCTTTATAAAATTTTTTCTCGTTCTGTAAGTTTTTTTTTTTTTTTTCCATCCCCTTTTTTCACTCTCCAACTTTGTCAACTTTGTCTTTAATCAAGTAGCCCTAGTGTTCTGTACCATATTCAAGTAATTCGTTGTATCTTAATAAGAACTATCTTCAGTTAGCGAAAGCATGACGCATGTAAGTAGCATAAAAGAGATAATTTTTTCTCGTTTCATTTAAAAACAGTGTACTTAAATTTGAAGTTTACATTATTTTGCAGTTCTGTTATTTAAAATATATACATTCGTTATTTTAAAAACTAAAATCTAAGTACATAATATAGTCAGCTTCTCTTTTTCTCTTACTGCTTATAGCATATTTAAACTAGTTAACTTTTTATAAAATTTAGCCGTAATTTTTCATAGCTAATATTAAACCGATGTTAAATTTTAAGCACAATATTAAGGTATTATCAAAGTAATTTAATGTGTATTTGAACATTTACATAGTTTTTCGTGTGACCTTAAGGTAATAGGGCATTTTACAATTTTTCGTTGCATATAATATGTGACATGAGTTTCTTGGTGACTTAAACCATTCAAATAATTTATTTCACAAATTATTAATGAAAAAGTTTTTCCATTTTTCAAACAAAATAAAAATAAAGTACGCATCAGAAAAGTAAAGAAAATTTTGTAAATACTTCCGAAAATCAAAAGCAGAAATATTGAATAAGCAAAGTTAACAAATAGCTACTTAAGAAATAATGTCACATTATTATGGATTAGTATAGAAATAGTTTTACGGTGTCCAGTACTTTCACAGGTGTGCTTCAGATCTCGACTGGCTAATTAAATTTTATTTGAAATTGCCTTGTTTCAAATTTAGATTTCTTTTGTACAATAGGACAAGTTCATTGCTGTAAGCTTCATAGTAAACTTTACTATTATTTTTCTTTCACATTAGGAAATAAATTGTTTTCATATAGCAGCTGAAATTAATGATCCGTACAACCTTTTCGGCGCGTTTTTGATAATCTACATTAAGAATCCAACAGAACTAATATTTATGAATATTGCTTGGCAAGTATCGATAAGTCATTCTTACATTGGAGCATAAAAACAAACTCTCAACGGAAGTTCCCTTAATTTTTCGCTTTGAAGTTAATTTAGAATTCTATTGTATTTTCTCTTTTAGCGAAAACAAGTTTAAAGCCTAAATTTTGACTCGTGAATCAGTATAGCTAAAATGCCTAACGTTTCGTGTCGTCTCCTCAATTTTAACAAAGTATTGAATTTTTCATCCACTTTCGCTTGACTATGGATTGTAAATGAACTTTAAAAGGAAGTGAATAAAAGCGTTGCTTCCTTTTAAATGAGTTGATCTCCCAAGGCAGCTTATACAATGTTGCATAATTGATTGGATTGTAGCATTTATTTTGAAATTTTGCATTAAAGTCTGTTTTCTTGAAGCAGCTCAAGAGTTCTTTCGCATCTAATGCCACTCAGAAACTGTTACCTGCCTAATACCTTCGTTAGGGCAACTTCACATGTTCTGAATGGTCCACGTAAAGTGATTTCTCATGAATAAGAGGTTTGTAATTTTAGTTTAAATGACTTTAAGAGAATGAATTTAGGTTTGCTTTTATTTTTCAGGAGTATTATGGTTGAATTTGGTATATTACATAAGGTTTTCTTTTCTGTAGCTTTCTTGTAGCGCTTTTTTTTATAAATGAAAACAGATTCTCAACTGTTTTTTTTTGGGGGGGTATGGGTATGTATTCGCGATTTTGAGACTGCTGAGAATATATCTTAATCTAGCTCATGTGAAAGAAGGCTATATTTCTTTCTTTTTCTTCTTCTTCTCCCCCTCGCTATTCAAGGAGTTTTGTATTATTAAGTATCAAACAATTTTTGCCATGAAGAGCAGTTTTCCGATCTGTAGAGGGCCCACCAGCGGCCGAGCGGTAAAGACGCTGAACACTGGTAGTTCGGTCCGAGGTTCGAATTCCGCGAACAGGCTGGCTGCATGGGCGTTTTCGTGGTTTTTCCCATGTGTATACGAGTCAGTTCCCTTAGAAATTAGTTTGGAGTGGATTGGATTATTTAATTATGGCAAAGCACACGAGGGCTTATGTAATATGGAATGATCTCGAATTTGGGAGAACAGAGGAATTTAGGGGGGAAAACACCAAATTTACAATGTTAATTTTGAGGTCGCCAACTATTTTTTAAAGCAGCCATCGTATTTTGTTATAGCTTACATATTCCCCCCTTCAAAAGGGGGGTTGGGTGAACAGGTTGGAAGGAAAAGCATTAGAGCAGCAAGTTCAAAATTTGTTGTGTACATCCCCTTGGCCAAGCAGATGAGGAGAGGAAAACCTCTACCACCACATTTTGAAAGATCTGGATTTTATACCAGACTTGCATTCAGAAACGAATGTTTTTATTTCTTTTCTCGACACTAGGTTGTAGAGTCATTGGGTTATTTCGAACCAAGAAAGATGAAAAGTTAGCAATCGCCTTCCCCGGGAATCGAACCACGGACCTCTGAAATACCGGCTCAGTGTGCTGACCACTACACCACGAAGGCACGTTAGCGAAGTGGGAGGAATACCTTATATACTCCCCTTTTTATAGGGCGACTAGGGTTTTTAGAGGACCCATTCGCCAAATCCTGGGTGTGGAGAATCCTCATCCACAACCCTTTTAGTTCGGGCGCCACTTGTAGATTCATTAGGTTATTTCGAAGCAAGAGAGATGAAAAATTAGCAATCGCCTTCGCCGGGATTCGAACCGCGGACCTCTGAAATACCGGCTCAGTGTGCTGACCACTATACGACGAAGACACGTTAGGGAAGGGGGAGAAATACCTTATAAGGTTTCACACTATGTGTATTACTCCTTACATCTCTCGTTAGGAAGGATACAAGAAGTGATAGCACTCGCCCACTGTCCCCCTAGGTATACTCTTAACACCCCCTAAAATTTTTTTTTTCATTTGTTAAGAGATTCAACTCTTTGGTCATTTCTATTTTCTTTACCAGTCATAAATCCGGTACTTTTAACTTCTGGCTGTAAACTTGGCTGGGTTGATAAGGCAGGAATAAGACGTTGACAAAACAATTTTCGGCGAATCACGATCTTTATTTTTAGGCTCATCAAAAATTATTCCTTTGGGAGACAAATTTCTTTTCAATCATAGTTGAATAGAAATAATTTTTATACACACAGATAAAAAGCAACAACGTCATTTCAGGCAGGGAAGCATAAGTCAGGAAAATGGGAAGCGCAGTCCTCGTGACTCAGTATTTATACTTCGTATGTGCAAAGAGTATTCTAATCTGTGGTTGGTCAATATTAAAGTTTACCTTTTTCAAGCATTGTTATGTAATTTGGAATAATCTCGAATTTAGGAGAACAGATGAATTTAGAAGGGAGAGCACCAAATTTAGAATGTTAATTTTGAGGTCGCCAATTATTTTTTAAAGCAGTCATCGTATTTTGTTATATCTTACATATATTATTTATAGAGCTTATAAATATTTCACATCGCAATTATTTTAGACACGTCAGTTCTTACGAATTTCATATCAAGAAAGTGTAAAAAAGTAGGTTCAGGGGAAATGTGTTCATCAGGTTATTAGCCACTGCTAAGATATGTAGTTAGAAGTCTTCCTATAATCAAAAGAAATGTTTTGGAAGTCTAGTTCTATTTTATGAAATAGTTATATTATCTGTATTTAATTTAAATAAATGAAAATATTTTTCAGAAAATAAAGCATGTCTAATGCTTTATTAATTTTGTTTTAAAACACAATATTTCTACACGGAAATGAAAGTTTCAATTATGTGCTGGAGTCTTTACCTTAGGCTTTTTATTAAAATATTGATGCATGCATTGAACTAAAACAGAACAACCTGAAAAATTTTAACTTGAAACAGTACAGAAAATTTCATCAGATATAATTTGAAATGCAGGTTTTCTGCTGCAGACATCTGCTAATATAACTGCTTTAGCATTGAAATGTGCCGTAATGCTTTCCTAAATCTACTTCGCCTTTCTCATTCGTATTTTAAGTCTTATATTAAAAACTGAATTATTACTCTAGCATTTTATTTCGATTTTCTGAACCACATCAATGATATTAAAATAATGACATCTGGAATGAGGCTTCACTTTAGCGAAGAGAAAGAAATCTTCACATGATAAATCTATTAAATAAGGGGATAGTTGCGAATTGTAATATTTTTCTTTGCTTGTAACTATTTGACGAGAATGGAATAGAGTGACAGCACATTTTCGTGCAATAGAAATCAGGCTTTTATTTGTTTCAGCTTTTTGAGGCTTAACTCGCTGAATTCACTTTAGAAATCTGTCAGTTACCTCTCTAAAATATCGGTGTTAGTGTGTTGGTGTATTTAATTACGGCAAAGCACACGAGGGCTATCTGCCTAAGGGGAGGGATGCCTTCGTGGAGGACTTTCTAAGGGAAACTGGCTCGTATACACGTTACACATGGGGAAAACCATGAAAACGCCCATGCAGCCAGCCCGTTCGCGGGATTCGAACCTCGGACCGAACTACCAGTGTTCAGCGACTTTACCGCTCGGCCGCTGGTGGGCCCTCTAAAATATCGAGTTCAATGCTTGTGATTTCGATATTTTAAAATCCTTGAAAACAAACACCTTATGAATTATCCCAAGCCCAGCAGACAGACAAGGTTATGCTTTTCCAAGGTCAAAACTTTCTCTTTCCAACGCTCGATTTTCGAGACAGTGATGTACTTTATCTACCTGCTCAGTAACGTCAGTCTATACACTGAAGTGAGAGAAGCCTTGCATTGGAGCAGCACGTTGACATCATCACGCAGGTTGACTTTGGTCAAGAAGATCAAACCTTGTAGTGTAGTAACTTTGAATTGTCCTTTTCGAATTAAAAGTGGCCACTAGTGCTTCTTTCACGGAATATTTCTGATATTTAAGTTTGTGTTGCCTTAATGAACCATCCCCAACCCAAGCAGTTGCCCATGAAGATCCAGTGATGTCTTGGGGTACGGCTTCATTATTCGACGACCACGCAGTGGGGTCATCACTGGACTCAAGCCGCCTTTCCTTACCAGAAATATTTCTATTAATTATCGGATCAAAGACTGAATGAGCCAAGCCCCAAATCTCAGGCGACTATGGAATTGCGGAAATCTCGATAGGAAATAAGAGCTTTTCCACTGACTTGCTTGCCGCACGTAAAGCGGAATTTGTCCTCCTAGCCTGCGAAGTTTGAGGCTTGCAATCTGCATAAATTAAAATTGATTAGTAAAGTGCTGTATTACGACTTAGTATAATAACATAACTTTGTTATGTTTTCCTGTTCTTCTTTATTATTAAGTAAACCGTTCTTATGTTTTACCTGTAATATATTTTCTTTTTCTTTTCTTATTTAAAATGGAAGTATAGTGAATGCATATTGAGGTATTCTGAATGTTCTTTAAAGTACCTCTAATTGCATTATGAGTTTCCTACAAGCTTCATAATAAAGCATTATGTTCGAAACTACTTAAATTTATGTGTCTTCAGTTAAAATGCGATACTTTTAGTTCACCGATAAATAAGTTGCTAATGAAGATATATTGTTAAAAATTATTCAGTCAGAGAAAACAAAATTCTTAATTTGTTGTGCTAGCTAAAAATCCTCCGCAAATTAAAAATAAGAATCAATTTAATTGTGTCAGTTTTAAGTGCTATAAATGCTAGATCCAAATAATTAATGCTGTTTGATTCGTCTTCATGCAGATATTCGACGTTTTATTTCTGTTGAAGTAATGATTAAATTATGTCATTTTATACGGTATTAATTTACTGAAGTTAAATTACTTCTCGGTCTGTAAATAGCATCTTAATGATAAAATTATTGTGATATCTACAGCTGCTGAAGTAGTTCGTGTATGAAACAGTTGGAGAAATATCTAGAAAACCGCACATGGAATAATAAACTAATGCTATACGTTGGCTAGCTAATGCTGTAATAGCACTAAACGTTGGATGATTATTACTATGATGACTTCCCTGAGCCCTCGTATCCTTTCACGTTGCGCGTTTCTAGTTAGCAGATTAAAATTTGAGTATTTTCCTCTTTCGCCATTCACCTTTCCAGAAAATCCTTCTGCTTCGGATCTAATTGTTCCCGAAAATTCTCGAAATGGCACCATTACGGAAAATCATTCCCTGTGAGTGAAATAAGAGCTCCTAAGAGAAACAAAAGCTTATGCTATGGTCTAAGTCGCCAGGAAATTGTCGATAACTTTTGTGTGATCGTTCTTTCTTGTTATTTTTCAGTCTTTAATTACTGCATTGCGTTGAAAGTCGTTCCTCTGCCAGTTACATTTCTAACTTCATATGTTGAAGGAGGATTTATCTGTTTTCTATAGCTCATCATTTTTCTTCGCAATCAATGTACTCGTAGAGTTTCAAGTGAGTAACAAGTGAGTTACGAAAATTGGACTTGGGTACTAGACTGTGTAAAGTGACAGTCTTTCAAAGCCCTTTCGGTTTACCTAAATAACTTTTTTCCTATCCAAACTTCTGAAACCGAGCACTATCTCAATTTTGTGTTATGCCTCATGATTTTTTTGACGAGGAGTGACTTGCAATCGCTCCAAATTACAGCGGAGATTGGGAGAGCGCTGACAAGGGGCTTAGCACTTCTAGGATGGAATAAACAAAAGCCTTGGGTAGGATCCGGTGACGTGTCCCAACGTGAAATTCCCTACTTGATTATCTCTTACTAGAACTTGACATAGGATATTGAGGTGTGGATTTTCTCGCGGTTGCTATAGCAACTGGGGTACTCGTCTTACACCTTTTCATGGGGCACACTTTGTGGGGGATCAACGAGATCTCGCTTGGGATGGGGGGGGGAAGAGGAAAAACATAAATCGAAGGAGGTGGAGAAATAAAAATGAATATCTATCTATCTATCTATTTATATATATATATATATGTAATGTGTATATCTGTGTCTCTATGTAAGTCATGGAATGAAAAGACGAAGAAAGGAATTTAGGATACAAGATAATTCAAGTGTGGAGAATTCTTGGATTGTAAAACGAACAAATGCACACGAATTTCGATCTTTCATCGTCTGTTCTAATATCTTATTATGTTTTCAACTGTCGTTTTATAAGGTCTGTGGTTTGACCTTGTATTTATTCTTTCCTCTTATAAACTTTCTGGTTATTGGAAAATGCACGCTTTCGTGAAGAATTTTCTAGGTAAAATAGTCTCATATTTATAACACACACAAAAAAGGAAAACCACGAAAATGCTTACACACGTTTGTAAACTGTAGGCATCGTTTTATCCCTTTGTTAAATTCGCCTCTAATTTCCAAACTCTTGTTCGTTTTATTTGCTAGTTTATTTATTCAAGGCAAAACACATGTTACTCACTGAACATCGTACGTTAATCTGAATGACCTTTAAACTCGATGAACAATATTTCTGCGACAAGGCGAGCTTTTTGATTGTACGCAACTTATTTTAGATTTAAAGACAATATCCTTAAATTGAAAAACTTTAAGAAAATTTTATCTTAAACGCTATGTAAAAAAGTTTTTGAAGAATCATCGCTTGGCTTAGATACTCCTAGAACATCAAATGGTGAAAGAAAAAAAAATAATGTGCGGCAGCTTGTGCCGCATAAATTTATTCGCTCTTTTATGCAATTTCTGCAATGTTTTCTAATGCTTATATTTTCGTAAATTTAAACTTTATTTTTATTTGTTGAAGATATTTTCTTGTTTATTCACAGCTGTTTCTATTTTCTGTTTTCCTAAGAAGTGAAACATTTAATTAAACTCTGATACTTTGTTTTCATAAGATAAAATACGAGCCCTTTGTTAAAATTTTCATAGCTCACTGTGGTTAACACAGCCAGCCTGTTCATCCAGTTTGGAATTGGGAATGAATTACAAGGTTGATCATCCCATACATTGGTCTTATCGACTTGAATACAATAAGCCTAAGTAAACAGGAATGTATCTTTCTTAAATAACAAGCGCATTTCTAAATAATAATCTTAAAATTTTATTTTGATGCCTGTTTGAAGCTCATTTTAAAAGATTTATTAATTAAATTATTATTAACTAACTTTGCAGCAATTGCGCAAGTAGTAGTAACTTGTTTTCGCACTAAATGAATTTAAGATCATATAACATTTTATATATTTACATTGCATATAACAAAGGGCATAACATATATATATATATAGAGAGAGAGAGAGATATGTAATCTCGAGACTAAGTATTTCTAAAGTATGCAATAGGGCTTGAAAAAATATTTAAATAGGGTACTTAAATATTTTTACTTCAAATAAGTATTAGAACAGACTGACTATCAACTTCTTTTAGACTATCAGTGTCTATTCTATTCAAAAAGTCATAACATCCTGGGGTCCGCTACTCAACTTTTAAAATATGATTAAGGAAGTTTTTTACGATTCACATTATAATAGTATATTGCTTATCAGTACAAAAACTGAGCAGTAAAATTTAAGCTTTTTAATAATATAGTACGTAAACATCAATAATAAAATATTTATAACCACTCCTTTACTAATAGTTTGTACAAATATTTACACCATTAATATAATTAATGAAAACCAATAAAAATAAAATAGGATTTGCATTAGTGAATTATATTTAGGAATAAGAGTTCCATTTTTCTGAAATTATTACGTGTAGAATCAAAAATTTTACCAATAATGCAATTTTCAGTACTATTAAATTTCATCCTCCTGAATTTTCAGAAATCTAGTTTGTGTTATTTTATTCATAAGAACAAATAAATGTTTACCTGAGATTAGAAAGTTAACCAAAAAACTGTGTTCCGCAATATATATGTAATTTGAAACACGGTCCTTAAACAATTGTAGTTTTCGTATTCATATAACATTTATTTGTATTCATAGAACATAGTATTCGAAATACAAACCTGAATATTTAAAATACAAATCCATTGATGTACCAAGCATGTGTCTTTCTACACCCATGCCCTTTGAAGAAAGATACATTTCATTTGTAGTTTATTTTTCAACAATCCATTTTCATAGTACGAAGTTGTATTCATTCAAAGAATTCAATTTTTCTATAATTTACTCTCTATAAAAAAAGAATTTAGGACGGTTAAATGTTTAATCCGCGCTTACATTTATCCACAAATCCGAGGGACAGATTCTTGCCTTTATCCAATGCCTCCTCCTCACCCCCCTTCTTCGTAATTTACCATGGAGGTAGGAAAGGAAGGAGGGGCCAGTCGGCACTAGAAGTGAAGGACTACTTTGAAGCTTGGGTCACCAGATGGGGTGTTCTTTGTTTACATTCAGAAGCTCACTTGACACGGTTCTGATAGTATTTCGACACACGACAGTTCCATACAAATCGAAAAAGGGACTCGCATGAAAGAAACATTCATAGTGAGATGGATAATAGCAATTCACATCTTGGTTATTTTTCGATAACTAACAACAGCGTGATTTTGATTATGAATTTGTTTTATAAAATTCTAAGCTGTTGAACTACAAAAATATAGATTTTAAGAAAAATGTTATGCTTAAAGAATTAAAAAAAACCTTACGGTACATTTAAAATTGTATACGTCTTTCGATACCCTTGATAGAGTATTCGCTACTTTTATTTTATTTTCCAAACGCCAAAATGTTTTACATCCATATATTATTGTTGCATATTATTGCAAAAAGCATGTATCTGCCTTTGACAAAATACATAAATATTCATTAAATTATTTATAAATGTATTTGAAATGAAGAATTTATTCACTTATAAACAACTGTGAAAGTACTATGAAGAAATCTAATTATTAAATGTATCTAATCTATTATAATGATTATAAATGTTATCTAAATATACAATAACCTTAATATTGAATTGTAAACATAAATTGAAATCCTGTTGACAAATACGTTATAAAACTATTTAAGCAAGAATTGTTCGTATTGGAAAGCAATCTGTTAAATGGTATTGTAAAGCAAATGGTATGAGATGCGCACTTAAGAAAGTAATAAAGAGTTTTGGAATATGTATTGTTGAAATGAAGGGTAAAAAAAATCTGATAAGTATAATTAAAAGAATTATTCCCCTTACATTTTATAATAACTCAGTTACAAGTTTTAAAGAATACTTAAAAAAAAAAAAAATTATTTTATTCCCTTTCAGAAATGTTCAGGGAAAGTCGTCAAGTACTATTTAAAGTATTTCGCTAATTCCTAATAATTCTCTAATTTAAAATGAACTGAATAGATCATTAATTATAAATTGACTTACATTTTTTGATTTAAAAGATGCCTCAGAAGCCAAAAAAATCATGTCATATTTAAGAAAGTATTTTAGGAAGAAGCTCTATAAATAGAAAAGAAATAATGCATAATTTTAATATTAATAATACAATAAACTTTGATCTTAATTTTTGTACCTTAACCGAATAAAATCGAATTACCTTAATTTTTTTTTCTAATGTAATTAACGAAAACTTGTGAAAATATTTCATTCAAATTAAACCATTCGAGAGAAAACTGTCCTGTGAAAAGTATAGCATTTAATCCCATTGAACTCAATGGTAAATGACCCAATGTTTTGGTCACCACGTAGGGATCGCCGGTGCTTCAGAGCAGGGTACGGGAGGAACTTGTTTAGGGCAACTCCATCTTACTTCCTACCTCCATGTAATTTACGACTGGATCTCAGCTAAGCAGTTTTCCGCACACAGTTGCAGACCTGAGGGCGGTGAAGCACCACAGTATAAATACTGCTCAGCTGCGGTCCATCGTCTCTGTAACAAGTACGGCGGAGGCACCGCAACGTTGAATGTGTGAGAAGCACGCTACCTTGATATGTCTGGACTTCTAGTGTTTGTACGGTTTCATGCCGGCAGTTATAAACAATTGCTCCTGTGGCGTTGTGTTCAGCTTCACAGGAAGCGCAGATTTCCAACACTGTTAAAATTCTTTAACAACTGACTTTAAGAATTTTAATTCAACCTTTCTGCCAAATATTTACACCAATGCTTTTAAGATTTTGCTAAGCTCATTATTTTAATTTTAGGAGCAATATCAACTCTAAAATTAATGCTTCTCTTCAAAAATTTTAAAATTTGATGAGATTAATATCTCGCATATTTCTTTTCATATATACAACAAACTGTTCAAAAAATCTAATAAAAAACTACTGATTCAAAGAAAAGGAAGAAACTATAATACTAAATTTGATGCTCACTATTGAAGCTCCTGCTAAATCATTATAGACATTGTTCACAGGTTACTGTGGTAAAGAATAATCAAAAGAATAATTGCTTCATCATTGTAAAGCATGGTTTTATTTAATAACTGAGCATATTTAATATCTCTCACTGTTTCAATTAGAAATACATTAAATTAACGAAGTATTTGCCAATTTATTGGCTTAATGTTTTGGTTCTACTAACTAATTCTGAGTTACATTTTTTAACTTTTCTCTTTGATTAGTAATTCCCAAATTAATTCTTAAAAAGTAAAATTATTTAGCACAAGCATTTAGTTTTAATGCAAAATATAGTAACAATAAAATTTGAATGATGTTCAATCACTTTTTCATTGCGAAATTAAAATGACCTATAGCTGTAGCTATTCTGTGCTTCTCATCGTAAGTGGGGAGTAGCTGAACACATTGTTCGTTTTAATTTAACGAGACATTACAAAAATAGCCTTTTATGTTTCTCCTAATGTGCATGAAAAGCCGTAACATAAATACCATCGTTTCTGTTTTGGTATGAAAGCATTTTACTTTTCGGTTGCATTTTATTAAATTTTTAATTAAGTTTTTCATTTCTTTGAAGTAAATTTATCTTCAGTTTTATTAAAAATTGCGCACTGAGTATTATTTGTGTCGCTTCGATGCTTCCACCAGACATCACCACTAGAATCTTACAATTTATATTTATAGTAAATCTAAAGAAATCTTTAATTTTCTTGCATTAATAGTCTGTTACTCAAATGGCAGCTGTTTAATCTAAATGTATTAGCATGATGAGATCAACATCAGTTGCTTAAATGAACGATTATAATTACTGTGTAGTCAAAAAATGAATTTTCAAAAGTTTTAAAGACCTCCTTTTACGAAATTTTAAGTAATTATTCTTTAACATGAAACGTTATAGCTTTTTAGATGGTTACAAATTATTTTTTTCCATACAATTTATCTTGTGAAATATAAGAAAAATCAGAAATCTTGAAATTCGGAAGGGGGGGGAACTATAATAGACAATAAACAAGGAAGGAAAAAACTAAATACTAAAGTAGTAAGTAGTGCTGTTATGCAAAAATGGCATTTTATAACATTCATATATTTCCATTTTCGCTTATCTAATATTCTATGGCAATAAACAAAAGTGCTTTTGTTCACGCGCTTTTTTTTTACCCCGTACCATGCAGTCCATCCTTCGCATGTGTTAGCGGCAACACCAACGCTTTCGAAGTTGGAAAAGAGTTCCAAAGGAACTGCGGTTAACAGTAAATTTTGTGCTTGCTTGTGCTTACTTTTGCGCTGAAGTTTCTTCTTTTACTTACTATTCATATAACATACAGTTATTTTCAGTTATTAGTTTACTAAGTATTATGTTACTAATACTCTTATTATATATAAGCATTACGTTTTATCTACTTACTAAGGATTTCATTTACTTAATTTAGATGAAAGCCTGACTATGCCTTACATTTTGCTCGCCAGTACACAATAATGCTATTGATATTTTAGCTAAAATAACGGACTGGCCATCCATGAAAACTCCGATAGAACTGACATAGAATTAAAGGCAATCATCACAAGTGCCCTTGTAATAAACTGGTTAGCACATTCAGCTACTATTTCCCTTGAAGATCACAGCTGATGTTTTTCATTGTCATAAAATATTATACAGTGTCCCCCTGAACTAAAATACGGTAGATAATACGTCATCACAAACTTGATTTAACTTACTTTATCTGGCTTTATCTTCTAATCGCCCTTAAAGGGCTGTTGTGAACAATTAAAGGTATTTCTCTCATTTGGCATTGAAATGTAATGGTTAATCCATTCAGTTAGCATTTTGAAGATCCACAGTTTAATTCTTGTAGTGTTGTTTATTCTTGTTTGTTGTAGCAGTGGCCGAATGAGTAAGACTGGTGAACTTTAGTAGTTCGACTGGAATACAAATCTCGCCAAACGGGCTTGGCTGCATGGATTTTTTTTTCTTATACGTAACTTAAGTACGAGCTAGTTGCCTTAGAAAGGCCTCTGCAAAGAATCCCTTCCTTTAAGCAGATAGACCTTGCTTGCTTTGCCGTTAAAATAATAACCTAATCTAACCATCGAATTTTTGCGACCAAAGAGTTGTTTTTTCAGTTCTCAGAAATACCTGATCTGTTCAAATATTGGTCGAAATATCACAAGAATCTTAAATTAATTCTAAAAGCCAGTGCATTGTTTAAGAATTTTTTCTGCTTTTGAAACTGAAGCTACAAAATTTATCTCATGTTTTAAGCTGCTCATACGAGCTTAGAGAACACATTAATGAGCTTAAACTCAGTATATCTTTCTTTGCCGTTTCACTTAAAAGAGTGAAAAATACACAAAATATTCTGTTGCGTTATTTTGTTGTTAAAGAAAGAAAAAGTGGACTATAAAAAAGTTAAACTAGAAGTGGCTTTTAGTGGGAAACTTTAATATATTTAGCTATTCTTTCATGGCCTTTTTACAATTTTTTCATCACAAGCAAAAACAGTGTACGCAGTTTCAGATATTCATTCTGGTTTCTTAAATTTCTAACTTAATGCCTCTTAGACATGTCGGCATCACGGCACTCTATCATAAATCTTTTGATGTTGCTGTCAGAAATATTATTATCAGTAATGCCTTTTTACACTGGAATCACGAGGCTACAGAAATGTATTTCTGAATTAAATTCTCTTCTAAGTATTTAATAAAATATTTCATGAAACTGTTTACTTTTATGGGCTTGTGCGTTCTTGAATTTTTTTAAAGCAAATGTCATTTAAACTTCAGTAATATATCCATAGTCTTCGGAACAATATTCAAAAAATTTTCCCACAAATTGGAATCTTTAATCGTTTTCGAGGAAGGTTCTTTAACGGCTCTAGGTATTTTAGGGCATTTTCCTTCTCATTCAGCCGGAATTGTAATGTATTGTCTTCCGCAATAATGAAAAATATTTTTTTCTGCTCCAGAGTATTATCGTATTTGCGTTTTCTCTTTGAAAATATGTATCCTCTTTCTAGTTACTCAAAATTTACGATTCAATAATTTTATTACCTTCGATTTTTTTCCCGTCACTTGAGCGCCTCCTTTAATGATGCCACCTCAATTAAAGCGCTTTTCTAAATTTAAATGCTCTCTAAAGAACAGGGCTTTTAATATTAATTCCATCAAGTTTTCGATTTTAATCTTCTATTTCTCTCCCTGATAATGAGGCTTTTTCTTTGTGATTTGTCTTGTCCTCTCGCTCCTGTGAAGCATTAAATTGTTTGCATTTAAAGATTTTTATGAAACACCTGGTTTATTAAATTTAATTTAAACCTAGTAATTGTAAAAATTAGTGCATTTGTAATAGCTGAGCTAATGAAATGAAAGGGAAAAAAATGAATTCTTTCGGAACAATCCTGTAATCTTTTATAGCCCCCTTCTAGACCGGATTCTTCAAAACCCTTCCAAATGAAAAGATCTGAGAAGTCATAGACTAAGTTGTGTAAAAGTAATTAAGGAGCGTAAGTAAAATGTAAAGGTAAAATAATTAAAAATAATCTGAATGTCTTGCGGAAAGGAATTACACAAAGTATTTAAAGAAAAAATGTATCTAAGAAACAAACAAAAATGTTCGGCCATAATTTGAACCAAAAAAAAAATGGCTTAAGAGAAATAAATGAGAGTTAAATGTAAGACAGTTATTAGAGTTATTTTGTAATTGTAAGACTAAATAATTCGCTGTCTGCAAACAAAGTAGCAAATACTTTTTTTTTTTTTTTTTTCTTTTTTTGCGTGTGCGTGTGTGTTGGGTTATGGAAGTTATTATGCGTGTTAATTTTTCATAAGAGCTTTTGGCAGTAAATATAAAAGCCATTTTCTTTAGGGCACATTGCCCATTATGTTTAAATTTAGATATATCATTCTGCGGCTTATTGCAGCTCTCTGCTTCTGACAAGAAAAGTCCTTTGTCCCGCGACACCGCGATGCATACCCAATTTTGTAATTTGGAGAGCGTTATCGTGTTAATTAGCCTATAAACTGTTATAAGAACGTGCACAAATACAGGATATCAAATATCTGTTTTAAATAATACAGCTAATATGATTACCTAGAAGTAGCAGATTTTGAATATACGTTATATTTGGTAAATCGAACTCAATTTAAGTGACAGCGACTGTGCACGTTAACCGTTTGTTCTCTAATTTCTCAATGAAGTTCATTTCAGCTGCTCCTATATATATTATCTGTATGTCGTTTCCATAATATTTTGAAAGCTCAAAAAGAAAAATTCGCACAATGAAAGATCTGAACTATAGTAGAACAAAGATCTCCCATTGAAGGGCATCAGAACTTTGGTGACGTGGCGTTGCGTATTGTTATGCAACCGGACGACCTCTTTACATAGTTTGAGAAGACATTTCACCTCTGTTGCATGCCACAAATTAAGAGTTGGAAGATTGTAAAAAAAAATTCTGTAAAGTTACTATGACAGCTCAAGGAAACTGAGATGTTACGATCTATTTGAGTAATTATAACAGGGACGTTCTTAGTAACTTTACAGAGATTATACCTGTAAAGATTGCAGAGCTTTGACATGTAATATTACAGGAAGTAACTCTGTAGGCATAATTTAGTTTTTGCATGTGGATTAAAGGATATATCTGAAAAAATTACAAATGCTTAATCTGATATGTTAGAGGAAAGAATTGTGTGAGCATAATATGTTTTTCGTATGTGAAGTACCAAAGCATGCATCTGTAAAGGTTACAGGCGTTTTGAAATTAATTGCTTGTTAAGCTGTCAGTGAATTTCCTACTCCAGTCTTAATAACAAAAGAATGATTTAAAGAACCATGACTGTTGTGCTTCGTACCATTATACATCGAAACGTAGGGCAGCTATGTAAGAATCAGCAAGCTGATCCATCTCATTAGTAGCCTTGAATTATTTAAAAATATATAAATTTTCTTCTTAATAACAACATGAATTTTAATTGTTTTATAAATATAAAAACACTGGTCGTAATATATGTTAAAAAAATTGTTTCGAATACAACAAGAGTAAAGTGATTTACAAAATATTATAATTTATGAAAGGTGGTTGTCCTTGAAAAATGTTTGAAAAACGAAGCATTAAGGAACAAGAAATAAGTTTATATATGTCATATTAATCAGTTTCAATAACGAATCGTATAATCTGAAACAGGAAGATTAATTAAATTATAATTAGCTCTAGTAATCTCAGCAGTATGTTTTGTATTATTTAGATCAGCGTTCTTAAACCATTTCCAGTGGGTGCAACTTTTATAAATTAAAATATGCTTCAGGCTAACTTACTCTTCTCTTTCACATGAAATTTTTTAGCACATGTTTTAACACATGTTACATTAATAGAAGGAAATTCTTATTCATCTTTAGTAATTTAAGGTTATACAAATTAGGATAATCTTCTATGCATGTAACTAAACGTATGTCTGCATGGAGTTGCATAACTTTTGCACCAGCAGTATTTATTAAACTAAAAATTAAATAAGTGTTGTTCTTCGCATTCACTAGAGGAGCCTGTCGATTCTTGCACAATTGTTCTCTTAAAATACATGCTGATAAGTTTTATGTCTGACATCGTAACATCCATCAAGTCGATTTCAGTCCATTGTTTTTTATTTGACTTAGTGATGAGAATCTTACTTACATAGATATATAGAAGCAAACTCAATTATAATTTTAAGTTCATTATATAGTTCGTTATATTTTGTTTCCTCTGGTAATGAACACCAAAGATTAACCATACCATCTGCATGAAATTTCACTTTAAGTCCATTGTCATCAGATAATTCAATTAACTGTTCTCTCTCTTTTTTTTTTTTTTTTTTTTTTTTTTTTCGTGAGGGCTAACTTGCGGCCGAGCGGTAACGTCGCTGAACACTGGTAGTTCGATCTGAGGTTCGAATCCCGCGAACGGGCTGACTGCATGGGTGTTTTCCTGGGTTTCCCCATGTGTAACGTGTATACGAGCCAGTTTCCCTTAGAAAGTCTTCCACGAAGGCATCCCTCCCCTTAGGCAGATAGCCCTAGTGAGCTTTGCCATAATTAAATACACCACCACTTTTTTTCAGTGACTTTTTGCTATTTTCAAAATCGCAATAGAAAGTATCAAAAACTCATGAAAATTCGTTATATTTACCACTGGAAAATAAATTTCAAATTATGGCCTCAAAATTTGGAAATACGAACATATGTTAATTATAATTCTTTTTCACTAACAATATAATTTTCTACTAACAAAATTCTAAGTTTGGAAGTGGTGAAAAATTTCTCTGTTTTACAAGATTACCCCTCCCCCCAAAAAAAAACAAGTTTTTTTCTAAAACCCTTAATTCCTCCTGGGGATTGAGAACAATCAAATAATTTGTTGACAGAGAGACAGTTTATGTAGTTTTGAGTTAACTGAGCTTTCAGAAAAACATTTCAGCTTACTTAGCCACATACCATCAACAAAAAATTATGTCAAATTCGTTAATTTCATTTGCAAATAACAGGACACTTTTCAAAATTTAGAAACCTGATTTAGACGATCACCGCCTACCAGCGCGGCCGAGCGGTAAAGACACTGAACACTGGTAGTTCGGTCCGAGGTTCGAATCCCGCGAACAGGCTGGCTGCATGGGCGTTTTCGTGGTTTGTAACGTGTATGCGAGTCAGTTCCCTTAGAAATTAGTAGTGCTGATAAGTGTTGGTTTTAAACTAATTTTATGAGTTACAAGACAGTGCTTGTGATAGCAGATTTTCTATTCATTCTATGACCGACAATCTAAACAAAACAAAATAATAATGATAATAAGTACATTAAATAAGTAAATCTATATCGAATACTTTTTACAAATTATATATGTGTAATTGATATCTGATTACATAATCATTTATGATATAAATTATCGCATCTATTAATGAAATAATATCTCATTTTTAGTTTGTATTACGGTTAAGCTATATTCACGAATTTTTTTTTTTTTTTTTTGAAAAATATTCCATTCATTTTCATTTTTCCTGTTCAACAATAACATATGTAGTGTAATAATGTTACACCTGCTCGTAAAATGAACAATATTCTGATGTAGTCCCTTTTGGGATTAATCATAATAAATATGAAATAATAACGTTACGTCTGTCCATAAAATGAAAAATATGAATATTCTAAAGCGATATGTTTTAATTCATATATAACTATTTAGCGCAAAAAATTTTTTATGCATTAGTATTTAAAACATTAGTGTTTAATTTAAATAACCAAATTGCTTCTGATTTTGAATACTTAACTATACGAGCAATTTTAGAGAGCGCTTTAATTGTTGCATACACATGCTGGTCAGATTTGTACGTGCAATAAATAATTTGCATTATTTCAAATGCTTAATGTTGTAGTTGTTTTCGTAAATGGGATGCAAGCTTTGTGGTTTGAACTTTGGCTAGTTGCCGTTAAACATAGGTTTATTTATGTCCGCTAGAGATATAAGATCAGCATTAAAAGAATTCAGTTATAGATTGTGTAAAGCACACAACAAATAACCTACATAAAATTAACTGCACGTCAAACACTGATTAAAGTTGGAACTTACCTCAAGAAGTTACTTTTCTGAAGTTCTGTGAAATAAACCTAATGACTCTTCAGAGCTTCATCCGATGTACTCTGTTAAATAACTGCTAAATAGTGAAGTTTTCCCCATGTATAACATGAATACGAGCCAGTTTCTGTTAGAAAGTCCTCCCCAAATACATCCCTTCCCTTGAGCATATAGCTTTCGAGTGCTTTGTATTAACCTAGAAGTCAATTGTTAAAAAAATGAATTAAGTGGAGAAATTTTTTCTCTCAAATTGCCAGATTACAGCGCTAGAAATTTAGTATTACAAAGCGGTTAAAAATAACTTTTATCTTCAATTACATGAATGTCAGTGTTATTTTAAAGTAAGACGAAAAACCTGTGATAAAAATGCACTCTAATTGTTACCCACACAAGGGGAGGAAAGGGAAAAGTGCCTTAAAAATTAGTTCCTAAAAAAATAGCAGCCTATATTGAAAGCGGCTGTCAAAGGGATGAAATTTTGCAAAGTTCTGACCGAAACTTCTCAGCTATATATAGCTTCAAATTATTGAGCTTCAAGTTTTTTTTTTTTTTTTTTTCTTTTTGTGACACGGAAAGATTATTTTCCCTCAAAGTTGATTAGGGATTATTTCAAGTACTTCTTTTATCTTTAATTTGCACAGTTTAAGCGCGCTGTGGGGACAACGGTTAAACAGAGTATTACTCTCAAAGTTCTTTAATTAATGAATCATCTGATAGAGTGCAACAAGAGTGGAAAAGTCCACGGACGCGTGAAAAAGCTTTAAGATTCTCTCACATGAGGGAAAAAAATAACTCTTCTTTCGAAGGGTAAGGATTTCTTTTGCTACTTTTTTTTTTTTTTTTTTTTTTTTTCCCTCTACTCTTTCTTCCCAATCTTTCTTAATTGCGGGAGCAAGTCTCATCAATGCAAAAAGAGAACGAGTTGCCGTTTCGATTTCATCGTGGACTTCAATTTTCGAAATTCGGATTCTTTTTATTTTTATTGTTTATTTGTTTTCAATTATTTCTCGGAAAACTCCTTTACGTCAGAGTCATCCAGGTTTTTCGAAACTTCTAACGAAAACCCAAAGAGACTGCTTCCCAGACTTTTTTCAAGTGTTAATTGGCCTTTCTTTTTAGTATTTCAGGAAAGGAGGAATAGAATTAATAACAACAATTATTTTTCGGGATGGGAGAGTGTAAAACAAAATATTTGCAGAATCTTAGAAATTCATTCAGTCCCTGAAAGACAGAATATTAAAAGTTTGATTTATCTTTGTATAAATTGAAGAATTAAAATGTGTTTATGAGAGATTTTAGTTTAAATGCATTATTTTCCATGTGCATATAAATAAACTAACTAGTTTATATCCTAAGTATTCTAAATGCACATTTCTTTTACTTGAATGATATGTATAATCTTTAAGTTCAAATAAACATATTATAAATGTACATAATACAGTAGAAGAAAGAATTTAAAAAAAATAAAATAAATCAAAAATAAAAATTGAGGAAAAAAATCGTATCTATTCCTTACAAAAGGAAAAATTAATATATATCGATATATAAAATGTAATGATGGGGAACATTTTAATGCTAATAAAATATCCTCTGTTTTATCTAACTTTAAATTACTGAGATTTGAAAAATCTACATTTTTCTTTAATTTTCGCAGTCTTTTAAATCAAATTTGGTAATCATAATTTATTTTTTATAAAAGATACTTTAAACTAGCCTTTTCACATGCAGGCTTTGAATGCCTTTACACTTCACTTGTAATACAAAAGATACATGCTATTTCATAAGGAAAATTCATTTTTTGTGTATAAGCATTATTCCTGTGTATGAACGCCTTAAGTTCCAGCTGAATTACATTTTTCATTTTTAAAATATTAGACATTTAATTTTGAAATAAATTCTGTCTCACTAATCTCATTACTAATTTTTACTTTTGTAAGTAATGTGTCAACATCTTCTTATGTATATTTTATTATGTAAAAGTTATAGCAGTTAGATAAGTAAATATTTCAGCTGATTGCGCGCCCGCTTTAAAATACACATCCTTTCAGTTATTTTAGTTTTTTTTTGGGGGGGGGGCATACTGTTGTTTCTCCAATTCGATGACGTTCATTATTTGGGGTGTTCAGGAATTTTGATAATTTGTTAGAGCTTATACTGACTCCGTATATAAAATAAGTTTTACTTAATTTTTCGTGAAATTCGTCAAAAGTAGACGTAATTTTCATTACTAAATCAGTAATTATCTTTACTTACGCTACGCATCAACGTAAAGGATCACTCTGACCGTAAAACATCGATGTCATTATATAAATAGTAATGTGTATTGTACGCTAGTATGTACTTCTGCAGTATACCACCTCTCTTTGTGTCACATGCATATTAAATTATGGGGTTCTTGTATTTTAGTCTAGATCCTCAAGGAACGATACAATTGTAAAATAATACTGTTCAAGGCCAATAGAAAAGGTACCTTTTCTTCAGAACAATACATAAGCAATGAAACACCAATCTAAATCGTGCATGAGTATCTATATTTATAATCGGTACACGTACCTATAGTTACACGTATCTATATTTATATCATAAATTATAGAGTTGTAATCTAAAGTGTACCATAAAGTGCACTAAAGTGTATCATAAAGGGCACTAAAGTGTATCATAAAGTGCACTAAAGTGTATCATAAAGTGCACTAAAGTGTATCATAAATTATAGAGTTATAATCTAAAGTTGCAATAAAGATTTTTTATAATCTAAAGTTTAATAATCATAAATTATAGAGTGTTTATAGAGTATTTGGAATATTTGTATCTATATTTATGGTACACGAATCTATATTTATGATCGGAATCTCTGCTGGAAGACAGAAAGTACGTCAGGATAGTTGTGCATGGAGTTGCTTTCTTATTTTGCCATGTTATGATTAATTCTCGCATGAAACGTTTTGTTACTTACAAGTAGTTAATTTCCCACTTGTTTTCGATTCACTCTAAAATACCGACAATTGAAACTACCGATATGTAGAGCGCAGCTGTATTCAAGTTGTCCAGTCCTTGCATTTGTATGATTTTTCACAAACGCCTGCTATTATTTATCCACCATGAAGTCATAAAAAGTAACATGCATCCAAAAGTGCTTGGTATTTTACAATGTTTCTTTCAGTCTTTTCATGTCTGGAAGGATGCACATTTTCGTACATGTAGGATGAATATACATTTATAGTTAGTCGCATTGAAAGCATTATCGAAATTTTGTAGAAGTTAGCATACTTGTTAATTTAGTAATACTACTGAAATAGATTACCAAATGCTAATTTATGAATTTGCCGTCAAATATTCTCATGCACTTACACACGCAAATAAATAATAATTCCCCATGCTTATTAAATTTTCAGGATATATGCTTAAAGAGTTCTTTTCGAGTAGTAATCTTTGGATCATAACCATTTATTTTCTATACACTGAAATGCTTAGCAACTGCAATTCTATATTGTCAAAACAATGAAGGAATGTAGGATACGAAGTGCAGTCGGGTTTAACGATAAATTTTGATCCGCACGTCAGCTTCTGTTTCGGAGCTCAGATAAAACGAAATCCTGCTTTGTGTGTTGCGTCTAACATTAAAAGCAGTTCGTTCTACTCATAAACCCAGAAAAGTAATTACTGATACAACATTGTTTACTTGATGCTGCATATTAGCAGTTGTGTCTGATCTTTAATACATGCTCTTCTATTAGAGCGAAGTTGTCTGTTTATAGAATCTCTAATACTAAGTCGTGAAAGATAGAGTTTATAGTTTGATTGATACTTTGTATGATTAAGTCTAAGTTTGGTCAATGAAGACCTTATGATCACGATTTCTGTATCTTAGTTAATTAGGTAACCTACCTAAATTTCTCAGTGTCTGAACATTTATTGTCGCTGTCAAATAAGTCACACGGCTGCTAATTCTGGAACTGAAACAAGCTTAATATATTTAATAAAACATAACAGAGCAACTCTATTGAATTCTCTCTGTTTACAATTTTCAAGCTGAAAAATGTTGCTTCTTCTGAAAAAAAAAAAAAAAAAAAAAAAAAAAAAATGTGCTGGTATTGACAGAAATAGTTTGAAAGTTTGCTATCCCTACTGAAATGTAAACTTTTCCAAATTTGTTTAAAAAATTTAACTACTCGTTTTAACTTAAATGAAATTAAGAGATTTAAATAGTATAGGAAGAAAAAAGGAATTAGTTCTTGAATTGATTGCAACAATATGATACTTATCATGTTGTCATTATATTAAGATTTTCATAACTTAAAGCTATATCTATTATGTCCATCAGCGGCCGAGTACTAAAGACGCTAAACACTGGTAGTACGCCCCAGGCGAGAATCCCAGCGAACGAATCAGCTACATAAGCGTTTTTGCGGTTTTCTTCACGTCTAACGTTAATACAAATCAGTTTCCTTTAAAAACATCTTCTACGAAGAGAAAAGCTTAGCGGATACCCTTACGTGCATCGCCGAAATAATATATATATATATATAAAGTCTTGTTTATTGATCCCTTCTCCCGTTTTATATCTGATCTGGAGTTTTTCCTTCTTCCACCCCTTCGAAGAGATACGCTTGAAATTTATGCTGTATTTTGTATAAATCACTTAATCTTCATCTCATAAACTTGAAACATGGCGTGTTGGTTTATGAGCTTGTTTTATTATTATTATTATTGTTGTTTATTTATATTCCTTTTTTCTATTATGTCTCTCCTGAACATTCAGTTTGGTCTTTCAGTAATATGTAGACGTCTAATTAATTCTCTTGTGTAAAAATCGTACAGCGAACTTACGAAAGGAAACGAAAAAATATTTTGGATATATTTCAGGTTAAGAGTGGGAAAAAGTTTTGCACTGGAAGGACATATTTTCTTTAAGATAAGGAAAATAAGAATGCGGGCTGGGAATATGTGCATAATATTATACGATTTGACCTCAATAAGTAAAAATAAATTACTGTTAATTAACAAAGAAAGTGCAACATTTAACTACATAAGTGAAATAACGTGAAAAGAGGTTTACAGAGTAATATCTATAAATAGGTGTATAATCACTATTTAAGATCTTATCGTGAAATATTTTGTGTAAAGTGCAACTTATTCTACGTAAATAAATTCAAAACAACTGCCTTTACATGTTTGGTGCCATTCAACATGTTAGTCGCCATACTGGGCATGTTTAGAAGTTTCCCAATATTTCTTAAATCTCCATTTTAAAACTCGAAATTTCGAATTTTTGTTAAAGACTTAAGAATATGTCTGTGTTTTTATTTTAACTAATCATTATGAGCTAATCAAACAGATCCTGTTTCTGCTGATCAGTAGCAGCATTATATCTGACATAATTTTATCTGCCCTCGATTGAGGCCAATTCGTGGTCAACATTTTGCAAAATAAATAGAATTTTACTGCTGTCCAGAGTTATTTCCTCCGGACAAAGTAGCAAATAGGAAAATAAATATAATTCTGAAAATTACAGAAATGGGTTCATTAATAGAACAGAAAGTAGGAATGAATTTGAAACGGCATAAAATGTAAATAATTAGTTTGAACGTAACTCACAAATACTGTAATAATTATAAATGGTTACTTTGCATAATATTGCATTATCGTTTTTGGCAACAGTTTTTATCTTTGGAATTCAATTTGTTTTTAAAAATACTCGTAGATAGTTGAGTTTTTGTCTACTTCTTGAGTTGGTGAATAAAATTATATTTGGTGTTTATATGGTAATCTTTATATTTTTTGTAGTTCAGTCAAACATTCTAGGGAATAGTAAGCTTTTGTCTGCATGTTATTACGTTGTATCAACAGAGGATTCATAATAAGTGTACTTATATTTGGTGACCGGCAGCGTTCGACTTGTTTATTTAACATGACTACAGAAAACGTTACTGGATCAACTACGTTAATAGATGCAGAAGCGAATAAAAGTAAGCATTAAAATTCCACCATTTTAGCGTGAGAAAACCGACATTTGGATTTTCCAAGTGGAAGCCTAATTTCGAATAAATAAAATAGTGACTGAAGAGACTTGATCCACTTATTTGTTATCCCAGCTTGAACCCAAGTATGTTGAAAATACAGATGGAGGATAAAATAATGCGAACATCTGTGAAAAAGTATGACGTATTTCACACCTGCATTACAACCGCGCCACCTAAAGTCTGCCACCTGAAGTCTGCCACCTAGTGAGCGTGAAGAGGAAGGTACCAGTCTCTCAACAGCAGTCACCTGCTTTGCATGCTTTGATCAAACTGCCTGTGAAAGTTGAAATGTCAGACCTGTCAGAGTTCCAAAGAGGAATGATAGTTCGAGCGCGTTTAAGTGGAGTATCGGTTACGGAAATAGCAAAACTTGTCGGGCTGTGCATGGAGTACGGTATCAGCTGTTATGATAGTGTACACGAAAGAGGGTAAGACGACGTCTTCAAAGCACAACAGTGGCCGAAAGTCAAAGCTGGCGGATAGGGATAGACGGGTCTTGAAGCGCACAGTAGCCCGAAAGCACAAGCAATCGTTATCCAAGAGAACATCCAAAATTAACAGTCATCTCCAGGACCCCATTTCAACAAAAACTGTCAAAAGGGAACTTCATGCTGCGAACATTTATTGCAGAGGGGAAATTCGTAAACCCTTGGTGACAGCAACTAATGCTTTCAAGTGACGCCAATGGTGCAGAGATCACAAATGCTGCCCGCTCGAAAACATCTCGGCGGAAACTGTAGCGAAAGCTTTCTATATCAATTGGAAAGCAATATTTGGAATACCCTTGCATCTAATAACTGATCGAGGTACTCGATTTTCTTCTGAAATGTTTCAAACCCTGTCAGGAATCTGAGGCATTAAGTTTTCACACACTACAGCCTATCACCCGCAGTGCAACGGTAAAGTAGAACGGCTCCACAGATCAATAAAGGCTGCTTTAAGAGCCCATAATAATAAAATTTGGACTGAAACATCACCAACAGTTCTTTCAGGCTTACGAACGGCAGTCCACAACAATACTAACTATACAATAGCGGAAATGATATATGGAGAAAATATTAAACTTCCTGGAGAATTCTTTGAAGAGAAAATAAGTAACACACACCACCTGGAACTTTTATACATAAATTATAAAAGTATATGGATTTATTTCGGCCGAAGGAAATACAACAGAATGGTATCTCTAAATTATACGTACACAAAGATTTACAATCAGCTTCTCACTTTTTGTCGGATTGATATAGAGTTCGGAAGCAACTCGAATCCCCATATGAAGGTCCGTATTTGGTTATCAATCTTTCACCAAAATATTTTGCTGTCAGGATAAAGAATAAAGAAGTAAATGTATCGATAGACAGATTGAAGCCAGCATATATTCTACCACAACAAATCCCTGAGCAAGAGAAACCTACGACTCCAAAATTATGTAAACAATGCACTTACGCCAATTGAAATTCAAAACAAAATAACTGGGGCTCAGCCTAAAATCAAATTAGCTTTCAGACAATCCCGAACTGGTAGAATTCTTAAGACACCGTTGCGATTCAGAAACTGATATTTTATTTATGCATTAATTTTGTTATTAATAACAAAATTAATGCATAATTTATTTACTACAGTAATATTGAGTATATTATCTCCTAATAGTATTTTTAAAAGTAAATTGAATTTTTATAATGAAAAATAGAAATGGAAACTATATATATAAATTTTAAAAAAAATAATGAAATTTAAAGAAAAATGAGCATAACAGAAGAGGAATTCAATCAACTTCAAAGCTACTTCGTCAGAGGGGAAGGAACATTGAAGTCAATTGAAATCTCTCTTCTACAAAAATCCTTGCTTTTCTGTATCCAGAATTAGCCGATGAAATATTTCAATGTATTTTAATTATAATAGTTTACCTGAAAATTCTGACCCTTCCCCAATGCAAGGAAGAAAACAAAGTAAATTCTAATTATAATCTTGTACTTTAAACAAAGAGAATTTTATTTCCCTTAAAGACTTGAAAACCCAAGTGAAATAACAAAACACTCAAGTGAAAAATTTTTAAATCAAATTTTTTACTTCCAAACATACAGCATATAATGCAAAGAATTTAAAAAGTTAGTGAATTTATAAAATATAGTTGACGAGACCTAACGAAAACTCACAAGAAGTAATTAAAAAACTTCGAATAAATTTAAATTTTATAAATTAGAAGAAATATATTATACTCGCCTGGGAAAATAGTATAAATTACCCTCCAATTTATAGCAACATAAGATGAAAATTGTTAAGAAGATTTTGAAAACGTTTAATTATTTTTTTATAACTGTAAATCAAATATTATTATTATAATTATTCATGTTTTAATGCCTTAAATCGACTTCTCAAGAGGTGCTAACTTAAATCATTAAAACCTGAACAAATAAAGAGTACTGAATTCACGTTTCGTTCCTCTTGGCCTTTGGGGCAAGCGAAAGAATGCAGGAATAAAAACTATTTCTATACGATATTCACACTCATCTCAAAATGTCAAGCGATTACCCCTAATATATCTATATATATATATAATTATTTTCCATTTTAAATTAAAACAAAGCAGCCAAAGTATGTTAAAAAGTTAAAAAACATTCAAATGAAGAACTGGTGGAAACTTAAAATATATCATATTTTTTGAAACTGCGCATCATAAGTTATAATTAAAAGTTAAATTACGCATTATTTATTAACAATAGAACAACGTTATAAAACTACTCCCTTTCAAATTTTATTCATAGTTTTTGCTTTCAATATTTACTACAAAAAGGGAATTTTCTCCTCACTCTCAAGAAAAGAGAATACTTAAGTTGATATAGTACAAGAAGTCGAGAAAATGCTCAGTTGCAAAGGAATAATGCAAAGCACAGTCTCTGTAATACGCATTGAAGCAGTTTATCAGTATTAAAATATACGTTAGTCCTAAAAGTTCTAGAAAAATTTCACTTCTCATCAATATTTGCCATTGCTCAGAGTTTGCAACAAAGTTTATGAGGTTTCCTCTACCGGAATTCGATTCGAAGTTGTTTCTGATGTCTACCTATGTATCCGTTGTTCGATTACTGAAATCAGAAACGATTTGTGATCCTGACACATCTCCTTTCACTAAAAGATGAAGGGTTTTCCTGTCATTTGTAATGGTGTTGTGCTCATATTTTCTCGCTTTTCCAGAATGCAGTATTTCTTTCGCCTGCAAGATAAGGCTGTGTTTATCGTTATTTTTTAAAATTTTACTTTTTTATTTATCGCATAAGATTTTCTTGGCTCGAATTAGATAACCAGACCATTTCATAGAAATAAAAATTTCTCTACTGTACGTGCTGCTTAATTATTGAAAGGCTAGATAACTACCACATCTAGGCACATTGATAAATTTTCTACTTTACATATCTGTTTTCATATTTCAGTAGCATTTTTCGCGTATAAAAAGAAATCTGTATTTCAATTTCTGCTGCAAAATCATTAATTATACTTTATTCAAGGCTTAGACGTAAAACATCGTATAATAAAAAGATAAAAATGCAGCGCTATTACATTGAATATAAGAGAAAGCATTAAGAAAAGCATATCAAATTAATAATTGCAGGCGAAAATAATTAAATTAAATAATTGATCGATTACTTTCTTATCTTTATAAGGCGAAGGAAATTACCATTAATTAAGGGATTTCATTTCATATAATTGGTACATCCAAGTCAAGTTGAGAAATAAAGAAGAAAAGGAAAATAATTATTTAGCAAGCATTTACATAAAATATGCACTGATGAGCTTACCGCAGGGTAGATGAAACAAACAAGACAAATCGAAGCTCATTAAATACAGAAATAACTGAAAGTGCAAAAGATGCTGTTTCAGGATTTGCTTTCTGTCTAATCTAAATACGAGAGAGTTTCTTTGAATTCTGTACGAAACGCATCTCACATCAAGGTGGATAAATCTCTTGTGATCAAGACTACTCGTGAAATTTATATAAAGTAATGCGCTTTATTGCGTATTTCTTTCGTTGGTAATCTACATATTTCAAAAATTTACTTTTCTTGGCAATACACTTAATTATGGAGCATCTATTACTCTACAGACTTTGCAACCGCGATTTCTAAGATTTATAGTAATCGTCAGTATGATAAACAGCTTTAACAAGGTTATTCTGAAACTTAAGATTACCTTCCTGGTTGAATTATGGGTTCCAGAGGACGAGTAATTGGCAATTCTCCTATTTCATCATATTAAGAGCAAACCCTTTAGGGAAATTAAAGTTTATTCTCTATCTTCATTGATAAGAAAGCGTCGAAAATAATATTCTTGATGAAAAATGTATTTTCTTCCTGAAACTAGGACTTTTAATCATGCTTGAAAATTTAGATGGATTTTTAAGTGCATATACGATTGTGATAGAAATTATGTCGATAGAAAACTTTCGCCGTACTCTTGTTTGCAAAATTTTTCATTAAAACCCATTTTACTAAAATTCTGTATTCTGAGAATCTCTTGTTTTCAGATCTAGTGCACTGAATTTCTTTGTTGCGCGTAGTTTAGAGAGAAGAAATTATTGATCAGTATAATCACTTATACAGCAATTAAGTTCAGGTTTTAATCGTACCTTGCCTGCCATATTTTTTTTTAATATGGCTAGTTTCTCTCCTCCATTTTAGTTCAATATAAAGCACAGAAATAAACTGCTATATTCTGCTTCAATAAACATCTGCACTTACTAATTGTAGGTATAATAAAAACAAATACTGATACTCAAATATATTTTCTAAACTATCAGGATTTTCTAATCTAAGATTATTTAAGTTGAACGAAAAAATTGTAAAAAAAAATTGCAACGACAGAAAAAAGATTCCAACTTCTGGAGAAATTCTATCTAAGCAGGGAGAAAAAAAAAAAAAAAAAAAAAAAAAAAAACTTTTTCCAATATTTCACATGTAGATAGATTATGAGGAAAAATAAGAAATGAAATCTTTTAATTTAACATTGCATAGAATTCTTGAAATTTTATAATGCAAATACTCTAAAAAAAATGCGCATCTTTCTATACCTTATTTCATACTAATTAACAAGCGTCATGTGATTGTTGTCATTTCAGTATCGAAATAGTGAGGGTACCGTCTAGATGCAGTAATTATTTAATTTTTAATTCATTTTTAAAACAAAAGTTGCGATAAATAATTTAATAAATGTTTTATTCATAGAAAATTTTTCGTCGGGGGAAATGTGTGTGATAATTTGATTGAATTATATGCCTTAATTTATCCTAATAATAAATTTACATGCGCATTGCGTTCTATTAAGAAACCTCGGAAGTTCATTGTTATTAATGAATCCTGTGTATGCATTCAACAAGCGTTCAATAGAAAAGAAGACCTACATATTACAAACATTCGTCATCTGAATATATAACTATTTGTTTCGTTTTTAGCAACTTCGATTGATGACTTACTTGTTTTGCAGGACACGTAGCAAACATTATGGTTATTGCAAGAAAAAGTAGGAGGAAAAAGAAGTAAAAAACTAAAATTAAGAATAAAAATAATGTGAATAATATGCAATATACAACGGAGTTGCTCCTCCAGAACATTTTCAAGGAGAACTTTTTCGCCGGTAATTAGGTTTAGATATTTTCTTTGTGAGAATTATATCAAATTTTACGTTAATATTTACACGAAATTTCGTGATGGATGAATAAAAATGAACAAAATTCAATAAAATCTGCATTAAATAATTTTTTTATGGAAGAAAGCTAAGAAAAACTTCAAACATATAGGAAAGTTTATTATAATAAAATCAAGAACTATATATGAAGAAAGAGAAAATGCTGTATTGTGAAATTTTCACTTTTCAATATTTAAATTACTATATAGTACATCGCATAAAGAATTCATTTATCTTTTTAAATAAAAAGTGACATGAATAGGAAATGATTGTACTTTTTTGGAAATCAGATGTAGACAAATGTTTAGATCAGAAAGTATGCATATACTCTATGGCTATTACGATCTCACTGTTTATTAAATTACTGTAATTTATAATAGTTGTATTCATGTACGATTCATGTAAACGCGCAGAGAAAAGATTACGCGCAGAGGCAATTCCACCGACTTAATAAAATTTAATTTATGTTATTAGGTTTCGAACTCTAATATTATTAGATATAATCAAATCTTTATTTTTTTAAATTTTGCATAACTTTAGTTTTAAATAGCATGACCTAAATCTGTTTCTTAATGATCATGGTCCTTCTTTCTTAGGATTGTGAAAAAATAAGATTTCCTAAAATTCTAAATTAACATGTTTTAGATATCAAAATTAAAGGTTTGTAGAGTCAGCAGGTAATTTTAAGCAAAGAGATGTGAAAAGTGTGGAATGCCATCGCCGGGACTCGAACCTCTCGGAACAAACGCCGTGTGTGCCACCGTTACTCCACGAAGCCATGCTGGAAACAGGGGGGAAATACTTTATATACTCCCCCGTTTAAAGGGCGACTAAAGATTAGGGAAATCGCCAGATCCTGGTGGTTACGAATTACTGTCCACCACCTCTTAGGTCAGGAGCCACTTGTAGATGCATTAAGTTTTTTTTTTTTTTTTTTTTTTTTTTCTTTCTTTTTTTTTGAAGCAGGATACCTGAGAAATGTGAAGGGTGGGGACTCGAACCCTGGAACTCGAACCTCTCGAATACATGACGCGTATGCCTCCAATTGCAGCACGAAGGCATGTCGGAAGGAGGGAGAAAATATTTGTTCTCAAAAACCAAACCATGCGGTGCTACAGCAGTGTGATCAACGCGCAAAGAAAGGGAGTCGATAGGGGCTTTAACATGATTTATTTAATTTAAATATATATATATATGATACAGATGAAGGAAAAAGTCAAGGTCACAGAAAATGTTCAAAATTCCTTTTATTCATCGCAATGCATGCTTCACAATTTCGACGCAAAGACTCACGGGCTCGTTCAAGTTTAAATTTTTCATTCCTCTTTAATTAACCAAGTAAACAAATATTGCTAAATATATTTATAATAGGTAACCAAATGAAGTTAACTGTAGGGGGAAAAAATCCTAAGTGCAGTAGAAATCAAATGTTGTAAATAATTAAATAGCAAATGCATAATCCAAAAATAAAGGATAAAAATAAGACCGATTCAGCCAAGCTCTTTCTCTAGGGGTAAACTGAATTTCATTAATCTTAGGAGTCATTTTCTGACACTGTAACCAGATGAAATGAACCGTAATTTAGAAATCATTGACGTAAAATTCATAATTAATAATTGAATTCGTGTGATTCAATGCTATCCTCAAAATGGTCTTTTCTTTTATAAGCAAAAATCGATGAGGTAGGAAAAAAATACTGGTTTTCTAAAGCAGGCAGTAAAAATATCGGAGGAACTCAACATAGGAAGTTGGTGAAAATATTAGTAAAAATCGATAGAAATTTTCTGTTAATAAACAGTCAAATTATATACAATTACACGCCAAACAAGTACTAATTTAGAAGTCAAGCAACAAAACTCAGCGTTGAATTTGAAAATATAACACTGAGTTTTGTTGTTTGACTTACGATTCATGTCAAATTCATTCATAAAGTTATGCAAAATTTAAAAAAATAAAGATTTGATTATATCTAATAATATTAGAGTTCGAAACCTAATAACATAAATTAAATTTTATTAAGTCGGTGGAATTGCCTCTGCGCGTAATCTTTTCTCTGCGCGTTTACATGAATCGTAAATTAAACAGTCAAATATTAATTTATTTACATTATAAAAAGGTGATGCCTAAATTAAATTAATTTAAATAATGATATAGAGAAGTAGAAAATCGTGTTTTTTACGTATTCTTAAGGATGGCTAACCCGCCGAAGTTGCCAGCTAACAAAAGCTAATTTAGTTGATCAAGTTGAGTTTACTGCTATTAACAGCAAGTCAGAAAAGTGAGAAGGATTTGGTGGGCAAAGTTAAAACTAGTCCAATGTGTGTAACTGTAAACTCATAGCAGTATTAGATAAAAGCAGTGAAGTTTGAATTTAATTGTTCAGAAAAGAAAGTCTGAATTTGGTGTGTTAAATGGTAAAAGAATGTTAAGAAAATAGCATCTAATATTATTAATTTATTGTGCAGAGATCTTAAAGTGGAGTTTTGGAGTACAATAAGGAGGAAGAAGTATAAAAAAGTAACGAGACGGAGCAGATACGTCAAAAGGCTTCACCATGTTGGGCGTCATGAGGCCCTCGAATACAAATTGGCCTATTTGTTTATAAAAAGGATAGATGTCATAAATATTAACGTATTAACAAATGTTACCAAAATGCCATTATTACCGACATCAGTAGAATTAAAAATAATTGCAGCGAAGTCGCTCATCTACAAAATAATTTGAAAATGATAATTATTATTACACTTAGAGAAAAATGACATTTTGATAATTTGAAAATAATCTTTATTACAACACTTCAAGAAAAATGACATTCTAAACCATTACATAGAGAAACAACTCCATAAGCTTGACATTAAATCCACCTTTAATAAATTTTAAATATAAATTGATTAACTTAAACTTTAAGAAGGTATGTACTGGTTGGATACATCACGAGAAATATCGTAAATTCCCAAAATCGCTCAAAGAGTAAAATCTAAAAATATCTCTCGAGGCAAATCGCTCCAAGAACTTCGAAGATGTATTTTCCCGAATCTTCCAAAACTTTGCCAAGTTGAAGGAACGTCCAAGAAATCGTCAAATGTTGCTAACTTCCTGAGCGGTTCTGCCCTAATATAATTTTTTAAAATTATTATTTTGCGTTTTAGTTTAGTTATTTTTACTATTTAAACATTGTTGGGTTCCTAACTGAAAGAGCAACGATTATAAGCAAGAAATAAGCATTTATGTATAAAACTTGGGGCCACGAATTCAGTTACACTTAAAATAAACCCTAAAATTGCTACCCTAAAAGCAGCAAATAGTCAAATAAAACTATACACAATGTTAAAAAAATGCACAAAAATTGCAATCCAGTTAGAAGGATTTCAATATTTTCAGAAATTTACAACAATACCTATGCACATAGAAAGACATACATTTTTTGTTTGTTATTTTATAAGGAATTTGAGCGTTCCCTAGTATTTATATATATATATATATATTTATTTATTACGTGCTCCGCCCTTAGGCACTACACGGAGAGGGAGGGATGCCCCGTGGAGGTCTTTTTAAGGAAAACTGGCTCGTATCCACGTTACACATGGGGAAAACCACGAAAACGCCCATGCAGCCAGCCCGTTCGCCGGGACCCGAACCCCGGAACGAACTACCAGTGTTCAGCGGCTTTTACCGCTCGGCCGCTGGTGGGCCCTTTCCCTAGTATTTGCTGTTGTGATATAAATGTTATCAAGTTCGACTACGAATTCGAAGATCCAGAGTTCGAGTCCCATCCTGGGCAATAGCTTTCTTATCGTATTTACGTTTTTCCCCAAAATTCTAATCGATCTATAATTTCAGTTTTGAATGCTTTCTAAATATTGATGATTTTCTTAGATTTAATTGTAAATTCATTTTAATATCCTCAGAGCTGTAATTTTTTCCCCCGCAGCATTTGCAAATGCATGATAAAACGTCATTCAAAAATATGAAATTTGAAGATGAATTACATGTTTTTTTAGGGGAAGGAGGCCAGTTATATGTACTTTAGTTGAATATATTTTCTCTGGAGGGACGTTATGCATAGACTGCTTTTAGAAGTGGTAAATAACGGAAATGTGGAGCCGTAATATGAATGAAAAATTTCTCTTTGTAAATGTACTGACTATATACAAAGAACATATTAAAACTGCCAGTAATCTGGAAATATTTTGATATGTTCAACTCACGTTTTAGCTTTCTTCTAGAACTTCCTTAAAGGAAACCTTTGTTCTCTCATGTAGCTTGTTTACTGTGAAGAATTTGATAAATTATTATTGATCAGTGAAAATTCTTTTACCCAACTGAATACGTATTTTTTTTTTATTTCTAGTATTTGCACACAGAAGCTTTCAATGCGAAATTTCATAATATCTCAGAAATCTATCCACTTTCTCGACAAAAATAATGTTTGTATGGAGTAGAAAGGTAGAAAGGGGGGTGGGAATTGAATAGCTATTTTTGAACATCTGGTTCTTCAGTTGTCATTTAATTTTATATCCAACCACTTTCAGTTACTCTCATTGTTACTTCAAAACATGTCAACATTTCACTGAAATGTGTCACCTTTCAGAAAAGATGTCTTTTAGAGATTCCTCTCGGTACAATATAAACGTCCAGAAAGAGAAAATACCGTTTTAGGGAGAATATCGGCAGATAGCTCGAGGTAGGACAGCTGTGTGTTACATGTTGCAAAGATATGATGTGTGAAAAGCTGAAAATCTCAATTCAGTATAAAGTGTTGAAGGAGAAATCAGAAATAATGTCCGGTTATGTGTGCTGTAGAATGGATTCTTAGAATTCTGAGTAATGTCAGAAATTATATGAACCTTTCTTGTTCGTGAAGTACAATTGAAATTGACGTTTTTACATCATTGTAATTTACCGAAATGTATTTATAAGCAGTATAGTTTATTTAATATTAATATTTAATGTATATTAGAAATGGCACTATGTGATATGATGCAGTTATAAGCTTAGTTATTGCTAAGAGCTGCTGTTCAGTTATGAAATGTGACTGGCCTGAGTGTCACTTTTATATAGCAAAATCCTTAGAAATATGTATATGCATGGTCTCAGCACCTTAGCCCTCCCTGAAATAAAGACACGTGTAAGGTTGAAATTTTGTTTAATATAGCAGTTAGTTTGAAAATATTTATTTCAAATTTAACTACATATTTTGTCTTTAAACTTGTAGATATTTGAGATATTCGGGGTTGTACACTTTTGCACACCAATATTCGTATTTGCTATAAAAGGTATATAACTCACATTGTATTAAAAAAGCCACACAACATTAAGTAATTCATGTCTCACAGAACAGCGTGTTTTTATTATGAAAGTTCATGAAAAAAAGAGAATACACAATGAAACTCCTTCATAAATTTTTCCCCTTGTGGGGACTTGAGAACTAAATAATCTTCAAACCGCGCAGATTTATTTCTTAAATTAAAGTGCGAATCATTAGATTGGTGTACATAAACAAGTACAATTGATGTTAGTTCTGTTTAGAGGAAATAGTTCTGTGTATTCGAAAAATGCGCAATTTTTCAATGTTCCATATTGAGCCTCAAGACTTATTTTGAAGTTCCTTTTTAACGTGAATAAAATGTTTTAATTAAAACATTATTTAAAATCACCTTTAACTATAAAGAATCAAGAATGATTTGCATTCTCCAAACGTGTACTTTTAATTAATTCAAAATTTGTGTTTATTTATTTCATAAAGCCGATTAAAACGTTATAGTTTTTATCCTTTAAATAATTGTTTCTTGGAAGTGCTCTATGCACATAAATAATCTGGTTTGGTTTTAGATATTTAATGGATCACTAGGAATAATAATTTAACATTGTATATTTGCTATAAATATGTGGATACTAGTGTTGTGTAGATTATCTTCTCTTATGACAGTGCTACCAAACTATGAACCACGGTCTGTTAAGGAACTGTGAAATATTAACATGGTTTCACAGCAACGTTGCCGACGGAGTTTCAGAATCAGGCAATCACAGTGTTGGTGCTATTAAAGGAAGAACATCTATTAAGATACCAACCATTGTTTCTGAAGAGCGCCTATTAGATTATCAACTGGTTTGAAAAGCACTTTTCAGGGCGATAATTTCGGCACGTTCGCAAGTCTAAGCTACTGCATTTATTTCTGTAGAAAGCTGTCTTGTTGAGCCGTCAAGCGACAATACAACAGCAGAGAACTAAAAGCAAAATTCAACAACAGAGAACTAAATGACTTTGGATAACATTAAAAAACGTGTAGTGCTGTGCGATTTCATGTTAGCTGACAAACCTGAGTTTCCCGTGGTCACTGTAATGAAAGCAATCATTACGATGAAAATCAATGTAGAACAAAAAATGAGGTGGCTACGTCCAAGTTTATTCCAAGATTTCAAATGGTGTCCAATGATAAAATCTCACCCTTCCCTCCAATAAAAATTCAGGTACTCAGTGACAAACCTGTTCAAATTACGTTTTTGCTTAGTACATTATATATATAGTATATGTAGTTCTGTATATGAAATACTTAATGTAGTTCTGTACATGAAATACTTAATATAATTCTGGATATGAAATAGTTTATATATATATATATATGTAGTTCTGGATATGAAATACTCATTTAATTTTTTATTTAACCAATCTAATCTCATCAGCTGCATGCTGTAAGTATACAGGAGGCCTACGTTAATACTTTGTGCGCCGTGGGAAACATTTTAAAACACCAGTTCTTTGCAAACTGAAGGCGTTTGGGGATCCCTGTCCTATGCAATCTATGTAAATCAGCATTAGATTTGCTGTGCACGATCACTAAAGTAAAAACTGCTTTAGAAATTACCATTAGCTTTAGTTCTGTAACTTTTACAAATTAGTTTCAGGTGAGAAAAATCATCAGTTGAGACATAATTTGTTCTACATTATTCTATAAATGCATGTTCTTAATTAGAGAAAGCTGCTGATTCGTGAAGAAAGGTTAAAAAAAAGCTAGCGTAAAACAGCAGAATAAAGAAAATCACTTTATTGGAATCGAAAAGCTGAAAAATTTTAAATATAAGTGTTCTTTTTTAAAAAGAAATGCAAACTTAGTAAAGAAAGCTCTTAAAAATGCTCATAACACGTCATTTCATTTTTATTCCTTTTTAAAGAGTCTTTAATCTTCTTTTTTCTCTCTCTAAAGGTTTGGTTTATGAAAAGTTATTAATCATCGGAAGCAAGAAGAAAGTTTGCATTGTGTTTTGTAGCGTAGATGTTAATTCTTCTCTTAAAACGTTATCAAAGAAAGCGAAAACATGCAGTGGTGTTTTCCCGTTCTAAAAAGTTTTAATCTGTTCCTTGCGAGATGGAGTTAGAAAATGGAAAATACAAATAAAAAGATCTTTCTGTGATTTATTTTATTTCTTGTTGAATTCTGCATAGGAACTTTTTATGGTTTTTATCAATCTTTGAACTGTTTACTTTTATCAGCACTAAAATATGTTGACAGGATTCTTTGCCATTATTCTTCTGAAGCTTCTAAATTATAATGATGTATACATACAAGAAGGAATTTATCGAATTTTTAATCAAGGTAAAATTTTCTATTCCTTACACCGCGATATTGTAGTATGTACTCTAATACGCTTATTTATAGATTTATGGCAATAGTGCATACTTCTGTAAAGTCTGATTATATAGTCAATGTAGTATTTTATCCTTTATTCTGCTTTTCATTGGGGTGTATATTCATATGATTTATTAAACACGGAACACTTAGATTTAGTTAATACATTCGAAAAAAAAGAAAGTAAGTATTATAATGAGCTCTTTAATACTATTTACTATACATGCTTCTGCATAAATTATTAATATTAATAATTGAAAATAAGTAATGAATATTTTAAAGGGCGCCTGAGAATGTTTTGTGTTTCGCTTCATAATTTCCCTCATTCGTGCTCAACACGCATATATTGAAGCAGTCTAGAATAAAATGTGTACATTCAATTCCACATTTTTTTACTTCCATCGTTGTTGGCATCGCACAGGATTGAACAAACTTCATTACAGTTAGGGCCACATGTTACAGTTCAAGAATCGGAACTAGATTTTCTAAAAGCCACAAAGGTGTATTTGCATCGCTTAAAACAAGAAAGAAGACTTTTTAAACTGAAAGAAATATTTGAAGTAAATTGATGAGAACTGAGATTTTTATGTTATATATACGATTACTCTGCTTAATTGACTAACGGTGTTTTCCGATTAGTTGCACGCATTCGAAAACGACATAGTTTACATAAACTGCATGTATATGGGATTCAGGAGGGACACAGATAAATAGCATATGTCCATATAGCAGAATGTTTTGTTCAGATCCTTATAGGTCATTAAAGATCTGAGAGCAATTTGAGAAGCCTTTATAACAGTTAAAAGATATTAAAGACGAAAAAAACAGTCATTAAATACATATAATGTGGTATTAGTGTGGATGGGGAAAACCCCATGTCCATGAGATAATCTTATGAAGATACTCGACTAAGTGTTTGGACACAAAATAGCCAATGTCAACATTAGGTTATTATTTTGAAGCAGGAGATATGAAAAATGTGCAATGTCCTCGCCGGGTCTCGAACCTGCACCTCTCGAATATGCTAAAGGCATGCTGAAAGGGGGAGAAGAATACCTTACATACTCCCCCTTTTAAAGGGCAATTGGGAATTAGGGGACTCAGTCGACAAACCTGGTGGTGAAGAATCATCATCCACTACCTTTTTTTAGTTCGGGATCCACTATAAAGTCATTAACTTATTACTTTAAAGCATGAGACATGAAAAATGGGCAATGCCCTCGCCGGGACTCCGCCGAGTGTGCTAACCATTACATTACGAATTCAGGCTGAAAGAGGGAGTAAATACCTTATAAATGTTTACATAAAATGCTGAGTATCGATATAAAATATATAGTTGGATTCTTTAAAAATTCCGTATAAATTGAGTAACGAAAGTGATTTTCCATAAAGAAACTTTAAAGTATACAAATACAACATTGAATACAATACATAATTTTAGACAATATGCAAAAAGATAGTATTAACATACAGGGATATCATGCAAAATTCAGTTATATAATAAAGAATACATGTGTATTCTTGATTAAATGCATAAAGCAGGAAAAAAAGACAATTTACAAGTACATTTACATTGTAAATGCTATGCAATTTTCCCGCAAAATCTTTTAACCCTTTTTTATCTTTTTTAACAAATGTCTTATTTGTCATTTTGTAGTAAAATAAAAAAAAATAGTAAGCAGTCATCTAGGCTAACCATTTAATAAAACTAACTATATTCGCCAAGATATCGTTGGTTATTGTAATTCAAGTTTTAAGTAATTAACTTTATTTTAATGTTGTTCATATCATTTAATGTTGCTTCTTCCCTCTAAATGCATTTATTATGACTCCTTTCAAATTTTAGGCAATTTTCTCTGGCATACTCCTGCAACTAATTCTAGCAGTATGACCACATACCATCAGGAAATTTAATGCACATATATTTTGCTTATATATGTTGCTAAATAAATGTAAAATACCTGAATTTATTTTAAAATATCATAAAATAGAATTCTTTCTTTCACTTAGCTGCAAAATATCTCAAAAAAAGACATTTTTAATCCAGATTGGGCAGATTCTAATCTCAATCTTCAGTGGAGAAAACAACTGCGATTATAGTTATAATAGTAATGCTTTGGGAAAGCGATTTTGTCATATATAATTGGCAAATTTTGTATTTTCAAGTGGTTCCATAATTAATTTACCTCTCAGCACAGCCAACGCCCATTACGCGGATAGACAGGAATTTTCTTAAAAAACACCTGGAAAACCCGGAAAAGTCAGGGAATTTCATTCTCCGGTTTGATTGGCAACCCTGTTACATGTTCTAAGCATAACACCTACTTTATTTGTGAATTATGTCACTTTCTCCGTTTTATGCATTTAATCAACAATTTACTTGTATTCTTTCATGTATTTTTCATCTTCATAAAAGGCATATGTTTGGGTATATGGGATATCCAAATGAAATGGTATTACATGAAATATTTTTTTAAATATTATAAAACCGTAAATACACATGATTATGGCAGAGAACAAAACTACATAAGTTAGAGTACACAATGCTTGCTTATCAGTAATTTTACACTTTTGTATGTATTCCCAGGCATATTCCTTCATTTAACTTAAAACACTTAACTGTGTTCTATGTATAAGTGTACCTTTTAATCAAAACATCTCCATTTTTCTCACATTGTTATTTTAGATTTAGTACTCACACATATGACTACACAATGTTTTATTACTTGTTGCAAATCATGCTTTTTCCCATAATTATGTGCATTTAAGGTCCCAAAACATTCACTTGTGTAGTCACAAGCACTTGGCTTCAGACAAAAAAAAAAAAAAAAAAAAAATGTAACAGAGATTTGCGGGTATTATTCCTATGTTCACACATAATGGTAAGGTACAAGATAGAACAATTTGCTTTCAAAATATTTATATACACAAGAGTCGAAGAGTAGTAAGTGTGTATATACATTTGATGCAGACATACAAGTATATATATTTCTATTATTAAATTCGTTAGTTTAACCTGAAAGCTTAATTCGAAGAGATAATCGAAGAAATATACTAAAGGAATTATGCAGCGCACTGGGATTATTAGAGTTTATGTCAGATAATCAAACACTATTTCTTCTGAATATCCGTCACTAAAATGCCCTTTCATTTTCCATGAAGATCGTAAATACAAATTCAGTACTACGTAAATAATTAAGAACTAAATGGCGAAAATCAGTCATCTTGTGTAATTAGTACATAAATAAAATATCCAATTAAAAAGATACAAAAATCACCATTCAGTAACAACAATGGATTGTCAAATATGACCCTTTCAAACTTAAGAGTGCACATTCAAAAAGAAGTTACCAGAAGCTTTAGCCAGAAACAAGAGGTCCACTCTTAGCCTTAGCTCTATGAAATCGTGGACGTGCTCTGATTCAAATCAGGAGGATCAGCAACAAATGCTGAGTTGTTTCTAAAAATATAAAAGTCCTGGCGAATAGGTTTTCCCAAGTTCAGTGAGTTTCATAAAGTGAGAAGGGGGCAATGAAGGAGGACAGGATAATTTTGCTATGAAAATTAATCTATATATCGTCTTAAAAACAGTCTTTTGAATGCCGGTGGTATTTACTACAATTAATGTGCGGTTGTACATATCAACCAAAATAATAATTATTATTTTTTTTTAAATTAAGAAAACAATGCTTCTAATACATTTTTAAAAATATATTCTGTTTTTAATGCTAAAGTGCTTTAAAATGAGGCTCTTAGTGGATTGGGTCAAATTTGTAACTATTAATAGTCATAACTACGTGATCCGCTGTAGAATAATAGTCGCGCAAATAGTGACAACGAAGCCGTGTTTTTGTCCTGATTTGCAACATTAATATTAAGTAGGCAAAAAGAAAATGCCTTGAAATATGGAACAAGTAAATACGAATAGAAGGAAGTAGTGTGCCTTCTTCGACTATTTGTTTAATTTCTTTCATATTTGGACCTAATGTAGAGTAATGTCTGAATACTATATATTTTTAAACCCCTATCTGTTGCTTATCTTATCTGTCAGTGCTTCTCTTTATAGCTGACGGGTAAAACTATGAAGTACAACTAATTCACAGATTCGCTTTCCAGTGGGGGAACTACCTGGCTGCATGGATTACCCTACAGAATCTTCTTTATAAGCCCTTTTCCTCAGAGAATACCTCAGTCTTTTCCTTCTGCAAATACCTCCAGCTGCTTTGTGGTAATTAATTAATCGGCAAACTTTCTTTGAGGCTTACTTTTTCGATCCTTAATTTGGTTTTTGAGCGCATAACTAATTTTAATAAGAAAGTTTGCTCTTTGTTTAAATGTTGTGACGACTGAAGGCACTTTAACCTACTTAATTAAAAAGCGAATGCTTTTCTAATACATATTAAGTGTTTAAAATTATGTTTACGAAATAACTATTTTAAAAAGTTGGAGAATGTTTCAAATATGAAAAATATTTAATTTTTCTGTTTTAATTATGCTTCTATGTATGTAAATATTTGTTTCTAGCTGAAATTCATGAAGTATACATCTCTGGGATAAATATTTCTATAATTTAAAATGTCATATTTTAGGGTCTTTTACTGTTAACAATTTTTCCCTTTATATAAACAACGTGAAATGAATATCCAATGAATATCTTTTATAATGAGCGATATGAATTAGTCATAGAAGTATATTAAACCTCAGTCACTATTTGCAGTAAAAAAGATTGATTATGTAGGTGAAAAATTAATGTAAATTAAGAATTAACGTTATCCTATTTCTGAAAGGTTTATTAGCTGTTTCACAAAGTTGCTTTGAGATAGAAATAATTCTTCATTAAAATTCTCGAAAGTCAGTCTTCCGTGCATTTCATTTCCCCAGGGTATATTGTGAAGATTTTAATGTACTAGTTATGGAAATCTGGTCTAAGTTCGAATGCAGTACAATTATACAAAATGAGTTATTCTTTAGATAACCAAAATAGAAACTGGTATGAATTTTCATAGGTAGTTCTGTATTACATCTTGATAGCCACAAGCAAGATTTTCGACTAATTAGTTTTATTTTTCATTTCAAAATAAAGCTTCTGTGAATTTTTTTTAATTGGCAAAGCATGTTCCTGTCAGCGAATATTATTCATTCCGATCACATAAATATTATATGTAAATTAGGATTTACATAAAAGTAAATATTGGTTTACGGACGTATTTAATGATACTGTTGACCAAAAGTGCACTGAAGCCGACAACGTATATCACTTTTCAATGGACTAAAGAAGTAAATGCTTATATCGAAAATTCCATTCCTTCTCCACTCTCTTTTTCAACTGAAATTCCATTTGAGAGAGAAAGTTATAGGATATTTCGTCCATCCTTCTTATTGACACATAAAGTTTCGTAAAATCGCAGTTCCGTAAAAAGTATATTAAAAAAAGACGCATTCGTGACGCTGTTTCGGTGCTCCATTCTCTGAACTAAAATGCTTTAACGATCATGTTCTAAACTATAACGGAAGGGAAAACGAAAAATCCTATCCTCCTTTTTTTTTTTTTTTTTTTTTTCTAACAGCATGATGTCAAATAATCACATAAGAGCTTAAGCCATTGCTGCCGCCAAAGAAGTATACAAAACTTTCACCATCTGACACTTATCTAATAATCAATCAAAATCCAAGACTGATTCCCACTGGTAAGAAGCCAGCATCCTAGATATCGATTCAACGAATCGCTCTAAGTATAGATTTTGAACTAGGAAAGAAAGGAAACAAATATCAACTTACGTAGGAAAAACGTGTCTTTAGAAACGTCTTCTGATAGTGGACAGATCCATCACAGCTCCTGTGACACTCGGTTGTGGTGTCTGCCTTTGAATTTCTCATCTATTCTGATGGATGGCCGAATTCAAGAGTTGCCTTAGAAAAGACTTCAATAACCGAATTGCTGCATTATTCCTAATGTCCATTTCAAAAATAAAATAATTCCAACGTGGACCTTTCATTGACTGACAAAACTCCTTTATGCTAGAATTATTCCCTTTTCCATCTATTCACGAGCTTCGTGGCTTCTTAAAACAGTCATCTTGTCATTTGTATTGGTGAATAACGTTTGTTTTTGTGGCTATCTGTCATTTCTGCTTTTCTAGTCGAAATTTTCCGCTTAGCTTAATTGCTAAGCGCCCACTTTCAGTCCATTAGACATTCCTTCCGTATCGTTAATCGATCCATACTTTTTATTTTGACACTGAGTGACGCTCTGTTTACCCTAGAAGCCAAGCTTGCCATTTCTCACATGATTCAAGCGTTAAAAATCCTTTAATCTTCTTTTCAGTTTCTACGAATTCGCATCATTTTCTGTATCAGCGCTAATCCCATTTTCTAACGTGCATAATAAATTTAAGTCATAGCTATACTTTTTTTTTTTTTTTTTTTTTTTTTTTTAATTAGCAAAGCAGATTTAGGACTTTTTTTTTTTTTTTTTTTTTTTCCCCGCAAAGGATGCAGCGGAAATAAATTATTAATGTTTTGTTTAATTCTATTGAGCTTATCCTACAGCGCAGGTCTTTTAAAAGTGCTAAAAGCTTGTGAAATGGTTGCGAATGTAAGAAAGATAAGATGAAGTGATCGCTGTAAAATTTTCTAATTACATTATACGGCAAAAAAGCAATCACAAAGTATTACTAGAAGGTATAAATTTTGAGATTTTAAGCTGCATTTTTCGATTGTGTTTTATGGAATTAAGTCAGAGATTACTGCATTATTGGTATTATATCATGGTCATTTCGATGTATATATATATATATATATATCCATGCGAAGTAAGAGGTATATTGGTTTGGTTTATTTGTTTATGGCAAAGCGTTCAAAGGCTATTTGCCTTCGTGGAGGGCTTTCTAAAGGAAACTGTCTCCTATACATATTACACACGGGAAAACCACTAAACTGCCTATTCAGCTAGCCCATTCGCCAAGATTCGAACCCCGGACCGAACTACGAGCGTTCAGCAACTTTTACTCTTGGCCGCTGGTGGGCGCACCAAGTTAGAGAGTGGACTTTTATCAAGTTTTGTAATGGAATATTAGTTATCGCTTAGTGTTATTTAATACACTAATGATATCATGTGGGTTTAAAAGACCATGTGAATCTCTTTAACGACTTGAATTGTGATAGATGCTGCGGAACACCTTTCTTAGCTATTAACTACTTTTCAAATATTTAATAATAAATAAAAAAGTATTTCTTATTAAGGAATCATTTATGGGCCACAATATAAACGAATGTAAATAAATAATGCAGCGTATGGGATGATTGTTCAGAATGAGCTAGAAGATCTGTAAAAGTTAAATGTGAGGACTGCTATTGGCGTCAAAGATTTTACCCTATAAAATCCTAAGAAAACATATTTAACACAGAAAATTTCAAATATAAGCGTCCCAATCTCTACCTGCCGTTACAGTTTTGTCAGGTATTTCTGAATCACCTTGTATACATAGCATCTTTCTAGATATGCTGTAAAAGCTGAAAATCAAAATATTTAATAAAATGGATTTTCTTCATCCCTTGTCATTCGCAGATGAATCAGTGCAATTTCTTAAAGAAAATTTCCTTGCTTACTACACCTTGGAACATTTAACGTAAACAAAATTTGCATTATTTAGACAATGAATCGAATAAAATGGTGAGCATATAATTTCCGGGAAGGTAAAACTTAATTTTACACTCCTTATACACAATTTTGGAATTTGAGACAACTTGATAATGTATATTTATATTCAAGTATGTGCAAGGTACCTATATTACTACTTACATTTCCATTCCTCACGTCGGTGTGCAAAGCAGACATCTAAATTTCTTTTCGAGCCATTATGATCAATATAAAATCTATCAGCATGCCTATTATGCAGGAAGATCCTGACATTTCCAATATGCAACAAAGAAAAGTTACTCAAGCGAGTTTTGTCCAGTGTTTATTTTTTCATTACAAGAGTCAGCTTGTTTATCGACCGTGAAAACAAACTCAACAATGGGAAAATCGGGAACAAGAAACGAAGTACGAAATCTCTAGTGTTAAACAATCCTGAATGGTATACTTAGAGAAGTACAAAAAATGTCTCTTAATTATGTTACCTGGGGCAACAGAGATCAAGGTAGTCACTGTTATTACGACACTACTAACAAGCCTTCCACTGCGTTAAATCTTTGAGCCCTACGAAATACTTTGCCCTATTGTTTTCTGAAGTAGCTCGAAAGGCGCTTCTACTTTCATTGTGCGCCTTTCTGCCGGAACATTTCATTGTGACCGAGTGATTAAAACGCACGGTCCAGTGATTAAACTTTTGTGCTTTGGATTATTCAAGTTAATTAGAGGGTTTGGGATTCTTTAAATTAAAGTTCTTATTGTTAGTTGAGTAACAAGCTTTAGGAATGTGCAATTTTTGTATTCGTCGCATATGTTCTCGGTTTCTTTTGCTGTCGAAAATATTTTTTTGCAGGTGCTTAATAGGAATTTTTTGTCTTCATACCTGAGTCTTAAACGTGCATTAAATTTAATTTTATGGATTTTACTTTCATACCCAATTTATATATATATATATATATGCACTCAACTTTAAGAATGATTAATTGTTTATTTCTCAACATGAAATTTTCAGATATTATGCGGTAAAATGTTTTTTGTTAAAAATACAATTTCTTAACCACCTCAAAATAAATAAATAAAAAAATACTCCATGAAACTGCATACCAATTAATTTTAGTTACGAAATAACGCAAAAATGGGACAATAAATTTTAGTGCAATGGTTTCATTTAATAACTGCAGCTCACTCTGAAAAGTATAGGTTACGAAATAGCGCAAAAATGGCACAATTTTTAGTGCAAAGGTTTCATTTAATAACTGCAGCTCATTCTGAAAAGTATAGGTTTTTCTTTGAACTGTGAAAATTTAATACTCTGCTTATTATTCATTTCTTTGAAAGCTTTAAGTAGAAAACTTTTCCTCCTCTTACAAACCCAGGAAACGGAAACATTTAATAGGATTGAATGAGCTTTTTTTGATGGAGAATTGATAATGCTTTTATTTCAAATTTGTGTTCCTTCAGTTCAAGCCGAAGCATATAAAAATATAATATTTTAATATTGTTCTTTCAAATAAATCGAATTACTGTAGTTTTTTCCTCTTATTTTCAGTATTCTATGAATTTTCCAATTAACTTACATCGAAAAATTTCTGAAATAAGTTCGATTAAAATAAATTGACTTCGTTGATACGACATCACATTTTGATTAGAGGAAAAAATAAATAAATAATATTTGCAATAAAACATTCTCCATTTAGCAAATGAAATTTCCTCAGATATTAGAAAAGTAGAATATACCTATTTCCGCGCGGGTTGTGAAATAAGTTTCATTATGGATTGTGTATGCGATATTAGATAGACATTAATAGTCTCAACTAACATTAGTTTACCTGTGGTAAATAAACACCAATTAAAAAAAATAAGCTCTGTGTGATGTTAAAAGTGTGAAAGGAGGGGGGGGGGAACACAAATTCGCATAGTTAAGTAATTTATAAAAAATAACATCAAATGGTGCAGAAATTATGGCTTCGTGACATTTCAAAAATTGATTATTTAAGTCGCTGACTTAGGAATTCAAGAATATTCCATCTAAACTGTGCGCAGTGCATATAATCATATCATAAGACTTGTTTCGGTTTGGTAGCGAAGCGGTTCATAATAACACCGAAAATGTGTTAATATGCTTTGATCGTATATTTCGAAATCCATTGTAGGATTTAATTAAAAATTATTTGGAGACTAGATCTTTACTTGAACTGTGAAGCGACTATTCACTAAGTTCAACTTGTATCAGTAAGTACACATAAGAAGAGTCAAAAGACCTTTTTATTTAACTCAAGAACAATACAAACAGATGGCACTCCTGTCGGATGCAGGGCTTTTCCAAAGTATACACAGGCTTCAGGGCACATACAGGGTTTCTCCAATACTCGAAATAGAAAATGTAAAATTAAAACTAATCCTAAGTTGTATAATCAGCCGAAACTGTTCACAGATATTTAAAGGCGTAGTTGGCTCTTAGCTAATACCACTGACGCAGACTAACGTACAATTAATGTGCACGGCCGTAAAATAGCAAGCTTGACTAGCAAAGAAACAGCGTGGCCGAAAGGCAGACCAACCTCTGTGTGAAATAACTCAGACAGTAGTTTAAACAGGAGTTTGCTCCCCTATTTTCCATAATGCACGAAACTAAAATCTCATTCTGGCGAGAAAGCGAGAGTTCATAGGAAAGGTTTCTTCGAAAATAAAATTAAATAAAACTCCACACCATAGCTTTTGCGTTTTCATTTGATATGAGTTTTAAAAGTTTTATTGAAAGTACAGAAATTTTTCTTTAAACGCGACCGTCCACTGCTCTGGAGGATTTTGGATCTGTGTGGATGTGGCAGTCTAAGAGAGGTTTATGTTGTCAAATATTCCGGTCTCTTTCAGAAGTGTCGGCTTAGGTTGCCAGTAGAGTTTCGCTATAATTATTTCCTCATATATAATGAAAATAATTTAATCTATTGTCACTAATTTGTTTTCTTCATATTTTGCATTGTATGTAACTATTATACAGCATATGCATGAGAAATTATTAAAAAATTTTAATGTAATTCATTAGTGATATTTTGTATTATATATAATAATGCTATTTTTAAATTATTAATCGAAGAAATATTATATGCACTCAAAATCTGAACATTCAAAACTCTGAATTTTAAGTTCCACGTAATTATAAGTATGTATTCATATTATTAGCATATTTTATTAAAAGATTGTTATATGCGTAGTTATCGTTTTTTATCTTTAAAAACAGGTATAACATTATACACATTTATCACCATTTTCTGTAATGCTACTCTCTGAAATAAACTAAAAAAATATTTAAACCTTACTAAGACAGTCAGACCAACTTTCGCCCCGCTGTGAAATTAACTACTGAAATAGAAGATGGTTTAAATAACATTTTTATTAAAAACTTTAAACTGAACAGTTGCACGACTTCTGCTTACAACTTAAATTTTCGCAGTTTAAGGGATATCAGTTACATGCGACGGAGGACGTGGGCACCACCTCTCTACCAATACGGTTAATCGGTATAGCTCCACGTCCACCTTTATCTAAATAACCATACGTAGTCATTGTGCTAATACACTAATAGTACATAAACATATATACAAATTCGGTACTTAATACAGTGGCGTTAAAGCTAATTAATGTTAGACACTAGATAATACATTGCCATGTTACAAGGTGTATGCAAAAGCATGGATACGATAGCATATATACGTAACGTGTGTACTCATACTCATATGTTGAGTACACTATGATCCTTTGAAGCATTATCATTACATACACAAGACATGTACGTACTGAAATATTAGGTGCCCAATGTTATGCTAGAATAAGTAATTAGTGCAGTGAATTAAAAGTTAGACCCTAGATTTGTACTGTGTAGTACAGCGTGTTGCTACTGGATTATTTGTGCTCTTTCCTGAGTACATTAACCTATGTACAAAGATTTTAAAACACGTGTATTAGGTACACAGTAATCAGTGGGTACCCAAGCGTTAGGTAAGTGCTACTTCAACATACATTAACTATAGGTACTTAATACAATGCTGAACAGAAGGCTTTCCTCCCTATAGGCAGATAGCCCTTGAGTTGCTTTGACTTAACCTTTAGGGTAAATAATTTTAACTTTTTTTGTATTTTGAGGATGGAAAAGTGATTTGTTTATTCATAATGTTGAACGCAATGCATATTACAATGTTATGTGGATGACAAAAAAAATTTATTTTATTTAAAATATTTTAATATTTGGAACATAAAAGTAGCAAAGGCACTATAAAAGACATCGAAATAAGTACATAAATTTTCCCGTTTATACAAGGTAGCTATAAAGAAACAGCTTTAAAATGTAATATATTTTTGCCATATTTTGACATTTTAAAGGTACCTTGACTTCTTAAGGAATTCATCATTCTTTATATACATATAGCATACATATTTTGTTAAAATCTATATTTGTCTAATCCAGTAGCTTTGAATTTTATAAAACAAATTAATAATCAATTGTTGAAAATTGTCGAAAGATAATCAACATGTATGCGGAAATGCCACTAAAAACTATGCAAAGTGTCATTGTCCATCCAGTAATGAATGTTTCTTTGTGTGGAAGTGTCAATGCTTTTCGATTTGCGCGGTATTGCCGTATGCGGAAGTACCACTAAACCGCTGTCAATGTAACGTACTGTGGATGCAAACAAAAGTGGCTTAAACTTCTACTGTCAGTACTTGGCAGGCCTACGGCAACCCGTGGTGGAGAAAGGCGTCTCCCATTTCTTCCTCTGCGCTTTGTATGTGGGGGAGGCTCCATAAAAACAAAATCTAAATTTGCATGATGTCGGTACACAAAAGTTCCAATTAGTAAATCATTGAGTTCGCTTTAATTAGTTAAATATTCATTATTCTTTAATTAGTTAAATACAGAAATCGATGATAATAAGTCAGCGCAATTAACACGCTCATGGAGCCAACTCTAAATTTATTGGCGTGCACTTTTTACTCAGAATGGAATCATTAATCGTCGAAGCGAACTACGAGTATCTTTGTTTTGTAGCTTCACTTTAAATCTAAACAAAGAATCTTGAGATCTGCTTTCTCATTAGCATTGAAAAAATTATCTATATCAAAGGATTGATTCTCGAAAATCTTCGTGAAATTTTCACGCAAATGTACAGAACTATTTGAATTTAGTTTGTTAAAGAATAATTAATTTTTTACCCATTCTATTTTTCCCCCTTCTTTTCTATGGTCAGGAAAGAAGTTAGAATTTATTTCTTTAGTATTCGCCCACCTACGATGCTGAAATTTTCAAAAAACGATGCACCTTGTTTCGAATAACGTTTTAACGGGAATTGCATTTTAACGGGAATTGCATGGTCGATTTCTGAAAGGAACAAAGCCTGTAGTCACCCTTTTCAATGTCATTGTATATATGGAAATCTGGAGATTCTTAAATTTGCATTATGAGCAATAACATCTACTTGTTGAGCACTGTCTGACGAAAATTTGAGTTATTTGAATTTATCTATGCAAATAATGTAAATTGTCACACTTTTTTTTTTTTTTTTTCCAGAATGTACATCTTTTCACTGTTCATTATTTTAGGTTTAGAGGAAGTGAAATTTTTGAGTAAGAGGCAAAGCTATATCTTCCATTATTAATACAATAACAAACGTAAAACAGGTTAGCTTCTCTCAGCCTTGAGCCATTCATTTTTCAAACATTTCCTGCTTGTTATTCAATCAAAAAATATTTAAAATTATTAGCTTTTAATAATGTAATCTCGAGTAATTTTGTGTCATCCTAAAAGCGAGTTTCAAGAAATATTTACCAATAACTTGCATGTCGCAAATACGATTAGTATTTGTCACTTTAATATTCAGACGAAATGCCATTATTGCTAAAAACGCAGGATTAGTAGCATGCAAAGTTCGATAAATAAACTAAAACTCCATTTATGTTTGCAAGTTATTTTGCCAGAAGAGATAATTGATGCCTCCTGTAAAGAAAACAGTTTTGTAAACAGTAACTGAGCCTATATGTATATGCGCATGCAACGACTAGCGTACCACTAGCAGAGACTAATTATTTTCGTATATTAAATAGGTATTATTGTTCTTCAAAGAAGCTGGGCATCAGCACCTTGCGCCGTGCTTTTCGTCACGCGATATTTCATACGTGGAAAGAAAGGAATCGTTTCGCAATGGTTTTCTCCTTTGATTCCAATATTACAATTATGCTGAAAGAAAAGATTTCTATTGTTTGTTTACCTTTTATACTTACATGTTCTGTTATTGTCGCTACATTATAGAAATAAAATCATAAAAGTGAAAATAACAGATACCTAGTCTTAAAGCTTATCTAGTAATTACGGTTATAAATCTTGCATAGAATATGGAAGTTTTGTGTTTCAGCGCAACTCCGCAGTTTACGTAGCATTAAAAGTCTTATTTGATTATTTGTTTTGCAAACAGAAAGCAAAAATTGCACAAGTAGTTTCTGCTAATTAATGTACGATAATTAGAGTTATAGATGATATGTTACAATTATGCGTCAAATAAATGACGTAATTAATCGATTATCCTGCTACCATCAACTTTAATCTCGAACCTTATTTGTCTGACTCTTTTTTTAAGTTTTTAACAAACTGGTGGATCTCTAAAAATATATTATCGTGGGAAAAGAAGTTGAGAATCTGCAATCGTAAGTGTAAAATGCTATTCTCTTTTATACCATTTATACTGATCTAGATGGCGGCAGAAACTTGTTAATTTTTATATTCCTTTCATGCCAAATATATAATAAATAGTAAGTAAGATTCTTATCTTACTATTTATTATATATTTCGGAATACTAGCAAGCTCAGAAACACTATATACATTGGAGACAAATTTGGACCATAATTTTTTTATCCGTTCTTGGAAATCGAAAGGAAAAGAGATGGCCCATAAAAAGAAATGCGATAGCATTGATATTATTGATTTCAAAAGTAGGTCACGAAATATTATTGAATGGGATATTCGTGTCATTTGTAACCACTGTATAACAAAATATTATAACTAGAAATGCACTAAGAAGGGATCAGGTATAATAGTTAATTAAAGAGTGAAAGCATAAAGCGAAACATAATGCTGCATCATTATTTTTGAAATTTAAAAGGAGGTAAGAGAAATTGTGAGTACAGGGAGTTTTAAGAATTAATTAAATTTTTAGGTCTCGTGTGTGTATGTACTTGAATACATAAAGTATTATTTCGATAAATTTTGATCATCACTTTCAAAACATTGTTTTACAAGAAAATTTGAAGTAGTTAACCCACATAAAAATTTGGTTTTAGAAAATAAACGTATTCATTAATTATGCCCCCCCCCCTCCGAAAAAAAATCGAAATTGCAATTTCTCGTTGTTAGCAAACTTATTTATCGCAGAAATGTGTGCATACGCTACTTAACGTCCGTGAATCCTTTGTCTTAGCGTTTGAATTTCAGTGACTTAATGGCATTTTGAATCGCTTCTCCTGTTTTTTTGTCTTTGTACCATTTCATGACATTTACATCTAAAATCTTTCTTTTGTCTGCTTTCAAAACTTTTATTTTTTCTGTTCAAATTCGAAGTTCATGTGTAGAGACATTAGGATATTTTGGAAGCCAGAGAGATGAAAAATTAGCAACCGCCTTCGCCGGACCACGGACCTCTGGAATCCCGGCCAGCGTGCAGAACCACTACACCACGAAGGACGCTAGGAAAGTGGGAGAAATACCTTATATACCCCCTTTTCAAAGGGCGACTAGGGTTTTAGGGGACCTAGTCGCCAAATCCTGGGTGTGGAGAATCATCATCCAGAACCCTTTTTAGTTCGGGCGCCACTGTAGAGACATTAGGATTTTTTGGAAGCCAGAGAGATAAAAAATTAGCAACCGCCTTCGCCGGGAATCGAACCACGAACCTCTGGAATACCGGCCCAGCGTGCAGAACCACTACACCACGAAGAACGCTAGGAAAGTGGGAGAAATACCTTATACATGCACTTCCAGAAACCTGAGCTCAGATAAGTAAGCTTAGAATTTTTGGTATATATCTTTGGTTGAAAGACTTTCTTTCAGTACTCTGATAGGTATTGAACTAGTCAGTACTGAAAAACCAGCTAGGATGCTGATGTAGACAAAACGGTCTATTTTTTCTGGGATGGAGAGCATATAAAAGCATTTTAGACGTCATTTTAGAACAAAATTGATGACCCAGTTAGATTCATCATTGAGGAATTGCAATATGTAATAAAGAAAAATGGTTTTTCACGCAGGGACGTGTTAAAATTCAAATATGAGAAAAACTGTCGTTTAATAGTAAATGGTCTTTATTAATAGTTATATCATAATACTCTAGTAGCTTTTGCTTAACTCATTTGCTGGTAATATAAGATGTAATTTCAAATTCTCAAGATTATCCCTTTTTTACTTAAGATGTCGCTGAAAGTGGTTTAAAAATTGTAAAATATATTTTTTGCCTTTTTTCCACTTTTATACATTATTATTATTATTATTATTATTATTATTATTATTATTATTATTTTTTTTTTTTTTTTTTGCATAATAATAAAATGAATTCTGATTTTGTTATCTTCCCACGTCTTCTTCACCCGTAACAGCAGTTATATGCCTTACGAATATCATTCTCCAGTATAATTAATCATTTGAAACTGTTAATTAGCTATTCGGCCATGAAATAATGGATTACAAATTTAAAGTAAACATTTAGTGTCTGTTACCTGATTATACGCATATTGTTCTTAGGTGTTTAAACATGTCTCTGTTGGCAACATATCATTTAAATTGTTACCAATATTTGCCACTGTTAAACAGACAGTGCAAGACAGTCTCACCTTTCTTTGAGAAGTGAGTAGATACTTATTAGCCAGTTTCTATTTTACTCACATTATTGCATTTTCCGTTTCTTAGTACAACGGAAATGAGTGTAAATTAAACGGCCAGGGTACATGTCAGTTTTTTTTTTCAGCAAGTCCTTCGTGAAGCCAACTTTCCCCCTAATGCGGTTAGCGTTAAATTGGATAAGATAAAGCATTCAAGAGCCCCTGGAAGACTTTCTAAAGGAAAATACAGACCAGCCCTGAAACAACCCAAGACGAGGTTAATGAAATTATGTGAAAAATTATGATTCCTAGCTTCCAAAATACACTCATGTCCATAAATTAAGGATAATTCGGATTCACGCGGAAATCGAAATCTAAAATAAATATATCACCTGTAAAATCACTACACACACCTTCAAGAATCATATGCAAATTTCAGGAAGTAACCAGATGACACCGATGGTACGTCACAATGACGAGAGTGTAAGAGAGTGTTATATAAGGAATACATCCAAAGAAGTAAAATTGTCCGCAGGCGCTTTATAAGCATTTCAGTGCAATAACTGAATAGTTATGACACAAAGGTCGCATTTGGATGATTTTGTACATGGTAGAATTATCGGCCATCTGGAATGTGGGCGTACCCAACTGGAAGTATCAGACGAACTTGGAATTGCCCAGAGTGTCATCTCAAGGCTTTGGCAACGATTCCAAGATGATGGTAATGTGAGTAGACTTTACAGCACAGGTCGCCCCAGAGTTACAACGCCGAATGAGGACCGGTATTTGGCAGTTACTGCCAAAAGAAACAGGCGGAGCACAGCCTCAGACCTGTCTCGTCAGCTCTCTTCAGCCACTGGTACTACAATTTCAAGGCAGACCGTGTACAGACGCTTAGGACAGATTGGTCTACATGCTCGTAGACCTGTCAGATGCGTTCCACTTACTGCAACTCACTGTCGCCTGCGGTTATCCTGGAGTAGAGAGCATGCATTGTGGACACCGCAACAGTGGTCTTGTGTGATGTTTTCCGACGAGTCCATGTTTAGCTTGCAGTCTGATTCTCGCCGGACTTTCATATGGAGAGCTCCAGGTACCCGTTACCACCAAGAAAACATCATTGAGCGACACCGTTACGGTGATGCAAGAGTGCTCGTTTGGGGTGGAATTATTCTGGATTCCAGAACTGACCTGCATGTTCAAATTGGAACCATGACAAGCCAAATCTATCGGGACGTCATTCTGGAACAACATGTACGTTTGTTTCGGGGCGCCATGGGGGCAAATTTTGTGTTTATGTTTGACAACGCCTGTCCTCACCGTGCAAACATCGTAAGCGAATGCCTTCAATCGGAGGATATCACCTGTGTAGACTGGCCAGCATTCTCACCGGACTTGAATCCAGTAGAGCACGTGTGGGATATGCTTGGCTGACGAGTTGCAGCCCGTCAACCTCCTCCTACATGTCTACCGGAACTTCGGAGAGCTTTGCTTTTTGAGTGGTGTAATATCCCCCAAGATCAGATCGATAATTTCATACTCAGCATGCCTAAGCGTTGTACGGACTGTATTGCATCGTCTGGGAGACATACAATGTATTAACAGTCATACCAACCATGTAATATTGGTTTTTTGTAAATAGGTTTTTTTTTTTTTTTTGTAATTTGCTTCAGGGAGAAAATGTCGCTATTTTTTTTTAATAATATCAAACATATAGCATCTTTTTTGCTATTTACCTTTTGTTTAATAAATAAGCTTTACAAATAAGTCAAATTTGTTTTGCTTCTAACTCTTCCTTTGCCTGATTTTGCATTATCCTTAATTTATGGACATGAGTGTAAATAGCAGCAGTATATTAATTTAAAAAATTATTTCGTATAACTTTTTGACAGTTAAAAATCTCGAAATTGAAAAAGCGAATTATTTTAAATAAATTAGTTTTGAAAAAGTTCTCAGTGTCTTGAGAATTTCACGTTACAGTCTTTTATTTTACAAAAAATCTTCAATGGAAACATTATTTGGAAGAGTTTCAAATACTGCTCATTTCTATATTGCAAGCAAATACAACGAGTGTTTAAATAAATAATTGTAAAAAATATATTAATTCGAATAATTTAAGTTTTGCGTCTATTAAAATATTAGCACTCAGCGTCAAATGAGCTTTTCAGTAATAAAACCTGATAGTAAAATTGTATGTTTGTGCATCCATGTAGTCATGCAGTCATCATGAGAGGATCGACAGGCAAGAGTGAATATTTTATTGCCTTTTTTCTGTGCATATTTGAATCTGATTCAAAATCATATTAAAAGTAGATCGAATAAAATGTATGTGAGCGAATTTATTCATTCCCAGCAAAATGTTAGATTAAAATTTACGTAAAATGGAGGCTAAATGATAGATATAAATTCTCGAAGGAAATCTGAAACCATGAAAACTGCAATTAGCAAAGAGAAGGTGTTTGATTACGAGGACTAAGTCAGCAGTTCTAGGCAGTCAAGTGTCGGTGACACTTGAAAAGAAAATGAGCTTTTAGTTTGGAAAAGAATGACTGCGCAGTTTAGTTATAAAAGGAGAGAAAGAGTGTTTGAAAACAGTAATAAATACAGAAACATATAGATATATAAACAGAGGCAGCATAAAAACATTTAAGCATTTACAAATGGGTTCATTGATTAAAATGCAGTACGTTTCCTAATAATGCAATTGCATTTTAGTTAATGAAACCATTTTTAGTTGTATTATTCAAATTTGTTTTAAATAATTTTTCAAGTATTTTTGCTAATTATGTTAACATTATGCTGTGTTTCTATATATATGTGTACTATCCGTATCTAAAATGTGTTGAGACAACGATTTCCAGCATTAAAATTCTTTTATCATATCGAAATGTATAATGAAATATGTTGTACCACTAAGATTTAATGTATTAAGATAAATATCAATGAAATTAATTCCTTGGAATTGATATCTTTTTGCATTTATGATTTTTCATTTGTGGCTAAGTTAAAGCTGTCTTACTTTTTTTGCTCTTTCTCAAAGGCTGAAACAATACAATAAGGCTGAAAATAAACTGTGCCTCAGCAGATAAAATAATGTCGCTGTCTTTTAAAAGTTCTTTAAAGTTACCCCTCTTTTCTTTTTTTAGTTATTTTTTGTTTTGATTGCGAAACACTTTTAGAAAAACTGTATGTTATACAAATTTTCTTCAGTCAAATCAAAATTATTATTAACAAATGCAAATAATTTGTGCATATTAACCGAATTCTTGCGTGTCAGTTAGTTTCAAGAGTCGAATTAATTTCTCTTCAAACAGAAGTCAGACAAGTTGCCGTTTTAGTGATGTGCGTCAACAAATCTCTGCTTTGCAGAAAATCTTATAATTAAAATTTATGATCGATTTAAGGTCTAATTAAGACCGATGTTAAATCTCTTTGATCATCGCATTTACATCTGAACAGTAAATTATAATTAATGAACTATAAAGTTGTATGAAATGGGGCGTAATGTGCGCAAAATGAATTTACGAATTAATACATTTGAATGGAATAAATGAAAAAAAATTTATGAAATAATTAAATGCTAGAAAATGAAACCAGGCACTATTATTCTCTTAATTAATCCTGTGCCATGCTTAAAATTAAAGGATTTCAAACAAATCTCCCTACAAAAATCATTTATCTTTCTTAGTAAAACAAGCTAAATAAAAATATTACTCATATGTATTTTTTTTTTTTTTTTTTTTTTAATTTACAAAGCAAAGTAAAGTATATCGCATATACTGGCATGCTGGTCGCGGAAACTGATTTAAGAAGTATGTAAATCTGATTTACTAATGCATGTATTTCATAACAGCATGTTGTTATGAAATTGTTGTTCATAACAGTATGTTGTTATGTATGTTGTATTGCAGCTAATATCTGCATTTTGTAACTTAAAATCTGATCTTAATAATTTCATAGCGCTTTCGTTATCACTTATTTCACAAGAGACACCATATACTATAAAGAAGTTATTTTTTGTTGACGCAACTAGAGGCGAGTTAATCCTCCCATTATCATACTGTGTGAGGTAAATGTTTCTCCTTTTTTGTGTATGTGAACTACAGTGGATGGACAAAAATATGGAAACACCTTGTGAAATGCATGTTTGAAAAGAAAGATTGATTTTAATTAAATATGTAGGTGGCGCTGGCGTTTTTGACTACTGACGCCACCTATACAACTTCGTAAATGTGCTAAACAGTTCAGTTGTTGTCGGAGTACTGTTATGTGAGGTTGTCATTGCATTATATCAGAGTTAACAGACTTCGAACGTGGGCAAATTGTTGGAGCACGTATGGTAGGTGCTTCCGTAAGCAAGGTAGCCGAGTTGTTTAGTGTTTCAAGAGGTACTGTATCGAAGATTTATTCCGCATATTTAAAAAGCGGAAAAACATCATCTGCTAAATCACAGCGCGGATGAAAGTGTGTCTTGAGTGATCGTGACAGACGATCATTAAGGGCAATTGTGACGAAAAATAAGAAGACCGCAGCTGCAAAAGTTACTGCTGAAATGAATGTTGTGTTACCGAACCCTGTGAGTACCAAAACAATTAGAAGGGAGCTTCATAAACAGGGAATTGCTGGCCGTGCTGCAATCGAGAAGCCACTCATCAGTGATGCTAATGCCCGTAACAGGAAAAGGTGGTGTTGAAGTCATAAAGCCTGGACTATAGAGCAGTGGAAGCGAGTAATATGGTCTGACGAGTCTTCTTTCACATTGTTTCCCACTTCTGGCCGAGTTTACGTCTGGAGAACGCCATCTCAAGCCTATAATACAGACTGCTTGTTGCCAAGAGTGAAACATGGCGGGGGTTCTGTTATGGTTTGGGCAGCCATATCGTGGTTCTCTGCTAGCCCCATGATAACTGTGTCAGGGCACATGACTGCCAAGACTTATGTGAACATTTTGGCCGATCAAGTTCATCCCATGGTACAAACTTTGTTCCCCGATGGTGATGGTGTCTTCCAAGACGACAAAGCCCCTGTTCACACAGCTCACATTGTCCAGGACTGGTTTTCTGAGTACAAGGATGAGTTGTCCCATCTCCCCTGGCCACACAGTCACCAGACCTGAATATTATCAAAACTTTGTGGTCTACATTGAAACGGAAAGTGCGTTCTCGTTATCCATCGCCAACATCGTTATCTGAACTTGCCACCGTTTTTCAGGAAGAATGGTATAATATTCCTTTGGCAAACATACAGGAACTGTATTTATCCATTCCGAGAAGACTGCAAGCTGTTTTGGATGCCAACGGGTTTCCTACACCATATTAAGCAAAGAAAATGTTTTTTTTAAAGGTGTTTCCATATTTTTGTCCAACCTCTGTATATACACACATATTCACACATACAGAAGCATTTTCGAGTTTTTCTTTAATGAAATTGTAATATTTTCTTCAGGTTGTAGCTAAATAAATAAAACCACTAAAAAATAAATAAACCATAATCAAGGCACTTCCATTATATGATCCTAAATCTTTGCTGTTACCCCTTCTCACCGTTGTTACGTATGTGTTATACTGTATGCAGTATGCACTTGTGTGCAAAATTAAGAGAAGTTGCACATCATGTCGAATTTCTGAAGAACTAAAGGTCATATGTTAATGAAATTTGGCATGAATTTTCATTTATATGAGAAAAAGAGATGTACAGTTCAAAAGTCATTTTATGTAGTGAAGCTAATAGTGCAGCAATGTCCAAAATATATGTTGTAATATAGAACTGAAAATAGGTCTAATATGGGGTATGGTCCTTTCTTAAAGATAGAATAATGGACAGGAAGCTGTTGAGGAGTCCCTGTGGAAGCGTAACCTTCGAGCGTGACCTCTCGAAGGCAACGGTGGAAGTCGAACTCACTCCTGTAGCAACGCAGCTTTCAATTTCCGAAAAATTCTTGAGAAAACATTGCCCTCCTAAAAGCGTCCCAGACATACTCTTTAGGGTAAGATCAAGAGATAAAGCTGGTTAATCCATATCACGAATATTCTTACTTTCCAAGTAATCGTCGACTAGCTGAACCCTACATGGGCCAGCTTTGTCGTCCATGAACAGGAACCCGGGAGCTACTGCCCCCTGAAAAGTCAAATATAGGGCTCTAAGATTTCCTCTCAATACCTCATAGCAGTCAGGGAGCCTTTTTCAAACATATGCAGTGGCGCCTTCCAACATAGTGTCTGGCCAAACCTTTACACCTTCACTACCGTAATTATCCTTTTCCATGATGAGGGAGGGATAGTATTGTTTTCCGGGCTCTCCACAAATACAGATATACCGAGAATTAGTGTCCAGGCTGAATATTGACTTATCTGGTGAAAAAGGACGGCACTCCACTGAAGGTCTGGTCAAAGGAGCATGTTGTCTGCACCATGCTAAAAGCTTTCTCTTGTGTGTTGCAGTGAGTGGAACGCAAACAGCGGGTCATCTGGCATACAGCCCTATCTCATAAAGCCCTTGGTCAACTGTAAGCGTGAAATTTGGGTTCTAGTGACAACGTATAGTCACGCGAGCTGCGAATCTGTAGCTGTCTTGTGTCACCACCTTGACCAAATAATGATCTTCATTCATCGTTGTTGATCTTGGTCGGCCTTGCCTAAGTTTTCTTGATATGAATACAATGTCCTGAAACTGTTTCGACAAATTGCAGACGACACTGGGAGCTACATTGAGTTCCGTAGCCACTTGCGTTTGTGATTGGCCTGTTCCCAATCTACCGGCAATTCTCCATCTCATTCCATCATTGACACGTTCGTGGCTACTCATTTTACGTGATGCCTTTTAAATTTACTCAATTCTTGCAAGAAACACGGCGAATTTAGTAATAGACTACGAGCACACAAATCGTCGAAGGCGATTATAACCCCTCCATAATCATAACTCCGTAGACACGTACGTGTACGCTTACATATTGGCACTTAATATTTGTATAATTCTTCGGCATCTTAATTAGGAACTTTGGTTCAATATTTTTTTGTAAAAATAGACATAATTTACAAATTCTTTAAATTTTGCGCACGAATGTGTATGAAAACACATTTGCGTACTTTATCCCCCCCGGTTGTTCTTAGCACTTTTACGCTTTACACTATTGCTTCTGAGCCTTGTAATGCATGATCTTCTTAAGCCTTAGTTCCTGAATTCAATGAATAACTTGTATTAGCGAAAAAAGAGAATGCTAGAAACTGTTCAGTTACTAGAACTTATCATGGCGTATAAAAAATATTCCCGTTAAAGGAATAATATACTATATTAACAATAAATATATGTATGTTACTGCTGATAATTGTTTCATGATTGTAAATTAATTCGTAATTATACGTAAATGTATGCATAATTTTGTAGTAAGAAAAAACGTACTTCAGTGAAACTTACGTAGCATTGCATTCATTGTTATTTCGTAATAATCTCTTTGAAGATCATTTTTTGGTATTTGTAGAAGAAACGGAAATGCACAAGCAATGTTTAGAGAAGATACCTGCATTTTAGGTCGCACCAGTGGCCGAATGGTTAAGACCACTGAATGCTGTGAGTTTGATCAAATGTAGACAAAAGGGTTTTGCATGGTTTGTTTTCGCGGTTTTCGTCCTGTGTAAAAGGAATACAAGCCACTTTCCCTTAGAAAATTCTGCACGAATTCATCCCACCCCTAATCAGATATTTGTCATGTGCTTTGCCATACTCAGATAACAACTTCACCTGCATTTTAAATCTTAGAGTACTGCAATGAATGACATGTTAAATGACTACAGTTACATCCCATTTTTGTAAACAACGGTATCACTACTTCACGCTAGTTATTTATTTATTTTTAAGTTTTATGTTGTGGCAACTAAATTGCATTTTTTTTTAATGCGCCTCTTGTATCGCGGCTTATTTTCACGTATGCTAAAAGAACAAACTATTTTCAGAAAACTGAAAAAAAAAAAAAAAAAAATTCTATTTTTTACCGCTTTTCATTCAAATACTCTAATCAGAATCCAAAATTCGCACAGTGTGAGGTGGTTAAAAATAAAAGACGTACGTTTCTCTAGTACAACGCAGAAGGAAATTACAAGGCTAACAAACCGGGTTTTTTTTTTTTTTTTTTTTTTTTTTCTAATCAAGAAGATAATCTAACCAATCCATTTCTTTCCTACTACATAACCATCCGTCAACTATGATTTCTGAAACTTTGATTATTTTCATGAGATGCTTTCTCCCCCAAGCTAAGAGGATCAATGTTTCTTAAGCTTCTCGATAGACTTCTACGAATCTACCAATTTATTTCATTCAAAGAATTCAATGTAACCGAAATGCAGGGGGGAGGAGGACAGACAAAAATAAAGAACAAAGAATGAAGTCCTTGGAAAAGGCATATGCAGCCGAAATTACCTATGTTTTCTATTTTATTTATTAATAAAAGATGTAGCCACAAAATGTCAGTTTTTTTTTTTTTTTTTTTTTTTTTTTTTTTTTTTTTTTTTTTCCTCTCCAGTCTGAGTTATGTTATGTTTTTACTCCCAAATAACCGTTTCAGTACTATTTGGCAATATAGATGCTAGAACAATTAATATTTTAGTACTCTGTGAAAAAGGAATTTTGAGAGCTTAACTCATTATGGCAAGACTTTCATTAAAGAAACTGTTAAATAAATTACGATTGTCAGAACTGGGACTTTTCTAATTCGCAAACAAGACTATAAATTCATTAAAATAAATTTTATTAAAAACTAATTAAATTTATTCATTCGTATCACATTTTTAATTAAAGAGAATTATTTCAAGAAGAGGTTCAACAACTGTCAAATGACTAAAGCCATGCACACTAAGTATTTGCGTCCCGGGTCGATTTTCGACATCAGAAAGGGTTGAGTATTATAATGTTTTCGTGGCATTCTTGTGTAACACGATAAGGAGCAAGTATCTAAAGAAAGTCGATCACGGCACTATGTATCCTACAGCAAGGCGCCCACATAATGCATTGTCATAATTGAATATCTGGCTAACTATTTGGTTATCAGTTCAGGAACAAATGGAGACTATATGATTACATATGCGACTTTGTTCAAAATTTATAGATATCAGTTCTGCTAATTTATTTTCGTTGAAATGGTGATCTTTAATAGGCTGGTTTATTAACTTATTCTTGCGAAAGGTCATTCATACCAAGCTATGTCTATGAGACAGTTTTATATTCAAAAGTTTTAAAGTTTACCTTAAAATGCGATTTCCTTATTTTGTTTAACAACTTCATTTCAAGGAAGTATCCACACATTTTGATTGACGTTCCGTGACTTTAATTTAAATTGCGTCTCGAAAACTCGAGAGAAAGAAAATAGTGCACTGGAGAGCAGATTGTGATGTTTACTCAGAGTCTAACCTGTTATTTTTAACTTTTGCTTTGTCGCCTCCCGTCCCACAAGAACTCGCTCTGCAGAAGATGCAGAGCGTACGTTCTATTCTTAACAATTATTAGTTGAAATTGATTGAAAACAAATTTTACATTAAAGATGATGTTAAGCAATTAGAAATGTTTTAAGACTTTCAAATCACCCGTTGAAATTTTTGGAAAATATATCAGAATCATTTTAGTTTCCATGCACTTCAATCTGTTTGTACACACAGTTTAGAACCTATGATTAATAACTATCTCATACTAGCTTCGTTTATAATAGACTCGATTCATGATACGTAAAAGAGTTTCTGCTCTTAATTTCGAACTGTTAAATTGTTCACAGTTGAGCTCAGATGTCTTTCTACAACCATCACCACTCTTCAGACATTTGAAGTTATAAGGAAACAAAAGTAAACTTTAATTTTCTCTTTCCGCATTCTCTTCATTAATTTTAAAATATGCTGTGAATATTCCATGTAATTCTGATGAGAAACGAATTCAAATGAGAAGTACCTGATGTACTTCTCGTATTTTATTATCTGTTATTTCTTCATTCCTCTATTAGCATCGTAAATTTTGCGTTGATTGGCAGTATTCATAAAAAGTATTTGAACAACTAAATATTTAATTTCATATTCGTGTGGATACAAATATGTGTTTGATTTGTATTCGTACCTGGGTGCCCAAAATGTGTAAAATTTTGTGGGTAGTTGACAAATGTAACTTTCAAAAGGAAACCCATATGATGCAGGAATTTTCAAGTAATCTGTGATTTGTAACATCTCTATAGTCTACAACGAGTAAATGTTAAAAAGCCTCTATTTAAGATTAATATTATGACATATTATGAAAGCATTGCATTACAGCACTCTGGTCTTTGCTGTGAGAAATTAATTCAGTTTTAAATTTCAGGTTGCTTTTTAACTACCAGTTTTCGAAATTTATTTGAATTAATGTTGAATACTTTAAAAATTGCTATTTGCCCCAGAATCAGCATCATAGGAAAATATTAGTATGATTTTCAAAACATTTTTTAAGACATAACATTAGTAACCTTGAGTTTGGCATCAACACCAAGACCTCAAAAGATCTTGACACTCTGAGATCTAGAGACTAAATCTACGTCAAACTCAGTGTTGTTGCGTTAATAATTTTGTGTTTCACTTTGCGTTTTTCTCTTCTGTTTGTTGTTTTTAAGACATTTGGCTGATATAATCCAGAATTCCTGTAGCTTTGATTTTACCCAAAAACAGAATTTAAAATTTGTCATTGACTTACCTTTCAAAAAATAAGAGATAAAAAGCATCAAAAATACTTCAGGAACTTTTGAACATATTTATTTTATTCTTACTAATATCTTTTTCTTTCTTCATCGGGAAGGTTGCTTTATAAAATCTTTGTGTTAATTAAAACCTCTATATTAACCTCGTCTATTAAACTGAATATGCAAGCAAAATTAACTTAATACTTTCAAATATATTTGGAAGTTAATTAGTTGTGATAAACCGTTCGAGTATTTCATCCATAGAACTCTTCTTAATAAGTGTTCTGTTATTTCGTTGTTCAAGGTCAATAATAACTATTTTCGCTAAATATGTGAAAGTGTGAATGCTTTTTGCACTTCAGATTAGTCTTCTCATAAAAGCTTTTATCAAAATCTTCATAATCATTTTTCCCGTCTTATAATTTCAGATTTGTTTTGCTTAAATCCTTTTTGAAACAATTTACACTCAAAATCAAGCGAAGCATTTTAAACTGAAATTAATTTTTCAAATAAGCAAGAATTTTCTTCAATAATAATGATTCACTAGTTCACTGGAATAAACAATGATTCACTGGTTCATTAATTTTCTGCTCAAAGGTATTTATTGGGTGATAAGTCAGTTTCTAATTCGATGACACTTCTCTCAGCAGTCCATCGACCACCGACACCCATTTCAGGGAGAAGCCTACTAAACAAAAACTAAATAGTAAAAGGGAAACATTATTTTGAGAAAAAGGGCGGCATATTAGAAGAGAGGTGGCGTGCGAACATGACGTGCTGAAGCACGCCGTCGAAATTAGTGTTCATTGTGTCATTTAGAAAACACATCGATCCAGAAAATAATGAGATGTGCAAGGCTCGATTTTCTTCTACCTCGGAGTGCTTGCCAATATATTGATAGTTTGGCAAATGCATTGATCGATTTGCTGGGCTTTGGTGCACGCTACGAACATGAGGGACAGACTGCTCATTTATCAGACGACACTAGGCAGAAAGTTTGCCGAAGGAAGAGAAACGTATTTTTGTGACAGATCGTTTTCTCTTTTATTTCAGATGCGCTACGTACAATTCACTCGACTTTGTAAACCACAAGTTCATGCATTTTAACTATGCATTATTATGAACTTGGTGATAAGCTTCAAACTTGACATCATAATTCTATATTTTATTATCATTATTTGTTCAAGTACTGTTCTTTTGCTTTGCTATAAATTTCGGAATTTTATCGTCGCTATTTAAAACGCTATTTTTCAGCTGGTGCATAGAAACATTAGTTAATTAAATCTAGAGATAAATCCCAGTTATTAATAACCATATTTGTGTTCAGTATTTTCTTTGCGATGATTCAGTACACAACATGTCTGGTAAATGAGGAAACATTAGGTGTTTGCACTGGTTTAACATTAGTAAGTTGTCAAAAACTGGACGTCGAAGTTAATGGTTCTTATAATGCTTCATTCATATTCGATTTCACGTTAATGCAAATTTTATTTTTTTCGAAACTTCTTGCATTTGGGAGTTGAGTGCATGCATTTCTTAAGCCTCATTTTCCTGGGAAATGTCTCATTTGTTTTACAATTGTGATAAAATTTCCATCTGCATAAAAAAGTTTTCTGGTAAAGATATTCTGGTTATTTAAAACTGTCTTCAGTAATGTTTTTCTTTTCCTTCCTCTTTTTTAATGCTGTGCGAGATAGGTTCAAGTTTATATTTCAGAAGTAATAATTAGTTAACACAAACATTCATTGAAACAAAAAATAAATATTTACGTGTATATTCAAAGAGTGACTAAATTCTTATGAAAATCAAAGTGGTTTTAATATCTGCAGCTTATAAAGCTGTTTCTTTCTCCTATCTTCATGTCTTCTTGGTGTGATTCGGAGCATAGTCGACGCGTATTCGAGAGGTCCAGGGTTCGAGTGCCGGTGAGGGCAATACAAATTCTTCACGTCTTCAAAATAAACTAATGACTCTATAAACTTTAAACGAGCTAAAATGCATAGCAATAGGGTTGTAATATGCGATGTTAAGTTGGAAGAAATCATGTCTTGTGGTTGGCGGTTTTTCGATTTCATATTCAATATGTGAAGAATGTATGTATGTAAGCATACATATGTATCAATTATGATATAGATTATTATTTAAATAAAGAGTTATTTATAATTTCAGTTTTTACTATACATTTTCCATTCCGTTTCCTTATCAAAAATGTAAATGAGTTTAGAGAGTATTTCAGTTGCGGTTTTTAGATTGTAAGACAGAACCCGTTTCTGCCCCTCGAAGCCACGTTTTGTCACCTCTGATATGATTGTAAGTGTACGGCTTTGTGAGCCATTTGGTGTTAGAGTTAAATTTTGTAGTTTTGATTACTAGCTTACATTTTAAATTATGAATTTGACTCTTTTACATCGCGACAAGTGGTGCTAATTATGGGAGCATGAGACTTGCATTTTATTTTCAAATTTTTCTGATTTAAATAAAAAGTTCGTTTTAAATATTGCCAAGACTCTGTAGTTCATTTCGAACACAGCGATAATTCGCTTAACGTTTGTGTTAGATGCTAGTTTATGCTCCCGGAGAAAGTCAAGCTCTATATTATATTTCCATCTCTAAGTTTTAATTATTTAACCTGACAATATTAAGGTAATGTACATGATTAACTGTTCTGCGCATAATACTGAATTGCTATGGTGTCCAAAAATTTCTTTACCTTAATAATATATATATATATGCTATATAACCAGTCAGTCTAGTGTATTTTCTTTTGAAATCAGCAAGATTTATAACTAATGATCATTTATTTGGAAGAGAAAGGCGAAGAAAAGTAAAATTTAAAATTGGGCGAAAGGCCACCTTAAATTACTCTGAATTTTAAGTAAAACTATCGATTTCGAGGGCGACCTGACAAATATTCCTCTACTTCAGTAGCAAAATACTTTTACTCATAGAGATTTTATGCCAGATAGCCTTCGAAATCGGTAAATTTCATATTAAATCTTCATCACTATAACACTGCTTTTCTGCGTAATGCTAATTATCATTAATAATAATACAATCTGCTTATTATGTCTCTGAAATGTAAATAATAGTATGATGCTATTCAAAGACATGCGTAGTGCTTAGCACGAAGTATGTTTTCTCGCGAAACTCTACAATTAAGGTTTCGAAGTTTACAGAGTCAAAAGAACCTTGTATGGGCATTAAAGTATCGTATTTGAAGATTCTTAGAAGTAAAAATTTATCAGCCGTTAAAAAATAAGGCAGACAATTATGAAAGCAGAAAGATGGCTGATTAGATGAAGCATCAATAAGTTGATATGCATTTTCCCAGTAGAATAGCTGTCTTGCCGACGATGAAATGAAATGATCTCGCAATAAAAGAGCCTGAAAATTGGTACAGATAACATCAGTTGCTTATGTCTACAGCGCAATGCATATATTCTTTTCAATGACGAGTAAAAGCTTTGTTTAACATGTGGAAGGAACTAGAAACACGAAATATTCATACGGAGCGTTAGGCCATATGATCAATACGATGATATTATGGGGAGGAATAATGATCAGATGGGCGTACTTTTCTCTGCGTTGTGGACAGATAATTTGTGTCTGTCCAGATATATCAAGATGAAGTTTTACAATTCTACGCTAAGCTTTTTAGAGGTTAATACCGATCTGACTTTTTTTTTTTTTTTTTTTTTTTTTTAAACAAACGACAACCCGTGTTGACGTCAAGCAACTTTGGTTAACAAAAGTTTTTGAAAATAATGTCTTGGGTGAATTAATTGAGCACCCAGACTTCTTATTTCAGTGAGCGTAGGTGACACCTATGGTAAAATTCTTCTTCTATAGATCTCAATGCCTTGAATGTAAGGAGTGGAACCTACATCCCCAATTCCTAATTAATCTCATCTTAATAAGAGATTGAAATTGCTTTATGTTTACAAGATGGGGGAGTTTAATTTCTCCCCTGTCTTTATTTTTCTCCTGTTCACACTGTTCATTTTATTTTTACTGCAAATCTGTGAAATAAATTTTCCTCGTACATTAGGAAAGATATTGCTTTCACTATTATAATTCTTTCATAAGTTGATCAATCAGTACAAAATATTAGAAGAGCCAGTGATCAAAAGGGGCCGCTTTCAACTTTATGAGAATTATAATGTCTAATAAATATTCTCATGTATTCAAAACTATTTTTTTCACTCATTTCCGTACATTTAAAACTGTTATCCTTTGCTTAAAGTATTCTTTTTTACTATGTTTAATATGCGTATTATTTAGTATGAACAGATGAGGTCTTAGTAACACGTAGAACATTCGCTGCAACTGTATTCAGGGTTAGAAATTAATTAGACAATCATATGATTTCCTTTTAGGTACATATATACGTGTTCCATAATTACGGTATTGCTTTCGCTGCTAACCTATGCTGATGAATAATTAATGCTGAAAGGAATGTTAATTAATGGAATGCAATCATAAAAGAGACTGTCGTTTAGGCTTGATCTGAGGTTTTTTTATGTGTAATGAGTTCAAGAAGGCTAATTACGCGTTAGGATGCAGTGTTTAAAAAGAATCTGAATCACTTCAGATACCTTTATCAAGAATCAAATTCGCCATTCGGACTTAATTTCGGGAACTAGCAATTCTAATTATTCTTATGACAACTGAAAAGTAGAAATTATGAAATATAACCGAAAGTTTTTTATTTTGAGAGTTTTAGTTTCATGTGGAAGAGTGTGCATGGCGGATGAATAACCTAGTATATGTACACTCCTGACCGTTTTAAAATTGTTCAAAACTTACACTAGGTTCTTTTCATTTTATTAGGGCATATTTAATGCTTCATTTATAAATTATCGGGAATAAAATTAATTACGAAGATATGCAACGAATTCCCTCCAAGAATTCAAGCAATAGAGACGTCTTTGTTTTAAAATACGTACATATTTAAACTGATATAAAATAGTACTATTCAGGTAATAAAAATTTAAATCGTCCAAATATTTGATCTCTTAGCACACGATGTTTTTCATTAATTTTCGAAGAGTCACTGAGATTCAAATTTTTTTCCTTCTCTCTTCCATCTGTAGCTCCCCCTTCCTGCAAGTTTTTTTTTTTTTTTTTTTTTTTATTATTATTATTATTTATTTTATTTTATTTTTATTTTATAGAATCAAATTTTCGTTTTTTGCGTTCAAAAATTCTGAACAGCGACAACGCCAAGTGTGATTGGGGGGGGGGGGTAAACAGAGCACAGAAAACCAGCCTAGAGCCATGTAAGATAGCAAACAATAAATTCTAAGTCTTACTTTTGGGAAGATAGTTTTAAAATGTTGCATAAACTCACAGCAAGATTAAATATTTGTTAAATTTTTTACTTGTGAATGCTACATTCCTTTTGTTTTTGTAGACAAGTGCTCCAGAAATGTATTGTGAATATTTATCTATTTCACGAACTTCGATTTAGAGGAATGGTTACGCTAATTTTTTTTTTATTTAAATGCGTGAAACGTATTTAAAATTATAATCAAATCAATAAATGCATGTTTTATAATGATTATTTAAATGTTTTAAAATTTATGCAAGGCCTTCGTTTCAATGATTGAACTAAAAAAAATTTAACATTAAAAAAATGTGATTGTATTTTAGTAGAGTTTAACATAAATTATAACTCTACGGAATAAATGTGGCCAAAATGCTTCAGCTAAGTATAAATGTAATCTTGTTGGAAGCCATCTTGTTGGAAATTTACTGCAACTAAATTTTGATGATTGCTTTTAATTTGAGAGTAGATTTTCAAATTTCTAAGACGGAGAGCAGTAAAAGCAAAAAGTGATGCAAGAGCAAAAACTAATGACACTGCCATTTTTTAGCTATTAGGGCTTAGATATTTAAAGTAAATAGCGAATTTGAATATAAAAGGTCAAATGCACTCATTTAACTCTGCGTTAATGCTTCGATTTCAGCTATAAATGTTAATAAATAATCTTACGTAAATACTGATTGTTAAATACATTTTATTTTCTAAGCAAAAGCATGGAAACTGATAAGCAAACCGAAGGCGCTTCTTACATAGTACCATCATTCAGTCATTATTTCAATCAATAGAGTCTGGAGTAGGAAATTTTTTAAAAATAGTCTTGTGATGTTACATATCTCCTCATGTGGAGTTTTGATAAAGTTCTTAAACATATTAAATAAAAGTTATGAATAATGACTTATACAGAGCATGCCATAAATATCAGTTTTAAAATTAAAATTTAGTTTGGTTTTGCTGTTATTGTAAATTTATCTATAGATATGAAAATTTAATTATTAGTTTTCTGTTTATTTACTTATATAAATGAATAACTACGAACTAAAAACAGTTCAAAACTTAATCCAATTGCATGCTGATAGTAGCAACAAGTGGTAGTAATAATGCAAAATAAAATTAAAAAAATAAAATTAAAAATGAAATTAAAAAAATAAAATTAAAAAATAAAATTAAAAAAATCCGTTCAAAATTCATCTGATATTCAGTTCGGAATAAATTTCATTTTCAATTTTGGTTTTGACATATCATTCCCCCTCCCCATTTCTTACAGATTGTCAGCTTTTTTTGTTTTGTTTTGTTTTGTTTGCTTGTCTTCTGCATTTGATTTATTCCCAGTTGAATATATGATGAATTTTAAACCTATTTTTTATTTTATTTTGTTTTGAATTGTATACATGAAAAAGTAGACGAAAGCAATTGCGTCAAGTGCATTCACAAAATCATCTGACGAACTTTTCTGATTTGATGTTCATGTGGAAATAAATCCCTTTAAGTAATTTTATAAATTTGGAATAAAGAAGCAAATAAATTTGGCGAAGCATTAAATACCAGTACAAAATCCTTTCCAAACTTTTAAAAGCAAACTTTCTTATTTATTTATGAATGCAGACTGCTCCTTTCCCCTTCCTAAAAACCATATTCAGAGTTAACAAAATCATCTCAGAGGAAATGTAATGTTCAGTTGCCATTTAGATCGAGCTCTTCGAGTAATTTAAAATACATTTTATGAGTTAAAAATAGAATTCTTGATCTCATAGAGAAGGGTTCTCAAATGTTATCTTTATGCAAGTTGGCTATATTTTATTCAGCGGGAGGCAAAATAAATTTTACTTTTGTTCATGTTATTAAATTTCTCGGTAGCAACTGCTTCAAGAAAACAGAATTTGAAAAAAAAAAAAAAAAAAAAAAATGCTTGAGAGTAAATGAATAAACATTAAATTTATTTTGCTGTACACCAAATAAGCAAAACTCAAGGTAGAAATTTATTCAGTTAGAAATGACAATTTGAGTAATATCGCTGTTTATCTAACTGGTTTATTGCAGGATCCGTATTTTCGTATTCTACTTATTATCGGAGCAACACCCAGCTCTTTTCTGTTATCCAAAGCTATATTTTCTGCAATACTGTGGATGAAATGATAAGAGTATTAAATACACGAAACTGGACGTTTTATGGCGAAATGTCTTCGATTTTTCAAAATCAATAACTGAAAATTTATTTACTTTTATTAGTGGTTGATACAGTTAAATATAACCTTCTGTCAAAATAAAAATTTAACTCAACTGAAAAGCGATATTCTACTATTTTAGAAAGTTAGCTTTAAATTATATTTTTGAAAGTTGCTTCTGAATTAATAATCAGAAACTTTGTAGAGTAGACTTTTATTTGAGTGTATACTTACTTCACTTTCTAATAAATTAATGAAAAATGAATAAAAACGTATCTTTTCAATTTCTTCAGATATTTATTACTCAAAGGCAGAGTATTTTGCTTATAAAATAATATCATATTATAAATGGCTTAAACAACAATATAAAAACTCGTTAGTTTTGTTGTCTGGTAGTCGGAAGAAATCTCTTTAGCTCTTGATATTCAGAAAATTCAGCAGCTTACACGTAAAAAACAAGGATTTTATTATATGAAACAGAGAGATCGAAAAAAATAGCTCTCAGACTGATGGCGATATTTACTTTTATTAGTGGTTGATACAGTTAAATATAACCTTCTGTCAAAATAAAAATTTAACTCAACTGAAAAGCGATATTCTACTATTTTAGAAAGTTAGCTTTAAATTATATTTTTGAAAGTTGCTTCTGAATTAATAATCAGAAACTTTGTAGAGTAGACTTTTATTTGAGTGTATACTTACTTCACTTTCTAATAAATTAATGAAAAATGAATAAAAACGTATCTTTTCAATTTCTTCAGATATTTATTACTCAAAGGCAGAGTATTTTGCTTATAAAATAATATCATATTATAAATGGCTTAAACAACAATATAAAAACTCGTTAGTTTTGTTGTCTGGTAGTCGGAAGAAATCTCTTTAGCTCTTGATATTCAGAAAATTCAGCAGCTTACACGTAAAAAACAAGGATTTTATTATATGAAACAGAGAGATCGAAAAAAATAGCTCTCAGACTGATGGCGATAACTGTTGAAACTTCTAAGTCATTCAAAATATATGAGGTTGTCTTGAAAGTTATTAAAAGTTAGGAAATATTTGGAAAATTTTGAAGTTATATAGTAAAATTTCAATACGCACTTTGATATAAGTCTTTATTTGTTCTCTTTTTTTTTCTATATGTTGCTGTGATGTAATATGACTGCAAGCTCTGTAACATGTTCGCACATGGCTCAGTTATTAAAATTGCAGACATTCTTGCTTAATTCCTCCGCCTGACTGATTCTCATATGGTCGCGTGTGTAAGTATATACTCATATTTGAACTGAATACTCATATTTCGATCAGAATTCAATCCATGATAGCATCCTTCTGAGCCCATGTGTATTTTGCTGTAATCAGCAAAGCAAATAAATTTCGGATTGACAGTATTCTAATTTATTATATGCATAGACTTAACAGGGAGTCTTTAGGAGCATACGCTATGAATGTATTATTCTAAAAAAGAAAAAATTCTACCGCACAAAAAAATTCTAAATTCTATAATGTATATCATTATTTATTTAATTATATATTTTTCTGGAAACCTTTTCAACAGTAGGTATTTAATTTAATCGTGTTCTATAATTCAGTTCTGATCCACTAACCAGTTCATTGATCAGTTTTGGGTTTTTCTGCTTAGCAAAATTTCTGAAAGGTAAATTTTATAAAAATAAAGTCTATGCATACTTAAATTTTGCGAACGATGGAGAGAGAAATCATAAGAAAACTTATCGCTTTACAACGAATAATACAGCATGGTAAATGGTTACAGCCGAAAACATCGCGGACGAAAACGTCGCGGAGAAAACAACGCAAGGCAAAAACGTCGTGCTACAAAACATCGTGGGAGAAAACATCGCAACGAGAAAATATCGTACTTCTAAAACATCGTGGTACAAAACATCGTCATCGAAAATAAAGCGGTTCAAAAACTTCGCAGTTTAAAAACATCGTCTTCGAAAATATCGTGGTAAAAAATAAAGTATCTACAAATCATCGCATGACGATAACATCGCAGACATGCTTCTTTCAGGCTTTAATAACTGTAAATGGATATTCCCATATTGATTTATGATCGCAAGATGGAAAGAAGGATAATTTTTACTTTCATACTTTTTATTAACTAATAAATTTTTGCTGAGAAAATAAGAATGAAACTTAAGCATAGAAAATTAATGCGACTTATAGCACTTAATAGAATTTTAAACCGACATAGTTAACTAACAAAGGCCATTAATAAATCATTTTTATAAAGTTTTTACTGGTAATTTTTCATGAAAAGTATAATCTATAATTTGCATTCAATTTTTTATGCTTAAGTTTCCTTCTTACTTTTTCAGCAAACATTTATTAGTTAATAAAATATGTGAAAATAAAAATTATCCTTCTTTACATACTGCGCTCACAAATCATTATGGGAATATCCATTTACAATAATTAAAACCTGAAAAAAGCATGTCTGCGAAGTTATCGTCATGCGATGTTTTGTAGATACTTTATTTTTTACCAAGATATTTTCGATGACGATATTTTTAAACTGCGAAGTTTTTGAACCGCTTTATTTTCGACGACGATGTTTTGTAGCACGATGTTTTAGAACTGCGATGTTTTCTCTTTGCGATGTTTTCTCCCGCGATGTTTTGTAGCACGACGTTTTCGCCTTGCGTTGTTTTCTCCGCGACGTTTTCGTCCGCGATGTTTTTGCCGCGATGTTATCGGCGGACACCTGGTAAATACCATATACCCAGCAATGTAAGTAACGTCATTGTTCGATGTTTCTGATGATAGCTGGGAGTTCTATGTGACTAAGATTAGCAAATGTTGTCTGAAGTTCAAATTACATTGAAACAAAGAAATATAATAGATACGTTTTCCCCCAGGCTTAATGCATTAGGAACTGGAAACAAACTATGTGTGCTAAGCAAATACTCCGAGTATTTTAAGAGGTGCTTTAAGCACTGAGTTAATCATTTGAAAAAGTGTAAATGTTAAGGATTTATTGATAATAAAAAATTAATATCTTTATATGTGTATAAGCTAATAGTAGAAATCCCAGGCATTGGAAATAGGGAAGAGACAAGAAATATAAACCCTTAGTTTCTGGAATCTGGAGATAAAATTTAAAAAACGATCTTTAGCAGTAGATTTAAAGAGGAAAAAAAGTATTATATTTTTATAGTTAATTATTAAGACGAGATTACTTTTGTCGACAAATTTTACGTCTAAACTAATTTTGTATCTTTGCATTTGTTAGCATAGATAGTAGTAGCAACATGCACTAATGAATCCTGCAAAGCTTCATATATGGCTGCATTAAATAAAATAAATGAAGAATTGTTTAAAGGTTTGGAAAGAATATACAATATGCATAATCGAATTAAAAACGTTGAGTAAAAAAAACAAATTGATGCGGAATATATTCTGAAAGGTGGAAACTTTTTGCTTAACAAGATAGTATTTTACTCAGTATGGGAAATTAAATATTCAGTAAACTGTTTCAAAAATACTTTAACAACAAGAAGTACTTTTGTAGAAACAAGATGGAAAGGAAATAATTTAAGTGCATTTTTTTTTCCTTTTTTTCAGAACTTTCTGAACACCTTCCATAAATCGATCCTTAAAGAAATATTTGTATGGAAATAATATTTCTTCTAAAGCGTGTGCAAACTAGATGGATTAGCATTTTGTCAAAATAAAATATAAAATCGCAAGCGTAATTTTCATAATCGAAGAAGGAATATTTAAAAATTTTAAATATCAAGTTTGAAGTTATCTAAAGAAAGCGATACTCATACGTCTGATTCAGTATCTTTAATAATATCGCTATTTCTACTGGTGTAACAAGAAATTTTACAGTTTAAAGTGCATCTTTCCATGTGCACAAGTTCTATGATGTAGATTTTGCAATTATTTATGACATTTGACACCTGAATCTCGTATATCTGGCATTTAATTTATGCTGTCTTTGATAACTCATTTCTGAAAAAATGTCTTTTACTATACGAATTAAAGAATTTTTAAAATGCAAACGAGAAGGAAAAGACAAAATCAAGGAATTAATTAATTTTTGTTTATTTATTTCAGCTCACTCCTACTATTTTAGAAGTTATTCTATCTTCTCTGTTTTCGAATCTATGCTATTCGTTTTTCATAAGATTTTCATCAGCTCTTAGATTTAATCCACTTTTTATTTTTGAGAATAGATATATGACAACACTTCTGGCAACTGATTCATTACTTACTGCGTTTCTTTTTATGCTGTTTGATAGTTGTGTTCTAAAGCGTAAAGTATGATATTTATGTTTGAGATTAATAACACTGAATATTTATTGCATTCTTAAGTAAATAAGACAGCAAACAGGATTTAATGAGCAAAGTTTATTAACTCTGAATACTTATTGCATTCTTACTTAAATAAGATAGTAAACAAGATTTGAATGAATAAATAGAATTTCAGTTTTAATCTTTAAATTTTAAATTATTTTAGATACAAACCGAGTTCTCCAAGCAAAGCTCCAGATTTTCCAATTTAATTCCGATGTTTTGTATTTGAATAATTTGGGATGGATTATTATGATTAAATTCCAATAAAACGAGTAGCTCAATTCAGATGCTACTTTGAATGATTAATAGATTTCTAATTCATTCGCTGGGAAATAATTTCGTTGTATACATAAAAGTGTATGTATTTATTTCCGCTCATTATCGTTTCGAGTTAAATGGGTTAAATTATTGGGGAAAATGCTTTTGCGAATCATTTACTCTGCTTTGCCTATAAATATGTTATCTGTTCTATCTGTTTATTTATTAACTCTGTTCAATAGAGTAAACAAGATTTTGTGGGACTGTATGAGCTGTAGATATAGAAATAATACTTCATATACCATTAAGTTGAGAAATATTAAGTCAAAAATCTGACTCTGAAGGACTTTTTTAAATATGTAGCCATAGTATTGCAATAACTTTTAGGTACTGAAAGGAATCTGATTGCTTTTATTTTTCATAAATTTCTTGAAATTGGGAGCAGATTAATTAATTATGGTAAACGAAGGATTTAAAGTATTTCTAATTTTAGTGGCATTGGAGGTTTCTTGGATTCCCTAAAATACGAGCAGTACTTATTTCTCAATTAAAATCTTGAGTGTGTCTAGAAAGAGCTCCCAGAGGATAAAATGTTAAGAAATAAAGAATGTTGTCATTTCGTAATTTAAAATAAACGCTGCACTTCAAGGACAGTGAAAACGTTTACTTGTTTTAAATTCTGAGTTTCTGCGATTGAAAAACAGAAATAATAATTAAACCTTTAATTAACAGAAAAATAACCGAAAGCATTTTTAGAAACACCACAAAAATGGTATTTAAAAGAAGTTCTGTCATTTATTTGCAATAAAAATAAGCTATTGCAATATTCTTTTCAGAAAATAATCTGAAATATATTTAAGATTTATTTTCGGAGAGTATATGTTGTACAAACTTATCCTGGTATTTAGTAACTGCATGTACAGTGGCAGTACGCGAGGTATTATTAAAGATTTCCAAAACCGCTCATTTTACTTAAGTTATTAACCGAGAAATTATATTTTTATTACAAAGATAACTTGTATTCCTACTTGCGAAGATGTTACATGATCTGCAGAAAGTATGAATATTCGCAGCCATGGGAGAGAAGACATCTATTTTTGCTTGTAAAGAGAATTTTGGGGGTACAAATTCTCTTGACAACAGTCGGGTTATCTATAAAATGGTAAAAATTCTGTTCACAACAGTCGGCTTTCATTTGTGTTTTACCGTTAATAATTCTTTAGGAAGTGAAATGTTTTATGCAATAAAGCAAAATTTTGTTTTACTAATTTATTATCATGCTAGTCATTTCTTCGAATTAGGTAATCGTGCTAAAATATTTGGAAAAAAAAAACATTTAAGTAACTTTAAACTAATTTAAAATTCTATAGCCTCTTCGTATAGTTGGAAACTTTTAAGGTATTTTAAATCCATTTTGCACCATTCCAGTAAATAATGAAAAGGAAAATAAATGAAATTTCTATTCCATTATTTAATCTAATAGTAAATCTGTAATAAAAACTATAATATTATTTCTCTATTGAAAGCATGGTTTGTGGGCAAAAATTTAACTAGAAACAAATAGTGAAATAAATTAAAGGCACCAATGTGTCTTTATTATAAAATTTAAAATTGAATTTTTGTTTTAAATTATTCAGGTTATATTTGTGAAAGTATTATTTATGCAGTGAATACGGAAAAGGTGGCTACAAGCTTTATTTAATTAACTATTTGCCCTAGACATGTACTTCCGTTTACAAGATTTCCCGAAATAAGATACAATATTTTAGAATAGTTTCCGCACTGATGTAGACATAAAATATAAATTTTAATAAGTTTTCTTTAGAGCGAAAGTTTAGTAAAGTATTCATTATGTATTCTTAAGTGAAGGGAAAGAATGCTCTTTAAACTTGTCAGCATTTCACAGAGATACGCGCGATTGAGTTTAATGATTTAGATCACTTTGATGCCTATATGGCCGTTCACACTGGGGTTTGTCTGAGTTATCGAAGTCGATTTTGTGTGTCAACTAGCTGGATGTGAAGTTCAGATATTTCAACTGAAGAAAAACTCTCCCCCCCCCCCCGCCCGATGCCATGGAGCATTTTCGGCTGTGTCAGATGTCTTCGATAGCTCAGATAAACCCTAATGTCAACGGTCCTTATAAGTGATGGCAGTTGATAATTTTTAGGCAAATATAGAAATAGACTATGAAATAAAATTGTCTGTTTTGGCATTTACTAATTCGTATTGGATATAAGAACATTCTTTATTAACTTTTTGTTAGTTCTATAAAAATATTATTTTCGCATACCAGTGAATTTTTTTATGTTAAGATTTAATTCCTGTTCATTATTTTAAAGTATTGTAAGCATGAATATCCTTATAATTACCAGTAATATGTTAATAGAGGTTCATTTTAAGCCTATGAAATCGAGGAATTTAAACCTCGTCTTCCAAACGTGTCCGTATGTATCAGAAGTAGCAAATGAAATCCCAAAAATGCTTGCATTGATAAGCATTTAGCAGTTTGCAAGCAATAAATTCAGTATAATCAGTTAATAATTATGTAAAACTATTCAAAATATAAATTTTATTTTAATATACGTTAAGTTTTCCGAACAATTGATAACTAGATTTTATTAAAGACCATACTTCATTGTTAATAATGTATAAATATGGATTTTTTGTTTTTTAAGTCTGGATAAAATCATTTAATTCTTTCTGCACCATATCCAGAAAGATTTTCGGAGCAAAAAATTATCTTCGTTAAGGTTCATTTTCTAGATATATTACTGCATAACGTACTACGAGATACATCGTTCTATACAGCATTGGATGTAATAGATTTTTGTTCCTCTGCTTAAAGAGAAATTGGTATTAAACATTTTTATATCGTCTCATATTTTAGAATGACATCATTTTATATATTAGAATCAGTGCAGTACTTAAAAGATTAGCGCAATACTTGAGATAGTTTTATCCCCTCTAAAATTATGTTTTCAGTTATAAATCTTATTGAACTGACATATCTCAGTCAGTGTTCAGAAATTTCAAAAAGTACAAAAGTCCCTATAATCCCGACTATCTTCTATAAATGTCCGTCTCTAAAAGACTTACTAATCATGAGAATTATAATTTTACTATTTAAGACGTCCGCTTATAGCCCTAATGAGATAATAAATTACATTCATTTAGCTGACCAGCGAAATGTCTGATTGAATAAAAGAGCCTTCTTACATTTTAGGATACATTTTAAAAAATAAAACTGTCGTTGAATTGTTATTTTACCTTGCAATAATTTTGAGAAAGCAAATTTTAGTTTTTTTTTTTTTTTTTTTTTTTTTTTTTTCCTTTTTTTGAGAATTTCTGTAAAATAACAGGAGGTTCAAAGACAAGGAGAGTTATGGATAAGTTAGTGACACATTCTCATCTATTTCTTTTTAAGCATACTAGTAACCAGAAGTAGTCCAAAATTGAAATCCTTCAGCTAGACATATCTGTAATTAGCTATATATATATATATGTGTGTGTGTTACCGTGAAAGATCGAGATTGGAAAATGTCGACTTTCACCGGATAATGTCAACATTCACCAAATACGTCGGTGAAAGATCGAATATTTCTTTACATTCTTGTACATTCGGACCCTCACCGGTGTATGTCGACAATCACAGATATGCTCTGGTATAGGGCGAAAAGAGAGGAGTATATGTACACGCTGCCATTCCAAAAGGAAGTGTTCCACAAACAAATGCAGTTGTAAAAGCAAGGGCCTCTTATGCAATTCAAAGTGTCATAATAGTTTAAGTTGTTGTAATAAATAAGATTTGAATCACATAATTTGGTAAGTTTATAACTTCTATTAGTTTCCTTTCTCATTTTGAATGTACTGTGTGTTTTCAGTTCTTATGTTCTTAAGTTCTTATTCTGAGTCTCAAGTGCGTTTTTTCGCGAATGAAGTACGGAGAAGGAAATATAATATTCTTATATGTTCAACATTCACCATTAGTACATGGTGAATGTCGACATTCACCGGTGTAGTCAGAAATAAGAGTATTTGGAAAATATTTTGGACATACACCAAGCTACTATGTGAATGTTGACATTCACCGGTGAAAGTCGACATTCTCCAGATTTCGGTGTTTCACCGTAACATATATACATTATACATACAGTGACTACAGTACAATAAGTGTATTATCTAGCATTTAAACAGTGCAATTATTCTATGAAATAAGATAATAAAACTGCTTTCCTCTTATTCTGCAGTGCACTCAAAATACTCGTCTATAAACTACACGTCTATAAACACATGGACAGAAAACTCGAGATAGGTCACAAATTATGGGGATTTATTAGGGGATTTAGGGGCTACATGAAAGCCTTGTGTATGATTCTTGTAGAATCGGACATGGGCCTAGTGTTATGCATCGCTACTGCAAGTGGTGGTATTGCTGGTACACCCGGCATTCTTGCAAAAGTTCGTCGATCGATGCATCGTCGTTGCGATGCGTGCATTCCATCTGAAAGCTACGTCTCCGAACATCTGCTTTAACAGTTTAATTAAAAAAAATACTGTTGTTTGTCTAGTGAATCTTCATTGTTAGGGACCTGTCGTGCGTCTTTCCGTCTCTGTACGTGTATAACGCGTCCGGGTTTCGCATGCACATTGATGTTTGATTCTATGTTGATATTTGATTATTGCCTATTATCGTGTTCCGGACTTCTATGCACATTTCTGAACAATAGTCCTGAAACGCCTGTATATGTTCTGCACTATCTAACAAATAAAACTGTGTGTGGAGGAGGGGGAAAAAGTTTTCGAACTTTCCTTGCTTTTGACTCTTCCTCGTTTCTGACAGTTTCTTTTAAAGAAAGTGAAACAGTTTTTTTTTTTTTTTTTTTTTAATGGCTCTTGAAATCGAAGTTCAGAGTTTGTTTTCAGAATCTGAGAGGGTTTTGAAATTACTTCTACAATTAATGTAGACAAGCGTATATATTCATAATATCAGTGAATAGTTTACGTTAGCAAATCTTTTTATGTATTTATAATAAATTTACTTAAGCTTCGTATCAGTATTTTTTTTTTTCATTTTAATGTTAATTATAGATAATCGAGTAAAGTTAACGGACATGAGAGCACTCTGACTAAGAAAAGAAATGCCTTCGACGAGGGCATGCCTTTCCTTAGGCTAAGGAAAAATTGTTCATATTTTCGAGTTAGAGAAAACTGGTTCATATTCTCGTTCCGCATAGGAAAAATACAAGCCTCCCGTGCCGCCATTGCCAGAATTTGAACCAGGGTCGAAATATCAGTATTCAACGAACCCCTTAGCCACTGGCGGCATATTAGAATAAAAGTCTTTAAGAGGTTTCATTTTTCTCAACGAAATTAGGTATTCATAAAAGTAGGTGTTCTTGGGACGTGCTTCTAGAATTTGAATTATAATATTAAATATTAAGGTGTTTAGCAATGGTTCATTTGTTCACTCACACTGTCAGATAATATGCTGGCTTCTGTTGTACTTGATGTATGCATTTACTATACTAATGTGAATATGTTAGTTTCGTAATTAAAAAAATTTTTTTTTTCTTTACAGGTTCTTGGAAAATTCTAACGGAGGAATACCTCAGAAGTGTTATGAGATAACAAGACGTTAGAATAATAAAATAGTGCTTATGTTTGATGAGTTATTTGCTTACACTTTTTCGAAGATATAGAAGTATACAAGCATTGTACGTAAAGAAGCATAAATAAAGAATATGAAGCAGAAATCTACAGCAACTTTGCATGCACTGATATCAGTGACATGTATTCTGATTATTTTCGTGAAATGTTTCTCAGCTTGTCCTAGCATTTGTTCCTGTAAATGGAAGAACGGCAAACAGACTGCGGAGTGTGCCGGTCAGGGTTTGACTGTTATACCATCATCTCTAGACGAGGGCACTCAAGTGATAGATATTAGTAGGAACAGTTTCAATGAAATTACTAGTCGTGCTTTTCAAAGGAAAGGTTTAGTTAACCTCCAGAAAATATTCATGGCGGAGTGCGGAATTTCACATATTGCCTCCGATGCATTTTTTCAGTTGAGTAATTTAGTGGAGTTGGATTTAAGCAACAATAAGTTACATACTATTCCGACAGATGCTTTAGCACATTGTCCAAACATCCGACGCTTACAACTTGCGCACAACTCCATCAAACAAATAGACAGTGGTGTATTTTCTTTCCTGTCGCATTTGACATATTTAGGTTTGGCTAACTGTCAAATTAAACACTTACAACCTGGAGCTTTTAATGGATTGAAAAATATAGGACTTATTGAGTTGGATGGTAATCAGCTCAGCACGCTGTCTATAAAAGTTTTCGAATCTCTTGAGAATTTATATGGGCTTTATTTGCATAATAATCCTTGGTATTGTGATTGCAAAATTGGCGAAATTCGTGCATGGATGCTGGATCGCAATATTCCTCTGGCTGCCCCCCCTCATTGTGAAGGACCTCCTCTACTTAAAGGCTCTTCATGGTATGGGATGTCAGTAGAAGATTTTGCTTGCGCTCCAAAAATGATCAGTGTCTCTAAAGATATCTCTGCAATTTTCGGTCATAATGCGTCCATTATTTGTCACGTCGATGCAACTCCTAAAGCTTCAATATATTGGGAAATGGGAGGTAAGAACTTGAAAAATTTTAGTACTACACCAGAACTGAGAGCAAAGTACAATATCGAAACCGAAGGGTCATCTAAACAAACTAGTGTTCTGACAATTTATAACACCATTGAGAGTGATGCAAATACATATATTTGTATTGCAGAAAACAAAGCTGGAACTTCGTCGATAAATTTCACGCTGTCTGTTATGTGCCCAAATCACCTGAATGGTTCTTGGAATAGTACACAAATAACTCTTTTGCTCGTCGGAGTGTTATTTCTTATATTATTAGCAGCGGCCGTTATATGCCTACTTGTCTATCACCCAGTCTGGCTGTCATTCGGATGCAAGATAAACCGAAAGAATATGCTTCAGCACCTGTCATCTAAGAAACAAGACACAGTAGAAATGAATGACATTAGAGAAGATAAAGAGGAGAAAGATATCAAAGTTACTGATAAACAACCGCGTCATGAGACTGGCAGTAGTGGGTATGGATCTGATCAATTGACACCCGATCTGGTGAGCAAAATAGCAGATATGAATAATGGACCGTCTTTATCGACATCTACGGTCAGCTGCAATCATCTCGAAACTGACAACCCAGTTCTCATTGATGGATACGGATCAGCGATTGACCATTGGCCACTTGGGAAAGGCAAAGCTTCTAGATATGAAGCATCACCGATACGTAATAATGTCTATTCCGAAATATACTTAAATCCTTGCTATGGTAAGGATGATGATCCTTATAACTACGCTTTGCAGGCTGCCGGAGTGCACCACTTACCTGATTGCGCAGGAGAAAGATATATACCTCAAAACGACAGAGTGCGAACCTTAAGAGGTAGCTACGAATGTTCTGGGGGGGATCAAGGCCGAGAGGAATTTTGCACTAGTCCTGGTCATGATGATGCTTTTAAGAGACACCCATTAGTGGTAGCTAATGCCGCAGGTCATTACACTTTGCCGCCTAAAGCCAGATTCTCCCCTGATGAGGGTTACGCTGAGGAAGGTTTGGAGGGCACCGAAGTGTAATGCTTTAGCATCGGTATCATTTTGTCCGTGAAATTCCAGCGTGCTGAGAAGATTTCTTCTAGAAAGCATGGTAAAAATTCCTTAATCCATGAAGAGACAAAAACTTTACTGCATATTATTCACAGTATTACCTCCATTTTTTTAATTCGAAATGTCATAAAATTCAGAAATTCGTTAGTTTTTTTTACAATGAAAGATGACTATTTTACCCATAATTGCTTGCTTCCTTTGCATGCAGTATATATCGACGAAGTTGTGAAATGTAGTCCTAAGACTTTTATACGGCAAAATTATTTCTTTGGAAGCTAATCATCTCTTCATCACTGAATAACGTAAATAAATTCCTTGTTATCAAAGGACCGTGCGTTGAATTTTATATAGGAATGTAAGAATTACTACTTGTATAGTTGTGATTCTGTCAATTGATGTTTAATTGTGAGCCCTTTATTCCGAAGTTGAAAAACTAAAGAAATGTTTTCATGAAATCATTGCTATTTTGTATGAAAAGTGGTATGAAAATATATTTGTTGTATGCTATGTAAAAGTGTGTAGAACAGCCCATTACTGTACACGCATAAAACATGTTTGCTTCGTAAAGATATTTTTATGACCGCTGCTGTTACATGTTGTTGTATACAAAACTTCTTTTGAAGTCAAACGATACAATTGAGAATTTTTTACGTATTTATTATTTTTAGTACCTAGAACCATTAATAATCAAAAGTGCATTGAAGTAAATGCTACGAAACATAATATTCTGCCATTATGAACTCTTGTTATTCATTTTGATGATTGCTTTGTTTCTTCAAACTATTTAAGCAATCAAAAATTTGAAGAAGTTGTACACCACATAATTTGATATAAATACACAATTAATTCAGCGCGCGTTTACCTAATTTTGAAGTGTACTTTATTTTCTTGCTTTGAATATGAAAATGTTTAATCATTGTAATGAAAATGATTCTGGAGTATACTGAACAGATGCTACTTAATCCTTTTGCTATTTATTATGAATTTCACCTTGTGTCATTTCATTTGATTTGCTTTTACCTTTAACCTGTTTTCCTTTTTCCACTGCACGCAACTACGAACAAATATTTTATTTCTGTATATGTGAAGCCTTACCCATGGTGCTACTTCAATTGTATAGATAATATGTTTTACTAATTAAATGTGCACGTCTCAGTCAGTAAAAGGCCATAGCCAGCATGCTTTGTTTTTAACCTTGTTTTAACGTGAGAATTGTTCTGAAATTGTTCATTAAAATATTAATCAGTTGAATCTGCTTTTCATTGTTTAGTAGTATTATAACCAGCAAGCATGAATATTTCTCATGGATTTATTTCACATATTTGTTTTATGTAATCCTTTTAGAATTCTGTTTTTGAATTTATGTTAAGAAAATTTCATGTATAATTTATTTTGAATGGTAAAAGTTGTTTTAGATATATTTTCTAAGTTTTCAAACGCCGCTGACATGCAGGGTATAAATTGAAACTTCTTTTAGAATAAAGTAAAAATGTAGGAAAATATTTTTTTTTTTTTCAATTTAAATGACTATTAATTCCCAAAAACAAAGAATGGGCATGGCCATTATGTCAAAGTTCATGCATAAGCCAAAGACTTTATAAATGTTTGTGAAGGTATGAACAGTGTGCACAGAGTCATGCCTATATTGCACAATTATGAGACTCAAAATATTTTACCGTTTGTACTTGAATATTTGAACCAAAACTTATAACTATGATACGTTATATATCCTAAGACGGGATAGAAGTTTGTCAGTGTTGGATATAAAATCATTTTCTTTATTGTGACACATGGTACATGATCTTTAAACAAAAATTATATTTTAAAAATACGCCAAATGACATTCTACATCTTATCTGAATTCATGTGATTAATGTTAATATTTGTATTATGAAGATTACTGTAACACTGAATCAAATCTACACTGAATTTTTTTAAATGGAGCTTACAACAGTAATAGCTTTACATTGTTTCCAAAGTTCGCAGTCCACTAGAATTTATTTTTAGTTATGTAATATTTCCTTCGCTTTGGTTCAAGTACATGCGGTAATCGAATTTTTAAACACTTCTTTGATGATATGTGTTGTATGATCTCATTTTAACATTTTGTAGTGAATTTTGAATGTGTCTGTAACATTTTCTATGTGACAACATTATTATAGACAAATGATTATCTTTGTCTTTTGATTAATATTCTTATGCTTGTGGAAACATGATATCTGTATCGTATAATTTATGTTTTCTATGTCTATTTTAGCAGCCTAATTTTATTAGAAATTTTTAACGAGATATCTTGTAGTAGTTTGTGCTTTGTTTGTGACAATGAAATAAGAGTAAACTGCATTATTTATCTATGTTTCAGTGTGCAACCGATCGACATTACTTTGTTTCCCATGTGTACAAGTGATTGAAAAACTGAAATACAAAACTGCTCAAGTTGAGTCTCTATTATTAAAAAATGCTGTTGTGGTCTTTAACACCTCTCTTCACATACTGACGCCACATTTGTTAATAAGCGACATTAAATAAAAGTAAGAATCTATCTACAAATGATGCAAATAGTACTTTTAAATGCAAACATCTCTATTAAACAATTTACGTTAGCTGTTCCGTACAATAAAAGGGAATTGGAGAAGTTAAATTGTAAACATCAACATAAATTTTAAAAGACATATGTACAGATGCTAAGAAAGAAGTACCGTAGTCAACTTGAATTATCAGTAAGTTATCCTATTTTACACTCGTTCCAATCGACTCCTTTGCATACAGTGCATGTCTTAGCTTTTATTCGAGCGTCGCTATTCAAGGAGGAACAACAATGTTATTCACTGTGTTACAATCATAGAGATAAATTTATTAAAGTGCTTGTTCGAAGAGACATATACAACTCGTGCTTTTCTTACAATTGGCGTAAAACTTTTTGCCACTTGAAGCCTTACCCAAAGCAATAATACTCTCATTTATTTAATATTTTAGAAAATGCTAAGTAATGAATTCGCATATGTTCCCTTGAAAATAAGTTGCTATTTGTAGCCTGCCTGCTGTTATATTAAAAAAAAAATTATATGCCATTAAATTTATGTGACATTTAATATATTACAAAAGCTAATTAAAACGGATTTAAGTAAGTTTTCGTGTAGTAGGGAATGTTTATTAAATTCATCGTGAATAAATGAACTTATTCAAAGAACTTTTTAAATAAATTCTAATACACGAATTTTGGCAAAAATTACGAGATACCTTTATAACAGCATGTGAAAGAAATTTATCTGATCAAGATTGTGTATTTTACTTGTGTTTTGATGACACTTTTACTGGGAAATAATTAAAAAATATAACGTGGACATCACATGACTTCCTTACATGACCTATTTAATTGTACACATACTTTGCTGCACTTCATTTAAACTTCTTTCCTCAAATTCTTCTTCTTCATTGGCTCCACAGCCCAGGGTGGATCCTGGCCTTCTCCAAGCATCTCTGCTTTTGGCAACTGTTTTCCAGGTTTTGACCTTTAGAATATTTAGGTCATTTTCAACACAGTCGATCCATATCACCGGGGATGTGGTTCGTCCTATGGGCTTTGCCAGAAAGATTTTCCGGATTATTTTTCTCGAATTACTGTAATTTAATTAACCGAACTCTCAAGGCAAGTTGAAACTGACATCAAAAATTGCAAATTTTGAAATTGAATATCCCGGTCAAATTTTTGCATGGGTGTCAAATTTCTTATAACTTTATTTTTTCATAACGAGTTTAAAATATTCCCCAATATTAGTTTTAGAAACTGAGAGCCCGCATTAAAAGTTATATCTCGTTATTTATGGTTTTTATATTTGATATTGCCAAAACATAAATATTTTCGTCATTAAAACACTTATGTAATTATAAATATATGACTACGGCCAATGATTGCGAAAATAAAAGCCGGATGAGGACTTTCTAGCCGGGCAAGAGAGTGGATATATACGTACATATACATTTGGTACTGCCGAATTGCAGTCAAAATGGAGGTGTACAACTAGATGTTATAACAGTCCCATATACAGAATTTCAACGGCTAATCGCTTATGAGTTATATGAGATGCATACATACGTACTTACCTATGTACTACGCTGTTGGAACGAGACGGCTCCTGACCTAATGCAACCTGGAGGGTGCCAAACAGGTTTAATACCGCCCCGCCCTTGGATCAGTCTCCATGTTGCGACCCCACAGAGCAAGGGCAGACAAGGCAGTACCAGTATGGTCCCTGCCGAGCCTTACTCTGTTCTGAGAGCCCTCGGGCCTTCTGTGAAGTCTGTTATTATGCCCCGTGGTTGAGACTGTCTAGGTACAGATCCTAACCAGTACTTCCCAGGCGTTCGCCTGAGTCTACCCCCGGGGGGCTTACCTATGTACAGCCGTCACTCAAAAAGTCGTCCAAATGTATTTGGGAACGGTCAAAATGGATATTTCCGTTGAAATGTGATACCCGAAATTTTTCGCTTTTACAATACTTCCTTTACTTGTATGAAGAAATAAAAATAATTTTAATTAAAAATTAAGATTGCTACTATAAATTATGAAATGCAAATGTTAGGTTGCAGGGTAAGTTCTGGGCGTTTCTGTATTTAGTAGAAAATCTCTTCTTTAAAACGTTCTCTAAATTTCTGATATGAGGGCATGTGGGACAACAAAAATTGCATTCGAGTTAAATGAGTCCTTCAACTTTCGAGTAGGCCTGTTGGTTCACTATACAGACTTGTTTATAACGCCACTTAGTGACACTATTGCACTCAGAGTAGTGTCTACATGCTCTTAAATTAAGAATTTTTTCAAGTGAATCCTTCGTCTGTTTTGTTTAGAATTTCATATCTTTCCTTTGTGTTTTGAATTGATTTTTAGATGTTATAAGCTGTTAGCTCAGTCTGTGAGCCATGCACCTGATCATGTGAGTCTATTTTTTTTGGGGGGGTGGGGGCCACATAAAAATCAAAAGCTTCATTTTGGATTTGAAACGATTTGTTTCTCAAATTTTACTTTTTTTTTTTTTTTTTTTTAAATTTTACTAGTTGACCCTGTAATTTTTCTTTTATCACTTTCTGTATTGTTTCATATTTTTATAGCAATTTCTATTTATCAACACTTAATTTTATACGCATAAATAATAAGTTAGCAATTCCCATCACGTTTGTAAACACGTCGAGTTTTAGAAGCCAGGTAAATGAAGAAATCCGTCAACTAATGTAAGACTGTGAAGAAATAATTGAGCCAAATGAAGATGAAATATATGCTCAGAATGAGCACAGAAATGGATATGAGCAAGATGCGAGATTTTTTTATTAAGAAAAAATAATATTGCTAGATGACATGACACATTTTTTAAAGTAATGGGCAAAACGTTTTAAAGATATAATACTAAAATTCCTCATAATAATGGGCGAAATTATTTAAAACAGCATGTTAGTAAATATATGAATAGCTGATTTAATACTCGGTTTCTACAGAGATGAGCGCCGCCTAGACAGTATAGTGGTTAGGGGGTCCTACTGCAGTACAGAAAAGTCCGGATTTGAATCCGGGAGAAGCCATAGTTGTAAATGTATGTCACTTCATAGGAAGTAACGGTAGCCTAGCTATTAGGACCGCCACTTTCATAATAAAGTGGCCACCACTTCCGGCTTTAGCAGTAGCCAAGCTTAAGTCGGCTAAGTGCCCGATAATGGAATATCTATAATCTAATCATAACCTCTGATGAGCTTTTCAGAAAATCTTTTATTTCCGTCTATCTGCTATAACAGTGTCGCCCATTCCCATGAAAGAGGGGTGAAATTGATTCATCTTGGATCCATTGTAATTGGAAGTAATTTTACCGCTCTTCAAAGCAAACTGCTCAAAAAAAGTTTTTTTTCTCAGATACCATACGAGTCTTCACACCTTTCGAAGGGGAAAAAAAAAACTAACAATGTTCTTTTCAAAAAATTAAGAGCTTGTTACTTATTTTTGAAGAAAGCTCAATTCTTTTTGAAGCCAAATTGTGGCCAACATGCGAAAAAAAAAAAAAAAAAAAAAAAACGTAATTATACTTTCATTCATCAAATTTTACCTGAATTATAGCTTTACGGGTACTTTTGCCGGCGCAAGCGATAAAGTCGCCAGTAATGGTACAACCGATGCCAAACGAAATATCCTTGCTGATAACCTTTTACTTTAACTTTTACATTTTCAAAACAAGTCGCAGCCATTTCTTATCAGATTGCTTGTTTCTTTCAATACTGGCATACAATTACATAGAATTTTTACCAGATAATTCAATTTTATGCCCTAAGGCCATTCGCGGGCGGTAATTAAGTCAATTAGGATGCAATCACACCGCTCACCCGATGGTTAAAATATGGAAAAGGCAAAGTCAAAGAGTTAAATTCATCAATTCTAATGAGAATTCACTAACGAAGTAAAGCACTGCGGTTTTACAAAATTTCTGAGTAAGCTATTCGTACGAATTGAAACAATTGTTGCATTTAAACTTGTATTCAAAATTAAGATTTAACTTGAAATTAATGTAGATAATTACTGAGAGCATTGGATTTTTGTAGCGTAGTTTACGTGAGATGAGATCACTTGGGGTCACGTGATATGAACCGGCGAATCAAGATGTTGTACGATGAAATCAGTAAATTCTTAATGTCTTTTTACAAATTTATTGGCTTTTTTTACAAAATTTTAGACTACATTAAAATGTTTATACCTTCAAAATAAAAAAATTCTTAGAACTAACATTTGTCAACATTTTTATGTGTATACTATGGGTTTTCGCTAATAAGGTCTGCTTGGCGAAATTTGCGCCGGCGAAACGAAAAAGTTCAGTTTTATGAATTTACATTTGAGTTTACACAGAGGTTATAAAGCGAATATCTTTTCAATGTGCTTGTGGCTGTCGTGCTTCTCGGTCTGCTACTGGTTGCTCGTGTCGCCATCCATTAGCGCAGGTAGGAAGTGCGGCATAGGAGTTACTGATAACCTTTTTTTTTTTTAGCGACGTTAAGCAGCCTTGGGATCCGATCGTGTATCTGTTAATGGCAGTCAAATACCGTGCCGCTGTTGCAAAAGAATTCCTAAACAATAGATTCTGATGTGAGCGTTTGATTGGCTCTTGGGATCACTACATGCTCATGGATTTTTGCTATATGTAGCTCTTATTCGATCTTGAGACTTTTTTTTTTTTTTTTTTTTTTATTTATCATTATTTAAATATTTATTCTTGTTTAGACAAAACCTCTTCTTTCCTTACACTGTATTAACTTTTTCTGACTGATGTTTACATTATATTTATGATGACTTCGTTTCTTTTATTGCATCTCTGGCTGATATTACACTATTTAATTCTCGAAATGCAGATTGTTTAGCTAATCTAAATGCTGTATAAAGTTTCAATGTTCTATTTTTCTTTTCTATAGCTCTCAAATAACATAAGTAATTACTTATCAAACAAGCGAAGAATATACAAATAGTTAACATTAAGTTAATTGCTTTCAAGTATAATTTATAAGGCATTTTCGCCCTTCTTTCCACATGCCTTTGTGACGTAAGTGGAAGGGCACTCTATGCGTATTCGGAAGGTCTGGAGTTCGAATCCCGGCGGAGGCAAAGTAATTTCGTGAGTTTCCTGACTTCGAAAAAAAATTCTAACAAAATTTGCGGAGTGTGTCCCGTAATCCCCAGTCGCTCTTTAAAAGAGAAAGTATATCAGGTATTTTCTCCCACCTTTTCTCATGCCTTTGTGATGTAACAGGACGCGTATTCCGGAGTTCGAATTCCGGTGAGGGCAAAGCGGATTGCTTCCGTTTCCTGACATCGGAAAAAAAAATCTAATGACTCTACAAATTATTTATACGTTTTGCTCTTTCAAACTATGTAATTGTATGCCAGTATTCAAACAAAATCATCATAAACATATCAAAATTCTAAGTGCTACTTTTGCAATATTTATGAAGTTTTATCGCAGTTTCATATGCATTATTTTACGCTATTTCAATTTAAGCTTTTTCCCTTCCTCTTTAGCGGTATTGATTAGATTCATTTCTTTTGTCTTCCCAGTTTCCTGTTTTTTATTACAACTTATTATGGTAACCGTTCTCTTAAATCGTTTACTATTCTAAATAATCAATGAAAGATTATCTCTGTCCTGTCTCTGGTGCAAATGAAATATTATTTTATTCGGAACAAAGTGTTTATTTTGGAAGCATTGATTTTATCAAGAATGTATTCAGGTCTCAATTTAAATGCTGTGAAGATCAAACCATAATGCACAGAGAAACTTATAAAATTAAGTATTTGCAATATGAAACGAAAATTCCTGAAATAACATGTTAAGCAAATTAGATGGGACTGATCCTAGCTTTGTCGATAACATTATAAAATCTATATCTTTGAAGAACTTTCATATAGACTGAGACGAGGTATAAATTTAACTCTCTTACCCAGACATGTAGAACTCTTAATTCAACATACTTTTGTGTTTACTATAACCATATCTTATATTATTAATTTTTTATTTATTCTATGATAATGACTTTATTAGTTTTATTATTTAAACAAATTCACTATGGAAATTCGGAGTAAAATTTAGAAAGTAAATGTGCACTATATTTGTAACAAAATGGTCTTCTCTAAAAATAATTCTATTAGCATTGCAGAATTGGAACACTTTCCCCTATGGGTTCAAAACATATATTCAGCATCACAAAGCATCTACAAATTCCTCAACCTACAAACAATTTCAAATTTTTTAACAAAAAAAATAGAGAGAGAGGGGATGTAAAACAATAAAAAATATTTACTCATCCACAGACCTAAAAATTATGTAGAAAAATCCTTCTTATGGCAGGTTCTTAATGTTCATTAGATAATTTTTCAATTTCAATATACCAAGCAATATATATTATTAAGGGCCTGATTCTAGACTTTTGTAAATACAAACGTTCCTCTCAAGAAATTCACACACTTCAATCTTCTTATAAAATCAGTTTCCTTCACCCTAAGTATGACCAAACTAATTTCCAAGAAATATTTAAAACTCACCAAAAACGCTTCCTTGCAGTTACAGCTTCCTTTTTTTTAAATTTCCAAAAACGTTAAGCCAGTGGCTCACTAACCAACATGATTTAGATCCTACGTAATTTAGACATTGTCCAAGGTCAACAATGAAGTGAACTGAGGAAATTAGGTACTACATTTAGGCCTGTTTTACAGCATTAAAAACTTAAACTGCCTTAAAAATATTGTAAGTTACTTCAATGAATTTGTCATCAAAACAGCTTATAGACTTCATTATCAAGGTAATACATTCTTAGCATGGAAGGAAAAATTAACAATAGATTAAAAAGTTAAATTTTTCCAGCAATTTGAATAGGAATAGGGTTCAGAAAAATATTCAAGCTCTTGAGCAAAAATTTGCTATCACTAAAATAAAATGTAATAATTTCACTTTATTTCAAAAAAAAAATTACCACCGGCTAGATACTGCACTCAGTCATTCCATTACTTACCAAAAAATCACTGAAAAAGAAAACTCCCTTTAGTAACAAGATTAAACCTTTTCATCACAAACTTTAAAATAATAAATTTTCTAGCCTTTATGCTTTTCCTCAATTCCATACAACTCCACTTAAGCTCAGATTTATTGCCAATGGGACTAAAAATTACATAACGAACACTGACTTCTTATTTGTGCAACAACATAAAAAAGTTAATGACTTTATTTTTAACTTTGCTTGAAAAGAATACAATTTTGTTGGAGCATTAATAGTAAATTAATCATCTTAACTATTAAAGCACTAGTATTTAAACAAATTAACTGTTGATTTTAAGAATTTGTATGCTACACTACCCGTACAACAAATTTTCAACAGTCTCTTACAACTTCCTAACATGTTTCCATAAATGCTTTCAATAAGTGCAATAGATAAATGGAAAACTTACGTCAAATGCTCATTGTTTAACAACTACATTAAATTCAATAACATCATTTTCAAATAAATAAGTGGTATTCCTATAGACGCGAACTGCTGGACACAACTTTCTGATCTGTACTTGTTTACTAAGGAATTTATGTTTCAAGAGTCTCTTGACAAACAAATTAAAAATTTTTGCAAACACATACTGGTATACAGATGATATAATTACTGTTTATAATTATGATGCCATAGAAAAATTCCAAATCTATCCTTGTTTAAAAATTAATTAGACGAATAAAAATATCTTGATCTTCATATAATTAATTATTAACCCAGAAGTGCTATTAATTTCGTTTTGGCATTTTGCGTTGAAAACTAAATGTCGGTTTACTTTTCAAATTGTTGCCACTAAATATTATCGCCCTGTGTTATATTTAAAAAAATTAAATAATGATGAATATACATAAATGTATAAATTTTTCTGGCATTGTGATAAAACAACGGTACCTAGAGCCATCAAATTTTGAATAACGTAATCTTCCACCAAATATGGGTATCTGGAAACCCTAATTTGGAATTTGTTTTATCGATTTCACACTTTTTTATTTTTGATTAACAAACTCAACGCTTTCAAAACGAGCAATAGCAAAACGACACGGAAAAAAAAAAGAAAATTTTTTTTTTTTTATCTCTAGCGCGCAAAACTGTATATCGAAAGTTCTTAAGATATGCCCATTTTAAAATTATTTTGCGATATTCATGAATTGAATTTTATGGTTTAAGTGCGAAGAACATTTAATAAATAAAGGTAACACACAAAAGGATAAGCACACGTCCCTTTGGGCATAATGTAAAATCTGAAAGCTTTCAGATTTTTTTATTTTTTAAAGGAATTAAACTTTTTGACTAAAAAGCGCGGCTTGTACTGTGACAAGCGCGAGTTCATACCTGTCTAGCCGTGATAAAAAAATTGCTGGTATCCTTATTCTCCGGTTCCTGAACTATAAATAAAGAACTGCATTTAATTGAGATGATCCTCGGCTCTGAATTTACTAGAATTTGAGAGAAAGGTTTGCTTAATCTGCTGTGTAATCCATATTTTATACTTCAAATTTGCCACCATTAACGGCCGTCAAATTGCGTTACCTTACAAAGCAAGAGTGATGCAAAATTGTTATCATCTTAAAATTAGGGGTATGAAAATTCAAAAGGATATATATTAAAAATATAGGGGTAGTAGTGTAAAATTTAATAATAACTTTCTTTTCCTTGAAGTGAAGGCTATTTAAATATGTTGAGAGAGACGACTGTTAGTGTCCAAAAAGGAGCTATTTACTTTTTTGAGATTAGCAGGGGAAGACATATGATTCGTCGCACATATACTAAGCTTATAAATAAATAAATAATCGTCTTAGTGCATTCTTATTGTATCAAATGTGAGCAACCTGAAGAAAATTTTTTTTCATTTTATTCTCACCAAAAAACTGAATAAGAAACCACCGAATAATATCCTCATATTTTTATCACTAATTTTTATGGGGTTATTCCCAATTAATTATTTGGCTACGGAATTTTAAGGACTGAGATGAAAAATTCCGTTAAATTGATTTCTTAAGTCTTCGAATCGAAAATCTATATCTCGCACATTGTCTACTTAAACCTTATTCCTATTACTTTTGAGAAAAGCACTGAATTTCAGGCATAATTTCAGAATTTTATTCTCTGGATTGTTAAAATAATACACTGTGCAGCTCCCTCATATACTATAACTTCTTGGCAGTGCTGAATTAATAGCTAACAGATTATTACAATTTTTAATTATCATATTCTTGATATGCCCCTAAGTTGGTCTGAACTTTACCAGGACATTACAATGATTACGGCGAAAACCTAATTAAAATGTACGATAAAATAATAGACGTAGAGAGTTAAAGTGACATTCAACATAAGAACTTTAATAGTATATTACCTGTTGTTTGAAGCATATCTCCGGGGGCGATAGAATATATATTATGTTATTGGGAGAATTAAACTCATCAAATATTGTAATATATTTTAGATAACCACAGTTTCAAAGACCGAATGCAAAAGACGAGAAGATAAGCATTAGGGAAAGTGCAAAAAAATATATTCTCAAAAGGTTGCTGCGCCACCCATTGAGTTTCAGAGATAGCATTTCGAGGTGGTATTCCTTGATGCATACAGAAAACAATCACCTTTGTAAACTATTTCTTCTCTCGAATGCAGCTGTAATCCTGCAGCAAAGAATATTCCTACAACATGATCCATTTTCCGTTTAGCAGAAAAAGCTTGAAGTATACGATGCCTTCTTCTGTAACTAAGGTTCAGTATTTGCGTTGCTGTAATGAACAGAATTCAGCAGGATCCATATTATCGGATGATACAGTATTCCTATACTGTATCTTCCGATATTATTTCTTTGGGACAAGGTAACTTCTATCCGTTCTGGAATTCGACTCTCAGTTTATGGTTTCTAGGCAGAAACTGCCTAATGAAATCGGCGCTTATTAATTATTGCCTAATGAAATCGGCGCTTAATTTTTATGGATGCTTGGTTTCATCTACTGTACTTCTGAGACTGAGAGATAGCATATTTAAAAAAGAACAAGGTTTTCTGAACTGTTGAGTAAGATTTGCTTTGCGCTATAGGCTGTACCTGAGAATTGAAAACCACGTCCTGGCTTAATTTCCGGCTGGATAACAGGTTAGCTGTGGGGGGTATTTTTCTGGATTTCCTCTTTAAATTGAAAATACTTTACACAAGCATTCCTTCCAAGATGTTCTACATTATTTTGTGTAAAATGTATTTACGTAGGGGAGTCAACTGAAAACCATAAAAGTAGAAATAAAAATCCGCATATGCCGCCAGTGAGCTGTAAGTTGGCATTCCTGTTTGCGATAGTATGCCGGATGTCTCCTAGGTGGCAGCAGATGCACAAACACCGGCGTAACAACAGTTCCAAAATGGCAGCCCTACTAGCCACATGCAGCAGCGAGGAGCAGCGTTCTGTGATTCGGTTTTTGCGAAGTGAAGGTGTGAAACCGATTGACATTTTTAGGCGAATTAAAATTCAGTATGGAGATGCGTGTTTGTCACAGCCACAAATCTATGAATGGTGCCGGAAATTTGCAAATGGTGTTACGTCGGTGGCCGATGCTCCACGCCTCGGCCAGGCTCGGCGCGTAGTGACTCCAGAGACCATTTCAGCCGTTGAAGCCATCGTTTAGGAAAACCGCCGTGTGACAATAGACGAAATTGCAGCATGTGTACACATGAGTCATGGATCGGCACATCATATTGTGCATGATGTTCTCCAGTTTCATAAGGTGTCTGCAAGATGGGTGCCCCCACAACTGACGCCTGAACTGAAACAGCGACGTGTTGATGCGTGCGAAGACCTTTTGTGGCGTGCTGAACGTGACGGTAATGCCTTCCTGTCACGAATCGTCACTGGTGACGAAACATGGGTGCATTACCATCAGCCTGAAACAAAGCGATCGAGCAAGGAGTGGCGCCACTCCTCATCACCGAAAACCAAAAAGTTTCGGACACAGCCGTCTGCAGGGAATGTTATGCTGACCCTCTTTTGGGACGAAAAGGGCATCATCTTGGAAAACTACACGCCATGAGGAACCTCTGTGACGAGTGCTACGTACTCGGACCTCCTAAAAAATCATCTCCGGCCTGCCATCAAAACGAAACGACGTGGATTGCTATCAGCCGGTGTGCTGCTGCAATACGACAAATGCACGGCCCCATACGGCGCGTGCAACGGTTGCGACCATCACAGACCTGAAATTTGAATACCTCCCACATCCCCCTTACACGCCAGACCTCGCACCGAGCGATTTCCATCTGTTTAGTCCGCTCAAAGAAGCAATGGGCGGCAAGAAGTTCCACTCCGATAAAGAGGTTCTCAACGCGGTGCACGAGTGGTTGCGCCGTCGCCCAAAAGACTTTTTTCTGCAGGTATTCAGGCTCTTCCGAAGCGCTGGCGGACTTGTATTGAACGAGGAAGGGACTATGTTCAAAAGTGATTTACTTTTGTACCCTGTGTGACCAATAAATAATATTTAAAAAATTAATTATGGTTTTCATTTGACTCCCCCTCGTATTTACGTAATTTTGGCCTTTCCACGTTAACTCTTAACCCGATTAGCATGATCGTTATGTAGATTTGCCTACTTTTTTAATAATCTGGATTCAACAAGCAGTACAGCAATATGCCTTTGGGACTTATTATCCGTTGTTTGTAACAACTTGGTAAAGTACAGAGATTAATTAGGAATAGGTAAGAGAAACATGCATTTCAGAACTTACTAAATTCGCGCCGATCGAGAGCGGGGTGTAGCATGGTAGAATTCAACTGCCAAAATATGAGCCATACCATTTTTCCTTACCGCAATGAGAAGTATTCCCAAGTAATTTGGAACATTGCTTAAGCACTTTTAATACTGATTACTTTAAAATACTGATTTTGATAGCAGAGTATGATTTTGATAGTCTGCGATTCTTTGATACTGTGCGTGTCCATATAACACAATGATGGTACTTTTTCATTGCTCTATTCATCTTTTGAGGACCAGTCTAAACCCTCAGAATCGTTTCATTTCGTACTTCAAAGAAAGAGAACATGCATTCCAGATGAACAATACAAAATACAACTTTACTCTTATTCTCACAGCGATCGATGCTTTGCTTTATAATTGCTCATTTAATGTTGGCCAGAACTTATAGGGTATAATTTATTAGTTAAATTTCGTAGTATTCTGATATGGATATCGCATTACATATGCGTGTACCGACTGAAATCTTGAAATCATGCATAGGGAGGAAAGAGCTACTAATTCAATGAATCCAAAGGCCTTCCTTCCTCACAAATAGCGCTTAAACGCCTGCCAAATTCCGTGAAAACGAGCCACTTTCCCCTAAGCAGACAGCACTAGTGATTAACTAGTATTGCTATAATTAATCAATAGCAGACCCTTTTCGTACACTGACCGAAATGTGTCTTCATTGAGACCTCTTTTTTACCATTGAAAGAAACTGAACCATATTCAAAATACATTTTGCTATGCAATAAATACTTCGCACGTTTCTTCAAATCATTTTATCAAAAGTGACAGAGGTTCTCTTCTACGAGTTTTACGTCTACTAATGGCGGAATGCCACGAAATTTTGACTATAACTAAACAATTTTACTTGGAATTGAGTTACATTTTAGCTGAGACACGTTCAATGATTGTCCATTATCGTCTTCTTCAACTGCAACTGAATGAAGAGAAGAATGAGTACTACAAACACAACTTTCGAATTTTCCGAGATTTACTAGCCGATAAAAAATGGCTATTCTAAAGAGAAATAATGCAAGTAACTTTGTTTATGTTTGCAAAATGAAATCAGATTAAGAATTGGGTAAGATGTATGATGAATATGGAGCGATTCAATAAAATCTAGTGTGCCAACTAAGGGAAAATTTCGAACGATTTTGGCAGAAACAAAACTTAAATTGTGTTTTGTAAACCAATAATACAGTTCAATAGAAAAATTATTTGTTTTCTTTTTTCCGAACATAAGGTTAATGTTCGTTGATGAGAAATTTTAAAGCACATTTGCTTTGAACATTATATAGCAAGTCGCTCTGGCAAGCAATGTTATAAATTACCCAAGAATCAATGGCTGAAACTGGTTCTTTAAGAACAGAATTGGAAATTTTATTTACAGGAATAAAAGTAATATGAAACTTGATCATAGGCGAAATACTCGCGAATGTTGTAAATGACGGAGGGAAAGAAAAAATTAACGACTAAATTATCACTATCGATCGAAGTAGAAAGACATTTTACTTATTAAATAGAGAATTTTTTTGTACTGCTTTCTCAATCGTCTGACGCTAGAAGCTTCTATTAAATCCACTGGCTTGTCAAATAATGGAGTACTTGATAATCGACCGATTTACAGGAGCAAAACTTGAATGTACGGAAGAAAATGTGTAAAAATATGCATATTTTTATTTATGAAATGACAGGATCTAACATCTCTTCATTGATAAGAATAGGAAGCATTCCAACACACTGAGTTAGCATAGCTGCGTGAGACTAAAATGTCAGGAAACGATGGTCACTGGGCGTTTCAAGTTCAAAAGTGAACTGAATAGCAGGATCTGTAGAATTCATGACTTACATAACTTGAGCTAAATCCTCTTTAATGCTTTCAAAGCGAGTGCGTGGCGAATTCTAATGAATGCCTTACAGTGAAAGAATTGTTGAATAGTAAAGGAGAAAATCTATTACCCAAACGTTTGACTAGTGGACATAAGAAGCGGCGGTTAAATTAAAAAATATGAGGCGAAACGGAATGCTAGTTTTGGGAACTTCGGGTAAGGCATAAAATATAATTCAATTAGTAATGGTTAGGATAAGCGAATTTTTTAACTGCTTTTTTGAGAAAACGTGCGAGGATTTTACTCCTTTTTTATTTTTTGAAAAGTATTGGGATGAGAGATCTTTAGGCATTCAGTTGTATGAGCCTTCTTCTAAGAGCTTATTAACGCCTTCATTGCTCGTGACTTTATTCATAACAGCTACCCAATCAGATATGTCACTTTTTGAGTTGATGATGTCAGGGTCTGAATAGATTTCCTCCCTAAAAAGTGTTTAGTTTCATTTCCGGTTCGATTCCTGGTGATGCATTGCTGTTTTCATGATTTTTCCATTATGTTTCATGTCTTCCAGCAGTCTCGTCTTTTGACAAATTCTCAACAAACACTTTATCTTTATTAAATTGCTAAATATGTGGCTTTCAAATACAATAAATAACATGTGAATTACTTTTATTTTTTAATGAAATATTTTCATTAACAGGTATTTATCCCTCTTTGGGCTAACATTTCAGCAATAGAGAATAAGAGATTTTAATAAGATTTTTACTTGACTGTTAAAGGTACGTGTCTACATTTTTCTGTGAATTAGCATGCTGTATTTCTATGGGAAATTTTTGCAAGTTTCTTTTCGTGAGATATTCTTAGGAAAGTGGAAAAAATTCTTAATACGTTTTCCATGGTAAATAAATTATTCAAGGCATATACTCTAATAAATACATTGAACATCTAATAAAACATGCTTACCTTAGCATGTTTTTACATGCTAAGGTAAGCATGTTTTTACCTGCCGCTTTAATTCCTATTCTTTAAACAAAGTAAAATATGATTGGCGTTTAACGTGTCAGAAAGCTGCTGAAGCTGTATTAGAAAATGTGTCAAAAATTTCTAATCAGATTCACTTTAAATTTTCGTTAAAAGTTTAATTGGATAAACTGGTTTCAATAAGAAGTAAGAATTTCTGCAGCTACGAAGATTCATTAATGTTGAATAGTTTAGTTAAAAACTACAAGTCTTAACTGTATTTTAGAATAAATGCTATTATAGGAAATCAGTTTCTTCCTGTTTCATCTTTGTGAAGCCTAATCTGTTTTTAAAAAAAATATGTACTCATACTGGGGTTGACTTTTATAAAGCTATATCTCTGTATAGTTGATTAGAAAAGAAAGTTTCATATAAAGTAAAATATGCGATGCACGAAGAAAAGGAAAGAAATGTGATTAAATTGCTAATAATAACGAGGAATAAATTAACTTCTAGAACTTTTAAAGCTGGTTAAATTTCTCAACTAAACTCTGGGGACTGAAGGCTGCTTAAAATTTTATTTTTCGGAAAGATTTTTAGAAATAATAAATTATTTAACTGTAGAAAATGCTTTTAATTTCTTAATATGCACAAAACTTATTTCCCACTTTAATGAAATTATTCTAATTAATCTGAAGTCGAGATTATTTGGGCGCTGAATTAAAAATTACTCATATTTTTCAGAATTTCTTTTCGGCATTGACTTTTAATACCAAAGAACTCACTTTGAGTACTATAAATAAAAATCTTTGGCCAGAAATGACACAATTTAGAGAGAAAAAAAAGGTGTATTAGAAGTAATCTAATTAGATGCGTAATCCAAATTCAGGCTGAAAATGGCACAGAAAGGTTTTTTAAAGTAAGAAATCTGAAGTTTTAAAAGTGTTGCCATGTGTATTTTGGCTGATACTAAAAAGCAAACGTCTGATGGATACGATCTGAGCCGCAGCTAGTTATAAAAGGGTATACTTGATCCTGCCCAAATCTTCGACGAATTTTAAATCCTGCATCGTGTACTTCACCAGTAAATTCAAAATTCGATTTCTTTTTTTTTTTTTTTTTTTTTTTTTTTTTTTTCCTGTAGTCAGCTGCAGGGTGTGTTACCACAGCAAAATAATATTGAATTCCTTATTTTAACACAATTAGATGAAAGTATTGCCAGTTGTCAAGTGAAGCACATTTCTCAAGTCTAACGTTGGCGCCTAACAATCGAAAACAACGAAATGACGTTTTGATTGCTCAGAGTATTTCGCTTTGATTGGTCGGATTTCCTCTGCCTTATATGATTGCTAGCTCAAAAATGAGTGCTTGAAAATTAATCCTAAGTATTTTATATCGTATTCGAGGACGTAACTATGTATTGTTGACTAGCAACAAATTTTGCTAATATCACTTGCGATAGTTATACCCCGCACCCTGCACTACATGCTTCTTTGCAAAGTGACAAAAACATATATTGCAAAAAAAAAAAAAAAAAAACTGGGACCTGTGTAGGGCGTCCACCACCACATGAAACCTAAATTATCTAAACCGTGGATTTTGTCATAGAAAAGAGTTCCTTATACTAATTTTAAATACACATTTTCTGAAAAAGAAGGTAATTAATTTATTCGAATTTTAAATTTAATGAGTTATGTCGCGATAATTCGAATTCTGCTTAGTTTGTATTATTCTGAAGTTCGTATTGTAGTTGTATTGATAAATATCAGTACTGGAGATGATGATGACCGCCTCAGCAAAAAACCATGATTTGCGAGGGTCTTTAGATAAGAGCTAGATAGTATTTTAGAGAATGTTCACCGTATTTTCCAGACATCGAATGTTTTATGACCATCAAATAATTTCAAAGTTCAATTGCTTTTCACAGATTATTATATTTTAAAACAACATTTTATGCATATTCTGCATATGCCCCGAAGCTCTGCAACTACAGGAATGAAAATTTCCAGTGAATCATTAGAATGCTTTAGGTTCTATAGTACATCAAAGAAGTGCATCACATAAAAAAATTCAGAGTCAATCGTGGCCAAGCGAGTATGTCCACTGAATACTTGTTTAGTTTAGTGACGGAGGACGTGGGTACCACCCCTTTACCATTATGGTTAATTGGTTTAGCGCCACGTCCACCCTTATCTAAAGCTGACTCATGTTAGAGCCACACGAGATCCACTCATAGGGCACATTGATTAGTGTTACAAGACATAGATATTAAAAATGGTTACATATGTGTGAACACAGTACTTATGAACAAAACTTTAGCAAGTGACACATAAGATTACAATTCAATACCCTAGCAAATAATTTTAGCAAGTTACATATAAAGTTTACAATTCAATACATAAAGAAGATATATCATACATAATGATTATATTATACTGTTGTGACTGATAAGTGACTACATTGTCAACATGAATTTACTAATGCAAAATTCAACATTTAAACTCAATATACAAAAACCCAAGAACATACAAATGATTATATTTCATACATTGCCAACTTAAAAAAAAATATAGTGGAGAAGTATAAAAATACTTAGATCTCACATAAGTCTCTAATATTCTGAATGTCATTGTTAACTTTTATATTACAGCTTACTACTAAAGACACAGTTATTATATTAAAATTGGATATTAATACAGTTAAATGAATAATTGCACTTAGACTATAAATACACTATAAAAACATTAATTCTTTACAATTTCTAAAATGCAATGATTTAAAACAATGATTATATGCGAATATTAGAACAATGATTCACTATACATATACAATGCTTCAATACTATTACTTAAATTAATGATAATACTATTCATATTATTAATCATATATGCCATGTTGACATCAAAATAATATTTTTTTATACAGGTGCTTATTACTGAAATGATGTTACATATTACTAGCAAGCAATTCAAAAATAAGATATGTACAGTACAATTTTACTTGCACATTGGAAATACTATACAAATAAATAATTCAATACAATGATTCCGTACGAGTACTCATGAATAATTCAATATTATGATTCTATACGATTATTCAAATGCAATGATTCAATACAACAATTCTATGCGCTTATTAGAACAAAAATTTATATAATTATTCAAAATTTCAATTGTAAAGAAATCAATTGTTAAATATGTACAGTACAGTATAACTTGCACTTTATTTATTGATTACAATTCAGTGATTCAATAGAATGATTCTTTGTGATTACTAAAATATAATTGTACAGTGATATATAGTACAGTGATTCTATGCATTTACTAAGTACAATGATTAATCATACCATACCAGTTAACACAATGATGCTATAAAACAATACAATTACTCTTATTCAATATGATTACTCTATTTAGTAACAGAACTATTCCGCTATCAATTATACTAGTTAGGTAAACATTAAAAGTAATAACCTTATCATCTATACAATCATCAATACGATTACTCTATTACAATGTTTCAAAACTATGATACAATAAATTAATACTATACACAATTTCTCTGATACAAAACGATTACTGTACTAAAATAATTATTCAGTATAAATGTAGCCGAGGGAGTCCACATAAAGGGATAATTCTTAGTTTTTATTTGCATTAGTTTTAGCACAGTTCAAGATAGTTTATTTTATGATATACTTTAGAGACATATATAAAATCAGATTTGACACAGGTCAGTGCCGAGGTCCATAAGTTTATTAACAATTTTGTTAATCTTTCGTACTGCATGCTTGTTATTAATCATGAACCTGCTAAATGCTTGCTCATTCGTTGGCGGGATCGGCAGGTGCAAATCAGTTGTTAGTGGGCAGTTAGCTACATAATGTTCGTGTGTGCCCAATTCACCACAAATGCACTGTGCCGTATTTGTAATGCCAAACCTTTCAAAATATACAGGAAAAGGACCATGTCCCGTTATATACCGTACAAGTTGAGCATGTATTATGAGGCGATCATAAGTTACTGTGGGAATATGATAATAAACGCGACGTCCTGTGTCGTCAGAGTTCCACTCTTCCTGCCACAGGGATTTGATTTTTTGCGTAAGATTTTTCTTTAGCCAGGAAATTGGCCAAGGTATCTTAATTTGTTCAGCATTTATGTTTTGCGCAGCTTCTTTGGCTAGCTGATCCGCCAGCTCGTTTTCTGTTTGGCCAGCATGGGCCTTTATCCATTGCAGCTTTACGTTTAAATGACTGTTGTCATGGAATTTCGACTGTATGTCTGCTATGAGCGGGGAAAAGTGCACTGGATTTAAAAGTGCATGCAGAGACGATAAGCTATCTGTCAATATGAAGCTTCCATTATGTTGCTCCTGTATGATGTGGGTTAGTGCCCGCTCAATTGCTAACACCTCACTCTGGAACACACTATTATTGGTGTCCAGGTGACCTTTCCAAAGTGTTAGCGTGTCCAGGTTTCGCAGGGCTATGTAGGCACAGCCTGTGTTATCATCTATTTGGGAGCCATCTGTATAATATACTAAATCAGCTTCCGTTATGTTGGTATTTTGCTTGAGATTAATATTCACCCCTTTTCCCTGTTTCGCTAGATGATCACATAGCCGTATCAACTTCTTCTCATATTCCGCTGGGAAATAATTATCCTCATGGAGGGTTGCTGGTTGGCCTAATTGGGCGACTGTTTGATAAGTCGCTTCTTTTTCCACACTAAGATGCAACGGTGGCAGACCGGCCAATACACATAGTGCTTTAGTTGGGGAAGTACGAAATGCATTGGTAATATTCAGTAAGAACGGTCGTTGTATGCTTAAGAGATGTTTTATCTTGCGACCTTGCATAGGTAATGACCAAACTGCCGCCCCGTATGTAACAATTTTTTCAATTACTGTTTTATACAGTACCTTCTGTATGTACGGGTTAAGGCCCCATTCGTGACCTTTCATAAACTTAAGTTGCTGAGCTATTCCCAGCGTCTTCTTCTTCAGTTCCATAATATGTGGTATCCAGTTTAGTTTGATATCAAATACTATTCCTATGTATTTCAGTTCTTTAACAATTCGAAGTCGATGATTATTCAAAGTTATTTTTGGTTGTCTTGCGAGCGTACCTCCCTTTTTGGGAACTAGAAGTGTTTGTGACTTTGCTTCAGATATCTTGAGTTTAATTTCTGCACATCTCTGATGAAATAGCGAGCAGGATTCTTGGGCGTTGGTCTGAAGTTGTTCTCCTGTTCTACCCCGAACGATGAGTGCAGGTGACAGGTGAGAGGTGACGGAGGACGGGGACGCCTGACGTATAACATCGGTAAACAGGCATATGTCCCACGTTCTCCACTATCTCGAAGAAGCAACTCGCTGGAGCCCCGTGAGTCTGCACCAGGAGTTTACATGGCCATACAGGGGCTATATGTCAGGTAGTTTTTACATAGGACGTTGTTAATAACACAAAGTAACTTAAAAAGAATATAAAGGATAGCATTAAAACACTAAAACACTCATATAAGCTGAAACACATAGATATACAAAATTAAAAGTAAAAGCATAAAAACACACTCGTAATTACGTAACATAAAGACATAAGAACACACACGAGAATATATATCATGACACATAGAATACATATGGAAACACGTAGAGCACGTAAATGCAAATATTACACTCAGAAGAAACATATGAGACATAGTAAGGTGTGCGTAAAGCAGTAGTGCTGTGCGGAAATATGCTCAATTCCCATAATACATAATGCACATACTTTCATTAGGGGCTTCTGTTGCATGAATTACATATTTCGTTGCATTCACTACATTCGTGCATTGTACGGATATTATATATTTCGATTTGGGTGGGAACGATGAGTGCAGTATCATCGGCATACGCAATGATGCGCGTGTGCTCTGGCCACGCATTTTTTAATATACCATTGAATGTTATATTCCAAAGAAACGGCCCAGCACACGAGCCTTGCGGGCATCCTTGATTTTGATTTTGCACTACCATACCACTATTATGGGGTACTATTAGCAATCGGTCAGAAAGGTAGTGTTCCAAAGTAAGATAGATATTTCTTGGGCATTTACTTAGGCGCAGGGCTTGAAGAACCGCTGGCCACCACAGCGTATCAAAAGCGCTTTTTAAGTCGATGGAAATAAACGCTGTGTGATAGCCAGCAGACCTATTTTCTAGGAATTGATTCTTAACTTCTGTAAGCGCATGCAAAGTAGACTGTCCTGGACTAAACCCATATTGTATTGGGCTTAAGTATTTCTTAACATATAGATGATGCAGCAATCTTGTCATGATCAGCTTTTCATAAACCTTCCCCAAAGCTGAAAGTAGACATATTGGACGTTACGACTCTGGAGACGTTGGATCTTTATTCTTTTTCAAAAATAAGACCACTTGCCCAATTTTGAAGCTGTTAGGGAATGTTCCCGTTTGCAGGAGCTTATTGAAGAGTGATTGAAATAGAGTTACATTAGTGCTTATAATTGCTTTAATAACTCGGTAGTCAATACCATCCGGCCCTGGTGCTCTGCGCTGGGGAAGCTGGCGCAGCACTTGCTGAATCTCCCTGATTGTGAAGTAAGGATCATTTGATGTAGCAATTTCTGAGGGCTGGTTCCTGATTGTGGTCTGTTCTAATGTGTCTTCTTGCGGATTGTCTGTGGTGAAGACTGCTGACATGATTGCCTTTATTGTATCTTCTGTATATTGGCCAGTACTATTGGGTGTTGGCAATATATGTAAGGTGGCTGGTTTAAAAAGTTTTCCAGCCGCAATCCTGTGGTGGAGTCCATAGGTGGTGGTTGTTTCTGTACAAAACTTTCTCCAGCTGATAATTTTTGCATCTAAGATCATGCGTTTGTAATACGCTCGCTCTTGTTGGTAGATCATTAGTGTTGTGGATTTTAGTTGCTGCCTACGTTCTTGTTTGAGGCGTCGGCGCAGAGCACGACATTTTTGCTGTTGAGTACGCAGTGTACCATTCCACCAATGGAGTGCGGTAATTCTTTTTGTAGTACGCTTTGGGAGATGTTCATCACACACTTGTTGTATTGTTAATAGAATGTCTTTCGTAATATTTTGGAGGGTCTCTCTACTTACAGCATGTCTTATTGGATTAACGAAAGGTGTTAGTCTGTTACTAACAATAGAAGTGAAAGTGCGGACCTTCCGCCCTGGTAGGTTGTATCTTTGGATGATGTTAGTTGCAGTGCTGCTTGCTATACTATAGCGTATATAGTTATGATCCGATAAACTCTGTGCCTCAACTACAGTCCAATCACGTATTAAATTTGCCATTTGATGACTAGTAACTGTGAGGTCTGGCCAACCACGAGAGTGGAGCCTATCAAAGGTCGGCGGCGCATCTATTTGATTATGAATTACAAAGTTGTTGCTTGAGAAAAAGTCTTCGAAATGACGCCCTTTAGGTGTCGTATCAGCGTAGCCCCATGTGGTGCTATGGGCATTATAATCGCCAGCAAGGAGCATTTTTGCTATACGATGAGATTGCATTAGCTGTTGGATGCGTATTATGGTATGGTCCGCTTCTTCTGTAGGAGGGGAGTAGATGTATACTAACGCTATTGTCTGATTAAGTATTTCCAGTAAGACAGCCACAAAATCCCTCTCTAAAGCAAGCACAATCGGTGTCCATGCCTGGTTACAGATTGTAATAAAAGCTCGAGGCGGTTGTGTTGAATCCTCTTTTTGAAATGTTGTCCATTGAAGCGGAAAACCCACAATTTTGCCGTGTCTGTGGTATGGTTCTTGACCAATTATTATATTAATCATTTCTTCTGTAGCGTAGTGTGCCGTTTGGGACATTGCGGCACGCGCTCGCTGAAGATTTATTTGCAAACATTTTATGGGTGTGTGTTGAGCTGATGATTTTAAGTTAATGACATTCAAGGAGATAATGGGGTTTGTTGTTTGCGGACTTGCAGAAGTATTACAGAAACATATCTCTCTTATTTCTCTAATATTCTGTTGTTCATCGGATTGTATCGACTGCCCGTTGGTAGATAGCACATTCGGTTGCATAGGCTGGATGTTGGAAGTTGAGTCGTGTTCCGAATCTGCAGTTTGAATCTCTACAATTGATACAGGAGGGATGTTCTTCTGTACATTCTTTAGTTGCATGTGAGCCGGAACAGAAGCCACAGAAGATCTTATCGGATTTGCACATGTCTTGGCTGTGCCCAAATTTTTGGCAGCGATAGCATCTCTTAACACCAAAGAATTCTGTGATTCCGTGAGATTGCCAGGCTGTAAAAATACGCCTGGTATTAATGGCTGCTGCGAAACCTTCGGTCGTGCATTCAATGACCCACTTAACTCTTTTAGGACGTCTTTCTCGTAATCGGAAGAGTGGCTTGTATTGGTGGGCCGATGTTCCTGATGTTGAACTAAGTTCTGAGATGAGCTCTTCTGGTTTTGTGCTGTCTGAGACATTATGTATAGCTATCCTAGGGCGTCGTCGTTGTCGTTTTTTGACCTCTACGTCTATGTCTGCGTTTTGCAGATATTCTTGTAGTTGATTAATCTCGTCTGAAGTTTGGCAAAATACCTCCAATCCTCCTTGTGGAGTTGGCTGAATTTTTTGGACAGTAATTGGTATTTCTGCCAAGGGAACTTTATTTTGTAGTTCTCTTCTGAGTTTTTCAGTAGATTTTTTAGACTTTGATTTGATCACTACGCTCCACTGAATACTAGTAGTTCGGCAGAGTTTTAAGTTTTGCAAACGGGTTGGATGCATAGACGTTATTGTAATTTCCCTATATGTAAAGTGAGGAAGATGCAGTTTGTGTTAGAAAAACCTCTAAAAAGATATCTTTCGTCTTATGCAGATAGCCGTCAAGCGCGTCGATGAAACAAACAATAGAACATTTATAGTTAAACTTTTATGTATTTCTTAAAATTTACAGTAATAAAAATAAATGTAAGGACGACGCATATTAAGCAAACTGATGTTATTTAAAAAGACTGACGTTCACACTTTAATATTTTTCTATCTGTTAGTGTCAAATGCCGGGTTTCCCAGGAATTTCCAGTTTCACTACAGCGTTCCCCCCGCTTCTAAAAGACCAATGGCCCTTCAGGCTACCGATTTGACTAAGCAACATATATTCAACACTGTTGAAACATATAGCTTTCACTGCTAAAACTCATCAACACATGTCAGTTATTTTTAATCTCCTCATACAAAAGAATGTTACCGGTTGCTTTCGCTCCTTATCGAAAAAGTATAATTTTGAATGTTGTAGGCAAAACTTGCACATTTCGAAACTTGTAAACGTGATCATTTTACTTTTTATTATCTTTCCTCTCATATTTGTTAAAATATTTCTCGATTACCTGGTTGTTTTATATTGAACTTACAGTACTTCCTAACTGTTATTGTTGTGACTTATTTCGCTTGTCAGATATCAGAGCAAGCACAAAAATTCGTTCTGGTATAAGCAGGGAAAATTGCGCCTGTCGTTGGCAAGAGCCTTGGGCACCGTACAGGTGATAGTAAGATTTTACTCAGTTTAGCCCCCAATTTTGAAAGAGAGTAGTGCGGAGAGGGGACGGGTCCGAGGGTTTCCCACCCGTCTTCCTCTTTTACCATCCTCTCGAGAGGTCTTTCGGCTCTCCGCATGTTTAGAGTGCCTCCATGCCTTACACACACTATGCATTTACAAACATCCATCCCTTTTCAGGGATTTGAACCCGGGCTCTTTGGTACTGAAAACTGGATACTGCTACTTTGGTACTGAAAACTGGTCCAACTGGGATAGCGGTTCAGTTGGGCGGCGATACATTCTAATAGTTTTGAATAGTACTTGTTACAATTCGAACCATGTTTAAGGCTTCAAAACGCCGTAGTTTGGACATGTCTGTAACAGACTGGGCAAACGAACCTGCGTTTTTTCTTTGAGTCTTCAACCACAGTTATGATTTGATCGTATTGTTATTGCGCCCCTTCATTCTGAAAAACCTAATTCGTTAAACACTTCGGGAATAATATATAGTTTTTATGAATAAAATTATTGAAATCTTGAAAGGATCAATTGCTTAACAGTAAAATTACAGGAATGCAGCGCACGTTCATAGCCACTCACAGTGTACAACACTCATTTAAATCTTTAAATTTCACATACTCGAAATTTTAGCCGGTTGATGCACTTCCATTTCGAAAGTTTTGAGGATTTCTAATGGGTCCACCAGCGGTTGAGCGGTAATGTCACTGAACACTGGTAGCTCAGCTCGGGCTAATATTTACGTAGATTCACGTCGGGCAACTATACCAAACCTTTTGATAGCCAAATCTTATACTAAATCCCTTTTCGGTGTTGTGAGAAGTCGATTCCAGGCGAATGGGCTGTATACATGGACGTTTTCATGGTTTTCTCCATGTATGATGAAGATACGAGCCAATTCTCTCAGAAAGTATACTACAAAGGCATCCTTCTTCTTAAGTAGATAGCCTCACATGCTTTGCCATAATGAAAGAAATCGAAGGAAGGATTTCTGAATTTTCAACAACAGCAAAGTGCAGAATGTGAACTGTCAGCGTTATTAGAGGTAATGGGTTAAACATCGAGAATTATACGGCATAAATGGAAGATAAAGCGGGTGCATCTTTTATCAAGAAAAGTGAGTCTTTGTGATATAACTAGTCGTGGCATCCCGGGGCATATCTGCATATCAAGAAACTGAGAAGAACTTCATCTCATTTGAATGCTAGGTAAAAGGAAGGTATCTGAAAAGGTTCCTAGAATGTTAGATTTGTATTAAAAAATGTAAAACAGCGGCCTCTTTTATAGAGAGCTTGATATTTACTTATTTTCTATAAGACTGCCTGTCAGGAATTTCATAGAATTAATATTTGCGTCGGGCAACTGTACCAAAGTCTTTGATAACCAAACCTTTTACTAAATCCGATTTCAGTGGTGTTAGAAATCCAAACTTTAGACAGTAGAAAATGTAAAGTGTCTACTGCATCCACCTGCCTGTCTTTTCCATGTCCGGGAAAGTTTATAAGTGGAGAACATTTAAAAAGGCATGATCCAGACTGTTAAGTGCTCAGAATGAGGCACAGAGATGGATCGGTTTAAACGGAGTAACGTGGAAGTCTGTGAGATTACTGATTGCTCTTGAGGATCGCATCACTGCCGAGGATTACCGACTTACTGTAGTGAATCATATCGGCCTAGCGATGCAAACATTTTCTCCTGAAGAAAATACTGACATATCAGACCATATTAAGACCGCCAGGTTGACAATAGGGAGGCTTGTAGAGAACAAAAGTGAGCTTGAACATTTCCCATGCTCTGAACATTTTTCTGACCTCAGCATGATTGCGTCATTCAGGCAGATATTAGATGACAGAGTTAGAAGTGTTTTCCCACCTCACGCTTAGGATTTGATCTAATCACTGTTTCGCAAGAAAAGTGCCTTGGATCAAGTCTTGGATTTGTCATTTCTAACAAAAATCACTGCAGTACTATGATTAAGAGATATACAGCATCCTCTTGCACCACACGGGTACAAGACAAGATTTACAGAAGCCCAAAAAAGAAAAATTAACAGAAAACAAAGGAATATATTACAATATTTTCTACAGTTTAGGGAGAATGCTGGTTTTTAAGCAATAAAACTGTAAAATTTCAATGGCGCAGATTTTACACAATTTCTCTTTCCGAAGGCATAACCTTGGGTTATTAAAAGACAGGGCAGCAGAAAGGCAAATATCGCACTTCTTTCAGCTCCTTTTATGAGCAGTGAAGTAAATTAATTGTCCAAAAGTTAAAATTGTGCAAATACTAAGCAAATTTACCGTGTCCAGAAATAAACTGCCTAATTTTAAAGTTCGTAAAAAAAGAATCGCTGTTATACTGGCTTTTGAAAGAGAACTACGTAATATTAATAAAATAATTACGCTCCAGATGCAGACATGTAAGTTTCGTTGTCTAATCCTTAAGCTGAGTAAGTTGAATGCTGTACTGTTACACGAGTTAATGTGAAAGAAATGTTCGATGGTCATTCAAAAGATGTACGATTCAATAAAGTATTAAATAATAAGAAGAACAATTTAGTAATTTAATCATAGTTATATAAATAGCTCTCATATAGTATTTGTAGCAAACTTTTTAATTTGATAATAAAGTTACACCATGACATTTAAGAACATATATTTTCTATTCAATCTATTGAATTGAATTTTTTGGTTTAATCGCGAAGAACATGATATTTAATAAATAAAGGTAACACACAAAACGTTAAAAAAAAGCCCCTTTGGGAGTAATATAAAATCTGAAAGCTTTCAGATCTTTTTTAAAATTTTATTTATTTATTATTTTTTTTAATTTGCGTCAAACTAAGATAACTCTTTTGCTTAGTTTTAAATTTGACTTTTCCATATATTGCTTCCAATTTCAATTGGTATCTTTGTGTGCTTAATTCCTTCCTGTAATGGTATGACTAATCTCGGAGCTCGTAAGTGAATGAATAACCAGGGAAATTATCTCAGCGCTTGTTGAGATGTAATGTTCGCAAGCTTTCTCACCAATTAAATGTGTCTAAAATACTGAAGAATGTTAACATAACCTCTTGTAGAAGGAAAATTATTGTTTACACATTAGACAGAAATTGTGCTACAGACAAAAGTTCCACTACTTGTGAATATTTAAATTAACATAACAAAATTAAATTCAAAAATAGAAATGCAGTCTAAGACTACACGTAAAAAAAGAATAATTTAAGCTGGCTCAGATGTGTTACCGAAGCGTATTTTAAAAAATCGGCTAGCCAGATACTAAAGCTGGAATAGAACTTTTAAGCAGACCTGAGGAGAGTACAAAAGCAACACGCCATTGCCAGAAGCTATAATCTAAATATTCAAAATCCCCAGTTTAAATATGCAGAAACATATTTTGCGTTCTGGTGAGGAATACGGAAAGGAGAAATTATAATAATACTTAAATCATAATAACTGGTTAATTAGCATAAGATACCTTACAGTCTTTTACAGTTTATTATTAAATATCGCTTTCTTCCTACTTTCAGCAGCAGAATCATAAAATTTTTAGTGGCAGCACGTGTTTAGAATTCCCAACATGGTGTTAAGGGGTATCAGCAATCCCTATACCGACAATGTTAAATTGGCCAATTTCGATGTACCTTTTCTCAAAATCTGCTGTAGATACACGCTTGAAATTTTTTGTGTAATTAAAGTATACCTATTTGATTATACTGAAATTAGCTTTTAAAACATTTTGAATTTTACAGAATATTTTGTTAATAATTTACAGAATATTTTGTTAGGCATTGTCAAATTTAGCACTTTTCTCAAACAAAATGTTTTAAAATTTTTCTTTTCTAAGTTTATCACGAAAAGCTCATTTCAGTAAATATTGGGAAACCTAATAAATAAGCCATAGAAAGTTTAAATACCAGTGAGCAGTAGTTTCTGAGAAAAGGTACATCGAGTATAAAAAAAATCACGTTTCGAGAAAAACGCTTATTTATGTAAAAATCCTTATTGATCAAAGCAGTCGATGACAAATTATAACTAGATTTTTTACAGTTCTAATTTTCATAGAGATTAAAGAATGGTATTTTTAGAAAGATAAAAGTGTAGAGAATTTGAAAAGGCAAAAATTCGAAATCACAATTTTTTGAAGATATTGGGGTTCCAACACCCCTTAAGTATTGCCATTAATTTTTTTCAGTCTTTTCTCTATTCCTGATATCAATGTTCACTTTTCTTAGTAACATGAACTACACAACTTTTTTTCTCTTTTTATATTAAACTATTGTTTTTAACTTTATTTATCACCCACAAGTTTTTTCGGGCTTACGTTACATAAAATTCAACAAGAAAATCTCAAATTATTACAAACAGCGTATGTTTAGAATTCCCGATTAGAGTGTTTAGTGTTACCATACTTTTTTTATTTCCTATATTACTTCTTCAAAAATAATATACATCGATAAAATTTTGTGGTAACATCCTTTTATTTGTGTTGCCATACACTTTTTTTTATTATTCACTACATAGGACGACAACAACGATAACAATAAAAAAAAACAGTAATATCTGTTCCAGTTCATCGCTGTCAGAGAGATATTTGCCTTTGCTGAATCTCAAGGACAGGCTATTTCATAACTGCTGAATTAGATGCTTTATGCCTGGTCTTTGAAGGAAAATTATTGTTTACATTAGGAACTTCCTTTGAAAATCTTTATAGGATCGACATTACCTTTTTACCTTTTTTTTTTTGGAGGGGAGGAAGCTGACTGCATTATTTGTAGGTCGAATTTGTGACATGCTGGAGTTGCAGTTGCAGTATACTATACTTAAGCTATAACCATTATTTAGAGTTTCACAGTTAAGAAAGCAAATTCAATTTCCTAAGCTCCCCTAACTAATGTACCAAGAGACAAAGCTCTTGATACATAATACGAGTGAATTTCTCTTTATGGCTGCATTTGTTTAAGTATATTTATGGGTTTGGCTGTTGCATATTATATTACCATGGAACTTGGTTCCTAATCAAGGTTTTTATTTTATTTATTTATTTATTTTTCAATTTAATTATGTACAAATTATTTCGCTTTATATTTAATTGTACTTCTGGGGTAAAAGAACTTCCACTGTATAAATTTAAAATAAAAAAAATGTCATTAGGCTTCAATACTAGGTTTTATTTTGCTTTTTAAGGATTAAACTAATTTCTCTTAAGCTGAACGCCTATTTAACCATGCTAGACTCCAGACGAATTTTCGTCCTATCTTTGTCCAGCAGCGCAAAGTGACTACAACAACTAAAAGTTTATTTATACTTCGGGATGGTAGTTTGCCTAATAAAAGGTTACAGAACCTGACAATCTTTTAAATATTTAAATCTGAATCTTTTAAATATTTACAAATAAAAAAATAGATTGGTGACTGATAACCTGGCTGTAAATAAAGCGCGACTAATAACGCAAATCCATAATTCCTCGAAAGCGAACACAACTATCCAGTTTGCAAGCGAGGTATGAGAGTTGCCGACGGTACAACACTCTTTCCTTAATTTACATCCCCGTTCGTAATTTAAATTCACTTATTTGCATTTCTGGTGGAGATGACAGAAGAAACTACAGAAAAGATTTAACATAGGAAATAATGCGCTGATTAAAATAAACCTTTAACAAATTCTAACATTTTTTTTCCTTATAAATTTGCTCTTTTATTTCGCCCTCCTTTTTTTGAACATTATCACTATTTCAAATGTATTTTACTTCTTTTATTTCCCACTCATTTTCTTAAATGTTATCACCATTTCAAATACACTATACTTTGTATCTTCTAGTGAACACAGTGAATTTAAGGCTTTCTGTAACAATGAGCCTTATGGAAATCTTCACTTAATTATCGATGAAATTTTACTTTAAACCTGGTTTAAGTTACAAATTACTCAAATTTACTTATCTCAAACGGAATATAAGTACAGAAAGTGATTTACAGACACTCATTCAAAATGTCGTCGTTGATATTCATTTAGGGGTGATGCCGACAGCGTGTAGATGCAATACTCCCAAAAGCTTACAGTGCTGTTCGGAGGTAATCTAGGAGACGACATGTGAGAACTCCTTGCTTGAATGCAATTTCGAGAAGTATGGGATAACGGATAATCGTTATTCCTGAGAATTTCTATTAGAAGATCATTGCGATGATCGCATCAGAAATATCTCTGATCCTTTAGTAATTAAATATTGCAAGGAAAGCTACGTCGATCTAGGAACTGTTTTGATAACATGCATTTGTCAACAGTTAATATCAATAATTTCCAATTAACTCACAGAGTAATGCCAATGATGATTACAGGAATTGATTGTTCGAAGGAGTACAATATAAAAAATTTTTAAATGCTACGAAAAAGACATGCGTTATTCTCCAACAGAAATTTGTTCTACAATATCGACTTTGTTAATACTTTTTTCTCATGATAAAGATTTAAGATCAGCCAAAAAAGGTTGCCCGATTTGAGATGCATTTTGTAGCTTTTATTTTATAAAATAGTGCAGTTGTGTTGTTATATGTAAAGTATTAAATGCAATACGCTGAAATACTGAGCATTTATCTGTAAAGTATAATTGAGTATGGTTTTAAGAAACATGAGAGAACAAACAAAACTTCCTTTTTAAAATTGTTACTCATTGCTCATGTGATGAGTTAAATCTGCAAAAAAAAACTAAATGTACTTTAAAAATCATCATGATGATTTGTTCTTTCTTAGCAGTGGCCTATTTTTGTCCACGTGATTGTCGACTTTGTATACATTCATTTAAAAAGTCTGTAATTTTACAAAACTCATGAGGGCAAAATTTTCCTTAGAACTTACGAATTTGTAATCATAAAATATTTAGGAATTTATAAATGAATCCATCTATTATATGTAATGACATATTTTGACATGCAGTATTGGTTCGATTTGGTTTATTAGGTTATCGTAAAGCACATTAGGGCTATCTGCCTAAGAAGAAGGATGCCTTCGTGGAGGACGTTCTAAGGGAAACTGGCTCGTATACACATTACACATGGGAAAACCACGAAAACGCCCATGCAGCCAGCCCGTTCGCCACGATTCGAACCCCGGAACGAAGTACCAGTGTTTAGCGATTTTACTGCTCGGTCGCTGGCGGGCTAGTATATATGTAGTATTACTTTAAAAAAATCTGTGAATTTATTTTGCACGTTAAAAAGCCTTCAAGCTTATCAGACTGCTAGATTTCCGAAGATACAATGTTGAATGTTCTCTGGTTTGATTAGGTTAGGTTAGGTTATTTAATTACGGCAAAGCCTCGAGGGCTATCTGCCTAAGAGGAGGGATGCCTTCGTGGAGGACTTTCTAAGGGAAACTGGCTCGTATACACGTTACATATGGGAAAACCACGAAAACACCCACGCAGCCAGCCCATTCGCGGGATTCGAACCTCGGACCGAACTACCAGTGTTCAGCGACTTTACCGCTCGGCCGCTGCTGGGCGTTCTCTGGTTTGAAATCAAAGAATTCAGAATATCTGTCAAAGGGAACTGAAATAGGTGTCATAATATTCGGTAACGGGGGGAAGGAGAAATGGGGACAGGAAAAGATTTTCTGGTACTATTCCGTTTTGAGGACCGTAAAAAAATTGCAGCGAAAATGTATGCGCAAAAGCGCCAAATCTAGCAAATGCGCCCATTTTACAGCGCGCCAAATCTAGCAAACGCCCCGATTTCTAATTGCGTAAGTTTAGATAGTTCTATATTTTTTAAAACGCCATAGAAATACTAGTTTAATTTTTAAATCCTTTTTTGATATCCTATGGATTTAACAATTTGGGAATTGCCCATGACGAAAAGTCTGCAATAGAATTTTTTCAAAGAAAAGGCATCATTCATGATACAAAAATTATGTTTGAACAACCAATGAGATGAAATTATGCTTTAGCGATAACTCGGTAGCGAATAGCGATGCAGAAATCCATTATGTTTGACCTTTTTTTTTTATATAAATTATAATAATGATCTGAAATAGTTATTTACTCTTATGCTTCCATTCAGTTATGTGTAGCCTTTTTTATATAAATTATAATAATAAAAAAGTATTATATGAAGTTAACCTTTCATCTAAATTAAAACAATAATCTTAAATAGTTATTTAATATCATACTTCCTTTCTTACGTTAGGGTGGCCGCAATTATTTTTGGCAGCACTGGCATCAACAATAGTTTGGCGATTTTTTACGGTCCCCAAAACCGATTTTCTGTAACCTATATTTTAAAACAAGAATGAAACTACATTTCTGTAATTCTGAATATAAGTTAGTCTTTCCAAAACTTTAGGCGATGTAAAAAAATAAATAAATAAATAAATCTCACATGCTTTGAAATTAAAGCTTTTCAATTTTTCTCTCATGCGTTTATGTGAAATCAACACTATCATCCATTTAACGTCTGTTTTTCTATACAATTAATTACAATTAGAAACAGAAAATCAGATTGACCTGAAGTACGCAACCTGGTTCTAGATGGTTTATATCGTAAGTTAATGTGTTAAAATTGGTGTCCTTGGGGAACTCAAAACTGAAAAGGAAAAGTAACCGAATTTTTTTTGAAAAATCTATGCTGGAATTTAAATCCAAATTGCTTAGGTATAGAAGATTCAAAATTAAAGTTAAAAAAAAATCCATAAAAAAATAGCAGAGAAAGAATCAGTTGAGTTACCTGGAGGAATAGCAGGGACTCTCAAAAACTCTATGAATTAATTACAAAATGCATACATGATTGATGTTAGCATTAAAAAGCTTCGTTGCTTGTTTAGGTGATTATGGCAAAACACACAAAGGCTATCTGGGTGAAAGGATGGATGCCTTTGTGAAAGACTTTCTAATGAAAACTAGGTTGTACTCATATTACACGTGGGAAACCACGAAAACGTGTGTGCAAGCAGTCCATTTACCAGAATTTGAGCTCAGCTTGAATAGCCGGTGTTTAACGGGGAGAAAATTTTATCCACGACTAGTATTAGGATGTATTTTGAGCCACTCTAGGTTCAAAATTATTATTACACGCTTGCCATGTGAAGCGGACAGCCTATCAGAACATGCGGAAGCTCCTACTGAACAGCCAGAACTATATCAAAAACTGTTACACAACTTTGCATTCTTAACACTTCTTTTAATTTTTTTTTTTTGTTTTGTTTTTGTTTTTTTGTTTAAGATAATTTCATAATCAAAGGGGAGAAATTAGATCTATTCTTTAGAATTGCAAATTCTTCCTCTACTCTACATTTACACATGCAATTAATAATTTTGAATCTTTGATATATTTATTAATATAATAAATGGATAAATATAATATTGATATATTTATTATAATATTGATATGTATTTATTATAATATTGATTGATATATAATATTGATATATTTATTAGTCAATATTATTTGATATATTTATTATATTTTATTATCATATTTGATATATTATTATTATCTGGTATTTATTAAAATCTAAGTACGGGTTCTTTTAGAAATTTGACAAGTTGCTTAAAATATTGAGGGGTTCATTTACATTAGACTGAAAGCACTGTGATGTTTTACTGATAATACTAATTTTTGGCAGAATATTGTTTTAGATAACGATTGAGTTAATGAAAGAAGACGTCTGATGTAATAAACCGTGAACCATGCGCCTTGTTTCCATCAAATATGGATGTATGTAACAATCTGACAAGCTCACTTAAACAATTAAAGGTTTCATTAGTACAGTTGTTTATTGTTGACAGTAGTGAAGCATTTCTCTGATAATGTCAGTGTTAGACAAAATATCATTCCATGTCATGATTGAGTTGATGAAACATTGAATCCTATGTTTTGTTTTTATGTTTCTGAAATTGCCATCTGTTATGGATTTAAACCTTTTCAGGATTTCTATGGGTTATAATATGGAAAGTCGCACTGCTATTACTTTGCTCTCTCACCTTGTTTTAATTACGTTGTTAATATGATAATTTTACAGTTTCATAAATTCAGAATGTAGTGCAGAATAACGTCAACGGTAGTTTAAAAATTTGAATTGATCCAAATTTTTCTTGGGCTGTAATATTTACAAATAAATTCGGTGAATGAAATACCTAAGGCTCATAAACGGCTGTGATATTTATATTATAAATATTCTTACGCATTTTTTCGCAATCCCATCATTGAATTATTCTCTGGTTTAACAGATGAATCCACCATCGCCTGTGCTGGTAGCTTTTAATTTTTTTTTTTTTTTTTTTTAAATTCAAACAGACTAAATATATATACTTAAGAGCTATGCTAACCATAAATTGCACAACTCTTTATAACATAAACATCATTTGCTTGAAGTATGAAAAATTCTGATGTGGCTAGTATATGATCTATAGCTAATTTTATGATAATTAGCAACAGGGTTACGTAAACCATCGCTTTCGGTTGATCATTTGTAAATAAAATTTAATTTCCTTAACTTTATGGCTGAGTGTTAATTATAAGCACTTCTCATTTTTAATCGTTCTACTCTCACATACGCTGCACTATACATGCCATACGTTGCCATAACTAGATGCGCTGAGGTTCATTCTTTCAAATAATTTTAACAGACTCCGTAACCCATATTTGGCGCTATTATCACTTATAACAAATATGCCAAACTTCAAAACTCGCCAATATATAAATTCGCGTGTATCTTGGGAAATTTTGAATAAAAACTGTAACTTTACAGATATGCCTAGAAATACATCTACTTTTAGGTGATGATAAAAATTTTATCAGTTATAATTCAAAATGTTTTTCAAAAAATTTACAAAAATTGCTAAACGATACAAACTTTAAAAAGAAATCAGAAAATATATGCGTATTTATTTGGATTTAACCTAAATTTTGAATTTTGAACTGCGAAAGAAGGAATCAATTAAGTTTAATGAAAAAAGAGATATTTATAAATATGTAATCAAGTAAGATTAATAAAAAAAGATAGTAATAAATATGTACGAAAATCAATTAACATTGAAGAGCTAAAATTTTGAGAATGTAATTTTTATTTACAAAAAAAAAAAAAAAAAAAAAAAAAAGATCGCGGTAAAGTGCAGAATCTCACACTTATTTGTTTGGCGCTTTTTGCAAGAGTAAGAAGAATTAGATTTTTGTTAATTTTGTTTGACTTTTTAAGTGAAAATAGGTCGATGTGTACATGGATAAAATTGAGGGAGTGCGCGATACCATTTTTGTGCAATTCTGGGATTTTTTTAAGTGAAAATAGGCCGATGTGTACATGGATACCGAGTATGTGCAATTCTTAAAAACGCGACAAGCAGTGGGTGATTCTGCCCTTTCCCCAAAAATCGGTATTTCTTTTCAGAAAGCCCGATTTTGTATCGAAATATCTATGTTTGAAAAACGCTAAATAAAAGTGTAATATCTATCCTATGTCGCGCTTTCGAGACATAAAAAAAGCAAGTTAAATATCATCAATCGGCCCAGTAGAAAGGGAGATATCGAACTGGCCCCCCTTTTTTTTTGCAGAATGTGCATACTTATTCTCATGCTTTGATTTGAAAATATCGCATCGATAGTAATATATTGTCTGATCATATAGTGCTTTGGATTCACAAATCAATAATTTAACAATCACATAATTTTTAAGAGCAGTATATCTTCAGAATTCCCTTTAGAGTGTTAAGTTTCTCCATACATTTTTTTTCCAGTCTTTTCGCAGTTCCTGATATCAGTGTTAAGTTTTTAATAAGATGACAATATTTTCCTATGTTCTTTTAGATGTATTTATTAAACATGACTTTCTTTGCACTTAAAAATCGCAGAATCTTTAAAAGCAGCATATCTTTAGAATACCTAATTGAGTGCTAAGTGTTGCCATAAATTTTTTTATATTCGCTGTATTATTTATATTTCCTATATTATTTCATTAAAAATAGTTTATACCGATAATGTTTGTTGGTATCATCCCTTTATTTGAAAAGTGATTGGACAGAAGAGTGAAAACGGACGCAAAATTGAGAACTGAAGCTGTATATTTAATTGCTTCATTACTACAGCTTATCTTCATACTCAGCTTATTCTCTTTGCATTTAGCACAATACCAAGAATACACTTAATGCTTATAAATGTAATATGTTTTCCTTAATGACACACCTATCTTAAATACCAGAAAATAATATATAGTTTTTTCAATCACATAACTGTTTAATATCAAAGTTCAGAGATTTTGGATTATCTCACAACTTATTTTTTTACGAAAGTATATTCAGAGTTTCAAGTAAAGTTCAAGTTAAAGTAATATATCCGTTTTATCAATTTTAAAGACAATCTAATATGTGTTTCCCATTGATATAAAGTCTTAAATACTAAAATTGAAAACTTTGGGATTATATTTTAATATAGTTTTTCATTAAAAACTATTAAGAGCTTTATGTAAAGTAATACTTTCAGTTGTCTAGTTTTACTCCAAATCTAATAAATTTTTTATATGAATGCGGAAAGCTTAAATACGGAAAAGGGAAACTTTTGAAAGTTTCATGTAAGATTTATTGCGAGAGAAAATTCTTCACAAACATACAGATACACAAACACTCCATACATAAGAATAGTAAAAACGTTGTGGGGATCATAAATGATGCTTGTTAACTCAAAACTCGCTATCGAATTTTTAGACCGAAAGCGTTATCTTACGTATATAGGTTGGGAGGTAAAAAGAGCATTTCGTGTTTTCATGGTTACCAAGTACCCTCATGTTAATTTTACGATTGCAAATCAAAGGGAAAAATTATGTTCTCTTACGTTTAACATTCATTATGAATGGATCTTTAGACAATACAGTGCTATTTATTCAAACAATTTCTTTTGCAATTTTATTCCCAACATCTATTTTAAAATAATATTTATTACAATTTCCTTTTTAAAACAGCCTAAGAAACGTCCCACTCTAAGAATTATCTTCCTGTGAGTATGTACGCACTGACCAAATACTAGGTCCTGTAATTTTTAATACATTATAGTCGTTTGTAAGTATTGGATATTTGAGTACACATTTTCTGTTGTGAGGTGCTGAGAAATGTGGTGTTATTTAGTTATTAAGAGTACAATCATTTGCCCTGTACACTTATCTAGCCCTACTATCACGCATCGCAATGTCTTCATACAGAACAGTATGACTATATTTGTATCGTTAAAGGCAAATACCTGTTACCTTATCCGCTTACTCTTGTCGTATCATATAGTTTTAATAATTAAGAAAAAATTAATAGAAGAAAGCGTTTGGGCGAGAATTTTTCTTCTTGGCTCATTTCCTTTGCAGCACTAAGTATTGCCAGTAGGCTAAGGTTGCGTAACTTGTACTTCCTCAGAAAAAATAGATATAAATCGTAGGATATATATAAAAAAAATTAAAAATTATGTGTGGTAATAACATCTTGTGTTGTCGCTGTTGTTATTTATATCAATAAAATTCCATACAGTTACTCTTGGTTAAAATTAATAAAATTTATGAACACGAACTTAATACGACTTAAACAACCAGTATTCTAAGTCGTACTACCTATAGCTTAAGTCGCCCTACGTTTAAATTCTGACATTTATAATAAAATTTTCTTTTTCACATTTATTTTTTTTTATGCTCTTACTTACAACTATATATATATAAATTGTAGTAAGCTCGCCTAAAAGTTACCAGGAGCTGCTGCTCCAAAAAGTTCAACACGTTTTAAAAAATTAATACATATGAAAATCAAACCATTAAACATGTAAAACATTAAAAAAAAACAGAATCAGATAAAAAAAAAGTAAGCGGAAAATGGTAAATTAGCCCAACTCGACTTCCAAACTGGCTTTTCAAGGGAAATTAAATTGTTTGAACGTCGAATCAAGCTAACCCCATTACGCGTTTCGCCGAAACAGAGAATTGAAACGTTTTCGCTACAAAAATTTTTTAACTAGACAAAGTGTCTTGGAAAATTTTAATAGTCTCAATTCTCTGTTCCAATTTCCCGACGCGTCCGCACAAAATGACACATTAAGGTGTTAAAATATGTTAAACTATACCGAAACATCTTAAATCTAGACTAAAATCAAAATTAAAATAAAAATAAAAACAAAAATAAATAGCGGTCTGCTATTAGTCCTAAATATACAAAAAACATACGGGCTGGGCCTGCAAGCTCAAAGATTAACAATTTTATATATTTTAGAAATCTGTAATGAAAATCTGTAATTAAAATAAAAGAAAATTAAGATGATAACAAACTAAGTGGGTCTTGCTAAGACCAAGAAAATGTTGTAACAAAAGAAACAAAAAACTGACCTGTGGCGATGCATAGCTCTCCCTCTTAAAACTAGTTGAAAAGTGATTGTAATTCCCTTCTGTGTACTTCAGTCGTATGACGTATGTAGGGGGGCGAAGTTTTGTGGGCATTAGCCAATACGAAGAGATTGTCCGTTATCTGCAACTCGTCTCCTATTATCGAAGGGGGTCGGAAAACTCGGAAAAACGTGAAAAGATCTCAAAAATGGCGCCTGACATGTAGTTGGAAGGAAAAAAATTTTGTCTCAAAGTGAAAATGGCTAATTCAGCTAAAACTAGAAAAACTTGGCCACTAAAGCAAGAGTAAAAGGAAAAAACAGTCATTTGTTAAAAAAGTCGTAATTCTTCAAGCTAGCGGGCGATCAAGCTACTAAGAAAAACGAAAAGGCCCGATTTGTTAATAAAAGCAGTAAAATTGGCCATTATTATTTTTCAAAATTGTAATTACTATCTTGCTTGATATATTATTTCTTTTTCGCAGCTATTAGCGCAAAAAGTGTCAGTAAGTTCTGATGTATTTAGTTTTTTAGATTTTTGAGCTTTAGCTTATAAGTTGCCGGAAACTGTTTACAGTTCCACTTTCACGATAGGTTAGTCTTCCTCCCAAAAAACACTGTAAAGCAGGCTAGCTCCCTCTTTACTTTCAATCACTGGCTCAGATAAATAACATAGAAATAATTAAGTGAAGCAACCAGCTTTGAAAAACCTGTAAGGCTAATACTACTCCGCCTCCTTCTACTTCAAGTAAAACACAATCACTTTGAAAGACTTACAATTGCATCTACCAAATTACCTGTAAAGAATGTTCTCTCACGTATATAGGTCAAACAAAAAACCCTCTCAAACTCAGAATTAATAACCATAGATCTCATATCAAAAAATTTAAAAATAAAAACAATAATAGCACAAAAGATTATCAGCTTACAGCTATTCTTGAACATTATAATTTACATAATTTTGATAAAATAGAAATAAACGTGCTTGATATTGTTCCAAACACAAAACTTCGACTGTTTAAGGAATCGATTTACATACTTCAAAAAAAGTCACTTTATCCTTACGGACTGAATGCATATCTCAGTAATACCACCAATAGACAGCACGAGATCTCTATATGTGGACAATTCAGATTTTTTAGCACTACTACTACCAGAGAAACTAGAGGAGGTGATACCAAGAACAAAAATTCTTTTTCGTCACAAGATCTGAAATTAATTATTCACAATCTTAATTAGTACCTTGAACATAAAGAATTCGCAAAAAATGCCATAAAACTTCTTCATACCTTTAAGAATACTACCCTATGGAATCTGATAAAAACAGTAAATCAACCTTCTCAATGCTTCAAAATAGTCAAGGATCTGATTATAGACTTCTGCAATTTTAAACTAAAGAACAGTAATTTTTTTCACAAAAAACTTTTTTGTACTATTCAGTTCAAACACCCTTTTTACGATAAGTTAAAAATACCTAGCATTTTTAAAAAAATTCAGCACTTGCTTCCTGACCAACCACTCCAAATTAAACCCTGTTTTAAATTTTAAAAAACCTTAGGTCAACTAGTTATCAACTACCTCGTTATACAAGATAATAGCAAATGTAATTGCCAATTGACCGTCTACAAAAAATATGTCGATCCTTTCCACCAACATATTATTACAGGAGATCTAAATATCGTTGAAGATGTTGAATTACGTACCCTTTTGCAACTTGGCGCCAAATTTCGTCCTACTTTCGGTATTAATAGACACGTCTGCCTCAAACAATTCAATAATAATATTGATAAATTTATTATTTTAGCTAGTAATAGATCCAATTTACCCACTACAACTTTTCTTGAATGGAAAGCTGCACTTATTAAATAATTTCAACGTTTGCTGTTCAAGTCACCTTGTTTCAATTCTTTACACAATAAAAATCGTCTGGAGGATCTAATTCAAAAATTGCAAAATCAATTTATCATCACGAAGATTGACAAAGCAAGCAACAATTTTAGTGTTATTTGACAACAATTCTACTACAATCTTCTGCATAAAGAGTTAAATAACACCTGCACTTACAAAAAAATCACTACCAGTGCTCAGATTCTTCTCAATATATTTAAAGCACTCCATAAAAGACTTAAAATACAACCCCAGAAATATAACAACAGGTTTGCCAATCTCTATGCCTTACCTAAATTTCATAAGTCTCCAATAAAATTCAGGTTTATAGCGAATAGTAATAAAAGTTATCTCAAAGAAATACATTATCTCTTTGCACAAAAACTTCGTGTGATACGTGACCTAATTAATAACTATGATTTTGAGGGTTTGCATTGCAACTGGATGATCTCTAGTAACGAACTAGTTCTTAAAACTATGAATTCACTTAAAATAGACCATATCCAATGCTACGACATTGAAAACCTCTATACATCTCTACCACTTGAAGAAATTTTTACAAGTTTACTAGCTCTTCCAGATTTATTTCCGCAAATTTCTACCATTCTCAGCAACGAAAAATGGCAATTATTCCTCACCAGCGTGCTCTTCAATAATTTTATTCAATTTGACAATAACATCTATAAACAAGTACAGGGAATCCCTATGGGCGGTAATTTTTCAAGCTCTATCTGTGAATTATTCCTGTTTGCAAAAGAATTGACCTATGTCCGTTCACTCAGTACAGAAGAACGTATCTTTTACCAACACATCTATAGATATATTGATGATGTCATTGCATTTAATAACTACAACAAAATAGAAATAGCTAATATCTACCCTGCATGCTTAAAACTAAATAAAACAAATACAGAACAGCATAATGTAGTCTACCTTGATTTACATATTATAAATTACAATTTTATTAAAGTTTACGACAAAAGAAGAGAATTTAATTTTTCCACACTTAAATTAACTAACTGGTATTCAAATATTTCCAAAAGAGTCATACTCAACACAATTTATTCACAGCTACTTAGAATAAAAAGAATTTGCAATACTGTAGGGTTTATATTTATTTTAACTAACATTTATTTTAAGTTTAAACTATCTTTCCAGTCAATCCTTACTTTCCCCTGGAACTGCCAATGCCAGAATATGTAAATTTGAGTAGAACGCGCAAGCATTCAAATTATCAGCGGAAGTAGTATGATTTAAATAGAAGGAAACGAGTTCGGTGAGAGAGTTATTCTTACTTAGCGAGCGCGGAGGTAGTTATCGAGAATTGAAGAACCCGCGTTGCGGCCTATGTGCTTGGCGGGAATTAGTGGAAATTGTTCCAGTGAGCTTCAAGTCTGCTGAATTAGCAGCCGTATTGTAAAACGCGGTGAGTTAGTTATTTTAGAGAGCCTCGTAGTTAGAATCTTGTCTTTACTTTCTTTTTCAGGTTATTATTTTTATTTGACTGCCTAGTGGGCATAGTCTGTAAGCGTCAAGAGGACGCCATTGTAATTTATTACGTTGAATAAAAAGGGACTTAAACCCTTTATAAGACTCTGTGGTTTATACAAGCTTTCACAGTCACCTCTTGGTTGCGTGCTAGTTAGAGGCGCGCAACGTTATATTGGCGCCCGAACACTTATCGAACTGAAATGGCCGAAAACTGGATGGAAGCCGCTGGACAACACCAAGAAATGACAACTCAGTTAGAAGGATTTGGATACCTGGTCCAGACTTTGAGAGCATCAATCAAGCCAAACGTCTATTTCGACGGAAAAATTTCGGTGTCTGTATTTTTAGAAGGTATAGAAAACCATTTTCAGCTCTACCCTGTGCCTGAAAGACAAAAAGTTGCCATCGCCACATCAGCACTAAGAGGACAGGCCGCGCTATGGTGGAAAAATATAGGCAAATTTCTTCTAGGTGAATTTGGAAGCCCGACGTATACTTTTGAAAATTTCAAAAAATCGTTAGTAAAGGCCTTCCCCATAGTGAAAGATCGCGCACGGCTGGAAGCCGAGCTATATAGTTTCTATCAACGGGATACAGCACAATTGACGGACTTTATTTTACGAAAAATCAAACTAACGGATATGTTGTATGGGAAATAACCCGATGCGGAGATAATTGAAATAATATTACCAAGATTGTTACCCGCTGTCCAAGACTACTTTGAAATTAGAAACCCAACCACATTGCAGGAACTTTTCGAATTGGCGGTGAAATTTCAAAATCGCAGAATAGCGGAAAGAGCGAGAGGGGAAACATATTCTCAAAGTACCAGAAGGAAGGAGGAAACCAGAAATGGAAATCGCTCATATGGGGGAAAGAACTATCAAGCTAACGCATCGAAACTCGAAGGTCAAGGCCCAAAAAGAAAATTTGAAAATAAGCATCCGCGTACCCAGAAGACACAGATTGAAAGGAAAGCTTTAAACGACTAGAGGGACCTGTGAAAGGGAGGGTCCAGACCCCGGAAGTTTTAGAAAAACCCTCAAATAGACATCTAAATACAGTCATCGTAAAAAACTCACAGCTACCAATTATACAAGTCCTGGTTGGCGATGTACCAGTAGAAGCCCTCATCGATACAGGGGCAGAAGGAAATTTCATGAGTGAAAAGTTCTTCAAAAAGAATTTTTTTAGGATACGACTCTTTAAAACCAGAAATACGGAAATTATAGCGGCGTAAGGAAAAACATGTCACTGCATCGGGAAAGTATCATTAAACTTACAGATAAAAGAGGAAAATCTCAAAGTATTAATTTTTGTGGTGAAAGACCTCCAACACTCTCTTATTTTAGGTATGGACTTTTTAAGGGCCGCGAGGGCCAAATTAAATTTTCAAGATAGTTCCGTGGTGCTGGAGATGGACCAGAGGGTGGTGGAACCGGTGGAGACACCTGAATTGGACCTTAGCCATTTGAATGACCAGGAAAGTAAAGCAATACAGCAAGTGGTGAGTAATTTTTCTCATTTGTTTTCAGAAAAACCGCGAAACTGTCAGATCGTGACTCACAAGATTCAATTGAATGCCGAAAAACCTTGTAGGACTAAACCGTATCGCTATGATAAACAAAAAGACTTAATCATCGAAGAACATATTAAGGAGATGTTAAAGAATAAAATAATAACGCCCATAAATAGTGAGTACGCGAGTCCAGTCGTACTATGTAGGAAAAAGAACGAGTTTCCTCCTTCGGATAAAAGGGCTTGGAGGTTTGCTATCGATTATAGAAAACTAAATAGCATAACTAAATTTCCAGTTTACCCTTTGCCGGTTATAGACGAGATCATTAGACAGATCAAATCGACGAGATATATGTCTACTTTGGACTTAACGTCTGGCTACTATCAAATAGCTATGAGACTCGAAGATATACATAAAACCGCGTTTATAACAAAATCGGGCACTTATGCATTTTTACGCATGCCTTTTGGGTTGTGTGGGGCCCCATCAACATTCCAGAGAGCTATGGACATTGTTCTAAAGCCTGTCCTAAGAAAATCAACTTTAATTTATCTAGATGATATAATTATAACGAGTAGTACGTTGGAACAACACATTAATGACCTCGAACAAGTTTTTAAATTATTAAAAGAGGCCGGTCTTACAATTAACGCCTCAAAATGCAAGTTCGCAACTAAAGAACTTAAATATCTCGGTTATAAAATTTCGCAAAAGGGTATAGAAACGCAAGATTCAAAAATAAAAGCCATCAAGAATTTTCCACCGCCCAACACCGCCAAGAAACTTTCTTCTTTCCTTGGGTTATGTTCTTACTATCGGTCTTTCATAAAAGATTTCGCTAATATTGTTGAACCACTCTTAGTAATCAAAAGAAAGAAAGGTAAATTTACGTGGACAGCGGAAGCAAACGCAGCTTTTGAAGGATTAAAAGAAGCGCTCATCAATGCCCCTGTTTTAAAATTCCCGGAGGGGGACGAAAACCTGGAAATTGCGGCAGATGCATCAGACTATGCGGTGGTGCGGTTCTTATGCAAAATAACCATCCGCTGGCATTTTTTAGTAAAACATTGAATCAAACACAAAGGAATTATACAGCTACAGAAAGAGAAACATTAGCCGTATTAATGGCTGTACACAAATTTCGAGTTTATTTCGGCAAATCGCCAGTAACAGTCTTTTCGGATCATGCGGCTGTTGGTAGACTTTACTCGGGAAAAAAACCTAACGCCCAGGTTAATAAGATGGGCTTTAAAACTCCAAGAATATAATATCACAATAAAATATAAACCGGGTAAGGAAAACAATGTAGCTGACGCACTTTCTCGTATAAAACTGGACGATGAAGGTAATGAACTTAAATGCGCTGTGTTGACTTCAAAAATTTTAGATTCTAGAAATACGGTTATTACTGAACTGAAAGCTGATCCTGAATTTGGAGATATCTATGCATATTTGAAATACCCCGAAAGCTTTGAGCATACAGATATCGATGCGATAAGAAATAGAGCAAAAAACTATGAAATAATAGATAATTTATTATTCTATACGAAAACAACAAACGAAAATCTTGAGTATAAGCCAGTCATCCCAGCCTCGCTTCGATTAAGCATTTTGAAGGAGTTGCACGAAAAAAAAACAGCGGGCCACCTCGGGGTCAGAAAGACTATAAAAAGGGTACGCGAGGCGGTATATTTCCCGCAATTATACAAAATAGTAACGGCGTATGTCAGGTCCTGCAATCAATGTCAGTTAATAAATGATATTAATTACAGCCCGGCCGGGTACTTAAATAGCATTCGCGCTACATTTCCGAATGGAATTTTAGGCATAGATCTCCTTGGTCCCTTCCCCCAGAGCGAGTTAAATAAAAATCGTTTTCTTTTAGTAATAGTAGATCATTTTTCAAAATGGATAGAAATTGTTCCACTTAAACGCGCGTCAGCCAAAACAGTCGCAGATGCATTCTTACACAGATACATTTTAAAATACGGTGCACCGATAAAAGTCATTAGCGATAACGGAAAACAATTCATTAGTCAAATATTTGAAAACATATGCAATGGACTTGGCATACGCCATATCAAAATGGTTCCGTATAGACCACAGGCAAACATAGCAGAAAGAGTGAATAAAAACATAGTAAAAATAATTCGCAGTTACGTGAGCACACATCACAAGCGCTGGGATGGCTACATAAATGAATTAGCTTATGCTTTAAGAACGGCAAATCACGATACTACGGGAAAAACCCCAGCAGAATTATTTTTAGGCAGAAAGTTCATTACGCCTTTAGATAAATTATTCTTTGTGCAACAAAGAGAGCAAGAGTTTAAACAGAAAGATGTGCAAAAACTGATTGATTAGGCGCTTAAAAGCTCGGATACGGCAAGAAATAAGCAAAAAAAATATTATGATAGAAAACGCCGTGAAGCAGATTTTAAAGTTGGGGATAAAGTATTGAAGCGGAAATTTTCTTTATCAAGTGCCCCAGACAATTTTACGGCAAAGTTAGCTCCAAAATTTGAAGGTCCCTATGTAATTCAGGAAATCAAAGGTGTCATATTATATCTTAAGAACGAGAGAGGGGAGATCTGTAAAGCAAGTCCCGACCAGGTGAAAAAATACTATAATCCAAATGATTTTGAAATCCTTAAAAGTTTCTTGCAGGACTCAAGTCTAAACGAAGTAGAAGGTCCAGAGATAACAACAACTGTTCCACCACCCAAGAAGCAGAGAACTGAAGAGAGACCTAGCCCTTCTACAATCCGGACGACGGTATCAAAAAGAAAAAATAAAAACTTTCAAACTCCAGCATTTAAGAAAAACAAGAATACAGATGCACCGCGTAAAGAAACCGTGGTAAAGAGCAAAACACCACCTACAACGGATCGCAGGAGAAATTATACATCAAGGAGAACGCGCCCAGGGCCAGAGAGTCAAGTGCCAGCAAGGCCGCCGTTCCGGAAACTGAAACGGCAACAGGAGGCACAGAAGTACGAGGAACAGAAGAAATTCAAGGACTCCAGACCGGAGGACGTCAAGACCAGCCGTCCCAGGCAGAAACGCAAAGGCCAACAACCAGACGATTACTCCGTCAAGAGGCCAGCATGTAGAGGACGCAAAAGAAAGAGCAACGGGGACGACACTCGGAGATCAATAAGGAGAAGATTGACATCCATGACACCTCTAACTTGGGATCAATTTTGTCAAAAACGGATGACGGAGTTTCAAGCATCGAAAACTCAAAGATAAGTTAAAACCTTCTATAATTTTTTTTTCTCTTTTGTTCCGAAATGTTATGCATAAGTACGAAGTTCTATGTTTTGACGAAAGTCAATATGTCTCGGTTGAGACTTAGTTTTGTTTTACTTTATTTAGCTAAGGCAAAAGTATTATTTTCTTTAAGTGTAAAAGCTAAAAACAAGCATTTTCTGTTGGTCGAAAGACTAATTCTGTTATGTTAAAGCCAAAATTTGGCCGGAGATAAAAATAACTTCGTATTCTTGTACTAATAAGAATTTTAGTTTCAGTGCCGCCAGCTTGGCGAAGAATGAGTAAAGTAAAAATTTATTTTCTCTTATTCATTTTATGGTAAATTGTAAAAAGCATATGTATTAAACTTTTGTAAATGTATGTAAATACTTGCATGTTATGTAAAAGTAGAATTTAGTCTAGAAGCATAAAATTGTAGATGCTAAAAGTGAATGCTTAAAAGCAATGAAGTCAAAATTTAAGTATTAAACTGTAAAGTCATGCTTTAGAGCGAAAGCCTGCATGTTTAAAGATGAATGAGGGGGAAGTTAGAATGAATGTGTTTTGTAGGGTTCTCCACCTACATTTGAATTTTTAAGACTATTAAAGTAGCTCATTGAGTTGTAGAATGTCGAGTAAGGTGTGTCTATTTGGTTGTTGAATTCTAACAAATCATGGTGGTTAGGGGAAGTGTTGTAAGACTAAAACACGAATATTCCCGTTTGACACCACACATGGTGGAGAGCCAGGGTAAAGTTAAATTAATGCTTGAAAAATTGAATGAATGTGAAGTAAGCAATAACTAAGAAAAACGAATCGTTAAAAACAAAAATTTATGGTGTCAAGAAAGTGTAAATTATAATGTATGTAGAAAGATACTGATACTTATTCCTTCCAGATGCTGGAAGGAAAGACCAAGATTGATTGATGAAGTCCAGGAAAAGTTGCTGTAAGAAGAAAGCTTTGTAACGAGTAACAGAATTTTAATATATAATTGTTACATAAGATCTTTTTTTGTGTAAACGAGGCTTTCGCCAGTTAGTTCAGAATTAGATAAACTTACAACAGGTCGTTTGTAGGACCTGCTTCCAAGTTTTCCAAATTCTGGCAGCGGCAAATGTAGGGTTTATATTTATTTTAACTAACATTTATTTTAAGTTTAAACTATCTTTCCTGTCAATCCTTACTTTCCCCTGGAACTGCCAATGCCAGAATATGTAAATTTGAGTAGAACGCGCAAGCATTCAAATTATCAGCGGAAGTAGTATGATTTAAATAGAAGGAAACGAGTTCGGTGAGAGAGTTATCCTTACTTAGCGAGCGCGGAGGTAGTTATCGAGAATTGAAGAACCCGCGTTGCGGACTATGTGCTTGGCGGGAATTAGTGGAAATTGTTCCAGTGAGCTTCAAGTCTGCTGAATTAGCAGCGGTATTGTAAAACGCGGTGAGTTAGTTATTTTAGAGAGCCTCGTAGTTAGAATCTTGTCTTTATTTTCTTTTCAGGTTATTATTTTTATTTGACTGCCTAGTGGGCACAGTCTGTAAGCGTCAAGAGGACGCCATTGTAATTTATTACGTTGAATAAAAAGGGACTTAAACCCTTTATAAGACTCTGTGGTTTATACAAGCTTTCACAGTCACCTCTTGGTTGCGTGCTAGTTAGAGGCGCGCAACGTTATAATACTGCGAAACACTTACAAGAAGAAATACTATACCTCGTAACTATTTTGAAAAGTAACCTAATTCCTCATAAAATAATTAAAAATACCCTAACAAAAGCTGGCATTAACCTTACCTTTTTTTTAGATTTTTTGAATTAGATAATGATATTTTATGCCTAAAGCAAGTAGGACGTTAAGATGGATGACTGATTAAGAGAATCTAATGTAAAAATGTACAGATAATTCTTGTTTATTCATTCTCTTTCCTCCAAAATTTTGGCACTTTACTTTTAAATACTATTGTGTAAATAGTTTTTAATTTCTATAATGGCCAATTCTACTGCTTTTATTAACAAATCTGACCTTTTCGCTTTTCTTAGTAGCTTGATCGCCCGCTAGCTTGAAGAATTACGACTTTTTTTTAACAAATGACTGTTTTTTCCTTATACTCTTGCTTTAGTGGCCAAGTTTTTCTAGTTTTAGCTGAATTAGACATTTTCACTTTGAGACAAAATTTTTTCCCTTCCAACTACATGTCAGGCGCCATTTTTGAGATCTTTTCACGTTTTTCCGAGTTTTCCGACCCACTTCGATAATAGGACACGAGTTGCAGATAACGGACAATCTCTTCGTATTGGCTAATGCCCACAGAACTTCGCCCCCCCCCCCTACATACGTCATACGACTGAAGTACGCAGAAGGGAATTACAATCACTTTTCAACTAGTTTTAAGAGGGAGAGCTATGCATCGCCACAGGTCAGTCTTTTGTTTCTTTTGTTACAACTTTTTCTTGGTCTTAGTAAGACCCACTTAGTTTGTTATCATCTTAATTTTCTTTTATTTTAATTACAGATTTTCATTACAGATTTCTAAAATATATAAAATTGTTAATCTTTAAGCTTGCAGGCCCAGCCCGTATGTTTTTTTTTTTTGTTTTTGTTTTTGTTTTGTTTTTTGTATATTTAGGACTAATAGCAGACCGCTACTTATTTTTGTTTTTATTTTGATTTTAATTTTGATTTTAGTCTAGATTTAAGATATTTCGGTATAGTTAACGCGTCGGGAAATTGGAACAGAGAATTGAGACTATTAAAATTTTCCAAGACACTTTGTCTAGTTAAAAAATTTTTGTAGCGAAAACGTTTCAATTCTCTGTTTCGGCGAAACGCGTAATGGGGTTAGCTTGATTCGACGTTCAAACAATTTAATTTCCCTTGAAAAGCCAGTTTGGAAGTCGAGTTGGGCTAATTTACCATTTTCCGCTTACTTTTTTTTTTATCTGATTCTGTTTTTTTTTAATGTTTTACATGTTTAATGGTTTGATTTTCATATGTATTAATTTTTTAAAACGTGTTGAACTTTTTGGAGCAGCAGCTCCTGGTAACTTTTAGGAGCTTACTACAATTTTTATATTTTTCTTATTTTGCAGCATATTGCGCAAGATGTTTTCTAGACCAAATTGGTTTTTAAAATTGTAATTACTACCTTGCTTGATATTATATATATATATATATATATATTTTCTTTTTACTCCAAAGGGGCTTTTTTCCTGAAGGACTATTGTTTTCGTTTTGCGATTTTGCGTTGGTTCACTATAAATGTCCGTTTCACTTTTCAAACTGTTGTCACCAAATGTCCTGCATTATATTTGAAGAAATTAAATAATGAAATAGCTGCATAAATGTATGTATATTTCTCGCATTGTGATAAAACAACGGTACATAGAGCAGCCTAATATTTAAAGGTACTACTTGCGCAACTTTTGACCTGTACGACCGTATTACCATTCCAGTTTTGAAGATATTCAAGATTCCGGCATCTAGGTTTCTATGTGTCTCTTTTTGCTGGAACATTGTTATCGTAAACAGACTCTTAGCTGAGTCCAATGGTGTGTACACGGGTGCAGATGCTGTCTATGTATCATGAAGTTAAAACTTCAGGTACATCTAAAACCAGGTAATGTACTTAGGTAGTGTACTACTTAATTTACTATCGTAGATAAACAATAGCATACAGTTGTTATTGAAGTTTGTTATTTATTTGTTTTATTATATTATTTTGTGTATTGTATTAAGAGTAAATTTATTACAATAAGCATACATTTTTTGCAAGATGAACTAATATTTTAAAGTATCTACAGAAAAAGAGTAAATTTCTTTTAATTAATAAAATAAGTATGAGTATGATATCAAGAAAATTTTAAAAAATATATTCACAAGCTCAGAGACGAATGCAAGACTTTTGATTAACTGGCTCGGTATGCTGAGCGTTTCATCTTAAAGGATTTAAAAAAAATATGTATAGTCCCTACATTCTTTCTAACTCCCCCCCTCCGGGTGTCGACGTAGAAAACTCTGTGAAGCTACTGGCTAGGATCTGTACCAAGGCAATCTCGGTCACAGGCGTATACAAATCATGAACCTAGCGGTTCTAAAGGCCCCGCAAAGGATACTTATTAGTCAGTGTGGTGGTCTGGCAAACTCAAGGCTCTAGTAGCCCGGGATGGCGTCCCGGGTACTGCATGGGGACGGCGCCACAGGCAAAGAACGTTTCTGTTAGGCAAAGAACGTCTATACATATTCTTTGCCACAGGTATTCTGGGTAATGAATGACCTTTGGCGACGCTCAGCCCGTGTGACTGGAAGGTAGCAAATCATAACGATCAGTGTCGCGAAAGCGATGCGTCTCTCTCTCTCCAAGGTGCGAGGGTAGGGGTTGAATCAATGGGTCTGGTTCGGCTTGGCGAGGCAACTCTTATAGTGCCATTTTAGTTGACGGAAGAGGAATGCCTAGAGTTGACTCTTTCTAACTAAAAGGTAATTGGAATCTACGGGATGATTCTTGGTTGACCAATCCAAACTGGTGAAGCATGACAATCCAACAATGGAGTTCGGGTTTGGCCATGAGGTGGTTGTACTAGCGGAACTTGCAAGGGAGGAACCTTGAAATATTAACTCTGTCCCTTGCTAAAATATTTATATCATTTCATGTTTTGGGACATAGATTACCGAAAGTACAGTTTAAGCATTTTTAATTAATGGAATTGAAAAAAGGATTTGGTAATAATGTAATAAATACTTCACTATTATGCTGATAGGAGATCGAGGATTCAGATGAAAGTGCAGTAGCAATTTAAGCAGAATAATATTCATGTAACCACTTTCATACATTCCGGAGAAAACCTCCTATTATCTTTCATTTTAAGCAGTATCATGTGAAAAAAGATCAACTAGTTGCTTACTTATTTTACTATTTTAATTTTAATAATGAAAAGATTTTATTACACATATTTTTCGTAAATGCAAAGATTTAACGATTTATTTATTTATTTATTTATTTTTTTTTTTTTTTGTTTTTTTTTTTTGGCAGTTTGCTGATTAAAACCTCTAAGTTTGTTTTCAGGATTACATTTTATGTTTTAAATGCAACCTTATAAATGAAAAATAATTGTTTTATTAATGTTTAAATTAGTTAAAATATTATATATTTAAAAATTTGGATTCCTTCCTATAGACTTCCTTAGAATACTTATTATTATTGGAAGAACTTTGAAAGTAGGATGGGATACCTACCCGAGAGCAAGTGGATAAAGATAATTTGCACAAATTTATATTACATGCATACTTACATGAAAACAAAAGCAATGCTTAAATCCATAAAACAAATAGAAGACAGATAGCGACCTATTCCGATGGCTCAACGGCTGTTTCATCAAGAGAGGCTATTTTTCTTTCTTCGTTTTACATTTTGCTAAATAAATCTTTTGGGATTTCGATACAGCAGTCTACTTCTTCTCTTTTTAATTTCACTTAAGCAGGATTTATTGAATCTAATGAAGTTTTAAGATTATCCAAATTAACAAGCTCAAAATTTCTAATATTTTTGTTTCCTATTTCCTATCAACTTATATTAATGAATGAACTAGTCAGAACTTTAAGCATTTTTACTCATAATATGCTTTTAATTCGTTCAATTTTTGCGCTTTAGCTAAGGAGATTTTGAGGTACTGCATGTAAAAGAAAGCTACAATTACTTTAACTGCCCTTAATAGCACAAAAGTAATTTTAAAAGCTTATCAAATTTCATCTGATTTCTTTTTACGATCCTACTGAAACGCAAACGCAATAAATATCAAAACTTCGGTCTTAATAGTCATTAGTTTTTTATTCCTAACTTGTCAATTTTCATTCCAGTTTATGATAGATTGCTTTAAGTACTGAGTGTTAACTGGCTAGAGTGCACGCATTTATAATCACTACGGCAATTACCTACAAATTACCTTTTATAAATATCGAATTATAGAGCTTACAACATTTTTCCTTAATTTATTTCAACACTGATAAATACATATGAATAAATTAGAGTTTTTAATTTCCTCTGAACGTGATAGATTAGGCATCAAAAATCCTCCGAACAGTACATTATTTTCTTATTCACTTGCTCTTTATTTATTGGTATAATCAAGAAATAAAAACCGTTTTCTCTTTTTTATCCTATTACAAAATTCTTGAACCAACGAAAATCTCTCTCTCTCTCTGTATATATATATGTGTGTGTGTTAATATAATTGTGATAATAAAAATATGCCTGTATTTATGTGTTTAATATAAATTAAAGGTTTTGTTAACAAGTCGTACATGAAATATGTACAACAAAATGAATTTTTTAATTCTTGCAAATTTTTAATTCATCATATGATTAATGCTATTTATAGGTTATCTTATTAAATATGTAATAATAAATGTAACTGGAAGTCTTTGAAACTGTAGCTTAAGTCTTTTCTTATGACCCATTCGTTAAATGACCTTTGTCAAAAGATGACGTATGGTTTTCTGAATCAGCAAATTTTAGTGAAACTTCGGCCTCTAAAAAAGAACTTTATTTGTAAAGAAGATAACGTGGGTGGCTACACAGCATGAAATTAATTAAGTAGTAATATTATTTGTGTGGTAAATCTCAAAATAAATGCCTATAATTGTTTAGATTTTCTGAAAATTTTTCTTTAACCCAGAATTTAAGTAAATCTGAAATATTTCCGAAAGAATATTTACTCATATAATATATTCTCATGGTACTTTTTTGAACTTCGTTTCTATTCTATACACTTTCTTATGTTTTTTTTTAATATTTCTCACCTGAATGACTTAAGATACATATCAAAGCAAGCCTTTCCTCTAAATTTTCTTGCAATTGTGAAATTGTAGCTGCTCACAACTAAGTTATAACTGCGAAAGTCAAGTGGGATACACATTTTGGATTATCTTGTCTTAATATTTTGAATGTTAATGTCTTGAATTTGGCTTGTATACCAGACGTAAAAATCGCATGCGCAACTTCGTAAATATCTGTGCATTGCCGCACATACGTGTATCTTATAATGAATTTTGGTGAATACTGGTGAAGTAAATTTTCTGTCATTTATGTCATTTATGTCTTGACTAGAAGTTAAAACTTCCCACTCGGATAATCTTGTATTTTTCTTAAAATCTCCTTGCATAATACTATCAGTACTTTATGTTAACTTTATGCATCTTCGTCAGAGTTAATTCAGAAAATGAAAATAGTAATGAATTTTACTGAGTTGCTTTAATTACACCAAATGTTCCAATTGACGGCATGAGCAAACGTTTGTGTCATTTCCTTTCCAATGTACATGAAAATGAATGAATGCAAAGAGAAAAATAATTCTCTTGTTGTCAGCGAAAGGTCAAAAGAAGTCATTTACATATAAAAATGCCACGCTGTTATGAATATATTGATTTTTCATTTATAATTCTGTTTGCCATATACACTTCATTGGTAAGTTAACGTGGCTTTATATATAAATTTAAATAAATGAATTCGTATCTTTAAACATTGAATAATTTTACGGACTAGATTTTAGGATTTTCTCTTTATGTCTTTGTTTTTTAATAAAATTAAATTAGTATGATAATTTCCAAAGGGTAGTTTTGAAATTTCTTGCAATAAATCTATACTTTATGTTAACTTTATGCAGGTATTTTAGGGAATGAGCCAATTCATGGCAAGTCTAACTTAGTGCCAGCAATTATTTTAAAATGAGAATATTTATGAAAACCAATATCTAAATGAACTACTTTAAGATGTTTCTTTGTTTATTTATATTATGTTATTATTGTTTATTAAGCAAATAATTTTTGAACTAACTTCTTTTTCTGGATTATAAAAAACACATTATTGCTCATAAGATTATACTTAATCTGGTGATGCTATTTTATCCTAACAGAGGAGAAGCGAATTATAGCTGTACCTGAGAACAAAGCCAATGCTTTAAGAAGACTAAAATAACCATTTTAAACAGAATTTAGAACATACCTGCACTCTCTTGTGTTACAATTTCCACAACTCGTGGTGATGTAACATAAAATAGAAAAGTTCAAATTAAATCCATCGTTGAACCAATAGTCAAGGAATACTGAAAAGCTGCCTCACTAATTGTATCGCAGCATAAGAATTAAAGTGTCGACAGCGAAAGAACGCAAAGCCGAATAATTCACAACTATCATAGCTGGTAGGAACCTAACAACGTAGCACGTATGCGATGCGAGGAACAAACTCTGTCTCGAAACCAAGAGTACAAATTTCTCAGTACAAATCTACTAATTTGGGAATGAGCAAAAGAATAGATTTTCTAATGTGTAAATTAGGAAGATTATCAGATTTGGAAGTGTATAAATTTCGAAATGTGTAAATTAGGAAGAGAAACATGCTGCTCCTAGACCCGAGAAAAAGCTAATTTTTTCCTCTACGAAAATTATTTTTAGAAAATAACTTTTCCTTACTGAATGTTAATGAAAAAGACAAATATTTAGTTTTAAATATTACTTTTAACTGAATATTGCATGTAAATGATCAAAATTTGATTTAAATATAAAAAATAATCTAGCTTTCTGTAATTAAAAAGAATGTAAAGTAATTTTAATCGTCTAATGTTATTAAGTTTGGCTTTGTACGTTTTTCTGAAAGCTTGTACGTTTAATATTATTTTGCTTATTTTTATTCTATTTCATTTTGCACATAATACTTGAAGATGCATTATTGCTACGAAACAATGTTTCATAAAATATAAAATCAGAAGCGATATCTTAAAAAGTAGTGGAGTGGGAATTTCCAGTCCCTTGCTTCCTTAAGTAAGATAAATTTTGCAAAGAACATCCGGAATTTATCCTTATAAGTATGAAGTGAAACCTTTAACTGGATTTTCAGAATAAAGACAGTGACTTAAATGTAGAATTAACCTTTTAGAAAACACTTATCGTTTTATTAGTTTTATTCTTCCTTTATTTAATTTATATTTACTTTTATTTATTTTTTCAACCATTCGAGTGGCCATGCATTTAAACAAAAGAAGATCAAAGTCTCTGCACCTAACAAGCACTTGAAGATCGATGAATTCCGCCAGCAAATTGCGAAAAACTTCAAAGAAGATCCTCCATTTTTTGTAATAACTTTAAACAGTTTTTAATTTACTTATGGAAAAAAGAGATATTGGATTTTTTTTAAGATTAATTTACCCTTCAAAGCCATTGAATTGGTGCTCTTAGTCGGCATCACTTTTCCTTTTTATATTATATCTTCTTCGTTTCTTCAATAAAGCCATTTTACCAATAAAACAACAAAAATGATCGATCAATTTGTTTGCTCGCTCACTTCATAACGTTACAGGTTCGTACTCAAACTTCTTGTCGCCTTTGGCTAGGAACTTGTTTCTATCTTCATCGTGACACATGTCAGATAGAGGCCCATCTAACTAGATTCTACGCTCGCAATTGACAGAGGCAGTGTCAGGCTTCCTTGACAGAAATATGCGCGTCATAACATTGATTTTCAAATCTTTTTTGACTGTGATTCTACTTAGTCTGGTAAATAAATTATTTGAATTCTCCCATTCTCATAATAAATGTAACTGAATGTTTAATCTGGATCTGAAGAATATCTTACATGCCCCATTGTTAGACTCAAAACGATTAAACAAATGAAAGACTATAAAGTAAACACAAATTACAAGAATTTTCGGAAATATAACATGGATTTCCATACTTTTCTGAGCGATAACTGATTTCCCTTAAATTAATTAGGATTGTCATGTACAAAAGACAAATCAAATGCTTTGAGAAAAGACATTTTATTTGCTTCTTTCCACAAAAGTAGTTACTGATCTACAAATAGCATAAAAAGTTCATATCTGTGATTTGAATCGATTAATTATGATAAAACACGCAGGAATATTTGCCGAGAAGAAATGGACGTCTGCAGCTTAATACAGTATGTAAATGATTAAAACGTGAGCTGAGCTTTGTGGGGAAAATGAGCTCTCATTTACGATCCTTAACAGGAAAACTCCGGAAATTCCATGCCTCTTCAACTACTGAGAATGCAACTCAAGGCAAACGAACAAAATTCGACAGCTTTACATACTGGGCTACTATTTGTTCTGTTATCTACTCAAATTTGATAATTTTTTTAAGTTTTTCATGCTTGATGAGGCTCCTAAAGTATAGCGACCATATCAATAAAGCCATTTTTTCCATATGGAGGAGCTTGTTCTTATAAAAGTGTGTATAAATGAATATTAGCAGCAATTTCACAACTCAGTTTATGATACTTGGGTCTTGGTCTCAGGAATCGAGCATCCAGATATTCCTGTCGTTGCTTCCTTGTGTGCTACAGAAATGTGACGTACTAAGGAGTGACCGTTAAGTAGAAATATCAATCAGCAAAGGCGTAGCTAAGGTTTTAAGCGCCCGGGGACAACTAAGGATTTTGCGCCCCTTTTTGTGTTCCAAGAATGGAAAACATTTCATTCTGAAATGTGTATCATCAATTTGGCGCCCCCCTCTTGGATGCTGCGCCCGGGGACGGATGTTCCCCCTTGCCCCACCCTAGCTACGCCACTGTCAATCAGTTACATGAAAATTACTATTTTTAAAAAATTCGATGCACAGGACACTATGTCAAACTATTCTTCACTTTACTGTCAAATAAAGCATCACCAATGAAAAAATGTATCAATCTAAAGACAGCAATACTTATTTGTAAATAAGAAGGTAAAATTAAATGAAATGACAAAACGTTTGCTTGCCCATATTATGTATGCTATAAGTGCTTATTCCAATAAAAATTATCGGAAATCTTTGCCTGCTTTCCGTGCATTCTGGACTTTCCTAAAACATAGTTTTACATCTCAGTTAAAAATGGTGTAAAATTTTCCGTTTTCTTGTTCTAATTCCCTTCAAAAGATTTTGACGACAATGACATTTTTAACACTTCTTACGTTAGTCATAAGCATTAATTGAATATCTTCACACGAGGATGGCATCGTGTAACCGTGCAACAGCCAGAAAGTCATTTTCGGACAGATTTTTCCGAAATGTCTGATTCTTGTTGATTGTAACATGACTGTGAAAAATAAGATTTTCTCCAAATTTGTTGTGCCCGAAATTTTTACTATCATTGCTTCTTTTTTTTTACTATTTCACAGTCCATTCTTTGACCATCTAACATTACAAGATTCTCATAGGTTCCATTTACACTTCAAATAAAGCAGGGTGGAAACAATTTTTAAGGGTTGCGTAACCACAGTCCATACTCCACCAGTAACTGAATATTTCAGACAGCTGACTTTTAGTAGTTTGATCAGGGTTTGAAAACAGGTGAATGGGCTCTTTGTCTGGGTGATTTTCATATTTACTTCATGTCTAAAGTGAATAAGAACCAATTTTGAGTAGAAAGCCTCGGCTGGAAAGTGTCCCCGACTTTAGGCAGATTAACAGTCTTGTGATACAGTGCATTCCATGTTGCTGTACATAAATACAAATCTATAAGAATAGTTATAAGGTAATTTATATGTCTGTACTCACTTCGTAATAATTTTATAGTCCCACACTGCCTAATTTTGTTTTGGGGGAGGGAGGAAGAGATTCTTATAAATGCGTTTGAAACTTAAAGCATTTCTTTGCACGAAAGCTGAAGAACAGACTTAATGTTTGGTTGCATGTATTCCGTGTATTTAGACCCTCGATTTTTAGATGAGAAATATATTTATTTATCAAAGACATTCTTTTCTTTTAATATGTATATGTGTATTTACTTGCGATTTGTTTATTAAAAAACTCAACCAACTTCTCAAAAGTGCTTGCCTTCATCCAAGATTTTGGATTATTTTTGTAAGTTACTTGTCAGGTTTTTAACACTACGACACCTAGGACTTCTGGATTTACTAAGAAATACAAGTGGTGATCTTACGATTAGACCTCTACTATTAGAAGCTAAACGGAAAGTTGCTCGCTGTCAAGGTTCTTCTTTCTTAGTTTGTTTCATCTTTAAAAACTACAAATTTATTGGGTATCGCTTAGAAAACAGTTCTAGTTTCATTTGCATTTAATTGTCCCTTTAAAGATATACATAGTTTGCAATTATATTCTTCAGTTCATCTTTTTTCATGCATCAGCTGTTTCTTGTTTGATAGAATCATTTTTCCTGCAAAACTTCCAGAAAGAACTAGACTTAAGGAGTCCTTTGTATGAAGCTTTAATATTTTATTTATCAATGCCCACTTCTTCTACAAAAGTTCAGGCTTTTGTCTAGCCAATTCTCATCTACTGGAAGCTGTTTTTCGGTAACCCTGGTTTTAGCCGTCTGAATAATGTTTTCTTAGTTGCCGAAAATTTCCTTCTTGGCATTGACTAAGCGAAGAGGAAATCCTTAATTCTTAGCTTTCTAAAATCAAATCTCGGTTGTTTCTGGGGAAGTTGAGCGGTTTAGTAATCTGAGATTTAGACCTCAGTTTTTTTATTAACTTATTTTATTTATTTATTATTTTTTTTTACTTTCTATCGAAATGAATCGCGTTACTTTTATTTGCGACATCCTTCTTGACATATGCAGATTTCCAATTGCTGTTAAGATCTAGTTTTACAGTAAAACTGCAAGTCCAAACTTCTCTTCATTCTCTTACTGTCAAAAAGATGCAGTTGAACGATATTCAATTTATTGCAGTTCGAAAGTCCCTTTCATACACTCTTTCCGCAAAGCGGGTTCAGAGTTCTCACCAAAGTCTACGAGTAAAAGGCATTTCGTTGCATATTTTTCTTGCAAAGGCTTTAGGAGTTAAGTTAGTTATACACTGAACTTAGGTACACCCAAAACTCAAGGTCAAACACGCGTTTTAGAATATGTTCAGTTCTTTGGAGAATACTCTGTGGAAAGTAGATTTCGGATGCTGTTTTGGAGCAAATAATTCTGTCTTGTTATTATATGACATGTAAGAATCGGCATAGCACAAATGAAGAAATATTTCGAACATTTTCACTACCTCCGTAACGAAACGGTGCCTTAAAATTAGTGATCCACGAAATTTGAGAAGCATGTCTCCAAATTGCAAACACCACGTGGTCTTACTTTTCGTGATAAATGGTAATGCGGCAATGTGTTTAAATTTGCGTTATCTCTATTTATGTAAATATAGACTAATGCATGCGAATAATAGTTATAGGGGGATTTAGTAATATTGTAACGTTTTAAAATACCATATAAATTTTATTGCAGGTAACCCTGCATCTTTTGTAGCACTGTTTTTGAAACTATGGAAGATGGGAAGGGCAATCATTTTCTTTTTGTGAAAAGGTGTGAAATCTTCAGAAGTCGTTGAACGTCTATGAGATGCACTTTGTCCCTACGTTTCTGTTCCCACTCTATGTTCTCACATTTGAAAAAAGCCTATAAGGTATTTCTCCTGCCTTCCTAATCTGAAAAAAATGAGAGAGCATTTGATATTAATACCAGATTTGAGTTTGATATGAAGATTATAAGGTACTTCTCCCGCTTTCTTAGCGTGCCTTCGTGATGTAGTGGTTCTGCACGCTGGGCCGATATTCCAGAGGTCCGTGGTTCGATTCCCGGCGTAGGCGGTTGCTAATTTTTCATCTCTCTTGCCTCCAAAAAAATCATAATGTCTCTACAGTGGTGCCCGAACTAAAAGGGTGTTGGATGTTGATTCTCCTGATGAAAGATTTGGCGATTGGATCCCCTAAAAATCCCAGTCGCCCTTTAAAAGGGGGAGTATATAAGGTATTTCTCCCGCCTTCGTGGTGTAGGGGTCAGCACATTGACCCGGTATTTCAGAGGTCCGTGTTTCGATTTCCGGCGAAGGCGATTGCTAATTTTTCATCTCTCTTGCTTCCAAAAAAATCCTAATGTCTCTACAAGCCTTTATTGGATGTTCAAATTTAGATTTTATCTGTGCCATAAATAGGTGGATTGAGGAGACACTGAGAAAGTTCTTTGAGGACGGTTTAAAAAATTAGTTTTTCGTCGCGATAAATGTTTTCTAAATGGGGATTATGCTAAGAAAACAGCATTGCAATATTGATGAAAATTGAGAAAAGGAAAATATTGCACCTAAATTCCTAGTACTTTGGAAACATTCCTCCTATTTATTAGAAGTGTGATTTTGGCCATACATTAGTTTCTCAGACTGCATTCGACAACAGCACCCATTCAATGAAATAAATGACATTTTTCAGTCATTATTTTAAATATTATTAGCATTTTAATATAAATTCCACGCTACGGCAAAACTTCCCAAATGTTTGACCATGCGTTAAGTAAGAATCAGATAATTAATTTTGTTATGACCATGAGTGAAGAATCAGGTAATAATCTTCCAAGGAATGACTAACACAAATTCTGTACTCTCTTTTTCGTTTGCTAGTCTTAACTTTCTATATTAAAACTTTAATATACGTGTGAATTTTACGTGTCTACTTAAATAATCATTTATACTTATTATATAAGCGAATTTATGGACATAATAAATATTTAAGGGCATAAACAAGTAACTAATAAGAACTTAGTTCTATATAGCGTTTACTTATAATTATTAGTCTTTGTCCACTTTCTGAAAATTTCATTATTTACGTTATGACAGTTCGAAATTCTGCAAATATTAATGCACAAGCAAATATTAATGCTGCAAATATTAATTTACATAATTCAAACACTTCTGATCACTGTGAGGGGGCTACAATATTCTTTTCTTTGAAGATGTCTTCATTTAGATATTATAGTCATAAATTATATTTTTTAATCTTTTTCGAATAACATTCCTCATAGGTTTAACTACACCTGTGGCCGAAGGGTTAAAACATGTTGAATACTGGTAATTCATCCTTGGGTTCAAACCTATGTGAACAGGTTGGTTGCATGACTTGCTTTTGTGGCTTTACTCTTATTTAACGTGATTACGAGTCAGTTTCTCTTGAGAAACCCTTTACCAAGTCACCCCTGCCCCTAAGCAGGTAGTCCTCGTGGTGTTTTGTAATACTCAAATAACCAACCTTAATGGTTTAAACTTAGATTAATTTGTCAGGCAGACTATATCTACTGGCGGTTAATACTCTGAGTTATTGTCTTGCAATAACTTCACTTGTTTCAGAACTTAAATTCAGCCTGCGCCCGGTTCCAATATTCTAAATTTTTTAGAAAAATCGTTACCTCGGATGGAATTTCAAATTAGATGAATTTAAGTAGTATTTTCTTCGGTAGCTGAATCACAGAAAATTCTGCTTTTAATTTATTACTCGGCAGTAATTAAACTGATACTAGCTTCTTAACGCATGCTTCAATTTCCTTCGGAAGAGAAAAGTATGCCGAACAACTTCAACACTGGAAATCACCTAAATAAAAATGAAATACTTTCGTGAAAAATAATTTTTATAAGTGAAACCTGCTTAGTGAAGAAGGCTTTAAATAGACTAGACGACAAAATAAATAATTAATTTTGTCTGTCTACGAAAAAAACTATTCAAAATGTATTTCCCTTATTTTATCCTTTCTACCATAACTTTTTATTATTAATTTACTCAACTTTCATGAATATAATGGCATCGGAATGATGTTTGACATTTTTAACAGTTAAGTTATTCAATAAATACGAAGATCTGCAGTATACTCGGACATTTTGGCACGATGCTATCGATCAAATTTAGGATCCTTAGATAAATTTAGGATTAGGACACAGTAAGAGGATATTTTATCGGCTTCTTTCTATAAGAGCATTTAATGGTTTGTATGGAATTTAAAAGCTCTCTCGCGACTCACGGATTTATATTTCAACTATTTGATCAAGTCATTCATTTTTCAAAGGCTTATAGATTTTAGATTACCCTTCGTGAAAGAAAGAAAGAGGAAAAGACCGTTCTCAATAGTAAATTAAAAATAAACTATTTCAGGTAATTTTAGTTTGCAGTTTCTCTCCTGGACAATATTTCTACCAAAGTTTCAATAATGCGAACTATTTGAAGGTTCTGAGCAGTTAAGGATTTCAGTTCTTCAATTCAGTTTCCCCTCCTTTTCTCCTGTCTTTTATTTTAAAACGCCTTTTTTCCTTTGCATTCAGCACACACACACATATATACGTATATTACTCAGCAGCTTTATTTTAAAATTTGAAACAATTTAAATTATTCTTTCTACAGTCTACAGATGTAATATAATATATGTATGTAATATAAATTATGTAGATACTTGATGATTCTTTACGGCATATAGAGGATAACAGAGATGAGAGATGAGTAAATTTTTAAGATGTGTAAGGAAGGAAAAAAGTTACAAACGTGGCGTCGATAACAAGACGCAACGTATTTCTCACCACTTAATTCTTGCAGCACATATTATCACTCACACACCATTTTGGTTGCGATAAGAACCCTGCAGTTTTATATAACTGATCACATTTGGAGAAGATGGATGAAGCAGAGAAATGAGCAGCACGCATTTGCACAGCGAGAGGAAAGCACGAAAGGAATTCCTTTTTTTTAAATTTTGGACTGCAATTGAATAAAAGATATTCGCAATGCTACTCTTGTATAATAGCGTAATGAGTATTAATTTTCAGATGACGCACTTTGGATTAGTAGTTTTAAGACAGAAAGGGGACGTAGCCAAATCAAATTGAGGAAAAGGACTATTGCTAAATTAAAATGAGTAGTTTCCGTTCATATTATATATTAATACGATTTTGCATTTGTTCTTGATTTCTATTAATGTGGATAGGAAATGCAAGTTTAATGAATTTTTGGGAGAAAGGAAACCTTACTTATATTAGAGTTGCGTTGCACGTTTGATATTTTCTTAAATTTGGAAGGAATCTAATATGGTAAATGGAACTAAGACTAAAGATGCACATCCAGTGAAATTGGCAAAGTAACGGTCAATAAGAAAGCTATCACTTCCCGAAAGAATAGAGAGTAAAAGAACAAAGATGAACAAAATTGTATAAATAATGTTTTAACAGGAAACTTGTCATAATTACAATAATGGGACAATATTTAATTTAAAAGTTTAATATTATCGCATGACCAGTATATTTAATTAGAAGCATAGCTAATGAGATTTTAATGGAAATATTAAACAGGGCTGCAGAGTTCAAGATTCAATAATGCAGAGCTGTATAAATCAAGCATTAAAACAGGTATACTCAAAGTTCATTTTTAATAACATGATTTGTGTAGTATTTTTCTACACTTTTTAGCAGTTTTAAAATTCTGTTCTAATTTAATTTGAGAAAGTGTGTCGTTAGTCTCTTAAAAGTCAATATAATTCTCCTTATATTACGAAATAAAAGTCTTCAGTCCATCATTACCAGACACGCTTTGGTGTAATATGCTCTACCTTTCAGTTTAGAAAAGTTACAAATTTAGAAAAGTTACATGTGAAAGAGCTGCTGCAGCGTTCATTACAAAAATTTTATTTGGTGAAGAGAATGGTGAACTGGCCAAATTGTCAATTTGTCTGCATTTTCTTTTCATTCATTGGGCTTTTCATTTTGTAGGGGCCTTCTTCTTTCAAACTATAATAGAAGTTCCAATATTACTACTGAAATTCACATTATATGATTACTTTCATAAAAATTAGTTAATAAAAATAAATTTTATGTGGGCATTTCATATTCAAGTTATAGAGTATATAACTCTGAAAAAAATTATGATTCAGATATACGAGTCAGACACATGCGTTACGTTAGCATGAATGGCTATCACCATTGCCTAAAGGAGTGACTTGGAATCACGACACTCAATCTGGGTTAAATTTTTATCGAGATGTTGCATACATTGCATAATACTGCAAATATTTTCACTGCAAATAAAAGATCAACTGCTGGAATTTTCCAGTGTCTGTCAGGAACAAGTTTTAAATAAACTTTGTTCAATATCGATTTCAGTTACTTAATGCCCTTTTTTATATTAGTTTGTATAAGATAAAATTATAAATAATCGAAATTCAAGAAAATGGGTAACTTATTAAACAGAAAATGACTGTTTATATGTTCATATTGCTTAGCTTTTGAATTATCCAATGCATCTTTTTTGGATTCATTGGCTGTTGTATGTGGCTTTAGAAACTACAGGCGAATAGTTAAAACCACATATGCATTTTAGCATTTTAAGATTCTTATAAATGATCCCATCTTAGATAAGTGTTTTTAGTCTAAATAATTAAAAAGAAATCATTGAAAGATAGGAGTACTGTCACAAAGATTATACATATCACAATGATGTTGGGTTAGCGAGCACGTTCATTTTGAGCTGGCAGAAAAAAATCAGACTTTAATTTCTGGATAGAGAGGTTCTGAATCATGGTAAAGTTTTGTTCACAGTGAAAATGATAGCAAAATATAACACTATCAGGGCATTTCACATTCTTACGATACAAAAGAAACCAGAAGGACATAGCGAAATGTCGTTAATTTAGTTTCTGTTGTGTGTGGCCAGTAATGTAGGCAATATACTTTCACCGTAATTACCAAAACCTACACTTATTTTGAAAAGTTTTGAATATTATGTTTCTTTTTACCTACGTATGTTTTGAAAAAAATTCCGTTTATCATAAAAATTAAATATCAGCCTAAAAATTGTGGGTGGGGCCCTTTATCTTTTCACAGCCAGCACATTTATATCTAGTTCAGCACTGATTACAGAGTAGAAAGCATTTATCGGAATAAAATGCCGCTTTCAAATTTTTCTTTTTTGAATTCCTCGCTACACTTTTCGTGCTTTTTTACCTACCAAAATCAGAGCTTTTGTGACTCCCATGAAACAGGCAGAACTGAAATTAAGAATAAACATCTGATGCTCAACGCAGAAATACGTCGTGATAAACGTGAAACTTAGAATTAAAAATTTGGCTCTGCGCATTAAAAACCGAATTCAATAAAATCGAGGAGAAAAGGAAATATAGCACACAAGCCCTTCCTGATATATTAGACGATTTACATGAAAATAAATTTTAAATGAGAGTCATTTTCATCAGCGCTACATATTTTATATTCATATACATCACTGCCTAGCGGGGGAAGTAGTTAGTGACTTTAACAGCCGTACCGAAGGATCCGGACTCGAATCCCGGAGAAGACAGGCATGTTAATTGTCTGTCCCTTTATAGGAGACAATTGTGGCCCACCTGTTAAGTGCCTCCATAATAAAGTGACCACCACTTCCCGCCACTATTAGTAGCCAACACCTATAGCAGCTAATACCCGACATTGGAAATAAAAAATGAAAAACACATTTTTTTTTAAATGATACTGTTTTCAATGAATAAAGCATGTGAAAATAGGAAGCCATTAAAATTTTTAGTTAAATGGTAAAATTAAAACTTCATTTTATGAAAAAAAGGGAAATTAATGCTTTTACAAAATATTGAACCACACTATTTCAAAATTATTTCACCATCACTAAATTTTTCTTAAAATTCGAATAGTTAAATACTAATGTATTTTTCTTGTGCTGTCTGTGCAGACTAATAAAAGATACACCTTGTACAAAGGAAAAAAAAAGACAGTTCTACTGGATCAATTGACGAAATTTAACTTGCGTATTTTACGTTCCGAAAGCGCGGATACATATTAGTTATATATGTAACAATTGTTCTAATGTAAGTATTATGACACAAAATCGGACTTTTTCTGAAATAAAGAGCCTAGTTTTCTCCACATTTTGATTCTACGAGCCAATTATGGCAAATTGCCGAGATTTATAAAAATCGCACGAGTAGTTTTTAAAAACTTAGCACTCAACATTTTAGCTCCCCAATGATAATTGAATTTGATATATATTTATTAATATCTCTTTTTGTTATTAAACTTACTAAATACTTTCTTTCATCATTCGAAGTTTAGGTTCAATCCAATTAAAATTCTCAGCTATTTCCTAATTTGTTTCTAATATTTGAATTTTTTAGTAATTTAAAAAATTATTTTTTTTTAAAAATTATAACCTATTAGGTTTTACCACCACTTTAAAGTAGATATATTTCTAGGCACATTTGCAAAAAATTAGAGTTCGTTATTGAAAATTTCCTAAGATATACGTGAATTTATACATTTTGAAATTTGCCATATTTGTTAAAGAGATAATAATGCCAAATGTAGTTTACGCGCACTCTATTAAAATTATATCAAAGAATAAACGTTGGACTTTTTAGTCCAAAGTGGCAATTTCCCCAGAAGGACTATTAATTTCCTTTTGGCATTTTGCATTGATTCACTATAAAATGTCGACTCACTTTTCAAATTGCTACCACCAAATATTAGAGCCCTGAATTATATTTAAAGAAATTAAATAATGAAGAATCTGTTTAAATGTATGTATTTTTCTCCCATTGTGATTAAACAACGGTTACTAGAGCCATAAAATTTTAATTAACGTACATTTCCACCCGAATATTGGCATCTGGAAGCCCAAATTTGGAAATTGTTTCATTCTCTATCTCATATTTTGTAAAACTTTAACGAATTTTTGATTAACAGACTAAACGATTACAAAGCGAGCAATGTACGAAATGTAATGTATCGGAAATTCTAAAGATATGCTCATTTTAAAATTACTTTGCGATATTGCTTTTGAATTGAAATGAATGCGCAGAACATGATTTACAGTTAAAACAAACCGTTAAAAAAATGCCCCTTTGGCAGTTAAAAAAATGCCCCTTTGGCTTTAAAATCTGAAATCTTTAATTTTTTTTATTTAGTTCTTTCAATTAGTTTTAGTTTATATTTTTGTTACGTACAGTAAAACCCAAAGCATATATTTAAATTTTTTTGGAATTTTTTTTATCATTCGTGAGCAGTGAAAAGGAAAGGAAAATAGGTTATCATAAATTTAGAATTTCGCCAAGTGAATTAATCATTCTTGGCGCAAACTGAGAAAAGTGCGCCAAGATAAGTTTTTAATTTTCTCAGTGAATTTCATACCAAATTTTATAAAAATCTAATATTTAGGCATAATTTGAGTCGTAGAATCGAAATATGGAAATATTCGATATGTTTTTCAGAAAAGTCCGATTTGTGTCAAAATAACTAAATTAGAACAAAAAATAAATTTAATAAAATAAATACATAAATACATAAAATAAATACATAAATTTAACTTATATTCTAAGCCGCGCTTTCGAGGCATGAAAAACGCAAATTGAATTTCGTGGATCGGCTCAGTAAAATGAAAGCTATAAAACTGTTCCCCCCTTTTTGTGTGTGTGCAGAGTTTACATTAGCATATCATTTTTGCACATATCGCTAAACTGTAAGTAAAAGTAGGGGATTTCAGGACTTGGGTAATAGATGTTAGGTGTTTTGTTCATTGCCTCTTTCAAATCAATATACACGTTAAAAATCATTATCAGAAATCTCAAAAAGTACTATAATCTGTTTTTTTCTGAAGAGAAATACAGCGGGTATTAGTTTCTCAGTCAAATATTAATTAGAACGCACATCACAGAGGCCAACTTTGGCAAGATAAAACAAAATTAAGACACGAAAATCCGAAGAAAAAAAAAAAAAATACTAAGACAGTATTTTGAAGGCGCTTGCAGCCTAAAACTACCAGAGACAAGAAGGTCTTCCTTTCTGGGATTTTTTTATTAAAACTTAACTATTAAAGGACATTCCGGAACAAATCACAGTTTTTACAGATAGAAACAATCTCTGTAGATGAAGAACATCTGGGCAGCACCATGATTCAAATCATTCCCAAATTCTTGTATTTCCTGTATTTTAACGAGTAAAACGAGCAGTGGGGGTGAGGAGGGTCAAATCCATACTCCCATTTGGAACTTTCCTTTCCGATGATTAGGTTCGATTGTCCAGAAGACTTCCCTTAGGCATCGAACAAACCGCTTAGCTCTAATATATGTGTGTGTGTATTTAATTATGGCAAAGCACACTAGGACTATCTGCCTGAGGGGAGGGATGCCTTTCGTGGAGGACTTTCTAAGGGAAACTGCCTCGTATACACGTTACACATGGGGAAAACCACGAAAACGCCCATGCAGCCAGCCCGTTCGAGGGATTCGAACCTCGGACCGAACTACCAGTGTTCAGCGTCTTTACCGCTCGGCCGCTGGTGGGCCCGCTTAGCTCTAATAAACCTGTAAATTATAAACACATGCTGTAATGGTACAATACCCTGTATCAATAAATATGCTCTTGGAATTATGATTCGAACTTGCATATAATCTATCAGGCAAACTATAGGTAAACATTCTATGAGGTAAGCTCTCAAGTTTGCGAGCCTGATAAATGAAAGTGTGCACTCGATGTGTTAATAAAGAAGCTTATTTAGAGGTATTTTCTGCTCCTATTTGATTAAAAACATTTTATTAGTGAACTACTTTGTTTTAAGATAAAATTACTTTCTGTCACAGATCTGAAACAGTTAAGAACTAATTATGAGTATATGATAAAGACATTCTTCAATGGTCCCAAAAAGATAAGATCTCAGTCTTAGATAAAGGTTTAAAATGTTTCTAATGAAATTATGAATGAAATTAAAAGGGTATTAGAGGCAACTGTAATTAAGTACTGGAAGAAAAAGTGACTAACCTACTGGAAAAACCAATGCAAAAAATTAATGCTTTTAATTCCAAAGCGGGTTCCTTTTGTTTAGAAGGCTGTCGATAATTCAATCAAGTGTTAATATTAATATTATATTATTTCTGTTTAAAAATGTAATGATCTGCTACACAAAGATTGTAAGCCGTAATTTTCGTCACAGGATCGTAACTGTAAAATTTACATTAATATAATTACTCAAAATTGCTTTTTTTTGTAAAACTAATATTACATTTCATTTTTAAATTAAGCTGTTTTCATATTGCTCACTAAGTATATAAAATATTCTAAATAGATATATTTATCGGATAATAAATAACTAGTACTTAAAATTTGAGCTCTGTTTGATTATAATGTAGACATAATATAAAAATCTACTGCGTAAGCAATCTTAGGGCTGTATTTTCATTCTGTATTTGGGTTAGTCTCACTCTTCCTAGCTAAGCTTTAAAATATTCGAAACCTCCCTCAAGCTTTCCTTTTTTGCTATTTTTTTAAACTCTTGGAGTTCAGTCTTTATTTTCAAAAACTGCCAAACAATATTTGCATTATGTTTTTTCACACTTCTGTACCTGTCTAATTGCTGTTTAAAAATAATATGATGCTTATCAGGATTATCTTACAATAATAATAGTAACACCCACATTCTAGTCAGAGACCATTTATTTTTCTAAGCAAATAATGCCTACGTTGCTTGAGCTTTCTTTCTTCCTTCGAATTTTAACCAGTAAACAACATAACCTTTAAAAACTTTTATATCAAAGCTAAATTTTCATGAATATTCAAAAGAAAATTGTCTCAAACGACTATTGCTCTATATACTTTTATACCTTAATCCCAATTTTTTTCACCGTCTGTGTTTTCCATTCAGACAGTGAATAACAAAAATGTTTTTTTTCGTCCGACTTACGCATTAGAATGCTAGAAAGCATTTGTTTAATCAGTCTGCAATTTAACCAAGTGCTTTTCAATGATCTTCTTAATTTCTTTCTTTTTAAGCTGTGTTTAATAGTCTGTCATATTTCTTATTTATAAATTGCGCTTAATTTCTAAAATTAGAAATGCGGGAGACTTCTGAAAGGTATTATAAAGGCGAACGAAAATAAATTTATAAAACAATAAATAACGAGCTTTAGATAAAAAAACTGAAAAAAATAGAAATAAAATTATTGATAAATTAAATTAAATTGAGGAAAAAATTAAATGAATTAATAAAATTACGAAAAGGGAGTAAATTAATGACAGTAAGACATGGTATCGAAGGCAAAATAAATGACCATTTCCTTTTTATTCTCGGTACAAAAGAAATGGCTCCTTTTTGCTGATTTCAAATACATTAAAAGTTTTCTCGATCAGAGGGATGCACTTCATAAATATAACACTTCGTGAGGTATTGCATTTTAACATAGGATATTTATTACTCAGTATCTCAAGGTTTCTGCGCATTTTATTCTTTTTATGAATATTGAGGCATACATTCAGTTGCTAGTTTCAGTACCAAAGAACTAGCTGCTAAAAGAAATGCTGGATTAACGACATTTCTTCTTTGAGTTAAAATAACTCACCGAATAACGATTGTTAAAGCAACGAGAATCAGCGTAATACTCATAAATTAAGCTAACCTTCTAAATTAGTCCTAAAAATTCCAGTTTCGCTGATTCTTGTTGCTTTAATTCCTCCAAAAACGGCATTTCCTGTTTATATTATGGGCCCACCAGCGGCTGAGCGGTAAAGTCGCTGAACACTGGTAGTTCGGTCAGAGGTTCGAATCCCGCGAACGGGCTGGCTGCATGGACGTTTTCGTGGCTTTCCCCATGTGTAACGTGTATACGAGGCAGTTTCCCTTAGAAAGTCCTCCACGAAGGCATCCCTCCCCTTAGGCAGATAGCCCTAGTGTGCTTTGCCATAATTAAATACACACACACACATGTTTATATTACGGCTGAGTTATAAACAAAAGTGCCGGAATCCATGCTATTAGCGGTTTCATTTGGTCCGAGATTCGAATTCCACAAAACGGGCTGAACTCATCTGAAATGATTCAGAAGACTAAAATGGGCTTATTTTAATTTTAGCGCTAAATTTAAATTTAAATCAAATCTTTTCTCCAGTACACAATGATTAACCCTATTTTTCTGCCTCAAAAATATGGTTAGGAAAAAAAGGCCAAGTAGCATTAATTACAATGGCCTATAATGCATGAACATATAGAGAAAAACAAATTATTCTCAAGCCACTAATTAGCAAACATTCAGAAATATTTTATTTGCAGTTTAGTAAATGTTTGTTTTTAATGAAAAATATATACGAGGAAATAACATAAAATTATGCATGTGTGATATCGGCATGACATTTACATGTTTAATCAATTACTGTAACTATTGCAAGCTTAATCAGGAAAACTTCCATAAAACAAAAGCAAATTCTGAATTGAGAAATGTAAAGTACAAAAATTGAAAGGACGTTAACAGAATTGATGTAGATTTTGTATCCAGTAATCTTCTTTGCGAAGCTGGGTAAGTTCAAATTCGGAAAACTGTTTAATTTCATTGTAACACTATATATAAGAAAAGGCTTCGCTTCCATTAAATTAAGAAACCTACATTAAACTCTCTTTTCCGAGAGAAGAGATTAACATCATGATATTTTTAATTTCCCATACATTTTTCTGGAACGTTAACTTCTGCAATTAATTTTTAAATAGCTGTTGCAATTTCTTTATAATTATTGAACAGCTGCATTTGAGATGAATAATTTTCTTTGCAATTAATAGAAATTTACTGTTTATTTTTCAAAGTGAAACGAGCCTTTTCGTTTGAAATCAACTTGAAACACTCAGACTAAATTTCAGCAATTATTTAATTCTGAGTTTGTGTGAGTCTGTTGCATATATTATGGACTGGTGTTAGTCATAAAGCAGCATAATGGCATTTTTCTCTTCTATCATTGGCGATCATCATTTATTGCCTTTTACTATGAGAACTTACTTGCAACGTATAAAACAAAAAGCAGGAAGCAATTACATAGGCTATGAGAACAACTGATGTTATGATAGATTTTAAAATTAAAAAGATTTTAAAATTAAAATCAAGTCCAATATAATTTTAAATATATAGCAATTGGAGAGTAATGGTAAAATAGTGTTCTGCTTGAGAGACTTCTTTATGTATATTACCAATGGAAGTTATGAAACTATGTACTTTCGAAGAGAACTGCATTTTGGACATTAATTACTACTACCTGAGTGGGCAATGGAACCACGAAAGTGATAATGTAAGTCACTATTTAAAATGATAATGCCCTCGCTTTGCTTTGAAATATAAATGAAAACAATATCTAAAATAAAAGTTAACATCGGGCAAACTTTTCTAAACAGTGAACTAATAATTCCATTGTATGCTCCTATTTCAATGCGTACTTCACTTTTCTTAGATGAAATTCTTTGTGTAACATTTAAATAATAGTATCATGTAATGTCAACAAGTGAGATTTAGTCTGCACAAAGATGCATATTAAACATTGGCTAAAGACGATGTACATCTCAAGCATCTGAATAGATGAGTTTAACCCATATTGGACAGCTATCCTAAATTTTGGACAGCCCCACTAAGTTTCATTAAATGAAAAAGAAAGGTAAACAAATAGATAGACTTTGGCATAACTCAACTGAAATAAACGTAAGTTTCATATGCAGGCTAAAAAATGGCGCATCATAATTAATTTCATTAAAAAACTCATTTTTAAAATAGCCCTTTAAAATGATTTATTTTTGACCGTTATTTAGGTATAAAATCTATATTTTGTCTAACCATGTGTATACATATCTGCTAGTAGATTTATAGTAGTACTATTTATAGAAATAAAAATATCCGTGAAAAAAATTATCTTTTTAAGGTATTTTGTTTGTATTTCATATGTGTCCTGTAAACAGGACAACGGTCAGATTCTCAGCTTTTACGCTGGTCACTACAATTCATGGATCACATTCCTTCAAACCAATTTTGAGCAACAGCAGTTCATACAATGACATTAGAGAGACATACGGAAGGATTCGGGAATAAATTATTCTGGAATTTTCTTTGGGTACCTTTTGTATTATATTACAAAAGTAAAATGTCACACAACCTCTTAAATAGGAATTTTCTGAGTAAAGAATGGTTAATCTATATGATGTTTCCTTGGCAATAGAAGTAGCAGGTGTTCCTTTTGTATAAAACAGATAAACATTCTAAATAGAAATTAGCCTGGAAAGTTTCTTTTTGATCTTGAATCTTAATGGTTTTCCTGTTGGTATTCAAAGCTGTGACGTCATATGAAATCTTTCTATAGAACTGCATATGCGCTTGTTTTTTTGGGAAAAATAATTCGCACTATGCTTTTCTAAAGTAGATCAGTTACTTCTCTTTTTATTGCATGAGTGAACATTTTAATTGTCTTTGAACGATTAATATTTTAAAAATGGTTACTAAATTTCTAACAGCTCTAGATACTTTTGAATATATGAATACTTTCCATTATGAAAGAAAATGGTGAGCCTGAAATGGCTATTATTTTCCCTGAACCTGATTCAGTTAGTGATGAAGAGCAGATAGATGATTCTGTCACAAACTGAACATATCAGTACCATGTGGCGAATCTGAAATAGAAGATACCGCAGGAACTATAGAAATTTTATCGAAAAATTATGAAGAACGTAATTTTGATGTAAACGCCCCTAAGTAGAAAAAATATGAACCCCAGTTCATGCTTTCGTTAAGCTGTATTTCTTTGCAAAACCATCAAAATTTTCTAAATGTGGTGTCAGAAAAATCTCCAGCTGAACGTTTCCACATGATGGCTAAAGAGATGATAGCATATACAGTTGTAGAGACTAACCAGTATGTAAAATAAGAATATAATCATTCTTTGTGTTTTGCTGAAAGTGAATTTAAGCAATTCCTAGGTGTCTCGTTTTACAGTGAAAAATCACAGGCTTCGTTTATTTGATTATGGCAAAGCCTCGAAAACCATCTGCTAAGGAGGCCTTCATGAAGGACTTTCTAAGGGAACTGTATCGTATACACATTACACATAGGGGAAAACCACGAAAACGCACGTGCTGTTAGCCCGTTCGCGGATTCGAACCTCGGACGGAACTACCAGTGTTCAGCGACTTTACCGCTCGGCCGCTGGTATGCCAGATATCATATTAAGCGCAGGACATTTTAACATTTCGAAGATCTAATAAGTTATTCAGGCGAGGCAGCGCCTAGGCAGATCAGGCAACGCGGTTCGCTGCACAATAATAAAGAACTCCTCCGTCTCGGCAGCGAACACATATTGATGAAACGTCCCGAGGAACGCCAGAGACGATGCCAGTTAAAAACATGCGAGAGGAAATAACCTACAACTATTCTTAAATTTACAAAATTGGACATGATATTGACTGTTTTGCTAAATTGCATTGCTAATTGCCTCTTGAGTAAGTCAGCAAAATGTTTATAAAATTTAGTAGTGTATTGGACCGCTGTCCTATTAATAACCTGTAACTTAATAAAACACAAACAATATCTGAAAATTTTCGTTTTACATGTGTTACTACCTCATATTACTGATATCTCTAAAGTGTTACATTTTTCCGGCGGAAATTTCTGAAAGTGGTTCAATATAGGTTTATTTTTGATATAAAAATATTTTCTGGATATCTTTTGATTAGATAAGGAAAATTGCGGACTTCAGAAAACTAGATGATTCACAGACGGGTTATTGAAGCAGGATGTTAAATATTAAGCCATTTTCTTTTATTTTGACCATTCTGCTATTTTTAGTCTTTGGAATAAATTTCATACGAGTGGCTCGGTTATCCAGAGTTACGGTATCGTCTGATGATAAGTACATAGAGTGGTGCATTGCAGGTTAGCAACTAAGAGCACTAGCAACTGCAGCTGTCGGAAGGTCAATATGTACGTTTACTGCTTGAAGAAAACTACATAAGAGAGGAATGTATGCATGGGTACTGCGAGGTGTATTTTTTTAAGCTTCAAAGCTGGACGAGCCTATATGTAGAGTAGTCATCAACACGTGAATTGGAAAAAAACTGAATGGTTCAACTTACCCACTGATGAATTGAGAATTGGGCTGAGATTCGATAATAACTGTGCTGAGATTCAAGTGAAGATCTTGAAAAAACGAAAGAGCATGCATTGTATTTATTGAGTTACTGCACCGACCTCTACATCTTTGCAGGAGGTTATGCAATGATTTAAAAGAATTCAGAGGAAATGTTTGATCCACTGTAAGACATTAATCTGTTTTTGTTCATCCGGCATTTATTATTAGGGACAATAACGTCTACACAGAGCAACCCTGGTGGAAGAGTATTTCGAAAGTGAGGCTATTGCTCGCTTGGAATGGACACTATAATCGCATGATCTCAATTACATGGAAGATTGTTTCGAAAGCCCTTGGAGGTTCTGCCCTTGTACTTGTATTCCTTCCAGTTGCTCTCGAATTTCTGAAAACTGCTAGTTAAAGAATGGAAATTACTGGCGTTTTATAGTATAGAATGTTGTATTTAACTGAAGGTATAGAACTGCTGTTGCAGATATTTTGTGCAAGTCAGAGGTTGCTATATCCCTTATGTAGGTAATTGTTTCTTTGCTTGCATAGTTTGCAGTTTTTTAATGTACAGAATTAGATGTTTGTATTCAAATCATCACAAATGCACCTATGCATGTTTTGTTTACTAAAGCATTTCAGTCATAAATGCATAGGCCCACAGCGGCCGAGCGGTAAAGTCGCTGAACACTGGTAGTTCGGTCCGAGGTTCGAATCCCGCGAACGGGCTGGCTGCATGGGCGTTTTCGTGGTTTTCCCCATGTGTAACGTGTATACGAGCCAGTTTCCCTTAGAAAGTCCTCCACGAAGGCATCCCTCCTCTTAGGCAGATAGCCCTCGAGGCTTTGCATAATCACACACACTTCATAAATGCATAATCAAGTTGCCTACCTTTATGTAAAATTTTGATTCAATGAAATCATAACTCGTCCAGTTGGATCGAATTTACTATGGAGTGCTTAAATATGGAAAGCAGTGTACGTCAATAATTTTACAAATTCCAAGAACGTTTTACATAATTAAAGCAGGCTGGTAAATTTTTCATTAAAAAGAAGTGAAGCTGAAGAATTTTCAAAATCATTGCTGCTAATGTTACAGATTTTGCTTTTAAGGGCTGTTTTTTTATCTGGTGTGAATAATACTGACAGCAGCAGACATAGATTCTGAAAGAGAATTTTTTCATTAACTTTTATAAATAAATAATCCTTCAATACTGCTCCGCAGTTAGTCTTTAAATAAGGAATTTACTTGGAAACTCTAATTCGAGTTACAGTACTCAAATTGCAATGGGGATAAAAATATTGTAGTCATTTCCTATAAATTATTGAAAACAGTCTTAATTGCATTAACTGTGGAAGAGAAGATAATTATTAGCTTGTTCTCAGTAGGGCTGCGATCATCTTACACTTTGAGATAGCAGTTTGAGGAATCCAGATATGTATCATATTGCAACTTCTGTGAATAATAATATCTTAAGTGCTTTCATTAGAAATAGTTTATTTCTAGGAAGATTGCTACAAATGTTTATGTATTTCATTTAAAGCTTTTTTTATGTGAAACTGGAAACTGAAACTTGAGATTCATGAACTCTTTCGCAATTGATTCTGCTGAAGTTCTGTTTATACACGCAGTTGACGGCAGGTGGTTTTTAGAGCGACTCAGAAGATAATATTAGTATAATTAATGGCATATCCTTTATATATTTTTTCTCCTGGAAGATATTGTCTGTTATATCTTGATTATAAAAAGGTAGATCATTATACTAAAAATACGATCTTCGCTACGCAGTAGAGAAAATTAATAATACACTTATCGATATCCAGCGTAGTTCTAGAAAAATAGAAGGGAAGGTGTTTCTTTTCCTTTTCAAATCAAAATTTATAATCAAGTTTCTCGATTACATAACGTAGCTCTGTGTATTTTTCCCTTTACAAGTTATCATTTCCTTCTTGTTACAAAATTTCTTCTGAATAAAAACTGCAATTCAACTCCTTAAATCCTTATTTTTGTGTACCTGAGCATATGCAGTGAATTCAATATTTCATTAACAACAAAGGTGAAAATTGATTTTTAGCCGAGTATAAAAATGCTCTTTACTTAAAAGGAAGGTCTTTCAATCTTGAACTCTGAATTTTTCTAAATAAATGAATAATTAAATAAATTCTAAGAAATAAATCAGAGCTTTTTATCAATAATGGCAAAATTTCTGTACTTATAAACGATCAAAAGTATGTTTTTTGGCGTGTGTGTGTGTGTTTTTGTATGTGTACTGGTATTTCCAATAATCTCAGTGTTTTTGCTTAAAACTTGATAACTTTTTCCGAGTAAACTACGATCAGAACTTAATAAACTTTAACTGGATTTGGGAGTAAAATAGAGTTGATTCTACAACCTCCAAAAAAAAGGGCTAAATTACCAGAGATGTATTAAAAATTAAAAAAAAAATAAATAAAATGAGATTAAGTTTTTAGTACCCAAAAATAATACATAAAACGCATTTTAAATTTTTTTGAAAAGATTCTCTTTTCTTCTGTATAGTGTTACATTTTCAGACATTCCAGAAATAAACTGTAAGCACAATTTTAGTTTTCAAACTTATTAATTAAGTAGAGTTTCATTGAGCTTATTTAATTTCTGTAACAAATACATGATGTTACAAGAAAATTTTCCTCCTGAATTACGTGTTCTTTTCAATTTATGTAAATAAACGTCATATACGAATCTAGTAAGCGTATTACGCTCGAACTCATTTACATTGCGAGCAATAGGAGGTTAAGAATTATTTTCTTTTTAAAATGTTATTAGGTCGATACAATATTTTCTCAACTTTCACGAAGTTAAATATTATCAAATTCTTTGCGCTTTCTTTATGTTACCTTATATAAGTATTCCCTGAAAGGCAAATTGCTGCCTGTTTCCTTTTACGAGTTCGGAATAACCTTTTGTTAACTTGCAGTCAGTTTCATTGCCAAAATCTAAAATTTAAGGAGACATCAGTTTAGATTTATATTTTTAAGTTATATTCAAGATTATATAGCAGACGTTTGAAATTAAGAGTTTTTACCCGAGAGGATATTAATCTTAAAAATTCGATTTCTGAAATTTTAAAACAATATGAAATTTCCAGGAAATTACAGTTGACCAAGAACTAGAAGTAATCCTCGCCTTATCAGCTGAAGAGACTGGCTTTGAAATGCATCAAATGGCACATCTGAAAGTGAATTCACAGTTATTTTCTCAAATAATAAGTCTAGGGAAGCAAACCAAAGCCATAATCAAGTATCACGAGATTATAAGGATAAAACTGCAAAATTCCAGGTTAATATAAGAAATGATTTAAAACAGCAAAACTGAAACGTAGCTTACAATACTTTCAAAATACTGGGTGAAAAAATTACAGAATTCTCACTTTAAAAATAAAACTTTAAAAATAAAACCAATAATAAAAATGGCTTGTATTCACGCTGCCCATGAGGAAAAAACCACGAAAACTGCCATACAGCAGCTCCGTTTGCCATGATTTGAGCGTCGTCAAGGTGGTGGTGTATTTAATTATGGCAAAGCACACTAGGGATATCTGCCTAAGGGGAGGGATGCCTTTCGTGGAGGACTTTCTAAGGAAAACTGGCTCGTATACACGTTACACATGGGGAAAACCACGAAAACACCCATGCAGCCAGCCCGTTCGCGGGATTCGAACCTCGGACCGAACTACCAGTGTTCAGCGACTTTACCGCTCGGCCGCTGGTGGGCCTTGAGCGTTGTCAAAATAGCTGTGTTCAACGGTTAGTCGTTTTTCTTCTCTCAGCCGCCAGTGGCTTCTCAATTTGAAACTTTGAGATTCTGTTCAGTTTGATAATCGCATCTTAATACTTTTTCACGATGATTTTACTACGCCTCATCTATACTATACATTCAAACCTTGATCAGTGTATGTATTACCGCGTAAATGCTATACTGACTGTACCGATATGAAATGATTAAAAATATGCGGTTTCCTTCTCTAGTAAATTGAATTCCTCCGTCCTTGTTTCTGGATCTATCTTTTCAAAAACTTAAATATTCATCAGCTCTATTTAACCTTTCATTTGAGGTTAGTGTGTATTGACAGCCAATTATGTTTATTTCGCTTTTTATCTCTTCATTCATTATTTCGTATTTGCTTTGGCTAAATCGATCAGCTTGATGACTTACCAGCTTTTCAAATATGCATTTTCGAAATTTTGAATGTTGCCAAATAGCGCTGTATCTTTGAGTCCTGTAATTTTTTAAAAAATTTTTAATTGACTGTGTAATAAAATTTTTACGATTAATTCTTTTAATAGCATGTATTTTTAAATAAGTCGATTCATATATAACTTTCTTAAAACTGAGAGTTCAAGGTTGGAAGTCATTCATTGTTAGTGAAAGTATGAACCTGTATTTTGATTAAATTTGAAAACTGCATAGTTTTTTAATTAACTAACTAATTAATAAATTTTATTAACTTAATTCAGTTCTTATATACCGGTGCTTGCCCTAAACATCCCAATAAAACCTGATGGGCAGCATCCCATTCTCAAGAAAGTCCCGGTACACTCGTCGGAAATTATATCCAAACGTTTAGCTGACAGCTCAATTTATTGAATGTCTTCGTTTTTAAAGAATTCATCGCAAAATGAACCTTGTTACATTCCGATCAGAAGACGATAATGTGGTTGTGTAAAGGGATTGAAATAGATGATGCTGTAGTTTCAGAAGTTTCTCTTGAGATGTGTGCGATAGCACTATGGTAAAGGACGCTAAGGCTTTCTACTTATGGGAAGTTTTGCCTTCGTAAATGACTTACAGAGGGACGCTGCCCTCTATTCACGTTAAATATGGCGGGACTATGATAAGGTCCATGCAACCAGCCCGTTCATCGAGACATACTCCCCGGCCGAATTACCAGGTTTCAAAGGTCTTATCCACTCGATTGCTGGTCGGCTATGTGACGAACATAAATATATGTTAAGATGCGTTGGACAAGTGCTAGAAAACAATACTTCTGATACCGTCTAATTGATTGATAAATATACAAAGAATTTAAGTTCTTTAAAGAATTTCTTTCTTTCTTTCTTTCTTTTTTTCATCAACGGAACAGCTGGTCACTGGGTTAGGTGCTCATCAGCTTATTGAATCCCGTCGGAGGGAAAAAAACAAACAAACACTAGAGCTTAGTGCTTCGGCCTCCGGGATTTGACTACGTACAGTGAGGAATACTGAATGAATACTCCTCATTTTATGTATATCGGAAAAAAGTGGGAAAGTACATAATAAGTGCTGTTGAGACTAAATTCTTTAAAGTCTAGGGGTGAAAAGGGTTAGAATTTGGATCATAATTCAAAATAAAAGGAAATTTATGAGAGCAAAATCCTTCAGGTAAAATAAATAGCCAGCTAAACACATTTCTTGAATATTTCTATTTACAGAAAAGTAGAAAGTATAGTTTTTGGAGCAACAATGGCACATAGTGGATAATTTATGAATGTCATTTTTTCGAATTTAAGTTTCATGTTTTTGCCACGAAATCTAAAGGCTAAACTTCTAATTTCCTTTCTTGCAGCCATTTATATGCATTGTTATGAATCGAAATTATTTAAAATATTAAATTTTCTAGTTGTATTTGCTATTTTGATTATACATGTTCTGTTCCTCAGGAACTGAACATGTATCAAAAGAACTGAGAAGTATTTATTTAAATCAGTAAGTAAGATTTAAATAAAGATTTCTCAGTTCTTGACTTCAGTAGATACTGTTACTTATTTCACTTTTGAACACGAGACATCTAATACCGTTCGGGGTTCAATTCCTTAACGTTCCTGCCATGCATAATGTATTTAATATCAGCAGTGATCTATACCACAAACAGTCCTCTATTTACTTCTTGGCCCACCAGCGGACGTGCGGTAAAAGAGCTGACCACTGGTAGTTCTGACCTGGATTCGATTCTAAGCGAACGGGCTGGCTGCATGGATGCTTCCGTGACATTCTCCATGTGTAACGTGTATACGAGCCAATTTCCCTTAGAAAGTCCTCCTATTATGCAGATAGCCCTAGTGTGTAACCATCTAAACCCCAGATCTGTTTGCTTTCTTCTTCATTCCAAATCTTAAACGCAATCTGGATTTTTTTATTTTTCCTTTATTCATCCGTAACGGAAGTTTTCATTCTATATTATTGACCAAACAGTTTCAATACTTTGATCCTCTCACAAGGTCACAAGAAAAAACATTCTTTCTTTTCGATCTATAATAAGAATTCTTAGCCATTCCATTTTTTTTCTTCGAATGATTACAAATATGAATATTTTAATTTTAGTGCGTTTTTTTATGCCGCGGAAAAAAGTCGTAGCCATTCAAAACTTTATTCCAAATAGTAACTTCTTAGATATTCTCAGTGTCATTTATCAGTAAGTCGTGATATATTTTGCTCAATGTCAATGAAAGCAAAATTCGATGTTTCGCATCAAAGGTCATGAAACATATATTCAAAAACAAACATGCCTCATGGAAATAAATAAAAATTGCGCATCGTATTTCTAAATGTATTTAAGTATGTGACTAATTTTGCGGATTTCAATGCACTTGTATCGCTTCCTGAATTGAAAATTTCATTTCGGATAAATACTGCTCAGGTGTGTTTGCATACTTTATATAACAGGCGATCAAAATGTATCATTTGGTGTGCTTTGCGCCTGAATGGCTCACTGTTTAAGGAGTATATCCTCTGCAATTGAGGTAGTTATTTAATTTATGAACTAAGCTGCCCTTCTGTTGAAATTTGCATGTCTATTGTATGAAAGATGTCCGACATGACTATTTAATATGATCTTTCGATGTGTTTCAGGGACCTGTTCCAGATGGTAGAACATGAAAAGCATCCTACAGTGAGAGAGACGGCAATGCCAGTATATTCCATTTAATGAAGTCCAACTTCTGCTCCGCAGAGCATCGTAAAGACGAGCATTGTTCTGTAGAATAACCTCCTTCTGGTGTTACCAAAATACTCTGTTTTAATTGCATGTCCCAACCGAAAGTCTAATTCCAGGTAATGAGCAGGCAAGTGTTTTGAAAGCGGGAATTTCCTTTCATAAACGGCAACGGAAAAAAATGCAGAAAGGTCTGGAAAAATAATTGCGAATCAAAATAATTAACATTACATAACGATATTCATGAGCCAAATATAAAAGCTTGTAAAATATAAGTACAAATCTACTTTTTTATTAGTGTTAAGTAATGTTTCTCCACCTGTGGTCAGCGGACCACTTAACCTGCCCTTGCGCTCCACCTAGATTTCCAAAAAAGACAAAAAGATAAAATTCAGATTAACTGCGTGCGTGTTACGGATTTTTCCCTCTAAGCAACAAATGAAGGATTTAAAGCATTATTACTAAACACATACATCCAAACATAGAACAGCTATGCAAGTATCGGCAGACATATCCATCTCATTAATGTTAGTATCAACATTTATTTAATTTTTGACTTAAGATTATCCAAACTTGAAAGCCTTGAGTTATTAAAAACAAACATAGTTTTTCTTTTATTATCTTAATTAATATAAAGATAGAATTTAAAATGCATGAAATTAAAATTTTTAAATTGTGTTTAAAAAATATAAATACACCGGTATCAACATATGCTAAAAGAGTTGCTTCCGGAAGGGAAAATAGTAAGGCGGTCTGCAGAACTTTCTAATATATAAAAGTGATTCTCATTTGGAAAACGTTTGAGAAACGCTCATATAAAGCAATGAATATTTTTAACATTATAGTGCATAACTGAAAGCAAATTGTTACTGTACTGCTTTCTATATCTTATTTATATATTAAAAATTAATAGTTAATGTCGTATTATTTGACCGTTCATAAAATGATATAACTTCTAAAGAGAAGTTGTGGTTTTTAAGGATATTTTCAAAAGTAATTCAAATTTCGGCATACAAACTATATCAAAATATTTATCACACTATACGAAAGCATCATTTATGTTCAGTAAGCACGCACACAATGAATTCATCCATTAGTTTGACAGTAGTTTTCAGAATTTTCAATTTGAAGACTAAGGTTTTCAAATATCAGTTGATGAACAATGTACAGGAACTCTGTAATTCTGTACTAAATCTTCATTGTTATAACTTTAAACTTGCGCAATATCTTTTGGAAGATTCCAAATAGAAAATATATTCAGAACCTTTTTGATATTGCAATAATAAATTAACTAATATAAGAAAAATATCTGAATAAAATGCATTTTATCCTCATTGATTGTAAGCTCATATGTTGATTTTTAAATCAATTCTAGTATTATAATCATCTAGGATATTCATCAGCGAGAAAACAAATTATTATACTCCTGATCTTCATACTGAATATTGATAATAAATCTTACATTAAATATAACCGATAAAAGAATAATTAAAAAATTTGCATTTAATTTTAAAACTGAGCTTGTTCAGTGAAACATAAATTAATTAAGTAACATTTAACAATTTCTTTCATTATAAGCATTAGCTAGACTCGTGATATAATTTGTTTGTATAAGCTAAACTCATTATGCAATTAAGTGACATTTCAGCAACGTGTGTGTGTGGGTGTTGTAATTAATTTTCATGTTTTTTACCTGAAAACTAACGTTTAATTAGAAGCATAGAAGCAGTTAAATGTACCATCCAGAGCATGACAACCATAGGCCGGTGACACATTTATTAAATACTTTATTCACGATTGCTTTCAATAATATATTTTTAAAAATGTATGTCATTCTTCATCAAAATAAAGTACACTTTTCCTATTAAAACTTCGGCATGATTTCTTTTAATATGAAAATTAAGCTAGATAGAAGAGGAGATTGGAGAAATTTAGAATGCTAGATTTTTTAAACTTTAATACAACTACAATTTAAAGTGAAAATGGGTACTACGTCTTAAATTTTGCTTCGTTTAACGTAATTCCAGCAGCTAGTAAATTGTTTCGAAAATTAGGCTGCATTTTTACGAATAAACAGTTTTGGTTACCGCATTTCTTAACTTTTATTTACATAACCTTATCCTTGTTACAAGCAATAAAGAAAACAGAAAAAGAATTTTTTTTTAAATTTTAATCTTATATTCTGGTCTTAAACATCAATATAAATACTCTTCTGAGATATTATAGTGAATACTACGTATTTATTGATATTAAGTCGTACAAAAGCAATACATTCTTGGCATTGCATGTCATGCATTGTGAAAAAGCTTGACTTAGCTCTAGAAACTGCTAAATTAAAATATATCTGCTGCATGCTATTTTTCAGATACTTTATTGAATGATACCAAATTTTAAAAAGAAATTTCAGTTTGCGTAGACTGAGAAAGGTTTTGCATAAATATCACAAGGACCTCAAAATGAGACAATGTTTTTCCCTTAAGATGTACTCTGACAAACCTGTTTTATACTCATGTCCTAACAATTAACTAATATATGAATATAATTTATGACTTAGTATTTAGATTTTTCATTAGAAGCAGATATATTTATTTAGTCTTTACGTCGAGGTAATGTATTTAGTAAACCATGCCAGCAGATTTTAACACCTGAACAAAATCTCTGTCTAAACTGTTTTCCGTAAATTTTTTTTGTACCGTTTTCACATTAATATTCAATTTATTATATTTAAACATTCTTTAGCAAAAGCAGCAGCAAGAAATATAGGTTTCAAAATCTCATTTTCGTATCAGTACTGTAGTAGATAGAGGTATCCACGAATTCCTTCTTCATAAATGAATATTCACTAATTGAAAGTACCACGATGAGTTTTTCGAAGACAGCATAACAGCCTATAAATATATACATAACAAAGCAGATCTCTTTAATAAAGAAGCTTATACGCATCATGGCTGCCATGTGTAAGTCAGAAGCAGAAATTCTCTTGATCACAAGTCACATTGTAGTTCTACAATTTTAACCTCAGGAGTAACATAATTGTCGGCATTTATACAAAATACAGTACTAGAGTTATCATCAGCAGAATGTCAAATGAAATTCAAAGTCTGCGACAAATCCCTTAAGTATAATCGGAACTGCTGCATAGCAAGAAAACAGAAAAGTATTTCGGGTGTAATAGCTCCCAAAAGCATGTTGAAAGTGTCACTGACTGTATATGAATTAATGCTGCAATTCTATTTGGCCAGATATTACAAGCAGCCGCCAGAATCTCCATCGGAAGCATTTAACCTAGATTGCATAGACACCTATCTGATTGGACTATACTTATCTACGTCGGTGATGCACAATTTTCACATATATTACCACTTATTTATTTATTTTTGATTTCAGTTTCGCATCTCATGTCATTTTTATTAAGGGTTTTTTTTTTTATTTAGACAATTTAAAAGTTAATCTTGTCAGCATTTGGCAAAATTAACAAAAATCATTAATAAACTACAGGTATAAATAAATTCACAGAAATTGATAAAATTACATCTATTGGCAAATAAAGTTTAAAAATAATCCACTTAGTTTAAATGAGAAACTAGAATCTGTCACTTTTTATCTGCTGTGTAAATAAGAATATGCCTAAACGCATAGCAATCGCAAAAATGGAATTGGTAAATTAATATAAATAGAACGATATTTAAAATGAAATTTTGCTTGCTCTTGCATTTAGGGGCAACAAAGATTGTTGTTTAATGCTTATTAAAACCGTAAAAAATCTGCCATAAATCTGCCACTGATAAATTATAAAACGTCTGATAAGCTGAGGTTTCTTTTAACTACTTAAGTTACTAATATCATTCGAATAGAATACGTCAGTCCTGCAGCTAGCCAGTGCTGGCACTGAAATTTAGAGTCATATTCTTAAATCTCTGAATGAAGCTAATGCTGAATAATATTTTCACATTTTGATCGTTTTTGTAAATGTCAAATTCTTCTGAAGCCTTTTAACGGTTATCGAATATGCCACTAATACAGGTATTTTATAAGATAAAAATAATTGAAAATGAACATACTTAACCCATATTGGACAGCTGTCCTAAATATAGGACGGCCCAATTAAGTTTCATTAAATGATAAAGAAAGCTAAACAAATATATAAACTTTGGCATAACTCCCTTGAAATAGACGTGTCACATGCAGGCTAAAAAATGGCCTGTCATAATTACTTTCGTTAAAAAAATGACTTTAAATGTAACCCTTTAAAATGATTTATTTTTAAGACGTTATTTAGGACTAAAATCTGTATTTTTCCTAAACACATGTATACATTTATGGTAGTAGATTTATAGTACTGTTTATAGAAATAAAAATATCTGTGAAAAAATTATATTTATTTCGTTTGCATTTTATATGTGTCCTGTAAATAAGACAACGGTCAGATCCCAACCTTTTTTTCGCTTGTCACTTTCCCAATTCATGGATCACATTCCTTCAAACCAATTTTGAACAATAGGTATTCATACAATGACATTAGCGTTACATATGAAAGGGTTCGGGAATAGATTATTCTGGAATTTTTTTGGGGTACCTTTTGTACTACATTACAAAAGTAAAGTGTTACACAACCCCCTAAATAGGTTTTCCTGAGTAAAAGAAGGTTCATCTAGGTGATATTTCCTTGGCAATAACAGCATCAGGTGTTACTTTTGTATAAAATTGATAAACATTCTAAATGGAAGTTAGCCTAGAAAGTTTCGTTTTGACTTTGGATCCTGGTGGTTCTCCTGTGGGCATTCAATGCTGTGACATTAGATGAAACATCTGTATAGAATTGCACATGCGTTTGTTCTTTTGGGAGAAATAATCTGCAATATTTTTCCTAAAGTACAGCAGTTTTTTCACTGTTTATTACTTGAGTGAAAATTTCAATTGTCTTTGAAAGATCAATACTTTTTAAATGGCAAGAAAGTTTCTCACAGTACTAGAGGCTCTTGATTATATATGAATTCTCTCTCTGATGAAGAAACTGATGAGCCTTAAATGGTTATCCTTCTCCCTAAACTTGATTTAGTGATAAAGAACAGATAGATGATTCTGCCACAAACTATAACATATCAGTACCATGAAGAGATTCTGAATTAGAAGATACCGCAGGAACTACAGAAATTTTATCAAAAAAACTGTGAAGAGCCTAATTTTGATGTAAAAGCCCCTAAGTGGAAAGAAATATGAACCCCAATTCATGCTTCCACCAAGCTGTATTTCTTTTCAAGACCATCAAAATATTCTAAATGGGGTGTCAGTAAAACCTCCAGTTGACTTTTTTCAAATGATAGCTGAAGATATGATATCACATACAATTATGCAGAATAACTGGTATGCAAAACAAGCAAATGGTCATTCTTTTAGTGTCACTGAAAGTAAAAATTCCGAGGGATTCCAGAGAATATGCCAGTTAAAAATATGCAACATAAAACCCACAACTATTTGCAAATTATGCAATATTAGACTTTAAATTGACAGTTTTTCCAAGTTTCATTGCTAATAGCCTTAATTAGAGTAAGAAAGCAAAATGTTTGTAAAATTTAGTAGTGTATTGGACTGTTGTGCTATTAATAGGACAGCCTATAATTTAATAAAATCCTACCAATATCTGAAATTTTTTGGTTTACATGTGTTACTACCTCATATTATTGATATGTCTTAAGAGTTACATTTTTTCCGGCGAAAATGTTTGAGAGTGGTCCAGTATGAATTAAAGTGGAAAGTATTAGATTATAGAAATTGTTGTTGATATTTCGACAGTGAAGTGTCAAACTTTAACTGAAGTGAAGTGAAGGTTTAAGAATTTGTACTCTCAATTTGGGGATAAAGGAAACAGAGGAATATATGGAAAGGGAAAATACGTAATTAAATTGACCCTATGGTCTGCGTTAAAAGAAAAAAAAAAAAAAAAGAGAGAGAGAAATAGAAAATGCAAGTGCTTCGCTTAAATGCAATTTCTTTCGAAACGACAAAAACTAGCAGTTAACATAATTGTTGAATGCTCTTGCAAAGCAGTGAGACGACGGTTTGCGCTAAATTTCAATCATGCGAATCGTTTACTCCTAAATGCTTTTCATGCCTTCAACGAATCTCTGAAACGAGCAGAGCAGAAAACAAGGCATGCGCAGCGCCATTACTTATTTTTAACGGTTCATTTTACGTTTTTCTCCAATATTTTTCCCTAAGACCGCGTATTTAATTTTCTTCATTCTCTTCTATCCACATTTACACTCCCAAACAGGACCCGTTAAATTAGGTGAAAACCAATTTATTGATTTTGGCCTCGAAGCATCGTTCTAAACAAAACTTTCATCAAGATTGAACGTGCTTCTTTTTCAACTAATTTTTACAAAGTTCCAGTTTTAGTTCTTTATTTATTTTTATTTCTAACACGTCCTGCGTAAACGTGCCGCACCCAAGGGCTAAAAAACAAAAGGAAATGAAATCTTCAAATTTTACTTTTCTTTTAAATAATATTTAACGTAAGATATTTTTTTTCGTTCTTTACAAAATTTTTAAACATTTTTTTTTTATTTTAATGAAGCGTATAATTTTAAGGAAAGTGTAGCCTTATATTAGAGCTAGGGGTTTTTATTTAATAACGAAAGTTAATATTTCCTTGGGAAAATATTCAATTCAATTTTACAGGATAAAAAATGCATTCTGTGCTTTTTAAATTTTATGATATTGAAAGAATTATTATGTGCATATTTTTTACCTATATTTTTTATATATTTCTAGTTCTCACAACTAAAGAGTTTTGCCTAAAGAAGGCAGTATATCATATATATTTCGGAATATACCACAATATATCATACATTAGTATGTTATATACGATAGTATATCATATATAATTCGCTTTCAGGAATATGCAGCCGTCTGAAAATTCAGAAAGTAGACATATAATAACCTTATTATTTAAAATGCCTTTGGCAAGAAGGAAAATGGAGAACTGAGATGATATAAAATAAATTACTCCAGTTAATATAATTTTTAACTGCAGGAATACGTGGAAAACAAAAGGCCATAGTTTAAACCGTAGGTCTCAAAAGTTCTCCATAGTATTTTCTGTAAGATAGTACAAAGGGTCTTATAAAACATTTTGAGAAACCGATAAACTGAAAAGGATTAGTTACATTATAAATGAAGTAAAGGTTAGTTTTGTTTAATTCTTAATTTTACTTTCTTATTTTATTTAATATTAAATTTTTTGACAGATGCCTTCAGTATTGCAAAGCAGGCTGTTGCCCAAACAAAAAAGTAACACAAGTTTATAGAAAACTCTTTCAGATAATAACATATGATTTTGTCAACAAAACAATGATAGAATGTGTTTTTATTAAAGAACAGTATATACAAGAGTCACTATAAAGTACCTCTAATAGTTCCTTGAAATAGCAATCCGCTTGAATTCTTAGAAGAAATCAAGAAAAACATGGAGTTTCTCTTTTCTAGAAAGCAACAACATAATTTGCTCCAATTCCCGAATGAATTTCTCCTTTTCTCCATCCTATTCTATTCCCCCACCCAGCCGTGCATGTGTGGAAAAAAGTACGGAATAAAATGGTGTGGCGCATGTCGTAACAAGATTTGTCAGTTTCGGTATTTGTTACAGAGGTAATTTTTTATAGGTTTTAGTGTTTATATGACCGGTACAAATTGTTGGAAATCGAAGAAATAGTAAATGAAATCACGGAATCTCATTTTTGAGATAATTTCATTGATATACGAAGAATTCCAAAAGTTTCCGAAGCAACGTGCATTTTACTGCAAAATAACCCAAAGTTGAATCGCAATAAAATTATATATATATACCTTACATGCATATTCGAATCTACGAGTCAGGTGTAACTATCCGCACCCACGGAAGAGAGGGGAGCTGTGAAGTGCGCGTCCTTTATGACTCAAAACTGAATTATCACCATTAAAAAACAAAGTGCTTATTTCCCATGTACCAGGCACATTCATAGTATTAATATTTTAATATAAAATTAAATATTTTTTTTTTTTTGCTTACCATCTTTGACCCAGGCTCATAGACGTCCAACAACTACTATCTTTATCTCAATGCCCAAAATTCTTGACCTCACAGATCCTTTTTAGTCTAGTTAGTATGGCTTTCTTACATCATTTATCAATGAACATGAATATTTTGTTATTCCTGATAGCAATCTCCAGGATTTGATCTAAACCACTCACGGGGGAGGTATGCATGCTCCTCACATTCTTCTTCTTTTCTCCATCAGCCACTCTAAAAGAATTTATGTTCGAAGATTTTTATGTGCCCTTACTGTACGTAAGCACTATGATCAGACACAGCCAAGCCTTTAATCTGGCTCTGAGATGATATGGTAACCCCTCTCTAATGACCACTGCGCAGAGTGAGCGGATCATTCGGTTTTTTAGATATTTTTTACATGTTGTTTTACGGACGGTGAAGCTGATTATCTTTTCCGATGAAGAATCATAAGTCATATAAAATGATTAATCTTCTAAAAATTTTTCTTGACTCAGTTAAGGTGTTACGCAGTATTTATAATTAATTCCCATACGTAAGCGAGATTTGCCATCTCATTAGCCTATTAATTTAAATGCTGATATTTTTAAATGACTGAGTATCAAAGAACGCAGTGTATTTTTTTTCTATTTGTATTCCATCTTTAAACAGCAAAACACAGTAATTTTCTTGATACTATAATCATTTAATAATCAAAAACAAATGAAATAAAAGGGAAGACCTGTTGAACTATCTTTTCCCTAAAACGCGTTTAAGTTGCTTAAAATGAATGTTTCTTGTACTTCAAAAATAAAATGAGGTTTGATAGATTTTAATTATTTGGTGCATTTTAAACATACTTTTTGATCCAGTAACCTAAGAGAGTTCGTTTCTAATCCTTACATTTCTTCTATGAGATTATACAATTTCGTATTCGAAACATCGATTTCTGCTAAAAGAAGCTTCTTAGATGCAAAGCAGAATAGGAAACAGCAGTAAGAAGCCCATTAATTTTGATTTGTAACAAACTGAACACAGAAACTGCATTTCACCACTTTTTATACATGAAAGTAATTCAAGAAAAGAGACACCTTGTCCTACTCTCTTCCCATGTCGTCTCCGATCAGCCGTTGTCATTATCTAATATTTGAACACAAGTTTTCTCATGAATAAGCTGCCTATAAATATATTTATAGATAAAACTGATTACGAACATTTAAGCTTACATCGCAGCCGAGATTTAAGTTGCTTGTAGCCATGGTAAGAAACAACCGAGAGGCGAAATTTTATTATACATCAGGACCAACAATGTTTTGAGTTTAATCATCTTGGATATATAGTTGGAAATCGGGTTATGTATGATAATATGCAAAGTAAACCTATTTATGTGTCTTAGATAATTATTTGTAGGCGAAATGTATTAGGAACTTCTTTTATTATGTTAAAATCTCAACTGAAAGATAATGATGAAAAGAGATCTTATTTACTTCATAGTGTTGGAATAATACTTAAATTTTTTGGAGACATGAAAAAATTATTAGTAAAATGTAGGATATGCTTGCAATATAGATGAGGGAAAAATCTATTATCCGAAAAAAAGAAATACTAGATTAACTAGATTTCTGAATTTTTTTCCCTACAAAAGGTCGCAACTTATAACCCGAAAGTTGAAAGTTCAAATGTTTTATTTCATTGTCTTGCTTATCAGAACAGTTCTTGGTTGTAGTTAGAGGAATATTTGTAAGTTAAAAATAAACAAAAGCGAGCTTTCAATTCATATATTTAAAAATGTTTAGATTTTAAAACTAAACTGGGCATTTATTTCATAGGGAATGTAAACAATCTATTTGTTTACATTGATGAATTAATCAATGTTTCAAGATTCTGATGACGGTTTTCTAGCGAGAAGAAATGACAGGTGTATTAAATTGTAGAATATATTACATTCAAAATGTCCTTGTTACACTTAGTAATTTAAATGCTGATATTTTTAAATGACTGAATATCAAATAACTCAAAGTATTTTTTTTATTTGCATTCCATCTTTAAAGCACAGCAAACAACATGAAAAAACAATACATTAAAGGTATTTTTTTAATACTATAATCATTAAATAATAAAAAACAAATGAAATAAAAGGGAAGACCTGTTGAACTATCTTTTCTCTGAAACGCATTTAAGTTGCTTAAAATGAATGTTTCATGTACTTCAAAAATCAAATGAGGTTTGTTAGATTTTAATTATTTGGTGCATTTTAAACGCACTTTTGTATCCAGTAACCTAAAATATACAAAGAAACTGTTTTGTATATTTCTTTGTATATTTGGCTGGAGACGTTTTATTTATGATAGAAATGCCAGTGAGGTTAAATATCAAAGTTTCACTTACTTTCCAGAGATTAATAACTTCTTATATGTGAACTTCACGCAATGCAAGTCCATACGGTAATTAGGTTTTTCGAAACTCACAATGGAAAAACGATCTGGATCAGTGGATTTGAAAGTGGAGCATGCGTATTCAGAGGATATGCAAAGTGATACTTCGGGCTACGCTAAAAATTAGGCTCGCGATGGCTTGCTAGTGTTTGTTTATGTATCATGTGAATGCGACTCTGCGTCTGGATTCATTAGCGTCAGGGGAGCTCATCATCATTAAGTACACTGGCTTTAAAGCGCATTCTTAGTGTCCGCATATTATATATACTATTATATTACACTAACTAACATAATATGAGGTGCAGGGTAAATAATAATTTAATAATTATAATTAATTTAATGTAAGAATATGTGTGCACGATATATAATAGGGGTACGCTAGCAAAAAAGTTTGGAGATCTTCGATCTAGAGCACCTGGGATTAGGACTTGTGAATGTTTTCTGTAGAGACTTTTCAAGGACCTTGTGTATGTGCCAGCCTACCTCAAGACCTAAGAGAGCGAACGATGCATTTTCAAGCAGCCATTGAAACCATCCAAGGAGACTTGCTGCAAAAGTACATGAGAGCTCGATTTTCATATGAATGTATGCTGCATAAAGAAGAGTTCCCATACAAAAAATTCATAATCTTTGTGTTCTATATAAAGGTTTGATATTTCTGTTATCCTTCGATACTTTGATGGATTTTCTCTAATAAATAGTTCATACCTGTGAAATACAGGATAATTAACATGTGAAACTAGTACTTCACAGGTATGAACTATATGATAGTTCATACCTGTGATGTTCATAGTATGAATAGTTCATACCTGTGAAATACAGGATAATTAACATGTGAAACTAGTACTTCACAGGTATGAACTATTTATTAGAGAAAATCCATCAAAGTATCGAAGGATAACAGAAATATCAAACCTTTATATAGAACACAAAGATTATGAATTTTTTGTATGGGAACTCTTCTTTATGCAGCATACATTCATATGAAAATCGAGCTCTCATGTACTTTTGCAGCAAGTCTCCTTGGATGGTTTCAATGGCTGCTTGAAAATGCATCGTTCGCTCTCTTAGGTCTTGAGGTAGGCTGGCACATACACAAGGTCCTTGAAAAGTCTCTACAGAAAACATTCACAAGTCCTAATCCCAGGTGCTCTAGATCGAAGATCTCCAAACTTTTTTGCTAGCGTACCCCTATTATATATCGTGCACACATATTCTTACATTAAATTAATTATAATTATTAAATTATTATTTACCCTGCACCTCATATTATGTTAGTTAGTGTAATATAATAGTATATATAATATGCGGACACTAAGAATGCGCTTTAAAGCCAGTGTACTTAATGATGATGAGCTCCCCTGACGCTAATGAATCCAGACGCAGAGTCGCATTCACATGATACATAAACAAACACTAGCAAGCCATCGCGAGCCTAATTTTTAGCGTAGCCCGAAGTATCACTTTGCATATCCTCTGAATACGCATGCTCCACTTTCAAATCCACTGATCCAGATCGTTTTTCCATTGTGAGTTTCGAAAAACCTAATTACCGTATGGACTTGCATTGCGTGAAGTTCACATATAAGAAGTTATTAATCTCTGGAAAGTAAGTGAAACTTTGATATTTAACCTCACTGGCATTTCTATCATAAATAAAACGTCTCCAGCCAAATATACAAAGAAATATACAAAACAGTTTCTTTGTATATTTTAGGTTACTGGATACAAAAGTGCGTTTAAAATGCACCAAATAATTAAAATCTAACAAACCTCATTTGATTTTTGAAGTACATGAAACATTCATTTTAAGCAACTTAAATGCGTTTCAGAGAAAAGATAGTTCAACAGGTCTTCCCTTTTATTTCATTTGTTTTTTATTATTTAATGATTATAGTATTAAAAAAATACCTTTAATGTATTGTTTTTTCATGTTGTTTGCTGTGCTTTAAAGATGGAATGCAAATAAAAAAAAATACTTTGAGTTCTTTGATATTCAGTCATTTAAAAATATCAGCATTTAAATTAATTCAAAGAAATGATAAATTTCTTCAAAGAAATGAAAAAATAGGTATTAATAAAATTAAAGAATAAAAAAATAAGGTAAATTGCTCTTATTTCTCATGTTATTCATTAATCATTCACGTTATAATTCTTCGGTGATAACGATTATTGGAAAAATATTGCAATACGTGTTTTCATATTTTGAAATCTTTTTTGATAGGAATATAACTCCAAAATATTTTAACTTAAAATGATTCTTTATTCTGACTTCACGAAGTATTATGCATGAAAAAATAGCGTTCAATACTTCAGTTTATTTTAAAATAACTTGACAGGACAGAAACGTCTGAAGACACTTGCTGTACTACTCCGTATACTGCATATCTTTTCCTTCCATTTCCGTGAAACACTGATGATATTTTTATTCTCTTTTTAAACCTTCTGTTATTTTTAAAGAAAAATGTGTCAATTTTCCCTTCTGTTTCATATTCTGTGATGGAAAGAGACGAATAACTCAGAATAGAGGAATAAAGAAATCAAACTTTTATGCAAAACCATGGAATAGAAAACATAAAAGTTCATAAAGAAACGATGGAGTAGTGAAAAATAACACAGAGTTTGTTTAATCTAGATTTGAATAACTTCGAATTTCTAAAATTGCTTGACAGCAATATGAAATCAGGTTCCCCTTCCCCTGCGAGACTTAGGAAAATAAAACCATCTTTTCTCTTGAATATCTGTAGCTTAAGCAACGACTCAGAGGAAACGGAATATAAAAATGTCTTTCATTCTCAAGTGTGATAAAGAAAGACCCGGAACCTTTTTAGTACATCTTGCATAAAATGTATGAATGTAAATTCATTTCTTTTTCGAAGAAAAGTGTCTCTACATCCAGGATTGCCTAGCCTTTGCTTGATTATCACAAAAGCAAAAAACGTAGCAACTTGGTTTATATTTTAAAAGAAACTTAATTTTTTCCACGAAGTTATTCACGAAAAAGAATTATTTTTAAAGCTTTACGCAAGCAGAGCAAAAACTTTCCTCTTTGAATATCTCATTGCTTTCAATGCTTGAAGCCAGGATTTTGCGCGTTAAATCAAAGCTTCTTAAACACATTTTAAAAGAGTGAGCTTAGTGTAAAATTATTAATTTTCATAGCTTTAATTTTCCAACAGACGTGTCGACACTACTCTGTGTTCAGTGAATGTTCAGTGAATATCCACCGAGCTATGTAATATCCAATACAAAACTTGAGATAAGTTATTTTGTTTCGGATACGTATATGTTTACTGCAAATCATTCAGCTAGGAGTAGAATTAAAAATGAATAAAAGAAACTTCTACAAATAAAATTGTATAGTTCTTAGTATTTTCTGACATTTTAAATGAGGGGAAAGCTTAGAAATACCAAAACGTCTTCTCCTGAATAAGAAACTGCTTCAGTCAAACAGTCAAACGTTTTACTTTTCATAATATTAGTATTATTCCTTATTTTGTTTTGTTTTATTTAATAATTCAATGTTTCTTTAGAAGAAGGCTTTTTTGTTTTTTTTTTTCCACTTGACAGTTTTGAGTTTCTTATATGTTAATTTTAGTTTTAAGGCATGTTTGACCAATTAATGTCATTTTACTTCCGCTCTTTTTTGTTAATTGTTCCAATCTTAGTATATTTATTTATTTCCTTTCCTTCTTTATCAGCAGTCTTAAAGGTTTTAAATAGATATAATTATTGCTATTATAATGTAAAAATTTTTACCTTTCTACATTTCATAAAAAACCTTGGGTTTTTATAAAGCGTAAAATTATAATGATGACAGAGGTGGGTTCTTTTATGCAATGAAGATGCAGTAGTAAAACTTTATAATAGATCATATTTATTTAAGCGTAGTTCTTAGTATAATAAAAATAATGACGTTGCGGGCACTTATGCTACTCAATAATTTAAAGAATGCAATTTGTGCATTTAAATCATTATAATCTTAAATAGAAACTGTAGATTATATATTAGGAGACTATGGAGGGAAAAAAAGCGCGAGAAGACTAAGATTATGCTACTGATGGTTAGATTCGAAAACTTTAGGTTTATTAATACAGGGATATAATATAGCCTTGTTACTACTGTTTGTAAGCATATCTCTTTTACTCTCTCCCGAAATAACCCTCAATTTATTTTTTTTTCCATTATGTAGTTTGGCTTGGTTTAGTTGATTAGGGCTCTCGTCATATAAAGGTGGTATGTAATAATAATTACCTTTGGATACCTCTAATATAACATATGACTTTATACAACTGTCTATATATTGATTTTTAATAGAAATATTTCAGCTTCTTCTATTTTTCAGCGGATTATGCCTTTTTGGTATATCAGAGTAACCATGTTTTTAGCCCTTAAATACCTGATGCTTTGAAGTTTAATTAGCTGCTCAAATAGGTCATTAAATTACTGGTGATATACGAGGAAGGATGAAAAGTTTTGAGGTTCATAGTGAAGGGGTTGTTTGAGTTGCGGTATCTTATTATAATTTCTCTACATTATTACCCACTATATCAATGCACTTACGCATTTTGTGCTGCAATACAGTAGTATTATAAAACGATTTGTCCTCATTTCACACCTCTAAATGATCGGCTTAATAATCTCATCTACCGTGTTGAAGTGACCTCATTGAAGCGAGTTCTTTACAGCAGGAAACAGATGAAAATCTGACGGGAGTAGGTCGGAGTAATATGTTGGGCGTGGAATTAATATGAAGCCACAATCGACTAAAGCAGCTTGTGAAATTGCAGCAAGAAAAGGAAGAGCATTATCTTGAGGCAGGATGATTCTTTCCTAGTTTTCCTTGGCTTCTTCTCTCCCACAGCATGTCTCAGTTTGTGTATCAGGCATGATATTGCCTATTAACAGTGGAAAAGTTCCTCACAAAATCAACCAAAATTAACTCTTCTTTAGCCTGAAACATTTCTTACCATCACCTAGCTATCAGATTTGAATTTTTGGACGATATTGAAGAGGAATGCCACTGTTGTCAAGCACTTTTTTTGTTTCGTTTCAAATGCCAATTAGTAGACTCACACCTCGTTCTGTGTCACATAGTTCTCTTCGAAGGATGGAAGATTAAACTTTGAAACCAACTCTTGTTGTCATTTCTGTTCTGGTAATCCATCGAACCAAAACTTTGTTTTCTGGCATTTCTTGATACATAATGTACAAAATCTTCGAACGTTCTGATATTATTTTCATGAACGTTCATGATTATATCCAGCACAGCAATGATGTTTTCTTGTGTTGTTGCCGTCACTGGGACATCCTTCAAAAGGTTCCTCTGAAAAGCTTTCGCGTCTTCGTTTAAAGTCAGAGACCCACCCTTTAAGATTTGCAAATTATGAGACTTCATTTCCTAATGTCTGCTTCATATTCTGGTGAATTTCTGTTGCAATGAGATCCTTCCCACAGAGGTACTGAATCACGGCCTTGCTATTTATTCCCTTCTCTGACATTTATTAGCATAGTATTTTATTAGCGTATTCATTTTTCATTTAAAAACGCAGAGAAGGAAACATATCACTTTCATGCAATTTCGCACGATGAGTCATAAAACTATAGTCTGCAAATGTTGCTTCTGTATGAGTGTCAAAAAATTTCGTTCATCCTACGTAGAAAAACGTGCGTCTTTAGTAGCACGTATTAAATATTGAGTCATGTGATTGGGTATAGCAGTTTGGATCTATCCTTCAGTGTTGAAGAGGAATCGCTTAAATGAACAATAATATCAGTTCCATAATAGCTCCTTTCTGGGCTGAGCTGAAAATCTTTTTCTTAAGAATTAAGCCTCGATTTCATGAGTTGAGCAAAATTTGGTTGCAATTATTCTTTTTCTTCCTATCAATCTTAAATGTAATGATATAACAAATGCTGCTCTTAATGTTAACATAATATTAAGTAATTAGTATTGCTTACTAATTTGGTATCACTCTGTGATTGGTTTACTCGTTTTAGGAATACTACACTAATGAATTTTCCGAATTAATGAAACTAGCCATTTGCTTGAAAAGATTATTTTATCCCACAGAACAGAAACCATTTTGATTTTTAATATAAAGTTAAAAAATTTGATTAGATTAACATATTTGCATGTATATATATCATGTACGTAGTAATAATTGACAGTGAATGCCCCATCTCGTAGAAGCGAGATAACTAATGCATAAATTTCAAATTTATGTTTTCATATGAACACTAAACGTATTTTCAGTAGCATTGAATATATTCAGTAAAAAATGTGCTTTCTGATTTCAGAAGAAATCAAATAGTTTGCAATTTTATTATCTGTAAAATTTTGGAATGTATAATTTTAAATGGTTTTCACGAATTAAAATAGTTTTAGCACTACACTCATATTAGATCGAAAATAAATTGGTTGTAATCTTCATCAGCACATAAACGATGTAAAGTCACAGAGTTCGAAAAATATTATTATAGGAAAAGATTACTTTATAATCCTTCTTACTTTATACTCCTTCTTAAATTTCAAGCCATTTATTTTTTTTTTTTTTTATGTTTGTGTTTTTTAGTCTTTAAAATTCGAAAACTTAAGGTGAATCTCACATATTCCGCACTGGTATAAAAACATGAAACCAAGATGAAACTTTATTTGAAAAAAACTTAAAAAAAAAAAAAAAAAAAAAGGAAAAGTCAATTTTTGCTGATGTATTCTGATCTGCAGATTACCTAGAACAAAAAGAAAAATTATTAAATTTTTTAAGTGCGTCTAGATGTATATATTTCGTTTTGTAATTGCGTAAGCTAAGAATAATTACCTCAAAAAGAAAAATGATTAAATTTTTTAAGTGCGTCTAGATGTATATATTTCGTTTTGTAATTGCGTAAGCTAAGAATAATTACCTCATATTTCAAAATATCATTTTGGGAAAGATGCAGAAAAGAAAGGGGATTGATAACAAAACTAAATCAATATTTTAAAAATGTTTATTTGCAGTTAAGACTAATATATAGCAAATGAAACATGAAAGCCTTCAAATCAGGTAATCAACATGTGATCAAAATTTAACGTTTGCATCAAAATGCGACTGTACATACGAAAATATAATCACGAAAAATGCATTTTCTGATACATATTCTTATCTCGCCATATTTACTTAAAACTCACCAGATACTGATGGTACCAAAATCAAAGGAAAAGTTAATGCCTGTAATTGGTCTGTTACGTTGTCAAACCTGAATGAAGTTAGTATTACTGAGCACCAATTATTTTACTTTCTAATCCTCTATATTCCTCTATTAGATACTAATATTTGTACCATTTATATTACAAGTTATATTACAATGGTTCAAGACTGAATATTACAAGTTAACATCCAGTATGCGTTTTTTTATTCACGCCTAGAAACGTTTGCTCTTAAAAAGTATAAATGTAATTCAAATAACGTTGCAATTACTTCAGTACATGTTAACAAACAATTTATGAAAGGTAATTCCTTTCTAACAAACATTATTTACTTGATAATGAATAACGAATGTTAACGTTTGATAACGAATATTTAAAATAATTTATTATTTAAATGCTCATTTTGCTTATTGAATTTTTTCTAAAGTTAAGAGCTAAGCTACAGATTCAAAAGGTATTTGTGAAAAAATGGAATTATGTATTTGATATTTTGAAATTCGCGAAATTTGAACGTGTTAGAATCATTTTTGCATAATTAGCATTAGGTATTCAAAAAGAATAAATAATTTCCATGGTGGTGCTTAATGGATTTAACGTGGTGCCTGAAATAATTACCCTCAGATGTTAAACTTCCCAATTGAACCACATTTTCTTAGGCAGTTATTAATCAGTTTTCGTTGCAGTGTCATTAAAAAAGTTAATCCCAGTTCCTTGGGAATTTTCTGTTTGATAATCTAGTCAGCTTGTCTATTAGATAAATATTTCTTACGAAACCTTGTGTTAGGAGATCTTAATATGTTCAGGCATTATCTTGCACAAGGATAAATTATCGACTCGAGATCGTAATTTATTTCAGAGGTACGGAAGGCAGGTACTGTCCTACTGAACCATTCACATCATCTCTTTAAAAGGTGTGAAGTTTCATCATTATTTTTGCACATACAATAAGTTCGTTAGTTAAGAATCAAGTTTAGTAAAATCAACACTCGATTTCACTTTAAGGACCTTGGTTAAGAGTTGATTAGAAATTAATCAAGTTAAAAAATATCAGTTAGGCACTATATTTAAACTGATGCTTTTATTTATCGAAGCAAAAGAAGGGCTTATATTGTTGATCAAGAGGCTGTGTTCATGAACTACATGAAGGTTCATGGATGTCATAGAAGCTCGTGAAAATACTTTTCTATGAAATTAGTTTGTGACTAACGAAGACTTGAAAAGTAAGTCATATGAGAAAGGATATAAGCAATAAGTTTTACCCTTGAGCATCTTTAAGCAAGTTGATAACTAATCGTTCTCTTTCACTGAAATTTATTTTTAACTTGTAGATACATTAGGTATTTTTCTGGAAGCAGGCAAGATGAAAAATGAGCAATCGCCTTCGCCGGAAATCGAACTACGAAACTCTGGAATATCGGCCCAGTGTGTAAACCACTACACCACGAAGGCACGCTAGGAAGGCGGGAGAAATACCTTATATTCTCCCCCTTTTAAAGGGCGACGGGGATTTTTAGGGGACCCAGTCGCCAAATCCTGGGTGAGAGAATCATCATCCACCACCATTTTAGTTCGGGCGCCACTGTAGAGACATTAGTTATATTTTTGGAAGCAGGCAAGATGAAACATGAGCAATCGCCTTCGCCCGGAATCGAAGCACGGACCTCTGGAATACCGGCCCAGTGTGCAAACCACTACACCACGAAGGCACGCTAGGAAGGCGGGAGAAATACATTATAAACTTATCTTTGAAATATGGTCACAGTGATGGCGTACGAAATTCAGCTCATGATGACCTAAAACAGGTACAAGAGAAAATTTAATTTAGGCGATGTGTAGCTACTGTAAAGAGAATTTTTACGTATTTCTACATTTACATGTCTATCATATTTAATACATGCATCTCACAGTTTTGACTACGAAAATTGCTTTTGCGACTAAAACCGTTTTCGTTCTGATCTATTAGCCGTGCTATCAAAGATTTTCAGAATTGATTACTTTTTCCTCACATCATGTAAGAGGAATATTTTTCTTCCCGAAACTGTTGTCGCATCTGGCTTTCTTTTTATGACTTTCAAAGCTTTTCTTATCGATAATTTTAAGTAGATGTCAATATATTTATTTCAGCGATACATGCTCAGAATAAAACTCCTGAATTTGTTTCCACGCATTTTAAGTTTGAGTATAAAATGCGTGAAAACAAGTCAACAAATTTTTATCTCAGTAAGTTTTAATTAAGTCGAAGAATAATGGAGTAGTGGAGCATAGTCGAGCAGTTTTAACTGTAAATTTGTTGAGACTAAATGGCGACTTAATTGACATTTGAATTAACAGGACAGAAAGTCGTTGTGAAATGTACATTACCTCTTGTAGAAATCATTCAGCCAACAGAATTGACGCAATTTCCTGATTTTAAATTTTGTGCGTAGGTTAGCTTTAGTAGCATCATTTTAAGATTATTCAACTTCTAAACAAGGTAATATGTCTTTGTAAATGTTTACGTATATTTTTTACGTTGTAGAGATCTTCCTTTTATCTATTTACTAAGTGTTTATAGAGAAACCTAATGTACTACTATGCGATTAATCCCTTAATTCAAAAACAGAAACGTAAACTCCAGAAAGGTTTATTACTCTTTATTGCTCAAAATAAAGATTAACAGATGGCCCTTTCTCAGGGCGTGCAACAAAGCCTCCATACAACAAAGCCTCCTCCTGTTTTCTAATTAAAGAAGTAACATAATTTCTAAACTAGTTGCCCCGTAATATTAAATTAGCTAACGAAACTATCAAGGCCACATAATACGGCGGAGCGTAGTAACGGCTTAGAGAGACGTAGCCAAAAGGCAAACGCACGCTAGGAAGTCTAATTCTCTCTCTTCAAGTCAGTGGAGCTTCGACTTAAATACTCTCTACTACTCATTTGTATTTACACGATTCTAAAAACTCATTTTGGTAAGGAACTGTAAGCTGAAGCTAGAAGAAGTAGGAAAGTAGTATAAACTTAAAATTAACTGTTATAAAATTAGGTTATACCTTACAACGTGTTCTTTTGCCATTAAAAAGTTTTTTTTTTTTTTTTTTATTTTTTTTTAACATTTTTCTTTCTGATTTTGATGTTAATAATTATTATTTAATTCCAAACACTGGCGTAAATGCATAGTTTGCATATTTTATTTAGATCTACCCAGGCTATAAAATTCTGTCAACTTTATGAGGATAATAACCAAGCCATCGCAAGCGTTTGCTACATCAGCAGCAATGAAAATGTCTGAAATTTTTTTAGCATTTCTTATTAGGAATATTATATCAAGTATCGTAAGTTTGCTAACTAATTTTTCCATGTAACTGTCTTACAGTTATCTGCTCATGTAATTAGTTACAATCGATTTCAGTATATCTAGTTTAGCTGCAATGCTCTAGTGCAGCGGTTCTCAATCTTTTAACTAACGCGTATCATCTAAACAAAAATTGAAAACCTTTAATACCATCACTACAAAGTGCTACTACCACCACCGCTCTTGAACAAAACTCAGATCCCATAAATTTACGAGTGTTAGAGAAAAAACTCAATCAGGATGTTGAGGTTTTAATTTTTGAATTTAATAGTTAAAAATACGTTCCTTCTTTTGCGTACCACCTATTTTTCTCTTGTGTACCACCGGTTGAAAACCAGTGCTCTAGTGGAACGGTTACTAGAATTACTTCGTATGACCATGTAAGAATGGAAAGAAACTTCGCCTTAAAATTTACTGATAACTCAAACAGTATCCCACCTGAAAGATATAGACCTCGACAGGAAGTTGAATCCAGACATATTCTCTGTAGACTGGTGTTTTTATTAACTGAGCTATTATGAGAAGGACTAGCATGGTTAAACACTGGCCAGCTTATCCACCTGCAGTGTCATCTGATGAGTCTGTGTCCCATTTGTATAATTCACTTTATGTACAAGAGGGTGGCTTAACGCCATGTCAGTAGGACACGAATGTTAGAATTTAAGACAGTTTTAAAGTCGCGACTAGATTTTGTAAAAATCACGCGTCCATATTTACATCATTTTAAAAATAATGAAACAAGTTTGAATAGAAAAAATTAATGAAAATTTACCTCTTTAGGTAATTAATACGGATAAATATAAATATAATTAAATAATTCGTTTAAGGAGTGAATGTTTGTACGGTATAGAAACTTCAAACTATGTATAATACCACACAACTGAACACTCTTTTTTTAAGCCAGAAACCCCATCAGGTATATTTTCCCCTCATCCCTTTATATTCATAACTTTTGACTGTTTTCAAAAGATGTAACTGAAAATGCGTGAGGACGTAATAATATTTAAAGGATATAATAATATTGGAAAAATAAAGCATTAATTTAAAAAATAAATACAGTGACTTTCTTTGTCTTTAAGCTGATAGTATAGAATCCCCTCTTCTGAACGAATAAAATATTATGCCCTCTTCTACGGATGGAATAAAATAAATTATATGCACCTTGTAAAGAAAATGCTCTTTTAGATATAAAAATGTAAACTGTAAACTTTTCCTGGCTTTTGCATTAAATGTAAATCCGATTTTCATACCAATTAATACGAGGACCGGGATATTGAAATTAAACTTTGCCTTATATAATTGAATTAATTCTTTGCAATCAAATACGACTAGCACTTACATTTTGGTTTTTCTAAAGAAAGTACAATCCTATCCGAAAACTTAAGATTCTTTAAAATATATTTCTGAAATTCTACTACTCTGAATCTTTTGAATTATAACCTAAGAAACCATTAAAAGTTTTAGATGAAATGTTAGGAATGATTAATTTGATTGACGTTAAGTAGAAGCGTTCATTATGGAAAGAACGCGACTAGTGCTACTTCAGTGGTATCTGGATCATCAAATATCATCTCGTGACTGCCCTGAGTGCCACACCGTTTCATTACGGCATCCAGCAATATCTGCCTGCATTTTCAAGCGATCGGTGTTTTGTACTTTCTCGAAACTAACTCTTTAATCATCTGAATAATTCTGAACTTAGTTAATATACTATTAACAAGTCCTGAATTGTTTCTAGGAATTCATGCCATCATGCATTCCCCGTCAGTTCACGTCTGTCACGCTATGAATCCAGTTGTCTACCAATTGAAATATTCAGCCATGATTATTAAACAATGAACTTTTAACTGTTAATTGAAGTTTTACTCATTAATTAAAATGTATTTGTCAAATTATATTGGGAAAATAAAACTAAATATCCAAGAGTTTAAATTTGTTCCTCATTTTTCTAAATTTTGTTTGTATCTGTTTCATGAATGTAGACTTACTTTTAAAAACTGTATTCTTAAATATGTTTTCCATTAAACGTAGATTTAAAATTTTGTTTGTAATAAATTTTAACATTAAAATTGAATCGTTTATTCTTATTATTGTTATTTGAAGGATTTGAAAAAAATTAGGATCTAATGTACGGTTGGTTTTACTCAGTTCAAGTTAAAAACTATATACAATTATAACACTGTTCAAGCAAAATTTTAAGTACATTATCAACATACAATATCGCCAACGTATGGGACGAGACCAGAGGAAACGCTAGTGGAGGCCCGTAGCGGTTCTGACGTGCAGATCACCAGTGTATGAAAGCAGCATGAAAATGATGCATGAGTTAAAAGAAATGCTATGTGTGTGATACGTTTGGAATGAGATCTATGTCAACAGTATCGAGTTCCTCATGAAACCTTCGATTAGAACAATTAAAAGAAGTTCCAATAGATGAATGACAGAAAAGATTGGCATGCAAAGAAACATTCACACTGAAATTTTTATCAAAATTTTTAACATGAAATGTATTTTAGGTAGATGACCGAATAAAATTTTTTCTAATCATCGACATTTTGCAAAGTACCCTGGTTTTCAAAAGTTAAACAAAAAACACAAAGCTGATAATAACTCAAAAAGAAAGCAAGCAACTTGAACAAATCTGATAGTTCAAAATGCCATCTCTGTACCTCTGAGCATTGGGAGTTCCATGCAGCAACACATACAGGTCTATATCCCACCAAAAGTTACTTCTTCAACAAACACGAACACTTCGTCCTAGATAAGTATACCATTCTCGTATGATAGATGGGAAATATTTCAAGTGTTTTTCTCTCCATACATAAACACCTCGAGAATCATTCTGTAAAGCAAAGTGAGATTCATCATTGAACAGGGTAGACATCCATTAATTTTCAATCCAGTTTACATGGCTACGTGTCCAATTCAAACGCTCCTCCCTGTGGTGGGATGTAAGTGGCATGCACAGTGCCCATCGCCTAGCACAGGCCTCTTTCATACAGTCCTCTGCATAATGTCGTGACTGCAACTGTCCTTTCTGTAGCAGAAATAAGTCCGGATCTGAGATGCGATGGAGCTACAGTCCTATTGCGACATGCACGAAGTCGCAAATACCTGTCATCTGTAGAAGTGGTAATTCTTTACCTAGCTTAGGTAGATTTTTGAGAGGCTGAACCAGTAATTTTCTATAAGTTTCTGATAAGACGTCATATAAAGTAATAATGTAAATGCAACTAGTAAGTTACTGATAATATCTGTATGAATAGTCAGCTACAAAAATGTTGTGTTTCTTGAATTGTGAACCACATGTTTATGAATATTTCAAATATCTATGAATAATTTCCTAGTACTGAATTCATAAGACAACATTGCTCTTCTGCCTTAAGTTCTGTCTAATCAATTTACATTTTTATTTTGAGCTAGAAGTAATTACTCAGATGAGCAAAGGCAACATTAACAAAGATAATTTGATTTCTTACCTCTCAGAAGTTTCTCAGATTTATTTCGCTGTTACTCTTGTTTATAGCAAAGTATACATTGTATTTTTATGTATTCTAAGAGAAAGTAACCATGTTAATATTGTCGCATATTATCATAAATAATTGTTTGTATCTGGTTTACGTTTGTTTTCCTTTTTCAATATTTTCAATTGAGGTATGTATTTATTTTGTGTCTTGTGTTTAAGGTACACTATTCTTCCCGCTTTAATATAAAAAGTACTGTAGTATATTAAAATTATAAAATTAACTCAATATTATGTCGTAGTTAGATTCGTCACTTAAAATCAATCTAAAATTAACGAAAATGATGTGGTATCAGAAACAATCCACTTCGCCATATAGGACCTTCTGTCAAAAGAATAACACTTCTATTATGATAAAACATCTGTAAACGGGAATAGTAATTTTATTTTCCGTAACCTTTTGCTTCGAGATTCAAGAATTCGTGAATTTAGTAGTTAATTTTTTAATTAAGATTCACTTTTTTTGAAAATCTTAAATTTTAAAAGGTGGTTTTTTTTTTTTTTTTTTTTTTTTTTTTTTTTTTTTTTATAACTGAAAAAGTGAGAGTGAAAAGGATATGCGAAATGAAAGCTAAAATAATTAGTTAATTCCTATTTAATCTTTTACTCATATTAGAAAGATATTGCATTTGTTTTAGAATTACAGAAAAGTCTGCTGCTTACCTGCGTAAAAAATTCTGTGCTCCCCCACAGTCTTAAAAAAGAAGAAATTATTTTCGTTTTACGTTGGCGCCCATTTTATGCAAAATAAAGTATTTTTTAGCCTTTCCTGTCTCTATAGCCGCATTCCTTTGTAAAGACATTGGGATTTTTTTTTTTTTTTTTGGAGCAAGAGGAATGAAAAATATCCAACGCCATCGCCTGGAATTGAACCATGGACCTCTCAATTACTGGCTGAGTGTGCAGCCCACAACACCACGAAGGCTTGCTAAGAAGGCAGGAGAAATACCTTATACATTATACAGGTTTATTCTTCGTTTTCATATGCTTACGTTAGTGTAGTGGTCACGATAACAACCTGTTGGAATATAAACACTGTAACAGCGATAGCTGCATAATTTGAAGACGGTTTCGTGAGGGAAAATTCAGTTACCTTACCTTGATATTTAAAACAATCCTTGCTTAAGTAATTACTGATTGCATTCCATGAATATATATTTATTGATTAAGATCCCTCATTTGACTGTTAGTGGCGGTCAACCCACAGATCACTGGTACAAAGAGACGTAGTAAATTTAGAAAGTACGTACATTTAGCAGTAAATTCAGAAAGAACGCAATAAGATTTAAATTTAGTAAGTAAGTACATTTAGCAGTAAATTCAGTAAGAGAGCAGTAAGATTTAAATTTAGTAAGTAAGTACATTCAGCAGTAAATTCAGTAAGAATACAGTAAGATTCTTAGCTTAAAAGTAAACGGAATCACAAATGCTCATCAAGGCTGCTGATCACTGATAAGCTACAAAACGATGGTACCTAGCGGTCCACCCATGGAATAGCTGTGTGAGCAGCCCAAATTTACGCACACGCATATATATATATATATATATATATATATATACGTATATAAATAGGCTAAAAATTAGAATTTAAAAAAAAATTAAACCGTCCTCCACCACAGCTGCAGGATTGAAGTAGAATAAAGTTAAAACATCTAAATTTATTATTAAACTGAAACAAAAGCAAGGCAATTCCTCTATAATATAATAACTGCAAACAGGTATAATTAAAATTAAACCGAAGTACCTAGTGGTGTCTGTTTAAGTTGTTGGTCACGGTGACCTGCAGATTTTGTGATCAATTAACAGTTCTATAGTTTACAGGTATGAGGAATTGTAGTAAATTTAGGCAGTTTGTTTAAATAAAATTAAACGGAAGGATACTGGTGCCTATTAAACCGGGTGACCTGCATATTACTTAGAGGTGCGCAGTATAGTGAATTAAAGTAAATTGAAGGGCTCCGATTACCTATTTGGGATGATCGATTACCTATGGGCCGACAGTCACCAGAGTGGAGCGGCGCAATGTATTTTTTTTCCCAGCAACAGTTGCCAAAGAAAGTTAATATTTAATTTGCGGCAGGGTAACGTAATAATCCGAATGTTTTAGAATGACTTCGTGAAGCATGGTTTTAACTTCAAACATTAATCACAGCGTTAAGATCACTATTCTAGAGTCATTAGGTTTATTTATTATTTTTATTTATTTATTTTTAAATCAGGAGATCATAGAAAATACACTATGCCTTGGCCGGGATTCGAACACCGGACCTCCCAATCGCTTGTCGACCGTACTATCCAATTACACCACAGAGGCATCCTGTTAGGAGAGAGAAAATACGCTATAATACGTTTATCTGTTTTAAAGCATATTTCTACTTTGAGAAACGAATTTTTCTTTTCTTATTATTTTTTTATATCTATATATTTTATCTATATATTTTATCTATATATTTTTATTTTAATTTAATCAATTTATTTTGGCTATGCAATGTAATCGTCATAGAGCAATCTAATTGTGTACAGATGATGGTATTAATCACAAAATTGTACATTGTAAATTTTAAATCATTAAATGAGAATATACCTTTCATTCACATTCATTTCCGGAAAAGGAAATTAGAAGCGAAATTTAAATATTCTAACTTTGTCCAGCATCTGTTAGCCAAGCACAACGGCTAACTGAAACTTGTGAAAAATATCGAAGTAATACTGAATTGGATATTGCGGAGTTTTTGTTATATTAGTCTGCCAGATCACGAAGTGGCCCCACTTCGCGCTTTTGTCGTAACATATATATGAATATTTTATATAAACTTGTATTTAATTAAATATTTTCAGTTAAGTTTATATTATTCCTTTAAATATTTATATTTTTATTATTTTAAATATTTATATTATTCTTTTAAAGATAACATTGAAATATTTGAAATCGTTTGATAAATTTACTGAGGATAAGATTCATTGCTACGGGCAATTACTTGAATACTACATATTTCTCTCTTTCTTTCAGTCTCTCCCTTGTTGTCTCGTTAATATGCGCATGTCTCCTTTGCTTTTACACATTTCGGAGCAAGGAGAAAAATTAATGATACACTGACTGGTACAGAAAAATATTTCTACGATGTTGGAAGATTTTTGTGAATAGATTACGGATCTTGTTTCCATATGCTGGTAAGAAATTTGGATTTCAACTCATTAGTTTTACCATCTGACTTACTGATAATTTATTAGCTTTTTCCTAAAGCAGAGTCGTTTTTGATCTACTTTTAAGTAATTTTCTATTTAGGTTTTAAATCACTTAGTTGACGGTAATTATATCTGTTTGCAAAACAATTTCAATATTTTGATTTGTCTCAAAATTTTAATCACATTTAGCTAATATGTTTTTTTTGTGTATGCAAACAAAATGAACTCAGCTCTTCCTTTAAAAATGACGCAATTTGGAATTAATAAAATATTAAGAAGTAACTAATAATGAGCGCAGCTTTATTCAGAAAAAAGTAATTCTTTATATGCAGCAAAAATTTAATTATTAAATGCATTTACAGTTTTATACAAAACATTATATTAAATACATATAAGAAAAGTTCCATTTCTTTCCTAAGATTCTTTGTCAGTTTTCAACTTCTATAATTTATTTTACGATGTTCTTAATACGGTTAAATATCTTATTTCAACAAGAAAAGCAAAGTAATTAATTTTTCACTAGAAACATTAGTTTGAATATCATTTCTTAACGAAAGCCGACACGAGATCTGAAGTCCGGCTTTCGAATGAATGCAGTGTAAGAATTATTAAAGGGACCAAACAAAAAGGCATGGAAAAGAAAAATAAAGCTCTTTCCTGTTTCAGTTTCTCCTTTCTATTAATCTAAACTTCTCAATGAAATATATGCGAAAACAAAATATCCTCAAAAGAGGTATAAATTACGTTTCCTAACGTACTGATGTTTGTGAGACCAGAACAAAAGTCCCGTACTGTGTTATTTAGCTTTTTCTTTTATTTTATGGTTACGGATCTTCGATTAAAATTCCCCATCAGCGCATTTCGGCTAGGTTAATAAATTATAATTAAGTCCAGAGCGGGATAACAGATGAATGGAAAGGCGCACTGACTCCGTTGACTCACGCTCTTTCAAAGAAAAATGAACACGGGGGTCTCTTTATCTCAAAAAGTGTTAATATTATTGATCGCGTAATTTTGGTTCAAGCTGGAAAAAATTAAATATTCTTTCTCTCTTCTCTTGTCGACGTTTTTATTGTAATTTTTTACTCCTCTCGGGTAAAGCGGCAGAATAAGTAGACGATTAGAATAGAGAGAATGAAGAAACAAAATGAGTGTTTCTTTTATGCTTTGAATGACGAAAAAAAGTGTAGTATTAAAACAACAAAAACGCTTGAGAGAAATTCGTTTTTATTAGTTTGAGGTCTCGTGTATAAGTGAATTAAGCTCGGCTTGTTTTTACTACCCCATATTACAATGCGCTATTGAAGAAGTTTATTTTTACTTTTCTTTATTTGGGAATCGTATCTAAGATCTAAGCACAAAAGAGGATTTGGTATTTAGGAAAAAATCGTTTCATGGGCTTTCGAGAGCATTTTTTGTACGTTCAGTGATGCGCAAAATTGAAATTTTGTGCTCATCAAGGACAAACGAGAGATCAATAGGATAGATAAAGTACTACAACGTACTTCAATTAAAATAATTATTAAGAAAAACTTCGTTCGATATTACTTCTGTTCTACCTAATATGCCATGAAGAACATCTGTGCACGTGATAGGCACATTTTGGAGTTTAGTATAAAACTTTGGAGTTTATTCTCAAGAAATGCAATTTGAAATTTGCCAGTTTCCCTTTTAAATTTGCTGGCTATAATTTTGAAAGGAAAAAGAAACATAACTGGCCAGGCACTTTACTTAATTTGGAATAATGTAAAATATTTGTATGATTTAAAGTGCTTTTTAATTTAATTTTTCGGTTTCAAAAGATAATTTTAAAAAATACTGTATGAATAATTTTGAACGCGTATAAATTTACTTGCGGCCTGTTCTGAAGATACTCAAAGGTGTTTAAAGCATACAATTCAAGATTGCTCACTGTTACGTAAGGTTAATTATTTCTCTCATTGAAGCATTGTTTTGGATGTCAATATTCATAGAAGACGTTTACAGTGCTATCATATACGATGTTCATATTTGATGCTCAAAAATAAGTTTTACTTTTGTGTTCATTAAAATGTATATTCAGGACAATATGAACATCATTATTTTAAAGGAGGAAGCAGTACTGCATATAGCAGAAAACATTTCTATAGATCGTTGGAATGCTTACAGATATTTCGTTGACAGCGTTACTGTTATGCACGAATATAGCATGTTATATTTAAAGTACGTAAAATAATACATGCGTTACATAAATAATATAAATTTTATTAGTCGTAGTTTAAGCAGGGAACGTTATGATAAAAGCTGGATTCAAAAGTAGAAATTTTTAAAATTTTTCAAATTCATCTTTCATTGTAAAAATTAGCCCACCAGCGGCCGAGCGGTAAACTGGTAGTTCGGTCCGAGGTTCGAATCCCGCGAACGGGCTGGCTGCATGGGAGTTTTCGTGGTTTTCCCCATGTGTAACGTGTATACGAGCCAGTTTCCCTTAGAAAGTCCTCCACGAAAGGCATCCCTCCCTTTAGGCAGATAGCCCTCGTGTGCTTTGCCATAACTGAATAATCCAATCCAATCCAATCCATTGTAGAAATTAAAATTATTACTAGCAGTATGAATTTAGATGTTTACGAATAAATTTATCTGTATTTATTTTTGAATGCATAAAGCCGTAAAACACCCATGCAAATTTAACCTTTAATATTCAGCATTTATTTGAAGTTCAAGTTAGAAGAAAAGCCTCAAAGCAATTTAAGATGTAAAAGAGTGTTATTTATTTCCCTTTATCACAACTAAATTCTTCTTCCCGATGTTTCATAGGGGTGCCAGTAAAATAAAGTCAACAGAATTTGAATGTATAATCATTTCTAAGGTCTGAAAACAGCTGGAACTACATCCAATTTTTAGTTTAAAAGGATACTTTTAATCACACTGCAAAAATTTTAGCTGTCGAATGAAAACAAAGTTTGCTTCTTCAAAAGGAAGTCCCTCAAAAGTGCATTGTCATTGTTGCTTGTAAATGGAATACTCGATCAAACAAAACATTTTATGAAAATGTTTCATTTGTCGAATATTAAACATTTTTATTGCAGTGATATTTCCGTGATTACTAACACTCATCATGGTAGTTCAGTCCAAATATTCGACTGATATTTATCCACAGATTTTAGAAAGCGGACAAATTAGGTAACATATGCAATTAGAAAAGAAGGGTTACTATTCTATACTTACTGTTATTTTTGAAATTATTACTTGTTTATTATTTAATATTGTTTTAATCTTAGATATATTTATACACTGCATAATTATATTTGTTGAATTACATTTAGTTAGCCTTGTCTAACTGTCGTTAAATAATTCAAAAATTTGACTCTCAGTATTATTCGGATATTTTTTGTACATGAACGAAATTTATCTCAGTATTATTCGGATATTTTATGTACGAAATGAAATAATGAAAGCACCACATAACGTCAGGTTCTGCATCATGTACAAATACAGATAACGTCAGGTTCTGCATCATGTACAAATACAGATATCTGTATTTGTACATGATGCAGAACCTGACGTTATGTGGTGCTTTCATTATTTCATTTCGTTTCATGGATCTGCTTATTACTTATTTACTTTTTTCTTTCTCTTGGCCATTTTTAGATTATTTTAAATTTTTAATTTTGCTCTTAGAAGAAGGAATCATTAAGTTGAATATGTTATTCCCTTATTCCTATCTTCCTGGTTTTATTATTTCTTACAAACACTTCTACGCGCGAGAATATATACATACATTGCATCTGCATTATAAATATGCAAAATAAAAATGAAAAAATGTGAAACTAAAGCCTAAAAATTATAAAAAACAGAAAAATATAAAGGAAGAGGTATTCAATCAAATCTGGTATAACGTTATAAAAAGGAGGACTCAATGACAACGTTTCTGTATCCAAAATTAGCTGATAAACTATTTTAAAATATTCAATTATAAGTATAGTTCATATGGAAATTTTGAAGTCCTCTCCGACGTATGGTAAAATTTCCAACGTTAAAACAAGCAAAAAAAAATAATTAGGCATTTTTTACCGAATTTAAAATTCAAATAAAGTAGAAATATAAAAAATTCAGAATAAAAATACAAAAAAAAAATGAACTGAAAACATAAATTTAAAACTTACTCAGAGGACGAAGAAGCAATCCGCTAGTGAAAATTATTAAACACATCCAATTTTTTTTTTTTTTTTTTTTTTTTTTAAAGGGAAGAAAGTCCCAAATTTGAATAAAATAAATAATTATATATATATTTTGACATAATCTAATTCATATTGGTAATATATTTATTATATAATAATAATAAAAAAATTAAATTAAAATGTAGAAATACAAAACCTACTATAAATAAAACGAGAACACTGTAATCAAGCTATAAATTTCGAAACAAAGAACAAAAACTTTAAATTTAAAACTGACGCTAAAGTTTGCTAGTTTGGCTTCATTTGCGAAGGTGAGCTGGAAACCCTGAAAAATGAATTTAATGCATGTAAGAAATTTTTTAATTTTTAATAAAAGGAATGTTTAAAGGAAAGTAAGAAAAGGAGGAAAGGAAACAAAGGTTAGAAAAGTGAAAATTCTTCACGTCATGAACTTATCATGACGATTAGAATATAGTAGATCCTCTGTTAAGAACAGCAAGAAAGTCAAGAAATATATGCATAAAAAATAAAAAAAATACATAAAAAGGAAACCTTCTAAAACATCCTTTTTTGTCCTTCTCTGTTTGGGCTTTTAGATAAAAAATCACGCTTTTAAGAAATTTTATAGGGTGTAGATTACTCCAGTTTTTTTATGAGACTGTTTTCGAAGTTAGTTGGAATTTCATTTTCTTTTAAAATTTTAGCAAGAATTACAATTTCATCTTGGTGTTCTATTTCAATGCAAACTATTTTAATTCTGTTGGCCTGATTAATAACTGTATTTGCTGTAACATTTTGGGTACCAATTTATAAGTTTGTAGAAAAATTAAATTTTCTTTTATCAAAAAGTATTATTTCTTTAAGATTATGAATGTTAAGATGGAGATAGCCTATTACTAACTGATTTTTATTGGTTTTATTAAGTTTTAATTTCACATCATGGATTTATTTTTTTGTATTTTTATTTTTGCATTTCTACTTGATTTCAGTTTTAAATTTAGTAAAAAATATCTAGTTTAATTTGTTTTGTTTGATTCCACGTTGGAATTTTTACTTTGCGTCGGGGAGGAATACAAAATTGTTATATGAATTGTTATAATTTAGAATACACAGTCTGTTCACACATTTTTAGACGATTTTTCTTTGCTATAAAAACTTATTTGCTTGGAAATTTGTTTTTTAACTGCAGCTATATTTTGAAAGTATTAATTATAATTTACTAGATGACGGTTTTGTTTTCATGCAAAATGACGGTTTTAAAGAAGAAATCGATGGAAGGTGATGTGTGTGCTTTTTCCAAACAAAATTATTCCTATCTTGCTATTATAAAAAATTGTGAAAGCTATGGTTTCTCGATATCTAAAGCTACGATAGGTAATATTGCCCAACATCAAAGTTTGGCTTCAAGTGGAAAATTTGTTCCATATACATATCCAAGCAAAAAATGGAATGTTTCGAATTTTGCAAAGGTAAGATCTTTAATGTTAAACCAAACTCCGCCAAGTAAAAGGACAGTAGCAAAATCATTAAATGCTCATTTTCAACTATAAACAAAGTGATTATTGCTGAATGGAATCTTGAAAAGGCCAAAAAACATAATGTGTGTCGTCTCTCTACGCCATATCGCCGAGCGCAGAACGCGCTATAGAATTCTTTATGAGAAACATTTATCCGGATAAAAATGGAAAACTGTTGTCATAACAGATTGGGTGTATTTAAATGACTGCAAAAAAAGAGATCTTTTATTACCATCAAATAGGAGAGAAAAAATTTAAAACATGGTTAAAAAATCCAAGGGAAATGTTTCAAAGGGTTTTCTGATTATTGCTGGTTTTTCATATAAAGGTAGATTAAAACTGAAGAGAATGAAGAAAAATGTTAACATCAATTCCACATATTATCAGGAACATATCTGGTGTTCAGTTTTTAAATATGAAATAAATTCTCTTTAGCACCTTGCCATCAATCATGTAGAACTGCATCAAGACAAAGCAAGCAGCCACATGTTAAAATCCACTGTTAATTTCCTGGGGAAAATGGAACAAGAAAAATTATCAAGTCCCTACTATTCGTTTGTATCCCTATATATCCTAATGTATATCATATCCCTAAATATCCTGATGTTTGGATGATGGAGTTTTGCTTTTTCGGACTTTTTAAAAAAAAGCGGATTGTCCAAACGTCGTCCAACAACCCTCCTTTAACTTTGGAAATCTTTTCAAGAGGAATGGGATGAAGTACCTCTACCTACACTACAGAAAGCTCTATTGTTTTTGAAATGACGATGTCGATAGATAGTGAAGAATAAGGATTATCAAACAAATAATCTAAAACGCAAAACTTTAATTAAAATCTTTCTGTAACTACAAGGAACTTCGTCTAAAAAATGGGCAAACAGAATCTGTAGTTCATCAGTAAATTTTAGGTACAGAAACGCAGCGGTTTTCAAGTGGCAGGGGCACTTATAAAGAAAAATATTTTAGCAAACACATCTTCAAAATGTATGCATTTCAATTTGCCATTTCAACTTCATGAAAACTTTTCTATACTTTGTGCTTTTTCTACAATAAATTTCTCACCCCTGCTGTCCAGCATTGTAACGTTTGCAAGTGTGTTTGAAAATGTACAGAGGTTTCCACAAACTACCTCCTAACGGAAATCCTGCATGTTAATAACTTAATGATATTAAACCTCAACGAAAAACTTAGTCTATACCTAATGTGCTAAGTGTACCTGTTCTCGAAACGAGGAGGTTTCTATCATGAATCTTCGTACATCCGCAATAGGATAAAGTAGAAAGTGGGAATTTAATTGTTCCAGAAATGCCACTACCGAACTTTTGACATCAAAAGTAACTGCTCGTTTTATTCACACTTCGGGGCATCATCTTATCTACGATGAACATAAAGTCTTCCATGGGGCTTCCTAGTGCCTGTGGCGCCTACGATGTTGACGGAGGCGGTCTAAATTTTGCTTCGACTTACATGATCTATAATTTATTCAGGCGATGGGAACTTATGGGGTTTTACTTGATCTGGAATTAATAACCCCCATCAGAGCTGAAGCAAATTATCGCTAGACCTGAAGTAACTTCAATTTATGATAAGGTTTTAATAACCTATCTTATCAAACAGAAATTTGAACAGTAATGCACTTTTTTGTGCTGCAGCCACAACTCATGGTGAGCCATTTAAACCGAAACAATCAAATTTAAGTTAAGACGTGAAATAGTAGACATTAAAAATAACTGGTTAAATTACATAATGACTTTGCAACCCATCAAAGACAATGGATCAGTTTGATAATTTCAGCTGTGTTAATCTAATATGAGATCACAATTTGAAGAATATAAGCCTTTCAGAATCAATCTAGAAATTTTTAGCGTGAAAGTTTTAAACTTGCGTTCTTTATTATGAATTCTCTTAAAAGTGATGCCTCTACTTCTGCTAGTACATTTTACACCTGACACATTTCCTTTCATTAATACTTCTAGATCAAAGAACAATGTAACTAAGAACTTTGTGAGGTTTATTTTAATTTGTTTAACAAGTTATTTTATGCTTTGAATTTTTACTGTCTCTTCTCCCTTTCCGTCTTCCTGCCAGAATGCAAATCATCTCTCGTGTATTTAAGTAAGTGTTTGAGATGGTTTAGTTAGACAGAGCGTGTTTTGCCTAGTGAAGGCCACATTGCTAAGCGTGCTATTCCAAGATACGAATTCGTGTCGTCGGCCGTGCATTATAATTGCCGACAGCATTTCGCCTTGAAGGTTTAACAGCCAAATTAACAGCCACTTTAACAGCGATTTAAATTACTCGCGTAGCGCTTTGTTATTATCTATCTAGATTTAGTTTTACATTGAATTTCTATTTTGAGTTTTCGCCATAAATGCTGGCTGATTTGTAAGCACCAGGTGTGCCTATTGTTCATCTTATTTATAGTTTTAAAATAAATTATCTTTTATACCATTCTCAAGTCTCTGTGTTATTTCTAAAGACATAGCGATAACTCGCTTACAATCTTATTAAGGGTTAGCCACAAATTAACATTTGTGGCTTAGTAAAAGGCTCATCCTGAGATAAAATTTAGTAAAAGGCTCATCCTGAGATAAAATGATCTCATTAATTATTAGTTTAGGCTGTCGAAGAACTAATGAACACAGAAATAGGCTTTAAATTTAAAATTCGGTTTGTATTTTAGAAACTGTGAATGTAGGGTTTAAAGTAGAATATAGTTTTACGCAGAACTGTTAATATAAATTGCCCAGAAACCTAATTCATAGGACTACAAATAACCCAAGGTCTTAACTTGCATTCGCAATTAAAACTGAGACTTAGGTTGCATAGCAGCTGATTTATTCCACCTGATTCAAGCATAGACTCTATAAGGTTTATCCTAAGTTTTTAAAAGTTATTTAAAAGCTACTTTCCTGTCCATCCTAATTCCTACCAGAATGTGGTTTTAGAATTACGTTTAATGCAAGTGAGTAAGAGTAGTATTTAAGTAGAAGTGACGAGTAGTTTCACTGACTTTGAGAGAGAGAGAGGTCCCGAGTTTCTGACTAGTGCGCGTTTGCCTTTTGGCTGCCTAAGCTGTTACTGCGCTCAGCCGTATTACAGACCGTTGATAGCTTCACTAGCTTATTCGATATTTAGGGGCCAACTACTTAGAATTTTGATAACTTCCTACATCTCTTTAGTTAAGCATTAGTTAAGTCTTATTTTTTATTATTTTAAGCCCAAGTGGAGGCTTTGCTGTACGCCCTGAGAAAGGGGCCATCTATTAACTCTTATTCTGAGCAATAAAGAGTAATTAACCTTCTGGAGTTTGCGTCTCTGTTCCTGAGCTAAAGTAATTATTCGCTTAGCGGTTCACTAGGTTCCTTCACATTTAGTTGTTAGATAAAAGGGTGGAACCCCACAACTCCATATGGCAAGGCTTCGGTTCTACTCAAATCTACATAAAAAAGAACCTTTTCAGCATGTGAAAAACCTGTTCTTGATTTCTGTCTCAAATTGTGTTAAGGTTTCTTTCATTAGAGTGAAACATAAAGCTGAAATTTGTCTATGTTAAAGCATTTCAAGATCTGGTACTGTACGCAGAAAAAAATACGTAAGTATGTGAATATCCAAACACCGATCTATCGCTTTTTATTAGATGTGGATCTTTTCGATATATTGAGTAGTTTTAGTGTAACTTGTCTTAAGAACTGAGAAATTCTTTTAAAATTATGTTACATTTTAGGAATATTAATATTTTTAGCTGGAGTCCAATGATGCAACTATTTACATAAATTACCTGGAACTCAACTCCATAATAGATTTCTATGCATAACGTAGTGCATAAATTATGTTAATTAGAGGACTACAAAATGTTGGGAAATGAATTCATAGCCAAATTCTGGTGCATAGTGTTGCCAAAGCTAATTTGTTTTCTGAGAATGATCACTGTTGTTTGCTTTCTGAGAATGATCTATATTTTACTGTAGTTCAAGACATTTAAAACGTTTTATATTGTATTAAATACTGAACTGTATATCCCTTTCCAGAGTTACTTTTTCAGAGGCTGTTTTTGAGGTTCTGCCGTCATGAGTACAGCTTTAGAAAAACATAAAAGAATAAAGATGTCATATCTTTCTATAGCTGAAAGATTTCATTCTGCATACTTGTCTTACACCCACTACAGTCATGTACACTCGATACCATGCTTTCAAGCCTGTAATAAACATTAAATATTTATAATTTTGTTTTTCTAATTGCTTTTCTTTGCATACATAACATTTTTTTTAAATATTGTTCTACTAAGCAATTCCGTGTTCGCTCTCTAACAGCAAAAACATTTAAAATACTTTATCCATTGTTTTATCTTTTTCTTTTACTTTTATCACTCTGTTTATATTGCAGGATTATGTATAAACAGTAGTTGACAAACCAAGGGTTTAGTATACGAATAACACTTACGTAGTATTTTATGTGGATACCTGATGCATGTTAAATCCCTTTAATTGCTTTTGTTTAAAATGCTTAAAGCCCATTAAATGGCTTATCGAAAGTTAGATATTTGAATAATTGAAAAATTATAATTAAAGTTAAGTAATTTTCTTCCACTGCTCGGGTATGATTACTATAGTTGTGACTTAAGAAATTACTAATGAAGAGAGAAAAGCTAAATAATGGTTTTCTGCTGTATATTACTCTCTAGTTATACGCATTGTATAAAGAATTTAGTAATTTTGTTTTGAATTCATTACTTAAAGATTTAAAATTTCTTTTTAGTAGCATTTTCTGTTTTAAGTAATTAACTGGATAGGAAAATCTAGCCATTGGCGAAATTTTCTTTAACTATCCAATCATTTTTAATTCAGTTACGTGATAAGACCATTCCTTGGGTTTTTAAAGTCTATTAACATAATTTTAAACGAAACTTGTTTTTGTTATCATTAATGCAAAACACAACAATCATTTTAAACTTTTTCATAATTGTTTCAGCTTTTGAAAATGTGAAATGAAGATGTACGTTCTTACAACATAATAATATGTTATTGCGTTTGGTAATTGTCATAAAGTTCGTTTGCTATTTTACTCTCCATTGTTATGTAAGGACTTTATTTTATTTTATCCAACTATTTTTAATTTTCCTTTCCCTCATGATTTCAGTTTCCTGCCGGAATGTAAAATTGTAATGCTAAGCTAAACATGTTTCAGAAGCAATATTTAAGCTGCGTTTCAAGAGTTCGAAAAGAGTAGTAGAGCAGTTAGTTCGGAGGTTATGCTGCGTGTTTGAATTTAGCTCTCTACCCCTCAGATTTATACTGATATTTCTCAGCTTGACTTTGCTGTGTGCAGCCGACTTAGTGTTTAGTTAAGTTCAGGAGCCGGTTTTCAGCTATCTCAATTTAATGTGCATTTTTATTCTTATTTTTTGTTAATTTAGTTAACCACAAGCGGGGATGAATTGTGAGCACCAAGTGCGTGCATCTGTTCATTTTAGTGAAACTAAAAGGTTATTTAAACTCTTCTTTGCAGTATTTATTCTTCAAGACATTGCGAGAATTCGTTACTTCGTCTTTTACGTAGAGTTTACAGCGTATGCTACCTGAAAGAACAAAAAGATTCTATAGTTAAACCTTTAGAATTTAATTCAGTTTTTATAATCAATGATTACATGTTTTACTTTAGATACATAGTTTTTAACTATGTATCTAAAGTAAAAAATGTTTATACTTTAGATACATAATTTTCATTTCGGTGATTGCAGTTCTTTAATTTCAAATTTAAAGCAAGTGTTCGGAGTAAATACAGTTCTCATTTTGCAGCAATAATTAATGTTCGAACTCAAGTCTGAAAGCACACTGAAAAATTACATTACACATTATGACTTAGTAACTTTTGATAGTTTTTAAACCTTCTGAATGTTCTAGATTGATATCTGCTCGTTTGTATTTCCAATCTCATTTTCATCATCATCATCATCAAGTAGAACACCTTTCTACAGTTTTAGCTCCATCATCATTAAAATGAACTTTGACAGTTAGTATGTCGTAGTAATCGCATGTGAGCAATCAGAGAGGAGGAAAATAACTTTTTCTTCAACTGTAATTTCTTCACTGCATCCAAAATGCCATCAAATAAAAATACTGGTTTGCAAAACGAAAAGCCATATTCAGGTAGTAAATTTCTTTTGCACCTTCAAGCTTTTACAATTTCCCTATTAAATTTCAAATATCACCTATTTTTTTTTCTTTTATCGAGTACTTTAAGCTCGCATATTTACAGATTTTAAAAATGATACATTTATGTAAGCAATTTTGCTTAATTTTTGCCCACAAAAGGCACGAAGAAAACCATTAAGATGTTCATTTCATCCTTGAATCCCAGTAACGTATTAGTTAAAATGCTTTCATAACTTAAATTGCAGACATCTAGAAATCTGCCTAATAAAGGAAAACCGCGCATTTTGAACTGTTTGTAACTGCCGGTTATGTTTTGTTAAAGCTTGTTAGAACTTTTTTTTATTTAAGCATGTTATTAAAAACATTTACTCACGTGAAGGTATTTGCTGTATTTGTATTAGAATTAATAAAATAAGTACACTTTTGTTATATTACATATAATATGTGTAGGTTTTCTTTGTATCAAAACATCTCTCTCTCTCTCTCGGTCGATTGATATTGAAAATAGATAGCGTTTTCTACCTGTAAAACTTTGCTGTTTGGAGTAAATATTTGGTTCGATTTCAGCCGATTGGTGAAGTTAGAGGATTTTCATGCCCGTTACATCAACTTATGCGTAAACACAGAAGGAGATAGTAGCTGATATGACATTTAGAGCTATATTGGAAGTTTCCTGGATGTTTTCCTCAAATTGTGAGTAAACTTTGCATGCAATGTACAGAGCTTGGATTTCCTTGCATTCATGAAAAACGCCCATATTTGTGTTTCATGCGCTGCTGTTTTAATTATCGCATTTCTAAGAAAACGATACAGATTCATGCTATCTATATATTTTTATACAGTGAATACTACTGGCAACTGCGGAGGGGCGTATTTTTATATTTTGGAGATGTAACCGATTCCTAAATGTAACTGATTCCAGTTTTCGATAGTCTCGACTAATTTAATTCATTTATTACCTGTTTTCAAATTAAAAGTTTAGTTATCTTTCATTCGGATTGAGATTTAAAAGGCGAGTTTCTGATTATTATAAAGGTAATTGAATCTGAATGTCTTGCTGCAACTGAGTTAAAATGTATCCCTCCCACTACTTCTTAATGATGAAAGCCACGTTGCTGGCAAATGCGACTGTCATCAAATGTTCTAGCCATTGAAAGTCAGTAATACTATAAAAGAAGTTCTGAAGATTTGCATTCGTGGAAGACACCTGTGAGCATTACCACGATTGCTTTTGCATTATAGTAATAGTATTATAATTTACAAAACTGTAAAATAAATGTGTTATGCATAAGATATCATATATACATAAAATTAAAAATGAAATTTATTATGAAATATGCATACTTTTTTAAATAGATTAATTTGAAGTACTAGGTGTAGCGAGATTTTAGAATTTAAAAAATGTGGACACGGCATATTAAATTATACACATTTTTTGCTGCACTTAATTTAAATTTATTTCCTCGAATTATTCTAACTTAACTAATCGATCTCTCAAGGCAAGTTGAAAACGGCATTAAAATTTGGAAATTTTGAAATTAAATATCCCTGTCAATTTTTAACATACGGGATTTCTTCTAAGCTTCTTCTAATTTTATTTTTTTCATAACGAATATAAAGCTTTTCCAAATATAAGTACCTCAACCAGCAAGACCCCATTTAATATTCATGTTAGATTTCATTATTTGTCAAAAATAATACTTTTTAATTTGACATTGCCCAAACATGAATATTTTTGTCATTTAAAACTTTTCTGTAAATGGAAGTATATGACTGCCACCAATGACTGAGAAAATAAAGGCCGGATAAGGAATTTAAGCCGAGTAAGGGGGTGGGTATGTATATATATATATATATACATACGAGTATATATATATGAACTATTAAACGCATAAAAGCACAAGGAAAAGCCGGAACAGTGTCAATGCTTGCTTAGATCCATATTGAAGAAGAATTTTGATTGCGTAGTATGCCAATAATGTCAACTTGGTAATATCTAAAGAACTTGGCAGTCGAGGCGATTTAATTCCATTTTTATTTCCAATTGATATTTGTGGCCACAATCACCTGGCACTCTACTCGTGCCTTTTCACAGAAGATTTACATTTTTTGATATTGTTGAGATAGAAAGCAAGCCAGCGAAATTACATCTTAGCACAGTATAGAGCAAAAGCTGAAGTGCGTAGTTATGAAAGATGGGAAGCATGCAAAGAGAAAAGTTTTGGTTTGCAATTTGGTGATTGGTCAAGAGGCATCTGCATTAAGGGTTACGTAAGATTGATTTGAATGACTTAAGCGCTATTTTTAGGACAGATAGATGAAGTTCCCAAATGAAATAGAAAATAAAAGAGGTTATAGTGAACTAAATTTAGACGTTTGCTTTCATATGTTTTGTCTTACATAATAGGGGGACCGGAAGTAATGTCGCTTTCTTACATTGAATTCAAACGAATAAATCAGTAACAAGTTTTTATTTTTAATCAATAATATAATCACTCTCGTTATCATCAACCTTTTGCCATCTAGTATGCTGATTTCAACCCCAGACCGCTAAAAATCAATTGGTTTTTGAGTAAAATATTTCGAGATGGCATTTTGGACATCATCCAAATTTTCAAATTTTTTGTCACTAAGAAAATGCTGTACGGATCGGAATAAATGGAAATCCGAGAGTGCGATATCGGGCGAATAATGGTGGGTGAGGCAGTACCTCCCACCCCAATTCATTATATTTTGCCAGTGTTTGTCTTGCACAGTGCGGTCTTCCATTGTCGTGTTGCAGAATGACGCCTTTTCCGTTGACAATCGCCAGATATTTTTCGATTAAAGATTGGTTCACTAGATCCAATTGTTCACACTAAAGGTCTACATTAACAGTTTTACCAGGTTTCAGCAATTCAAAATGAACAATTCCGCGAATACTCCATCAAACATCCAGAAGCGTTTTTTCGGGATGTAAATTCTTTGTAACTCCTATTAAAACTGCCTTTTGAGTTTTGGATTATCATATAGGACTTATTGTTTTTGTCTCCACTAATCAAACGATCATAAAACGGTGCTGTAGGGTGACGTTGAAGCAATACGTTGCATGTTATGGATAGGTTGGCTTTGTTCTTTTCGGACAGATTATGGGGGACTTAAACGCATGCTTTGCTTATTTTTCCATTCTGCTTTAAATGTTCTTGGATGGTCGACCAAGGTTGGTTAAGAGCGTTTGACATGGATTTGCTTCCACTTCTGCCCTTAGCATGTTGTTGTCGACGTGCGCAGAAACGACAATACTTTCCGGTCCCCCTACTATATAAACTTCCGCTTCATAAGGCCGATGGCAATTCAAAAAGGGAGCTGCCCAGTTGGATGTTATATCAATCCCATATACAAAATTTAAAGTTCTACAGCTAATCGTTTTTGAATTATGCAAAATATATACATACACACAGAAGTCACGAAAAAGTCCCTTTTGAATCTATTTTAAATCCGTTCTGGAAAAAACAGTCTTTAAGACTACCTACAGACTACCTACAGACTGCGATTGCAATACTTCCTTTAATTCGTACAAAAGAGTAAAAATAACTTATAAAAATAGTTTTTTCCTCATTGTTAGCAGCAATCTTAAAATAAACAGGAAATAGGGAAATGTAAATTAAAGATCTCCTATTACAAAACTAGCAAAAAATTGACATTATGCCTTGATGTGTACGTGTTTAATACTAAGGTTGATTAACATCATGTAACGTAACTATTGTAGTATGATGGAAATTCGCGTTTATAAACATTTTTGGAGAAAAAATAAAACAGCATAGTGTTAGCAATAATTTCAAAGATATGAAAATATTTTTCTCAAAATAAATCTGGAATAACTTAAGCAAAGCTTATAAGGTACTTCTCCCACCTTCCCAGCGTGGCTTCGTGGTGTAGTGGTTCTGCACGCTGGGCCGGTATTCCAGAGGTCCGCGGTTCGATTCTCGGTGAAGGCGTTGTTAATTTTTCATCTGTCCTGCTCCCCAAAAAAAATCCTAATGTCTCGACAGTGGCGTCCGAACTCAAAGGGTGTTGGATGATGGTTCGCCTCACCCAGGATTTGGAGATTGGGTCCTCTAAAAACCCCAGTCTCCCTTTAAAAGTGAGAGTACATAAGATATTTCTCCCGCCTTTGTAGTGTAGTGGTTCTGCACGCTGGGCTGGTATTCCAGAGGTATGAGGTTCGTTTCCCGGAGAAGGCGTTGTTAACTTTTCATCTCTCCTGCTTCCCTAAAAAATCCTAGTGTCTCTACAAGCTTACCGTGAAAACGAAAGGACGCCATCTCAAAAGAACACCAACAATAATTTCACCTTGTTTGCAAAAGGCTAAATTTGTTCTACTGTGGAATACAGAGCATACGAAAACCTTAAAGAAACTTCTTGCTTTGCAATTCATTGTGTACAGAAGGAGTCCTCTGAAATGGTCTGAAAATTTCTCTGAATGCGTGGTTTTCATTAATAGGAGATGCCACTTTTTTATACAATCCTTATTGTATATCAGCATAAACTTCAGACCGACTTCATACTTTCGATGAAGAAAGCTTCCAGCAGACATGTCTCCGGACTTGTGAATAAAATTAGAATCACCCGCAGTGCTTAAACAGGCTAGTAAGCCCAAAGTGGACCAGCTGCTCTATCGGTGGAGTAAAGTAAAACGTAAACTTTAGAGTATTCAAGTAATATAGTCGAAATTACTCTTAAGTGTAGGATAGTTCATGCAGCAAAATCCAAAATCGGAACCAGGTTATCAAACTACAGTCTACTTGATATCGATTCATGACTATATGACAAGCATTCTACTTGTGCCCTTTCGATTTACTTTTTTATATAACACATTATTCGAACCTCTAATTAAAACAGTTAAAAATGAAAGAAAATTTTCTGTGTCATTTTCCGAGTTGATAATTCCTTGTAAAATGCTGAGCCGTGATTAGAAGTCTTTTCTGGAATCAACAATGACGTAGTAAAATCAGGTAAACTCTTCACACAAAGTAGGAACCTAGGTTTTAAAATTTATAAGCATTACTGCTGTAGGTTGTCTTGCAGCTTTCATACTAGGAAACTGGGAGCTGGTTTTTAGACCGTTCTACATGGTTTATTTTATTGTTAATGAAGTGATACTAATTCGCAAATTAAAACTAAGTGATACTTTAAGCTCATCTGAAGCAAAAAAAAAGTTCAAGTCATTATACTAATTGCTTTTATGTAGATATCATATTTCAAATTTAAGCTCTGACAGTTGCTTCTAAAGTACTCTGAATCATGATAAATGAACGTTTCCTTTTTTATTTCACTTTTTCGTTAATCTTAGGAGTCAATTTTGCTAATCAAGAAGAGTTTTAAATTTCTGAGGTCTATTTTTTCTCATTAAAAAAGGAAGAAAAAAACCTCTAATTACTTGAAAAATTTACCTTTTTACTAAGTAAGGTTTCTCCAGATTTACTTTCTAAACTATCTTATAGTCATTTAGATTGTAAGAAAAGTTAGAGAAAAAATAATGATGAAAATCTATCCACATCAGAGTATGTGCATGAATCTTCGGTAGGGTAGAGACACTTGCAGCCGTACACATATTCAGTTTTTGTTGCAAGCTTCAAATTCCATTTTAGCGCCTTTCGCATTCAAATCCTGCATGTAAAAATTCAATACTGCACTCTGAAGTATAAGAAATTGCATTAGCAGCGTATATGTGTTCTACATAATTTCTTACAGAGGATATACTTTCATAACATAACATTGACCTTGCAATATATTTGAATCATTTAATTCAAAAGTAAAATAAATAATGTTGGAAATCGGTTTATACTTCTGATTAATAAATTTTTACTCTACTCCCTAAGATTATCTTGAAGGTTAAGAGACATTTTAACATTATAATTTAACGTGGATGAATATGCGCACAAAATGAAATGCAAGGAATAGCTGCGACAAATACTGTATAAATAATAAGTAGTTTATTGAAAAGCAACACCATCATTTTATGAAAGCTATATTACTTATAGGTCATTAGATTATTCTGAAGCAGAGGATGTGAGAAACGTGCAATGTTCTCGCCGGGATTCGAACCTGGACCTCTCGAATAGGTCCGAGTGTTCTACTGTTGTTATACCACGAACTCATACTATAAAGAGGGAGAAAATACCTTATAATATCATATCAAAGCTAATAAAACAATTGTTTTCAATTTCTGGGATTGATGTAATTGACATATACGGGAAACAATCAGAAATTATAATAGGAAGCTCACAACACATTGGTTAATTCCATACCTTTTTCAAATACTGGGAAAAGTCTCTAAGACGATGAAATTTTTTTTTATGGTTTCAAACAGTTATGATCTTCTATGGATATCAGAGACAGATGGGTCTAATCTACTAGTGCGTTCGATGACATTTAAAATTTTAAAATCTAAAGATGTTGCTAATTAAATTACTATTGCTATCAAAAATAGTTAATTGAATATACATTTAATTTTCTAATAATATTCAAGTATAAAGAGAATTTGAGCATAAATAAAACAAAAACGTAAGTGAAATAAATTAACCTATTAATTACAGAAAATAAAATCACACATTGTTCTAATTATTGCATTATTGCTGCTATTTGAGCTTCGTAAATCTTTCTTAAAATAAGTATGCCACCATTAAGGCCATGCTTACCCTGCACAAGCAGTAATTTACAATCTCACTTGTAATTGACACGTATTACGTACTTTAATGTTCAATCTCAGTTAGATCCTTTTTCAAAAGTTCATCGTCATAAAAGTGTCGATATCTTTACTCGAGTTGACCATGATTCCCTAAAAATGTCACCTTCACAAGGCTACCCATGAATTAAGGTAACCCTTAAGAAATTCGGTTTTAAAATGAAGAAACCAGTCTTCATAAAGATGCCGGTACCTATACGCTTGGCACCCTTTTGAAAGTTTCTGTCTTAGCAAACAGTAACTGATATGCAGAAGGTTGTCAGCATCTTCATCACGAGACATGCATGTGAAAGTTTTTGTCTTGGCGAATAGTAGCCGATTTGTTTAAGGACGCCGGCATCTTTACGACGCGGCACGGTTTTGTGCAAGATGTTGAAATGCCTGACTTTCATGCGCCGAACCATAATGAATTCGCGATAAGATAAAGACAAGTGTATTAAGGCAATGAGTTTAAGACCTTACGGGTATCACAGTTTACCAATAAAGAATTATTGCATTCTTTCAAATGCGCTTTCATGATGTAAATGGTTAGCATTTTCAGCTACCGATTAGGAGATCTATGGGGCAAATCCCGGCGACAGTATAGTAGTTGCTTTTTCATGTTTCCTGTCTTCGGAAAACCTAATGGTCTCTATATATCTTTCGATTGATTGTACTTCTTTCTTTGAATGTCACTTAATCTGCTTGTTGTTTCCTCATTTGCGTTTATTTTTTTATATTCTACGTACTCTACAGCTATTAATGTTTCTTCGGTTTTTAAATATTTGATATCTGGTTAGAGGAAGACGACATGGTCATCGATGTCTCGGGAAATTTTCAGAATTCCGCTTCTAGTGGATGTGGTTATACTATTGAAGATGACTATCGCTGATACCGATTATTGATTTGCCAAGATGTTTTTACCATGTTCAAAGCGTTTGGAGTTTATTAAAAAGTACGAAGTAAAAATGCAGTATGCTAGATTATTGGCACTATACGATTACTGATATTACGAATATATAGCAAAGATAATTAGAGAAAAAAAGTAGGAGAAAAAAGAACTTAAAAATTGTCTCAGGTATAATTTTCTGAAATACTTTAAGAGAATGTTGTTTTAAATACGGAAAATTGAGCTTAAATATAAAGCCAAAAAACTGTAAAAAATTTTAATATAAATTTTGTTTTATAAACATAGAAACATTTAATACTTTTTTTTAATGTCCATCCTATGAACTTTGCTTCCTTAACTTTCTCTTTTGAAAACTATCTTGCTAAAAAATATATGAACTCGTTAAAGTAGATAAATCACCTTGCCAATTATTAACCTTCTATCGTACTTTTGCTAACTTCCGTTGGAACAGTTCACAAACTTACCCTTTTCTAATAACATTTATTCAGGTTTCTAAATTTTATGCTTCTTCTTTTCAATCTCTAGCCATCTTAATCAGAATTTATTGAAGCACTTAAAATCAATATTAATTATTTAGGATTTACGAAATTTAAAATAAAAATACACACGCTTACACATACTGAACGTCTAAATTAAAAATAAACCCAATCGAATGAAATAATGTCAAACGCAGAAGTGAATTTATATTATGATTACCACCTGCGCTAACTGGAAATGCGAAAATCTTATAAAAGAGATTAGAGTTATGGTGAGTTATTTGAATTATTTAAAAGGTGCTGTATCATAATCGCCTAAGTCAAAACACATGTATGATACACTACACCGCACTGGAAAAAGAAAATTTTAATGATTAGAAATGATTGTTCGAAGTTTTCCTAAAAGTAGTTTTTCTGTTATAGTTGGTGACTTGTTTGGAGTTTCGGTAACAAATTTAGACATATTAATAGTTGCTTTAACCCATATTCGATGGTATCTTTCGGATTTGAAAGCTGTCATCTTAAAGAATTCTAAGTGTCGTTCATTATTTATGTTCTTAGAAATGTTGATCACTTTCAGAGATAATCGTTATAAATGATTTCATTGAATAAAAAATTAACAGCTTATTACGCTGAGGGAGGTTTTACACTTAAAACTGAAAATCTTGTTGCTGTTCATAAGACGTTACAGAAGAAACTAAATATCTTATATCTGTAAGTGAGACTTCGTACAAAAAACCTGAATATCTTATTTCTGAAGGACTATTTGTTTCGTAGACAAAGGATAATCCAATAAGTACATATTTCTGCGTTCTCCAATTAGGGTTTCAACCACAGATAATATTTTGTTTAAAAACTGTTGATTTCCCTTCCTTAAACATGTTAGATAACTTTCCATTTGTGCTGAGAATTATTTCTTAAATTATGGGAGTATCATGTTACCTCATTTCTCTTGTCATTTCAACAGAGTGGATTTATTTAGGCAATCTAAAATCCTGTATAAATGCGAGGAGAAATGTAATTTGATCTTAAACAAAAAGTAATGCATTTTAGTTATATTATTTTATTACATCAAGAGATTAAAAGAACAAAAATACTCATTGTTATATTCAAAAGAGGGCAAAAATGTAATTTAGTTTAAGTAAAACTTTAAGTGCAATTTAAACATTTTAAAATTTGGAAATAAAATCGTTTGTTGATATAAATACGAATTTTTAAACTGGCATTCCTTTATTTTGTATTATTTTTTATATTATTCTAACAACAGCTATGAAAAACGGGTATAAAATACATTTTAATACTACAGTTCAATAAAGGGAGTTTATTTTCAGAAGTCGAAATATGTTAAATTGCTGATCATCTTATCAAACTAGCTGAGGAAACTTACCAGCATTATTATATCGTAATTTTTCTTTAATTCTAATGTAAATATGAAACTTCACAAACAAATTACATAGGAATAGAATCTATACACGAAAGTGAAATTGACAACGTCTGTTGCAGCCGTTACTTAATTTTGAAAATCCTAATTTTGGTTTTTATTTTATTTAAAATATTAGTTTCTAAAAAATTAGTTTCTATAAAAGATCTTCTTTCTATTTTTTTAAAATATTAGTTTCTAAAAAAGGATAAAAATCAATTGAAAATTTATCAAGTTATAAATAACATCATAGAGACAGACATAAAATTATAAAATATAATTAGAGAAATTTCAGTAGTATTCATTCTCAACGCAAGATGGGCGTTTCCTAATATCATTTATGAAAGAAGTTCAAGCAGCGCCTTTCAGAGAGATTAGTTAAAATGCAACGAAACAAGCTTTTATCAATCATTAATTTTGTCACTAATTTTAATTTTTATCTTGAACAATTGAATAGACAACCCTCTGTACTTAACTATAAAGAGCTATTTCTTTTCCTAATCAGCAAAATTGTAATGTCGTCAAAATATACTCTTTAGGAGTTATAAAATTTATTATGTTTTTTTCTGAGTTCTTACTCAATTTAAATTTTTAACTGCTCAACAAAGTGCAGGCTGCACTTCCTTCAAAATAAGTAATTTAGTATCTTATTCAAACATAAATAAATTTAATAAATTGAAATATAAATTGCTAAATAAATTGAATAAGGTACTATATAAAGTAAGGAAAAGAAATGTGCCAACAAGTGAAATAAAAATGAAGAAAATGCATCCCCAGATGAGTAGTTTCATTCATGTCTGGCTCATTAGTAAAGATCCTTGAAAAATAATTGATCCATGAAATACGAGAATGTGAGTTATGTGTATCCGTATATACGCACAAGTTTTTCTCTAAATATATTAAATACAATGGAAAGATTTTTGAGAATGAAGCAGTTTGTAAAATTTACCAGAAAAAACCCTTAGATTATGAATATTAAAAAAAAACTGAAATGCGTAAAATGTATTTCAATTCAAAATGCATAAAATGCATTAAAGCATAAGATGCATAAAATATAGTAAAGAATTTTAAATATAGGTCTGTTTTACCTTTTACTACTATAAAATACGAACAATTTTTTTTATACAAATTTAAATTTCTCATAGTAGCGCTTGAACCCTTTTAGATTTTACGTGGTACCACTGAGAGTAAGAAAAACGTATAATGTATATGTATAAAGAAAAATCGAATGTTGATAAATAAACCTAAGTACATACTGCGCTAAAGTTATAGTTTCATAACCACTTTCAGCTACTAGTGCTGTCATGAGTTCAGATGTGAGTATGTGCATAAAATTTTTTTATCTTTAATTTATTTGTAATAAAAATGCTACATGTAGTATCTACAACAAACAAAATATATGCTAATTTACTTTTTATGTTATCAGAAAGATTTTCGGTAACAATAAAGCCTTAGGAGTGGCAAAATTGATTCACATAATTTCTCTGAGCGTTGTATTCGTCTAAACAAGGCCTAATTCAGAAGTAAGCTGTGTATTCTGTACGTTCGAAATATAAATAAGATGCTGATAGAACAATAATACCTGAAAATGAGCTTGATTTATTCACGGAAGGTTTTCTGTAACTGAAATTTATTCATTAAGAACAAGACCGATATCTATGATTTTCCAACCATCTAATTGTGAGGTTTAAGTTCACACTTTTACTAGGTTGTTCTACATTAGAGTTTCCAGTTTCGAGATATCATTCTGTAAGCTGATTATTATTTGACAAAAGTATTTCAAGATTATACAGTAAGAAAGGCTTAGGTCATGAGTTACGGGAGATTAAGCATCAGTAATATTATGATATAGAAGCTAAGCGGCCTGAGCAGTGCGCAAAAGACGGCGATTGAGGGAAAGATATTCAGCTAATGTACTGATCGCTTCCAGCTTTAATGTATAAGGCAAATAAAGCTATGATGTAAAAATGCACAATAAACAGATATGGTATAGCTACTAAAGGATAATTTATCAATTATAATAAAGGACAATTAATAATATTATTAGTTATAATAAAGGAAAATCCTAAGGATATCTGTCGTAAGGAGCAGATACAGAAGATCATATCAGGGGTGTTTGTGTCATTTAGTTGATTATGACAAGGCATACCACAGATATCTGCCTGAGAGGAGGGATGCATTTAGGGTAATGTCTTAAGGAACACCCAGGTTACACACGGGCAAAACCACGAAAATGCCCCTGTAGCAATTCTCGGTGGGTATTCGAACCTGGCTCAGTTACCAGTCTTCTGTAGTCCAGCCTGTATTATCTGGATATCTGTTGGCAATTGCAAGATGACTTCAGACGTAGAATATGCTATCATATTAGGGGCAAACTATCCAAATGAAGTACACCGTCCGTACTGAAAAGCATATCCTAGGCGAAGACTTGTCGACATGAATGAGGATGTTATGATATGCATTCTGGGCATCCCTAGAAGAAGGTACATATAAAGCAGAGAGAAGGTACATGTAAACATGTGATACGAAAATTTCCGCTTGTGCCATTGCTAGTGACTGGCATTTTGAACTCATAATGCGATTCCCAAGAACATACGTTTTAGAAGATTAATTTAATGTATTCACTTCCGCATTAAAGCTTTTATAAGTTGCCACGTGTACCAGTCTTTCTAGCTCAGTAACTCATGAACTACTTGTTTCCTACTTTATATCCATAGAATACTTTTATTTATATTAACGCATCAAATGCTTCTTGAAATTTAGCGAATCAATTATAGAACATTCTGTATATTTAATATATTTAAGTTATAGTTTGTACATTTCATTATTCTACAAAATATATTGCACTACTCTTTATTCTGCTTTAAGTTTGTAAACATATAAGGGATTCGTAATAACTTATATTTGTTTCATTTGTAATATTTTATGTGATTATTGAATAGTGGCCATAAGTAGTAACTCACTGTACGACTATAGTAAAGAGTACCAAACCTTTTCTTTCCATTTCTCCTTTTCTTTGCTACGAAAAGTGCATTTTAACATTAGAAATTGTTACATATATCTTATGTAATTTGAGCATAAACATTGCATTTGTAAGAGAAAGTGAATATTTTAAAATAAATTTTGGATAATAAAAGAAAATAGAAATCTTTTGATTCACAAACGTTAAACTCCTCTGGGTACATATGTTGAAAATAGCACGTTAATGCCTTAAGCAAATCTTTACTTCTTAAAAGAGAAAGACAACTTGCATCATAATTTAAATTCATGACTTACCTGATGTATTCGAAACTTTCTGAGGGGTCTTTTCTAACAAATTACCCTTTTATGAATAAATGAATCTGTGACCTTCCAATTTCTTGACATTTTTGGATATATCTTTTAGGAATTTCTTACATAATACTCTGAATTCCCAATTCAGGTTTTCGGAATAAATTTTTAAGGGAGAATTTCAAGGAAAAATATGTGGCTATGCATCGTAAGAAGACATTTCGTGCATACATGCATACTACGAAGATGGAAAAGCAACTCTCAAATGCGTGATTATTTCCACGTCCTGCCATAGTTTAGTTCTTTTATGTTTTCTTGCGAAGGAATAGAGAATCATCATTCGGATACAGTAGCATTTGGCTGTGACATATCAAACAAGAGAAGTTATAAAATCACGTATGTAGGAGAATTCTCAAAAATACGTACTAATAATGAAGACTTATATTCAGAATTCTTTTAGGATTATTTGTTCAACTAATCCCAGAGTAAAATTAAGTTAAATATACGTACCATTCAGCAACGGTAGTTGAGAATATCACTGGTAGCCTTCGAGTCAATCAATATAGAGAAAAATTATCTAACTGTGTTCTGAGGAGGGATCACAAATTTAAAAATGTTCGTAAGTAAATAAGGTTGAAATTTTAAAATTTTTGTGTCAGCTGGTTATATAATCTAATTTCGCAGAATTTTGTTGCATTTTTTTTATTCCACAAAATTGTTACAGAGCTACAAATAAATTAACTATTTGTGACGGCATCCCATTCGGATAATCTGAGTAACTGAGTCGTCTTTCCTCTGTATGCCAAATTCGAATTTACTGACGCAGCTGAAGGGATTTTATTTTATTATTTATGTTACGTTGTTTAACAATGTTAAATTCAGTTTAACTAGCCCTGCTTTCAGATGATTTTGATCTTTCACAGAAGTGGTCGCCTTAGCGAAATGCCATTCAGTACCGAAAAATATTGGTAGCTTTGATGAGGATCATTTTAGGGAGGTGGTCACCTCGACAGCTTCCACTACACATTCCATACCGTTTCCTTGTATAATTTAAATAAATAAAAAAATTAATAACAATTTAATAAATTAACATAGTGCAGAGTTTTAAATGGCTTTAGAAGAAGGATAAACGATTCGGAAAAATGGAATTCTATGAAATGTCACATATATTATAATCTAAACATTAAACATATGGCAATTGTCAAAAAATTATACGTTATGATTTGAGGATCAGCAGGAGTTCAAGAATGAGTATATTTAAAAAAAAAAAAAACATCATATTGTTGCCAAGAAGGAAAAAAACTTTAATGAGTTGGACCGATAGTTAACCGCTGCACCACAAGAACGCACAGGTCAGTCACTTTAATTTTTTACAACGATTTTTAAAAAATACTGATATTTTATTTCACAGATATTTACGCATACAATGAGTCTTAATTTGCATAGTTTCTACTTTATTTTAAATTTATATGAAGTTTACAATTCACCTTGAACAATTTTTTGTATAAACATATGTTTTTTTAAATCATTGACCCCAAAATAACTTTAATGATTAATACATAATAAATTTCCTTCTTTTATTCATTTTTATTGTAGTGAAAAGTATTTGTCAATATATATATATATATATATATATATATATATATATATATATATATATTATATATATATACATAAGATACAAAATTTGTAAATCAAAATTATAATTTTAACTAACGGTAACCCGTTAATTCTTCCTCTCTGTTCTAAAAATCGTAATAACTTCTCTGGATTGCGTCGTTTCTAAATCATTCCATCTTGCATGGCCTGCATTATCGTCTTTACAACTAAACAGGAGTCTAATTAAACTCAGAAACACAGTCAAGCGATAGAAAGTTAATTAAACGTTTTATTAAAACTCCGTATAAAATTAATAGTTGATAGACACCGCTACTTGCAAGGTTTCAGGAAATCAAGTATTGAATCGATAGAATACACAATTTAGATTTAGCCTACTTAGATAGAATCTTAAACCTAAATTAACAGATACAAAACTACTTCTTAACCTACCGGATCTCTAGGCGGATGACTTTTCTCAGGATAACAAGTTACTGGACATTCCCAAAATACTCTGCAAATTTCTATGCCACTTGTAATCTAAACTCAAACTGATCTGCATTGTTCTGAATTCTGATGGAAGAAATAGAAGGTACAGAAAAGAATTAACATAAAATTTAACATAATAGTTAAAATGAACAATGGTCTTTTTTCCTATCCTTTATCACCCCTCTAATTGCAAATAAGTAACCTAAACATGGTACTGTTTAAAGTACCTCTCCTCTCATAGAGCTTGATAAAAAGAATTTAATCGGCAACTCATCGCTGAACATCTAAATACCTAATAATACTTGCTGGAACTCCAATTATATATCTTGCAGTAGTTACGCTGTATAGCGAGTTCTTTCTTCGTAAATAAACATATTATAAGCTTCGTTCAAATACATTTTTGGGAAGATTAGACATTTTTCTGCCTTCCTTCTGTCGTCTTGAATGATAAATGATTTGAACAAATGAACTGATATAACTAATACTAACTAATATTAAATCAGGGAAAATTCTGAACTTTCAACCAAACTTCTTTACGTGTCTGTGCTTAACACTCCTGTTCATATAGCACGCCTTGAACTATTTATAAGGCAGTTTTATTTGAACTATAAAAAATTTCTACGTAGTCACTTTAGAAGCAAGGTTTCATATCCCAACAAACAGGCTGGCTGCTTGAGGGTTTTCGTGGTTTTCCATGCGTTATGTGCATAAGATCCAGTTTCCCTTGGAAAATCCTCCATGAAAGTATCACTTCCCTTAAGCAGATAATCCAGGCATATTTTACCATAGACAAGCAAGCGAAACCGAATTAGAAACAAAATCCATTGGAATATGTAAGCTTTAGTGTTGCTTTCCTGTAACCACAGGAAAATTGTTTCTTTTAATATCTATCTGAGTCTGTCAGTCGTATGTTCTTTAATACCTTGAATTGCCAGACCACATTAATCACATACATACATCATAAGATTAAGAACAACCTGAAGTCACAACATAGGCTTTTCGAGTGAAGAGGTTGTAGCATGTCAGGAATCTGTTCTTGGTAAGAATTCCTTAATACTGAATTTAGGAAATTTGTCTACACCTAAAACTGCCATAGCGATCATTTTGGTTCTTTCTGATAACTTTCATGATTAAGAAAGTCTAAAAGCTCTTTCGCATGATTTTTTAAGGAGAAAATTCCAATATACAGCGTGCATTAATGCATTAATGCATTATAAATTATTTTCAGAATATTAAAACCATTAAAAATATTTTAAATGCTGTTTAAAGGCATAACGCATATTTATATATATACTTAAGGAATGGCCTGAAAAAATGATTAATTTTTAAACGTATTAGTAACCTTTTTTAAAAAGTTACAAACTCATATGTGAAATATGCAGTATTAAAAACAAGGCTTGCGCTCAACTGCGAATTAGAAAAAGCGCCTTGCAAGGCAGCTTTTTCAATTTTTATTTTCTTTCAATGGTAGAAGAGAATTTATAAGAAAGAACAGGAACATGTTTTAAACAATTAAATTCTATTTCAATCAAAAATGCGTAATTTAAATTTAATTAAACATTTATGTATAAAACCTTAATTAATTGAAAAGTATTTTTTTCCTTTGAAATTTTATTTTATACATTTTAGATGAATAATAATAATAATAATAATAAAAAAAAAAAAAAAAAAAGAAAACCAAAATGTTTCCTTTATGTCTGCTTCGGTACATGCATGATTTTCAACTATAACTGGTACATGTTTCGCAGATCTTTTTGTGATGTACTTGTACGTGAATAAATATTGGTTAACACGTATAGACCATGCTATATTATTCTTATGAAATGGGTAAGCTAGAAAACAGGAAACGCTATATGTAATTGACTGCAGAATATCAAAAGGATTTTGAGTTTTAAATTTATCTTTTGTTTAAAAGCCCATATCTTTAGATTCTTTTTCAAACTGGGTACAATTTTTCCTTCTCCGTGCAGATGGTATAGTGGTTAGGGGAACCTGCTGCAGTACCAAAGAGCCCGGTTTCGAATCTCCGAGAAGTCATGGATGTAAACTGTCTGTCCCATCATAGGAGGTAACGGTGGTCGCCTGTTAGGTGCCTCCATAATAAAATGACCACCGCTTTTGGCCTTATAGTAGCGAAAGCCTAAAAATGATTAGTGCCCGCTGTAAAAAAATCTGAGGCTTTTTTATTATTACCTGTTAAATTGCATAGGAAACTAAAATCACCTATGTGCAATATAATAGTTCAGGATATTGTCCATACAATGTCCATGCAATGTCTAAAAACGGATAAAATTAATTACTCTTAATTTATCTGTAGGCCAGGAATTCGTCTTGATGCTCATATTGAAACTGACACGTCTTTTGCTTTCATCAGATTTGAATTGCAGATATAAATTCAAATTCCACAGTTACATCTTCACAAAGGTTTTTGGAAATTTTAAGCATTTTTCTGCGATTAGAATTTGATTAGAATTTGATCTATACCGTAATAAAATTGTTTATTTCCTTTCAATGGATTATATAGGAAGTTTAACATTCATAATTTTTTCTTAAAACTATAAAGCAATTCGCGGATAGGATTTATTCTGTTAAGAATATTGTGTCAAGTTATCATAGAGGGAAGCAAAATTAAAAGTCTTACAAGAACACAAGAGTTTTTTACTTTATGTTATGCTGATTTATTTAAAGTATCGTTCATTATTTCAAAACATGCGTTGTAAATTTCTCATAGTTGATAGGGTAAAGGTCGAACTGCTTCGAATTTGTTTTACCACTGGGTTTCAACGTTTCAACTGTTAACTGTTTCAACATTTTATCATGCGTAACTCATTCTATAAATAATGCTCATATTAAATATTTCAATGTTTAATTTCTAGAGACATTAGGTGATTTCTCAGCAGGAGGACAAGTACAAGTGACGGGGGACGTGGGCACTGTGTCTCTACCATACTGGTTAATCAGTACAACACCACGTCCACCTTTAACTAGAACAGCCCCAAATGTCAAGAGGGAGGGGGGCACATTGGCGCCTCGCCGATTTAGTATGCATTGATTTTATTTATAAATACAGTGTTTTATACGTCGTTCAAGATATATATTACAAGATTTCCTACGGTGACCTTGATAACAATTATAATTACCCGCACAAATTATAGTTACACATATTGTTGCATTGAATAATACTTTGACAATATATGACTTGCTTAAAATATACCTTGAAATACGTTTAAAATACGCATTAAAATATGCATAGAAATATGTTCACTGTATATTGGGATACGCGTAATATAACACTGATTATATATATTACATATATGTGCAGTAGGTACTTAATATAATACAGGGTAAATATATAGCGTTATGCGGTTCAGGATACATTAGCACATAGTTGAGAATACAGTACTTGTAGCAAAATGTTATGATCATAGTGATTTGTCTTGGATATATAAAATTACCTGTAACTTGGATTATACTAACATTACACATGCATAGATAAGTAAAGAAATACTGATACAGGAATAAATAAAAATGCATACATTAAATGCATGTTGGAGACTCATTATGCATTAAGTACATAGTACATACAGACTTTGCACTAATTGGGGTAATTAAATTAATTCATAAACATGATTGAGTAAACACTCATACTTAGAAACAAGTAATGAAGGTTATAATGGTTTGACTTGGATAAATAAGGTCACCTATATTAAATATACGTACAGGGGCATACATTTGCATGAATAAGTGCGTACGCATACGTTCGATACACATCGAATATGCATTGCGTAATGAGTGTATTTTATACAGCCTAGGTTATTATGCTATTACACACGTTGCGCACTGATACACTTTAAACATATAATTATTATAAAGAGTTGACTTGTATATGCATAGTTATCTATTAGATACACATTACACATACTGGGGTAGATAAATAAATACATATATATGGATATATAGGTACACATACATTGGGTATGCATTGAATAATAATTGAAGATTTGACTTAAATAAATGAGGTCACCTACATTTTTTTTTAATTGAAAATTTTAAATCCTTGTGCTGGAAACGCATTATACATGCAGGGGTACATACATAAAAACATATACATGGATGAGTAATTGCACATTGTTATTAGATACACATTGAATTTGCATTGCATATTAAGTATGTTATGTACAGCCAATGTATTGAGTATATTATATACAGCTTATTGAGTATATCACGTGCATTACACATATATTACACATACAGGGGTATATAGGGAAAAATTATATAATAAACATATACAGATGGAGGACGAAATAATACGAACACCTGTGAAATAATGGAAAATCTTTATCAATAGGGGGTTGGACCACCCTTTGACTGAAGTACAGATTGAATGCGACGTGGGATAGATGCATAAGGGTCGTGGACAATATTTAAAGGAATATTCAGCCATTCCTCCTGCAGAGCGGTCTCTATTTCCGAAAGTCCGGATGGAGGTGGAAACCGGGAACGAAGTTTGGACTCCAAATATTCCCATAAATGTTCAATAATATTCAAGTCCGGAGACTGAGGGGGGCCAAGCGAGATGTTTAATTACATCGTCTTGCTATTCGAACCATTCTTGAATACACCTAGCAGTGTGGATAGAGGTGTTGTCGTCTTGAAAAAGCGGTCGTTCCCCAGGGAATACAGTCTGGACAAAAGGATGGACATGATCCCCTAGAATGCTCAGACAGTGATTGGATGTTATCTTCCTATGCAGAATAACAAGTGGCCCAAGACTGTGCCAAGATATCGCACTCCATACCATAATGGCGCCACCCCTATGTTTCACACTCTCCAAGAGGCACTCAAAACGAAACGCTTCTTTGGGCGTTCTCCAGACATAAACGCATCCGGTCGTCTGAAATAGGGTGAATGACGATTCATCTAACCATATTACTTTTTGCCACTGCTGTAGGGGGTCCAGCCTTTGTGATCTCTGCACAATTGGCGTCGCTTGAAAACATTAGTTGCTGTCACCAAGGGCTTACGAATTGCCACTCTGCCATAAATGTTCACAGCATGAAGTTCCCTTTTGAAAGTTTTTGTTCAAACAGGGTCCTGAAGATAATTGTTCATTTCGGATTTTATCTCGGATAACGATTGCTTGTTATCCGAGGCTACTATGCGCTTCAAGACCCGTCTATCCCTGTCAGCTAGCTTTGACTTTCGGCCACTGTTGTGCTTTTAAGACGTCGTCTTACCCCCTGTCATGTACGCTGTCATAATGGCTGATACCATACCCCTTACCCACCCCACAAGGTTTGCTGTTTCCGTAACCGATGCTCCACTTAAACGCGCTCCAACTATCATTCCTCTTTGGAACTCTGACAGGTCTGACATTTCAATTTCTCACAGACATGCAACACAGGTGGCTGCTGCTGAGAGACTGATACCTTCCTATTCACACTCACTATGTGGCAGACTTCGGTTGCAGGTAGCGCGGCTGTACTGCAGGTGTGAAATAAGTCATACTTTTGCACAGGTGTTCGCATTATTTTGTCCTCCGTCTGTACACAGATGAGTAATGATGCTTAATATGAATTAACTTGGATAAATAAGTCTCCTACATTGGATACACAATACACATACAGAAGTAAATAAATAATACATATGGATAAGTAGATACGCATACTTATGTTTATAATGAAGTGACCTGGGTATTATGAGATCGTCTCATTAAATGCATATTACAGTTACAGAAATAAATTAAATATATACATATTCCTGGGTAAGTAGGTACAGTGGTGCACATTGCGCTTGCGCATTGACACGCGTTACGCGAATTATAATTATGAAGAGTTCACTTGGATAGGTAAAGTCACCTATTAGATATACGTAACACGTACATAGTAATACTAAATATATATGTATAAATAAGTAGATACGCATATATGAGACTTGGTGTATTTGGTAGACTTGGGGTATTTAATTATTGCAAAGCACACTAGGGCTCTCTGCCTAAGGGGAGGGATGCCTTCGTGGAGGACGTTCTAAGGGAAACTGGTTCGTATACACGTTACACGTGGGGAAAACCACGAAAACGCCCATGCAGCCAGCCCGTTCGCGGGATGCATACATGAGAGATACATTGCATACACATAATACTTTGAGTACACTGCACCTACATCTAAATATGCGTTGAAATATTCACATATATGGTGAATTATACTTGATTACATTACATCTTTGAGTACATTACATCTACACATAAACATACGTTCAATTATTCTCATATATGATGAATTCATACTCACTGAATACAAACGTAGTATTATAAGACACATTATACATGATTCAGTAGAATGGACAGACCCAGTACTCTTATGTTTTAAGATAATACTATACGACTTGACAGAGGTCCTTATCCAGTTCAGACAGTTTTTCCATCATCTTACTGATCTTCATTGCCAGATGTCGTTTTTTCACTAGAAACTTCCGGAAGGGATGTTGATTTGTGTCAGGGAATCTGACGTGCGTTGCACTGGTGAGTGGGCAGCTGGTAAGGTAGCGCTCCGGCGTGCCTACTTCTTCGCATGTGCATCTATCTGTTGCACAGATTCCAAATCTGTGGAAGTACTCTGGAAATGTGCCGTGTCCGGTAATGTACCTAACAAACTATGGGTTGGTGACTAACCGCACCGTGTCTACATACCCAAAATGATAGTACGTCCTGCGGCCTGTTGTGCTGCAATCCCACTCTTCCTGCCATTGTGCTGTAGCTTTGAGTGACTTTTTCAGGTGGGAAATAGGCCATGGGATGTTGACATGGGTGTGTGCTTCTCCTGTGGCAGCCTCTTAAGCAAGGCGGTCCGCCGTTTCCTTTCCGTCATGTCCGGCTTGGGCCTTCACCCAAACTATTCTGATGTTCCTATTTTGATACTCACATAGATAATTTTGAATCTCTGTGATTATGGCCGAGGAATGTTCCGGGTTGCTAATAGCGTGGAGAGAGGTGAGGCTGTCAGTTTTGATGGAGGCTCTATAAAGATTTTGACTGAGCGCATAGCGGATGGCTTGAGGTATGGCCACAGCTTCTCCTTGAAACACACTATTGTGTTCACGCAGCTTTCCTTTCCATTCTGTTATAGTAACTCCAGCTTGCATGGCCACGTAGGCGCACTCGACCTGATCATTAATCTTGGCGCCATCTGTATAAATGGCCAAGTTCCTAGACTGTCCTGTGTCGGTGAAAAGAGTGTTAATATGGTTGCCAAATCCTTTCTGAACGGGGTGGACGTGTTGTTTGAGGTCTGGTGTTTCGCAGTCATCCGGGATGTAAGTATAGTCGTCAAAGACGGCGGGGCGTTTGAGTTATTTTATGGTTTGCAGTAGTGATGCTTCTTCTATTCCGATGTGGAGAGGAAGCAGGCCTGCTAATACGTTTATTGCGTCCGTGGAGAAGGTGCGATATGCCTTCGTGATATTGAGTGCGAATGGCATTTGTATTGTGGAGAGGAGTCTAACATTTCTTCCTTTCATGGGAAAGGCCCATATCGCAATACAGTAGGAAACAATCTTCTCTCTAACTGTCTTAAATAATACTTTTTGGATGTGAGGATTTAGACCCCACTTATGGCCCTGGAACCAACGCAGTTGTTTGGCTATGACCGATGTTCTGGTCTTCAGTTCCATGATATGCGGAATCCAGGATAACTTTTCGTCGATGGTGAGCCCCAAATACTTTAATTGTTTGACCACCTGGTCTCGCTTGTTGTTTATTAGGATTATGGGCCTTCTTGCTAGGGAGCCGCCCTTTTTAGGGATTAGCAGGACTTTGGATTTTTATTCTGCTATTTGGAGTTGGAGAGAAGCACAGAGTGTGTAGAATTGCTCGCAGACCGCTGGATTGGAGCGCTCTTGTAATTCATTTCGTGTTCTCCCTTGGACGATTAAAGCAGCATCATCCGCATATGCATAGATTTGCGTGTGCTCTGGCCAGGGTATATATATATGAATAAACAGAAGATATATATATATCTTCTGTTTATATATATAATATGTTATATATATGATCTGTATATATATATATATGAATAAACAGAAGCAAAAAGCAGTTCAAAACTTAATCCAATTATGTGCTGATAGCAGCAACAAGTTGTGGTAATAATGCAAAATAAATTAAAATAAATTAAATTAATAATCCATCTCATATTCAATTCAGAACAAACCACATTCAATAATGAAATAAAATAAAATAAGCACAGTGGTATATGCATGTAAGGTGTAAAAAAATTATAATGAAAACTAAAAACGTTGAAAAGTAATTTACATCTTTTTCTAAAATATTATCAGAGATTTGATGCAACGAAAGAAGTAAATACATCAGCCTGTTTCTGAGCTAACAAAAATACGAATTAAAAATTAGTGTTTCATACTAAGATAATCTCAGAAATTTAATCAAAGCAGTATAACGATACCTTTATCAGTATAAGCTCTGCAAGCAGAAATAAGTAGTGAAAAAAAAAAAAAAAAAAAAACTGCAAACTTATAGCATCAAAATAAATAAGTAGGCCAAAAAAAAAACTTAAAAATATAAAACCAAAACTTGGAGCAGACTGAGCCCAAAAAACAAAACATGTAAACTCAGGCAATCCAACACATGAAAATGTACTAACTTATGAAATTTTTATACCATACAGACCCAGTAAGTAATGCAAAAAATTTCAAAATTATAACATCAAAACCATAACGAAGCTTAAATTAAAAATCTACATTTTTTTATGTATTTTTCAGCAACCGTCTAAACAACAAAACATGTAAACACAAGCAATCCGACATATGAAATTATAATAACCTAGGAAAATTTGATACCGAAAAACATAGTATAAAAAAGAAAAGTTAGTTCTTAAACCTGTAACATTGTTGTCTTACCCATTTATTTCATGAAAGAATGGCTGGCAGATCCTCAAGGAGGTTGGACTTCTAATTCTACGCTAATTTTGAAGAAGGGAAGCCGGGGGAGGTGACCTGAGCGTCTCCCAACCTTGTCCCCTGCCACCAAATCACATGAGAGGATTTTCAGCTCACCAATATATTTAGAGTGCCCCAATGCCGCAAAGACACTAAACATTTACAAGATCCATGCCTTCTCCGGGATTCGAACCCGGGCTCTTCGGTACTACTATACCATCTGGGCGCAACCTCTATAACATTAACCTGTAATTACTGTCTTCAACAAAAAATTTATATAATAAGCTGAAGGAAACGAGCATATATAGCAAACCCTTTTGAAGACTAACATCTACGTTGCCAGAATACTCTGATCGCCCTAAGGAGGTTAAGTTTAGTAATGATGTTTATATTTTTCTAAGTACTAATCGCTCTCAAAAGTGGCCGTTTTAGAGAAGTGGTAGTGACGAGAGGATTCACTAAACAAACAGAAATATTTAATGTTTTTTAACTTTAAATATTTCTGTTGTTTACAAAAGTGAAACAACTTTAACCTCTAACCCATAAGTAACGAATGTACGAGCCAGTTTCGCTGAGAAAGCCCTCTACGAAGGCATCCCTCTCCTTAGACATATAGCTTTACAGGCTTTGCCTTAATCACATAAACTAAAAAAAAAGTCGGATCTTTCATATAGAATCTCTTAAGTAACCATTAGATTTCAGTTAGAAGAGTTCAATTAGAATTTCAGGAGCAAATGAAATTAATGTATCTAAACAATTTATTTGATTAACAAAACAAATAAATAAATAAAATTTTCAAATAATCAGTAGATAGTATGGATATCAATGAATTTTGATTTACTAATACTGGTATTAATTTCCATTAGCTTTCATTGTTTATGATCTGCTGATGTCAGTAAGTAAATTCATACAAAACCATATAAAACAATAGAAGTTACAATGACATCCATTTCGATTTCATTGGTATCATTTTAATAAGAAAATTAGTAAAATAAAAATCAGTAAAGTGTTTTATTGACACTGATATCGGTTGTATTATAAGGGTATCAATATGATTCTACTGATACCAGTAGATTGTCATTCAGAAGAAAACTAGTAGAGATAAATAAGAAGCCAGTAAAACAGTAAATTCCTTGTGGGTATTAGTAGAAGGCTTTACCGACTTCTATGGGGTATTTTGATACAATTGAGAAAAACCAACAGAGATCAATAGAAGCCAGTAAAATTCTGTGGGTAATATTAGAAAGTTTCCCTGAGATTTTATAGGGTATTTTTAGCAGAGATCCCAAAACTTAAAATTGAACATCTCGGCCAAATTTTGTTTTATTTTTTTAGAATGAGCAAAAATTTATACCAAATATAATTGTCGGAACAGGGAAACCGCATGAAAAGTAACATTTCGTAATTTTTGCAACACTGATTTTTAAAATGATGTTTGCGCAATTTAAAACATTTCTGTAAATTCAAGTATTTGTCTATAATGAACGGTGGAAGAAATAAAGGCGGCATAAGGAATTTCACGGGCATGGCATATAAATGTACTGGATGTACTAACAGGATGCTGAGTTAGAGGAGAATAATTTTTTATCCAAAAAACGTTGCAAAATTTTTAGTATGTACAGGGTGGCTATAATTAAAGTTCTACTTTCAAATGATCATAAAAGGAAAACTACTGGACCAAATGCTATCAAACTTGGTAATCATGTAAGGGAAGTCATGGGAATTTATTTCCCGTGGAAAAAAGTTTTAAAATTCATCACCCGGGGAGAAATGGGGCTGTATGCACTACTGTTAAAAAAATATAAGGGTCAGAGACTAACTCATCCTTTTGTTACACGGTTTTAACATATTACATACCCTTAAAAAACACTGACCTAAACAAAATTACCATTTAAAGGCGATAAAAGTCGAGTGCGCCATCCATGTAACGGAAAAAAATCAGAAAATGTGAGATAGCAAATCACTCGCAAAAGTGTGGGCATTCCGGAAATCGTTTCTTTACATATAGCTAATTTGTGATTTTTGAGGCCTGAATTCGGCCCTAAAGCATGAAGATATCGGTTTAAAATGTTTTTAATCGTTTCTAAAACGAAACTGTTTGTGGGCTGAGCGAAAACCGCAATGGATTGTAATGGCTTAAGGCAGAAAGAAGCAAATGTACGCAAATAATCTAAACAACCTGGCGTAATTGAAAGATGCGATACACCGACATGTCCGTAACATTCCTCGTGATATGCTAAGAGCTGCTGTTGAGCATGCATGGATAGGATTTAATTTGCTTTCAGAAAATGGTGGACGCTACATGAACACGCTTTATAACACGTTTCAGAAATGATTGAACACATTCTAAACCGATGTTTTCATGTCTTATTTCGTTTCACAATATTGTATACAGCGCCATTTCCCCTTTGGTGGTGAGCTTTTGAGCTTTTTTTCGTGAAAAATAAATTCCCATGACCTCTTTTACTCGATTACCAGGTATGATAACATTTTGTCCAGTAGTTTTCTTTTCATGATCATTTCAAAGTGGAACTTTAATTAAAACCAACCACCCTGTATGTATTAAATTCTTCTTAGTGATTTTGTTCCAATTATTATGTAACAGATGAAAATATTTCAATGTCTGTTAAAAATTTTACTTGAATTCAGGACTGATTTTTTTTTTTTTTTTTTTTTTTGATACAGTGAAAACTGTTTGGAGGTACATGAACCTGACGATCGCATTGCTGATAACTTAATATACGATATTTATTTTCCTCTAATACAAGAATGATTCCAAAACGTTTTCCTGCGGGCTCAAACGCTTTCCTACAGCTTGACTTGACTAAAACGCGTAATGCACCTCTAAGGTAAAATTTCTTGGGATGAAAGCATTTAGAAGCATTTTCTGTTTCTTGGTAAATTACTGAGAATGATTTTAGTCCATAGAAACTCATCTCATTTTAATGCGATTATTTGCGGACGCTTTACGTTTTAGCACGAGATGTTTTTTCATTTTCCACGATGTTTTGTATCTCGATATTTTCTCCCTTGCGTTGTTTTTTCCAAGACGTTTTCATCCGCGATGTTTTCGGTGGATATTTTACCGAATGACAGAAAAGCAATTAAGGTGTGCTAATTATACTCGGGTAAATGGAGCGAGCGAAAGTGCTTCTTCCCTTTTCTTTAAAACTTTATGGAAAAAAATATAAAAAATCTGGAGTTGCTATCACATCTCTTAAAACTTATATAACCATGAGGATAGCATATCACAGTTTCAGAGTCAATATAGTTTAGTTTATAAATAGAATTTTCACAGGAAAACTTTGAAGACGAGGTAGAATATGCATTAACTTGTTCATTCTTCAAATACAGAAAACGTGAAATGTACTTGGGTTACATTTCACACTGAATAACGATCAATTCATCCACAATCTAAAATCTATATTTAACTTAAAATCTATTACCATGATGTTTACTATTAAAGTCTCAGCAGGTACATGTAATGCTTTGTCTTCTGCGCTAACTATAGTAGAATTCTTATTTAACTATTTCATCCCAATTAATTTTTTAAAGGCTTGTTAATGAAAGGCGATCAAATGTTGCACATTTTCGGAAGTGTATTCTGATTTCGTATTAATCAAAAGATGCAAGATTTCCTTTTGGGTATATACAAAAGGCTTTTCAAAACTTCTTAATGTAATCGCACTGCATCTCCTTCAACAAATATTACATTTGTTCATCTCAAAAGCTTTCAGTTTTATCGATTCTGCTTCGTCTTTCATCTCTCACAAGTTCTTTGTGTTGTCCTTGCCATTTTATTTGAGAAACTAATTTATTTTTCTTTTCTTGTGGTATCTTTTGAAGGTACTTTGATTCGTTTATGCGTAACTTGAATATCTGAGAAAATATTCTGGAAATCAAGCATATATTTCCAGGTCAGAGATGTAATGTTTTTACGTACAATGATGGCATACTCTTACAACTTTTCATGTTTATTTGAGAAAACACCCCACACATCAAATTAAATATTCATCGCTTTTATTATTAAAATTATTTAGATATTTCCTGTAACATCATCTTTACCATTTTCTGAACTGCCTCACTTACCATTATTTAATTCTTCATCTTCGCGTCTAGATGGAATGTTTCCAACGATTTCTTCATTACTATCTTCATTTCCATCTTCATAGTGTTTACTGCTGATATATTCAAGTATTTTAGGATTTTTTATGTTTTGCAAATCGGGAAGGGTTTCAGGATCTCTTTTAACCATTTATGGTATTTACGTGGCTAAATTTTGAAACTTAAAAGTTAGAAAAAATATCTAAATGTTCTATATCTTTTTTCTGGTTAATGACAGGATCGAACTGGAACTATTAGTGTACCTTTCTGTGAAACGCTATGCAGCAATATTTTCATTCTTGTAAACATTAATATCAAAAATACAGTTTTGGTCCAGGTGAATTCCAGGTGGTATTTTACTTGCAATGTTACCGAAAGAAATTATTTAAATAAAACACATTTCTACTTTGAGAAATACTAGATTATATGTCTGCATAGGTTGCAGTATGTAATGTCACTGCAAGTAATTATGTATGTAGAAAATATCTACCGTAAGTTAACTGAAGAGTATGTCAATAAAAATAAGTGATGTTTTGTCTACAACGGTGCTTATTTAATAAAATATCCTAAATTCAATATCTTTGAATAAAGGAAAGAAATATACGGAAATTATATACTGGTATTCTCAATATTCACTGGTTCCAGCGGTGCAATATTTGGATACACGGATATACGATCGAAAAAATAGTGTTAAGGAAACATTAGAATTACTATGAAATATTGTAATCTATAATTGTGTAATATTAAAAAAACTAAATAATTTTTTATTGATTGCAAATTGCAGTTTTATTACTTTTCGTTTGGTATGTATTCTTCCAAACACTGTGTAATTCCGTTTCTTAAAATATTGCCGTTATTGTATGCCTATTAGACTATCTCAATAAATGAATGTTGGAGATTAGATTTTATTCTTTATTAAATTTATGTATATCCTATTTTCTTCGCTTTCTTTTTATATACTTGTGATAATAAAGAAGTTTAGAATAAATAGAAACAAAAAAAAATTTCATCGTGTGCTATTTAACGAACAGCTTACTTTAACGTACTTAGCTTACTATCATATACTATATTATTTAAATTATTTTTGTACAGTATCAAAAAGAAAGTTATTGATTATTAAATGTGCATGAAATGATCATTGTAATCTACCACTATTTCTAAAATGTAGAAACTAAAAAATAAGTAAATACATTTACGTATGATCGAAAGAAATGATGTTAAAAATCATCAGCATTACTAGTAAACACTGAAATCCATAATTATTGCATTTTAATTGCTTACTATTTAAAAAACACAAATAATTTTTTATTAGTTGGAAATTTTAGTTCTGTTACCGACCTTCTGCTATTTATACTTTTAAATCCTGCTAGTTCATATTTTTTCTTAAATAGTGCTAATATTGTTTGTTAGGTTATTATTTCATTCTAGATATGAATATGGCAAGTGTTTTTTGGTTATTAGCTTTAGGTATATTTTTGTTCATTTGTATTTGATCACATTTATTATTAACTATTTTATACAGTCTTTCATTTGCATATCTTGGAGATATAAAAGTTAATGGTTATATTTTTTATTATGAAACGCGAATAAATTTATACTTGAGTTCAGGAAAATACTGATTATGTTACTTTATGCTTCCTAATTTATCATGACAGGGGCAATTTTCATTGTCTCTGAGATTTAACAGAAATAAATGTGATAATGCTGTTATAATCAGAAACACTCTTTTTTTTTTACACACATATGTAGCTTTACTTTTATTTATGTCTACTGTTATTGTTATATATTTATAATAACCCCTTCCATAATTACTCTCTCTTACATACTAAAGGATTAAGGGGAAAAATGATGAAATATTAAAAAATCGTAACTTAGAATTTAAGTTATTTAAAAAATATAGTTTAAAGTACTGAAAATAATTAAGGCTATTATTAATTATGCATATTTAGTCTAAAGAGAAATTTAAGAAATATAGAAATATAGTTTAAAGTACTGAAAATAATTAAGGCTATTAATAATTATGCATATTTAGTCTAAAGAGAAATTTAAAAAATATAGTTTAAAGTACTGAAAGTAATTAAGGCTATTAGAAATTATGCATATTTAGTCTAAAGAGAAAAAATTGTATTATCTTCTGGTTTTCAGGAAATGATAAAATATTAAAACTTTAGGAAAATACAAGGAATGCAAAATTTAAAAAAAGAAGAAAAATACATTAATTATTAAGCTTATTTTTCTGCATAAATCAATATGTAACACAAGGACGTCATAACGACGTTTTCACAACTGTTGCAAAAAGGTGAAATTTGGCGAAAATTTAGGCGTCTTTAAGACGTCGTGATACGATGCTTTCACAACGAAAATATAACGTGAGAAAGACACAATAACGACGTCTATTCAACATAAACTTCATCTGCAAAGACGTCCTAAAGACGCCTTTGCAACGATTGCAGAACAGTGGAGTTTCGCTTACATCTGGGCGTCTTAAAGACGACATATTGCAACGTTTTTGCAACATGACACGCGACCAGTTTGCAACGTCGTTAAGACGTCGTGCTACTCGGGAGTGAAGATAGCACCAGAAAGTCTGTAGACTTGTCTGCTTGATGTCTGTAGATGTCTGCTTGCCAGTTAAACAATTTTAAAATGAATATGTCTGACATATTCCACTCTATTTTTTATGTTAACACCTAAAATTTGCTTAACTCATTTCTTCCAAGTCATATTTTATTCATACAACCAACGTTTTATTATAAAGCCGGTGTTAAAAATTAGTAAAAGTTTCTGACAGCTTTAAAAATTATATTCTGATGTAAAAATTGTTAAGAAATAGTACATATTTGGTTTTATATTAGCTTAATTATTTCATGAACGTATAAATTAAGTTATCTTTGAAAATTACTACAAATCTGAGAAACTTGAAAAACATATATCGTTTCCTAACTGTTAATAACAAGTTGTTCTTTTAAACAGTTCAAAAAAATTTTTAATTCTTGTTTTCTCATTAAAAAATGACATGTTAGGAAACATCCTTAAGGAACATATTAACAATATAAAAATATGAAATTTCTAAATTACTTCTTTTTATAACATGATCTACTAATCATTAGAGATATCTTGGATGATCCCTTGTGTAAGTGAAGACTTGGTCTTCATTTTTAACATAAAGGAACATAATGTAGAGCAAAAGCTTAATTAATGAGAAGTTACGTTATAAACTCTTAAGCACGGAATGTCGAGGGACAAAATATTTGCAGACTTTTATAACACCAAGAACTAATAACATGTACTACATGATTTATCTCTATATAGATTTATTCAATGAGTATTTTCGCGGTTCTTAAATTGATAATGATAATGTAAATTAATTATTATACAACAAGAAAACAATATGTCTAAGCTAAAAAAATTATGAATTCTCGTAACAAATCAGGTGCATATGCATTATGTTTACCGTGCTCTGTCATTAAATGAATTTTTCTAAAAAAGGCAAAGTCTAGAATTTCTTAGACAAATAAATATATTTATGAAGCTTGAACTGACGAACTCTTACTTATGTAAGTAAAATAGTGCAAATGTAATAATGCAGAAATGTCAATTAAAGAACATCAGGCAAAAAGGGAACATTTGTGCATTTTCCAAACTGCATTAGTCCAATATTTTTTCTCGAATATATATACGTATCCCCAGAGCAAATCTTTAATACAAAATCTTAGTTCCCTCAGTAAATGGAAAAGTGGTTCGGTTCTCTAAGAGAGTAAACATCCAAAAGCAGGAGACTTTCCCTTTTACCAGAGTCTGCCGTATTGATCTCAAATAAAGGACATTTTGCTATATTCTCTTGGTTCAATGTATCATTCCATGGATAAATTTCAGATGGATGTGGGTTAGACGATTGTTCAGTGCATGATATTGTTGTTGGTTTGGTTAAGGGAACAAAGTTTTTTTTCTTAATAGAAGGTGGATGCGATAGAGCAATCAATTTTATCCCATTTATGGAGTGCAGACAGTTCTTGCATTGAAAACAAAAAGATACAGATTGGAGAAAAATTAAAGTTGCGGAGGGTATAATATGATTCCTATTTTTTGAAGTGAAACTGCGATATGTTTTATAGCATTAATTTTAAATATCACAACAAAGCATTCTATAAATGAACAGCTAATAATACCCAGAGCATATAATTAGTGCTAATTTTAAATGCCTATTATAAAAATATTTATGATATGCAGGTAATTTTATTGAAGGATATGTAAAAAAAATTATATCTCAGTTTGGTAACAATGAACATAATTTGTTCTATATGTTAATAAAAAATATTCTGTTAATAAAATATAAGTCTAAAATCATTTCATCGCAACATTTAAAGAAAGCTATACAATGACATTCATTTCATAAGCATATTAAATCAGCACAGAAAAAAAGATTAAAACACATTTATAACCATTTACTGACTAAAACCAAGGTTAGTTTCATTTTATTTCAAACAATTAAAATCATGAAATGATAAACTAAATGCATTTTCAAATTGAAAACTTAATTTTTATGAAAAGTTAAGGGAGTCAAGTAAATCCAAATTGTAAATATTAGTAAACCTAAACTAATTCTCAATAATCAAAGTGAAAATTACAAAAAATTTGATTTATTATGTAAATAATTTATTATGTATGAAATACATGATTTATGTATTATGTACATGAGTTATTATGCATGAAGTGACAACAAAATTAATCTCAAAATAATTACTACTTTGATATGCAAGAAAAATGGCTGTTAAATAAGACACAATGTATTAATACGTAAAATCATTGTAAGTTGCCTAGAAAGCAGATAACGTAAAAAATCGTTATCTTACTTTACTACTAGCTAACATACAAATAACAGAGAAATTATCGGTGCCCAGATGCACATAAACAAAAGGTTACCAGATTTTAAACCAAGCCTAGGAATTAATGACACGGAAAATATCCAAACATTGTAGCAAAAAATAATTCGCAGTCTTTGTATCTTTTCTTTGATTTCCATTCGCTAGAGATTTATGAAATAATTCAAATGACATCTTATTTCCCTGTGACTAACTTGCGATTTAAAAATGCAGTGGATGCCACAAATTGCGTCAATACAGATAAGGAACAAAAGAAATAAGGTAATTTGAATACTTAATAAACAAATTAAGCACTTCGGATTAATAGAAAACTTCTTAGTTTAAACGACCATGATAATTGTTACAAATGAACCAAGTTCTTGAAATTCTCTAAGTGCACATTCTTAGCTGAAAAATCTCACATGTTTTCATTTTAAAATTAAATGCAACTAAACTTTTATCTTTTATATGCGTAAAATATTTTGAGGATTCTCGTGTTATAGAAATGTAAGTGGATGTTATCAAGATAAGCAAGGAATTTCCTAAGACGCTGATTTTTACAAACTTCGACAGTCATGCAGAAGAATTTATTTCATTCTTTCTGCTGTCAATAAAAGTTTACCCAATGTATACTGTTTTATCAAATTCAATGTATAATGGTATTTCTTTTGCCTAGCGTTTTGGAATCATAAGAAAATGGCTTTAAAAAAAGAAGTAATCTTCCAATTAATATGCGAATTCTTTTTTGTTTGTTTGAAATATTACATAATGAATAATATTAGAAAATTTTCCATTTCATTTCATTTCGCCACCAACAAAGCCGCAAGAAACTGTTGCCAACGGACTGTTGTAGTGCGGATGTTTTTGTAGTTTAACGTTTTCCTGACTGGAATACAATATATGTTCAAAATACTAGATTACACGTTGCATTGAAATAGTTATTAACAGAAAGCACTAAAACGAATTAAAAAATAATTACTATGCGAGCTAAAACTATCAACAGACATAACAGTAATTAAGTCTGAATTGCAACTAAATGCAGTTACTTCCTGTCACCTGAGTCTATGTCAGAGGTGTAAATTGAGTCAATAGTTAATTCTATTAAGAAAGATTATTATCAGAAATAATGTTATAAAAACGGACACCATGTTAACAATGCGATAACTGTACAATGTAACAATGCGATAACTGTTGTAAAATTGATAAATAATAACACATGGTAGAAATTATTCTTATAATTTAATTACAAAATATGACGAAGCAAAATAAGGCAAACAAAGCAGTAAGTTACAAGTGATGCATTACTTCCAAAGAGTCCCTCTCTGTGGCAGTACTGTTTGTTGGTTCACCTTGGAATTGCAGGGTAAATTATTCACTATAATCTGAATTAATAGATATTACAAACAAAAGATGGAACCATGTGTCTAAATAAGCCATTAAGAATAAAGCAATTGCATATGAAGAAATGCTTCAATACTTGTTATAGCCACACTCCACTTTAGAATTCCACTTGTTGTTAGAGCTGATGGGTTGCACAGTGTGTTGATTGTCTATGCTTTCCCATTGTTGGCAGCCGGCTTCTTAAGATGAAAAGAAACTGTGAATTGACATTGAAAACTTAATGCTCCGGGGTACCTCTGAACAATATCCACATGTGTCTGTATCACTGAATCTAAATCTACGCTGAAAACGCACTGTGTCAGAAAGGCACTAGCACTTTATAGGTAAGGTATTTTCTCACTCCCTACCTTGTACCTTATGATATAATTGGAAGGCCTTCCGGCTAGACATCAGAGGGGCCAGAGTTCGAAACTCGACTGTGTCTGTGTACACTTTTTATGTTTCTTGCTTGGACAAGCTCTAAAGTGGCGCACGAAGTAAATTGTGGTGGACGACCCCCAAAAATTTTCGCTCGGCTCTCCGCTTCCCCAGTCGTTTCAAGAAGAGTGCAAGGTATTTTATCCCTCCTTGCCGCGTGCCGCCATGCCGGTGCTATATTAGGAACATTAGTGCTGATCTTAAAATGCACATCTATCTTTTCTTTCACTTGAAACTTTTTCTCCTGTACTACCTTCGTTGTAACGGGTTTGCTTCGTTATCATTTTTCAAAGTTCTTTATCTGTGATTGCATCAGTTTGAAGTCCCTTCACAGTCCCAGATGTACTAAAGCAACTCGTGCGTATTCGACGATTCAGTGAAAGAACTTCGCTAATAAAGTGCGAGCTTGCAAACTTGAGAACCTTGTATGTGGTAACACTGAAAACAAGTTCTTTGGGAAGTTTGCTAGTTTTAACAACTGCAGCGTGGGGTTGCAAAAGTTATCATATGTACTGTGGTGTTTCAGAGTAATACATCTTGTATAGAAAATGTTTGGAAATAGATAATTTTTTAAATGTATTTTTTTATCAGTTAATTAAAATACACACAATGTTTCACATTTTTTAGATAACAGGCAGTTGTGAAGAAAGAATTTTAAATTATTGGCACACTGTATATGAAACCATTAGATATTATATATGATATAGATTAAGTTTATGTTTATTCGCTTACAGAGTCTCGTTCTTTTGATAGCATAAACTAACGAGTTCTAGAAAGACTGTAAGAGGAATTATCCACAGGTCTTGAGACAACAGAAAAGTCAGAAGAAAGGTATAAAGAACCCTTTATTCAATCACATATAGTTAAACAGACGAGCCCATGTGGCCTTACATAAGCGAACACTTCTGGCTTAACTCAAACAGGTAATCTTGAACTTAAAACAAAGTACAATTAAACTAGTCTAACGGCTGGCTGGATAATGTTAACGCGCAGGAAGGATTTGACTCCTAGAAGTCGGCGAAAGCAAGATTAATGGCAGAAGCACTCAGTGCCACAGAATCAAATCACTGATCAGTCTGTAGGGTTTATATTTATTTTAACTAACATTTATTTTAAGTTTAAACTACCTTTCCTGTCAAGCCTTACTTTCCCCTGGAACTGCCAATGCCAGAGTATGTAAATTTCAGTAGAACGCGCAAGGATTCAAATTATCAGCGGAAGTATTCTGAGTAAAATAGAAAGGAAACGAGTTCAAGGTGTGCTGTTCTTACTTCACGAGCGCGGAGGTAGTTAGCCAGAAATTGAAGAACCCCACGTTTCGGCCTGTGTGCTTGCCTGGACGTATTGTTAATCGTTCAACGTGATCTTCAAGTTTGCTGAATTAGCAGCGGTATTGTAAAACGCGGTGAGGTTAGTTATTTTTAGAGAGCCTCGTAGTTAGAGTCTTGTCTTTAGTTTCTTTTCAGGTTATTATTTTTATTTGACCGCCGAGTTGGCGCATTTTGTGAGCGTCAAGAGCACGCACTTGTAATTTATTACGTTGAATAAAAAGGGACTTAAACCCTTAACAAGACTCTGTCTTTTATCCAGTTTTCACAGTCACCTCTTGGTTGCGTGCAAGTTGGAGGCGCGCAACGCTACATTGGCGCCCGAACACTTATCGAACTGAAATGGCCGAAAATTGGATGGAAACCGCTGGACAACACCGAGAAATGACAAGCCAATTGGAAGAATTTGGATACCTGGTCCAGACTTTGAGAGCGTCAATCAAGCCAAACGTCAAGCCAAACGAAAATCACTTTCAGCTCTACCCTATGCCTGAAAGACAAAACGTTGCCATCGCCACATCCGCACTAAGAGGACAGGCCGCGCTATGGTGGAAAATATAGGCAAATTTTTATTAGGGGAATTTGGAAGCCAGACATATACATTTGAAAATTTCAAAAAATCGTTAGTAAAGGCCTTCCCCATAGTGTAAGATCGAGCAAGCCTGGAACCCGAACTATATAGTTTCTATCAACGCGATATAGAAGAATTGACGGACTTTATTCTACGAAAAATTAAGCTGACGGATATGCTGTATGGGAAGAAACCCGATGCGGAGATTATTGAAATAATCTTACCAAGATTGTTACCCGCTGTTCAAGACTACTTCGAAATTAGAAACCCAAGCACATTGCAGGAGCTCTTCGAATTGGCGGTGAAGCTTCAAAATCGCAGAATAGCGGAAAAAGCTAGAGGGGCAACGTATTCTCAAAGTACCCGAAGGAAATCTTCAAATGAGGAAACCAGAAATGGAAATCGCTCTTATGGGGGAAAGAGCTATCAAGCTAACTCATCGAAACTCGAAGGTCAAGGCCCAAAAAGAAAATTCGAAAATAAACATCCGCGTACCCAGAAGGCACAGATTGAAAGGAAAGCTTTAAACGAGTAGAGGGGCCTGTGAAAGGGAGGGTCCAGACCCCGGAAGTTTTAAAAAAACCTCAAAAAGACATTTAAATACGGTCATCGTAAAAAACTCACATCTACCAATTATACAAGTCCTGGTTGGCGATGTACCAGTAGAAGCCCTCATCGATACAGAAGCAGAAGGAAATTTTATGAGCGAAAATGTCTTCAAAAAGAATTTTTATAGGGTACGATTATTTAAAACCAAAAATACGGAAATTATAGCGGCGCAAGGAAAAACATGTCACTGCATCGGGAAGTTATCATTAAACATACAGGTAAAAGAGGAAATCCTCAAAGTATTAATTTTTGTAGTGAAAAATCTGCAAAACCCTCTTATTTTAGGTATGGAGTTTTTAAGGGCCGCGAGGGCCAAATTGAATTTTCAAGACAGTTCCGTGGTACTGGAGATGGACCAGAGGGTGGTGGAACCTGTGGAGAGACCGCAAGTGGACCTTAGCCATCTGAATGACCATGAAAAGCAAGCAATACAGCAAGTGGTGAGTAATTTTTCTAATTTGTTTTCAGAAAAACCGGGAAATTGTCAGATAGTTACGCATAAGATACAAGTAACTGCCGAAAAACCTTGTAGGACTAAACCTTATCGGTACGACAAACAAAAAGACGTAATCATCGAAGAACATATTCAGGAGATGTTAAAGAATAAAATAATAACGCCCATAAATAGTGAGTACGCGAGTCCAGTCGTACTATGTAGGAAAAAGAACGAGTTTCCTCCTTCGGATAAAAGGGCTTGGAGGTTTGCTATCGATTACAGAAAACTAAATAGTATTGCTAAATTTCCAGTTTACCATTTGCCGGTTATAGAGGAAATCATTAGACAGATCAAATCGACAAGATACATGTCTACTTTGGACTTAACGTCTGGGTACTATCAAATAGCTATGAGACCCGAAGACGTACATAAAACCGCGTTTATAACAAAATCGGGCACTTATGCATTTTTACGCATGCCCTTTGGGTTGTGTGGGGCCCCATCAACATTCCAAAGAGCTATGGACATTATTCTAAAGCCTGTCCTAGGAAAATCAACTTTAATTTATCTAGATGATATAATTACAACGAGTAGTACGTTGGAACAACACATTAATGATCTAGAACAAGATTTTAAATTATTAAAAGAGGCCGGTCTTACAATTAACGCCTCAAAATGCAAGTTCGCAACTAAAGCACTTAAATATCTCGGTTATAAAATTTCGCAAAAGGGTATAGAAACGCAAGATTCAAAAATAAAAGCCATCAAGAATTTTCCACCGCCCAACACCGCCAAGAAACTTTCTTCTTTCCTTGGGTTATGTTCTTACTATCGGTCTTTCATAAAAGATTTCGCTAATATTGTTGAACCACTCTTAGTAATCAAAAGAAAGAAAGGTAAATTTACGTGGACAGCGGAAGCAAACGCAGCTTTTGAAGGATTAAAAGAAGCGCTCATCAATGCCCCTGTTTTAAAATTCCCGGAGGGGGACGAAAACCTGGAAATTGCAGCAGATGCGTCAGACTAAGCGGTGGGTGCGGTTCTTATGAAAAATAGCCATCCTCTGGCATTTTTTAGTAAAACATTGAATCAGACACAAAGGAATTATACAGCTACAGAAAGAGAAACATTAGCCGTTTTAATGGCTGTACACAAATTTCGAGTTTATTTCGGCAAAGCGCCAGTAACAGTCTTTTCGGATCATGCGGCTGTTGGTAGACTTTACTCGGGGAAAAACCTAACGCCCAGGTTAATAAGATGGGCTTTAAAACTCCAAGAATATAATATCAGAATAAAATATAAACCGGGTAAGGAAAACAATGTAGCTGACGCACTTTCTCGTATAAAACTGGACGATGAAGGAAATGAACTTAAATGCGCTGTGTTGACTTCAAAAATTTTAGATTCTAGAGATACGATTATTACTGAACTGAAAGCTGATCCTGAATTTGGAGATATCTATGCATATTTGAAATACCCCGAAAGCTTTGAGCACACAGATATCGATGCGATAAGAAATAGAGCAGAAAACTATGAAATAATAGATAATTTATTATTTTATACGAAAACAACAAACGAAAATCTTGAGTATAAACCAGTCATCCCAGCCTCGCTTCGATTAAGCATTTTGAAGGAATTACACGACGCGAAAACAGCGGGTCATTTAAGGGTCAGAAAGACTTTGAAAAGTGTACGCGAGGCGGTATATTTTCCGCAATTATACAAAATAGTAACGGCGTATGTCAGGTCCTGCAATCAATGTCAGTTAATAAATGATATTAATTACAGTCTGGCCGGGTACTTAAATAGCATTCGCGCTACATTTCCGAATGAAATTTTAGGCATAGATCTTCTTGGTCCCTTCCCCCAGAGCGAGTTAAATAAAAATCGTTTTCTTTTAGTAATAGTAGATCATTTTTCAAAATGGACAGAAATTGTTCCACTTAAACGCGCGTCAGCCAAAACAGTCGCAGATGCATTCTTACACAGATACATTTTAAAATACGGTGCACCGATAAAAGTCATTAGCGATAACGGAAAACAATTCATTAGTCAAATATTTGAAAACATATGCAATGGACTTGGCATACGCCATATCAAAATGGTTCCGTATAGACCACAGGCAAACATAGCAGAAAGAGTGAATAAAAACATAGTAAAAATAATTCGCAGTTACGTGAGCACACATCACAAGCGCTGGGATGGCTACATAAATGAATTAGCTTATGCTTTAAGAACGGCAAATCACGATACTACGGGAAAAACCCCAGCAGAATTATTTTTAGGCAGAAAGTTCATTACGCCTTTAGATAAATTATTCTTTGTGCAACAAAGAGAGCAAGAGTTTAAACAGAAAGATGTGCAAAAACTGATTGATTAGGCGCTTAAAAGCTCGGATACGGCAAGAAATAAGCAAAAAAAATATTATGATAGAAAACGCCGTGAAGCAGATTTTAAAGTTGGGGATAAAGTATTGAAGCGGAAATTTTCTTTATCAAGTGCCCCAGACAATTTTACGGCAAAGTTAGCTCCAAAATTTGAAGGTCCCTATGTAATTCAGGAAATCAAAGGTGTCATATTATATCTTAAGAACGAGAGAGGGGAGATCTGTAAAGCAAGTCCCGACCAGGTGAAAAAATACTATAATCCAAATGATTTTGAAATCCTTAAAAGTTTCTTGCAGGACTCAAGTCTAAACGAAGTAGAAGGTCCAGAGATAACAACAACTGTTCCACCACCCAAGAAGCAGAGAACTGAAGAGAGACCTAGCCCTTCTACAATCCGGACGACGGTATCAAAAAGAAAAAAGAAAAACTTTCAAACTCCAGCATTTAAGAAAAACAAGAATACAGATGCACCGCGTAAAGAAACCGTGGTAAAGAGCAAAACACCACCTACAACGGATCGCAGGAGAAATTATACATCAAGGAGAACGCGCCCAGGGCCAGAGAGTCAAGTGCCAGCAAGGCCGCTGTTCCGGAAACTGAAACGGCAACAGGAGGAACAAAAATACCAAGAACATCAGAAGAAATTCAAGGACTCCAGACCGGAGGACGTCAAGACCAGCCGTCCCATGGAAAAACGGAAACGACAACAACCAGGCGATTACTCCGCCAAGAGGCCAGCATGCAGAGGACGCAAAAGAAAAACTAATGTGGACGACACTCGGAGGTCAGTAAGGAGAAGATTGACGTCCATGAAACCTCTAACTTGGGAACAATATTGCCGGAAAAGAATGACGGAGTTTCAATCATCGAAAACTCAAAGATAAGTTAAAACCTTCTATAATTTTTTTTTCTCTTTTGTTCCGAAATGTTATGCATAAGTACGAAGTTCTATGTTTTGACGAAAGTCAATATGTCTCGGTTGAGACTTAGTTTTGTTTTACTTTATTTAGCTAAGGCAAAAGTATTATATTCTTTAAGTATAAAAGCTAAGAACAAGCATTTTCTGTTGGTCGAAAGACTAATTCTGTTATGTTAAAGCCAAAATTTGGCCGAAGATAAAAATAACTTCGTATTCTTGTATTAATAAGAATTTTAGTTTCAGTGCCGTCAGCTTGGCGAAGAATGAGTAAAGTAAAAATTTATTTCTCTTATTCATTTTATGGTAAATTGTAAAAATCATATGTATTAAAATTTTGTAAATGTACGTAAATACTTGAATGTTATGTAAAAGTAGAATTTAGTCTAGAAGCATAAAATTTTAGTTGCTAAAAGTAAAATGCTCAAAAGGAATGAATTCAAAATTTAAGTATTAAACTGTAGATAAAGTCATGCTTTAGAGCGAAAGCCTGCATGTTTAAAGATGAATGAGGGGGAAGTTAGAATGAATGTGTTTTTTAGGGTTCTCCACCTACACTTGAATTTTTAAGAATGTTAAAGTAGCTCATTGAGTTGTAGAATTCCGAGTAAGGTGTGTCTATTTGGTCGTTGAATTCTAACAAATCATGGTGGTTAGGGGAAGTGTTGTAAGACTAAAACACGAATATTCCCGTTTGACACCACACATGGTGGAGAGCCAGGGTAAAGTTAAATTAATGCTTGAAAAATTGAATGAATGTGAATTAAGCAATAACTAAGGAAAAAGAATCGTTTAAAAACAAAAATTTATTGTGTCAAGAAAGTGTAAATTATAATGTATTTAGAAAGATACTGATACTTATTCCTTCCAGATGCTGGAAGGAAAAGACCAAGATTGATTGATGAAGTCCAGGAAAAGTTGCTGTAAGAAGAGAGAGTTATAAGTATACACAGAATTTTAGTATACAATTTGTTACATAAGATTTTTTTTGTGTAAACGAGGTTCTCGAGAGTTAGTTCAGAATTATAGAAACTTACAACAGGTCGTTTGTAGGACCTGCTTCCAAGTTTTCCAAATTCTGGCAGCGGCAAATGTAGGGTTTATATTTATTTTAACTAACATTTATTTTAAGTTTAAACTACCTTTCCTGTCAAGCCTTACTTTCCCCTGGAACTGCCAATGCCAGAGTATGTAAATTTCAGTAGAACGCGCAAGGATTCAAATTATCAGCGGAAGTATTCTGAGTAAAATAGAAAGGAAACGAGTTCAAGGTGTGCTGTTCTTACTTCACGAGCGCGGAGGTAGTTAGCCAGAAATTGAAGAACCCCACGTTTCGGCCTGTGTGCTTGCCTGGACGTATTGTTAATCGTTCAACGTGATCTTCAAGTTTGCTGAATTAGCAGCGGTATTGTAAAACGCGGTGAGGTTAGTTATTTTTAGAGAGCCTCGTAGTTAGAGTCTTGTCTTTAGTTTCTTTTCAGGTTATTATTTTTATCTGACCGCCGAGTTGGCGCAGTTTGTGAGCGTCAAGAGCACGCACTTGTAATTTATTACGTTGAATAAAAAGGGACTTAAACCCTTAACAAGACTCTGTCTTTTATCCAGTTTTCACAGTCACCTCTTGGTTGCGTGCAAGTTGGAGGCGCGCAACGCTACAAGTCAAAGCAACAATGTGGCCTTCATGCAGGCATAACACGCTCTAAAATCAACTTCTAAAAGATTTGCTAAAAATAGCCCTTCTTTCTCCTTCACTGTATGTACACGCGCGATGTGTGATTAACATTCTGGCAGGAAAGTGTGTTGTGAAAACGAGAATGAAGGGAAAATTGCTTTAACTAAAAATTAACCGTTAGTCAAAATAAATGAATAAATCCTCTCATACAGGATACAGAGGTCTTTAACGATCTCGTTAAAGAACTGAAATTCAAACTATCTAACTACCTAAACTTTTCAGAGCCAACCTCTTACTGAGATTTTAAGTGTAAAAAGAAAATTTGTTTTACAACTATCTGGATTCTTCGTCAGAAAGTACAACTTTCCAGCACCTCACACCTTTCCAGAAAAACTAAACACATATATATGAGAATAGCAAGTAAAGTCCCCGTGGGTTGATCGGAGGGTGTAACGCCCCTCCGGACAGCCTCCAGAGGTTAAACATTAACACTATATAGGGCGGCTAAAAAAAGTTACCGGGTGATAGAGTCCTTTCCCTTTGGTGACCTGACTTACCACTTCTTGTTCCCCATCATTATTTTTCAAATATACCATCGGTTCTCTAATTCTTTCAATAACCTATAGGCTTTCAAATCGAAAACATAGTTTGGCAACCCACCTTTCGCCTGCCGATGACATAGAGTGTTTATATTTCAGTACTTAATTTCACACTTTATAATTGACTTACTTCCGATTCTTATCATAATACACTTTTTTTGTTTCTCCCTTGCCCTATCGGAACTTGTATCTGATTCATCTATTATCTTTTAGATATCTTCCATTTGGAATTCCGGGCTCTCTTCTGTATAAAGAATAATTCATAATTAACTTTCAACCTAAGAACAGCTCGGCTGGACTTTTCTCCTAATATCATGCTTCGTTGTTCCTAATACATACGCTAACTCACTGACCCAGCTATTCCATTATGATGGCTTTTCACATAGCAGCATATTATCTTTACTATATTCTTGTTCGTTCGTTCAGCTATGTTGGATCGCGGCCGATAAGGTACCATTTTTTAAGTGGCGTATTCCAAGTCCTGTACATAACCCTTCAAATCTTTTGGTTAACAAACAGCTTACTAGTATCGGAAATTATTTTTAACGGAGGTCCGTATTTTAAGACATATTTATTTAAAAACGAAACTGTAACTCTTTTAGCCGCAGCTCTTCGTAGGGGAACTGCTTCAATCCATTTACAGAAATGATCTGCGATAAGAAGTAAATAACAATTTTTATTTATTTCGCTGTGGGGAAATGGGCTCAAGAAGTCGATCTCAACTAATTCGTTAGGGGATGCTGTTTTTATATTTTTAAGTACCCGGCTGAGCTGTAACTAACGTTGATATTTAACTGATAAACATTTCACTACTTGACATACGCACTTACGAACTCTTGTACCTGTGGAAAATGCACTGACACAGGAACTCACTGTATTGTCATTCTAATTCCAAGGTGACCAGACATGGGCGAATGATGGAATTGACATAGAATATGTAACCTTAAAGTCTCTGAGATAACTGGTCTAAACTCATAATTTTGATTTATAGTCTTTGAATGAAATAATAATTTATCAATGAATTTATAGTTTTCTGCTCTATTTCGTATCGTCGTAATGTCTGGGTGCTCAAAATTATCCGGATCCTTTACGTAAAATTAAATGTTTTTAAATTCGAGATCCCTTTTCAATTCTTCAATAACTGTCTGGCTCGAATCAAGTAATTTTGATGTCAGTATAGCTTATCAGGACTGGTGTTCCTCTTTACTTGCTTTGGAAACATTAACTGTCCTGACTCGGAACAGGGAGCTTACTAAAGCTATGTTCAATAAATTGTGAAGTAGACAATACACACAGGAAGGGTATACGAAACCCTTTATTTTTCTATCTTTACAGAGATTTCCAGACTTCGGAATACAGCAACCAACCACTTGTGGTCTGAACGTAAGAATATAAAAATATTAACTAAAACTTTAACTAAACTAACTTTGGATTAATATACAAGTGTCTACTTTAAGATTGGCCGATAATTAACAAAAAGGCGTATGTAGTACAGAGAGCTGCTAAAACTACGATACGTTTAAAATTATCACGAGGATTAAACCTCTGGCCTTGAAGGCAACCAGCAACCGAGTAAAAACTACTATGGCAAGCGGCCTGCTTCTAATAACTCCTTCCTCTCTCTTGCTTGGCAAAAAGCTACAACTTAAGTACTTGGCGTTAGCAAGACAAATTTGCATAAATAAGTAAAAACTTTTAATTCTGGCAGGAAGTAGAAAATAAGAAGTGATAGTAAAGATTTAAAATAAAATAAACGTTAGTAAAACTTAGGATCCTTACAAGCTCATTTTACTGTGTTGCTTTCGTCATCTAACTTTACACTTGAGAGTGCATCGGTCACTGCATTCTATTTCCCAGGAGTGTGTTTTATAATTAAGTTAAACACTGAAGTTTAAGTTCACAACGAATCAATCTTGATGACGAAATTTTTCCCGAATATAAACGTTCTACGGCCGCATGATACGAATAAACTGTAATCTGCGATTTCCCAAAATACACTCGGAATTTTTGTATGGATAATAAAACCGCGAGCGTTTCTCGCTGGATAACAGTGTAGATTCTCTGCGTGAGATTAAGTGTTTTACTAAAATACTCCATTGTTTGCCTTTTCTGCATGAGGACCGCACCCACTGCATAATCTGAGACAAATGCCGAAATTTCTAAGTCTTCGGCCGCCTTTCGTGAATATTAGCGGGAAGGAGCTTCCATGAGTGCCTGTTTTAATTTTTCAAACGCCTTATTGGCCTTTGTTGTCCAAGTGAAGCGGGTTTTCTTTCTCTTTAATTGTAACAACGGTTCGGTTATTTTAGCGAATTCTTTAATTCCTATAATACGAAAGTGTGTCTAAGAAGGACGATAGTTTCTTTTGCAGCATTTGGCGAAGGGTAGTTTTAATTGCATATTTTTGAGTCTTTTGTTTCTATTCCTTTACTGTATATTTTATATCCTAAGTACCGAAGTTTTGAAGCAGCGAACTTATATATATTGGCATTAATTTCAATCCGCCTTCATTTAGAAGTGAAAACACTTCGCGTTACTCCTTAACATGCTGGTTGAAAGTTTCACTTCTTATTATAGCATCTAGGTAAATTAAAGTGTTTTTTAGAGGACTGTTCGCAAGATTATGTAAATGTCCCTTTGTAAAGTAACAGACGCCCCACATAATTCAAACGGCATTCTTAAAAAGTGTAGACACCGGACTTTGTAATGAATGCTGACTTAGGTACACTTTGGAGCTTCGCGTCAGTTTAAAAATATCCGAATGTGAGATCCAACGTTGTCATGAATTTTGTGGATTTAATTTTTCTTATTATTTCTTCAATTATGGGCAAGGGACAGGATGCTTGGCAATACTATTTAATTTTCTATAATCTTCTGCGAAACGCCATGCTTTGTGAGTAGTAGGTGGGAGATTGTTCTCTTTCATACACAAAACCACGGGGATAGCATACGGGCTACTAATAGGCGTTATAAATTTATGTCTCAACATTTCTTCTATATGACTTTCAATTATTTGAACTTTCTCGTACGATAACTTTATCAATGACCTTATCGTAACGATAAGGCTTACGTTTTACTGGGGCTGAATTACCTATATTAATCTCGTGATTTATAATACTAATATATCCAGGCTTATCATTAAAAAGGTTTGAAAAATTGTTTAAAATGGTTTCAAACTTTTTCCTTTTATCTGGCCCCAATTGTTCTAAGGAGAGCTGAGGTGGATGGACTCTTCTTTCCTTATTTATCTGTTACTGTAAAACAGGATGAGAAAAATTAAGATGACCCCTGAATCTTTTAAGAAGTCTACCACTAAGACTATGGCGGCTCCCATGTTTTCGCACTACAAAGAAAACCACCTTAAGCGTTTCGTCTTTTACTTGTACATGCAATACGGTTTTGTTGATACATGTACACTGCTTGCCTTGTGCGGCAATAACCTTCTCATCGCCTTATTTAAAAATTCTACGTTTGCGGAAGTATTTTCTAAAGATAGCTTCCGAAATGAAACTGCACTGAGCTCTGGTATCAATAAGAGATTCGGCAGGGGCACTATTTAACAAAATGCTCTCTATCCGCAGTTCCAGATTTCTTTTTTACTGCAGCATTTAATTTAATTTTCGTGGGAGTCTGCTATTTCCGGAGTGACTGCATCCTCTTACCACCAGCACCACTTTGTCTCCGCTATGCTTGGTTGAATTTTTGTTATCTTTTGGCGAATTGCTTTTTCGACCCGATTTGCTGAGGCGTTAGCCGAAAACTTCCTTCCTTTGACCTCTCACCGTATCCTTCTGTTACATTTTTTTTTCTGCCACGCTTGATTTTGAAACCTCGTTGCTAATTCGAATAAGCTTTCCAACGTTACTGTATTTAGAAGCTCGAAAAAGTCCTGCTGTTGTTATTGTTGTTGCTTATCCTCGAAAGATCTGACACATGTCAGGTCAGCTTCAGAAGTTTGTTGACCACCAAAAAATCTATAATACTAATAAGGGGGTTCGGATGTTATGTCCCCCTTAGGAAGTCCGATACAGCTGAGAATGGGATCCAGTCACAGCATTTTCTACAAGGGGGTGGATTTTTCTGCCCCCATCAATGGAAAGGCATTTAAAGTGGCCACTTTTTAGTCTAGCCAGAGCAGTTTAGGAGCCACGGTCACATTTGATTTCCAGCAGATTTCATATTCAACTGAGTTCAGGTCTTTCATTTGAGTATAGTTCTTGATAAATAAGCGAAGAGCCAGTTGCCGTTTCATTCTCACTACCCTCTTCTTAGGCAGTCTATCAGTGACCTCATTATTACCACTAGTGTTAACATGCGATCGGATCCGCTGGAGGTGGACGTCGTTGGTCTGAGAGATCTTCCTCAGTTTGAGCACAGTAGATACGCTGGTTTCATCGCTTTCGGAGGACCAGCCACTGAGATGTCGTAGTGGACTACCGCTAACCGATAAAATCCATAGTTCCCCAAAATCACAATCATAAGGCATATAATGGCATCAAGCCCTACATTAATCTCCATTAACTTGTTCCTGAAGACAGAGCAAATGCCAGGGTTGCATTGCTTTATTGCAGTCTCAATTTGGGGATCCTAATAAAAATGCCACTGCCAGTACGATCTTCTGCACGACTACCGTCAGTATAGACATGCACTGCATCTTTAGGAATGCAACTAATAATTTCCAAAGCCAGCTTTCCAAGCTGGTCCTCATGGTGTGTTTGCTTGTGTGCAGTAGATTTCAGATCAAAGTGGAAGAAAGCTCTTAGTAATCCCACTGAGGGACCAATAGACGTTCTTAGAGATAGAGTTGCAACCTCCGAGAGAAAAGGTTCCGAGTCTCTGCCAAGCTAAAAGAGCTGTATTTCTTGAGTCTTTGATTATTGTGCCAAGTATGCAGATAAAAGGAAATACGACGTTCTGGTCGTACCTGTATATTTCATTGAAGTACTTGACTAAATTGGGTATTCTTCTAATATGTAGTGGCTGTAAGTTGATCTCGAACAGAGCTATATCACAAGGGAATTTATAGAAAGTGTTTAATTAAAAATCAGCTTATACAATCGCTAGTTATGTTGATATGTTTTTAGATACTTGTTTTAATGATAAGAAGCTTTATTTCATTAGATTATACTTTCCCTCCCAACTTGAATTATAAACATAAGCAAGTGTGCAACACTTAAGCAAAAAATTCATTTTTCTAAATCATGAAATTCTTCAAAAGGGCTTTCTGCGATCAATACAGTGAAAAGCCAACTCAATAGAAAGGTGATGCATATGCAGATATCAGCACCAGGACATCAGAGTGTACGTCGGCCACACGAAACGCGAGAAGTCGGCGCCCACAATTCATGGCAACTTAAAAAAAGGAAAAGGGGCATTTCCAGGCATTCTTCTGCAAGTAAAGTGACATTGCACATGCAGCACAGAAAACATCACGATGCCTTTTCACAAGGTAGAATGACTGGCAAAATTGAGAAGTGTAGTTTGATTTCTGAGTTTGGAACTGAAAAAAGCGCTATTTCACGAGATAGGAAAGGCTTCCAAATGACGGTTAACATCTTAGAAAGGTTGATAGTGATCGGCCAAGGAAACCAACGGTGACTGATGACCGATATATTGCCCTGCAAGTGAAAAGAGATTGAAACTAGACAGCGGGCTGCATTGCTCAGCAGTTTTATGGCAAACGGACGACAGGTGTATCAGTTTACGTTAGCCAGCCAACTTCATAAACGTGGCCTATTCTACCGCTATCCTGAACGCTGTATTCCATTGACAGCAACCCATCGGTGGCACTGTTAACAGTACTGCAGATAACAAAAATATTGACCGCCTTATCAGTGGAGTCACGTTTCTCTTTACGAATGAGACTCGTTTCATGTGGGAAGTCAATTGATATGGAGAAGGATAGAGGCACACTTTCATCTATTAACATCAGGGAAAGAGACTGTTGGAATGGCCCTGACGTGCTTGTATGATGAGGAATTATGATGAATGGACGGACGGAGCTCCACATTTTTGACAGTGGTCCATTTACCGGAGTTCGTTAGTTTGACGAAGTTATCTTCTCCAACTTGCATCTTTTCCGAGGTGCATTTGATCCCGACTTTGTTTCTACAGATGTCAATGCATGGCCACACAGGGCTCATGCCGTTGAGAAGCTTCTGAAAAGTGAAGATACCCACACAATGGATTAGCCAATCTTCTCTCTTGTTTTAAATCCCATTGCACATGTGTGGGATGTTTTACGGAGACACTGAGGTCATTCCCTTACTAAGATTCTTTGGCTTGTTTTTCTTTCCTTTTAACCAGACAGTTTTTTTTTTTTTTTTGTAGTAATGGTATTCTGTCAATAAAGCATTTTTCTGCTCGTTCCGTACTATATGTATCTTATTATTTTTTGTTGCTATTTTTTTAGTTACTTTTCTTAGATTTTAAATACTACATTGTGCCTCTGTACTATGGATTTTGTATATCTCCATTGATTTTTTGTGGAATTACGGCCAAAATCAGAAAAGTTGCTTAAGTTATGTAGATTAATTAATACGGCGTTTGGTTTCGTTTGGTTTATGTGATTACATCAAAGCCTCGAGGGCTATATGCCTAAGGGAAAGGATGCCTTCGGGGAAGATTTTCCAATGGAAACTGACTCGTTTGCCTTCGGGATGCCTTCGGCGAGGACTTTCTAATGGAAACTGACCATGTGTGACACTTTACACATGGGAAAATCCCCGTAAATGCCCATGCAGCCAGCCCGTTCGCGGGATTCGATACTCGGATGGAACTAAAAGTGTTCGGCGACTTTACCGCTCGGCAGGTTGTGGGCCTCACCTCCGTCGTTTGTTTCTGCATACCTCAGAGTTGCATAATTATGATACTTAAATCTTTAAAAAGATTATAATATATAATATTACTATTACTTCGTAATTTAAAGTCCTTTAGAAAACAGAAGCTTTCAAAAGATCAGAGATAACTGAAGAAAAAGAATACTATAATGCGATTGCAAGATTTATAACCAACTACATACAGGCTCTAAGAAAGCCTTCTGTATGAAAATTACGAATTCGTTTAGTTAAAAAAAAACTGATGAATGTTTAAAGGGTAGAGAACATAATTTAGACTGTTAAACATACTGCAGAAGCGCTAAGTTAAATGAAATCAGAACAGATGATAGTTTCATTTCGAAACTTGCACAAACGTAAACAATATGAGCAAACAAGTGATATCAATTTTACTTTGTAATTTTAGACCGTGAAAGAAAATTGTATGAGACGTGTTGCATTTTTTTCGATTTTAATAGCACATCTTTTGATTTTATAATGTATCAGCTCCGCATCTAAGGTTCAGAAAGTAAAGAAAGACATTTTACGAAAGCCTTTCTGGAATAGTTCATCATCATGCATAAGAATGGGCAGAAACAATCACTTCAGAGCAATAAAATACGAGTTTACTGACGCGAAAATCGAGAACTAAATGTAATAGAAAGGAATTCGGTTAGAGAAACGAGGTAGAACCCAGAGAGAAAGGAATTTCGCAGGAATAATGAATCTCGAAGAATAGAATGAAAAACTTACCCTAGCATATCGAACTTAAATACAAGAACGGATAGAAAATTGCAAAGGAAATGAAAAGTACAAAATGGCAAAGGAAATCGGGAAATCAAGTTTTTTTTTTTTTTTTTTTTTTTTTTTTTTGTTTAAGGAGAATTTACTTTTAAGCGAAGCAAAGATTTTTGAGAATAAAATTTGGATAAAAGTCCCTCAGCAGGCGTCTAAATTGTTGAATGAGAAAATTCGCTTAAAGGAAAGCTGTACGACACGGATGTTCCAAAACGTGACAACAATCACTTCTAAATACACTTCTTTATTTTCATTTGAAAAGACATAAAATTCTTCGATCTTTTATTACAGGATAATATTATTTTGCTGTCCCTGCTGTCTGCAACATCATGGATGGGCAATTACATAAAAAATAAATAAAAAAAATTGAGGAACTTTTTCTTCTCTTCATTGTTTGAGCTTACAATTAATGGAAAAACATCTCTACAAAGGCTCATCCGGGAAGTTGCGTGACTGTCCAGTGTCTTTGTAAAGATTTATTAAATAAAAATGACATAATTGCAATAATTTATTCAGCTGTTCTAAGTAGAAATTTCTCACTTAATCATAAATTTTCAATAGTTATATGCCTGACTCAAACTTTAACATGGAATATACTAATTAATGTCTGAAGAAAAGAAGTGGGATGGGAGAATGCTTTATTGTTCTGTTTTGTAAATAAACTGCATTAATTATTTCCTTCATAAGTTCTTTCTTCATTTATTAAGTCATATGTCTCTCTTTTATTGTAATTTTAATACTTTCCTAACAATTTATTCATTTAAGAATTCGTTCAACGTAGCATGTTTTCATTTCTTAAGATAATTAGATCTAAACTATTAAATGATCATAATTCATGATTTTCTTATTATCACTTTTTTAACAACTTGTTAATTTCTTATCTTGCTTCTGTCAGATCAGTAAATTGAAGCTCTTTAGGTAGAACGTTAAGGTGAAAAGATCTAAGGTTTTAAATCTAAATCTAACTCTGTAACTAATTCAGAACTGTATTCAATGCATGTGTAGAAGGTGATTCAAATTATCGTAGAAAAATAAAATCTTATTTATTCTTATATGATAGGATGCACCTCAAACATATTTGCATGAAATGAAAAAACAATTATTCCAGTTTACCTCATCACTGTAGGAGGTTTAAGTGGGAAGCAGAGGCAAGAAGGCAAAATTCCCTGATGCAAAGAGGATGATTCCTGAATATATGTCAAGATACGTTTCGTTAGAACTTATGTTTGGGCATTGTCTTGATGGCTACGGTACTACCACAGGAGCCCATTTCAAACACTTGTAATGAAGAAAGAAACATGGAAAACGGGAATGGCATATTACCAAAAATGAACTTTTTAGTCTCATATACATGATTACGAGACACAAGATCAAACAGCAATCAGTTTTTACAAAAAACTAACGAGCATTGATACGTAAATAACTAGGGCTATACGTGCAGATGAAAGGAATTTAGATTTGTTGATATTATAAAAATAACATACAAGAAAATTAATTTATGGCTTTAGTTCCAAAGTATTTATTTTAAATATATTATGAACACTTAATTTCTTTAATTAAAAACCAGTTAAATTTAATGTGATACAACTGTCCAATGAAATGCAAATTTCAGTAAATGAAATAGAGGCAAATATTTGATTATATTGATATAACTTTAGAAAAGCCATTTTTTACGCATGAGGAATTCCACCTAATAAATTATAATCCAAACTATCGTATTACAGACTTTTCTATTTATTGAAAAAAATTATATTTTGTTTACAAGCGATACATTGGAAATGATGCTTTGCTTAAAGCTCTTTGCTATTTAAAATATCGAGTTTGAGGAATGTCATGAGCTAGCCACAATGGAATTTTTTTAATGTGTCAGAATAAATTATAGTGCAATGAAACAGTTTAACAAAGGTTATAGTACTAGTATTCGAAATTACTGATATAATACTGCCAAAATTTTATCTCATTTAGTTCCAAAATATCATATATACAGATCTAAAAATTGTGTCTAATGTCGAATTAAGGATAATTTAGATTTTTTTAAATGGACAAGAAATAAAAATTTAAACTGATTACTTTAAGCAGAATTTATGTAGATTTCTTTTATGATCCAAAGCAGAAGATTTTTTTTTATTTTTAAGTAACAATTAGGCATATTTTCTGAGAAAAGGAAGTACGATTCTCATCGCAAAAGAGAAGTTAAAATCTATAAAACGTTTCCAGATTCATCGTGTTTTTGGATAACTGTTTGAAAAATAGGTCAAGTTTAAAGATTTCTGAAAACTTTAAACAAACTTCTGAAATGAGACTTGAAATTTCCACTGAGAGAGATTAAACTAGTTTTAATCATGTGAGAGCTTAAATTTTAAATTTAAGTGATAGCTATTTATTTAGTTATTTATTTAAATGTTCGCACTACTAAATGAGACACACGGCAAATTGATCAGCTTTATTTACCAAACTCTAACTTTCTTACCAAAAATCATTTTACACATGTCAAACTATAAACGTGGGCAAAATTAAGAGAATTTGCATATTATGTTCGTATTTCTGAAAGAATAATGGGCAAATTTTAAAGAAATTTTGTATGAATATACTTTTATAACCGAGATATGACATTCAAAAGTCATTTTATGTGAGCATGATTATCAGTAAAGCTTACAGTGCAGAAATGTCCGAAATTCACTTTGTTAAATCGACCAGAAAATGAGTCTAATATAGGGAATGGCCCCTTCTCCCAGAAAGATATGTCGCGCAACGTGAGGACATACTTGACAGAAGGCAGTTGAGGATTCCCTATGTTAGTCGATTCCATTCCTACAGTAAGGCAGTTTTTTACTCCGAGATAGTTTTCGGAGGGGTATGGCGAGGTGAAATTGCCCTCTGATGAGCGTTCCAGACATCCTTTATAAGATTAAGGTTAGGAGATCTGGCTGGCTAATCCCTGCAGCCAATATCCTCACTTTTCCAGTAATCTTTGACCAGTTGAGCTTTATGTGGATGAGCGTTGTCGTCCATTAAGAGGAACCTAGGGCCGACTGCACCCTAGAAAGACAAACATAGGGATTTGAGATCTCCTTTCTATACCTCAAGCAGTCAGCGAGTCTCTGTCAAATACATGCAGTGGTGCGTGGAAGTCCAGGATTATGACTGTCAAAACCATTACACCTTCATCACTGTACTGATCCCTTTCCCTGATAAGGGAGGGATGGTATCATACTCCAGTTACAAGTACGCGAAAGATGAATTTCCAGGTTGAATATCGACTCATCTATAAAAAGCACGTCGAGAAATCTGGTCCAAGGCGCTTGCTTCCTGCATCATGCTAAACCCGCTGTTTTGTGCGTTGTAGTGAGCGGGATGCACACAGTGGTTCTTCTGGCATACAGTCCTATCTCATGAAGATTTCAGACAACTGTAAACGGTGATCCGTGAAACTCGAATTCCAGTGGCAGCATACAGCTCGCATGAGAGTTGTGAAGCTGCAACCGTTCTGTGCTGCCGCTTTAAAGTGGCAAATGACGATCTTCATTCTTTACTTTGGATCTTGGTTGACTTTATCCAAGTCATGATATGCATCCAGTGTCCTGAAACTGTTTTCACAAACTGCAGGTGAAACTGATCATTATTGAACTCTGTAGCTACCTGTGCTTGTGATTGGTCTTTCTTCAATCTGACGATAATTCTGAATTTCATTCTCTCATCTATACCTTTGTCGCTATGCAGTTTGTTTGATACCTTGTACACTATCTACCAATAAGTATTTGGACACTGATAATAAAGAAAAACAAAACTGATTCAAATTCAATAGCTAGTAGAGCCTCTACGAATGGCAACTACGGCCTCAACCCTCCGGGGCTTGCTTTGCACAAGTCCTTGTATGACGGCAATTGGAATTTTCTTCCACTGGACTTGGAGAGAATATGTCAGTTTTTCACCGATATTGGCCAGTTGTTGCACCCCTTAATTTGGCCATCTAACTCGTCCCAGATGTTCTCGATAGCGTTCAGGTCTGGGATATGGGCAGGTCATTCCTTTCGGTTAACCACATTACCATCATATCATCATACCAATCTATTGTAGACCTTGCAACATGACAGCCGGCGATGTCTTCTTGAAAGTAACATGGGCCCAACACATAAAATTGCCTCAATGTAGGAAAATCACTGTCATCCAAAATAGTGTAGTAGGCATTGGTGCTCAGTTTACGATGAATTTGGACCAAGGTTTCAGTTCATACCAGGAGAAACACACCCAGTTCATAATTCCACCACCGAAATCAGGCAATTCTGCAGGCAGACGCCAGACCGAGATTTGTCATCCGAACGGTAGAGAGGTAGAGGGTGAATCTTTGTTCGTTGCTCCAGAGATCTTATTTCTACTGACCAACGGTCCATTGTTGGCATGATTTGCACCACATTAACCGAGCAGCGGGGTTGGATATTTTCATCAAAGGTTTATGGGCAGGAGCATGACCATGAAAACCAAGCACATGTGTTTTCTTGCGGACGTTATTCATTGAAATAATACTCCCGGTTGCCCGTTGAAACTCCTGGAGTATGTGGGTCATCGGTGTGTGCTATTCGTCCGAATTTCTCTGGACAGCACCCGTCGGTCCATGTCTTCCAGTTTCGCGGGTCTGCCGACTCGAAACACATTCCGATAATCATCTCTCACCTTCTAATTCTGAATCACATAGGCCATTGTCGAATGTGGGTTATTCACTTCACTAGATATGACCCTTAAGGATCGACCATTTTTGGGATACCCGACAATTACATCTTTCTCGAAATTAGATATCTCTGCACTTCTTGGCGCCTTGCATGCCATTAATGACAAAGTTGTTTCAAACACGATATTTAATGGTGGAGGGCGTAACGTATATCAGGACCGCAAACATCGGCTTTTACATGGATGTCCGAATAATTATCGGTAGGTAGTGTATAATTTACTCACCTCTCCCAAGAAACACGGAGAACTTCGTGAAGAACGATGAGCACAACTAATCGCCGAAAACCACTCATGCGCTTCTATGCACTGCAAATCACAGTTCTGCAGACACGCACATATAAGCTTAATTATTCGACTCTGCAAAATTCTTATATCTATATATAAGAATTTTGCATATATCTATATCAACTCATCTTATTCTTAATTATAATATATATAGATAATATATATTGTTGATTTCTCCGCTAAATCCTATGTGATATATCTGACTTCGAATCTAAAATTTTCTGAAGAACACAAAACCCTTGTCTAAAACTTAAATGTAACTGGAACTTCAAAAATGATGAAAACTTAACATCATAAACAAAAACTTAACATCTTAGGTGGAAAACATTCAAAGTGCTTTAAAGTAACAGATATGCCGGCACGGTGAAGAACACTTTCTTTTAAAAGACAAAATCCATCTAGCCCTTTCGGCATATATCTCCATTCGCTGGATTCAGACTTCCGCTCCTACGTATTTTGGACTTAAACGGCCGGACTGGAACTGGAATAGGACTGGATCAGGACCGGAACAGGACTGGAACCGGAACAAGACGGGAACCAGAACAGGACTGGATCCGGAACAAGACGGAAACCGGAATCTCTCATCCCCTGGCTTCTCCCCCGGGCAGGTCTATTCTGGCTCGAACTAAAATGAACTGCGTTGCCACTAAGGAAAGCACCTCCTTTTATTAACGGCGGTTGCCGTTACTACAGGCGATTATGCAAATATTTAACAATATATTATAATTATGAATAAGATGAGTTGATATATATTATTTATATCTATATCAACTCATCTTATTCTTAATTATCTACAAAATTCTTTGGTATAACTAGTATCATTGGTTTAAAATTTTCTTTGTAAAAATAGATGAAATTTTCAAATTCTATTAATTTTGCACGCGAGTATATATTTTCGCCATAAGCAATAAATTAGGTTTATTTTATCTAGAATTAGACACTTTAATAGCTATAAATTACATATTTGGGAATATTTAATGATATCGTTACCTTTCAGGTATTAAAGATGTAAACAAGGAATAGAAAATTATGTTTCTTGTCAGGTATTATGGAAATTAACTTTTGGACTTCATGCTGAATACTGCCATGAGAAATAGTTTTTAGAAAGCAGCTTAGTGCACATAACATTACATACCTAGCTGTTGTATACAAATATACAATATTCGAATGAATTTGCTATAATATATTTGCTTTTGAATGGAAATATTTATATTATTTTTGAGTAAGGAAAACGGAGGTAAAATATAGTTTTAAATCTAATGCTATGAAAACAAAACTGAAATTATAGCATATACTGTAGTGTAATGTAGCATCTTCACTTTAAGTACTTTTTATTATATCACTTTCACAGCATCTTTGATCCACTGCGAGTAGCTAAGAATATGTTTACTGTCAGTACTTGTAAGGGATTCAATAACTTAATTTTAAGACATGTGAGTACTGAAATATGTTTTAATGAGAGGCACATTTAACCTACCTACACAGTATGAGTCGAGACAACCCATTTCTATGGTTTTTTATATAAAATATCACAAGAAGCTGATAACACAAACCTGTAATATTTCCCCGATTGCTCAAAGAAACGTTTGTTTTATGACAGTTTAGAAAAGCATATTATTTTTAGAATACCCACCAAAAAAACTATGACTTATATAAATCAGTCTAATCGATTAATACCATTAATATGATTAAAATGCACAAAATTCGTTGTGAATTCCTTGCAAATTTTGAAATTACCTCTAAAAATGTATAAAAAGAGGAGATCTGGAGATGGTTAGTAGAACTAAGCAGAACTAATCTCTGTTTTAGATTTTTGTTGCTTATTTTCTACATATGTGCAGCTCTTGAGAAATCTGTCACTGTGAACAAACTACTTGTTTATTTTTAGTGGTAAATGATCATTTAGATAATATTTTCCATCAAAATCAAAGCGAAAATACGAAATAAAAATATAATTACCAAATAACATCAAAACAGTTTACACTTGTGCCTTTGAAATCCTATACAGTTCGGCGGAAGAATATGGCAAAAATGAAAGAAATGTTCTAATGCGCTTAGTTCAGACTATTAAGACTGCACGAAATATCTCAAACTGCACGAAATGTCATAGTTGACAATGTTTCGCCGATTAAACATTCTCTAAATAGTTATTGATGAAAACGTTAATTATAGTTGGTACAGTACGGTAAAACAAATTATTTACTCCTTTAGAAATCTATAAATCACTCTCTAAAATGCATTTTTTGTCATTATTTGAAGTTCAGTATTACCTAGTACTAGTTTTCAATAAGCACGAAAAGAATAAATCGGGAGTCCTTTATTCAATTACATACAGCAAGGTTAAGGCGAAGAAAGTTTTGGAAGCCAGCCACTGCAAACAGCATATGGCTATTATCTGTAACGAAACTAAAGGTGTGCAGTAGATAGTACTACAAAACAAGCTATCACCTATATTTTGGAAAGGGAGAGGGAAGAGATGACTTATTTTTCCGTTCTCCAGTAAAATGGATTTAACAGAAATGAATTCTTTTGTCCTTTTTAGGCATTAAATATTATTTTCAATGATAAACATAAACTGTTCAAACGAATCAGAAGACATAAGAAAGCAGGTTATGGAACTCCAAAAATATTGTAAGGTTTTTCTTCTTCCTTTCCGCGTGCCTTCTAAGTTTAATTGGAAAGCACGTCCAGCTAGCAGTCGGAAGATCTGGATTTCAGACCTGGTGAGAGCAGTACAAGTTTTTCAGGTTTCCTGTATAAACCTAATGACTCTACAAAATGTGCTTACAATAAAGAAAGTGTCAGTAACTCTAAACTATAATTGCATGCTACGAAAGGTAACAATGCGAGTATTAGCTTCATTATACATGGGAGCTCTAAAGAATACGGGTCAAAAAGATACCTTCTTCTCGTTACCTCTGGTCTTCGACCTAAGGCTGGGGTGCCTAAGGAATTAATGTCATCGTGCAAAGCAATTTCTTAATTCTCGGGTGTTGCCAAATTTGCTATCGATGAACATTGGATGTCGGAACAGTTGCTGTAGAGTGCAGTCTCTTAATGGAGTCAAGGTTTTTTTTCTCTGAACTTTAAAGACTTTACAGTACCTCATGTAAAGATTTGCAGGACAAGTTAATTAACTCAAAGAAAATGCAACCCATATTATTACATGTAAGTATGTCGAACCATTCATATTCTTTTCAACTCATGTTTTGAGGACTCCACTTCAAACGTTATTTTCTCTCTTAGCGCTTAACGGCATACAAACTCATGGTATTTTGGCATACGGGCCTTTAATATGCAGTCTTCATCGTTCATTTGACTGTCCGCATACTTCAAGATACCACATTAAAAGCCAGCTTTACAAATTGGTCAGGGTGAGACGCTAACATTAACAGTAACACATCTGCATTGGCTCAGTCATTGGATGTTGTGCCACTGTGTACTCCTGCATGTCAAACACGCCTGCCCCAAAACACGTCCACAACGTATATATAGTGAAATATAGCTATACACTCCCATATATATTCAATGCTATTGCCCACATTCAGCTTCGTACGTTATTCTGTATTGATATGCATATTTTCAATATATTTAACTGTTTACCAGCTGCCTATATGTTTAGACGTTATGTCCTCCTACATTAATTTCCGCGATAGCTACAATCTAACTTTGTTCATACAACACTTTTCAGTTTTGCCGTTTCCCATTGCTCAAAGTGATGCGTGTGCTAAAATCTTAAGTAAATTAAAGTGTTCTGTCACCATTAACATATTTCCAAGCTATATTTAGACAGTTCATACGAACACTCAACTCGCTGTCACAGTTCAAACTTCTTCCGACAAGCTGGCATCTAAACTCCATATGGCTAACCCCTTGGTGGAGGCCAACTTGAACGGTGACCAATCGTGACAGATATTGACCCCCAACTGTTTAGGTCTTAAGTGTGATGCAGTAGCTTGTCAAATTTGCTCAGATAATAAAGAGATGGATTTTAAGGTAATTCTCGGAGGAACGAGATGAGTTCTCTGGACAACTGATATACTACTTGTCTGAAACTGTTTCTAAAGAGAAAAATTGCGTTATAATCATTATGAAGAAGATGTCTTTGAAAATGCTTATGCAGCAGAAAATGCTTATTCAGTAGTACTTATGTTTATGCTTCATCAAAGTCATATCTATACATGAAAACTTTGCATCTTACCCCATTTTGCAAAAATAATAAAAAATATCCTAAGTGTCAAAACCCTCAAAATCTGCCGCTGCGACCCAATTTAGAAATTATTTCGACCGGATCGAATACATGGTTCTCTAAGTCACTTGCTGCAAGACTTTGTTAATAAGAATTAAGCAATAAGCAACATTCACTTGATGTTTCCAGAAGTCGCTGAGTGTTAATTATGGGTTATAGATTACCTTTGAAAAATCATTTATTGCTGACTTTAGCGTGTGTAACTCGAAACACTGTTCGTCATCCGAGATGTTTCTTGTTCAGATAATTTGTGCGTGAAGTGAAGCATTCATGTTACGAGTTGCCACTGCGTATGCTGAAATTATGAAAGTTGGGCTTTAATCTTAAAAAACAAAATGTATCCTCGTTTCGTCGGGCAATTTTAGACAGTGTATAATGTTGCATTGAAGTGAAAATATTGTAGCTTAAGAAAGGAAAGGAAAAATTTCCTTTACAGCAATGTCTCAAGCATATGTCATTGAAATATATTTTCTTTAATCGATAAAAATTAAGCACAATTCGTCCTTAGATTCAAATGAAAATTAAGTATTATTATTGTTTAATTTTTAAGAGAAGTGATATTTTCTTGAAGGAATAGAATTCCACAAATGTTTCTGCAGTTATATTTTACATGAAAATGCATAAGTAACAAAACATCTTACATTGAAAAGTAAATAATTAAAAAAGGTTAAAAAATAAAAATATAAAGGGAAATGAATTTATGCAAAAAAAGTTCAAACATAGTTGGAGAAATGGAATGAAAATCTTTACCTAAAGATCATGGATTTTAATGTTTCGAAGACCAACTAACATACAGGTTTAGAATAATTTTAGGATAGTTTAAGAGGAGTTAAAATTAACAGTACCAGTAGTGTCATCAACAATGACTAAGAATGTTCATTTCTACAGTTTGACATATGATTCGTGCCCTTTGATGTGAAATTTTGAAGTTATTTTTGTTCCGCCTAAGTCTGTTTAAACTGTGATAAAAATACTGTTATCTCTTCAATAACTCACGTTCGGTAATATGGTTCTCAAGAACTGAATCTCGAATTTTTTTAGCAGAACGGGAAATGACCTGGAAATTGAATCAATAGGGAATCCAGTATATTACTACTGGAAGAAGAAAAACGTAGTGACAACATGGTTATTATCATTGTCTCTACAGGCAGAATTTTTTCTGTGAGAGAAGAAAATGTCTGAAAGCTTTATTAACAATAAAAGACGAACAAAAAATATGTCAATAGCAACAGCTCTTAAATAATTGAATTCTTAAGTAAGAGTAGGCAGGAAAGAACAAACATTAAGAACATGGAAGTTATAACAATAAAAAAGGCATTTTTCTTTCAGCGACAGATTTGTCAGAAAAAGATGGCAAATAAAGAAGGGAAAACAAAAGTTTAGTACGATAAATTATAGTCCTGAAATTAAATTTATTGCATGTTAATAAAATATTAAGGAAAGGAATAAAATGTCAAGGAAAGAAATGCAGTTTCAGGGGTGAGCTGAATGGTAGCTGCAGTAGCCATGAGCAGATATGACATTTAAATTCACAAACCAGGCTTCCAGTTTCCTTCCTTTCCAAATTAGTTGTTGAATTTATTCTAATATTTAATTGTAAGAAACATTAATTTGTCTTTCTCCATTAACTCATGAATACTTTCCTCAATAATTCAAGTCTAAAATTCTATTATGTTAAACCAGAATTTAATAATGATCCACTTGAGAGAAAGAAAGAGTGTGGTGAATAATTTCGATTTTTGTTTTTACTTTTTAAAGTTAAAGAATTAGTTTCGTTTACTAAACTTTATTTAAATAAGATGCTTTCCAAAATAAAATCTTCTGTTAACAGAGAAAATTAGCCATCGTTAGCCCTCAGATCAGTTCTTGTGCAAAATTAAGATAATTTGCAAATTATGTCTATTTTTACGAAAAGTATTAAAACAAGTATTAATTACGCCTCCGAAGAAATATGCAAATATTCAGAGTCGAAAACGTAAGCGTACACCTACGGAGGAACACCTACGGCTATGAAATCTGAGGAGTTGCGAACTGTGGAAGGAACATAAGCGCACTAGAGGATTTCGGCGATTTGTGTGGTAGTACTCTTTCAAGACATCCGCTGTGTTTCTCGCAAGAGTTGGATAAATTAATATTTATCCAACTCTTGCGAGGTATCATGGCATCATTTATTAAAGTAATCATATAAAATAAATAGCCTCAAATATATGGATGATGGACTGAGATGGAGAATTGTTGAGAGATTGAAGGCAGAACAATCAGAACCGCAGGTGACTACAGAGCTTAGTGTAACGTCCAGTGTCACCTGTAGTTTGTCAAGGCGGCAACACAGAACGGCTGTAGCTTCACAGCTCTCACGTGAGCTGTATGGTGAAATTGGGACTCTAGTTTCATTGTCTACAGTTGCCCGAAGGCTTCATGAGGTTGGGCTGTGTGCCAGAAGACCCACTGTTTGCGTCCCGATTATTACAATACACAAATGTGCATTTAGCACAGTGCAAAGAACACGCGCCTTAGACTATATTTCATTGGAGCACGGGACTTTTTACAATCAGTCGAGATTCAGCGTGAACATATATTCTCGGCGTGCCTGTATCTGGAGAGAGCCTGGAACAGGATACCATCAATCCCTCATTAAAATGCTGGAGGTGTAAATAGTTTGGGCAAACTTATGTTGGACAGCCGCACATCCCTGCATGTATCTGACAAAGGCTTCCTGATTGCTATGGTATAGAGAGGAAATCTTAGAGCCCCATGTTCGATTGTTCAGAGGCGCAATTTGTCCTGGGTTTTCTGTTAATGGACTACAACGCTAGTCTCATAGGGCTCAGCTGATTGACGATTGCCTAGAAAGTGAGGATATTCGCCGCATAGTTAGAGAGCCAGATTTTCTGAACTTAAGCCTATAGTTCTTGGGAGAGCAATTTTATCTCACCATCCCCTCCGAAAACCATCCCGAAGTTGAAAACTGGCTTGTTGGATTGTCTAGCATCGTCTGCTACAGGAACTCTTCAGCTCCGTCCTGTCCAGTGTGCCGTCATGCTACTTGGTCTGTCTTTATGAGAGGAGATCATACCCTATATTAGTCTCATTTTCTATTTGATATCACAAACATGGATTTTGGATATCCTTTCACTAGGAGCTTTAATCATGAGTACATAAAATGACTTCTGAATGATACATCTCTTTGTTTGTTATAAAAATATATATTCATAAGAAATTTCATTAAATTCTGTCCATTAAATTTTCAGAAATTCTACGTATGTGCAAATTCTGTTAATTTTGCACATGAATGCATCTACTGATTTGAATTCAAATTGCGTCACAAGAATAATGCAAAGACTCACCAGTTTCGTCCAAAAGTACAAATTTAATTTGATATTAAAGTGAATTCATGATACATTTCTGAGAAATATTCATGTAAATCAAATTTCTCAGTTTGTTGTAATTCCTGATAACATGGTTCGTCATCTACGACGCCTCAAAAGAAGTGTTCCTTTGCTCGAATCTTAATGTCAGCAGATTTGCTTTCGCAGATATAATTATTCTTTAAATGTATAATAATTTAATATTCAAATTTAATTATTCTTTTATTTATAAGGAAAATATACCTGTTAAAATATTTTGAAGAAGATAATGCGAAAAATAAAAGTACCTAGTACCCTTTTTATGAATATTCGTTAGCAACTTTCGTGTAGCTTCCAGGCGGTGTGAATATTGTAATACATTTCAACCTAAATACATTAATATATCCAACGTTTTCCCTAAAATGAGTCAAGAGGCGTATTGTGAACAAGTTCTTTTTCCCTTGATACCTGGGCATCACCTTCTGTCTTCAAGCATTTCGTTTCAAGACTGAAAATTTATTCAAACATTTTACCACATTCTTTATCTCTGGTATTTTTGATATCATAGAACTCTAAGAATATCAAGTTTGTAATTTATAAAATATTTCGTTGACAGCTTCATGACTCACCAGAAAATATTGTAACATTTATGAAACTAATAAGTGTTTATGAAACATAATAATACTGCGGGGAAAAATGCGGATCTATCTGACGTTCCACATTCTTCAAGGAAAAGACTTTTATGAAAGTTAATAAAATTCGCCTTTCTTTAAAATTTTAAAATGAATTGTTTCAAAAATGTTATATATTGTGATCAACCATCATGTATTCATTGTGCCGATGCTGATTATTTTATGTTTTGAGCGTGTTTATAACACACAGCATTTAAACAAATATGACTAAATTTTTGTGCTAATTTAAAGAATAAGAACAAGTTAAAATGTGATTTGCCCCAGAAAGTTTCATTTGCATCACCTTATTGTTATGCCATCAACACCTCGCATAAATAAATTTCTGTTAAAATACCTTTAAAAGTTAATTATACTGACAAGAAAAAGAGGACAGCAAACAGTTGAATTCAGGGCATTTTGACTGAAACTTGCATATTACCACACAAATATTGGAGATTGGAGCAAATGAATAAATGAATATTATTTAAAAATTGAACTTGGATTTTCCTGCTTATTTCTGAGAAGTAATAGCAAGCATTTCAAATGTTTATTTGTTTTAACGCTTTGAGTGGCCCCACTTTGCGTAACCACTAAAGAAGAGCTGTATTAATACAGCATTAACTATATTTATGTAACTTTTTACTACTATAAATTACTTTATTATTATTTATAATTTGTACAATATTTTACTGTTTGATTTCATAAGCATCCATTCATTAATATGATAGCTACAAAGCTAGAGAAAATAAGAAGGGAAAATATTTTAAATTATAAAACAATATGTACAAGGTAGCAAAAGATTTCATGATCGGATAAAAGCGGTCAGGCCGCTCAGAGGAATTAAAGTCTTTCTGATTATGTAGAATTTGAATGAAATCGGTGGGTTTCAAAATAGATCAAGTTTTCATCTTTTAGGCTTGTTATGTTGATGATACTTTTGAACATTTTCATTGAGAAAGAAAGCTACGTTAGGAATTTGCCTCTTAACTCTGGCTCTTTACTGAAAATTTTACAAACATCCAATGTATTTAGTTTCATAACTGCACTGAATGGGAATGCACTGGATTGGATAGTTTAACAATGGCAAAGTAAACATGGGGTGATTAGAGGTTTGTAAAAAAAAAAACCTCTTTTCTGCTTTATTCTAGCTTTCATGTTAAAGCTAGTAAATCTACCAAATAAAAAACTAGTTTTTCATGTTCTTATTTTTTTCACTTAAAGTTTGTTAATTACAATCAATTATTACAGAGCTCAGTTACTCAAGCTGTTGGGGGAAAGAAGTATCTTTGCCACAGAAGTTTTCCTCGTTTGCTGCTGATAAAATGCTTTTTTTCTTACTACTCTATACAAAATTCTGCAGGGAAGACAATTATAGTAGTCTTGTTGTTATTTACATTTCCCCTTTCCTTGGTCATAATATTTTTGAATTCTCCCACAAGCTCAAATCATTAATTCCTTTCTCTTTCAGCAAAAGAACGCGTGTTAGAATTATTAAGGCTCTTCATAGAATTTGGATATTCGAAGAATTTTAAGCTTACGTTCTCAGCGATTTACAAAGCACCAAACCAACTTTATAACTTCGCATTAAACAACAAATTTATTTTTTAATACATAATACGAGTTCTTCAAGTTTCCATTTCTAGTTACTGTCGGTTTTGTAAATATTATTACCCCAAACAAGAAGTGAATCAGTTTTCCTTAATGACGTCTTGGTTTATTAAAACCTATAACTTTTAGTTAGGACGTTATTATTCTCTTGCGTCTTGCTATAAATATGTTAAAAGTGTTATTTAATAAGACCTAGTGTTTTCTGTTCATATTCGCTGCTTTATTCATTACGTGTGACAACTATTCCACTTTAAAGTAGGGCAATCATAAAACCTACCCAAAGACACTCATTTTTTGAGAAAAAGAGGCCCGCATCATAAAAAGAGCAGAAAGCATTTAATCTAAGTTCCCAGTCTGAGTTTCCCCAGTTTTAAACTTAATAATTTTTTTATACGAAGTGTTGACTAAAGCATATATAAGGCAATTAATGTTTACATTTATGTTATAAATTGTAGTAATATAAGTCAGAGTTCACCAGCTGAATGTTTGTAGAAAGATTAACAAAAGATTATTATTAGCGGAGTTAATCTTCGGATTATGGTAACTTGGCGACTTTTTGGCGAAAATTTGGGCGACCAACCCTGCTACAGCAACCTGCTAGTTTTTTTTTTTTTTTGACGCCATTTTGTTTTGACGAAGTAAAGGCATGTTTTTTTTTTTTTTTTTTTTTTTTTTTTTTTTTTTAACTCAAAATTTTTTTTTCAACAATCTGCTAGCGAATTACGCTTATGCTACAGCTTTTATGGAACAAAAGTGCTTAATCATGCCGAAGATTAGGTGCGAAATTGGGAGAAAGTGCAGAATCGCCCACTGCTTGCCGCGTTTTTAAGAATTGCACATACAACGGTGTCATCCATGTACACGTCGACCTATTTTCACTTAAAAAAACATCCCAGAATTGCACAAAAATGGCATTTCGCACACTCTTGACTTTATCCATGTACACTGCTAAAGTCCTAGCTAGTAACCTTTATCGCCTTACCAAAATGTCGCCAAACTACCTGTTACCATATTCCAAAGATTAGCCATTAACGGCATTAAACCTCCTAAAGCCTGCATATTTTCATCTTTCTCTTAATTATGTACAGTAAGCAGATAACACGCAGATTTCCGATTGTGTAGATTTGAAAATCCATTTATATGAATTTATTTGTATGCAACAGCGCACGTAATCCTCTATTGTATTTTAATGATACTGGTATTTTACGAAAAAGAGCATTCATTGCAGAATTTTGAGTTCATTATATCCCTCACATTTAATGCGAAGTAAGCAATCTCGGTAACATAGTAATCGATTTCGTTCACTTGAATATGGCAAAAAATCACGAGAGCTATGTGCCTAAGGGAAGGAACTCATTCGTAGAAATTAATCTAAGGGTAACTATCTCATATTCACGCTACACATGGCGATAACCTGCAGCCTGCCTGTTCACCCGGGCTGGAACCTGGATTGAACTACCAGTATTCAGAGATCTTAACCACTCGGCCACTAATTCCACATGCTGATGTGTCCCCCATGATGTAATAAATAAATGAAAAATTCACCACAAAAAACGACACGCTGACTTTTGTGCTGCAGCGTCAAGGGAAAGATGTTTGGTTTTGCTGATTACAATAAAAAAGACAGGTTCACAACGAGATGTTATAGCAGTCTCATATACAAAATTTCAGTGTACGCTCGGATACTTGATTCTAAGCAACACACCCAGTTTACATATTTTAGCATGAACGTGATGTAGCTATACGATCCCTAATAGTGAAGTGGACACGATGTCTGTCATGTCAGACATTGATATGCCGGCATCGTTGAGACCCCTTGAGTTGCTTTGTGTGGCCATCCTGAACCCATCGATTTAAAATTCTCATTACAGTCACTGGATTTTTACCAACGAGAGTAGCAGTTTCATTGTACGATAATCTGCCGTCCAGATAGACTAAGTTTTCCCGCTCTCAAATTCTGAGACGTGCTGGTATGTCTTTTCACAGGAGGTATTATGTAAAATACATAGAATAAACTCCATTTTCAGATGAAAAATATGTATTTTTCCAGTCTGCCTTTTTATGCTGCATTTAATACTTCGTTTATACTGCATTATTCTTGCTCGCAAAGCGCATTTTGTAAAATATCATTTGCATATTTTAGCATGTTCTAGTTTACAAGGAAATGTCAGGTGTATTATGCGCTTCCTTCATGATGCAGCAAATTTAATACCCAGCTGTGTAAATGCTGAAGAGTCTCCTCAAATTAACAGATACAATAGTTGCATAATTTTTTCTAATCTGTTCCTTGCAATGTGGAAAAATTGGCTAAAAACTTTGTGTTTTCTTAGTATAAAATTATACGCGCGAGAGAAACAGCTCGTTCCTCCATTGCATTAAAGAAGTGATTTATTTTTGCGACAAGGATCAGGATAAAATTATGCCTTAAGTTAGGAAGGAAAACTCCTGTATTACAAATACAAAAATACTTATGAAATTTTTCTTTTAGTATGCAAGAACTATGCAACATATAAGGAGATATAAAAGATCAAATACATCTGAAATAACGATTTGTCAGTTTACAAAGTTTCCTTTAAGCCAAAAAGGAAATTATGGATGTGTAAAAGAAGTATCTGTTCAAGGTTAACAAAATTAGTTCCCCCAAAAAATCCAAAAAATGGGAAGCTAGTTTTAAAGACTGGATTCCCATTTTTGTGGTTTTCCCAATGATTTGTTTACCAATGCACAATTTTTTTCTTGGAAAATTTTAAAATCCCTTTCTTTACAATTATAAGGCATTTCTCCCACTTTCCTAGCGTGCCTTCATGGTGTAGTGGTTCTGCACGCTGGGCCGGTATTCCAGAGGTCCATGGTTCGATTCCCGGCGAAAGCGTTGCTAATTATTCATCTCGCCTGCTTTCACAAAAAATATCCTAACGTCTCTACATTGGCGCCCGAACTAAAAGGGTGTTGGATGAGGTTTCTCCACACCCAGGATTTGGCGACTGAGTCCCCTAAAACCCCCAGTCGCCCTTTAAAAAAGGGAGCATATAAGGTATTTCTCCCACTTTCCTGGCGAGCCTTCGTGGTGTAGTGGTTCTGTACGCTGGGCCGGTGTTCCAGAGGTCCGTGGTTCGATTCCCGGCGAAGGCGTTGCTAATTTTGCATCTTGCCTGCTTCCAAAAATTACCTAATGTCTCTACACAATATTAGATGTTTTTCAATGCACCATGTTTAAATTCTAAAGTTTTTAAATGAAAACTTTGTTTATGTTAAAATATGATTTATAAATTCATTTTTGAAACAAATCCAGAATTATTTTAAGAATTTATATTTTATGAGTCATACATTAGAATGTAATATTGTATAAGGTACTTAGGAAAAATTTAAGAATACTTAAAACCCTTTATTAATTTACCGCTAGAAATTATGCTATCTAGAAATTATCACATGGCGGTTTTCCTCTCAAAAGCCGGTATAACTTGAATTGACAAGAAATAATTTTGAGAATTACTAAATCAGTAATTAATGTTAGAATTAATGTTAAAAAAATAATGGTTTCCTGCTTTTTTATTTTATATATCATATCTGAAAAGCTCAGAAATTACTTTTCAGGCATTGTCGACTAATGGATTATTGATCGGATATAATAGTGAAAAATCATTTTCAAATGAAAAATCTTGTCGTTCTTAGAGTCAAGAGTACTTTATTGATTAAAGTTTCTCTTCGGTCAGGTAACGCTTTTGAAGAATGGAGAATTTAAACAAAAATTCTTTAAAGAAAAAGACATAATATCGCAACAGAATTATAGTGGAAGTATCGAATAGAGGCGCCCCTACAATGAGCTTAATGTTCTCACAGAAAAAACAAATTCAGGAGCTGAAGGAGGAAAAATATTTGCCTGGATGCTTTGCCCAAACGGCTGGTCAAAGTAAAGCACATGTTAATCATCGTTATGCAGTGGATCACAACTTTTTGCTTCCATGAGCTTTGTGGTTTTTTATTGAATTTTTCATCCGATGCGGCGCCCATTATACCAAATTATGAAGATTAATGAGCTTCTCGCTCTTTATTCTAGTCACGTTCGAAGTACGTTGGCAGGCCATAAAACACATCTTAAGCAAACATAAAAGATTGAGAACGAAAATCAGATTAGAATGTCTTTTACACGGCCAACTGAAGTCTTCAAAAGTTTGGACGTCGTATTAGACATTTACATAGATTATTTCATGAAGAAAATTATTTTAATGCTGTAATCTATATGACGGGCAAAAAGTGAAATCGACATTATGAAGAAAATCATTTTTAATGCTGTTATCTATATGACGGGCAAAAAATGCAATCGGCATTATGGATTTTTTTAAATAAGGTTCTATGAATATTTTAATATTTTAATGAGAATTTATACAACCGGAAGACTTTAATTTGAATGTGAAATGGTCATCTCTAGGTAGTCATTATAGCATTGTATAAAATACTTACGCCACGCAGGTTTTCTAAACTGTAAATAATATTCTTGAATTTAACCACATGCATTTGAATTCAGCCAATAAATTAGCATATAATGAGATAATTATTTTAAATTAAACCAAATATCAGAACTACTGCTTAAGTTAAGAATAAGCATATAAATTTTTACTTGGAAATGCTGCTTTATATGGATAATGTTTTTACGGAAACCTTGCTCGTACTTGCTTTGAGTTAGAGAATTAAGAGCTCAGGGTATTTAGATAATTTCCCATCGGATTTGTTTCTTGGCGATGCTAATATCGTCAAAGATTCCATTCACTTGGCCACTCATGGGTTAAACTCAAAGATTTAAATTTTGTTTTCAAGGTAAAAGGGAAACTTTTACTTAATTTGAATAAACTTTCCTAAATACGTGTAAGATCAGATGTTCATCGCATTCGCTGTGTTCACTAGATGAGAATTCATTTTCCGTAAATAATACAAATGAGATGGCTCTCTTAAAATGCTTTAATACTGGAGTATTCCTCTACGTGAACAACGGAATTTCAACAGTATAATTTCGTCTTTGTGCATTTGAAATGCATGAATAACTTTCTATAGAATTTTAAAGGAATTAATGTAGCTATGCATTTATACCTTACCTGTACATTAAATTGGATGAACAAGAATTTACTCTTATCACTTTATTTTTTGATGAAACCACTGTCGAGGGCATTATACGTTCTTAAAGCCCAAAAGTGAAAATTTCTTAAAATGATATGTATGACTTGCACAAATTATGATTTTAATTAAGATTTTAATTAAAATAAAGCCAGGCCTTTACAGCTCAACCTTTTGAAATTATTCTGGCAAAGCTAAAAATTAGTAACTCTTGCACTTGTTGAATAAAATACGAAAATATCAGGTAGCTCAAAAATTATAAAAATGTTAATCAAGGACATGTCTTGTGAAACTACCTTTTACAATAAGCAAATAATTTATTTTGTCTGTGTTACTATTCACTGTTCACTCGTATATATTTCTACAGGAATTTAATTCTCGGCTCTTATTAAAATTTTACCAGTTAAAAAAGATAAAGCCTGTTGCCTACATTTTGCAATGCTGCAGCCAAATAACAAAATGTAACAAATGTATGTTTAGCTTTATATTTCTTTCATTTGTTTTCATATTAATTTATCCTAATACTGCTTACATTTAATAAAATAATACAAAAGATATTTGATGAATTTATTAAAACATAATACAATAACAATTTTCTTTGTCTGTTTTTCCTACAATAAGCCCTATCTGCTATTTTTCTGCTGTTTTTTAAATAATCTCAGTCTTTAGAAGTAATCTGCATGGGCTTCTCTAGTCGCAAAATTTTAAATTTCGTTGCTTTCACTCTGTCATATATTAATTAACATGTTTTATGTATTAACTGTTGTTTTCACTATATTATGCATTAATTAATCTATTTTACAATTTAAGTAATATTTGTATTAATTTTTTTAAAGTTCTTTAAATAAGGCTCTATCATACTTTCTGTACTGATTTAAAACATTTTGTCACTCATACTTTAAGTTTAGAGATAAACAGTTCACTTACGTACAAGCAAAGAATTAGAAATACATTTGCGAAAGGAGACTTATACGACTAATTAAAATGAGAGAGATTTCGCAAATTAATTCTACGTTTTCAACACTATAATAATATGCTATTTCTGTAACCATCTTACCAATAAATAGTAAGCTTATTATTCCAATATTAAAATGCCTCATCGTTGCATCGTAACGTTACAATACACCATACTTACAGTAAACAATATTTATATTGTTGCATTAAAACAGAAATATCAAATAAGCTGCTAAAAAGTATCCGAGTCAATTTTTCACAAAACAAAAACAAAAAAAAAAGTTATATTTAAATATATTCCATGACTAAGATAAAATTACACGCCAAACAAGTATTAATTTAGAAGTCAAACAATAAAACTCAGCGTTGTATTTGCAAATTTTCACAGGACTAGTTTCAATGGTTTTACCGAACCACCATCCTCAGCTGCCAAAGCGCAAATGAATGACATTTTCATTCACTCAAAAAAGTTTAGATATGTACATAAACCTAAACTTTTACTGCATTCAATTCACTATATTTCGTACAATGGTTGTGGAAAATTTCTTAAAATTACTGTAGTAACATTTTAAGTTAAAGGACTTTTCGTAACATAAAAGCTGAAAAATACCAAGTTCTTCAAAAAACAAACAAACAAACAAACAAACAAACAAACAAAAAAAAAACGTTTAAAGTAATGCAAACACAAACAAAAGGCAAAGAAAATGTTGCCAAGTGTGAAAATTAAGACGAAAAATTAATCTCATTCACAAACATTTAATAACAAACTAATAGGTTTAAAATCATCTTCTGAACATCACCAAAAGTATTAAAATGAAAAATTCTCTTTTAAAGTTATTTAGGGTAGCCTCTGTACGTTTAAAAACCACCTTCCGTGTTCATAAACAGAAACTTCCGGTTCACGGGGTAGGGCAGGAGCAGAGATAATTCTGCTTCTAACAACCGGAGAGACAAAATAAAAGTAGTTTCCGAAAGTTTAATATATAAACTTTAAAAAAAAGTACTAAAAGTCTTTTGCAAAATTTCATCGAAATTTCCGATAATACCTTAAAGAAACAGCTGCAACATAAAAGCTTTGCTTTTTCGATTATTATTATTCCTATCAAAAACATATAATTGCTTAGTACTTTATCATAGATGTGCAATAAAAATGGACAAAAGAAAAAATACATTAAAATGACAGAATTTTGCTTGAAAACGATAAATGCAAAATCAAGGAGCTCGAACAAGCAGACTTAACTTGTTACCTCTACTTGAATTCGCCAGACTTTGACATCGATCCACAAATTCTAGGATGCTGTTAATGTACCTTAAAATGTTTTAGTAAATTAGTATTCCTCAACTAGTGTTCGATATCGCAAGCAAATACCCCTGGTCTAGTGTCATCAATATACGGTTTAGCCTAAATGTCAATGGAGCATTCACGTCTTCCGAATAGACTAGAATTCATTTCAGAATTATTTAGAGAATGTTCCGTTCAAGACAAGACGGGAAACTACTAATCATGCTTAAAAATAGACGTACTGACTGTAGATGAACCGAATATTAAAACATTTTTGTTTACATTTGAATGGTGTTTTGTCAAATGCTTGTTGATTCCTGTAACGGGTTCAAACACAAGTTTTTTTTTTTTTTTTTTTTTTTTTTCTATTTTTTTTTTAAATTTTGACTGAAGAATAACATAAGATATACGAGTGAATTTTTTAATTTAAAGCAATATTAGAACTTTATGATAGTGCAGAAATAAATAATTAAAAGCATAATGATAATTCTGGCTACGTACATAACAATGAATGACCGCCTAGGACGTAGAGCATTCACGCAGAGTAATTCCCAAGCCAATGAGGTAGGCCTCGAACATAGATAAGACATGGGCGTTTCTAACTATTATGTCTTTGCGTCATGGTAGCACTTTTAATCTTCCCAGACAATAGTCCTCTAGAGAGGCTGGTGGAGTATGGGATATGAATTTCTAGGATCCTATATGAGATGCTGTTAATAAAAATCGGAATGAAGCTTAGGTAATAATTTCGCTTGATTGTATAAATTAGATAATCCATTCCGCCCCTCCAGAAATAAGCTCTTATTTATATTTTAAAGTAATAATTGCAATAGTTCTGTACCTGAATTCGAATCCCGAAGAAGGCATTGATGGTTGTAACAGTACAGGATCTTTGTGGCATGGGAGTATACTAAAAATGCCATCAAGCAGAAATTCCTTAAGCTGGAGGTAGGGAAAGAGGAGTGTGTGACCCTCGGTTATGTCCCACGAGGTGTTCGATCAAATTGAGCTCGGAGCTTGCTTTTTTCTTGCGATTCATTCAGTTCTTATAGGATGCTGGGGAACGTTCTCACTGGTGGGACGATTAAATGATCAATGGGTTTAGCCGTTTTAGACAAATGCTTAACTGTCAAAGTGTCCAACTTTGGAGAGGGCTACTGATTGACTAACGTCATAGGTTTCTTGCATGTACGTAAAAATTTTAAAAGTTATTTATTTCTTTTCTGTTAGAAAATTCCCATTTCTGATTTTAGCAATTAATATAGCAATTTCAAATTAGTTACAAGAATGGGAATTGGCAACCATGGTTATATATTTATGTGTGTTATGGAGCACTGATCTTGATTACTTCCATAGTATGACCACAACTTTGAATGACAGCCAAGTTCTGGCAAAATTTGACATCAATCTGAAATTTTGAAAAGTTTCAAAACAGTGATGCGTCTTCAAATATAGGGTACATTTACATATTTTGACTACTTATTTAAGCTGATTTAACAGTTAATTTTTAACAATGTTGTGCTTATAAATAAGCAGGATCGTTTAAAATTTTTTGTGCGCTGCATTTAAATCTTTTGTGTCAGGTTGTACTAACGCAGCTTATAAAATTCTATTTAACGGAAATAATTTCGCTTGCTTTACGGAATAATCTTCAATGTCACCTGTGTTGCATTTAATCCGTAATCAACGTCTTGCATCTCAGACGAAATGAGCACTGTCTGCACACCTCAAACCTACAGTATAAATCGTCTTCCTACAGACTTTACTGAATTATGAATGCATTTTCAGACATTAAAATTCCTCCTTTTTGTTTAATATTATGCAGTTAATTTGCAGTGACAAAAAGAAAATATCTTCTTTCAGGAACTGTTGTAAAAGTATGAATAAACATTGAATGAAAACAAATATGTTGGTAACCATAATATATGTAATAGGAACGAATGAAATCGATACGCGGATAGCTCAATGCAAATTAAAATTCCGTATGCATCAATTCTTATTATATATTTTCGTTCTGAGACCAGACAGTCTAGGAACTTGGGATTTGAAAAATTGCATCCTCAAAAATCGTTATTTTTTTCGCATTTCTATGTGCATATCAAGAGCTTTTAGCATCTAAAATTTTATACTTTAGATAAGTAGGTCTGATATACGTACAAAATTCAGGAATACTAAGAGTTAGGGGTTGAAAGAAATTCTTTGTAAGTAGCTTTTTGCGTTATGAAATTAAGGGTCTAAACTTTTCAAAATTACTGGAAAGAATTAAAAATTTTTTAATCAGCTTCTCTTCGCTAGCCTCCCTACAGTCACAAATTAGGGAGGAAAATAGAAAAACAGAGCAATCGTTTTATCTGCTTATTTTGGTAATTCTATTCATTGGTTCGGTTATCATTTTTGAATGCAATGTCCATGACACATTGCGTCTGTACTGTAAGGATTTTTGAGTTATTCACGATATAATTTGGAAGCTGAAGGAACGATAATTCCAAACGTAGCAATTTGGCAAAAAAACCATTTATTTGCACCAGGCTATGTAATAAATGCTTTTTCTCGTTCCACAACCATCCTCTAGGATTTTGAAAATAAAATTGAAATTCACATGAACATTTCAATTCGTCAATCAATCCATTTGAGATTTCAAAACGCATTAAATGATTTTCTTACTTTACCAAATTTAAATGCTTTTACCAAATTATTCCAACCGTTTTGATTTGTATCAGACTGAGTTGTAAATGTTTATCAAATTAGCTATGAGAAAAACTTTAAAAATTAATTTAAATGAATCTAAAATTATTTAGGACTAATGTTTACTTTTTATACAGAATCTGCAAGGGCTACCCGCTTCAGAGAAGTACTGTTTCATGTAGCAGTTTATGGACAAATAACAATGGAAATATATGTTTTTAACATTTTAAGGTAAAGCAGCATTTTTAAACATATTTCCTGAATGAAAGTTAAAAAAACTGTATTTTATTGTCTTTATGTTCCCTCTTACTATTGTGTTGTCTATAGTGAAGCATTCTGAGAAATTTTGCATTTGGTTTTCATTATAGAGGAATTTAATGTTGAATGCGTACGAATTCGTTATGAAATGAATGTACAAGTCCGATGAAAAATGAATAAGATTTATTATTATCACAAATAAATAAAACAAAATGCTTCAATTTCCTCAGATATTCGTACAGTATTACAATATCTCACAGTATTTACATTTTAAATACTCAAACGTTCAAAAGAACTTAATTCGAAATAGCTAGAGAAAGCTAATCCGCGAATTCGCTACAGTCGACAAGAGCAGTTTTCTAAACAAACTCTTAAAACAACAACAAACTAACTAACTGAATGCCAATGCCAATGATTAAAAGTTACGGAGTGCCTATGGTTAAAAAAACTGACTGAATTGAGAGGTTTTCCTCCTTTTTATAAGATTTTAAATCGCGCGCGAGAATTTTCTGGAAAACTCGAAATCAAAAAGAAATATTTATTTATTTATTAAATGTTGAATGCACGTGCTCTTGTATTTTTAATTTTCCGGCTTAGCTTTCCTTTAATTTTCGTCACGCGCTGCACTGCACGGGGAACAAAACAATTTAATTTATAATTCTACTAACAGCTATTTAACTACTAAACTATTTAATAATTAATTTAATAATTTATCTACTAAGCTACTTAAATACAAAATCCGTAACATTAATATTTTCGGAGTACGTCACTTTCATTTAATTTTTCGTTCACATATGTAACGAACCTGGGAGCATATGTTCTAACCTGGGAGCAATGAGTATGTATATTTCCAATGAGATTCGAAAGCTAATAATCATCATTAATCCTGAAGTCAAACAACAAAAATCAGCGTTATATTTACAAAATTTTCACAGGACTAGTTTCGATGGTTTTACCGAATCACCATCCTCAGCTGCAAAACCGCAAATGAACAAGATAGGAAATAATGATTAGATAAGATAAGAAAGCATGGACAAGAATAAGCAAGTGGCGCCATCTGTTGGCGAAACCAGAACTAAAACATAATTTCTCTAAAAGCCGAAGGCAAATTTGGGTTGGAATTAGGATCGTTAACTAGAACATAAAGATTTTTATGAATGTGAAATGCCTCTAGAAAATCCAGTTGGCGCCACTTGCTTATTCTTGTCCAGGCTTTCTTATCTTATCTAATCATTATTTCCTACCTTGTTCATTTGCGGTTTTGCAGCTGAAGATGGTGGTTCGGTAAAACCATCGAAACTAGTCCTGTGAAAATTTTGTAAATATAACGCTGATTTTTGTTGTTTGACTTCTGGATTAATATTTATTCGGCGTGTTATTGTGTCTTAATTAATCATCATTAAGCCAATAATTCGAAAGCTAATAATCAGTGTCTGAATTTAAACAACAGGCTTTTACTCAGAAAAAAGAAAAATGAATTTTAAATGATGACATTCTAAGAGTAAAGTTCGCATTTGTACTAGAATCATAACTTAAATAAGTGAGTTTATGAGTTTATTAAGCTTTTGCGTGAGTAACGTGAAAGTCAGCTCTATCTTCATCTTGATTTGAACTACGGATTTTCTACTACGCAATCGAAAGTAGTAATCATTTACATAATGGCAGAGTATGCAGAAGAATGTGATAAACGCCTTGCACATGATTTAAATCAAGCTGCAATCAAGAGGAAGGCATGTGTTTATGGTGCTTTAAGAAGTGCATTCTTTTAAGGTCTGATCGTCGAATAGGAGTTTGAATCAAAAGCTTTTGTCCATGAGCTTGTTATTGTAAGATAACCGAAATTTATCTGTAGTCATTTTTGATACCTGTTTGACTATTTGGTTGTTCATTGACTAGTTGTTAAAATGTTATTAGACTTACAATTTAATTTTAGTTGTGTGTTATTTTGAGAAGACGCGAAACTGTATGAGTTTTAGCTCCCAGAGCGCATTTTGGAAATACTGGTTGATTGAATGATTAAGGCAAAGCATGTGAGAGATATAAACCTAAGGAAAGGATTGTCTTCAACCTTTTATAAGGGCACTTGATTGGTACTTACATTACACATATGGAAAGCCACGAATACCAGCCTCCGGAAATGCTGGTTTAGATTTATGAAATACATCATTATATGGCAAAAGTATGGCAAGTATATTGTAAAAAAACAATCACACTTTAGGCATTGAATTTACATAGTTGCATTTATAGTCATAAATTATGCTGTGTCAAATTCTATATACGGTGAAGTTGCATTAACTCCTTCACATCCAATCCGCCCGAAACGGCCCTACATTGAAACAACCAGAACCGCCTGAAAACGGCCGAGATTGTAATCTTCTTTTCTTCCCTCCCCCTAAGGTATGTAGTAGCAGGTGCACTTTCTCCAAATGCATTGCATCAGTTTACTGCAGACAGCTTGTCCTAAGATTTTTTTTTTTTTTTTTTTTATCTTGTGGCTGATCGTGACATTTCGTTGTTGATTCTTTTGTGGTACAGTGTGCTTTTAAGGTTTAAACAGCAATAAAAGAGCAGTTAAAAATTTAAGGATTATATTTATGTTTAAACAATTTATTCCTTACTATAAAAATAACGGAAATAAACAAAATCTCAGTCGTGATCATAACAAAGCCGGAAAGGCTTGTTGATCTGAACTTCAGATTATTTTTATAAAGAACGGCGTCAAAGACTAATGGAATCTTTGTTAGAAATTACAAAGGATGTCATTGGAAATCTTCACACCCGTTTTCTGCGTTAATGGACGGGGAGGGGAGGAAATTTCTGTGAAACTGGAAAAGTATTTCGGGCGATTCGGGTATTTTGAGGATGCATCTTAGCGAAGGGTCTGGATTTCAAAGAGTTAAGGCATTTCTTAAGTGCAAAAATAGTATGAAGACTTTATTCAGCTTCTTGTGGAATTAATCAGTGGCTAACAGGTCGTCAAATTTGATACTTGTTTTTTTCAGACCTCGAGTAAGATACTTACGAAACAAAAACGAATAGATCCAAAAGCTGCTCATAAAAGGCGAGACACTATAAATGGAAAACTTGTATTCGTGAATGTCATATAATAAGTAAGTTATGAAATGTATATCATAGTTTGTACGTCCATGATAGACAAATAAACAGCATAGCGCTTAGACCTAAGCTTCGATCCCCCAGAAAATTTAAGGCTTATACACCAAAATTTCAGTCTACAGATGCAAAACATTGATTGATAAAACTTCATTTGTAGTGTGAAGAAGATTAGAGTTTTGTTTCAAGACTCGAGCTTTTATAGCATCTCTGCTTTTTTACGGCCTTATCTTGTTTTTGGAGATGGAATGCCAAGTAGTAATTGAGAACATCAATACACACTAGAATTTACCTTATTTTTCAGTCCTTAACCTTCCAGCACTCGCGCTTGGCAATTTTACAAAAGCACGCGCACGTCATATTTTTTACGACATCCGCTATATTACCGTTTTTGGCACGGAAAACGACAGAAATGAGTGAATATTGATAGTAAATTTGTTAAGAAATAAAATATTAACCTTATTATTGCAAAATACAAATGATATCACATTCAAATATAAGTAAATTATTTTTAAGTTCTTATGTTAGTGAGATGGAAACGCAATGATATATTTCATTATAGAAAATTTTAAATTTATTATTTAATAATTATATTTTAAAATCGAAGCTAATTTTAATATTCATCAAAGGTAAGTATCGACAAATAAAAAAGAAAAACAGACTAGGGAAAAAAGTAAGTTTTTTATTACTTAGGCCTGCAAGGAAATTTACTTCTGAATGATTACATAAACGCACTTTAAACTAACTTTAATATTTTTATTTATTTCTAAAAATAGAAATAAAAGAAAGTAAGGAATGGAAATCACTATTGTTCTCCCATCCAAAGGTTTCCTTGTCTTCCTTTTCCCCATCAGATAATTCTTGAAGAATGCAAGCAAAACCAGCTGGTTGCATATATTTTTTTCTCCATGAAAACCGATATAAAAATTACAGAGTCAAATGTATAAAAATTAAAGTAATACACGGCAATTAATAACACAAAATTACAAAATATTGGAGAAAAAAATATATTCCGAATTTTCACCCACGACCACGCGCGTCTCGTAACTATTACGAAAAAGCTGCCACGTAGCACAAAAGCCCCCAAAATAAAGAAAAGTCAAACAACTTCCTGTTGTCACATTCCATGATGTGAGGAAGGGTAGAAAGGAGGAATAGAAATGACTTTCAGACGTGTCAGCTTCGACATACGAAAAATGTGCATTAAAAACAGAATTTGTCGTAAATTTTGGGCATAAGCTCGTGCTGGAAGGTTAACATATAATACAGTGAAAATGCATCTGCCACACTTTACACGCGCCGAAGTCTCTTAAAATTAGTGAAAAGAACTATTGCAATATACCTGGTCCTTAAAATGACACCTGGATCTTTCTTTTGAAGATAAAAGCATCCTAAATATTCAAATGCGAAAGGGAGTAAGTGACTGTTTAACAAATCAGAGTATTTAAACAGCTGAATTGCGAGTCGTTCGGCAGTTAATTGAGAATACTCTACCTTCGGCGATTAGCAGTATTGTTTTTGTATAATTACAACTTGGATAAACTATAAGGTATTTTCTCCCACTTTTCAACATACCTCCGTGGTGTAACGGCAGCCATGCGTATTCGAGAGATCCTGGTGAGAGCATTGCTAATTTTTCACGTCTCTCGCATATATATATATATATATATATATATAAACGTTGTACTACTGTTCCTAGAAATGCAAGAGCTATATATAGTTTAATCTCATTATATTCTCAATCTCGTTGTATACGATAGGAAGTAATAAATTTATTTGAGTTAAATTATGGCTTTACAGCCAATTCTTTTATCTTGCAGACATGATGTAAAATGTTATTACCAACCGTATTCTCGTAAACGCTAATGCCACGTTTTGACAATTATGCCGTGAATTGAGAATTTTTTATCTACATTTTTTAGATAAGTTCCGTTTCAATAAGGCAGTAAGGAAGCTGTAGTTAAAAAAAAAAAAAAAAAAAAAAAAACATAATTTTTCTTTCACGGAAAATAATGTATGAGGAGGGTTTTAAAATTATTATCAGCTGCACTATTAATTATATTCTGTATCTAATGCACATCCTCTATTTTTAGCTACGTAAACAAACTGAAGCTAAATTTCTCACTTCGCAATTTGCTGTTTGAGTCTACAAGAGATGGCGTTACAGTACAAACTTTATTTTGAGATTCGGAAGCAAATTTTGTTAAAATACCGTTAGAACCGAACAGCCTACGTCGGACATAAATATATGCATATTTTGAGCCGATTTATGCTCCTGAAACATAATTTGAAATGCTTGATGTTTAAACTGTTTTCTGATATCCTGTTTGTGCTCATTAAATTCTTGAAATAATATTTTTGATTGCGTCTGCAGAAGGAGATGAACTGAATAAACTTTATTATGGTATTTAAAACTGTTGCATTTTGCTACTGAATCAGAGAAAAGATCAAATTTTAATTGTGAAAGAAGTATTTACTATATCTCTTTGCCTGTATCCCCATCTCCTATTTTTTTACTAATTATATTATCCAAAAATCGATTTGGAAAAATTGTACGAATAATTTAATTTCTGAAAGACGCGATTACAATAAGAATATAACAAATGAAAAGCAGTCCCGGATAAACTACAGGATTAAATCATAATATCGTTTCGTTAAAATAAACCTACATTTCAATAAGAATACACAGTAATATCAACACTACAATATCTAATAAGATATACTCATTATTACTTCGTTGTAACTTGAATCTCGCCCGTTCTTAATGTTGTCTCTGTTACTCCCAAGTTCATCCATAAATAATAAGAGAATGTGAATGTGCTGACTTCGCGAAATCGGAGACTGAATGTCAGTTCGCGTTTGCTTCGCTGTGATTGGCCATTTTTTTACTAGGCCGGCATAATATTCAACAGTTAGAAGGAGACCTTCTCGGGTAGTTTGCAAGGGTTTGCCTCTGATAGTAAGACGAAAACCACCATTACGTGGACATTAAAAACATTTCAAAATCTAGGGTAGCTCGTTCTCGGAGAATGGGGAAAATTGCGTTAACATTTAAAAAAAATTCAGAACCTGCCTCTAAAAAACTAGGGGAAAAATACGCAAGGAAAACGGTAACATTTCATTGCCTTAATATAAATCGCTCTAATATAACTTACGTTTCTCCCAGTTTTTGCTTGATTTAACTTTAAAAATAGGAGATTCATTAATTTTTATAACATAAGAAACAGTTTTCCGTTATATCCTCATTTTTCCTTTGCTAAATATATCAGGTATTTCTCCCACCTTCTTACTTAATGTCTCTACATTGGCGCCCGAACTAAAAAAGGTGGTGGATAATGATTCTCCACCACCAGGATTTGGCGACTGGCTCCCCTAACTCCAGTCGCCGGTTAAGGGGGGTATATAAGGTATTTCTCCCGCCTTCTTAGCATACCTTCGTGGTGTCAGCACGCTCGGCGCATATTCGAGAGGTCCGTGGTTCGAGTCCCAACGAGGGCATTGCTTATTTTTCATCTCCCTGCTTTGAATAACCCAATGTCTCTACAGTGGCTCCCGAACTAAAAAAGTTGGTGGATGCTGATTATCCACCACCAGGATTTGTCGACTGGGTCCCCTAATTCCCAGTATCCCCCTAATCCCATTTTTGAAAGGATGTATATAAGGTATTTCTCCCGCCTTCTTAGCATGCCTTCGTGGTGTAGTGGTCAGCACTCTCGACGCATATTCGAGAGTTTCGTGATTCGAGTCCCGGAGAGGGCATTGCTTATTTTTCTTCTCTCCTGCTTCGAAATAACATAATATTTCTACAAATATACTGAAATTCTGGACTAAAAACAATCAAATGCAATGCAAATTTATTACTAAATTTATTTTTTGCTTTGCCGTATGTGCGCTCATAAGCTTTATAATAGTAGCTATTCTTTTCAGGATCTCCAAAAGTGTGTTTCCCTGTTTTACTCATTTGGTCTTACATAATCCTACTGCAGCAGAAAGGAAAATAAATAGACGTAAGTAGATAAGCTGAAATAGTTTTATAAAGCATTATCACAATTTTTGTTTTTTTATCAAGATTCAAAATTTGGTATTTTAAAGCTGTCTACCAGTTTAATTTAATAGGGAGATAGCATTTTAACTGAAGCAGGAAAAATAATTTTTTTTAAATGTAAAATAAATTGTTTGTAAAAAATGAGTGCAAAAGCGGCAGCTTGCCTTGCTATATAAAGGGAAAATCTCCAAATTAATTGCTATGATCAGTATACTAATAGCAGTATAAAGTGAAGCTAGTTCTTGTAATCCTGCTTAAGGACCTGATCTCACTAATTTCTTTATTATGCAAAATTATGAGTCGTTTAAGTCCCTATCAGGATAAATATTTGTATAATGAAAACTGGCAGTTCTTTTTCTAGGTTATTTAACAAAAAACGTGTAGCTATAAATGTATATTTTTTTTCTTAAACGTCAGGGGAAGAAATGGCTTATCCACCTTAATGCCTTAATGGCCAGTAATAACAGCTGTAAATATAAAAGGCACTTACTTATTTTACTACTGAGTATTTTCATACTTCATGCATTAAGTTCCTATCCTGGATAGTATAATGATAGCTTCCATTACTTTATGTTAACCAAAATCCTAATCAGTTTATTTCTGAGAAGTGAATAATGCATTAAAGCTAAGATACCATATAAACAGCAGCATTTTAAATCGGGTGCGGGAAAAATTAAATGGACAAAAATCTTCGCTAAAAGTTCTCAGTAATTTGTTTACCTTAGTAAGATATTTTAACTATCTTATGGCCGTTTTCAGATTGAGTCTCTAAGGGAGCTATCAGTTTAAAGTAGCCATTTCTGTCAGTCTTCCTCACGAAAGCTTGCGATTAGTTCATTGCTTCATTTAATGTTCGAGAGTCGAGATATCACTATTGGGGGCAAATCTTGGCACATTTCCGTGATTTTAACGAAATCGGAACAGGTTTTTGAGAATATAAGCCATTGGGAAGGTACTGTAGGATTTCCACTAATGGCATTTTATTTCAGTGGACTGTCTATCAAGGATCTGTAGAGACTGAAAAATGCTACAATAGATAATTGATCAGAAAATCGACATAAATAAAATGCCACCATGGGATATCGTGCACGTTTTCGTCAATTAACACTAAGAAAATTTAAATCGATTTAATGAAAAACATGAAAAAGTCCAATTACGGTACCCCGAATGTCCAAGGTAACGTGGCACAGAAGGATAGCAACGAGCAGGGTTTAGTTTCTAAAATTAGAAGTGCCGGAGCCCTATGGAAGGATGAGGAAAGAAGGAAAATTAAATAATTAAAATAAATAAATAATGAAATTTAAATTAAAAGAAACGGAAAGTGATAAACAGAAATATAGTAAATTATATAGTATAGTGGTTAGCATCGCTGACTGCCGTGCGGAAGGGGCCGGGCTCGAATCCCGGAGAAGACATGGATGTTTGTAATGTACAGTGTCCGTGCGGCATGGGGAACATTCTAAATATGCGTCGAGCCGCAGATCCTCTCCAGAGGTTGATGGTAGGGGAAGAGGGGTGGGAGACCCTGGAACCTCTCCCCCCCCGAGGTGCCTTCATCAAAATTGAGGGCGGAACTGATCTAAATCGCACTGTAACCTGTAAGGTGCCCAAGGCTGTTTGTTGCCAAAGACAGGCGTAAACTTCCGCTGCTTTCCGTGAAGAATTTCGTGCGCATGGGCTGACTATAGGTCAAACACGTGAGCATTAGCAACAACAGCAATTCATTTTTAAAATGCTCTGCTTTTATGAGCATTCGCATATTTTGAGAATAATAAAAGAGGTACGTATAAATATTGGGGTGATGTCGATGCGCTAATGGGGTTACTCTATGTGGTAACTGGTGTTGGCTGTGTTTTGTTAAGCTGTGTATTAATTATTGAATATTGAACTAAAACAACATTCATTATAAATCCACGAGAAGCTCTAATAACAATATGATAACGACAACTGACAGTAAATATTGATTACATATAAACAAATTATCCGTAAGCTAAGTACTGCCCTCTTTATGAGAGGATCTTGTTAGCGGCAAGAGTCTACCTAGTCGGGAGTCTGAGAAAGTTCTGTCTCTTTGCGTACAAAATTAGTCACGCCCTTTTAATTTTTTTTTTTTTTTTTTTTGTACTTTTCTTCCTCTGGTTCATTACAGTTAAAGGTGATATCCGACAAGTTAAAGGATCATTGGTTGTTCAGCTCCCTGTATTCGAGGGGCTTTGATGAGAGGCACTGTGGTGATCGATAAAATTCCCTGACACTGGCCGTGAAATTATGACTTTGTAATGTCAGCTGGGGGTATTACTGAACAAATTATTGCTCCTGCAATGTCAGAGCATGTCGACTCACATAGCGTAACAGCTCTGAGACTGCGACTTGTAGGGGACCACACACATGAATATTTCGGGGCAGGGACTTTTTAATAATGACTATTGCAATATCAATTATCAATTTTCCTTACTATATTGTTAAATAGACCTTCTCTTAGGTTTATAATAAATGCGTCTTTATAAGTAATACGCAACCAATACGAATTACCATAAGGAGTCGCCTCATTAGCCTACCGATGTCACTCCCAGTTGTGACTGGACCTCTGCTGCTGCAATCGCGCAAAAATACTACAAAAACTGCTTCACAGTAGCATCTTCCACATGTTCACGCAGCTACTCTCAGCTAACCAACGTTGTACAGCAGAGCAAAATACGCCCTCACGCCCCATCCCCACAATCTAACGGCAACCGAACACCAACAGATCGGGGGTCTTTCAACCGCAGCTACAGGCTCAAAACAAGTACATTCGCGAGACATCGGCGTAGCTCTAACTATGTGGGCTTTGTATCAAAATACCGCACCTAACAAATTAAAGTGCGGCAAGGGGGCACATGCGGTGGCGCTAAGAATGCCGCCCACGAAAGACACGCGAATTGTCACAGAGACAGCTACTTTCGGCCGTGAGCGTTAAAAGCGTCAAGCTGCATAGCAAGCGATTACATGTTCTATCCTGACTAACAGTAGCAGTCCAGATGTGCAATTCCACAATGCGTAGCAAACCTCACCATTGAACTGAACCAGGTACAAGGAACAATTCCTGCTCTGTATCAATTATAGATGGCGCCACGGGACCGGAAGGGACATAATCAACGAAAGGCTTCAGCATCTCGCAGAACTCCCAACGCAGTATTTTCAACATAACAATGATACAAGGAAAATCTATAAAAAAATCAAGAATTTCACCACTAATTGGTAATACAACGAACTCGTGAGCCGCCTTTAGTAAGCTGATTTTTGGTGATGAATCTAGCTGTTACATTAAACAAACAAACAAAACTGTATTAACATTTTAAAATAAATATCAATCCATATTAAATCTGAAGTTAGTGAGACATAATTTTTGAGTTATTTATGACTTCAAAACCTTTCAGATCGGTATATTTCTTCTGTTCACAAGAAATATATATACAAATTTTCTTCTTTTGCTCATTACATTATTTATTTATTATTACAGTTTGTGTGTATGGAATTTTATTCGTGACCGCGTAATATTAAGATGTCTTTAATTCGCTTGAAATTCATTAGCAATCTCAAGAGCATACTTAAGTGTTAGCTTGACTTTAAGAGTCCATCACGGCATACGAAATTAAATATTCCAAAACTGTTGCTCATACGCTTTGGTAATATTATGAGAAATTCCAGTTAACTTTCAAAGGTTCTTCTCAATCTACTTGAGAAAATAAATTTTCAAAAATAACAATGTTGAGTTGTGTTGACAGCGCCCAAAATGAAATCAGATGGATGTGATTAAATTTTACAGTCTCCCTGTACATACTTTTGTTATTAATTTGATTCAAATTTTAATAGACAAACTTTTGAAATTAAGCTTCTTTTTTATTTAAGTTTTAATTTTATTCAGCTAGGAAAAAAGTTTAATTTAATGACTTGGCAACAGTAGATGTTATACGTTATTTTTAATTATGGAAATGAGTGAAACAGGTCTATGATTTCCTGTAATTTTTAACTTTTTAATATTTTTACAATTTTTTATGTGCCGTCTTCCAGGAGCTAGATAATAAACTGGTTGTCAAGTAAAAAATTTTTCCTTTTAACTTATTTTGAGGTAATTTCACGAGAAAATAATACTTATTAGCAAGAACGCTCTGTGCATTCCCTATTTATTTTAATTTATTTAATTATTATTTATTTTAATTTTCCTTATTTAGGAGCACCTGAATATTTTCCCTCAATATGAGTCAATTTACGCTTCGCATTCATAAATTTAATCTTTAGAATGTAATTAAGTTATTACCAAGTTATTATTTTTAATTTTGAACGTAAATTTTTTATGAGCGTAATTATAATTAGAAATTTAAAAGAATCAGAACTGCTTTAAATCACCTTTTTGTAGTAAATTGTGTAAATTACTCTTTAGGTGAAACAAGCTATTTATGAAAAATTAACTCCAGTCAAGGAGTAAATAATGAAATAAATTAATTACTGTCTGAAAAATGAAAAATGGTTAATTTAATTAAAGTCTCATGATTATATTAAAAAAGGTTGCCAGGTTGGTAGACGAAGATTAAAGAGGTTGGTATTTTCGTCGAAAGATGGCAGCATGAGACGCGAAATTCTCCCTATAACATTTTCCCTATAGCAGAAAGTGAATAATTTATTTTCTAATAGCTTTGGCAGAACACTTTAGTGATAAAATTTCATTTACCGTAAAATTTATGTCCTGTGATTTATGCCCTGAGCTTTTCAAAGAGCTAAATTTCGTTATTTGAATTAAAATAACCCGCCCAGTTACTGTTATTGGAGGAGTTAAAAGCAACAAGAATGAGCCTAATATTCATAAATTTGCAGGACTAGACCAAAGGGACCACATTTTCATTCAGACAAAGCGAGACAAATGAAATAAAATAAGAGCAGACCAATAATTCAAAAAATATATTTTATTATATACATTCATACACTTGTCTATAAATATACATAAATATATTTATTATTAATTATTGGTAACTATAAAAATGTTTCTAAAAACAATAATTTGAATATTATGTTTTTTAATAAATTTAATATTCTATTAAAAAAATTCACGATTTTCTTTCACGTTTATATTTTTTATCCAAGTGAATACTTTACAATAGATTCGGATCATTTATTAAAATGTAGTGAAATTTTTCACATGAATTGGTCAAATTATATTTTACGCTTAATACATATTTTAAAGTTTTAATGTTCAACTGAGCTTTTTTCAATTGTCCATATTTTATTGATACTAGAAAAAACACGTTCTGTTGCTGCATTTGTTCCAGGAAGGGAGAGCGTGTGTTCTACAATTTTCAAAATATTTTCATAAGGAATATTATTCTGTTTAAAATGAAAGAATAACTCCGTCCATTTTTTTTGACTGTTTCCACATTTAATTTTTTCATCCGTAACATATCTTTTTACCAATAGCTTTACACCTCACCAAAAAAAAAAAAAATCATTTTTGCAAATATTATTTTTCGGAAAACGGTTTGTAATACATTAAAAAGATTTTTCCACATATTCCCATAAAATCTTCTTTTTTAATGTCACCCAATGAAAGTTTTTAATATTCTCGAATTGAACTATCCGTTCTTCAAGATATTCCAAGCAGTTATTATAAAAATTTCTGACTTCTTTCAGAAAATCAGATCGTTTAATATGGCACCTTGTTCTTCCAACCTAGTGATGTCCTTTCGAGTAACTAAAGTAACGTAATCGTTATCAATTCTTTCTCGTAATTTTGTTTTTAAATTATTGATTTCATTTGACACTTACGCAATTGAAATTTTGTCCCCTTCAATAATTTTCACAGCATTGTGAAATAATGTAGCTTGGCTGTGGATGAACTGAAGACAAATTTGTGATGTGTCATTTTAAAAAAACAGCTGCATTCTTGGACATTTATCTTGTGATAAAAGGTATGATTTTAATGGTTCGCATATTTTAAAAATATTTTCTACAGCTGTTAAAAGAGCTAGCCGTACTGTTTTGCTGTAAACAAAAATTCTTTTATATACGATTTCTGCGCTTTCACAAAAATCCTTCAAACTTTCGACACGCACAGTATATATATATATATATATAAATAAATAAATAAGAATAAATTTTTGAAATAATATTTTCAACATTCCCTGGAAGTAAGTCAGATGCTGTTTGAATAGTATTGTGTAGAATGTGCGCTGCACATCCTACTCGAATAATATTTTGGTTCAAACGTTCGTTAAGTTTCGTCAAAACGTTATTGATGCCTCTTCTAGCTTTTCCACCAAAATTTGCGTTAGTGTCAGCAATAAAATCATTGCCTATTGTTAAAAGTATTTTTTTTTAAATAGTACTTATTCAATCAAAAATTATTTGTGAAGTTTCACCCGGCAGCCGCCCAGACGGTATAGCGGTTAAGGGAGCCTGACTGGGATACCGAAGGCCCTGGATTTGAATCCCGGAGAAGGCATGGTTGCAACTGTCCGTCCCTTCATAGGAGGCAATGGTGGCACACCTATTAGGTGCCTCCATAATAAAGAGACCACCATGTCTGGCCTTAGTATGGATTAATGGACGCTGTTACAAAACTGTAACACAATCTGTATCACAATCTGCCATTGGGAAAAAAAAAAAAAAAAAAAAAAAATTCACCCGGCAATGAAAGAAAATATAATATTTTAATTTTAATTCCTATTTCTGGATCAAAAAGTCTAACAATTGTTTGTGAGTCTTCTAAAAAGCAGGACTGTCCCAAAATCGGGACGTGTGATCACTTTAGACTAGGTTCGAAGGTTTAAGTTTAGAGCCTTCTTTCTTCAGCTGCAAATGTCGAAAGAGAAGCTAAATGCAAGTGGTAAGACAAGACGATAAGAATGAAAGGAAAGAATCAAGCAAAAGGAAAGAATCAAGCAGCGGATAAGAATGAAAGGAATGAATCAAGCAATATATAGCGCCATGGCGCTATATATTGACGAAAAATGAAAATCACTATGGAATAATTTCTTTAAAAGCTCGCAGTAAAGAAGGATTGGAATTTAGATCGTTAACTCCAGCTGAAAGATTTTTATGAACATGAAATGCCTCCTGAAAATCTTATTCGCCAAAGGAAAATCATCTTCTGTTGTCCCCCCCCCCAAAAAAAATAATCTTGCGTCATCCTTATGCTATTTTATCATTGGGAAGAAGAAGATTCTGTATTTAAACCTTTGAAACTAGTCCTAAAAATTTATGAATATTACGTTGATTCTTGATGCTTTAGCTCCTCGAACAGTATTTCATTTGTTAGAAGACAAGCAGATATATTATTTTTAGTAGAATCGATATCTAATATTTCCTAGAGATACGGTACTGCTTTTCCAAAGCTTGCGTACTTTGCAGAAATAGGCTATTTTTTTGTTCATATGAAGAATAAGTAGACTCAAAATATATGCATTTCCGGATTTATCACTCTCTTCCAGCCTTCGATGTTACAGCTTAATTTCTCGCAACGCTTCACTTTAAAGTCTTCTTCAGAGAGGGCTAACAACGATTGGAAGATTATTGTTACAGTTAGACTGCAGTTAATCAAAATTGTCAAATGCATTATATATTGCAACTGTTTTCTTTTCATATTACTTTTTATTTAGCTTTTGATATACGTATTTCTATAGCAAGAGGGAGTAAAAGAGTAAAAGTCTTAAAAAAAAAAAAAAAAAAAAAAAAAGAAAAGAAAACGACAAATACTAACTGGCTGGCAAAGTAAAAATTTTTTATGTAGTATGATCATTGGGGTGGGCTGATAAAACATTTTTTTTAAAATTCTATCGCTATATTCCCTAAAAATTGCCTATAACATAGCTAAGCAAGATGAAAAAACAATTTTCAAATAAAATTATATCTTCCATTCGCGCATTGCTCATTTGCGTAAGTTTTGAAAAATTGTAAAATTGCGTTTTTTCTTCAATTTGTTATAGTTATTAAACTCACTAATATCAAAACACCATAGGTCCTAACTTTAATTTTGGAGCATGAGAAACATGAAAATATTTAAAACCTGTAATTTCAAATTATTTACTGCTTGCGCAAAAAACTCAATAAACGCAATTTTTGGTAAAATAACAGCATTTCGCAATTTTTGCTGCAAACAGTTTTAAACGGTGACTATAGTTATCAAATGTTATATAGCTATATTGCGAAATTGTAAATACTGATTATAAGTATGGTGTATATTCTAAATATTATATAAATATGCATATGATAACTGATTCAGGCAAGTCTCACACCATTGACTAAAGCAAAATAAGAGGATAAAACTGTAATAACAGAAATGATTTGCAGAATCCATCCATTAAGGAAACACTACGTGGTCTGTACTTTTATGAAAGAAAAGACGACTCGATAATAATCAAAACATTAATTCATAGCGTTTTCGAATAACTTAAAAAAAAAGGCTATGATTTCCCCATACAAGCGTCAGAATATACTGCCCATACTTCTCTCTCTACAGGAATTGCTAAAGACACAGCGTATACCATAATTTTCCATACTCGTGAGATTTCGTTTGAAGAACTTGATGTCGTAGGGAGCGATAAAACTGTGATAAATTCTGGTTTAAAAAATGGGTTTATCCATCAGATTGAATTGCTTGTTAGAAGACCACTGCGGTGAGCTATATATCACCTACACTTCAATGAACTGCAGTTCCGTCTTTCATGGCAGGGATGGTGTTATTACAGGGTTCCAATACTCCACTGGACAGACTGGGAAAAAAACGATAGAAATTATAAACTTGCAATCGTTCTCTTTCAACGTGTTGAATTTTCCATTCTTCAAGTTGGTAGAAAGACGTTGAGCACGGATCAGTTATACTTACTTGATACTTCTGCTCTCATGAAGTCAGGTTCAGTTTTAGAAGATTTAACTACTCATGATCCTGGACAGCGTGCAAACTCAAAACGAGAAAATCGAGTTGTCAGACTATACGTGAGCTTGAAAAAAGCTACTGACGAAATTAGGCTGCTTATGCATTTTATTTTTAATTGTTATATGCCTCTATAGTTTAAAATCAAAACCAATAAACATTTAACAGACACTTCACAGATACTTTTTGAAGCCGTCGGAACATCACGAAACCTAACACAAAATTACTGGAAGTTATCACCCGCTAATTAAGCGGAATACTTCCTTTGTTCATTCCGGAAATTTGATTCCTGCAGTGATTGTGGATGAAAGAAGACATATTACAGAGTCGTAATTACAGTTAATCTAACTAGTCGTGATTACAGTGATTGGCTGCGCCGGTTATTGAAAGCTCGATCACTTCCCGACGGAAAGACTACTCGAAACTCCATCACTCCAAAACTTAACTTCGAAGCAACAGACTACTTCAATACGATTTGGTGGGATTGTTTCCTCCTCCAACTATTAAGGAACATTATGGATGAGGACCTCAAAAATTCCCTTAAAGATTGGGATTATCACTTCGCGCTGCAACCGGATTTCCAAAGCTTCGCTTGCCACGTAGAGACTGTAAGAACGGAGTGTCAAACTGGTGACCGAAGTACCTAAAAAGATGTGTGTCGGTGGCCGCAAGAAACGACTTGACTAGGAATACGCTTTCCTGTCAAGATGTATTATGCCAAAATTTTCTCAACTAACTTTAAAGTGCACTCTTTCGACAAAAAATTTTAACGTTTACAAAAGTGAAAAAGTAAAATTATCGAAATTAAGAAATATTGCTAATTTTACAATTTTTTTTTTTTTTTTTTTTTTTTTTTTTACTTTATGCGATTTGAAAATGCGGGTTTTCAATTTTTTTCGTGTTCCTCATGCTCCCAAATTCACATTATGAACAACTGTATTTCAATAGTAGTGAACTTAGTAATTATAAAAAACTGACGGAAAAAAGAAATTTTCGGTATTTTCTACAACTTTGAGTGAGGTGAGCGAATGGAAGATATATTTTTATATGAAAATTTCTTTTTTCATTTTGTATAGCTCGGCGATAGGTATATTTCTCCGGGTTTAGAGATAGAAAAATACAGAAAAAGACTACTTTTTCGTTTCACTCTAATTATGATCCATTTAGCTTATAAGGTATTTCTCCCGCCTTCCTAGCGTGCCTCCGTGGTGAAGTGGTTCTGCACGCTGGGCCGGTATTCCAGAGGTCCGTGGTTCAATTCCCGGCGAAGGCGTTGCTAATTTTTCATCTCTCCGGCCTCCAAAAAATACCTAATTTCTCTACAAGCTATTCAAGTTAAATTAATAACTGATATATAAAGACGCTGAAGAGACTTTAAAATTAAAAACGCTTATTATCTTCAGGAGGGCGAATGTTTCACTTTCATAGGTTCTTGGTAAAGAATATTTGAAGAAGTTATAACTGTTAAACTTTTGAAGGCTAGACATTTGCTACCCGGAACAAATTCCACAAATCCTAAATTCTTTCGTCTGGTTCTTTCCTAAATTATAAAAAATTTGCCGCCCTAAATTCTGCCGTCTGGTGCGGCCGCATCAGCTACAGACACTCTGGTGCCGACTTTGCTTGTAGGAAGTTATGCAAAGCGGTCTTATTATTTTCCTCAAGAAAGCAGTATTACTATCGAAAGTTTAAACAGAAAGTAAAACAGTAAGGCCTCAAAAATGTCTTTATACGGCCACTGTGTTTGCTTGTGTTCCTGCATTTCACTTTTGATTGCACCTTTTGCATAAAATAATGCTACATGTGAAAAAAGGATTATTAATTTTCAAAATATATCATATAAGATTGTATACTTCTCCCTTATATTTAATTTATATGATTTCTTCCTTGCTATCTTATATAGTTTTATTCCAATAAATAATTTTGTAGAGTCATTAAGATTTTTGAAGTAGGAAACACGAAAAAAATCAGCAATGTCCTCGCCAGGACTCGAACCTGGACTTCTCGAATACGCGCCGAGTTACTACCGTTACACCACGAAGGCATGCAGAAATGAGAGAGAAAATACCTTGTAATTTACTTTCAGCTTTACAATATTAATAATTATTTGTAATCAACGGGATCTTCATTATGTCGATCAACCGCCCGCGCACATCGACCCCTGGATCACCGAAGAAACCTTTCTGAAATTCATCGACCCGCAGGGGTCAATTCTGACACCTTTAGAAGCCTCTGAGTTAGCTATTTATAATACCAGCTGGCAGTCTGCGATAGATAGTATCGTAAGAAAGCTACTTAGCATTGTGCTTTTATTGATTAAAAGTGAAGATTCATTTCAACTTTTGTGTAGTTGCATGTTATAAATGCTTTTAAAGTCAGTTTCTTTTCCTCTAAACTTTATGCTACTTCTTTTGCTTGTGATAAGTTTTAAAAGCATTTTTGAGAAGTTTTTATTCGTTGAAGCTTATTTGTGTTGTGTAAGTGTAATGCATTTTATGTCCTTAATTTTTTTCGATTTACTATGCCTTCTGCTGCTGTGTAAGAAAGTTTATCGCAGATCACCGATTGCGAATGGATGTTGTGAAATTAGTGCTCAGAAATTCATCTCGTTTATAAATCAGCATTTTTAATAATGTAAATAAGAAGTGGCTGAAAAATGGGGCTTTATATAATTATTTCTTTTAAAGCTTGACAATGAACACACACACAGTAAAAAAGGCAGTTGGCACGGTTTTGGCCAATCTCAGCTGCATAATACATAATCGTTAGATTTTCACCATGAAGTTCTTAATTTTACTCATTTAATTAAATTGTTATTTAAATTATATACACACGTACCTATATATACATTATGAAATCTCAAATTTTTATTCATATCCTGACATTAAAGTATTTTTAATGACGTTCATCAGGAGATCGTGAATGTTTCATTGGACACTCTATGTCACGGTATGGCAAGTGCACATGGAAGATAGAGCCCATAGTACACAGAACACGCAGGCCCTATTTTGTAAATCCAAGACACTGATTTTCCTAACTGTACTCAATTCTATTTATTGCTGTATACAATGAATGAGTTATCCTTCTTTGACAATGGGGGTAACGTTAAATACAATGAAATGAAACACAAAATGAGTTTCATGTTGATTTCCCATTTATATTGCGTTTGAAAGGGATTGTGTTATAATTTCATTGAACGTAACTATTTATTGTAATCATATGCTATTGAACACAAAACCCACTGTCGCACAGGTATTTCGACACAGCATATGCAAATAAGGTGACAGAGAACAGATCATAAAAATAATCATGTTTGACGTCACGCACATATGTTTATTAAATGTAAAGTTTCAAAGTGGTTAAATTTTACAGTTTATAACTGAAAGGCCCATTTAGATGACGACCAGACTTGCCGAATCATTTAGGCATGTCATCAGAGAGTGGAATATTTTCCAAAGCATGATCTCAAGACCGTTCTTTACGCATGGGAACAATTAGTCGATTTGTTGACTAAGGCCATCTGACTGTTACTGCAATATCTGAAGTCTGCTATTTGTCAATGTTTGAACAAATAGACTATCTAGGCAGTTGCCATGGTACCTCCCTGAGACTCTAACAGTTTGCCAAAGTTTTGACAAGCATGATCTTTATTAAGAGGAAACGTCCTACTTTCTATGTACTTCAGATGCAAACATCTTGATTGCCAGCGTAGTGGAGATTTCAATTTCACTTTAGCACGCGAACTGCGATAGACGAACAAAAGAAAACTTTTATTTATTCTTTAAAAAATGTGAAAATTCTTTCGGATTATTTTGCTAAAAAAATTGATAATGAAACCACTCTATAAATTAGATACTCATAAACTGATTAGGAATTTGATCTACTAATATTACGAAACTACTGATATTATTATGTTTTTATAAATTTTTATGCATAAGTTCCATATATTCCACTGTCTTGTAACAAAAACTGAGTTTAATTTTAATAGGTACTCCTTATTTCACTGTAATTCTGAAAGCTAGGCTGTTACGTGGAAGCTGTCAGATATTAGCTGCTTCAGTCAAACATCGTGCATGCCTTTCTCAAGGAGAGTGATTCAAGTCCACATTAAAGAAACCGAATGCCATAAGCCTACATAACCGAACTATTCAGTGGCCGTAATTAAGTCGTGAAGACGGCGAGCAAGGCAATGTTTTGTGATTTTATCTACCCGGCTTCTAATGTGTCGTAAGTTAGTTTAGTATCAATTTGAGTTACTTTATATTGTGCTATAATTTAATCTAAACATTGATGTCTGTATTTTAAGCAAGCACTAGTGTTTTGAATATTTAAATATGAACAAATGAATCTGAATATGGATGTCATTAAAAGTAAATGAATACCCTTTTACCCATAATCTGTGAAAACAAGAAGATGCATTAAAATATTACTATTGATTATATTTGTATATATTCATGGAAGGAGCTACAAATAAAAGAACCACAGAATTAAATAATTCAGAGTGATTTTTATTGTGTCCAGTGATAAGAAAAGCATCTAAAAATTCAGTACAATGAATTATTATCTTCGCAGCACTCAATTGCAATAATTATTGAGTGCGTGAAAGCAGTAAATTGAGAAAATAGTAAATGAGAGAATAAAATACAAAATATTTCACTGCAGCCTAAAATACAAGATAAAATTTAAAATAAAAGAATACTTTACATGAAAATGCCTTCTGCACACATTATATAAAAGATGAACTCAACGAAATCTACTATATGCTCATAGACAATAACTTTGTGTAGCTCTAACTGGTAAATATGTATGTACATATAAAGGTTTACAGAAACTTTGCAAAGCACCTTGCACAGATTCAGATCATGCAGGTTTGATTAATAGAAAATAAACAACTCTTTTGTATTGCACTTGAAGGAATATGCAAAATGCAGATATTTAGCACGTGCTTGTCATACACATTGAAGCCAGTTTTGAACACTGCAAGTTTTAAGCGAAGAGATGTAAGTTATGTTTGTACAGTAAATGAATTGCAATTTCACCGTCCATTTACATGTTGCCATTGATTATTTTATCCTGTTAGTCCTATATTTGTTCCAGGTTAGCGGCATGACCCAAATTTCGTCGCTTTTACATATATTAAACGAAGAAAAATAAAAAAAAACATGCATTTGAGAATATTAATAAATTATGAAAAGTGTAAATCCTTCTTTGCTGAAGATTGCATTTAAAAATGTTACAATAAAATCTAAAAAAAGAGTGTACACTTAAAGTTATACTTTCATATAAATATTAATTGAGTTTGATTAACATAAATGATGAACACAGATGTTGTCACTTGATTTCGTTTATAGCGTTATGTTTGCTAAATTGTCATAAATAATGTTATTGATTATGCTGTATTGTACCATTTAATATATAGCCAACAATGCTAAATTGGGGAAAGTTTCACCTTTAATGAAGAAGCTGAAATAATTGTTGCTCAGAAACGTAATTCAAAATATAAAAGTATCGTATTATAATTATAATTTGAAAAACGTCTTAAATTATTTCAAAAAAAAAAAAAAATATCCAAGTATTTCAATTACCCTTTCGAGGTTTGAGAACGATATTTTTGTAAAAAACAGAATAGCATATTACTAGGTCAAAGAACATTTTCTACATTTTGAATGCTTTGCATATATTTTCTCTTGTCAAAATTGGATTATGTTTAATTATGTACATATGATATAATTTACTAATATAAAATATTAAACTTGTGAATGTGAATGTTTTATTCAATTATTTCAATTCACAAACTTAAATTAGTTTTACATAAATAATATACAGTCAAACCTAGAGTTATAAAATCAGCATAAACTACAGACTTGGTAAAGTGATTCTATGAGCGGGGTACTTACTCTAATACGAGAAGATGAATATGGCAAAGAAAAAGCAAGTAATTTAAAAAAATATTTTTCCCCATCCGAAGAGCCATTTAGCCGACTATTTAAAATACATACTGTCGAGCAATTTATTATATAAAACATGCAATAGATGATTTAATAAAAGAAGCGTATGTTAAAAATTAAATTAAAATATTCCGTTCAAGCCAAAGAAGTTTGAAATTAATCAACTATTTAAAATCACAATTCACAGTTCAACTTGCACGAAAATTTCCCAGAAAATGTTGGAACTCTAAACAACAATGCTTTGGGTTTATAAACTTGGGTGACCATAAAAGGTATTCGTATGTTACACGTCTAAAATTTTTTGATAAATGCTAGTATACGCAATTGTAAACATTTTTGTCTGGCAATAACTGAAAATTGTTTTGGAATGATAATATGAGGAATTTGGCAGAATTTGAGAGATTGGATATTCACTTGTCACTTTGTGAACAAAATTACTTGAACTACAAGGAAAGTTAAGTTACTCAGACTGAAATACGTAATTTGTGTATTGAGCTCTAAGATGTATGGCAATAATTTTGTGTCTGTATTTATAGCCATTGTGAGAAATATGACAAATGCGCAAGTACAAAGACAGACGATGACATTCAGTTGAAGAAAAATTAGGCTAAAGAATGCGGATCCGCAGATACGGAAACATACTTTCATTAATTTAAACATTTAAATTAGTTTGATTTTGCAACTTTCATTAATTTAAACATTCAAATTAGCTTGATTTTGCATTTCGTTTTACTGTAATATTTTACTGACTTATTAAACTGCATTACTTTTCTTTGCTATAACGCTTTGTTAATTTAGAAATCCAGATCCCAGTTAAATGCGTTGTGACGTAGGTAAAAAATGAATTATTTACCTCAGATGGTTTTCTATCTGGAATTTTTCAGCTTCAGTTCAGTAGAATCACCCGCTTTTACTACGGCAGGAGAAAACTTGCGTTCATATATTTGTTCGTGCTGCCATCTGGTGCATTTAAAAAATATTTGTTTAAAACTATTTCGTATAAAAAATACATTTTCCTCACTTTCCAAATATGCTTCCAAGTTTTTATTTATTTTACAAATATGTATCAGAAATTCCCTATTTCATTGCAATACGACAATAAATACTGAGTGTGGAGCTTTGCACAATTCGACAAAATGAAATTGCCACAATGAATACATTCAGTTTAAGAATCGATAATTAGTTTATCCATGTATAAAATACTGAAGGTGTTTCAGAATTGCAGACTTCTAAAAATTGACAAGGTTTATTTTTTTAAAGCTTTTGCTGCTTAAACTTGTTTTTCGCTGGTTAATAAATAATACACTGCGCGTAGTATTGCATTGTGCTTGTTTGAAAACGGATATCTTTATAAATATCTCATAAAATTATTGCAGGTAACAATTAAAAATAAAAAGGATTACATTCATGATTTCATTTATGACTAATGCATTCCGAAATAATTATTGAAATGATACTTAATATATGATTTAATATGATTATTATTTCGCTAGATTTTGAAATGTAAAATTACTAAAACAGATCGCGTATCAAATAATTTTATACACATAGCTCAAACCTGATCTCTATTATGAGGATTCATATTTGTTTTTGGGCACCTGTAGTTTGATATGCATTTGCATAGATCTTGTAATAAACATAAATTAAAATTTTTCTCTAATAGACTATTTTTTCTGTATTTAAAAAATTTCCTGTTGCAAAACTAATATCATCAAAATATTCCTTGTAATAAAGTAATTTCTAAAAAAGTGTTAAATAGTATCTCGCATAATAATTCGGATACTCGAAAATTTTATTTAGATGAATTTGGAAAACGATGTTTCTTGTCACAATTTGTTTCAAATCACAAATTAGGCAAATTCGATCACTTTTCACACGAATTATTATCTGCATTTGCAAGTTATTACTTGTTCAGCAAAATATATTAATACACTTGAAGTGGCCACGGCAAGACACCACACATTAATGACAAGTGCTGTTAAAAATTTAATTATGTATCCTTTAAAGATGGTAAAAGTATTCAAAATATCCAAAAAAAAAAAAAAAAAAAAAATGCGCTGAGGTCTAGATCACGTTCTAAGCTATTACCAAGCAATCGCTGATTTATTCCAGAAAAAATAAAACAAGACCAAAACGTTTTCAACGTATTTAAAAGAACGATTTGTTATCAAAGTTAACTCTGAAACACTTTGAACAGCCTTTATAGCACATGGATACTACTTTTATAGGGAAGATCAGCAAGAATTAAATTCTTACTCAGCACGAAAACAAGGAAAATACGAGTGACGTTTGCAAAATCTATAGTAAGCAAAGATTTGTAATATTGGAATAATGTTATATTTGCAGACGAGTCAAAACTTTATACAACTGGGTCTGATGGACAAACTACTGTGAGGCGAAAATTGAACTAATAACTGAATCCTAGAATCTGTTGCTTACAATTAAGCACGGTGCGGAGGCAGAAAGGTTTGGGGATGCTTCGCTGCCTCTGGAATGGATATTATTTTTTTTTATACACAATAGCACGGATTGGTACAAATATATAAATGTTCTTAATGAAAACTTGAAATGCATATGCAAGAAAACTTGGAATACAAAATTGATTCAGATTTTATCAAGATAACAATCCTGAACATACAATCCTAAATATTTGCTCATGGTTATCATATAACTGATCTGAGTTTATCAGAACACCTCCGTATTCATATCGAATATATATGGAGAGAGTTGGAGGAAAGAATAAGAAGATATCATCTTCTTCGAAATTTTTACTAAGAAGTATTCTTACATGGGGGGGGGGGAAATCCACGCCAAAAACATAAAAAGTGTAATTTTAGCTAAAGTATATCGAATGAAATACTAAATGTCTCACTTTTCTATTTTTTAATGTTCTAATATTTATGTGCGTTCATTTTAAAATAGTTGAATCAATTATTATTATTGTTATTATTTACCAAAATCGTGTTGACTAACTTTTTTTCAAAACAACCAAGTTTTGAAAAGACATGATCTGTAATATATGTAGTATGTGTGATCGGTAGTATATGTTCACAGTAGTATGAAATCATTTAAATAATACTCAGTAACTGATATTTGCAATTAAAATTAAGAAACCCATGTGTTCGAAAACAAATGTGAGCCACTATGAATTTTTCATTAAATAGCTTTATATCTCAGCTAAAAAGTGAACAAGGGCATCCATCTCCATCAAGAATGCAGTAGATAATGAACTAATTTAGCAGTATTATACGGGAGGGGGAGAGGAAGGAAAGTAGGAAACAGAAAGAAGTAGGCAGTAATATTATTGATTTAAACTGAATTATTGAATGGATTAGGATGTTTTCAATACAAAACTAATAAGAACTTTTTTCAGTTAGTGCCAGATTAAATTTATACAAGTATATATACATATTTTCACAAAAACCTTTTTTTTTTACTATACAGTTCAAGCACCCCTCTTACGATCAGTTAAAAATTCCAAACATATTTAAAAAATATCAACACTTACTGCCTGAACAACAACTTCAAATTAAGCCCTGTTTTAAATTTAAACTTTGAATAACATAATCTGAAATAAATTCTAATCAGCTCTGACAGTCTGATCAAAACGCAAGTTAAACGAAGAAGAAAAATATAAAGCAGGGAAAAACTTGCCTTTCAAATATTGGAAAATACAAGTTTAAATAAAGCTAAAACACATTTTAAAAAATTAGCCGTCAATCTTTCTCATTGTAGAACCGATTCCCTAAGTTTAGTAGCAATCAAAAACGAAATGAAGTCAACAGGACACCCAATGTACTGAAACACGTCATATCTTTTCAGTTTTATAAGCATACTAGTACTAACTTCTTGATACAAATGTCTCTCCTTTCCCATTTTTTAATCAAATTTTTATGTTTTCGCCAATAAAGCTTTCAAAGATGTGGAAATAGAAAAATTTCAGCAGGTAATTTATTCAAACGACAAATAAATTATGTATAAATTCACAAATTTAAAATGCACTGCTATATTAATTCCGCACAAATAAGATTTATTAATGGTCATTTAAAAGAATGCTTGAATGAAGTTGCAAAGCCATAGGATATTTTTGAAAAGTGAAACAAAACTTATAACTGTTTTAAATTACTGGAAATTACTTATTAGATCTAACACCATTTCAGATATTATCAAACGCTTGAAAACTTTTAATTATGTTTATGTTTGCAGTGATTAAGGAATGATATTTTATCTTGCATGCAGAAGATACACACAGTTCTACGAGCTGTGAATATTTGAAGTGATGCACACTGACATGAAGAAAACTGCAGAAATTCTGATTTGAGCTGAACTACCTGCGTTGGTCGATCGCTGGTGAAAGAGACAGAGTTGTGAATTACAACCAGTGCAAGAGCTGGATATCCGATATATTCATTACCAAATAAGACCATGCTCTCCAAAAGAGTACTATGCATCCTACTGTAAATAATTAAATGCACTCGACCACGCTACTTTCCTAATCCTTCCCATTTCATTTATTTTGACTGCTTATAAGGAAGCTCATTTGCATCTGAGGTATCTGTTCACATTATCATTTATTTATTTTTGAGCAATAAATTTGAATTAGATCTTTCGCACTAATTGTTGCCAAGTATTATTATTTTTTCTTCTTTCTGGGGAGCTGGGGAGCTTCAAGGAGGAACTTTTAACTTATAAGTAAAAATTTAGGATGTCAGTATTCACATAAAATACAATTTTTTTTAAATCCATAATAAAAATAAAAATGTAAGAATGTTGATCTAACAAATTTTTTCCTTATAATTTAATATTTTCAAGATATTAAATCAAGTACTGTAATAATGTTAAAAATTTTATGAACGAAATTGTTTATACATTTTCTGCAGGTTTACCGAGAAAAACTGCGTTAGATAAGCAGCCTAATGAATGCGTATGCTTATTCTAATGCTTGAATTGCTTCTACTTCGTAAGAATTATTTATATTGAGTACATGCAATGCTAAACTCATTAGTTTTGCATTTACTTATAGAGGCTGATTAGAAAATCCGTTTGGTTGCATATTACATAAACTCGGCATAATTTTTTAGACTTCGTATAAAAAATATTATATGTAAAATTACAATATATAAATAATATCTTAAGCCCTTTTTCCTTACACAGTTATGTATATATATATATATATATCGAATTTTATTTAACATTGTAATATTTTAAGCATATCACAATAATATTTACTCTCCTAAAATTTTACGATTTCAAAAGGTTTTTCTTTCCGTAAATCTTTCAATCATTTCTTTGCAGAATTTGTCAGCCAATTCGAAAATTATTTGAATTTCTGTGCTTTGGAAATTTCTCAAACAACGTAATAGTTTAATCTTCGAACTTCCATCCTGGATGCTTAATTTCAATAGATAAACATTTTGCATGATGTTCTTTGAGAGATGTGCAGATTCATCAACTCATTCTCGATGCTTCGGATTGGAAGTCTGTCGTACTGAAGCGTAGATGACTCAGCGCTTTCTTGGGGATCATGAAATTTTAAATCATGAAAAGTTTTCTTCATACTTGAGTGTGAGTATTAGAGCTTACTTGATCCGATATTCCTTCGGAAGTAATCATTTGCGTAGCAGCTTGGTAGAGCTAGAAAAATAAGATACATAATATTTAATTAGATATAGTATTTCCGTGCATTTGAATTCGATCTATGAGAACTGTTTCTAATTCACTATCACATTCCATGCATAGTAAACTCATATTCTGAATCATATTATTTTCGTTATTTTTTATCTAAGCAATCCTTGGTTTATATATAATATTTATTTTTCCTATTAGATACCGTTGTCTATCGTTTTAGCAGTTATGTGCTGGTTAGAATTTTAGCTAACAGATATATCTTTATGAATACAAGAATGAGAAAAAATTAACATATTTAATTACAAAAATTAATGGATTTTTTTCGTAGTCAGTTTTAAATGATTATGACTTTTGATTCAAAATGAATAACACCTTTCTGTCGTTTTATCAGTTTTAAGGAAAATACTCAAGATTTATGTTGAAGTCTACTATAGTCAATTGATCGTGCTTGCAAAAATGCAGGTTTTGGAAAGGTTCATAAAATCATGTGATCCCAAACGCTGCTTGACTACAAACAGTCAATATGCAGTAAAATGTTATATATTTGTGAATCTTTATTTCAGTCATAATTAATTTTTTGTCACTTAGCACCCTCCCTTAGATGTGAACAAGATTTTAGATCTCCCTTAGATGTGACCCTCCCTTAGATGTGAACAAGAACAAGATCCCTTTTTCTGTTATTCAGATTAGTATTTTATCTTTCTGACATAATGTATAAAATGTGTTAAAACATTTTAAAATCTCACCCTAGCATAGGAAGCATCAATAATATTTATCCTCATTTCCCATTTCACAACAATTTTTTCTTACGAAACTATGAGATGCAAGCATGAATATGTATGTTATTTATGTAAATTAATCAAAACCAACAATCTGATTTTAAAGTTTCTAAATTAAAAAGGGAAAAAAAGCTGTAAATGAGTAACCACAAAAGAATTTAAATAAAATACTCATTTTGCTTCGTTAAAATTCAATTTTCGTTTTTATTTGTTTTAGTATTTATTTATTTATTTATCCATCCCAAAAGCACCAAGGTAAAATGCATTATTATTTTATAGCAGTACTGTCTTTCCCTATACATTCTCGAAGGAATGCTCACCTCGGAACACACTTTGTAAATAAAGAATCGTCTAAGAGCGTTTCTTTCCCACCCAAAGTTTTTTTTTTTTTCTTTTTCTTTCTCTCTTCCTCTGAAAGGGTAAACATGTTAAGCCATTTGAACACAAATTAGCGGGAACAATTCGAACACAACCAATCACTAGCATCGATGCCTTTTTTCCAGAAATTGAAAGAGCTAACTGAAAATTCACTCCTTTTTCTGCCTGCTGCAGTTGTTTCTCCGTTGATTTTAACAGAATTACTTTCTTCGAACATTCTACCAAATCTTCAGTGTAAGATCACGGTTAAAAGAAATTTTTCAGCAGTTAATACATGTTTGCACTGATCTCTTAGGCTTTAGATTCGCACGAATTTAATATTTAAGTTATTTCTGATAATTCTTTATGAAATGCGTATATTTATTTATGACTTACCAATCATTTGTTTTTGCGTATCATCTAAGAAATGAAAAAAGTGCAGGAAATATATAATATGTTAAAATCTTTGCTTTACTAATTTTGCAGTATGATGAAATTTACATATTAGATATTTCATAACATTTTCAGATGTCTTCATTTGCAATAAATAGTTTAGAAAATGGTTCTAAATTAAAAAAAAAAAAAATCTGAATGCACAAAAGTGACTTGCAAATAAGAAGAAGCTTAGCATCGGTGACAGCGGAAACTATATAAAATAATGGTTACTAATGAAGTTCAAATTCATGTACTCAAAGATAAAAATTTCTAAAACTATACTGACTTTTTAATTATTGAATCAAAGAAAGTAAAACTATTTGCCTTATTATATAAAAAAATGAAGGACATTAATATAGATGATAAATCCAATTGAAACATCACTTTTCTGTTCAGATAGCGCAGAAAAAGTTGAGAAATGATATTTATGCCCATAGCAACTTACACGAGACTAAATATTCTGCTTGAAAATAAGAACACTGTATATTTTTTTTATTGTCATCCACACACAGTATTCTCAATCACCTTCGCAAAAATGTAGTCCCCAGATTTTCTTGTATCTAACCAACAAAGTCGTGCTTAGTGACTTTTTCACATGAGGAAAACCGTAAATACGCGCCCACGGGCATAATCAGATTAAATACCTGTACACATTTATAGTCGACAATGGTAATTATACTAAATCATGTTATAATTCCCATAATACTTTTAATGTTACTTTATATATTAAAAATTAATATATATAAATTCATAATTTCTGAATTAAAAAGTATATTTTGGATAAACAGCCAATAACTTTGATATAATATAAATAGTAAAGAATTAATGCAAAAAGTGTCGAATTAAAGCTTTTTTTTTAATTAAATTTTTCTTTTTTTTGTAGGTAAAATCTACAATAATTGTTTTAAAAAATCTGCTTGATTATTTAATTTATGTTTAATTATGCACGGATTTAAAATTAGATATCCTTGCTGGAATAACTGGATATTTCGATACTTAAGTTATAAACTGCTCCTTTCAAAATACGTGAATTCAATGACATTAATTTTCACTAGTTAGAAATTTCAAATCAAAAGCGATCTCCTTTAATTTTCAAATCTCTGTTTTAGTAGAGAGCTTAAAACATCTGTCACTTCTAATATTTCTACTAAAAAAATATTTGTCTGTAAAATTAGTTCTGTTATCTTGGAATTTGATTTATTAATCTTTTCTTTCTTTCCGTTCAATTCTCTTGATATCCTTAAAGCTAAATTTTTATATTTTTCAAGAATATTTTCTCTCATTTTCTAGACAGAATGAAGAAATCCGTCTACGAAAAACCCATACAGTAACTCTGTTCGCTGGGTTTCGATGTTAGATTAATTCCTATATGAAGAGTGCAGCTCTATGTAGATTTAAAGGTTTTGATGACAAAGCTTTAATTGACCTTTCTGTTTCTTTTAGTATTAAATTCTATGAAGACGTACATAAAAACTTTCAAACTGACTTACTTAAAGAAACATATAGTTTCAACAATTGCAATTTACAGCTTAAGGCTTTATATAAATTTGATGCTCTTTCTTCCGCTCTGAATATGGTATTTAAAAATGATGCTTCTCGTTAGGCTTAAGAATTGAAGGTTAGAAATCAAAATTAGTCCAAGGGGGCTTTGTCCCTGATGGACTATAGTTTTCGTTTTGCGATTTTGCGTCGAATCACTCTGAATGTCCGTTTCACTTTTCAAACTGTTGCCACCAGATATTATCGCCCAATTTGAAATTTGGAATTTTGTTTTAATATCGATTTCATATTTTGTAAAACTTTAACGAATTTTTTATTAACAAACTCAAGGATTGCAAAGCGAGCATTGCCAACATTGCACAGAAAAAAAAAAATTTTATTTCCTTCGCGCGAGACTGCGTATCGGAAATTCTAAAGATATGCTCAATTAAAAATTATTTTGCGATATTGCTCTTGGACTGAATTTTATGGTTTAGGTGCGAAGAACATGGTAGTTAATAAATAAAAGTAACACACAAAATGTTAAGAAAATACCCCTTTGGACGTAATTTAAAATCCGAAACCCTTCAAAATTTTTATTTTTAAAATTTTTTAAAGTATTTCTAAGATTTCTCAGCGAATTTAGTGGCTTCCTAGCCGTTTAATCAAGGTAAGTGTTCCACTTGCCTCACCATTGCCCTGGCTGTGCTAACCAACTACTTATACTATTAACAATGCTGAATTTATCAGTAAATTAACTCCACCTCTCCCCATTCAAGAATTCAAACAATTCAGCTACGGTCTCTTTTGATGTCAAAACATTATTTAGTAATATTGTGATTGTTATTTATCCTCATAGCTCGATGCTCACGAATGATATTGGGTGTGGCCAAGCGAGCTTCAGACTTTGGCCTTGGGCACCTACAAGGAAACGACTTTGCCAGCTTCACGTTGCTTTGGAACGTGAATAAAAAGTCCATGCTCTTCATATAATTAAGAACACAAATGCGTAGTTAATTAATTAAGAGAAACGAAAATTAATTATTTTATTTCCCAGCTTGAAGTCTAAACTCCTTTCTTGTTGATAGAATGTTTAATGTGAGAACCTTTTGTTTTCTGAAAATCGAAGCTATGCATTTTGTAGAATTGCAGAAGTGTGTTATATATGATATTAATAATTGTGATTAAAAAGTGAGAGTATTAGCAACCACTTATAAATCACAGCCTTCTTTATTATAGCTCTCGAAAGGTAATTGACATACTGGTACGACTATTAATAAATCTACCAATCTAACCGTTCATGAAAGAAAGTATTAAACTCCACTGAATGTTTGAAAATTACGTTTCGATCTTTATCACTCTTGCTTTCAAAATACCTAATGTCTCTAGAGTGGCGCCCGAACTAAAAGGGTGGTACATGATGATTCTCCACCACCAGGATTTGGCGATTGGGTCCCCTAATCCCCAGTCGCCCTTTAAAAGGGGGAGTAAATAAGGTATTTCTCCCGCCTTCTTAGCGTACCTTCGTGGTGTAGTGGTCTGCAGGCTCGGCGCGTATTCGAGAGGTACGTGGTTCGATTTCCGGCGAGGGCATTGCTCATTTTTCATCTTTCATGATACTAAAAAATCATAATGTCTCTACGATCTCATGTTGTTACTGAATTTCAAATTTCAAATTCAAGAAACAATAGCTAAACGAATCGAAAATATATGCATGAAATGTTAAATTTAGGTATAAATATATACAAACTGTAAGAAAAGACATTAAATGGTGTATATGTATGAAAATTATGCGAAAATATTATAAGAATCAGAATTTTTCTCTTTTCAAGTTTTGAAACTTCTAAATTATGTTTCATGGAACCATATGATCCTCTGCGAAACATCGTTGGAAAAGCGAAAATCTGGAACTTATTAAGCAAAATAGAACCAAGCACTCTTTTGAACCAAACACATAAGACTGAAAAAAAATAATTCTAGAAAACATAACAAAAAAGAAAATGAGCTTAGTTTATGTTAGTACAGTTTGCAAGCTGTCTGGGCAGAAAACATTGTAGGGGTAGCTTTCCCAGAAAGTTATTTAAATCTCTACTATTTCAGTGGGATTGCAATCATATGAAACCGTGGTAATCCGACACATGCGGTATTCCGAACAGCGCTATCATATATCTGGTTGTAGCGAACGTTTTCCGCCAAGAAACGGTTCTTGATAAAATTAGAAAAAAAAAAAAAAAAAAAAAAAAAAATTGAAAGTAATACCTTTAGTGCGGGTAGTAATCAGCCCCCAAATCTTTGATTTTCTGCAAAGATTTTGGTAATTTTTCAAAGCTTTTGGCTCAGAAACATGGAAACCGAGAGTTCAAAAACAGATCAAAATGATTTCGGATGTCCTGTGCAGAATGGAAGGTAGCACCAGCAAGATGTAGCTGAAGGTGTGAAGAAAGGTAGAAGTCCGAAGGAGCGATGTCGGGGCTATACGGCAAAAGATCTCATTCGAGTTCGTACAGAGTCCAGCCGGTGAATGCAGACACATGTGGTGAATGCAGTCACATTATTTGATAACAGCGTAAACATGGACTAGCATTTTGCCGTACGCCTTACTGTCGAGGATTTTACCATTCTGCAGACACTCTTTGTGGATAATACGACGGGAGTCCCACCAGATACAAAGCACGATCTTTTTGTTAGTCATATTACGCTTACCGACGGGCTCACCGGACGCAGATAAACCCCCTTTTCGGCCTGTGCTAAAACAAATCCATTTTTCATCACAAGTGAAGATCCAGTCTAGAATTTTGTCCTTTCCTTGATATTCGAGCAGATTAGTGTGCGTGGGACATATACATGGTTAGCTTTGTTAGACACCAGGTGTCCCCGTCCTCCGTCACTTGTCACCTGTGTCCTTATCTGCTTGAGTCAACTTATAAGGTATTTCTTCCGCCTTCTTAGCAGGCCTTCGTAGTGTTGTGGTCAGCACGCCCGGCGCGTATTCGAAAGGCCCATGGTTCGAGTCCCGGCGAAAGGGTTGCTCATTTTTTACATCTCCTGCTTCCAAAAATCCTAATGACTCTACAAATTTATGTGACACCCAGCGATTGAACTTGTACGTCAAATTTATGCGATGCATATCGGACTAATGGGCATGGCACTAACGTCTAACTACTTACCAAGCTCTCGAGTGACTGCATACTATTCTTCTTCCTCAAGTTCTCGCAGGCGGCCTCATCAACATCAGTAGGGCGGCCAGAACGCTCTGCTTCTTGAATGTCATAGTCCTCGTTTTTAACCTTTCACAGTGTCATATGATACAACATTAATGCTTAAAGCTATACACAAGATTTGTTGACATTCTGTAGCTGACCTTTTGCAACAGAACTGGAAGTAAATGATGGTTCTAATGTGGTAGTGTTATAGTTCCATTTCAGACACTTTGTTCTTAATGACAACGATATTTGTTTTGTAAATTTCACAACACAATATTCTAAAGCAAGTCTCTTTCTTTCAAATGCTAAAAATCATTTGACAAAATTAATTCATTAATTAAAATTATTAAACACGCCAGCGCGAACTGTTTGCGCAGAGGAAATTTGGGCGGTGGCGGGAAACTTTCGTTTAAACCCGAGATGATTTCGTAGTCTGAAGCCGCTTCCTTACCTTATAGTCACGTTTATCGCAATAGTCATTCCTTTCTGAACACTGCAAATGCAAAACGTTTTCTTTAGCGGTTGCTTTAAGTATATTTGGATGCTACGTATTGATATATTTAAATATGCCATCAATGTAGCCGTACATGTGTATATTGTTAATATATCCGTATGTAGTGAAATGTGCCATCAATATATCCATCCGTATCTTTAATTTTTAATGAAAAATATAAAACAATAGAATAGTTGTGGTCAGCAACACAAAAATACCTAACACCACCAAAAATCGACTGCTTGTGATTTAAAAAAATTGCACAGCGTAATTTCTTTTTATGCAAAATGCGGTCCTAGTGAAAGAAAAATTCTTAAATAGGCTGAAAATCTTGATGCAGAGTCTTCACGTACGTATTTTTACAACGGAACATTATGTTTATGTAAACGTTATGCTGTAACTAGTGACTTTCTAACCGAAAAGCCAACCATTTCTACAAAAAAATGCTACGGAAAGATGATTTTCTGTTCAGAAGAATTTATTCTGCAATACTGTATATTCCCATCAAATATCGTAAATTTGTATTAAATAAAATTTTGTTTAGTTTTCATACTTACTACATACGTACAGTACTATATTCCGTAACTGATTTACTTTAAAACATTTTAACTCAACAAAGCAAATTTTTATTCTAATTTGCGTGTTTGTTTATTGAAACCTTGGTAATCGGAATAAGTATTAGTCTATCAGTGACTGACAAAATAAAATCGCTGAATATTGGTAGCGAATCCTAGCAGACGGACTGTTTGCATGTATGCCTTCCTGATTTGTTCAGTATGTAATGTGAATAAAAATTGGTTTGTTCTAGAGAGGCTCGATGTAGACATGTACCTTAAGCAAACAGGCCTCTTGTACTTTGCTCTGTTAACCAATTAAATGCGCAATTTGATAAGATGAAAACGCCCGACAATTAAGTTTTCGGATTACTGCATCTTCACTAGTTTCATCATCACGTGTAAAAACATAAATATCATATGGAATTTCAAACATTTATTATTATTAACTATTAAAGCTATGAGTGTATGATGATAACATTTTTCACTTACTGGATTAAGTTGGATAAGATAATACATTTATGTCTTTATCTAGGAAAAGTTTAAAGAATTAAAGTTAATCCGTCTTTACAGTTAGTAGTCAACAAATCCAGCTAACTAATTGGGAGGTCGGGTATTCGATTACCGATGAGGCTTCGGTTAACATTTCAAGATTCCTCATTGTAAGAAAATAACCTAATGCCTCCAAGGGGGGGGGCAGAATTTAAACAGTAACTTATCACCGCCATGATCTGCCCAGTTAGATCTTAATTTCTCATCTCTGATATTAATGTATCTTTGCCCAAAAAGGATTCCCCGGCAAAAAACCAAAAAGAAACAAAAATTGCATATGAAAACTTTAAATTACAAATAAATACTTCGACGTAAGTACCAGTAATGTTTAAAAAATTTTGAAATTTTTATTAGAAATCTATAAAAACAATAACATTAGAAGAATTTGGAATCTGATCTTGGTGTGCAGATTTTAGCTTAACACCTGGATCAAACTGTTTAACTGTTTAAGCTAAACATTTACAATAGGCATAATAGCTTAGAGTTTAGCCCTACCTCCAGAAATAAAAAATATAGAATATAAAACCTTATGCTCGAAATAGTAAAGCCAAAAGGAAAGAGAATTGCGGTGGCATAATATTTTAACCCCGATTTTCATCGTTATTTCATCATTAGTTTGCACGTGGAGATTTGTGATTTTATTTAATAAAGGAAAACTTCATTATTCAGGGTATAGATGCATATTCCACCGGATCGCTTACGATTAAAGATTGCAACAAATATTTCTCTCTAATGGCATTAGTTCCTATTTTGCTAGCAAGAAAAATTTAAGAAAAATCTTGAAAGAAACTTCAAGATGCTTAACAAAAAGGAAATGATCCTATACAAAGAGTAGCTTTTTTTATGAAAACGGAAATACTGTTTACACAGATAAGGAAAAGCCATCTATAATTTCTAATGCTGATGCGACATTTGTTATTTTACGCTTCTGTCGCATTGTCTTGAAAACATGGATCAAAAAACCATTTTCTACATGTACGGAAAAAAGTTAAACTAACTGTTTTAAATTATCACGACATAAAGATTTCAGATCTCCGAATTTAATAATCTACTCTGGTAAAAATGTTTTTAAAAAAGAGCAGAAGCATTAAATCCCTTATGGAATGACAAAGTTTTTCTTTTAAGCTACTAGGTTTACCAGACACAAAAATAAAGAAGGCGAGTTTATTTTTAAATCAACTGAAAAGGAAGACATTTAAAATAAAGCGAGATTGATATAAAATTTTTTATTATGAAAAAGATTAGTATTTAAATAATCTCTAAAAACGTTTAGTATAAAAGAATAACATTCAGTGTAAAAATATTCTGGCAAAACGTATTATGTCAAAATACATTAACACCATTAAAAAACTTGTACATTTATTAAGAAGCAAAAATTTACACCAGCAAGTACTTTAACGTAACTACAAAAATAACACCTTAATATCAGTTTTAAAATAATCACAGAGTATTCTGATACTACTCATTTAATAATTATTTTTTTGCGCTACCTTTTATTGACAATAGCTTTTTGTTCTTTAAATTGTAAACTAAACCTTAACTGACTTCATTATTTCTCTGTCATATTTCGTTTTTTGGTGTACTGAACGTTTAGCAGAGAAAAACTATTTCTCCATGTTTGCATTATGAGTAGAAATGCAAAAATAAAATTCACAAATTTAAAGCAGCTCTTAAATACAAGGTGCGCAAAACAGCGAAAAAAGAAGAGAGAGAGAGAGAGAAAGGAGGCCTTTTTAAAGCGGTTGAAAACATTATATTTTAAGGAAGATAGAAAGGCGTATCCTTAACCTGGATATCACACGATAAAATAATATTACCTGATGCTGAAGCGAGGGGTACAGTGAGGATGACAGTTTTACAAGCAGATCTTAAGCTCTAGCTTCATCAAGTTTCACTCCACACATTAAATAAATATAATTGTAGAGTGGGATTTCGCGACACAGTATTATTGACCCCATGTGTTTTTACGGAAGCATGCTCTTCTTATATAATTTGATGTTTAATAAAATTAAGACAACCCTACTAATCATCCGGTCATATTTGTTTAAAATCTTAATATATGAATTTTTATTTTCAACTTTGTATTAAATTTAATACCCTTCTTACTTGTTTCAAGTAGGACAATTATTATATGAAGAATTAAGTACCAATCAAAAAGAGCTGGTCCGTACCCTGGCGTGGTTGGCATGTGACTGTCCTGTCACTGATGTATGCAATTTATTCATCATCACTTCACAAAGCGTCATCTAAAGAATACATAAATGATACCATATCACATGCTCATTTACTCATTCAAGAGAAATTAAGTGAAAAGAAAAATAATTTAGTTTACAACATACAAATATTCTGTAAAAATTTATGCAATTAGCTTCTAATATGAATTATTTTTGGAATGTCTGTTATTTAGTTTCATTTTATGCCGTTGACGTGACAGCTGAAAAATTAATTATTTTCTGCATTTTTAGGTAATATTTACTAACTGTTATCTAAACTATTTGGTTTAAACAGAGAAAAAATATCCTAACAGGTTTTGCAGACACATATCAGTTTAATTAATTTTAATTATCCAATGGCAGAAAAACACTTTCATTTTCAAACCCTAATATTTTCTGCAAAAGGAACTTTTAATGTGATTTAATAGCAATCCTCTTTAAAAAAAACATAACTGAATGTTAATTACTTGGAATTTCAAATTTTCTTTAACTACACATATTTAATATAAATATAAAATTATCATAGGTCGCAATCAAGTCGAATTTAAAATTTTTGGCATCAAATATATAAACAAAGGGAAAATATATGAAATAGAGTATTCTAAGTAAAGATATTAATTGTATATTAGAGATATCATTTGGGAAAACTGAATCGTTTGTATAAATAATCAACTGTAAAATAGATTTAGAAATCGGAAAAACGAACCTTAGATCTCGTAGCCTCCATTTTGGACTTGTAGCAAAACTCCAAAAATGAAACCATGAGAGCTAACCCACAGCCTCCAATTAGAATGTAGAAACAGCCAGCAACGTTACTTAGAGTCAGCTCGTTTTGAGATGATTCCTAAATAATATATTTGTAACAGTCAAACTAAAAAGGGTATTTCGCATAATAGACTACATAGCAAGTATTAGTTTTAAAAAATTTAAATCAGTGTAATTAGCATTAGATGTTAAACATATTACTAACTCTCAATGTATTGAACTTCCACTTTTGTTGAAGTTTTTCTTTGAAATCTGTAACTTTTATGCTAATAATTATTAGCAAACTCTTGTTTTTTTCGAGTCGTAGTCTTATTGATTAAAATTATTTTCTTACGAAATAAAAATCTTAAGTAGCAAAGGCTTATCAATGTTATGAAAGGGCAAGTGTAAGATTTTGTTCACTACGTGAGGGGGCAAGACAAGATTTGCATTAGAAAACGTAGTTATGAAACAAACGATGCATACATATAACTCTAATATATATTTATAATTATAAAATATAGACATAAATATTCATTGAATGCGTACATGAAATTTATACAATAATTATGATTTTAAGTAATTAAAATGCTATTAGAAATTTTAAGTATTAAATTCTATAATAGTAATAGGGATGTGCGCCCTATGTTGCCAATTAAACGTATTGCTAAACTAGTGAAAAAAATTAAAGAACTGGAAATTATTGAATAATAGTTTACTAAACTAAATCCTTAAAATTACACTAAGAAAAGTTAGCAATTTATAGTCTCTTTTGCTAAAGTTCTCGAGCTGTCCATACCGTGCACATACGTTCAACAGTATTTGTTACAATATTTTTAAACAAGTACGTATCCTTGAAATTTTGAAATATACTTAATATTTTAATGCAGCATATCAGGTGGGAAAGACACCATGTACAAAACAGTAAGGGCAGTTTAGAATTGTAATGAAGGAGAAATTCTTTCCTCGTAGCCATTTTTGGAACTTAGACATTAGAGAACAAGCCAAGTGGTTGAAGAATCAATTTCACACTTTATTACTGGCTTATTCAGAAATAGATCATACGTTACTTCATTTAAAACAATTGCTTTGATCTGCATTTTTATAGTATTTCCTAATTTTTTGGGGACGATTATGGAGCCTTCCTTTAAATATAATTCTGATGTTATGAATTATTTATGTCATTAAAGGGTATGAATGCGAAATAATTTAAATGTCTGTGACACATCTTAATCAACATTTTATGATAGTCTAATCGTTTAGTTAATGGTTAATCGTTAGTCGTTTAGTTACTTTAATCGTTTAGTATAATCATTTAGTACACATAATTTTCATAAATTTTATTGTTATAATGAAATTTGGATAATATAGTATAAGAGCTAGATAATAATTAGCTAATAAGTTTTCTAATTAAAACTAGAAAGAAAAAAGTGTTTTTTTCTGATTTGCTTAATGACTCGAAGTTCAGTCTTTGAATGAACTTTGAATCATTAAGAGATAATTTGGATAGTTTATTCGTTTCTTGGACCCCAAATAATTTATTCAGTTTTTTGAACTTCTATCCAAGACTCGGACTTCTTGGATAATCTGTCGGTTTCTTGTCGAGATATTGAGATTTTACTGAATCTTAAGCCGTAAGCATAGACTGCAGAATTCAAATAATGATTAAATGAAACGTTAGAAAACATCAAAAAACCTTGCCCTTAGGTTCAACACGCGATTAGTGGTTGCTTAAAGAGGTAACTATTTGGAAGAAAAGAGTCACATATGTATTTAGTACGTATAATTTCTACTTTTTTAATTGATATCAATAACATTTTATGTATTCATTTTAAATGTAATTTCAAATGTAAATCTTGCTGGATTTCAGTTTGTGCCTTAAAAAACTTTAATATCACATAATTATGAATTTCTTTTAAATTATGTCCCTAAAGTTTGACTGTTTTACTTAGTTACGATTATCTGATGGAAAAGGGAAAGGTGGCTGCATGAATGCTTTCTGACTTGTAACAGCAAATATGGAATTGTTTGCTTTAGTAAAGTTTACCAGATAAGTGTTTCCCCCCAGATATTAACCATTACGCAGTTCCTCGAGGTCCAGTGCTCCTACTTCGAAGCCAAAAATGCGTCTTTATTTGGTTTTGACAGAAATATAAGTCGTAAAAATTATGAGTAAATAAGTTTCGAATCTAGTACAAAGCGTATTACGGATTATTTCATAGAAAGTCCCATGACAGCGTTTAGTTAGTTCGTTTCTTGCTGACATAAAACGTTTCTCGGAAATTAAACTTTGTTTTAACTAAAAATGTGTAGTAAACTGAAGAAAATAAAAATCTACACTTTGAAACCATGCTTAACCATGCTATTTTGTTTGGTTTGGCCGTCATGAAACAACTATGAAAGGACTACTTCGCATCTGCCAGCAACTCTTAACACGCTCCCTCGGGCGCCATTACGCTACTTTAAGAGCTCGAAACGTAACAGATTCAGCTTTATTTATTTCAAAACTGGCTCCTCAGAATGCTGCAAGCCCGGTGTTTCTGAAAACTCTCGAATTCTCTTCGATCAGGAACTACTTTCATAAAAGAAATTATTAATTTTCAAAATTATGCTTGTCTTATGGCATATTTAAATGTTTTCTTGATTAAAAAAGCTATTTTAAAAATTTTTAAAAATGGCGGATACAGATTATACAAATTAATATAATATTTTACACACAGTTTCTGTGTCTTAGTTGAAACATTTGAATAAGTGTAAAAGTGATTTAAAAATTCAGTCATTCCATAAACATATGAATCTGAAACCAATTATTAAATTTACATTAATCTAAAAGTCAATCAATATTTAGTGGCAGATTTCATATTTAGCTTGAATTCACTTTCAAAAATTAAGTAACCGAAAAAAATGTGATTAATTATATCCTCATATAAATAATTTATATATTTAATTCGTTTTTACACTGCCGATGTAAGAGATTTTTTAAGTAGACTTAGCAAAAATAAAAGACACAAGAGTATTGTTAAAATACCTGACTACAGACTATCTTTTCCTTGAGTGCATTTTTCGCTGTTCTGATTGAAAACTATTGTACTATATAGATCTATATATATCTATATAAGTATAATAGTACATATACCATACATACATATAATATTTAATGCGTACATGCATATATACATACTATATATACACATACATATACCATGCATGCATATATATTTAATGTAAAGCTGTTAATGTTAAATATCCCTGTTAATATTTTAATTTATTAATATTTATATATTATATATATCATATATTTATATAAAAGTCTGAGGTTTTAGAAAAAAGCTATTTAGTTATGGAATGTAACTTATATTAAAGACTACGAAATAATACCTTAAAAAATTTACTTGCATGATAATACAGAACGGTACTCTGTAAAAGCACTGTGCTTTTAGTGATTCATAATTTTAGAAAAGAAACTCATAGATATTAGGCAAAGTACTCTCACTCATAGATTCATTGTTGCCTGGATTCTAGTACATATTTGTGTGCGTTGTTCTGTTTGCTAAACTATATTACGGTACATATTTATGAATTATCAGATCATTTCTTGCCATTACAGAAATACTGCAAAATTAAATTCAGTGGAAGTAAAACTGATTTAATATAATTTTCGTTGCTTTCTTGAGATTTAAATCTGATACTGCTTATATTATACCTGATTCAGTTTTTTTAATTTTGCTTATATACGCTTTTAAAATGCATAGTATAAAAGAAAATTATAAAAACTCATAGTTTTATGTTTTCTATATAGATTAACCTTCATTAAAGTGCCTCTGAGATACATGATTATATGCACGTGTATTCATTAATTTAAGTTCAAACTAAACACGCATAATACCTTAGATTCTCCATTTTTACATTCACTCCTGTCATACCACCATTTATTTTCCAGTCGAGCCAAATCTCCGTTTTCCAACATGGTTAAAACTGCCAGATTGAGACGGTCCCTAGGATTTATAAAATTCATGTAAACACTTACACATAATTTTACGAGTCACATCATAGAACAAATTTATAAAGTTTTTAATAATGGCTAATTAGGGTATGACTTTCGAAATATTAATAATAATGTACATGTAGTCCTCAAGACGCGACGAATGCCATTCCAGAAGTCCTATCGTAAATTGATTCTGCCTTAATTCGGGGCTTGTCTTATTCTTTATAGTTTTAGTGAAAGTTTTTAAATTAGGCTTTTATTTAATATAAAACTACTACAATTACACAAACTACTATTTAAAATAAAACTACTTTAACAAGCAAATAAAACATCCAGCAAATGTCTCATAGCGCCTTTTACAGGCGAAGCGACGTTTTAACAATCATACATTGCGTTGCATGAAAAGTTTAAAAAAAAAAAAAAAAAAAAAAAAAAAAAAAAAACCGCTTATATGCCACGGCTGGCGGTAAACTTAAATTAGAGGATTTAATTAATTTTTAATCTTAGTTTTTGTCCGTTCTGAAAGCGAGTAGTCGTAAGTCGAGGACTACCTATGTTTGCATTTGCTACTCTTTATAATTGTCTTGAAATCACAGAAAAGTTTAAGATATGCTTATAATACCATCATTTATTTAAGATGTTAATCTGAATTAATTTACTAATTTAATTGTTACTTAAAGTTTATGTATTATGTCATGTGCAGCCTTACCATAAATCTGAAAATTTATCTAAACAATTATGTAAAAAGTATGCACCAAAAATCATTTAAGGTTTTAGGAATTCAATTTTATTCTAATTACTTTAGAAATTTCTTTTCTATGCTTAATTAAACTAATTTTAAATTAAAAAATTGGTCATATAGAATTATATCTAATCATAGCGCATAAAATTTTGAAAATAAATTAAAAAGGACGCTACTTTTTAATTTATTTTCAAGAATAAATTAAAAAGGTCGTTTGTTTTGGACAAACAAAAATATGCGAACTGAGTACATGCAAAAAAATATTATTGAATAGTTCTTTTGTAAATAAGAGAACCTGAGATTTGATCCCACTGGTGTAGCAACTCCATATCCTTTGGCATCTAAATTTCTTCCCACTTTCATGGTGTCGCAAGGCTTTCTTTCATTTATATATTCGTTTTTTGTCGATTCCATTAGAAATGCATATTTGCCTTTGGATTCACGCACTCTTTGTATTCCTTCTTCATATGTACGAACAAACACGTGCTTTCTAGAATTCATGAATTCCCACATACGAGCATAAACTGGAATCTTGCCACTTTGTAACTTAAAATCGAGAAAATGAATATTTAGAAAACATTAAAAATAACATCTATATGGGAAGCATTCAGTAAGTACTAAGCCTAACTGTGACGTAATACTGTTGGGATGACCAAACACGATGGAATAATTTCATCATCATTACGGAGTATTAAAAGCAAATATAATAAACGCTGATGAAGATAATTTTTACTCATGACTGATAACAGCAGATAACAAGTTGCTTCACTCTTGTGAGCCAAAAATGAAATAAAAAGCATAGTATGGGTCACAATGAGCCTCCCTGATTCCATAAATTCGAAACACAGAGGTCAATTGGAAAAAAGTTTGATCAATAATTTTTTTTTGTTACGCTTTTATTATTAGTCACGAAACGCCACGATAAAAGATAGATAATATGCAGACTTATTGAGCTAATTCCAATAGGTCATAGATATGAAATACCATCCTAAAAAGTTGCTTCTGCGGGGTGACGTCCCGCATTGAAGCTATGTTTCCCACATTGCTGTTCAACCATTAAATATTGCAACTTCTTCCCTACCAACATATTCATCAGAACTGATTTCAAATGGCTTTTTCTGTATACAAAAAGAAATTGAAGCAAAGCTTACGTGGTTCACGTTTTAGCAAGGATACTGACATGAGAAAAAATGGTCTCAGAGCTGTTACCAGAACCTTTTCTACTGGATTTACACAGCTAAAGGATAGAATGCTTTGAAGTCAGGTTAAACTTCATAAGAAACCGACTCAGTTAGTTATTTCGTACAAGTATGTTAGGCTTAAATCTTACTGAACACTTTTTGGATATTGAACATATAAAATATTTTACTACAATAAATAAATTAATTTCATCAGCCTCAAACATAATCAACATGGGGATAAATAAGTTTAAAGATTATATGTGGAAAAAAAAATTGCATAGCTTCAGCTTTGCAGGCTCTGCATCCTGTGCCATAATTTAGAAATGATCGGTAGCAAGAAGACCAAATTTACAAACATCTAAATGTTTCATGAAAGAAAATGGACAAATCTCCACCTCTCTAATAAAAAGTAGGAGTAATATCCACCATTCTTTTAAATTCCTACATCCATAAAGTTTCAGCAGGCAATATCAATATACCAGGTTTGTTGGAAAGCAATGCAGGATTGAGATAGACAAGATCAAACAGGAAAAAGTATTGTTTCAGAAATTTAAGTATTGATATAACGGCAACATATCAAGTTATAACATTGTTTATTTGTTTGTTGTCCAGTCCATATTTCATCGAAGAATGATTGCCACAGCCTCAAGGAGGTTTTGACTTCTGTTTCCAATTTTGAAGAACATCAATCCATAGAAGTGATCTTCCATGGATTCTGCAAACTCACCTTTTTAGTCCATTTTTTGGTTTACGGGAGAATATTAATTTATTTCATATATAACTGTCAGTTTGGAGGATGTGGAATTAAAGCGCGGTACACAGTAGAAATAACTGCAAACATAAAACGCTGCAGAATCCTAAACAAATAATAATTGCGGAGGCATTTAGGCTTTCGCAATGTTTAATAATAAATTCCCGTCTTTAAGGTTCTGTGGAGTAACATTGTTTGTTTATTGTCAAGTGTTCATGGAAGAATGGTTGCCAGAGCCTCAAGGATTTTGGACTCCTATTTCCAATTTTGAAGGACAGCAACCCCATGGGACTGATTCGGGAGTCTCCCACCCTTCTCCCCTACCACCAAACCACGCAAGAAGACTTTTGGCTCCCCATATATAAGGATTGCCCAAATGAAAAGTGGACACGTGCGATAACGTCAGAATGAATGCTTCGATAGCAGCGCCACTGCACAAGTATATAAAGGGCCATATGATATATGCATTTTAGACGGCATTTAACCGTGAAACCTGTTGGTAGGAGATTAAATTGTGCGAAAGGAAGTCGTGCTATTCATGGATGCATCCAAATCAGAACAACGCGCGGTAGAAACCGACTCAGTTGGTTATTTCTTACAAGTATGTTAGGCTAAAATATTACTGAACACTTTTTGGATATTGAACATATAAAATATTTTACTGCAATAAATAAATTAATTTCACCAGCCTCAAACATAATCAACATGGGGATAAATAAGTTTAAAGATTATATGTGGAAAAAAATTGCATAGCTTCAGCTTTGCAGGCTCTGCATCCTGTACCATAATTTAGAAATAATCGGTAGCAAGAAGACCAAATTTACAAACATCTAAATGGACAAATCTCCATCTCTCTAATAAAAAGCAGGAGTAATATCCACCATTCTTTTAAATTCCTACATCCATAAAGTTTCAGCAGTAAATATCAATATACCAGGTTTGTCTGAAAGCAATGCAGGATTGAGGTAGACAAGATCAAACAGGAAAAACTATTGTTTCAGAAATTTAAGTATTGATATAACGGCAACATATCAAGTTATAACATTGTTTATTTGTTTGTTGTCCAGTATGACAACCACTGTTTAGGTCGTACGGCTGTAAACAAATGGTGTAAAAGTTCCCGTGAAGGGCGGCAAACGACATCGGATCTGCCGAGACCGGGCCAAACAAAGTGATCACCAATGATTCTGTTATGTATCTGAAAATTATCGTTTTATATACTTTGAACTTTGATTCATGGTGCCGGATACACTAACTCAAAAAAGCAAATAATTCAAAACATTCATATAGCATATCGTATTTCTTATAAACATTCGTATATCAAAGCAATCAATCAATCAATCAATCAATCAATCGTATAGTGGTAGTACAATTTAACTTTTAGGTTTGCGTTGTGAGTAACCTATGCGAAAGGAAATCCCAGTAACCCCAAATTCAGTTAAACTCCATGTTTCTTAAAAGCCTCCCGGCTCAAACAAATGGAGGGACATGACAGACCACAGTATATTACATGATAAATACACAAATACAATTAAATTTTAAACACGCATTTATTAAATTCTTGAATATATTATATTATTAGTAAATACTTGGGTAACTGATCAGTATCCCCTACCACATATTTTTACTATGAAAATATCGCCTCTGTTACACAAATTTCAGCTTACAATAATTCAAATTTTAAATTAATACTTAACTTTTTTTTTACAAATTAAGAAGGTGTAACACATTATAATTCTCCAAATAAATGGTTCTCATTAATTAAAGGTGAACATTTTCTGATTCACTAACTCAGTAGGTGAAACAAATTTTAAACATCCCAAAACTGGCCATCACTTGAAATAATAAATCACTTCTTAATTTTACTAAGTGTAATATCTAATTTATATAAGTAATAACATTATAAACAGGTAGATAAATCATTATTAACTGTTACACTATGGCATTTGGGAATACTAAGAGAGAGAGAGAGAAAATAATCTTAAAAATTTCACTCACATATTCTTCGGAATACACAACCTTGGGGGGGGTGTCCAGTTTACCGAGTTACGGAGAAAGTCTATTTCTTTGAGCCAACACCTTGATCACAGTTAATAAACTAACACTCGCTCATTGAAGTCCATTCTGCACAAGAATATCTGGAAAAGGATGAAGTCTTTTTTGCAAAACTAACAGCCAGATCAGGGAAAAGTTCGTTCCTCAGGATCATATTTCTGTGTGGAACGTCTATGTGTCAGGTGCCGGATAGTAATAAAAATACTTCTACCTGGGAATGTTTATGAGTCTGGAACCTCAGGTGCCGGATTCTAATGACACATACTTTTGTTTGAAACTTCCAAGTGTCAGACATATTCACTTCGGGAATGTCAAAGTTTCGGTTTCCGAAGGATTATCTGGAGATTCGAGTGAAGAGGGAAAATCTGTAGTAAATTGCTCTTTACATCTATTACAAAATTTTTAATCATCTCGCAGTAAAAATGATTCTTCTGGAGAAAGAAAGCGCAGCTCAAACCCTCTTGCTCAGGAAGCCCGCCGCAGGGCAAAACGCCCCTCGATCTTTCTTTCTCCTTCACATCGCGGCTGCCCAAAATTCAGTCAAATCAGACTCCGCTACAACCATCACCGCATCCCGCTGGTTCAAGTCGCTCGCCCCGCAATGGGAAAGCCCCGCCACACTTTCTGCTTCTCCTTTTCATTTTAGCTCAAAAATCAGAATCAGAATAATTTCTAGCCTGGTGCAAGCACCCAGGAAATCTCGGTTTCTCCGCCTCTGTGAGTTCATAGGCTTTCAAAAATCATAAAATTAAATCTTACCAATCCCGGAATTTTACGTTATCTAAATTGAGGAAATGACACACCCATGACGAATGAAACACCAGAAAATCTGGCAATGCAGTCCGAAAAAAATCTGTACACACAACGTGAGAAAAGAAATGGACTCCCCAAACACAACCCTAACAAACGAAAACTAAGCTTTACGAGAATCCAATTACCTAAACTTAGTACACCCCCACTGTCTTGAAATAAGCCAAACTGCAACTCTAACAAAGCGACAGGAAGACGATTTCCGTTTCAAACGCCATTAGTTAAAAAGGCGACAACACAACACCCTACAGCCTCCATTGTTATTAAAAAGGCTATAACCCAATAAACCAGATGTGTTTCCTTGCAACCGTGTCTCGCCTTCGTTACAATTCCTACTCAAGAATAACGAGTTAAATAAAACCTTAAGAGCTTAAGAATACTTTTTTCCAGATTAAAATACACATGAATACAAATAAAAATATTAGAATAATAATAACTTAGAACACATATTAATAATTAAAATTCGCGACATAACAATTCCATTGCCTTCGTTAATGAAATGATCCAAGCTAATCGAAGGTTTACGACCCGTGAAATCAGTCACGAACTCAACCCGAGTAAAGGAACGGTTAACACCATTATCCACAAACATCTGGGGTACAGCAAAGTGTGTGAGGAATGGGTACCAAAACAACTGACCCTTGATCATCAGAAACGACGAATGGGCTTCTGTCTCCAGCACTTGATTCGTTATGAATAGAATCCCGCATTTCTGGATCGTATCGCTGCGGGCGACGAGACCTGGTGCTACCACTACACACCCGAATCCAAGAAAACGAGTATGCAATGGAAACGCAGCTCATCTTCACCACGGAAATCGAAAGCAATGATAACTGCACGAAAAGTGATACTTTCATTTCTCTTCGATTGTCATGGACCACTTGTAATCGAGTTCCTGCCCCAACGGAGCACTATCAATTCCGCACAATACTGCAGTACTCTGACGAAACTGCGACAAGCAATAAAAAACAAACGGCCAGGCCTTCTCACACAAGGAGTGATCCTTCTGAATGACAATGCCCGCCCACACGTCTCCCAGGAAACCCAGAGGACCTTAAACACATTCCGTTGAGAGGTTCGAAGGCACCCACATACAGTCCGGACATTCACTTTCACATCTTTGGGCCACTTAAGAAAGCCTTGCAGGGATTACGTTTCAATTCGGAAGACGGAGTGAAGTAAGCCGGGCAGGACTTCCTCAGCCCCAATCTTTCTACCGCAGAGGCATCGAGCTGCTGCCGCAACGCTGGGACCTGTGTTTCAACGCCCATGGCGAGTTCTTTTGATTTGCAATAAAGGTATTATTTTTCTATAACTTGTCCACTTTTCATTTGGGCAACCCAAATGTTACCATGTTGCAGAGTTACCATGTTGAAAAGACAATATACATTTACAAACATTGTATGCCTTCTCCAGAATTCTAACCTCGGCTCTTCGGTACGGCAGTCCGAGTCAGTTACCATTATCCCGTCTCAGTAGCCTGTAGTAACTCTTAAATTTGTGATCCAACGTTATTCTACTGAAAAATCACTTCAAGTCTGTCGATAAAAGTAAATTGCTTGTTGGCTATATCTTGCATTGAAGATGATAAAGTATGTCTTCCTTTATTGTCTGGTTATTTTCAAACAGTGCAAACTGTACCACACTTTCCATATCCAAATAGTATATGCAAAGCAAATTCTTCTTTGCATCTGAACAATTTTGCCATTTCTGTAAGAATTAGTTTCTATTTTGCGCTCAATCACTGTCGTTTTCAAGTAATATTATTTAAAAAATCATTTTTTGACTCTAGTCAAAGTACTCTTTAAGGAAGACGCCATGTATATTTTACGAACAGGGAACTGCAAATCTATACTTGTTTTGATGGCTTTCTCACAGCGATGTTTGAGTTCATGTTGAACCTAAAGACCAACATAGGAAAACTTTCCTATCTGTTTCAAGAATTTATTTGATTTATTGTAATCATTATCATATTTTTGCATAGCACAATGAAACCTATCTGCTGTTTCTTTATTGGTGATACGTAGATTTGACTCTATCATCGTCTGTATTTCATCATTTCCCACTAGCTTCTTCCACAAGACTAAAATATGCCCTTTGGAACGTCCCAAATTAAACACTTAGCACTGTTATGCAATTATTGCACCCGGCAAAAGTCTTCCTACTTACCACTGCAACATTTACATGCAGGAGAATTCATAAATCATTATACGGCAACAAGCGTATCATGTGACATCCTTTACTTAAGAATAAAATTCATGAAATATTAATTCAGTAAACCTAGAAAGGAATGGGCGTAGTATCAAGATTATAATTATAATCGGTAAAAATTTCGACCGTAGAATTCTTTTAGAATTCTTCTACGCATGTGAATTTTAGTAAACCAAAATCCTGCAATACTTTCCGGTCACTGCTACAATTATAACTAAATCTGTAATTGTCAGCACACTCAGGTGTTGGGACCAAAGAGAAAAAAAATCAAATGATTATACCATTTGCTATTAAATATTTCGTTTTAATTGTGTTATTATCCCACTAAAATAACTGAAATTTTCCTTTGCTAGGGGATATGTATAAGGCAGTCGTCAGCAGCTCCGTTGTTAACACTATTTGTTGAACAATACAAACACATACATAAAAGACACTTACCCTAAAAAATTCTTGTGTCGATGAATGCATGAGTGTTCCATATTCAACCTCTGTCTGTTTAGCTAAATCATCAGCAGAATTAATAGGCGTTACCATTCTTTCGACTGTCAAAAACGCTGCCAAATTTGCTGTGTAAGATGAAATGATAATAAGAGTAAAAAACCACCACACGCTGCCAACGATGCGACCGGCAATAGACCTAAGGGTGAAGTCTTGTATTATAATTAAAGCTTTCATAATTAGTAGAAAATCTCAATTCAGTGTGCGAGATACAATTAAAAAATATAACTAATATCTCGCTCACTTAAATGGGCGTTTTCGATATGAATTTGAGGGACATTTGAGGGAAAATATTGTTCTGTACGTAATGTGCATCTTTTTCATTATAAGGCAACGCACGCCAAACAGCTTTCTCTGGAAATATATGGGCGCCAAATTCATATTTTAGTGGACGAGTGGATAAGAGCATTAAGCACTAGTAGTTTGGCTTGTGATCAAAATTCGACAAAACGGGCTGACTGTATGGCCGTTTTTCTTAGTTTTACCTACTCACGTTACAACGTGAATATGAGCTAATTTACCCTAAAAGTTCTTTACGAAGGCATCTCTTACCTTAGAGAGATAACCCCAGTGTGCTTTGATATATTCTAATAAGTAATAAATTTTGAATGTGACAAAAATTTCGAAAGGAAAGAAGCGTACCAGTTTAGTTACTCGTAGTTCAATAAACGAGCCTTTTATGAAACTTATATTAAAAATACCGAGAAATGCCATTAAGATATAAAAATTTTCCAATTTATTTCGCATTTGTCGTTTGCTGCTGAAGCAGAACTGCAACTTCTGAACCTGTATGTTGTCAAATGCAGATTTTCAGCTTGGGCTGATTTCATTACATCATGTCTGTATTGCGCGCTTTGGAATTAATTGGATGAGGTTAAACGTAAAGTACCGCTTTTTCTTTTATTTTATTCTAATATTTCTTAGATTAGTGACTTATTTTATCTGTCAATTTATTTCACAATATGTCTTGTTGATTAAAATATGCATTTAATGTTACAATATTCATAATATAATTATTTTCTAGTCAATCAGGCCATTTAGAATGATAAATATGTCATATATCATTTAGCTGAAAAGCTTATTTTTCAAAAGTATGTATGTGTATTTTTACAACATTTATTTATTTACAATATACTTAGTCACATTTTAAGCATTGATTTAATGCTTATAAAGAATTTTTAAGTAATTTGTTGAATTTATTCTGAAGCTTTGTAGTACAATTGACACTGTTATACATCATAAAGTTTCTTATGCCTTTTTATAGTAACTTACAAAACGACATAAAATACGTATTCATTGTCCATTTGCTTTACCACATTTTTAATTTTCTAGTAACTGACTGTTTTGAAGCATATTTTAATAATTTAACATTCAGCTGTGGTTTTTAAACTGACTTTAGGTCATAAGATGCTATGCGTTATTTTGAATGCTATGCGTTTTTCTTAACGAGTCCAAAACATCTTATGAGTATTTTAATTGTGGGATACATTAACCTTTTTGAAATTTATCGCACAGTTACATGACGATTCGATTCAACTATGGATTTAATTTGTCATCATCAACTTTAGAAGGTCGGCCAGAACGGTGATCATCTCCAAGTGAAAACGCTTGAGAATGAAATGTTTTAAACCAATTCTGACACATGGGTCTGTTAAGCAATTAACACATATCTCTTTATGAGCCTCAGCCGCTTTCTTGCTCTTATGAAAATAAAAAATTAAAATATGTCGAAAATCTTTATTTTTGTACCCCATGTTAAAAGAGATCATAGACTAACAGTCGTACATAAATATGCACGGAATTTGTTTCTATAACAACCTAAAAGTATCAGCTGCCAAATCGCAAACCAAATATGTATATATAATCTCAAACCAAATATATATATATATATATATATATTTCGGTTTGCACAAATTGACAGCGTTATGCTCGTTTTGTTAGTCTTCTGTCAATCTTGTATACAAATGACAGAAGACTAACAAAACGAGCATATATAACTCAATTTCGCACTAAGTAAATTTAAGATTATAAATTCTTCTGTCAATCTTATATATAGATATATCTGTATATAAGATTGACAGAAGAATAACAGAACAAGCATAACGCTGTCGATTTGTGCAAACCGAAATTACTTTCTTGCTAACCCAATTAAGTACGCCGTAATTTAAATTTATGGCGGCTAGTATCGTCCTTCTTTTCGGATTTGTAATCTAGGTAATTCGATTTTATTTTTCCTTTTACTTTTATAAAATAATTAACTTCTGTTTCAACAGTTCTGGCTACACCCTACTTAATGCTGCAATGGAGGCTTTTTGCAATTGCTTTTATTGTTAATTAGTTAAAAATTCGTAGTTAACCTGAATCCATTATTTTGCACACAGTATTTTGCTGCCAAGCAAACGGAATACATAATTTCTCATTTCCAAACTTTTGTTGCTCTTATGTTACAGATTTTAAAGCACTAGCTCCTCTATATATTTTTATAATTTTACTTCAAATTTTCACATGTTGGATTACTTCTGTTTTACATGTTTTTGTCTCTCGGCTGAAACTGCAAATTATTATTATTACTAGATTTCTAAGCTTTTTCCTTGTTCATGATTTTGATGCCACAATTTTTTTAAGTGTTGAATTCGGCCTCTGTGGTTTCAAAAATTTACATATGTTTTTGCTTTTGTATATCTTGAATTGCTTGAATTTGTAGGTTTTGCTTTTTGACCTCGTTATGATTAAGATAACATTTTAACTTCTTTTTTTTAAATTGGTTTTGACGTTATAATTTTGCAATTTTCGACACTGCTTATTTCCGCCTATAGGGTTTGGATTCATAAAGACACAGATTAATTTAACTATTTTTCTGAGATTATTTTAAGTTTTAAACTTTAATTTGTGTCTCCTTTGGTTCAGGAACAGGCTCATTTATTTAGTTCTTTGCCCCCTCTGCCCCCAGTTTTCCAGCGTGCTTCTGATTTGTTGGTTTTTGCATATGTTTATTCTGAATTGAATAGCGAATGAATTTTAAGCGTATTATCAATTTTCCTTTATTTTGCATTTGTGTATGCATTGTACATGCACACACACATACATATACTATATATATATATATATATATATATATGAAATAATAATAAAATAAAAGTAAGTGTAAGTAATCTTTTAAGCTTTTTACTTTTTATTTCATTTTTCTAAATTTTATGTAATTGTTGTTGACACTGTGTGATTGCTTTTCGTTTTTTATTTGAATTTCCTGTACCTGGAATACGAATTTTAAATTTAGTAATGATTTTTATTTTTATTTTATCTTTAATTAATTCGATGCTTACATATAATCGCTGCAAATTTGTTGTTTATTTTATTAGTGATATTTGATTTACTTTTCCATTAATTTTTCTCAATCGACTCCCGAATACGAACTGGCCCCTCTCAATATCACATGGCCCCATAGGGATCTCTATCGACCACTCTGAAGACCCCTGGCGTATGCCCTTCACAATTTTCATCGACAGCCGCCAATAAAATGCACAGTGATGAAAGTTTTTGCAGAAGGTTTCCTGAGGACTTTTGTTCATATTTGCGTCACTAAAATCTGCAATATTCTCACTACCAAATGATTTTATTCTATATTTTTAAAAATGGACTAAATGTCCAATGTACTCTTGTTTTCACATCCATATGCAAAAATATTCATCGACCTTAACCTTACGTATAATAAAAATAAAATGATTGCCAAATTAATATCTATTATAAAATTTTTGCTGTAATGTTACAGATAATAAGAACTAACTCCTCTATTTATTTTTTATTTTTATTATATATTTTTCAGATCAGGCCTCGGCAACCTTATAACCTGAGGCTCACCGAGTGATACACTGGAGTTCCGAAAGTAAAATATAACATACCAAAATAAATTATAAAAGAAATGAAGTGAGTACTTGAAGAACACATAAAAAATAAATAGAAAATAAATAATAACAATAACAGTTTTATTTGTTTACAAAGTTCATTTAGGAACAGGCAGTTCTATTAAAAAAATATGACATAATTTCAAAGAGAAATCGATGACTTAGAAGCGCTTAAAAATATATCATTAGCTTATTTTATTATTGCACGTTTATTTTCCCTACATTTATGGACAATAAAAGTATATGTAAAATGCAACTACTTTGTATTATTTACAAAATACTCAGCTAGCTCCATAGCTGTTTAGAAAGCAATTTATGATCTGCTTTAAGATTTAAAGCAACTTCGCTTTCAAGACTGATTATAAAAAGGGGAAGTGTTTCAGTGAACTCATATCAAATAAAAATTCTTAGCAATTAATCAGTTAAAACAACCTAGCTTTTGTTTTTAATTCCCTTAATGGGGACGTATTTTTTTATAATAACAGTAATAAATATAATTTTAGCTTTTACGTTTTGAAGTCCAAGCATTTAATTAATAAACATGCATTTTTTTTACATGTAGACTAAATCCTCTCACTATGTGGATTACGAGGTACTTGAGTAGATATGAGATGAATGTAGAGCAAATGAATTTCCCTGAAGAAATTATCTTGGAGATTCATTAAACTATTTAAAAACTGCATATTTATATTTCCTACAAAAATGAAGCTTGTTCTGTAAAATGAATGACGGATATTTTACTATTTCGTCTACTTTAATGGACTGCAAAAACAACGGAAGCTTTTAAAATAGAAATATTTCGGAATTAGGGAGTAAAGAAAAATTTCTTTTGAAATGAGTTAAAAAGCTAGTTATGAACCAGATTAATTGCTTTAAAACGTTGATATTGGAATAAAATGAAGAAATATTAATTATATTATTAAATTTAAATATTTAAAAAAAGATCACGAAATTTGCCTTCAGGAAAATAATAAACAGGACATACTGGATTTAAATTTGCAGGGTTATTTTATTTTCCTGTATAAATTGTTCTTAGAAAAATGCACCAAAAAAGTTTAAATTTCCTTTAAATTAAAACAATCTATTCTTTTTTAAATTTCTTGAATTCTGCATTCAACTGTAATTTATTTTGGAACTTTTCACTAGAAAAAAGTGTTTGATCTAGCTTCTTTTTTTCAGCTACAGTAATCAACCCTTCACAGGTACATATAACTTCTGTACTGCACGGTTCATTAAATAGAATATCAGAAATAAACTAGACATGAAAGGCCGATTCACGGCATTGTTTTGTTGACGTACTCTGTGCAATCGTGAAACTGATAAACCTGTAAAGAATCTAAAACTGGTAGTGAGGAAACATTAGTTTGTATATACATGAATTTCATGTATATAACAACTAGAAGGTGTTGTAACATTAATGTGACAGACAAATTGATAGGGCGTGAAATGTGAGAGGTAAATGCTTCTGAAATCGATGTTAATTTTTCCAAGGCTTTACTTTGATTCTAAGTTTTTGAAAGGCTTTAAAATATGTCTAACGTAACAGTCGTATATACTTTGAATCAATTCTCAAAGCTACGTAAATTAAATGGAAAGCATAGAACATTTATTTAAAAAGGTTCAGCTAGTTTTTGCAGGTCAAGAACTAGTTGTAAAAATTGAAGAAGAAAAGTACATTACCAGAAAAATAAAACAGGTAAACGCTAGAATGATGTCTAAATTCAAAGAAATATTAAAGAATTATTCCAGTACGTTCAGATTTTTATTTGTAAACAAACCATAGCCTTGTAACGTCATTAGGTTTTTGATGTCAGGAAACATGAAAAATACCTCACCGGAACTCGGAACTCGCGTATACGTGTCGAGTATGCTTCCAATTACACCACGAAGGAATACGGAAAGGAAGAAATAAATACCTTACAGACTGGTGTTCAAATGTTATGCCGAGATTCAGAATTTAGTGTCACAGTGCCTTGACCTGGCGAGATTTGATTAAGGGTAGTGTTTTTTAGTTTTATTATTGGAATAGATAGCTATTTGGTTTAGAGTCCTTTGGTTCTGTCCAGTTGTGTCTACGTGATATTCTTCTTTATGTGTAGTACATATCTATTTGCACAGTTAGAATCATATTCATGGTTCTACCAGTTTTATTTCGCATCTTTTTATCAAGGTCCATTTATGATGATTGCTTCTAGAATTTATAAAGCTTTTTATTTCTCCGCAGAAAGGTTCTTATTAAGAGTTATCAGTGTTAAGTTCACAACCTCCTAAGTATAACTTACATTTGGGTTTGAAGCAAGATCCATGTGCTTGAGACTTAACAGGAAAAGCGACATTGGAGTTTTCTCAACTTTTCTCAAAATTTTATGTAGCACTAGAACTAACAGATTATGCTCTCATATTAAACATTGTGATCTATCTTATTTTATTTTATTTTTCTGTTAAAATAGCGACGTTTCTTTGACTAAATTGTATATTATACCTTATGGATTTTTCAGATGAAGTGTCTTACTAGAATAGCAGAATTAGAACTTATCATTTGTTCCTAAAGTTTAATTGTAATTACATGTTAAATTTCATCCCGTGCAGAGAAAGACAGTCTTCCTTGTTTACCCCCCCCAAAAAACATTTGATCAAAGAATAATAAGGATTTTATTCAGTATGTAATTTAGTTGCTCATATAATGGAACCAGATAATAGGTAATCAAAGCAGTTATTGCATAATAAAAATTATTAAAAACCACAAGTCTTTAATTTTCCTGGAAGTTTTTTCTGCGTGTATGAACATTACACTACATTTCCTCATACTATAGAGAAGTATCGCAAAATCAAAACAGAAGTTGAGTAAACTGCTCTCAAGCAACCAAAAACGATGCTTTTCTTTGCTTTTCTTTCGTGTAACAAAAATACGAACAAACATCCTCAAAAAATCTTTGACTATGGTGTCCAATTCTGGACGAAAAGATCTCGAATGATTTGTTACAATTAAAATCTAAACCAGCAAATTTTAGTAGTATGAAATGTTATTAATTTACGACTTTATATGCGCCAATTGTAGAAGATCTTCGGTACTTTAAATTAATGGAAAAAAATTAATGGTTTTAAGCTAATTAAAATAACGTGTTTGAACATTTAGATCTTTTAAATGATTAAATGAAAGCGTCATTAAATAAGAAGTTAAATAAGAATCCCTATTTAAGAAATCTTTCATGCATTCTTTCAAAATGTTTGCATGAATTCGTTAACGAAACACAGCAGACGTATTTTTGATTACATATAAAACACTGCAATAATATATAATAATAAATGTAACTAACTTACCTTTCGTAGCACAAACACATGCAATGTGTCAGTTTCTAAGAGGAATTTTTTTGAAAAATCCCAGTAATATACTACATTACAAAAAGTACTGGGATATTTATAGAATCTACTTTAACATAAATATTTTAACCTACCTGATATATGAATTTCTGCCTATTTTAAAATGTAAGAAATTTTTTAGAACTGCACTAGATATATACTTATTTTAAATCATATTTTTGAAATCTTTTGTAATAAATGTATTTGATGTTAACTTCTACAAATACAGGGTGATTATAATTAAAGTTTAAGTTTCAAAACGCTATAAAAAAAGAACCACTTATGAAAATGACGTCAAATTTGAAAGGAATGTTATTGAAGAAGGCGGAAAGCGTATGGCAGAAGAAAAAATTTAGTTTCAAAAGTTAGCAACAGATGGCGCTGCAAGCGGAAGAAGACGTAAATTAAAATGTTAGTTAAATTTCAGTGTTATAAAGCCGCCAAGTACCAGGCTGTTCCTCATTTCGCGACTCAGGCATTCGCCATGGGTGTTTCACTGCAGGACCGTGCTCTGCTGGTAAAGCTGTATTACAAGAATGATGATTGTGCAAGAGTAGCTCTGCAAAAATTCAGGACACTGAAGGGTATAAAAGAAGGCGTTGGTCCAATGAGTGTCGTAGGTCTAAAGAAAATGATGCAAAAATTCGAAACGACAGGTACGAAACATCCTGCAATGCTATCCGTACAAAATTGGCCATGTGCAGGAGTTGCTTCCTTCTGACCTGACAGCTAGGGAGACGTTGGAAATTTTCCACGGCCATTCATTATCCACTTTCCATATGACCATATGACCATAAGCCCATTTCCATATGACAGGATACGTGAATACCCAGAATTGTCGAATATGGGCAACAGAAAATCCACTGGCAACGCACCCCGTACCATTTCATCCTGAAAAGGTCACGGTATGGTGTGGCTTTACGGCATTAGTCATCCTACAACCATATTTTTTCGAGCAGACGGGTGCTTCCGGTCCTGTTACCGCAATCGTCACTGGTCAGAAGTATGCGTCTCTTTTGCGCAACCACGTGATTCCAGCTCTGCAACAGCGTGGATGTGTGAATGAAATCATTTTTATGCAAGATGGCGCTCCTCCGCACATTGCATATCCCGTGAAGCAGCTGCTGAGGCGCCATTTCGGAAATGCTCGAATTATCAGCCGTCATTTCCCTACAGCCTGGCCGTCCCGATCGCCTGATCTTACTCCGTGTGATTTCTGGCTGTGGGGATATCTGAAGGATGTTGTGTTCCATGCTCCAATTGCAAATTTAGCGGAATTAAAGGCACGCATTTCGCAAAACATTCTGAACATCACCCCGGAGACACTGCGATCCGTTGTGGAACATGCTGTTTGTCGCTTTCAACTTGTTGCACACAACGGTGGACACCATATTGAACATGTTTTGCGATAATTCCGAACTTCTTTGATGAATGGTTCTTATGCGGTATGCCGCCGCAAAACTCTTGAAACCAACCGATTTGTCCCTTCCGATGTGATATGTACAGTCATGCAAATAAAATTATTCAACAATTCTAATTTGTCAATGTGTTTTAATGTGTAACTTCCACCTTAGCCGTTGTTTTACGAAACATTTCTCGTTTCTCGTCGTGATTCTGCCGCTTACAGCGCCATCTGTTGCTAACTTTTGAAACTAAATTTTTTCTTCTGCCATACTCGTTCCGCCTTCTTCAATAACATTCCTTTCAAATTTCACATCATTTTCATCAGTGGTTCTTTTTTTATAGCGTTTTGAAACTTAAACTTTAATTATAATCACCCTGTATATATGATTATATTTTAAAAAATAATTGTGGGCGAAATCCTATCCGATGCTTCTTTAGCAAAAATATAAAGAAAATAATTCATTAATATAAAAATTTTACACTTATTTAAATAGATTTTTCAAGCAGTCTAGATGCAAACACTAATTTTCTTTGTCAACTCCTCGTGTTCCGTGAAGTCGGCTTACACAATTAAGTTTTAACACTAATAAGATAAGTAAAAATGTACAATAGCACTGCAAAAGGAGCAAAGAAAAATTTTTAGGAAAAATTTAAGAAATAAAATGAAGTAATAAAATAAATAAATAAATAATAATAATAAAAAAAAAACTCGAAATTTAAATTGGGAAATTTTATGTCAGTGTGATATTTCAGTTACTTGCTTAACTCTGAATATTTAACAATAAAAAAGCTTTCATTAATTATTTCTTCTCATATGTTTAGGATCAAACATTATTACAATTACTGATGCATTTCTAAGACTCTAAAAATAAACACATTTTTGTTGGCAACTGAAAATGTCACAGCAAACAAAAGTGAAGGTAAAAATTGTTTTAAATAGTTAGCTACATTTTCAAGTTTCAAGTGATACTATAGTTAAATGCTGTCCCTAGAAACAAATTCCTTGGGTTTCCCTGTATTAGCTTTGTTCAAGCCCTTCTATACAAAGGGCTCTCTTTCATAATAGGGTTTCTGATGTATACTAAACACCTACAGGTAAGGTGAATTTGAAACCACAAGAAACAAGCATTGAGAAGCCCTACGAGTTCTTTTTTTTTTTTTTTTTTTTTTTTTTTTTTTTTTTTTTTTGTAAAAGAAACTATGCAGGGACTTTCCTCTCATAGCTGTGTTTTGGAAATAGATATCAAATTTTTATACACCACCTGGCCATTTGGCTTGAGAAAATACCTCTGCCCTTCTTAGTTAATTAATTAATTAATTTATTTTTATTTATTTATTTATGTATTTTTTATTTTAGACTCACCATTGCACCCTTGTTTGCTCAAGAGTTTGCGTTTGGTGGTTTGGGAGGGATTGAATCGGCTTTTCATTCATTTGGGAAGTTTTAACGATTTAACCGACACCCTGAATTTAGAGATGGGATCTTTTGCTGATACTATATATTTGGTGTCAGTTTGGGATCTTATCTATTTATATATTATTTACCTTTCACGGGAGTTACCATTTAAAACCTTTGATTTAAATGATTAAATGTCGGAAATAGCAATGGGCAACATTGCCTAAGCTCTTTTCCTTCTTTTCATAAGAAGCGCCACTAATCTTATATTATGTTATAGTTAAATGCTATTAATAAATCATATTTATAATGTATCACGGTACTTCATGTTTAAAAAATATTTCTTTTAAAAATCTCTACAGATTGCACTTGCTATAAAAATAATCTGGCAACGTTTATATTAGTGTTATATTCTTTAGAATCAAACCGCATCAAATGTAAACAAGAGAATATAAACATAACTATAAATTAAGTAGTAAATAATAATAAATATAATAAGATATGAAATAAGTTAACGCACTATAATTTAAATAATTTTACAGCAGCATAATTGTTTAAAATGCTGTAGGAAGCGTGACTTATGAAAATCACAGTGTGTTTCTTCCACATAAAAGACACCCATAATATTTTCCTTATTCTTTGACTAGAGTATATCCTTACCTTTCGCTATAAAATCGATATTAGAGATCGAGAATCTTAGACTTCCATAAAAGCTACATTCCACTAAGAAAAAGGAAATTAATTATCTTGAAGGTACACGAGTATTTTCACAGACGACATCAGAGCTGGAGTTGGTATTTGGATAGGGTGTGATGTCGGTTCTGGTTCCTCGATTCCAAGACTGCGTGTTAATGAGACGATAAGACACTCCGATTAGAAGAAGTAAGTAGATTAAAACATTAATTACTCGGACTGGACTGTACTCGATATGCTACTTTAAAAATAAAATTCCTCGATGTCAGTAAGTGAAAATGATTACGAATATTGAAATATCAATTTCCATCAGTTATTAATAAATAAAACAATTAAAAAAATGTAAAGTTTGTGCCGAAAAATACAAAAGAGCAGGCCATAAAGAAATGTAACATAAACAGTGAAATGTTCTCTGAGGGTTATTAAAGAGAAATAATCGCATATATTTTAGAGTTATAGCAGTTTCATATGCATATAGAAACTCAGTATTATTGCAGCTCATTGACAGTATTATGGTATTACTAAGGAAAACTTGCACGTAGCATATTGACTCGCTTATGAACTTGCCAACATTAGCTCTAATACATATATTTTATTTATAAATTTCAGTGATTGAATGGAATAGTAATCTTTAGTGACTAAAATGCAAGACTTGAAGGTATTAAATCCTTCTCAAAACTTATATAAATTATCCACAACCTACTTGAAGCCTATTATTCAGTTCGCAAAATTCTGCATATCACAGTAGGTCTACCCATGTAAGAAACGAGGCTAAAGAGACTACCGAAAAATTACCCAAGAATGCAAAGTATATCAATTAGGACTGAACCAACTTTGTTTCCCTAAACGACGCCAGTGTTCTTGTAAATTTCAGACTCAAAGAAAATTTGCGTCAAAAGAGACATTAGTGAAATAACTACAAAATTAAGAACCAAGCATATTAAGATAATGAGATCAACCTAGATAGCACACAAACTTATACTAATTATAGGATTTTGCTACTACTTTATACTAATTGTAAGATTGATATTTTTTCCGACTATATCCACATGTACCCTAAAATAGTCATATTGTCCAAACGCTTTTTAAACCTTTTTAATCGCGACCCCTTTTTATCACTGAGAAATTTTTCACGACCCTAGGACCCCCATTATTTACAAAAGTTCTGTGGGACCCCATAAGCATTGCGCAAATAAGACACGCGCGTGAGTGAAACTGTCAGTGTTTTCACTTGTACTGTAATATACTATTGCAGTTTTAGGTCATTAACTTTAATTTCTAATATTAAGACACAGAACAATGTGAAAATTTTAAATAAGTAACAAACTTAAAAATATAATACAATAATTAAAATAAATTCAATTGCTAAAGTAAATTCAAACATTAACTATAGTCGGTCCATTAAGTGTAGCCACTTGGAAAGTGACTATTGAGAAAACCCACTACTTATATTACTACTACCACTAGGATTAAGTATCAAATGGAAGGGTGTGCCTGTTTATTTTTAATTAAATTATTAAATCTTGGCAAAATAGTCGACACCACAGGACGAAGCACTTCTTCGATTGTCTTTACATTTGATCGACATTTTGATTTTATGGTGGTTAGAGACGAAAACGTCGTCTCACACAAATATGTCTCATTTGTGTGAGAAACGTACGTAGAAAAAACGTAAAAGAAAGTTTATGGCAGTTTCAGAAAGCGTTGGAAATTCGTTTGCAACTCCTAGCCAAAAATACCCTAAGGACTTCGTATTAAAATCAAGTTTCAACCAAGAATCATTTGATAACTCGGAAAGTTCTGATTTTAATCGCAAATGAGTAATATTTTCCTATTTTCCACATTCATTCCGAATGGTTTCACAACCCATATTAGTTCTCGGCACTAAAATTTGAAGGGAAATATTTAAGAAAGTTTTTTTTTTTTACCATCGAAAATTTTCATTTACCACTTTATAAAAAAAATAATAAAAAAAATCTTTTTCATGGTCTGTTTCATCATTTTCATTTAAAAATTCCCTTGTTGAGACATACATTTTTAACCAATCTTTTTCCACCATGGTTCTCCATATGGTAATTTGGCCCACCAGCGGCCGAGCGATAAAGTCGCTGAACGCTAGTAGTTCGGTCCGAGGTTCGAATCCCGCGAATGGGCTGGCTGCATGGGCGTTTTCGTGGTTTTTCCCATGTGTAACGTGTATACGAGCCAGTTTCCCTTAGAAAGTCCTCCACGAAGACATTCCCCTCTTAGGCAAATAGCCCTCGAGGCTTTGCCATAATCACACACACACACACATATATGGTAATTTTCTTAAAAAAAGCATCAATTTTTGATTTGAATATGAATATGTTGCAACTTTTTCCTTGAAGCGACAAATTTAGTTTTTCAGGTATGTCACTAAAATAACACAGGTTTTGTAGCCACAACATATTATGGAATAAATTCTTAAAATCAGGTTTTTGTTTGGTAAAAGAGAAGAACTTCATATTTTAATTTTAATGACTCTTTCAAACTGTGGCTTCTTGAAAGCCACCTTACCTCTGCATGTACGAATAAGCTTTTGCATTCAGAACCCATGTCTTTACGAAGATTTCAAAACAAATGACTATTCAGTGCACGACTTTTAATAAAAGTTGACCACTTTAACACTATCTCGAAGGATAACATCTAACTCGGCTGATATGTTTTTAGCCACCAGGGCTTCTCTATGTATTATGCAATGAGTAAATGTTATATGTTCGTTGCCACTTTCCTTAATTTTGGCTAGAAATCCAATCTTTTCACCGACCATTTCTTTAGCACCATCTGTGCAAATGCCAATATAATTTTTCCCATTGAAAATTTTCTTCAATGGAAAATTCATTAACTTTTACAAAAATGTCCTCTCCTCTTGTTTGTCCATCCAAACAGCGACAAAACAAAAATTCCTCATGAATACATACTTCAAAAATATAGCTGACATGCACTAATAATTGAGCAAAGTTGGTAATATCAGTTGATTCATCCAACTAGATTGCAAACTTAGGACTCATTTTGAGCCTAGTTATTAGCTGCTGATGTTGATCTTTATTAATTTCCGAAATTCCTTTTAAAACAGTATCGTTAATTAGCCAAAGATTTGCTGATTTGATGATTTCAAAAGTCGTTCAAAGTATTCTTTTGGTTTCTTGCAGTGCGCAGCATGCTTTGTATTGAGATGTCGCTTTAATTTGGCGGGTTTCGTATTTTCTGTAGCCAAAACTTCTTTATAAATTAAGCATAATGGCTTTTCAATTCCATTATAATTACAAGAAGTAAAACCAAATTCCAAACATGATTTGTCATATTTTCATTTTTTCGGTATCTTAAATGCGCTCGTGCTAGGTACCGGAGATGATATCTCATTGTCTTCAATATTTTTATCTCGTTTACCTAAACTCAACCACTTATCCATGATTCGTAAAAATATTTGACAATAATTATGGTTGAGAAAACAAGCGATAGAATATAACTATAACTTACTTGCTGATGAAACGATGACAAAAGCGTCAGAACGCTTGTTTTATCGGGATAATAGTGGATATTCGGAGTGAAGGGACGCTCAAACGTGCGAAAACGATCCGCATAAGCTGACACAAAGGCGAGACGGCTGAAGGCGACGATTGAAGTCAAAGACAGCCCAATGCGCATGCGTTACCAAAACACTCGGCCCAAGGCGTTTTGCTTCCGGAGTACCTTTGCAAATAAATGCAATAACCTCCACAACTTCGTTAAGAAAATATTGAATAATTAAGATTAAGCATAGCTAAAGTGAGGAATGAAAGCCGTTAAGGGCTTAAAAACCAGTAATGAATGAGGAGTCCACTCAAGGGACGAGAAGTTCCTTCGTCTTTCAATTTCGCTAAGGAAGGGTCGGGTGACCTGTGCGATAAGAAAGATCAGAGATCGCAGGCGATTTCGGATGAAATCGAGCAAAACACTCGGATCTTGCATACTCAAGGCCTTTGACAAACTGACAGTGTCACGTGCAAAGCAAATAAAATGAACGTTTCTCTCATAAGAATATGCGTCGATACGTTTTCGTTTTTCCTTTGTCTGTATTGTCTTATCTTTATCTATTTTCAGGTACATCGTGTAAAAATTATTATAATAAGTTAAAGAAATTTCAAAACTGCTAAAATTTTGGCGACCCCTGCTGCAGGTCCTACTACTCTCAGTTTAAGAAACTCTGCTTTAAGCCATTGATGGAGATCCTTATGAAAAACGTGACCCCTTAGATACCCTCTGTACTACTAAATTAGTAATTATTGCTCACGCGCTGCTTTGCGTCTTTAATGAGTATGGTACCTACCAACCAACCATCTCATCGAAAATTTAAAAATATATAAAACGAAATTAATTAAAATTATTCCTTACAGAGTATATTGGAGTTCTATGTACGAGTTTAAAATCTTTAAGCTCCAAAATTATTTTTAGCCTGGAATAGATAAAAGATAAGAATATTCATACTATCATCTCTATTTACGTATGTAAAATCTGTACAACATTTTCAATACAAATAAATGTCAGAACAAATGAAATTTCAGATAAAAATTTACTTTTGCTCCGAAAGGTATTTTTTAGAAACGGGAAAGGTGTTTCGGTACCTAATACCTAAAATTGTTACGCAAATTATACAGTTAAATGATTATCACTTTGTTTTAAAAGATTCATCAAATAAAACTGCGCCTCTGAAAAAAAAATAGAAAATGGTTTTAGAAAACGCAACTTGAAGTTTTATATTTGAAATACTAAAGTGTAACTTATCATAATTCAGAAGTCAAACAACAAAAATCAGCGTTAATTTACAAAACTTTCACAGGACTAGTTTCGATGGTTTTACCGAACCATCATCTTCAGCTGCAAAACCGCAAATGAGTCCTGTGAAACTAGTCCTGTGAAAGTTTTGTAAATTAACGCTGATTTTTGTTGTTTGACTTCTGAATTAGTATTTGTTCGGCGTGTTATTGTTGTCTTAATTGTAACTTATCATATTAGTATACATTAATAAATAATGTCTTGCTATTATTATTTTATATATGTGGTTAGAAATGCTGTTAAGAGAATGAAATGCAGTTATGCTTGCGAATTGAGATTGCATTGACCTAAAAATACACTTTTGTTCCAACTCTGTTTCAGACACAGATGTAGATATAATTCCGTTCTCTAAAATTATAACGTCATTAAGGTTTAGCTAATGAGTACACAATAGTAAGAAGCATTTTAATTCAGATCATCTCCACTGCGAAAGAAAACATAGATATGCTTTATTTTAGAACATGCTTATGAAACTTAAAAAGAAATATTTTCGGTTTGCATTTTCATGCTCAAAAGGAAAATAGATAATTTCTCCTAAAATATAAAGCAGCTGTACTAAATACGGCGTGCAGTGATATAGATTATAAGATTTCGATCCGGCTTTTGAAAGTGATGATTAATCCCTTATCAAGCACTTTCACGGAGAGTTCTGTGATACATGTTCCTTAATTCATATGCACTAAAAAGAATTTTAGACTGCAAGAAAAATATTGTGAGTATTTTTCTCTTTACAGTTATATAAATAAAATTCGCATAAAAGCTAGGAAAATGTCGTCTTCAGTATAATTGCTTTAATATTTATGCTTTAAATTACTACTAAATTTTAAATGCTACTTACCTTCAGTTTGATCAAGATTTATATTCAGAATATGTTTTATGACATAATAAATGAAGCACCTTATAAACTTGGTTTTTCCAGCACTTTTCATAATGTAGCGTATTCTGTGCAGAGTGTTAAACATTCTCGGTCTTCTCAAGACGTCAACACGTAACAATAGAATGTGACGTCTGCCCCAAATACATTGGGAAAATATTTCCCATGGAATTCCAACTCAGACCAATATGATTTATAAGAAAATAATGTAAATATATAAGATATATAAGAAAATAAGGGCATGTACTCATATCATTCTTATATATCTAATAGATATACCAGAAAATAAGGCATGTACTCATATCATTCTTAAATATCTAATAGATATATAATAGTTACATATATAATAGATATATAAGAAAAAAAGGCATGTACTCATATCAAAACAAAAGATTTATTGGAATCTTATATAATTGCACATATGAACACTTGATGTTAGTTCGGGCATTTTAATATAAATCTAAAATTTGTAGATTATTTTAAACTAAAGCTAAATAAATGTCCCTTATTTCCTGGTATATCTATTAGATATATAAGAATGATATGAGTACATGCCCTTATTTATCACAGGCCTGAATCCAAGAAAAATGGACTTCTGTACTGTTCATGGACTAGTTAAGATTAAGCTTAAATTATGATTTTCGATGTATTCACATGCACAGAGAGCTAAGGAAGTAAACTTTCTGGTGTGATTTCAGAAAAACAAATCAGTATTTTAGAGTTCAGCGTTAGATTAAGAGGACGAAATAGCATCTCCAGGATGGATGTACGAATTACACATCCTACCATGATGTTGTTTGATTATTTTTACACACAAAGATAATAAACGACAGCTGTGTAAGGTTTGTAAGAAGATCTTCTATCCTCTAGCTTATTTTTATGGAAATATTTATTGTCTTGCTAGAGCTGGCTTGGCCACTTAGTCTTTAAAAATGAAGATTTTCAAAGCATGGAGAGGACAGACAGATTTCTGGACCTGAATCAATGTTGTGTAAGTAACGTACTCTGCAAAGCATCTCCAAGACTTAGAACGACCACATAGTCCTCTGGCCGTTATGAAGAACTTTAGCTGAAAAAAGGATTTAGCTGTCCTTAAAAATTTTTAATAGCTTTTAAAATATTATGAGGCTTTGTTCTTAAACACCCATAACAATTAAGGTAGCAATAATCCTTATTGCCTTTTCTAAAAGTATGATAGTTTTTAATGCTATTTCGCAATTTCAGCTTTCAAGACCTTGTAATATGGTCATGAACAAAGAGTTTGCATGCACAAATTGTTTATAATTTTCTATTGATTAATAAGAAATTATGACATTTTGTACAAAATTTTATTACAATATGTTATTACTTCTTGATTGTGATTTTGTCAATTTAATCTTAAGCAGAAATGTAGATGTATGTTGGCAGAAAAAATAATGACATCCTGTTTTTATGAAGAATTAAAATGTTGCGTTTGAGTATGCGGCCCTCATGTGAATAATTTTTAGTGTTTAGAAACTTCAAATAAGTGCTTGTGGAGCATTTTAGTAATGATTTACAGGAGCTTTAGTGAGAAGAAATCTTGATGAATTCTTTAATGAACTTATGAAAGAGAATGTTAACGAAACATTCTGAGAAATAAACTCAGAGACTAATGTCTTCCCAATATTTACAAAGCAGGAAATTAATATTGCATCATATATTATAGAAAAGCCAGTTGTTGAATTCGCTCGTACCTGGGGCAAATGTCACAACCCTGTTGCATGAAGGCGCCTAAAGAAAACCAAAGACTGTTGTGCAAAGAGAAATCATTGGAGGCTGAAGGTCCCATGAAGTTATCTTCGTATCTCCATTCATGCGGTGAGAAGCGACTAACAAGAAATAGAACAACGGATACTCCAACATAAGCAAAAATGATGCACATCCAGATTTCTTCTGAAAGTGGATTCATGAAGGAAAATACCCCAGGTAATCTGTTCATAGGCTTCTTGATCATGATACTAATTCCCATTGACATAAAAGGTTTCGTAAAATCTATAACATTTTCTCTTGCGGATGTTATTGTTAAAGGTGCGATGGCCATATCTGCGTCCTGAAATGAAATTTTGCATTGATATATCTGGTATAAAATTACAATATACAAACTTATTAAAAGCTTAGATTTTTTAGCCAAGAAACATGATTTCTATCAAAAAATAATATAAAAATCTGTATAATTACATGGAAAAGAGAGGAAAATCGTTTTCATTTTGCTTTTCAGTTGTCTTCCTGAATTTAGTCAATTTTATGCTAGTTAAATTTTCAATATTAAATTTGTCTAATATACGAGTAAGATCAAAAATCAGTGCATACTTAATTTATTTTCTAGTGATATAAAAGTTTTTAAATAGGGCTTAACTCTTTTGTGAATAACTGATGATATTGAAATTCATTTGAAAATATTAATATAATCTTTATAATATAAAAACTTTTCAAAACAGATAAATACATTTTTGATATTTTACAGCCTATATTTAAATTGCGAACCAGTAAAACATATAACAGCAAATAAATTACACATATAATATTTTAGTCACATTACAGAAATAAATTTAATAACTTACAGTTTCAGAGCATAATTGTTAAAAAAAATAAATGTCCAAAATCCACAGGTAAAATAGGAAAATCGTAACTGCAAACCAAAGAGATGCAGTTTTTCTCAAATATTGTTATACTCAGATTCTGACATAAAATTACCTGTATTTATCAGTTCGACTTTGAATGCTAATTTGCAATCAGAATGCAACTTCCCTGATTTATGCTTTTAAATTTCTTTTATCTGAGAATTTCAAAAAGCAATATTAGAAACATAATTTCAGTACCAGAAGAGTGGGGTCAATACTCAGGGAAAGCAATTAATACAAAAATTGAACGCTGTATTAAGGGCTAAAATGGCGTTATAAGGATTTTTGTTTTGGCAAAAAATAAGAGAAATTTCCTAAATTATATAACGGGTTGATAAATATATCACTATGGGCATATATTAGGGAATTTGAGATGAATAAAAATAGAAATACTTAATTTATACATTGGCAGAAGTTCATGGGAAAATACAATTTGTATATCGATAAAAGCTCATGGGAAGAAAAACGCAAAAAGTTTTGTTTATCCATTGAAGTTTTTAAATATGTTTAAATCACTGGCAAATAATCATTGAAAAACAATGTAAAATTAACTAAATTAACAAATGATGTAATAAAGAAATCTATATTCGTATTCAAATTCATTGCTGCAATTACTTTATAAGAACTCTTGAATTTTATTTGGCTTGCGCGTAGTAAATTTAGAAGCAATAGCAGTAGTTATAAAAATGGCTGAGATTGTTCATTAACTTCTCGCTTATGCTAGATAAATTTAATTTAAAATCTAAAAACTATACTCTTCTTGTATAGCTATTAAGATTTAAATAATCACTAGTCGTTACCTTTCTTATTAATTCCCCAACCATACCATTCCATCCAACAGAAGAATTTGCGTCTTTTCCTCCGTATGCTGAATCATTGACTAGCTTGATTATAAAACTGAACTTCAAGTTATCTGCGATAAGATCGGCCAGATCTTTACAGTAGCCTTCGAACATATCATTTCCTTCTAATATTTGACCAGGCTCAGCTTTCTTGTACATCAAATAGGGTTCTTCCTGAAACATCATAAAAATTAATTATATATCGTGTTTTGCTTTAATTTTAGTAAAAGCACTTAAGCACAAATTAATTTTATAAAACAATAAATGAACAAATTCATAGACAGAAATAGAAGTGTATATTTATAAAAATATTCCCAGTTGATATCTAATGGAGCTTTACTTGGAATAAAAATAATTTTATTGCTACAAAATTACCTTCATGCAAAATATGCATCATATACGAATTTGATTGAAAGAAATTCCCTAAAAGTGGTGCTTTTCATTGTTCTCAGAAAATAACGGTCGTAATAATACACCTTAAAGAAAAAACAGTAAAATACATACAATAATTATGATGATAAAATTTATTAATAAATGGAGGTATATTTTATACTAAATTAGACTGGCATTCCGCCACTCTCAATTTTTTATAACTTTTATTATAAAAAAATGTTTACTCAGTTATGGTTTTAAATAGATTTTAACATGTGAAAATGGGGAGGTTTTAAATGGTAATGCTTTGAGAGGAAAAGATTTTATTAATATACATCCAAAAGATTTTAAGGGTATACCATACGATAAAGATTATATGAATACTGGCATGATTGATATGGTTACAGCCGAAAATATCGCGGTAAAAAACATCGCAGACGAAAACGTCGCAGAGAAAACAACGCAAGGCGAAAACGTCGTGCTACAAAACATCGTAGGAGAAAACATCGCAAAGAGAAAACATCGCAGTTCTAAAACATCGCGGTACAAAACATCGTCGTCGAAAATAAAGCGGTTCAAAAACTTCGCAGTTTAAAAACATCGTCGTCGAAAATAACGTGGTAAAAAATAAAGTATCTACAAATCATCGCATGACGATAACATAGCAGACATACTTTTTTCAGGTTTTAATAATTGTAAATGGATATTTCCGTAATGATTTGTGAGCGCAAGATGGAAAGAAGGATAATTTTTACTTTCATATTTTTTATTAATCAATAAATTTTTGCTGAGAAAATAAGGAAACTTAAGCATAGAAAATTAATGCAACTTATAGCACTTAATAGAATTTTAAACCGACATAGTTAACTAACAAAGGTCATTAATAAATCATATTTTATAAAGTTTTTACTGGTAATTTTTCACGAAAAGTATAATCTATGAGTTGCATTTAATTTTCTATGCTTAAGTTTCCTTCTTACTTTTTCAGCAAAAAATTTATTAGTTAATAAAAAAATATGACAGTAAAACTAATCCTTTTCCCCATCTCATTATGTGAGTATTCTTTAACGATTATTAAATCCTGAAAAACGCATGCCTGCGATGTTATTGTCATGCGATGATTTGTAGATACTTTATTTTTTACCACGATATTTTCGACGACGATGTTTTTAAACTGCGAAGTTTTTGAACCGCTTTATTTTCGACGACGATATTTTGTACCGCGATGTTTTAGAACTGCGATGTTGTCTCTTTGCGATGTTTTCACACACGATGTTTTGTAGCACGACGTTTTCGCCTTGCGTTGTTTTCTCCGCGACGTTTTCGTCCTCGATGTTTTTGCCGCGATGTTATCGGCGGACACCGATTGATATATACACTGATGGCTCCGCATATGAAGGTGGAACTGGTTGTGATTTTGTTATTTTTTATTACAGAGTCAAAATCTATAGTAGAAAAATACGATTAGAAGGAAATAAATTAGTGTATCAAGCTGAAGCGGTTACAATTAGAGAGGCACTGTGGTGGAGTTATAAAATTTTGAAACAGTACTTTACAATACGTATATAATCTGATGCTCTCTCGGCCCTACAAGGCTTGGCGAATTAGAAACCAAGCAATAGACTTTTCGTTTGAATATAAAACTTTAATAGCAAAATAAGAGAGAAAAATGGTATGTATTTTCATTGGGCAAGGCACATATTGGTGTTACCGGGAATGAGAGGGCGGATATGTTAGCTAAAGAAGCAGCCCTGGGAGAAGGTGATATTTATGACGATATTAATGATTCCAGAAGAAGTACCATGAGAAAAATGAAAGCAAGTATAATTGAGAAATGGGCTCGGGAATGGAATGGTTCAAATAAAAATAAGGGTTACTTGAAAATTTTGACCATAAAAAGAAAAATGGATCTATTTAATAATATAGATACTATTCAAGTTATCACGGATTATGATAGATTGACGACCTATTTAAAACCTCCAGGACAATGATCAATGTTTGGCTTGTGGGAAACATTGATCATCGGAAATGCAGCTCATTTTATAGAAGAATGTAAACTGACCTAGAGTGTGAGGACGAGATTTGGAAAAATAAATGAACAGAATGTAATTGGAAAAAGAAAATTCTTGAATAGCTATGCAACAGAAATTATGAGGCTTGTGAATGAAAACAAGAGTATCATAGGAATAGAATATTAAATATTTTAGTTTTTCTTTTGTTTAGGAGTTTATGTGTTGGGTGAGTGAGTTATGTGTCGTCTTATTATTTTTTGCTTTCTAACCGATTATGCTTATGATTTTCCTTATTTTGTATTGTGTGAGTGTATTTTTAAAGACACACAATCTGTGTTAATCTGTTTAATCTGTATTTTAATCTTTTGTTTTTATCTTTTAACTGTATTTTTGTTTGTCTGCGTCGGGCGTGCTGCGTTGAACATGAGGCCGATTATTATCGGCCAGGAGGGTTGTAGCATACTCGTAGGCTAAACTAAACTATATTAGGATGCAATGGGTATTTTAAAAAGAACCAACACATTACAAGGAAAATTGATGATTATTTCAACTATATTACAATCAAATTAATTCTTTGATTTTTTAATGTCATTTCTTTGTTCACATAATATTTTTCAGGCCAGAGTTTGTCAATCCTTTTCTCTTGATATCTGTTTTGAAAGAAAGAAACTACTTAAAACATCTTTATTTGTTTTCCTGATATCCTTCATTTCGGCAAAAATATATTTAAGAAAATTTGAAGCTGATTAAGAATATAAGAATAAAATTTGTAAGGCTCTTTAGAAATGAATAAAAAGGCTTTTAAAGGTAACTTATATATATGTAACTAAAAACTTAATTTTAGAAAATATCGAATAGTCTTGATATACCTTTCAGTATGTAAGAATTCAAGACATAATAATACATTAATAAATAAAAATGCTAATTAAATAATTTAAAAAAGACAAATTATCAAAATTTTAAATTGCTACTGGGCACCCCTTATAATAATTTTCAAGCGACCTCCTATTCTAGCGGTTTCCAGCCCGCGTTACATACATCCCTGGGGGTATACGACAGCTTAGTCAGAGAAACGCGAAAAAACGAACAGTAATGGCTGAAAACAACAAAGTATTATAATAAATACTGATGAAAAACAAAAATATTAAGAAAGTTGAAAACTTTCATTCCTGTACAATAGCCGTTGACAAAAACATGTACGAATGCAATGTAATTAGTTGTAACCAGTTCCTCCGACAGTTATATTGTTCGATTCTTTACTCATCATCTCATCATATACAATCACCCTTTTCCAGCTAAAAGTCATAGCTAGTTGTATAAATGACTACCAGCTAGTAGTATTTTTAACACTCAATAAATCCTAAAAGATGCATAAAATGTTTTTTGCCATATGATGTATTTGATTGATGCATAAACTCTATAGTTCTTTCTCGCTATTTTATTAATAAATCATTAATTTTTATTGAAATTGTACCGCTTGATTTGATTAGAAACATAAAATTAAAGAGTATAAATTTAATACCAAAATGCTTGTCACGATGTACGTCTTATTTTCAAATCCTGTGTTTTGAGGTATTCTTCGGTAGTTAGGTGGTATTAATTGAAGGCCATCAGAATCTGACCAGTGTGCAACCTGTAAAATGTAAAAGAAAAATGATGATCAAAAAGCAAATAAGGGACAAAAGAAATTGTGATATTAAAATAAAAAACATTCTGAAGAAGCTTTGTTTCAAAGTATGGGCAATTGTTTATCAATATATGTATGTGTGAATGCCCAGAAAATTTTCAGTCAAACAAAGGAGCAAATCTATTGTAAAAAATATTTTTCTTTGTTGTTCCAACATAACCAAATGTTTCGTATGCCTGATACCATGCAAATTTTATACTTTTTAATTTAAAGGAAATTCTGCAACAGTGCACATAAAATAGTAAAAAACAATGCAAATGTTGTAGTTATTATACGTACGTATATTTTTCCTACTTTTGCGTTTTAGGACTTTAAAGTTTCTCTCAACAGAGATACCGTTATATATCAACATACTTTTTGAGATATTAAAATAATATCCACAAACATTAAAAAAGTGCAGATTATGGTGCAGATTTTGTATTCAATATTCAATGCATGACAAAGGCATTCAAATTCATTTCTCATAAAGATGATGTAAAGCTGAAACTTTAAACAGCTTTTATTTCATTTACCATTTTCTGTAACGAAAGAAAAAGGAATAAAATTTAAAGTCTATGTTTATAACGTTTTAAATACTTCATCTCATTTATTGTATTTTAAGAGATTCTAAAACTTTTAAACTGTATACAGGAGAGCATAATCCGTCAAATACCATTAATATGCGCATAGTTTATGAAAATTTTGAAGGTAATAAAATGTTTTCTCTATTGAACGGGAGCTCTTTTTAGATGTTCAGTTTTAATATTTCTTCAAACTCTACCCAGAATTTCCTACGTTTAATATTTAGTGAGCATTTAAGCTTATTCAAAATAGCACTGTGATATTAGAGATGTACTTAGATCTTTGTTTTCCAGAATTCCGCAAAAAATTTGTTTTATTTAATTCCTAAACATCTCTAGTAAGAAACAATATAACTTACTTTCACCATTTCACTGTTCATTGACATTTCAACTATGTTAACAGTGAAGTTTTTTCTCCATCCAAAATCGTCAAAGGTAATATTTCCCGTTAATCCAATTTTTTCTGTCTGCACTTGAAAAAAATTATAATAGTTAGTTACACTTGAAGATGAAATGAAAACACAGCACTTTTTAATGCATAATATTTTAGTTTCAAAATTCGTGAACAATTTCTAAAACCATAACTTTTTGCTTTAATTCTTTTTTCTATTGAAATTATATAATGTGATTTAAAATGGTATCTGATATAACATTGCTTTTAAATGAAGAATTCCATCACATGCACTGTTTTCCAAACCTTAAGAAACGATATGCAAATTCTGAGCTTCTAAACTTGTGTTTTAAATTCATTTGATGAAAATCAGTGTAGTTGTAGAAGATTCGCTGTAAGAAATTCACTGGTAAGTAGGCATGTATCATACCACTTGACCAATAAGGATTTTCTCTACACAAATATGCAAAGTGAGCAGTGAATGAACCTTTGAACAAATAAATTTAGAATCTGGGAGAGAATATTTGAAAGACGATTTCGTTCATTAGATAAATTATAAAAATTTCAGAGAGGTTTCATAGCTAACCAAGATCCCTCCTGACTACTCACAATCAAACATTTTCTTTACACCGATGGCGAGTTATCGCCCTCAGCTTAAGCTGACGGTGGAAATAAGAGATACAAATAATATAATATATTAACTTTTCTTTATTTTTTCACGAATGCTGAGTTGACTTTAAATAATATAAACAGAAAGTTAAAGTTTAATTGATTTACAGCTATTCGATAGAATATATAACAATTTAAGCGACTGTAACATCAGTGAATCTACTCGAAGCTATAAATAACAACTGGATCAGACAAACTAACTATATTAAAAGACACACTTATAAAAATTGTGCCAAGCCGAATAAACGACGTTCGCTTTTAATCTAACAGCAGCTTCCACTAGGCAAGGTAGAAGGCGGCAGCAATGTATCTATTACAAGACACGTCGATTACGATTCTTCCTCTCAATTTAAACTACGTAGTTTGCCATAAAATCTTGACGAAGCGAAGCATAAAGGAAAAACTCAAAAATAAATCCTCACTCTCTGTTAAATTTAAATGAAATGTCACCAGATCAAACATGAACCAAAGAAGATAACAGGATAATCATTAATAGCTGACGTGCTGTCAGCCTGTTAAATATAGGGCAGTTTGTTTAATTTCCTTATAGCTGACCACTATGCAACTTATTGTCTTTAGCAAAATATTTAAATGAATGAGTTAATTGTCCGGATACCTCAAGCTCTGGTAATAAACATATGGCTTTATCGACAAAGCGAAATCTATAATTGATTGCGTCACCACTGAAAAAAAAAATTGAAACTTTCATTAAAACAATGGTTTTAACATTCAATTTCGTTATCTGCCACGAAACATACATGCGGAAAAGTGGTCTGAGTACCACGAATTTGTTTTCCATTAAGCCTAAGAACAATTAAGCCTAAGAAAACGTTTGATTTAGGGGCATCAACATGCGAAATGAAAAACAGCTAATGGTCCAATGTATGTTTTACGAATAAGTAAAAAATTGCCATGTAATTTGGTAGTAAAAACGTGAAGATTTGGAGAGCAGACAGGAAGGCGCAAAAACCCAATATATCATTAAACAGTAGACCTTTAGAGCTAGCAGTATAATGCTGTTGGTTATATTTTCTTTGAGATATCGCGTCTAATTGCAAGACGTTTCAGAGACATAATGTGAAGTCCTAAAGATTTGGGGATGAAATATTTGACCTCACTGTTGACTGCAGAACTTGGTTGGATATTTATGAATGGTAATGCAATCCGTATGGAAACAATACGGTAAACATCGAGAAAGAAGATCGAGAATCTTTTTTTCCCTGCTACATCAAGTTAACTTTCTTGTTCTTAACGTCTGGAAAGCAATATATCCCTGTAATAAACATTGTACCACAAAGACTCAAATATCAAAATTGTGGTGTATCAGGAAATTGATTTTCAGATAACGCTTGAACCATGTAAGGGTTTTTGTAAGTATAAAAATTCTTATTAGATATCCTTTATAACTTCCTGAGTCATGTAAGTAAGCTTTATCCCCACGAATGTAGCATTCAGGCTTGGAAGTTTTTAGCACAGTTTGCTCTCCTAGATTAATCCTGTCATGGATATGCTGAGTTTTCCTTAGTTAGCATAGCAAAATATTTTAAGTTTGGTACCTTTCTTGAACTTCTAATTTTCCCCCTCGCATTTCCTCACCAGGATGAAAATTTAAAGTTAAGTGAAGTGAGTATAAAATCAGACAAAACTAGCAGTTTATGCAAAGCGTGATTTAGCTAGCTAGCGCATGTTACTATTTTGTCCTCTTTGTTACGCTGAGTTGTTGATACGCCGTTTTGGCCATTTAATAAGCATATAGCCAGGTAGGTTGTGGAGTCAGTTTAGTTAGCCTTGAAATAAATTGTTAATCCAGCACTACTCTTTATCTTTGAATTTATTGTGAAATTATTCTTGAGTTCCACTGCAAGTCATTGGTGTTATTGTGAGCCCGAAGTACGTGCATTTGTGTTAAGACCTTGCCGAATAATAAAGGATTTATTTTATTCTTCTGTGCTGGTATTATTCACCCCTGTTCGAGAGGTCGCCAAGTTTCCTAGTAAGACCTAGTTACTTTATAATAGCTATGAGATATATGCTTTATGTGTTAGATCTTACAGGTATATCAAGAATACCTTATAGAGGTCACTTCAAACCATTTATGAGTAATAAATGATTTTGAAAAACAGAGTCTGACTAGACGTATGCATGCTAGCGCACAATCGACTCTTTTGTGAGACAGAATCCACATATAATATGGAGCCTACCCTCGAGGTCAGTGTGCCTACCTTCGAGGTCAGTGAGCATAAAATAAGAGGTTGCAGAAGGAGACTCATCAAAGTGCCGTTTCTAAAAGCAGGTCATCTGGTACAGTGCCTCATGAGGTCTTGTTAACATGCTAACTAGTCTCTAGAAGGTTGTAAAAATAGCTTAATATGTAACATACAGCGTACACTTTTTTATTATGCTGAAAAATAACAAAAAAATTCTTTAAAGCTAAATTTAAAAAAAAAATATTTTCTCTTTCATATAAAACTTGAGTTTTATTTATAGTTTGGAGAAAATGATGTGTCTAATACTCGTAGAAGACGGATTATTTAATTACTTTTCCTTCCTGCCTATGAAACGAAAGAGAAGTTTAAATGTTTGAGGATATAGAAGTAATTAAGCCGTGATGAAGATTAAATGAAAAATGAAATGCTAATTTTTATAGTCTTTAGAGTATTTTAATGGTTTATTTTAACTTAATGCTGCGAATTTCCTATTTCACTACTCACGTGAGGAACGCCATTGGCGGAGTCTAAAAAATTTTAAGGTTATTCTGTTATGTTATGTTAATCTGTGTTCTTAATTAGTGTGATCATTGCTTGAAATATAAGATTTTTAATTAATTTCAAAAGAGAGTAAAATATTTACCTTCCAAATTTAATCATTCTGTAACACCTTAACATACTGGGCAAAACATACTGATTTGAAAGAATTAAATGTATTTTTAATAATTTATATTTTTATTTTATTTTTGTACTATAAAGCTTAATGATATAATTGGAAATGCGTTTAATTTATCATATATCTGTATGAAACTTATGAAAATTTTCAGCATTATTGCAATTGATAAAATATGTTACTAACATGTATGTTAAATACGCTGAAAATGCTCGTTATGGTAAGCTACAATTTTACAATGCAATTCAATTTATTAATTAAATTTATCACTACTTTATCTGGAGTTGCATTTATTTGAATCAGTCGTATAATACATCGATGACATTGTTTTAACGAAGAGGATTTTGCAAAATGGGAAAGAACTAAAGATCGAAACATACATGTTAAGTTGAAATATATTTAATTAAAAATACAACGTGCTTACTGCTTATATTGAAGATCCGCATGTTTAAAAATATTACTTAACTTAAAAAAATCATATTTAAAAGTTTTTAATAAATATTTCTGTAAAATAATCATGTACTCCCAAACTGGGATAAGATTTCTTTCTTCGAAATAAGGAAAATGTATCAGAAACGTCTGTTTAAAAATCCGAAAACTTCGATTACTCGTAAAGAAAGCGAGAAAAGATTTATTGTATTGGTTTAAGACAGTGATTTGATTTAAAAATCAATTTAATCAAAAATAACTGCTGCATGATTTTTGAAAGAATATAGGGTATTAAGTAGTGTCGTTAATATTCAATGCCACGTCAATACGTGGTGTTAATATTCACCACGTATATAGTTTGAGACTTTTGTTTAATTGATTGATTCAAACTAAAGTATAAAAATCATCGAACTGAACGGATTTTGCAACCATAAATGTAATCTTTTTTCAACTATTCTTTTATTAAGCGTTCATAATAAAGCTATATCTATAGTATTCTCGTATATGCAATTAGTTACGCTGAAAAGTGAAAAAAATTGTGAGTAAGGTGAATTAATGAAAATGAAAACACGAATAGAAGAATAGAAATGAGTTATAATATAAATATAAACACGCGTTTACTTCAAAGTTAGCTGAACAGGTAAATTTTATTTTTATATATCAAGATTACTTCGTATGCTACCTCATTACCTTTAATACAAAAGTAGAGTGTACCTCATGAACTAAAGAAAGTCAGGAATGGCAAAAAATAATAGCAAAATTTTTCACAAGAAAACATTCCACGTATCTTATTAAAAAAATACCCTTCAAACACTGTACAATAATATATATTTCTGAGTCACTTAACGCAACAAGGATTAGTCTTCGTGCTCCATTATATGATGAAAGCTGTGACCTTTTTCATGAATCTTGTTATTCGATCTCCATGCTCCCAAGGCATTACTGGCGTCTGCTGACAGTTGATACCTTTAGTCCCATTGTTGTAAACTTCTCCTCTTCGGAAGTTGTTGCGAAAGATGTCAGGTCTTTTGTTCAAAAGTCGATTGAATGTTTCAAGGATCACTTTGGTGGCATCATACATTAAAGCAACTTCAGTCTACCAAAACATACGGAAATATTTAGCAATTGTTTTTCATATCATGAAGCCATCAATAAAACGCATGACACCTTATATATATATTAAGGAATAAATGCACGAGAACTGGTGGCATATTATTTCTTTAACACTATTTTGCCTTTTTGTATTTAAATCACAAATTACGTAATATATAAAATGATTTGAAAATGAAATGAAATTGTCTAATAAAATTTTCAAGTTTTATAATTAAAATTATTTTTTAATTAAAGACTGCTTTTAGAAGATATGTATTTTTAATAAATAAATAACTAAAGCCCACATCATTATTAAAATGTTAGTTAATGCAAAATTATTAATTTAAGCTTTCTTAAGTATTGCATTTTATTTAGAAGAAAGCATTAATACAGTTTCTTAAGATTAAAATATTTGTAAAAGCATATTTTGTTAGAGATTACAAGAAAAGCATTTAATTTTAAGCGTCAGAAAAAAAAAGCTGAATTTTAAATTAATAATCTGCTAGAAAAAAAGCCGATTGAAATGATGAGACTTTAATTTCGTAAGAGTTTCTTGTATAGAATATTTAATTAAAAATTTTACTGTAGTGAATTGTGTATCAAACCATCTCATTTCGAGTTAAACATTATTTACGTATAAAATTTACATATAATATTACGTATAAAATACGCACACACACACACATATATATATTACATGTAAATTTATTTATAATATTAACATATAAAATTTAAAACGAACCTTATGAAATGTAATATTTCAAGAACAATTAATAAGAGTTAAATGCAGAAGTCTCTTCAGACATGCAGTAAATCATATTTATGTATGAATATTGTATTTAATTGTTTTTCTCCAGAACTTTTTTGCATAATAGTATAATAAGGAATATTCATGTGGTTTATACATAAAGCTGCGTAATTATCATAGTTATATACTTTTCTAGGAACAATTTGCATTTCTAGGAACAATTCGACTTTTAAAAATTTAAAAGTCCTACAATAATGCATGGCTATCGTAACTGCATTTCAGCAGAATGAAAAATCTCTTCTAAAAACTGCTTTTATAGTACTAAAAAGCTAAGTACTAAAGTACTGAAAGTAGTAATTATTTCCGAATCTTTTTGTTTTAAGAAATAAAAAAAATAAGTAATTATAGTACAGAAAATAGTGTCTTCGATGCTATCTGTAGCGCATTTATTTAAGAAGCATATATGATAGCATAAAATATAAACGATAACACCACAAGTAAAGAGAGTAAATAAATTCGTCAAAATATGGGAGGGAGGGGAAAAGTTGAGATGGGAAAAGTAAAATCCTTTGATCGAGATAGAGAGGCGAAAACTGTCACCGTAATGTGCTGTGTTCCTCCCCCAGGCCATCTGAAAGGATCAAGAGACTTCCAAGCTGTTAAGAACTCCCTCACTTCAGGTCTAGTCTCCTGAAGCATTTGGAATCCAGTGGCGTTGACAGCTCCATGCGGCAGCAAAGCATCGTTCCAGTCATCTTCAATTATCTGAAATAAAAGAGCAGTCAATATCCATGAAATATATGAACTACAGTAAGAAATTCAGCTCGAAAATAAGTACTCCTACAGTTTTGTCATTTAGGAATATAGAAACATTTTTAGCTCATCGCAGTGTTACTAAGAACCAAATCGCAAATTTTCCTTTTGTTTTCTTTCTCTAATAAAATATTTTCCTACTTTTCTCTAAATTGGGAAGAAGCATTCTTCGTTTCACATTCTTTTTGTTCAAGAGTTGAAAATTTTATTCTTCCTTTCATGAAGGGAAATAAATACGATTTCCTTTTTCAGTTCTAACAAGAAAGCGCTTAATGAACTCATTAGGAAAAAATATTTTTTTTAAAAGTAGGCAATCTATGGTGAATTTAAACCATGGGAAGGCATTTTATAAACAGAGCTACGTAAAGAAATCTTAATAGGTACTTCAATGAGTCCCATTATACCCCTCTAAAATAAGAACTTTAGAGCTTTGTATTATTTGTGATGCATTTGTTTCATCGTTATTTTATACTAGTATAATGGCTTATTCAAAACATCATTGCGTTTCAAGAGTTTGAGGAACAGAAAAAAAGTAACGTTTTATTCACGATAAACAAGGCAATTAAAAGCAGGGTATTTTAACATTATGTTTGGGGAGATAAATGAGAGGATGATAAAAAATTACGCTTTAAATCTTGGAAAAAAAACTCATTCTTTTTTCAGTCTCACAAAAGTTTTAATTGAAACAAGTAAATATATTTCGTTTACGCTTTCTTATCTATGCTTTGTTTTATGTGAGTCTTACGTTAAAGAAAATGGTTTAGATTTATGCTGATCTTCAAAATGAGTATTTATTTTTCCCATTATTTCAGAGTTTTGCATTTTTGGAGCCATCAAACTTACAAAATCAATGACATATCTCTAGGTATAGCTGCGTGAGAAAAAGTATCTGCGAAGCAGGTGGCAAAAGCAATTTATCGTTTAGAAGGTTTCAGCGTCTGACCATTTATCTACTAGATGAATTCGCTAGTATATATCTCATACAGTCAATTAAGACTGAAAATATGAAAAACATAGCGAGATATTTTGTGTGGTCCTTTAATATATTTTTATTCATCACTCAAAACACAGAAACTGAACACGTATACACTCCCGAAGGAGTGTTTTAGTAACAGCGTTAGTATCATCTATGTATTATGCTTTAAATTTTCTAATTTCCTTTACGTTAGTTTGCAACACAAATGAGTTTATTTATTAACCACACAACCTGAGAAATGTTCCTATTCAAAAGGCATAAAATTCTTATTTCATAAGTCAGGCTTCCTGCCAAATTTACAGTTCTCATAAGGATGGCTATTCGACATAAGACCTTTAGTTTTAAAATTAAAGCTGCATATTGCTTAACTAAATGAACTATTTAAGAATAATAGGAATGCTTCATAATAAGTTACATCTCAATATTATATTTTAAAAATAATATCGGAGTATACAATAATTTATAATGTTCCGAATTCATGTGATTTATAATGCACCTATTTTTATACACAATTTCTCCATTATCTATAGTAATAAAATCATTCCTCAATGCAGCATATTACGTATTTTTGTAGACAATAATCACCTGCAAGCCTTCTAGTAATCAGATGTTAAAAGCTACAGCGTTAACATCTGATTACTAGAAGTTACGTCTTTACGTCTTTATTAATTTCTTATTCCGTAGGATAGAATTTTAAAGTTGTCTTTGACTAGGATTTAATACATGGAATTATGGAAGAAATAGACACACACAATAACCAGAAAACCAGAAAACCAGAAATGTTTTAAAATGCAGATCTTTCGAAAAATGCCATCAATGATTTTGATTTACCTATAAGAGCAGCAAACTCCTTCTTTAAGTTCACCTTTATTTCTACCGTTAGTATTATAAAGATCTAATATTCTTTCCACAGCAGTTATATAACAATATATGCTACTCATTTAAACTAAATTCCTGTAAACCAAATAAAATTAACTAATTATTATACCCATTTATACAGTTTTTCCCCTCATGAATCCATATTTGTTTTTAAGTGATTTAATGCTATTCTAGAGCCTTTAAGTTCATTAAATGAAAATTCATGTTGTTACAATTCTGAAATTATATACTTACCAGACTCGTTATTAAGAAATGATAATTTCGTCTGTTCATGTACGTATCCTGAATATGTAGACTGACAATAGACTTCGCGACTTCTGGTTCACAGTCAAGAATTACATACTTCAAGCCACGCCTATCTTGTTCTTCTAACTTTCTTAAAAAATCACTGGCATCCGTAGAATTACTTATTCTTCTTACAACTCTCATCTCTAATTTATTTTTCTCTGATGTTAAGTGGAATATTTGTTGAAGCTTTAGAAGCCCTGAAAGAAAGGTGTCATATTAGAAGAAAAATACAAAAACTGCTTGTTAGTATATTTTGAAAATTAATGTAGAATTTTTCCTCTATGTACTTTGGCAACAGAAAATATGTCTTTCAAAAAGTGCAGCAAAATGTTTTCAAGTTTTTTTCAGTCAATAAAATACCGTATTTGACAGCATATAAGACGCACTTTTTTTCCTAAATTTGGTCTAAAAAAAGTTACCTGCGTCTTATACGTGAAAGACACAGTCTAATACGTGAAGGTAATTTCATTCAATGGTTGTTTATTTGGCTTTTATGAAACGTGAGAATTAAAAGAAACCACGCTATTGAAACTTTTTTTCCTTGTGTGTGGCCGTCTAAATAAGGGTGCGTCTTATATGCCGTCAAATACGGTAACTTATTTTAAATGCCAAAAATATGCATTTTTTCTGCATTTTGCTTGAAACTGAAAAAAACCCCGTTATGAAAACTTATTTAAAGTGAAGCTCAAGACCAGCTACTCATAGGGTTCAGCAAGTAGAAGCCCGAAGCGTATCATCGTTGTCTTGCCTGCTTTAACGTATCAGGTGGCCTCATATCGGCCTTATCTATTTCAACGTTTCACTGGGTCATCGGCCGTTCCTTTAAATCTAGTCATGACCTACATAACTCATTTACTTTTGGAGTTATGGATGAAGACCCTGTGTCAAATGATCCTTCTTGAGGTAAAGCTGGCTGCCCAGTTGGTTTAGTGGTTAGTGACGGTAGCTGCTCTACCGATGTGATCGGAATTGAATCCCGAAGAAAGCATGGATGTTTATAGAGGTGCAGTGGCTGTGTGGCAACGGGACACTAAAAATACAATGTGAGTCGAAAGACACTTCGAGTGGCTGTAGTAGGGGAAGAGGTTCGAAGCAGACCCTTCAACCGCCTTCATCACTTTTTATTCCACTGTGGCCTCACTTCAACACATCACCTAAACTAATCTAACGTTCACAACTAGAATGCATGGAAAGAAGAGATAGTTAAAAAAAGAGACGCAAGGAACAATATTTGTCATATTATGAATTTCTGTGCAAAAGAATTCGCAAACCATTAAGCAGACACAAGTTACAACTTTATAATTTTATTCTGGTCCATATTACCATCTTTGTAATGGTTACGGATTCTGTATCACACAGCGTCTTTTGCTTTTTTGTTTATCGAATTAGTACTACTATGAATTATTATTTTAATTTCGATTTGTTTAGATATTGTGTTAAACCTCTTATACACGGTTGCAGTTATTAATATTGTTAAGGAATTGGCTTGCTTTTACTCCAATTTACTTTTCAATTTAAATGCTTTAAGTTTATATATAAATACATATAAATATTGTTTCAAAGGAATAATAAATTGACATTGATAAATCTGTCTCCTGCCTGCTCAACAATTATTCACTTATGCATTTTTATAAATTCTTAGGAATAAAAGATTTATTGGAATTATATGTTTATTCATATATTTTGATACTTGCCCTTCATTTACATATGGTCTCAGAATTTAAGGGGTATCAGAAACCCCTATACCGACAATGTTAACTTGGCCATTTTCGATGTACCTTTTCTCAAACTCTGCTGTAGATACAAGCTTGAATTTTTTTCTGTAATTAAAGTATACCTATCTGATTATACTGAAATGAGCTTTTGAAACATTTTGAATTTTAGAGTAAATTACAGAATATTTTGTTAGGCATAGTAAAATTTAGCACTTTTCTCACACAAAAAAATTAAAAACAATTTTTTTCTAAGTTTATTACAAAAAGCTCATTTCAGTAAATATTAAGGAACCTAATAAATAAGCCATAAAAAGTTTAGATACCTGTGAGCAGTAGTTCCTGAGAAAAGGTACATCGGGTATAAAAAAATTACGTTGGGAGAAAAACGCGTTTTTATGTAAAAATCCTCATTGATTAAAGCAGTAGATGACAAATTAAAACTAGATCTTTTTACAGTTTTAACTTTCATAGAGATTAAAGAATGGTATTTTTGGAAAGATAAAAATGTAGAGAATTTGAAAATGCAAAAATCTGAAATCACAATTTTTTGAAGATTTTGGGGTTCCAACACCTCTTAAATGATATTGCAGATTAGTTCGCAGCAATAATTAATCATTTATTTGTAATTTAATTTCATTAAAAAATTAATTAAATTTAAATTTGCTTTTTACAAATAGAGAATGTTTGTTAAATACATATATATATTTATATGGTTAGAGCCGAAAACATCGTGGCAAAAACATCGCGGACGAAAACGTCGCGGAGAAAACAACGCAAGGCAAAAACGTCGTGCTACAAAACATCGTGGGAGAAAACATCGCAACGAGAAAACATCGCAGTTCTAAAACATCGTGGTACAAAACATCGTCGTCGAAAATAAAGCGGTTCAAAAACTTCGCAGTTTAAAAACATCGTCGTCGAAAATATCGTGGTAAAAAATAAAGTATCTACAAATCATCGCATGACGATAAAATCGCAGACATGCTTCTTTCAGGCTTTAATAACTGTAAATGGACATTCCCATATTGATTTGTGATCGCAAGATGGAAAGAAGGATAATTTTTACTTTCATACTTTTTATTAAATAATAAATTTTTGCTGAGAAAATAAGAATGAAACTTAAGCATAGAAAATTAATGCAACTTATAGCACTTAATAGAATTTTAAACCGACATAGTTAACTAACAAAGGCCATTAATAAATCATTTTTATAAAGTTTTTACTGGTAATTTTTCATGAAAAGTATAATCTATAATTTGCATTTAATTTTTTATGCTTAAGTTTCCTTCTTACTTTTTCAGCAAACAATTATTAGTTAATAAAATATGTGAAAATAAAAATGATCCTTCTTTACATACTGCGCTCACAAATCATTATGGAAATATCCATTTACAATAATTAAAACCTGAAAAAAGCATGTCTGCGAAGTTATCATCATGCGATGATTTGTAGATACTTTATTTTTTACCACGATATTTTCGATGACGATGTTTTTAAACTGCGAAGTTTTTGGACCGCTTTATTTTCGACGACGATGTTTTGTAGCACGATGTTTTAGAACTGCGATGTTTTCTCTTTGCGATGTTTTCTCCCACGATGTTTTGTAGCACGACGTTTTCGCCTTGCGTTGTTTTCTCCGCGACGTTTTCGTTCGCGATGTTTTTGCCGCGATGTTATCGGCGGACACCATTTATATAACTTATGTATATATAATTTACGCATGTTTATATAATGCTCTCTCTCTATATATAGTATCTCTATATTATATAATGTATTATATATATATATATCAGGAATTTATAATATATTACATAAAATTGTAGAATAGTACTGCAGAAAGTTTTTTACAAAAATATCCCAAATCATTCCCGCACAAAATGTTGTTGTTATATTAATTAATTTATAAGGTAGTTTCTCTCTCCTTCCAGCATGCCTTCGTGGTGTAACGGTAGCACACTCAGCGCGTATTCGAGAGGTCCAGGTTCGTGTCCCGGCGAGGGCATTGCTCCTTTTTCATGTCTCCTGCTTCAAGAATACTAATGACTCCATGGTGGCGCACGAACTAAAAGATGGTAGATCATAATTCATCATGAGCAGGATTTGGCGATTGGGTTAGCTAAGACCTGCCTTTAAGACTTTGAAAGGGGGGGATTATAATTGGTATTTTCCCCTCATTCCAGCATGCCTTCGTTGTGTAACGGTAGCACTTTAAGTCTCCCGCGTAAAAAAAAAAAAAAAAAAAAAAAAAAAAAAAAAAAAAAAATTGCTTAAATAATCACTAAATTTCTCAATAAAAATGTAAAAAAAAAACGTATAAAGACCCTATCAGTTCAGTTTATTTAAACCAGAAGAAACCCGTACAACAAAAGAAATACAAAAAAGAAAAGGAAGAGGAATAGAATCAAAATCTGATTTAACAGCTATCAACAGGGGGTCGATCAGATTTCAACTGAGCCACCTTCCTAGAAAAACTATTGTGTTTCTGTTCACCCAAAACTAACTGATGAACCATTTAAAATTATTTAAGCATTACAATTCATTCGAAAAACTTAGAGCGCTTCTTCTACACAACAGTCTTCCTATCAATAATACATAGCATATTTAAATGAAATCACTGTAACAAAATCAGTTTCCTTAATAAAGCAAAAAGTAACATATGTACATAATTACACATATTAAAATTGAAAATTTACTAGAATTAAAGAGTTAAAAAAATATTGGAACCTACTGATTGCAGAACAAAGGAAACTGAGGAAAGAGACACCTATGGTTGCCTAATAGGTTTAAAGGAAGTAACATTACCAAAGATTTAGTACTAGATTTTATTAAATCAAAATTTAACTGTATTTCATTCATAATTCATTCAAAAGTATTTTCTGTACTATCAACTTTCTTCATAAATGTTTTGATGATCTCAACCTGCGTAAGATCTTTCAGCAAGCTCAACAAAAATTTCCAGCGTTGTTTAAACACTCTTGTTTCCAGCGCTGTTGATTCGGATACAAAAGTCTGCTTTAAATACAGCACACACAAAACAAAACTAAGCAATTACATTAATAACCACCATGAAGAAGATTTTTATGCAAACACCACACCCACTTGATATTGTAGTTAAGAGAAATTTCTACCATAGGTTGATGAACAACATAATTATATAATTACAGAAAGTCTGTACATAAGTATAGGATCAAGAATTAAAGCAACTCATGAAAAAAAGGTACAAAATTTAAAGAAGTAAAAACGTTTCTAAATCCAATCGTTTGGAAGCTAGCAGATATTGACAACTTCATATTAAAAGCAAGTACTCTTCTAAGTTAACCAACTCATCTTTTTAATAAATTCAGAAAGGAAATAATTGATCAAAAGCAAAACGGAGATAAATGAAGTTCAAGGATTTAAAAGAATTAAAGATTGGAAAGATTTATTTCAGAAGATTATGCTACTGAAAACCAGTTTACAATTACCAAAATCGTTAAAGCAAGCAACAGTTTTAGTATTTTATGAAAAAAGTTCTGTAATTCTCTTATTAGAATGGAACTCCATAGTTCTGCAACCTACTGCATTTTCAAAAATAAAGAAAAATCAACTATCAGCAAAATTAACGCATTTTACAAAAGAATGGAAAATTTCTCTTTTTGCACCTTTTACTGACTTTTTGCCAATTTATATGAAATTAATTTCATAAAAATCCTGTCAGGTTTAGAATTATTGTAAATAGTATTAGAAAATTTAAGAATAGACATCTTTTTTATGTCCAGAACTAGATAAAGGGTCTCAGAAACATGGTGAGGTATTAAGTATACTGGAATACCAGAGCTTTCATGAACTCCTTGTAAAAAGGCTACATTGTTTATGTTTCTTTCCCCGTTGTTTAAGTTTTTAACTTTTTACTTTTGTTACCATGTTCATTTATTTTAATTCTTACTTTGAATGTTTATCTTTTTTATTATATATCATTGTTCTTGTGTCATACTTGAATTGTTTGGTATGTTTGGATTGATCTTTCCAATAAAGCCATATAAGTAATAACAACATTTAAGAATTTTGTTAATATATTTGCTAATCTGATTAAATCAGTATGAACTATTATTTTTGAAAATGCCAACGCTGAAAAACATTACTGTTGAATTATTAACAATAACTTTCAAATAACTGAAAAATTTAAAGATCTAAAGGCTTAAAATATCAACTGCATGACGTAAATAATGACTTCCTATGACTTAACTTAAAATCTCTAAACACCTCTTCCACTTAAAGAAATCTATGAAAGTCTTCTAGAACTTAAAAATTTTTTCCTGAATTGCTTACAATACTGAATTTACAAAAAATAGAAAGCATATCTCTATTTCTCGCTTTTCAGTAACTTATCAAACGTATTAACAATCTTTACCTGCAAGCTAATGGTATTACAATGGGAAGTTCTTACTCGAAACACTTGTATAACCTTTATTTATTTACTAAAGAGTACAAGTTTCTAAACCCACTCCCAGAAGATCATTTCAATAAATTCACTTATACATTCAGGACAATAGCTCACATAGTTGCATTCAACAACAATAATCTTTTTGAAATATCTATCCCAGCTGCTTTAAACTAAAAAAGACTAATTAGAATCAATTAATTATAGATTACCTGAATATAAGTATTTGTAATCTAAATGCAGTAAAAGATTTGATAAAAGAAGATAATTAATTTTTTTTACAATTGAGTTTATAAATTGGAGTACGAACATCTCTAAAAACGTTATTGCGGATACAATTTTAAAAAAATTGGCCGTATTATGCACCGAAATTGAACAGCAGAAACAAGAAACACTTCGTCTTACTAAAATTTCACTAAAAATGAAATTCAAATTAACTTCGTAAACAGTCAATTTAAAAAAGCTGGAGTGGTCTACACCCTGTAAATTGTTTAAGGTGATTAATTTTTTATCCGAAGTCTCAAATATAAGAAGAGTAAAGAAGGATAAATTTAAAAGATTTAAAGTTTTATTTACATATATGTTCTTACTGTATAATTTTTCTCGACTATACTTTTCTTAACTGAGGGCCCACTCTAGTATAAGTCGTTATTATAGGCCCGTGACGTGAAAATTTTATTCTTTTCTAACATTTGCATTTTCTTTCTTGCATTACTTTAATACTTTCCAATTTAAAAATAATAACTTTTTTAAAACAATCTTACTGTAAATTCACCTTTTAGGAGATTTAAAATTTACTATCACCAATTTGTATCGCGATCGCACCAAATAGGCAGCCATAGCCATCTCTTTCTGCAGTTTCCTTTGTTTTGAAAACACTTAAGTTCAAACATTTTTTTCACCTTCTTTGTTTAAATATTGCTTGAATTCTCTACTTTAATAAAGTCTCTCTATTAAATTTTCAATTTTAATATTTGTAATTATATATATATATATATATATATGTATGTATATATATTACATTTTATTTTATTAGGCAAATTGATTTTGCTACAGTTATTTCATTTAAATTTGTTTTTATGTATTATTGATTGGAGTCCTGCTGTGTATAAGAGCCGCTCAAAATTTTCGGATGAACTGTACAGATTAAATGATTTAAAATGGGCATCAGCTAATTCTGGGTGAACAGAAACACAGTGGCTTTCCCAGGCAGTTGGCTGAATTGAGATCTGATCGACCTGATCTTGATAACAATGAACTAGATTTTTTTTTATGTTGCTCTTACTTTTCTTTTTTATACATTTTTGTATTTCCTTCGCTTTACTAATTTCTTTTGGTTTAAATACACTTGGTTGACAGGTTTCTTTTACATTTTTATTGGGGGATTTAGGGATTGTACTGGTTTAATATTTCATTTATTTCATGTGTTTGTTGTTTGGGTTCTAGATTTATTACTTTTTGTCTATAATTAATTAATATTTCAGCAGCATTTTGTGATTTTGGATATTTTTGGATTGGGGATTTTGAATACTTTTGTTCTAAAACATTTCTGTAATAATATACATATTCTTACTTATATTTACTTACTTTAATTCTTATATTCTTACCGATATTTATTTTCTTTAATTTCAATATTTTATATATATATATTCTTACCTATATTTATTTATTTTAATTCATTAATTTTTTTAAAGTGCATCTTCTAGACCAGTGGCTCCCAACGGTGTCGGTATTCACCTCTTCTAGGTCGATGATGACCAAGGTGTCGAATGTGTGATTGGCGATAGCCAAATACACATTGGCAACTGGTCTGCGCAATATAGATCTCATTGGTTACAAAAACATAAGAATACAGTTGTGGAATTTAAAATACATTCAAGAGAAATATACCAAAACAAAAGTTGCCTCTTTACCAACATTGTTGACTTTTCCCTTTTCTTACTTCGCTGAAGAAAGCTTTAATTAGGTCAATAATTTATTATGGTGTAGAGACATTTGGCATTTTTTGGAGGCTGGAAAGATGAAAAAATATGCAATGCCCTAGCCGGGACTTGAACCACGGACCTCTCGAATACGCATTGAGCGTACTGACCACTACGCCACGAAGGTATGCTAAGAAGACGGGATAAATACCTTATATACTCCCCCTTCTAAAGGGCGACTGGGGTTTAGGGGATCCGGTCTCCAAATGGTGAAGAACCATCATTTACCCCCTTTTAGTTCGGGTGCCACTGTAGAGACATTAAATATTTTTGGAAGCAGGAAAGATGAAAAATGAGCATTGCCCTCGTCGGGACTCGAACCACGGATCTCTGGAATACGCCTCGAACGTGCTGACCGCAACACCATGAAGGCATGCTTAGAAGACGGGAGAAATATATTATAATGGAAAACAAGAAACAGGCTTAATATTTATGAACGATGTGATTTAAGAATCAACTTAAGCAATTTTATGAAAAGTAATCATGAGATTGCATCAATAAATCAAGTGCAGCCATCACATTAATAAAATCGAACTTTTCGACAATTAGAATCTGTTATTTTATTTGTTTTTTATATTTGTAAAATTAATAAAAATATAATAAAGCATTCTTTTTTGAAACTGATCAGGATTGCTAATAAATATTTAACATAGCTGAGTTTGTATGCATACAAATTAATAGTTTTGTCATTCCTAAATCTAGATTTTAAATTAATTAAAAATTTTTATCTACATACTATAACATAACAAGAATATGGATGTTGTGACCAAGAACTCGCTAATTTAATTCTGCATTTTTATTACTGATGCAATAAACATTGCCCAAACTGAATAAACGCTTTCTGTTTCTTTAGAATATGATCCAGTACACGACAGAATTCCAATGAATAAATAATTCTTCATTTTCGATACTCTTGATGGTAAAAGAATTCATCTCAAATTCAGATCACTACTTAAGTATACAAAAAAATTGCATTTCTCAGTTTAAGCAATTAATCCTCTTATAAAAGAGTATTCGGACGCGACTTATTTTTCTTTTAAATAAATAGTATTCATATAAGAATTAGGAATCACTTTAAAAAAGAGAGATTTTGACTTAGGGTATCAGCAGCCCATCACATGGAAAAAAATCTTAAATCAATAACCAGTTAAAGAGTACAAATATATTCCTTTGCGACAGAAAATTCTCTGGTGTAAAAAACACTTATTTTCTGGTACGGTACATGCATGCACAAGCATTATGTATTGAGTTAGCATAGTAAAATTCAAATTTGCTTAAGAAATATTTCATTCCATATTAAATTAAACTTCATGGGTCAACAATTTTCTTGTTTTTATTATTTCTTTCTCTTTTTAAAAGAATGTTAATATCATTCAAAAATTGAACTACAAATTGGCCTGCAATTTGCTTTAAATGAATTTTTATCCCACTACAATTGATTACAAGACTAATATTTTATTAGGTACTCATATCTCTATCCCTACAGAAGCATTATTTCCTGAATTGAACTATTCGGAGCGAGGAAACAGCTGTTACGATGCACAACGTAGGTTGGCAAATGTATTGGGTCGCTGTGTGTGCGAAACAGATAGCGATGGTGAACAAGATGACAGATCAAAGTGACATCGAACATGTCATTGCGGTGGGGACACGCATGATTATCTTGGAAATTACCTACTGGAATTTCAAGTGATAGGATGATAACCGTGGGCATTCTGCATCTGTAACATCTGCGACTGTCTGTAAACATTTATGAATGCACTTACAGATATCAGATTAGGTGGAAATGCATTAATGTTTATAGGCATTGCAGGTATTAGTATTGTCATTCAGTTTCTGAAATTCACAACTGAATTTTGAAAGTAATTGTTTAAGGTTTTATATTCGACGCAGAGAGTCCGAAGCTTGCCTTCGGATTGTATTTAATGCCATAGTTAATTCTACATGTATTTGGCCTTGTAAATCTCAGACAACTAAATTATATTTCGTATGATATAAATTAACAACATATTAATTTGAAGCTACGAATGATTAATAGCTGTATGCAATAAAAGATTAAAAGCTGTATGGTACAAAAAATTAAGGGCTGTCTGCTGTAAAAGAATAAGACAAAATGAAAAATGTCGTAGATAATAAGAATACGTAATACAACTGTCTGCTTAAGAAGAAAGATAATTTCATAGAGGATATTCGAAGGGAAATTTAATTCGTTTCATTATATTCATGGAGAAAGCCACGATAACTCACATGCTACCAGTCCGATTACTAAGACAAGAATCAGGTATGAACAACCAGAATTCACCGTTCTTCTCCACTCGGACTAGTGGGCCTGCATCCAAAATAAAACTGCCATTAAAAATTCATATCATGATGTTATGGAAAAGTTTAAGATTGCAACTTAAGCGCGATCGATCTGCATTTAAATATAAGCTTAAGGATTAGAATATTATTTCTGGATATTTAACTGATTTTTTCTGGATATTTTTTCTGGATATTTCTGGATATTTATGCATCTCGCTTAACTGCGTATTAATAGAAAAAATACAGTACATATTTACAGCTGTACATTTAGAAAACCTTTTAAGATGACATGGTAAATTTTGAATGATTTTTTATTAAATTTAAGAACTTTCATCTACTTTTTACGAATATTATTGAACGCCTTTGTTAGACAAAGTGATTTTAAGTTGAAAACAATTGTTTGTAATTTTTTTTTATTTATATGTTTTAAAGAAACATTTAACTATTAAAATATCTCTTTTCTCCTACAGTTTTCAATACTTTTACCCCAATTGTTTCCTTGTATTTATTAGAATGATCGTAATAACTTTAAGGGTCGATATTGTAACTAAAGAATAAGTTTCTGAGAAAAAAGGCCCGTTTATATCTAAAAAATATTATTTCAATTACATTTTTATTTGGAATAACTTTTCTTTACTGTATTTTGCAAAACCCAACCTTGTTTCTCTTAAGTATAAAATAACAACCAAGTAGTAAAAATATTAAATAATGTAATCCATATCCATGTATGTTTTAGGATTTGTCTAAAAAATGAAAACTTAGAAAACAGAGTTTAAAGAATGCAAACTCTCTAAATGGTCATTAAGGCATTTCCATTTCCTTAAACTTTTTCCTTACTGAATTTCAATATATATATATATATATATATAATAAAACATATTACTATTCAGTTCGTGAAGAATCAAACATAAACTGTAACTTTTATTTGAATATTTGAAAGGAAAACAGTGGAAAGCTTTCCTCTCCTCATAAAAATAACTACTTTAAAACTAACTTCTGTGTGAATAATTTTTTCCATTGAATTTTGAAGTATTTAACTGGAAATCAACAATATAATGCACAATATAATGAAGTACACTTTCGGCTAACTTTTACTGGAGTATAAAGTCAGTAAAAAGACCCCAAATGCTTTTTTATATTATTTAAAATACCATATTTTACCACTGTCCTATATAAAGAAATTATTTTTTTTGCACTTCCCGCTTTGAAAGAAGAAAAAAAAAACGAACTGTTGATTCATTTTAAATAAAACAGCTCTTCTTTAATGTTAATGACAAAAAATCTGAAAAAAACATATCGTATAGCCCATCTTTGGCTTCCTTTTTAGAGCGTTCTATATATATATAGTATAATGATGCTAAAATATAACAATCCTTTAGAGTGAATGGTTAGGTCTGTTTCACACCTCCCTGTAAAATGCGGTTTACTACTACTTCTCTCGCCTTCCTTTATGTAAAGAGTTATATTTATGATCTGAAGGCCGTTTCACACGTTTTATTTGTATGAAAGAAATTTACTTTTGTAAATGTTTATTTTGTAAGATATATTTTATTTACGAGTCGAAAATTTCTGACAGCTGAATAACCTTTGGAATGTTTGATGACATTAAATAATGAAGATATTCAAGATATTGAGCCGGAAATGGTTATAATACCACTTGATCCAGATGCTGCCAGTGAAAATGAAGAAACAAACGATGACTGCACTGAAGACAGCATCCCCCCCCAGCCAAGCAATTTGTGACGACAACGCAGCAGGAACTATGGAAATTTTAGTGGGAAATACAAAGATGATGAAATATGTTCCCAAAAATCTGACCGTAAAGTTCGAGTGCCTAAATATTTACGTGCTTCAGAAATATTTTCTCAAGATTCTTGTCATTCTATGATTGATTGTGTTACTGGAACTGTAAGGGATAATAGAATGGCCAACTGTCCACTGAATCAAAATAATGAAGAAAATGGATAGAGGTACAGCTGGTCAGCAGAAATGCGATTCAAATAATGAAACCGCAGCGGTTTTCTGGAACGATAATAGAGTAGTATCAATGCTTACAAATTTTGAGGATACAAGGTTGACGCCAAAGGTGGAAGACAATTCGATATTCCAACATGTATTACTACTACTAATAAATGTAAGGATAGTGTAGATCTGTTTGACAGCTATATGGAGACATATTTTTCCTCTATACAAGGTAAAAAGTGGTATTGACCACTATTCCTAAATGCTTTTGAAACTGTACTAGTTGCGTCCTGGACGTTAACAAAAGTATACAGCTCAACAGCAGCTGTTTGGTATTATCAATACCGATGAAGAAATACCAAGGCAAAAAATTAGGTGTGCAGCAGAGAAATCCGGACTTCTTGAAAGTGATAAATGATCACGTAATAGGAAAAAGGCCTGATGGACATCAGAGTCGTTGTTAATTAAAATTTAGTTCAGTTCTAGGAAACCGACAACTATTTGTAAAATATGCAATGCTGGTTTGTGTTCTAATTGTTTTTTACCATTTCATTCAAAAGAAAGTGTTTGAAAAAAATAATGCCTTGTAACATCATAATACTGGATTTCACCATCGCCTTACATAGAAGACAGCCTGCAAAGTTAAATAAAGTTTTCATACATTTTTCAATTTACTATCTTTTATTTTCTATTGATAAGACAAAATTAGAAATTTCAAAACAAAATTAATTTCTCAGATCTGTGTTAAGAAAAGTTATTCTTATTTAAATCAAAATAAATTTTTTTCCATACGCAGCAAAGTGTAAATGTTTAGTGTTGACTAGATGTTATGTTGTTATTTCCTACGATTTATGACTCCTTATTACTATTAGAGCAGAAAATACCACACGGTATTTGAATTTTATGGAGCAGATGGCGAAACACTGTGACGTCAGCTAGCGCTGAACGCAGCTGATAACCACATGAGAAAATGTGAAATGTTTAGGAAAGATGATACAAAACCGTATATAATTTTCATGTGAATAATTTTAATACTCCAAAAAGCCAGAGAAATTACGAAACTCCGCATGAGTCCTTTGACTCTTTTTTTTTAATTAAAAATTTTACACGGAAATCGTGCAGGAGAACATAAACTAACCGAACAGGTTACATTTTTAAATATGAATCTTTTGGCTGACAGGAGCGCAAAATTAACGAGAAAACTCCACATATGTTTAACTTCACGCTATGAAATTTAAAAATACCTCTTAAAAATGCTAGCAAATGGACATAATTCTTTTTTCCAGTGAGCAGAAGACAGAAATCAAGATGCTGTTATTGAAAATCTAGAAAAGGAAGATATTTTCTAAGAAGAAAACAGAGTAGTTAAACAGCCTTTGTGGCAGAGAGGAAAAATAAGTATCATGTTTTTTTAATTATGTCATATAGTTACAAGCTTTTCGTGGTTATATATTAATCTTAGCTACGTACTTAAAATGTTTTTAAAAATAAGGTTGAGAATTTTACAAAAGCAGTTTCAGCACTGAAGCTAAAACAGTTGTCCAGTTGGCACAATATTAATTACGTTTTCTTGAGTTAAAAAATAAAACAAGTGCTACGTACACGCAAATGCAGAAATGTAGTTTCTCTTTAAATTTAGTAAAAGTATAATTAGAATAGTGAGTAAACTCGTTCTCTTATATTTCCTTGAATTTCTCGTGAAAGCTTGGAATGTTTTGCATATACCACACGAAATTACAATGAATGCTGCACTAACTAGACATTTTTATTTATTATTGCAATTTAAAAATTTACGTTATGTATTTACAAAGCTCTTACACATCCAGAGTTGAAAGCGCTTTTGTAAAATTTTACATCTTATTTTGAGAAATTTCAAATTTGGATGTAGGTGTCTAAAATCAGTATTTAAGAACATAAAGCCTATACCCGTATTTTATGATGATTCTGTGTACTAAGGCTAAAGAACGTATATTATTTAAAAAAAAATGTGCCTGTATTTTGTCCTTATTGCCTAATTCACTAACTGTTTTTATAATCATATTTCTGATAGTTATAAGCATATATTCTAAATTTTGGTATCCAGGTATGTTAGTTTTTTTAAAATTTTTTATATCATGTGTTTTGTATGGAAATGAATTTTTGTTAGAACTTAAAGAACGAGTTATTCGAATTTACTTAAATAGTGAATCGTACTTAAATGTGAGAAACGTCTGGTAAAATCATATTAACTAACTGAATGAGGAAATTTAGTTATTTTTCAGTTGAAGTTAGTATAAAAAGGTAAGCAGAAACGTTAATTTAAATTTTATTATCTATTATTTATCTTAAGCTTATTATTTATCTCTAAGCTATTAATAATAATGTTGTATTAAAGCAATTTGCAATTTAAGAAATCACTTTTATATTCAAAGCTGATTGAACTAAATTAAAAATTAAGTAAATATAACTAAATGCTTAGTAGCTGTTGAAAAGAAAATTGTCAATTAATTTGTTGGAAATATTAAGGCTGATGATTGAGCAGGTTTTTAATGTATTTTTTAAAAATTTACATTATAATTTAAGATGTTTCTTATTTTGATGTTAAGAACGTCTTTAGCGAAGTAATTGCGTTTTTTGCTACACAAAACTTTCATCACTTTAGAATTTCCTCCCCGAATTTTTTTTTTTTTTTTTCATGAGTTTTTTTTTAAATCATACATGGATTCGAATACTTAATAGTCGAAAGAACTTGAGTGTAATTTAGTTATGAGATTGTGTAAAAAATACGCTTTAATTTTTTTTGTTTTTTTATAAATAATTACACCAATAATGCAGTAAAATCAAGTGTTTATAGTGTGACACACTGTGCTTCTTGCTATTATTGTGACTCAGTAACTGTTCGCACTTCGCAAAGCAAAAAGTCTTTACGTAGACATCGAAAATTTTAAAACTGACTCTTGTATTTAAGGGACTCTTGTATTTTAGGAAGAACAATTTTTAAATTTCTAAATGTGAAATCTGCCTGTATACAAAACGTTATAATTCGTAAAAATACTTGACAAGAAATAAAATTTTAACAAATTTAATTTTAATTCAAGAAAACAAGATTTTGTAAAGACAATTAATAAATTATAAAATTTATATTAATTAATAAAGTTTATATAATTCGTATATGTATAAATTAAAAATCCATAAAAGTTTGAATATTTTTTTTTAATTTTAATTAATTTACCTAGAAAAACCAAAAAAAGAAATAAAAGAAAAATTCCGTAAAAACAATTTAACCTTAAGGATCTGTTTACTGTGTAGAGAATTTAGTGGCTTCTTAAATCAAACTAAATATTTAATATTCAGTTTCCAATATAACATATGGAAAAAAACTTAATAAATTAAAACTATTGTACTTAGAAAACAGCAAGATAATTTTTTTCAAATTTACTAGCTTCTCAGTGTCTTCTCAACCAGGAATACCAACAATACCAAGAAAGTTGCTGTTACAAAGTTAGGAAGAAAAATATTACTGAAGTTGCATTTTGAGCTAATGTTTTAAGAATAATTGAAGAATGATTAAAGAATAGATGAAAAATAATTAACTAAAGAATAATTAAAGAATAATTTTAATTGTAGAATAACTAAAGAAACCGGAAGATGAAATAAGTTTAAGATGTTAAAGAAAATATAATTCACCTATTCCGGCTTTCAGAGATCTTAAAATCGAAAGAAGCCTATTAATTAGTGGAACAACAGTAAAAAAAATATTTAAAATTATTATAAACATGTAAGACATTTGAAAATGCGTTTAATACAATTTTAATTAAAAAATTCGTTCTACATCTCCTAACATGTTTAAGGTTTTCTAGAAAAGTTTTCAAGAAAATCAGCACTTTAACTGTAAGTTTAGAGTGACAAGCATAATTTAGCTAGCTGTTTTTTTATAAAGTTATGCAGAATAATTTTATTTAAGTTTTAAGATTTTCAAATTTTGCGCTGACTAAGAATTATGTAATTTTTCTTACTTATGAATTAATGACTTCAATACGAAATTTTGTTTTCATGGTTTATTGTTGGGTGCGTTCTACCATCAAATATTGCTTGTAGTTTCGATCTTTCAAATTTTTGTTTATAAACATATTTCAAAATTTAAAAGTTTTAAAATTATTCATCGTAAATCTTTTTCATAATTTTGACTTTTTTATAATTTATTGTATTTTCAAATTTATGCCAAGTGTTTTCTTCGTTTCAGATCTGTCGGGATCGGGCTTTTAATGTACAATTTAATTTCATTCTTTTCTAATTAAAATTTTGTTAAATATTAATTGGGCCCACCAGCGGCCAAGCGAGAAAAGTCGCTAAACAGTTCTGTCCGAGGTTCGAATCCCGCGAACGGGCTGGCTGCATGCGATTTCGTGATTTTCCCTATGCGTAACGTGTATACGAGTCAGTTCCCTTGGAAAGTCCTCCACGAAAGCATCCCTCCCCTTAGGAAGATAGCCCAAGTGTGTTTTGCCATATTTAAATAAACCAAACCAAACCAATCTTAAATATTAATTAAATTTTTGGATTTTAAGTTGTCCTGTTGAAAAACAAACTGATTTTCTTTTGCATTTCTCGAGACACCAAACTTCTGATGAAGACGTCACGGGAAACGTAAAATTCATTTGTTTTTATTTAAAATATTTTCTTGAAATTAAAAAAAAAGATTAGACTGATTTTTTGGCTATTGCAATCTTCCTAAAAATATTCCCTTATACCAACTGCTTCAAAGCCGGCATATTCTGTTATATAATCTAGGCTTCACGAAATGTCAAGCGTTTCAGTTTTAAGTAAAGCTTTATAATTTTATTAAGCTCTGTAAGCCGTCTGAGCGCGAGTGTCCAAATAGTCGGCACCAGCTGTTTGTGTCAAGCAAACTCGCTGCCAATAATCTTATTCTTGTCGTACCCTATTTGCCGTTTTGTGCGAGAGTGTTAAATCTATTTATTGTAATAACAGCGCTTCAAATAAAAAGGTAATTTTATTTACTTTTGATTTTGATGTTGGCTGTTGTGTGTGGACCATTAATTAGAAAACTCCAAGTTTATCGAAAAATAGTTCTATTCCTATAGTTTCAGGTCAAGAAATGTTCCATAGAGTGAGAGAATTTCATAGCAAGCGGCGCATTATTTACAAATGTTTGAAAAAGGATGTTAGATTTAATTTATAAAGAGTAGTCTTTTTTCCAGAATAGTCAGAGAAAAAAACTGTGTGATATTCCGCTGAATAACTTGCAAAGACCTTTCAACTTGTCCTTATAAGACAAAAGTGCATAAATTCAAAATAAAGGTTTTAGCCAATTTAAGAACATTAGAAACATAGTCATTTTCGAAATCTACTGGAAAACTATAAATTTCCTCAGTAGAGGTTGCAGCGTAAGACAAAGATAGGAGAACGAATTCGAACAGCTAAATCGGAAGAAAGCAGGACTAGTATGGGTGGTCTGTTGTCTTTTTGCCTACTTCTTCTGAACACATCATCCATTCTTGTTTTTCTCAAACACTGCAGGCGAAGAAAAAATGAAATTAAAAATTTAGGTCAGCAACAGTTATTAACAATACTGCTATGTAGATATGAGGGTTTGGACCAAAAATAATATATCCAATATTATTCTTTAGAGTAAGATCAAGAGATAAAAATTCAAGCTCGAAGTATTCTTGTGACGAAAAATTAATGAACAGCCTTTATTATTAGCATAAGGTGTTTAATTTTGATGGTCGGAAATGATGAGATTCGAAGCTCAATATGCAGCCACTTCCTAGTGGTATCTTCCGAGTATTTAATTATTTAAAACACTGATATTAGCTAAAAGCTGCATTGCATAATATGGAATTTACGATTCAAATTATTGATGTCTGTAAGACAAATATGGGGCCGAAATGGCAGCCAATAACGACGTCATACTATTCTCAGATTTTGCAAAATTATTAACAGTGACAAAAGCAACTTTTCCACACAAGTAGCCGAAAAACATTTCTTTAGTCAAGACTTCTCACAAACCTGTAAACCCTCGATTCCAAAGATTTTGGCTCCTATCGAAAAAGCTTTCAAGTTCAGTAAAGTTTCAGATTCACAGAAAGAAATGATTAGGCATCTTATCGCTCATAATGTGAAATTCAATAATAAACCTTTGAAACCAAATCTAACTGCGAGAGAAAGAGCTACAATGCGCGAGATTCATTCTAACCCGGATATTGTCATTTCAAAGGCCGACAAAGGTGGCCAGATAGTCGTCATGGATAAGAACACTTACATCGATGGTGTCACTAAACTCTTAAACGAAGGACCATATAATCCGATCCCTAAAGATCCTTCACCTTCGGACTTATCCAAAATAAAAACTGCGATCAAATCTTCGCAAATCATTTCAAGCAACTTAAAACATTCGCTTATCCCATCTGTTGCGAATTGTGCCAGATTATATGCTCTTCCCAAAATTCATAAAAGTGGTATTCCTTTCCGCCCTATTGTATCAAATTTAGGTACTGCCTCGTATCCATTAGCTAAATATTTAGTTTCTAGATTTTCCACTCTATTAGACAATAACATTTACACCATAAAAAATTCAATAGAGTTTGTAAAAAAGGTTAAAAACATTTCTCCTCGTAATTTACTCATGGTTTCTTTTGATGTAAAATCATTATTCACCAATGTCCCAGTGGAGGGTGCATTAAGATGTCTAGAAACCAGACTTCGCGAATTTCATTTCTCTTGCATCGAAATTGATGAGCTAATTTCTCTCACTCAACTCTGTTTGAAACAAACACATTTTGTTTTCCAAAATAAATATTACAAGCAAACTGAGGGATTAGCCATGGGAAGCCCCCTCAGTCCCATCCTGGCTGATATCTACATGCATTATTATGAATCAAAATTGTTTGAAACTTTAAACTTCCCGGCATGGTTCCGCTACGTAGACGATACTTTTACCCTGTTTGAAGGTAATAAAGATGATTTAAATAGAGTTCTTTCAACAATGAATTCTATTGATCCTGCTATTCAGTTCACTTTTGAACTTGAGACTTGCAATTCTCTTCCGTTTCTCGACATTCTGGTCACACGTAACACATCCAACTTCAGTACTACAGTTTACCGTAAACCTTCATCGGTTTGCCTTCCACCACACTTTAAATCATGTCATCCGACTAAACAAAAGTTAGCTTCATTTTATTCCTATGTTTTCCGTGCTCTTCAAGTTTGCTCCTCCAAACTGGCCCTTGATGAAGAACTAAATTATTTAAAAGCAATAGCTATTGACAGGGGCTTTTCACCCAACATTATTAATCAAGCAGTTAAAAAATTCTCATCTCAACACACCAAAAGCCACACTCTTATTTTAGGAGATTATAAAAATTCTGTTGTCATTCCCTTCTTTCCATCAATTAGCTATAAAGTTGCACATATTTTGCAGAAATTTAACTTTCGGATTGTTTACTCTCCCATCAATAAAATTCCAACTTCTATACTCAAGGACCCCATTCCGGATATGAATTCCTGGGGTATTTATAGGATTCCTTGCCAGTGCGGTTTAATTTACATTGGCCAAACTAAGAGAGCCTTAAAATTTCGTGTCAAAGAACATGAAGCATATGTTAGAAAAAAGGAAACACAGAAGTCTTCTGTTGCTCAACATTGTTGGTCCGAAAATCACACTTTCAATTTTTCTGCTGCCAAAATTATTCAAAAAACATCTTCCATTGGAGAACTGGATTTTCTAGAGGCATTTCACATTCATAAAAATCTTTCTGTTCTAGTTAACGATCCTAATTCCAATCCAAATTTGCCTTCGGCTTTTAGAGAAATTATGTTTTAGTTCTGGTTTCGCCAACAGATGGCGCCACTTGCTTATTCTTGTCCAGGCTTTCTTATCTTATCTAAACATTATTTCCTATCTTGTTCATTTGCGGTTTTGCAGCTGAAGATGATGGTTCGGTAAAACCATCGAAACTAGTCCTGTGAAAATTTTGCAAATTAACGCTGATTTTTGTTGTTTGACTTCTGAATTAGTATTTCTTTAGTCCTTTTCAATTCCATCGTAGTATGCAGTGCAATTTTATTCAGCACCAAGAAGAGCTTCACATTGAGGTGGCTTTCCTACTATTCTTAAAACCCAAAACTAATCATAATTTTCATATATTAATTATATTACATACTTCATTACAGACACCGTCCTTAAAAGAAACGTACAGCTTCCTACGAAATACAAGTTAGATTCAACAAAGGGGAATGCTGGTCAGATCCCTTTCAATAATGCTTTTCCCCTATACTCAACACAATCTCCTAGTCAGAATTGCACCATTCTCTTTAGAAAAACTATGCAGAGGAAATAAGTATGCATTTACTCGCTAAACTAGTGGTACTACAATAAATTTGGCATTTTTCTGAAATTGTCACTATTTAATATATTATAAAATATATGCCAAATATACCTGACTGGAATAAATGGTTATACCAACATGAAGACATCAGTAATATCTTGGACAGAATGAGGAACGTTTATCCCAGAGAATGTTCACAGAATAAATAACGCTTTCATACAAACTTCTCTAAAATGTGAAACTCTTTCCTTCCTGCAAGATATTAGAATTTAATGCCATGGATAGGAAATCGATTAATATTAAATGACCTTTTAAACACAAATACGACTCGAAAGGCTAAGAGCTTCTACGAAGTCGTTTATCAGTCACTATTTACTTAAGAACAGATAGACTAAGCAAAGATTTCATCTATCTGCTTTGATGTAGCCATACTTAATCAGCAGTCTCATTAGTTATAAAAAAGTAGAGGTTTACTAATGGTTACTTCCTTATCTTTTTGTTAGTAGAATGTTCCTGATATTATTTCTAGAAAAAGAAAATGGCGAAACTGAATGGTAATTAAATTACTAGACCACATGTCTTTTCTGCGCATTACAAGATCATATTTCTCCATCTAATCAAAGATAATATGTAATGTGGCTGGGGAAGCTAAAAGTGGTAATGAGAACTAGGTTAGAAATATGCGGATTTTTCTGGAACTATACATATATTTATAAAAATCTAGATGCTAATTTGGAATGGAAAATGAGTGTTTAGATGTGATAACTAAAATAAGAGGCTATGTTTTAAAACAAAGTTTACCGATATATTGTTTTCAGAGGCAATTAAAAATGTGCATAATTTAATAAATGTAATATTGCTGGTAGGATGTGAAACATAGCAAAATATTTTTAAATTGGTTTAGTAATAGGTCACTTGAAAATGTGTGAACTCAATATTTGAAAATTAGATTGAATTTATTTCTTTGAAGAAATGTATACTGCTTTAGAAGAATAATATTCAATCCGATATTTAAAAGAAGCTAAAAGTATTGTCTTGAGTGTATAGTGCAAGTTATACAAATATATATCTGCATATGTTAAATTTTAAAGATATTGAAAAAATATTTTTTAACGTGAAATATAAGATCCAAGTTCAAAAGATGAGAAAACAAGAAGACAAAAGTGCCAAATGCTTAAAATAGCATAAAATAGCATAAAAAATATTTATTTTTATCACAAAATATGTCACGAAGTAGAAGAATTGAAATTCCCGAGATTTCAAATTGCTGGAAGTTTGTAGTATTTGCAAAATATAAAGCTATATGTAACAGTAAACTTACATGCCTATAATTGAGGTTTTTATCTTAATTGATGATGCATTCACATCATTGCTCATTTTATTTGGTAGCCGCAAATTCTGTCAAGTGCATACACATTTCTTTATTTTATCAGTAATAAAGCTCGAGCTAACCTAAAGCAGTGTCTTTGTCACATGTATCCAAATAACATAGACCTGTCAATTTCACACAGTAAATGGCATAAACATGCATTAAGCTTACATGCATACATGTACTAAGGCTACCAATTACCGTTGTAAAAACTGTTGATTAAACATTGCATCTAATGTAATATAGCGCCCGAAGAACTTCGAAAAGAAGCGATGACATGACGTTAAATTTTAAAAAAGTTCTTTTATGAACAGTATAAAACTGATTTGAGCTTTCTTCAATTTTTGCTCTGAATACTTCTGCGAAAAATGTGTTAAGTATTACTTATGCTCATAAAAGTATAAATTACATTGCACACAATTTATAAAATGTAACAGATTAAAAATAGATTTTAAAAAATTATTTTGGAGACTTATATCAGTTTTCTTATATCTAATTGTAATTAATTTATTAAATGTAAAACAAATGCATATGAACTAGAATATATGCTCCAGGGTGCATATATTCAAGTTGCTATATTAAAAATGCTCCAGTGTGGAGCATTTTCGATTAATCATTTTGAAATTAATATACTTGGAGCTATGAACAATGAAACTCCAAATATTTTATATCATCTTTTTCGCTACGCTTGTCCACTTACATACATTCCGAGTAGACTTTAATACTGCACTTTATGTGCATTTGTTAAAGTAATTTGTTAAAGACTATGTCTGCCAAAAGATCACTTCGTTTAACAACATGCTGCATAATACTATTACGGTGCATAACTCGGTCAAGGGTATCCGGGTTATCTGTTTAATTTCCTTCCCACTCTAGTTGCATACACCTGGTCCTTTCATTCTTCATAAAATTAAGTGCGGGTTATTTGTGTCGGAGCGTCTGCCGAGCCATTAAATGTCACCAAAACATAGAAGTACATAGAAGTTTGTAGAAGTCCTTCGTCATCGTCCGTCCACGCAATCTGCATTTCCAAAAATTTCCGAAAAGTATCCATTTAGCAGACATAGAGTTTCACAAATAACTGTAACAAAATTACACAAAGCGCAGCTGTAAAGTCTACATGGCGTAAACGAACGGGCAAATGTAGCGAAAAAGATGATATAAAATATTACGAGTTTCATTGTCTCTAGGACCGAATATATTATTTTAAAAAAGTGTAATCGAAAATGCTCCACCCTGTATATAAATTAACTATCTAGATGGAATACATACTTACACATACACACACCATAATGAGTAATGAAATAAACGTTCGTTCTCTATAACACCATATTTGACAATGTAAAAATGTCAAAGTTCATTAGCTATTTTCTTTTCAGGGAAATAATTACATTTTATAATAGCATAACAAGAGAAGTGTTCATTCAAAGTCCAGGAATTTAAAAAGGCATAAGAATTTAAATACATGGGAAAAAACATGTTTATTCTGCAGCTATATTTAAAAAAATTAAAGAATTAAAAAATAAATATAGGTAAGAATATATATATATATATATATATATATATATATATATAATATTAAAATTAAAGAAAATAAATATAGGTAAGAATATAGGAATTAAAGTAAATAAATATAAGTAAGAATATGTATATTATTACAGAAAGGTTTTAGAACAAAAATATCCGAAATCATTTCCGTGCAAAATGCTGCTGAAATATTAATTAATTATAGACGAAAAAGTAATAAATCTAGAACCCAAACAACAAAGACATGAAAGAAATGAAATATTAATCCAGTACAATCCCTAAATCTCCCAATAAGAGTGTAAAAGAAACTTATCAACGAAGTGTACTTAAACCAGAAGAAATTAGTCAAGCAAGGGAAATACAAAAATGTATAAAAAAGAAAAGTAAGAGCAACACAAACAAAATCTCATTCAGTGTTATCAAGATCAGATCGATCAAATCTCAACTGAGCCAACTGCCTGGGAAAGATACTGTGTTTCTGTTCACCCAGAATTAGCTAATGCCCATTTTAAATCATTTAATCATTATAGTTCATCTGGAAATTTTGAGCGTCTCTTCTACACTTCAGAAATCCAATGAATAATACATAAAAACAAATTTAAATGAAATAACTGTAACAAAATCAATTTGCCCAATAAAGTAAAAAGTAATATATATAATTACAAATATTAAAATTGAAAATTTAATAGAGAGACTTTATTAAACTAGAGAATTCAAGCAATATTTAAAGAAATAGAAAAAGTGTTAGAACTTAAGTGTTTGCAAAACAAAGGAAACTGCAGAAAGAGATGGCTATAGTTGCCTATTTGGCGCAATCGCGATAAAAATTGGCGATGGTAAATTTTAAATCTCCCAAAAGGTGAATTTACAGTAAGATTGTTTTAAAAGAGGTTTTATTTTTTAAGTGGAAAGCATTAAAGGAATGCAAGAAAGAAAGCGCAAATATTAGAAAAGAATAAAATTTTCATGTCACGGGTTATAATAACGAATTAGACTAGAGTAGACCCTCAGTTAATAAAAGTACAGTCGAGAAAAATAATACATTAAGAGCATAGTATTTACAAATAAAACTTTAAATCTTTTAAATTCATCTTTCTTTACCCTTCTTATATTTGAGATTTCAGATAAAAAATTAATCACCTTAAACAATTTACAGGGTGTAGACCACTCCAGCTTTTTTAAATTGACTGTTTATGAAGTTAATTTGAATTTCATTTTTTAGTAAAATTTTAGTAAGACGAAGTCTTTCTTGTTTCTGCTGTTCAATTTCGGTGCATAATACGGCCAATTTTATTAAAATTGTATTGGCAATAACCTTTTTAGAGTTGTTGGTATTCCAATATGTTAACAAAATTCTTAAATGTTGTTGTTACCTATATGGCTTTATTGGAACCATATTACCGTATGTCTGGCAAAAAATCATATGTCCTATTCAGCGAGTGAAATGTTATTAGTCTGGTCAAGTTTTAATTTATATTTCATTAATATTTATTCAAGTAATTAGTGATCATTAAAAATAAGAATAAAATAATTCACATGTGATTGTTTGGCTCTCTTCATTCTACGTCTGGTTCCTGACTTTGGGTAAGATCTTAATTACATGTTTCTTCCCCTATGTCACACATCTCATCTCATATTAATATGTATCATTGGGTTATTGCGGTGCTCAAGTTATAATACTTATGACTTAATTTGTACTACTATGAATTCCTATTTAAATTTTGATTTGTTCAGATATTGTGTTAAACCTCTTATACACAGTTGCAATTATTAATATTTTTGAGGAATCGCCTTGCTTTGACTCCAATTTACTTTTAACTTTAAATGCTGTAAGTTTATTGTAGTTCAATCCTGCAGGTATAGCGCAGGGCAAGTATAAAAATTTTGTTTTAAATATTAAGCCTTATATTAGGTTTTATATATATATATATAATGTTGTATGATCTCAAATTCACTTAGTTCGATAACAAGTTATTCTAATACTTGCGCAATATCTACAAAGTAAGATAATAATAATTTATTTACTAAAACAATGTTGATTATATTATCTCCTAAATATTAATTTTAGTAGAAGTATCTAAAAAGAGAGAACCCATAGGTAGGAAGTTTAATTCCGAAAATTGTTTTAAAGTAACTTGAATGTAATTTGTTAAAAATGTTTTACGGGGACTTGAAGTAAATTATAAATAACCAAATTTCAAATTTTACTTTTCTTGAAAAAGAAATTAAATTTAATGTGTGTGTGTGTGATTATGGCAAAGCCTCGAGGGCTATCTGCCTAAGAGGAGGGATGCCTTCGTGGAGGACTTTCTAAGGGAAACTGGCTCGTATACACGTTACACATGGGGAAACCACGAAAACGTCGATGCAGCCAGCCCGTTCGCGTGATTCGAACCTCGGACCAAACTACCAGTGTTCAGCGACTTTACCGCTCGGCCGCTGGTGGGCTGAAATTAAATTTAAAGCAATTAATTATTGCTATTGATCGGAAATTAGTTGACTTTTCAAGGGGAACAAACCAACTCCCGTTCATTGAACAATAATTAATAATGGGTTAACTCTTTTTAGATACTTCTACTAAAATTAATATTTAGGAGATAATATAATCAATATTTTAGTAAATAAATATATATATATAGTTTGTTCTCCTTTCTTTAATTATATATATATATACACTGTTTTGCCAAAAAATCGAAGCACCATGAAGAAAGTGGTTGTTTTTGATGAAATATAATATGTGTATTGTTGTAATTTTCGGAATTCGGTTTAGTTATTTGCATACAATCTTTGACTTGCCTGTGCCATTATTAATTCTTACTTAGCACTTCAGAAAGTTTATATGCACAGTTTAAATTTTAGTTTCGGGATTTAAAACGATATCAGTCTCATAATCAATGAAGAACAAAGATAGCAAAATCAGCTTACCTTTTGTGCACTCAGTAGCAGCAGTTGAGTCTCCGAAACTATTGTTGATGATGATATGAGGGATTTATCCATAAATAATACGATGCAGATTTAAACACTAATAACACATTTATTCTACTGCAACTAAAATAATATAAGCGATAGATACATTATTGTTAATATAAGCACATACAGAAGCTTAATAATAACTAAAGAACAAGAGGATCATGGTATAAATTAATATCACGTGATTAATTGAGTTGACGTGTTTGACACCCGTGTGTCTTGGCATTTTTTTATTATTAAGCTTCTGTATGTGCTTGTATTAACAATAATGTATCTATCGCTTATATTATTTTAGTTGCAGTAGAATAAATGTGTTATTAGTGTTTAAATCTGCATCGTATTATTTATGGATAAATTCTCATATCATCATCAACAATAGTTTCGCAGACGCAATTGCTGCTACTGAGTGCACAAAAGATAAGCTGATTTTGCTATCTTTATTCTTCATGTATAACTCATTCACAGATGATAAAATGATTCAAAAATCAAGGTCATAGTACCTGTTCACGGCTCATAATCACCGACTGAGGGTTCAAATTAGCAGTTGCTCGAACCGTACCTGGAGGCAATGCATGCTTGACTTCGTCGAGGCAAAGAGTGGTAGAGGTTCCTAATGTCATCCTGCTACACATTCTTCCAGGCACTTAATAGTTGTCGCTCCAGATCTTCGATATTTTGTGGTGCCCGAATCTGGAGGCCTACTGTGTCTCAGACATGCTCGACTAGTGAAAGGTGTGGTGACCATGCTGGCCAAGGAAGAGTATCAACCTCACGGAGACAGTCCAGAGATATGCGAGCGGTATGTGGCCTGGCATTATCTTGTTGGAAAATGGCCCCAGGATGACGTGCTATGAAGGGTAATGCAACCGGCCGCAGGATGGTATCAACATATCGTTGAGCTATTAAAGATGTACGGAGGATCACTAAAGATGAACAGCTGTAATAAGAAATAGCGATCCACACCTGTATGGCAACCTTTGTTATGGCAGTATGCCTTTGTAAAACAAAGGCTGATTGGGACCAGTGGCCCCGTCCTCTCCAGACGCAAACACGGTGGTCATCTGCTTTAATAGTGAAGCGGGATTCATCGCTGAACACTATACGATGCCAATCGGATGGCAGCCATGATGATCGGTTGCGACACCATTCCAGATGACTCCGCCGATATTGTGCAAAGGCAAACGTCTTAAAAGCCTCTGTAAGCGTAACTCCGCCTCAGACAAGCGCCCTGAGATGGTGGACGGTACCACGGGAGGTATAGACGTGGCTGTAGTGCGTTGAATAGTCGACAATGATACTGTTGGCGCGGTTCGGGCCTGGCGAACTATCATCCTATCTTGCCTCGCATTTGCGCTCTTTAGCCTTCCAGAGTCTTCATTCCGTCGGCAATTTCCTTGTAGCAACCATTACTGCCAGCATCTTTGCACAGCAGTTTTTGTATGCCGCAGGTGGCGGCCTATTGCTCGGTATGGCCACCCAGCTTCACGCAACCCTACAATGGGACCACATTCAATGTCGTTTAGTTGTCTGTAAGGTCTTCGATATCATCGTAATGGCATCAGTTGCTTCTTTACGGAATTACAATGGCAGCAACAAAAAAAGATAAAATTTTCGCCTCTGTTACTGGTTTTATACTTTGCGAATTGCGCACTAGAAATGCGCGTTATGATTGTAATTCCTGTTCATTTGCCTTCAACCTTTGATCATTTGCATGTTCGATCAAGATGTTTTTGCATATCAAATTTCGTCACGATCGCAAAAGACCTTCTTGGTGCTTCGATGTTTTTGCAAAAGAGTATATATATATATATATTCTTTAATTCTGTAATTTTTTAAAAAGTAGCTTCAATAATAAACACGTTCTTTGACATGTGTCTAAATTCTTGTGTCTATTCAAATGCCTGGATTTTGAATGAACACTTATGTTATTGTATTATTATAAAATGTAACTGCATTCCCCTAAAAAGAAAATAACTAAAGAAGTTTGCCCTTTTCCACATACATTCGGATTTGTCAAACCTGGTGTTCATTCTATTTTTTAAGAAAATTTTATAGCACTAGGAAATTTCATTGTCATTCTTCTTACGAGTATTTAATTTTGGGATATATTTCGCATCAGAACATTATTCATAAGCTCGTTGATGAAAATCATTAATTGTTCTTCATTAAATATTCCCCTTTTCCTGCTATCTGTATTGATCCATTGCTTAACTGTGATACCGAACTTCATGCAAAAGGAATATTATGAAATCTGTGGTGACAGAAATGAATCATGAAGTTCGGAAATAAACGTGGGCAGTTTCCGAATATCCAATAAGCCGCCTACGTCTCGTAGTGTAGGGAAGTCATATATTGGAAATTTAACAGGAAATGAAAACCACAAACCGTAGAAGCAAGTAGTGCGTAATAAATATGTGGGGGTATAGAAACTAATGGATAACAAAGCAATATAATATGTGTTCTTCCTACATCTGAGAATTTGCTTTTGATATTTATCAAGAAATTTCATTCATTCACAATAGGTTTATGTCTCTCTTCAGAATTGTGCGCCATTAAGTAATAATTTTCCTAAAAATACCTCGGTAAAAGAAACCTTAAATGTCAAAGAAGTAAATATTTTGTTTTCAAGGAGCAATGGATTCACTCCAAGAAATAGTGATTCAAACAGCGAATATTTTATCTAATAATATATTCACAGAAAAGTGAAAAAATAGAAGTAGAGATAGTAGTATAGAAGTACAGATTTAAATTGTTCACTTTGCTAAAGAATAGATGTTAAATTTGAATAGCAACTAAATTTCACAAACCTCATGAATGGGAAAAAGTCGCTGTTATCAAATTTACGCATAAATCTCGACCTGTCGTTCAAGTGAAAAAACGTCAGAAATTACAAAAACTTTGACTAGAGATATCTGTTATAGTTTTCACAAAATTTGGTGCTTCAATTAATTTTATTGGTTTAAGTAACTGAAGCAACAAAAGTAATAGCAATCTGTTTTAAGTAAATTGATATTTTTTTGTTGACAAAAAAAAAAAAAAAATTGTATAAGGCTATATGTGAGGAAGGATATCGAGCTGACGAAACCATAATTCTGAAGAAGAAAATTTCATTATGAAAATTATGCAACCAAAAAAATTAGTTCTTGAATTAATAATGGTGTATTTTTTTGTATTTAATTATGGCAAAGCACACAAGGGCTAGGATGCCTTCGTGGAGGGCTTCCTAGGGGATACTGGCTCGCATACACGTTACACATGGGGAAAACCACGAAAACGCCCATGCAGCCAGCCTGTTCGCGGGATTCGAACCTCAGACCGAACTACCAGTGTTCAGCGACTTTACCGCTCGGCCGCTGGTGGGGCGAATTAATAATGAAAAACCCAGATTGCTCTTTTCTCAGAAAGTGATGGATTTTTGCATTTTGACAAAAGATTATTAACTTAATAAGTAACAGTAGGATTTAAAAAAGAAATATGCAACTATATTTTGGATAAGCAAAAATACGAAATATAATTTTTTCATACTTTTTCAGGCTGAGTCTTTTAATTAAACAGTTTTACTTGATTATCCAATTAATAATCACCAATTTCGATTATAATAATTAATATCTACTTGCAAGCTAATCAAGTGCTTTATAGTTACGTTATTTTCTTTCGTTCCTGAAAAGAAAAAGATTTATTCAATTTAATAAAGTAAATGAAATGTATCGTAATTTTTAAACAATTCAATTTAATCAACACTTTGTAAATATTAAAAAATTTTTTAACTTATTAAGGGATTCAAAACAGAATAATTTGGTGTTTGAATGTTTTTTTTAATTTTAAATGTTATATTAATATATTATGAATCTCATGAAGACCTCCGGTTGATTTGTTGCTTCCAGGCTCAAACCTTGATTTTGTTTAGTTTATTGATTATGGCAAAGGACTCTAGGGCCATCTGCCTAAAGAGGATGGTGTCATTAAGTTTTCTGTAAGGGAAAAGGGCTTGTATCCACACTATACATGAGGAAAACCACGAAAACGCCCATGCAGCCTGCCCATTCCGATTGATTGGATTATTGCATTGGATTATTCAATTATGGCAAAGTACACGAGTGCTATCTGCTTAAAGGGAGGGATGCCTTCGTGGAGGACTTTCTAAGGGAAACTGGCTTGTATACACGTTACACATCCCATTCCGATGGAATCGAACTCATGTCGAACTGCCAGTGGGGCCTTTCCCGACCGCTTAACTCCAACCTTCGGTAAGATTTAGGAGATTAAGGAGCTTTTTCAGAGAGTGATTATGATTGCTGGTCACGGTAGTATATATATTGCAAAGAATTTGCCGTAGTACTGCAATCTGCAGATATGTAAATCTTCTTATTTGATAACGAGGTCATTTAAATTACCTTTAACTATTAGTATGGCAAAAATAATTACTGCGCATATTTGCAAGCAAAAAAAAAATTTCCATTGAATTTTTCAGATCATAACTTGAGACTAAGATCTCACTTAGTACTCAAAACGATTGTGTTTCGGGACATTTCTTTTTGCATCAAAAATATATTGAGTAAAAACTACTTTGCATACTATAAGAACTTAGGAAACGACGATTTACCGTCATTTTTATACCTTTCCGTGGGGTTCTGTTATACCCCAAACTGGAGACGGGACATGGTTTCGAACTTTTCTTTTATTGTCAGTTTCAGTATTTTATTTATGCTCATTTTGCTGTTATTCCTTGTATTCATATTTTCCCACTGGTCACGGTGATATATATATTGCAAAGAATAAATGGAGTGGGAGATACTCAAAGTATTTCCCAGTGGAATGCCAGTGGGAAATACTCAAAGTATTTCCCACTGACAACTATTGCCAAGCACATTACGAAAATGTTAAGAAATGCTCTGATAAGTGGCATTATTAACGTAACAGAATGATATACCAAATTTAAATCATATAAATGATGTTTCCGATTTTTTATTTCTTTGTGTAAGTGTCTTCGGTTTATTTGTTAAGGTTGAAATATTTTATTCTTTCTGTACGAATTTAACATTGCTCATAAAATTTGTAAGAATTATGTTAATTTTATCAACAGTTAAATTTTGAGTTAAACTTCTTTCCTGTTAAATTTTTAACTTCAACTTACTACTTCCGGCCAGAACGTAGTTTTGGAATCACTCTGAATACTTAATGAGGCGTAGCGGTATTTAAACCGTGAAGTCTACTTGCTGAGTTAAAGAGAATCAGAGTTTCTGATTTGCGCGCGTCTGCCTTTCGGCTGCTCTCTCTCTCAAAGCTGTTATTACGCAAGGCCGTACTCAGGCCCTTGATAAGCTTCGTAGTCAAATAGAGTTAAGGGGCCAACTCGATTAGAATCTTGATAGCATCGGCTATATTTCTTTAGTTAATCTTAGTTTTAGTTTATTTCTTAGTCTCTTAAGTTCAAGCCCAAGTGCCGGCTTTTATTGTACACTCCAAGGCGGAGTTCTGTTAAATCTTATTGGAATAATAAAGGGTAAGTTACCCTTCCATCTTGTTGTTTCTTGTTACGCGAACTTACTAGTTAGAACTAGAAATAGTTAGCGATTATTCGCTAACTAGTTCTTAAGATTCGTCACTTTCTACAGTAACTGAGAAATACACTAGTGAGAATCTTACAAATTAACAATATCAATACATAAAATTAATAGTATTATGCAATAATATCGTAATATATAAAAATAACTTCATAATTTATACTTGAAATCTTAACTTTAACTATTACAAGAATGCTCAAAGTATTTACAAACGTTTGAAATGCTGTTCTACATTTTAGGAATTTAAGGGAATATTTCGATGTGGCTAGTCAGATAATGGTGCAGCTCTTTCTAGTTTGTTGATTTCAAAAGCTATTTTATTGTAGAGCAGCTACATAAAATTTCATGTTAATTTCAGCCTATTCATCAAAAATAAAAAAAAGTTTTTAATATGGAATCGGATTTCGAATTAAACTTTAAATATCTAAATTTTACTCTTATTCAAAAAATAATTAAAATGCATATTTTTATTCAGATTAGAAAATAAAACATACGAGTACAACAGGGTTGAATTCCTGTGGACCAGCTCATGGTACACATAGGCCCGTATGGGAAAAATTAAATGCTTCTTCTCACTAGTAGACTAATGAAAAAACTCTGTTTCATTCTACTTTACAATTAATGTACATTAGAAGGCGAAGGCATTATTAGACCAAATGTTGGCTTATATTTCTATCTCTTGTGAACTTTTGTATAGTAATTCATCCATTCAGTTATACCTTTGTTCAGAAAACGAAAGGGAATTCTGAAGTAATGAGAAGTGATACGAATGTCTTTAAACTAAAACATTTAATGATAGTTCTTTTAAATTCTTAGAAGGTTTTTTTCTTATGCTACAATTTAGAGTGTGATTTCGGATAACGAGACTGAGAGCTAATGTATTCGTCAAACGTATAATGGCTGGCTTTTACAGCAAAATACATAAATGAGTTTCAATAAGAAAGACTTTCATTTAATAAACAATTGACCTGTCTAATGCAGATTTTTCAACATCTTTTGCTTATTCCAATCCCCTTCCCCAAAATAAAAAAATACAAAAATATGCAATTTTTGTGATTCACATAAAAATAGCATTCAATTATTATGCTCTGTTGGAGAATGTTCGCCCCAGGATTTTGTTTGCGTTTAAACTGGTTGCATTAAAGAGAAAGGTAGAAAACGATTCTATTCTATTTGTCTTTTCTACTTTCGACTTGTCACCTAAGTGGATTGGAATGCTCTATTTCTGCTCAGCAGAAAAATCTGAATTTTTGCCTCCAGCTCAAGCTCAGAATTGAATTTTGGGCTTAAAGTAAGACAGAAGCAGAAATGTGATGGACGAAATTCACTTATTCGAAGATAAAAAGTGTTCTTTTATAAATAGTAGTTCGAATGCGCCCTGTCTTTTTTCTCATCCATTCCATTCAAAAAAAGTCTTCTAAAAGCATATTTTCGGTTTTCTTTTTATTTTTATTTGGATTTCTTCTGAAATATTTTCCTTTATCTCAAGGTTCTCAATTTTCGTTCCGTTGGGCTGGTTGGCTTTTGGAAGACGAAAGTTTTTGGTAAAAGTTGTGTGAAGAAAACACATTTTGATAGAGCGTGATATATGAAGCGTTTTTGAGGAAAGATAACGGAAATGGAAGTTTCGTTATCTTTAGAAATCAAAGAGCTAAGTTGAATAAAAAATTGATGGCGAAAGTTTTTCACACCCTAAAAACTCCAGACAAATACAGACACATTTTCCACATTTAGTTTTTTACTAATAGGGAATAGAAATAGGTATTCTTATAAATCTTATTAAAAATTATACTTCTTGAGAAGAGTGAAAATAGAAATTAAAATAATACAACTTGTAATTAGGGATGAAATAAGGTAAACGAAAATATTGCAGAAGATAAATGGATATAGTTTCACTTTAGTTCTTTTATTCTGTCTTAAATGACTTCATTGAACGTTTATAGCTATTGTGAAAGCAGTAATGTGAAGTTCATAGCAGTGGGAAAATTAATGACCACTTATGTTATGATGTGTTTCAAAGTTTTTTCGGATAGTTCCTAAAATATTATTTACTTATACACATAACAGAATTTCGTATACGTAATGAATGTGGCAACAAAGAAAAACAATAGTAAAAAGCTTAAAGATTAAGACAATATTCTAAAGTAATTCTTTAGAATTAATTCTTTGATAACATTTATTCTAAAAACTTAAAATTTTCACAGATAAAAATAAAATTAAGCTGATAAGACAAAAGATAAAGCTTAGAGTCAAGTTTGTATTAAAAATATAAATTATCATAGATTTATAGTTACTCCAAAAAAATTCCAGTGTGTTCCCCGTACTTTATTTTTAGATACTTTCGTGAATATTTCTGGATATTTACTTTACCACAAATTCTTATTTGTAAGCACTACAGTTGCAGTAAAATTTCGCCGCTAAAGCTCCATGGATATTTTCATCTGCTGCTTCGTTGTGCATTTAGATAATGCCCATAATGAGTCCAAGCACAATGGCCCTTCCAGATCAAACGCCTTCTCAACACAAAATACAGTTTCCATCTATTGGCACGTATAATTTATATGACTCACTGTAGCATAGAAGAAACACAGTTTCATTGCATACGAAGGCATATATCTACTTTAGTGGAAGATGGTTTCGTTGCACACATAACGCATTTAACACTTTTTCTTCAAATATAGATCCTTAAAGTAGCCAGTTCTGGGCAAGGAAATTTTAGATCATATTGTTTACATAGACGTGGTGGTTTATTATCAATTGCTTTTATCGTCGTAAATTCTGAAAAGTTAAGATTTGTTTCATCCTGGTTTTAATTTTTAAGACACCTTTAATCATCGTAATCATCGTTATTTAGGAAACCTGCTATTGGAAATTCTTCCCCTTAACTCAGGAAATTAGCTAATTTATTTCTAGAAAGAATAAATATAGTTTAGAGTATTTTAAGACAAACATTCTAAGCCCCTCCCTTATGAGTGCACATAAATGATTTCTATGAAATAAAACAGGTTAAATAAAGTTAGGTGCAATATGTAAGCATGCTTCAGATTTCTCATGCAAAATTTCCGGTGTTAAAATAATATGAATTATATCTTATAGTTGCGACACAATGTCCCAATCTAAGTTCATTATTTTCCTGACAGGTTAAAATGTTTTAAAATGTTCTTCCTTCTTGGTGATATATTTCTTATCTTGATAGCTTGTTACACTAACCGACATTGAAGATGCAGCACCAAAAATGAGTGGCCCAAAAATTATGAAAATTTCAGACTAGATGCACGTCACCGAGATATGCGAATGATGTGAAATCCGCAACTCTCCAGCTCACGTGAAGAAGATACAAGGGAAGGAACCTGCACAATGTTAAATTTTCATGACGCTATTTCTACTAAAGAAATCATCGTATAAAGTTTGTTCTTATCTCAGAGGACGCATGTAATAACAGAGAATGCCAGGCCTTTGTCAACGGAGGCAGTTCCAACAGACAGATGATTTTACGAGGGACATTGTAATCGGACTGAGAGGGGCAGAATGGTCCATGCGACAATTCTCAGCTGACACACATCTGGACGCCTCCACAGTGCACCAGCTGTGGCGACGATGGCTGGAACAATGAAATGTAGCATGTTCGAGGGATGCTGGTGGAGTCAGAACACGTGGAACGACGCATCCGCCGACAACCGGTGGCGCTCCTACCGCCATTTTGCAGCATGTTCCAGACACCCTGGATGCTCCCATATATAGCAGAACTATTTGCCATTGATTGGTGACAAGTGGCGTGCACTCGTGGTATCCTTTGAGAAGACTGCCATTGACCCCACATCATAGGCGCCAACGTCTGCAATGTTGCCGAGCTCGAGCGATCTGGATGACAGACTAGCACAAGGTCGTATTCTCAGATGAGTCATACTTCTGTTTCTCCAATGATGGTCACTGCGCACGAGTGTGGCGTCAATGTGGATACAGGTAGAACGATGTGGAACGTCCCACCATGCGACAACGCGGCATTAGGGTTTGGGGCGAAATTGCTCGCGATTCCAGATCACCTCTAGTGCACAAGTACCATGAGTCCACGAATGAAATGTAACCTTATGTAACTATTGTCCTGTTCTACAAAATGCAACCCTTTAATAGTATCCAACGAAGACCCAAAGCTTGGCACTCATGTGCCTATGGGGTTGCAGTTCTCTAGTTAGTATATGCGGGCTATACCATTTTTGTCAATTACGATGTCGTGGTGTCCAATATACTTGTTACTGTAACCTACTGAGCCGACGCTGTGCTCGCTCTGTATTATGCATATAATTTCGAAATACCCACTGGCAATGAGTCAACTCCGGGAACGTTTCAGACGAGAGGATTTACTTGTTCAAATTAAAACGTAAGAGATTCGTTGAGTATAATCAAGAAGTCGTATGAAGGTAGACTTATCGGCAGTTTATGATGAATTAGGAAAAATATTACGAGCACTAGAGAGTCTGGGAAGAATACGGGAAAAATGCGGTGATTTTATAACTCCTTTAGTGGAATCATGCTTGCCGCAGAAATTCTGATTGCCTCGGAAAGAGGAAGAAATTTTAACGAAACAAGTGAAGAAATTTCCTTGGAAAGATTGATGAATCACATGAGAGAAGAAGTTAAAAATGAAGAAACGACTGAACGTGCGCGTTTAAGTAATTATTAGTGCTAATTTAATTGATTAGAAAAGAGTGGTATGCTGATAAACCGCACATTGAACCCCCAGCTGCAGCAGCTTTGCTAAGCACCTCTTACGATACTTCAGGTAAGTGAAATTTCAGGTGTCATTTTTGTTTTTTGTGAGAAAATACATCGTACTAAAAATTACTACTGGAAGTATGAATTTAGATGTTAAGAGGAAAATTTTGATGAGAAAAATGTTTGCTTTATATGTTTTTGTATTGGCCATTTAGCGAAATTTTGTAAAATGAAAAATATTTGTTCGCATTGTAACTTCAAAACTCATAACAGCCTTATGTGTGCATACTGTAAAACTGATAACGCAAAAATTAAGCCCCAGAGCTTTCAGACTAATGCATTAACTAAGAACTGTAGAAGTAAAGTTACATGTTTAATGACTTTAAATATTAAAGCTAAGTAATAAAGAAGCAATTTTAAGGTGCATCCTTGATACCGGATCTCAAAATTCCTATTTTAACAAATTCATGGTGGATTTATTAAACGAAGCGACAGCGAAAAAACAAGATTGTTTATAGCTTGTCTGGGGGGGGGAGGGAAACGGAACAAACAGAATTTAGTGTTTATAATGTGTCGATTTTATCTTTAAGTGAAAAATCACTCTCCTTTCAAATAGAAGAATATTCGGAACAAACAATTTGAAACGAAGTGCCCAATGTCACTGATATCAGTGCCTTGAATGAATTGAAAGAGAAAGGAATTTGTTTATCAGATCTGAAAGTGCCGAAGACAGAAATTAATTTGTTGCTAGGAGCCAATGTAATTGGCCCTATATTTGCTAAATACTCGCTTAAGTAATGTTTTGATAGGGAAATAAAATACTTTTCCAACTAAGAAAAGTAATAATACTTCTCCAACTGAGAAAGGTAAAAATCTGATTTGATGTCATGGCTTTGAAAGTAAATAACTTATCAGTTAGAGAATTATGAAGATTAGGAATTATTGGAATTTTAGACCCTGTTTAAAATGAAAAACAAGGAGTATACTTGGGTATTAGAGAATTTTAAAAATAGTCTAAAAGCTTCTACCATATGATAGATACAAACTATGCTTGCCGTTTAAGTTCGAAAACTTGAAAGCGTCACCATAAAATGTGCCAATGCACAAAAGATAAATTAATTTTCGGTGAATACAAATATATACTCGTATTTAAAGAGTGGGAGAAACTGGGAATTATCGAAACTGTTACAGATGATTCCGAAAGTGGTCATTTTTTATTTCATCGGCCTGTTATTAAAAGTGATAGAACAACAACAAAAATTAAATCCATGTTTTACGCATTTGGCCAGAAAGAGTGGAAAGTGATCTTTTATGTAAAAGACCTATATTGGTAGAGCTCACACCTGTTGATAACTGACACACCTGATGATAATTATCACACCTGATAATTTCGCAGTTGCCCGGCTTGGACTTTCAGCTGATATATCAAAAGCATTTTTACAGTTGGGTATAGTGCCTGAACATCGAGATAATTTAGGATTTTTCTATCCTTCTGAAAATGAGGAAATTGTCTACAGTTACTGATAGTAGTGTTCAGTGTGATGTCGAGCCCATTTTTGCAAACACCCTTAATCTTTCATTTGCTGGGTCATATACCATTTGAAGTAGAAGAATTTGTAATATGTGCTTCAGATGTGAGAGAACAAGAAACATTTATTGAAAAAGCTCAACAGATTTTGTATCGAGGGTGTCTGAATTTAAGAAACTGGGAAAAAATTTAGATTGCAAATTTGTATCTAAAATTAAACATGCCTGCAATGACTTTAAAACATGAATCGAGTAGCTGAGGTTGTAAGGTTTCCATTAGTTATATAACATAATATTCAAATTTTTCTTATTTTTCCTGAATTTCTCAACTCACCCTCTCATTTCATCACCAGAATGTAAATTTAATGTTAAGTGAAGTGAGTATTTAAACGGGTAAATCCTGGAGTATATTTAGAGCGTGTTTTCGCTAGCCAGCGCGCGTTTCGTTTCTGATCTTGCTGTTATTACGCTAATACGTCCCTAGGCCATTTCGAATAACTTTTCACGCCTGTTAGGTTTGTTGAGTCAACCTAAGCTAGCCGTTACTTAATGAGCTAATTCAGCACTATTCTGTTTAGACTTGAATTGATCAATGCAATAACATTTAAGTTCTACCGCAAGTTGGTGTTAATGCAAAGCACGAAGTACGTGCTTTTCTATTCACAGTTGGAAATAATGAAGGGTTATTTTTCACCCTTCTTCTGTACTGGTATTAGTTCACGCCTGTGTGAGAATTCGACAGGTTCATTTGTAGGATCTAGTTTAGTTTATGTGGAAAAGGAAAAATAGATCTTATAAGGTTCAACGTATTATTTAGAGGTTTCGTCCTCCCATGGCAGCCTGGTGGGAAAGACTTTTTAGAATTGTGAAAAAGCTCCTTAGAAGATATTTAAGAAAAGCTGTTATAAATTACGAAAAGTTAGTGAGAAGAATATGTAACTGTGAATGAATCATAAATTCCCGTCCTTTAACATATTTATCAGAAGACATGAAAGATATGATTCCATTAACTCCAGCCATGTTCTAAATCGACAGACCAGAGTCAGAAGGTGCAAACATCAATGAGCTTGATGCTAACAATTTACTGAAATGAATAAAGTATCGTGCTAAGTTAATCGAAGATTTGTGATTACGTTTTAGAAAGGAATATTTAGTGCAACTTATCCAACGGCATCGACTAAATCCTCACGTATATTGCATTTAAGTCGGCGACATCGTCCTAGTGGGAGTTAACTTCAAAAATCGCTTAGGCTAGCCTTTAGCAAGAGTTTTTGAATAATTTCAGGTAAAGATGATAAAGATAAAAACCTGTAAAACTAAAAGCATAATATAACATATTAATTAGTCCATTTCAAAGAATTTTTCCTCCAAACATTCGCACTCAAGATCTGCCCGTGAGCCTATTCCTAGAGAGATTTCTTCTTCAAGTGACTAGCCAGCACATTCACTGAATTCATATGATGAAGACTCCAGAAAGTCTCCAAAGACTGTAAATCGATGTGTCATGTTGTCAAGAAACAGCATGAACTGAATTTAAGTTTAAAGTGACTGTTTTGAGTAGCTATCCAGCAACTCAAAAGGGACGAGGATATGTAGTGAATGACATCATTTCACTGGCAGACCTGCACGAAAAAGTGACTGACGTCGCGTGATGAATTGTTGCGTTAGAAATCTTGATAATGTGGCAACACGTTGTGACTTCCTTACCAATCAGATGTAGTCAGAAAATGTCCGAATGTTTAATGTAGGTTTTCATGTAATTAAACTGTGCTTTGTTACATTTCAGTACTATCTCTTCATTTTAGGCATTACAGAAGTAACGTCATATAGACGTTATTTATTATACTACTGTTTTATACTTCCAGAGCTAGAATTAATTGGGAGACGACCGGAATTAATCATATGAGCTTCGTACTCATCTGTTTATTCCGAAGGAACTAATTCTATACGTAAATAAAAAGTACAAAATTTTGGATAAACTAGAAACTTATTTGCGTGATAATGGAACTTTTTCTTTTATTTAAGTTATAGAGTCATTAGATTATATCAATGCAGGAACGTGAAAAATGTGAAATGCCCTCGCCAGGATTCGAACTCCGGACCTGCTGAATACGCGTCAAGAGTGCTTCTAGTAACAACACCATAGCATACAGAAAGAAGGGAGAAAATTTGCATTTTGGAAACATGAAATTTGGAAAACGTTTTGAAAATATTTAACAGAAAAATGACGTTTGCTTCTTCTACAAAACAACTATACCTTGTTTAAAGCAATTTCATACATACATTTTTAATATGTTACAATTAACGGAATTTATAAATTTTTCAAAAGCAAACACAGCTAGTGCTAAGTTCAATATCGATAAAAGTTAAGGCTTAGGTTAAATAAAAATCGTAGGGCTTTGAGGTATAAAATAAGGGTAAAGCAGTAGTATTTGCTTTTAAGTATTCTAATAGAGACACCTTTTCTTTTAAGTTGATGCTCCCTGAGGCTAGCACACACTAATACCATTAATGCGTACATGGAAATCAATGCTTAAATAAAATGCATAAAATGCTTAGTTAAATAAAACACATGCGTTTTGTTTGTGATATCTTATCACTTCTCAAAGATTACATTTAATCATTTTGAATATAGCAAAACTCAGCAGAACTTTTGAACATTAAAAAATCTGCACGCGCAGAAATTAGATACATTAACTAAACACTTTCATAAGCGAACTAAATGACTCCACTATAAAAGGCAGATTTAATATGCATTTATGTTTTATAAGCATACGGTACCATACGCTGTGTTTTAATTTTTAAACCGAAGTGTTGATATTATAAGGTATTTTCTCCCTCCTTTCCGCGTGCCTTCGTGATATAGTTGTAAGCACTCAAAAGTTTTCGAAAGTTGCAAGACCACTTCTTTCCTGCATTCTAAAAATAGATTCCAACAAGTTCCCGCCTAGGCTCTCTTTCTCTACTCCTCCATTCTCCATCACGGTTCGAATTCCAAATTCCGTTCGGAGTACGAAGAAAGTAACGGACATGTATCTCTTTAACAGCTATCAAACGCGTAAGTTGATTCATTCATCTTGAGGCCTTTAATATATATTGTGTAAATTTTCTTTCCATACATTTTTAATATTTTCTTTTAGTCTTATATGGATATATTTTTATTCGCTTTTTCTTCCTTGTTTAATTGCTTTTACAAAGATTGCATTGTGTTTATTATTTTACAAAGTTTGCACTGAGTTAATATGATTAAAGGTGAAAGTGTCGAGGGACAATTTTCTTAAGTAAGAAAATTCAGCTCAATCTTATAAGAATATATCCCTATATAATTATTAGACAGTACACTCTAAGTGAAATTAACGTAGGAATTTTGACATAGGTGTCTAATTCAATGTTTTAAAACCCTCCAAAGTATGTCCCCGTAATTGTTTAAGTATAGCCTTTCATGAGATAGAGCTGTCTGATGGTGAAAATAATTATAAGATTTACAACTGTAGTTTAGGTAGCTATTTTTTAATGAAATTAAATGGATTTTTGTTTTCTTTTAATATTTTAGTTACTAAACTAGGCACTTTTGTAAAATTGGTATTATTACAAATATTTTTCGTTTGTTTGGTTATTAACAGTGTTATCAATAATTTTTCTGGAGATATTAGATTTCCGATAAATTAGATTAATTATTTTGAAATTTAAATGTCTTATTAAATAAAGTAATATTGTAAATTAGGTTAACCTACTTGGTGTCATCCTTGTTAATTTTATTAAGTTCAAGGTATTTTGGATATATGTCTTGTTTTTCAAATTCATTGAAATTATTAACGGCAGTGACGTCATAAATGTAGCTGCAGGTAAATTAAAAAACTCTGGTTTATAGTAATTGTTTATAAAATTATATTCCTTAAAGAAAACGAACAGGTTACAGATGGCAGTTAAATAGTTGGTTCCCTTAGAATTACAGCTAATTTATAGAAAAATTTTATTTTGATATTTAACAAAATTTCATGAGAAAGAGGTGCATGTGCATCCATTGTCTTCAATACTTTTTTAGTGAATCATGTACAGTTTTTATGGAACGGGGGCCTCATCTTAGCTAATGATGCCGTCGATATACTCGTATTTATTCGGTAGCATTTTCCCTGTTCAGATAAAAGAGCTTTATCAATTCACCTCCTTGTTTCCCTGAAAGACTTATCTTGCTAGCACATTCGAATACCCGATTGAAGAAACAATCTTCCCACAGTGCTTATTAAAGGTTTTCCACAAGCAATGCTTTGCAAATGGTATTTTGCGAGCTGCGCTTCTACTGTCTATTGATGTGAATTATGCAAAGTGCTTCAATGCACCTCTTTACTTTGTTGTCATTGGTTCTTTACAATCCAATGCTTTGTAAATATTTTAAGCCGGCAATATTCATCATACGTGGATCGTTCCAACGTCATGTAGGGTTTTTCAATGATGAATGTACGAAGGAAAATAATGAGGGTTGCCATTCGAAAATTCTTCAAAGTTTTCACTGTAACCGGAACCGTGAGAGCTCTGTTATTTTAAATCATCATACTCTCGAGCGCATACTTACAGATAACAATACCTGAAATTTCATTCCGATTCGTTGAGCTGCGGATAAGCCGCTAGGTTTTCTTGCATCGGAAAAATAATTTTATTAACACCCTGTATATACATATCTTAATGTGCTTGTCTATCTAAGATTAGAAATATGAATTAGGTATATCTTATTTGTAGCTAATATGTGTACGTAAAATACAATTTAATGTTATTTGGCAAAGCATTCTTAAAATCCTCATAAAACCCGTTTTTATTTATAAAGTGTATTGAAAGAAAATAAATTTAATTAGAATTTTACTGAATTATTAAATTTGTAACCATTTGTTAGAAATAGCGTGACTTACATGAGAACAGAAAATCGTAATTGAATTAGATAATTTACAGGTTATTTTTCACAGTTTATTTCTTTATGTTAATATTACTTTTAGTTTGGCCACATTAAGGAAATTTAATTAATATAAAGTTGTTGTTATTTATATATAATCTTAAATCATCAGTTTTTTTATAACTGGAAACAAAGCAATTATTCTTTCTGCATTTCCTACTGGAGAAATAAATCACTGTAGAAACTTTTAAGAAATGCATAGGAACAAGCAATTTCATGCTCCATACAGCTTTATTCTTTTATGCAATTATTTACTTCTTCATACATAAGAAAAACTATTAAAGTATGTAAACATTTATACTATGAGAAAAATAAGTCAAGTATGGGATCCCACTTTAAAAATTTAAGAAATTTCAAAATTATATACAGATGTACACTCGTATGCAAAATTAAGAGAGATTTCACATTATAACTAATGTCTGGAAAACTAATGAAGAGATTTTTACGCTTGTGACAAAGAAAGGGATGTACCGTTCAAAAGTCATTTTATGTATGCATGATTATTAGTAAAGCTCATACAGCAGGAATGTCCAAAATATACTCTGTGATATGAAATGAGTCTAATATAGGGTATGGTTCTCTCTCACAGCAAGGAAGATTTCGCAGCATGACGGCATAGGAAGAAGGAGGCAGTTGAAGAGTCCCCAGGGCAGTCGATCCCAGTCCTGCAGCAAAGCAGTTTTCAAATCCGGGATGGTTCTCGGGAGATGGCAAGGAAAATTGCTCTCCAAAAAGCATCCCAGACAGGCCCTATAGGGTTAAGGTCAGGAGATCTGACTGGCCAGTTCATGAAGCGAATATCCTCACTTTTCAAGTAATCGTTGACCGACTGAGCCCTATGAGAACGAACGCAGTTGTCCATTAACAGAAACCCAGGACCAACTGAGCCCCTAAAGTCGAATACAGGGCTCTAAGATATCATCTCTATTATACCTCACAGCAGTCAGAGAGCCTTTGTCAACATATGTAGGGGTGTGCGGCCGTCCATCATAATGCCTGCCCAAACCATTACACCTCTACCACCATAATGATCCATTTCCCTGATGAGGGAGGGATAATATCGTGTTCTAGGCTCTCTCTAGATACAGGTACGCTGAAGAATCAGCGTTTAGGCTGAACCTCATTTATACATGTATTTGTAGTATTGTATTGCCGTTCTGAATTGCCCTCATTTGTAGTATTGTATGGCCGCTCTGAAAGTGCTAAATAACGATTCTCATTCGTGTTTGTGGATCTTGGTAGACCAATTTCAGAGTCTTCTTTATTCAGTGTTCTGATATTGTATCCACAAGCTGGAGACGACACTGGGTATTGTATTGAGCTTTATATTTACCTGAGCTTGGAATTAGCATATATCCAATATATAGACTATTCTCCATCCAATTCCTTCATTTATACGTTCGTGGCTACTCATTTTACCTGATACCATATAAAATGTACCAAGTCTTGCGAGAAACACGGTGAAGACTACGGCACACATATTGCCGTAAAATCCTGTGGGGTTATATCCGCTCCATAATCAGAGCTCCGTAGACTCGCCCGTATAAACTTTCGTATGCGACTCTAAATACTTGCATAATTATTTGACAGCACAATTAGTACTTTTAGTTCAATTCTTTTCGTGAAAATAGATCAAATCTACAAATTCTCTTAATTGTGCACACGAGTATATTTTTGTGCTAGCTTTTTAGCTAATTTAACTAATATTGAATCTTTGTAAAGGATTTTGTTTAATGTCGTTATTAAAATTTTGATTTGAGTTGTAATTGACTAACTTAATTTTGTTGATGATTAATCTTATTCTCAAGGAAAACTTAAATAACTTATCCAATTTTTGTGTTTAAAAGTTTAATTTAATTTAAGTTTGATTTTATTCTTTTTAATTAATTGTTGTTTATTTGGTATGACCCTTAAGGTTTATTAATTTTAAATTTTAATTTTATGTTACAATGATTGGTGTTTAAAATTTTTTACTAATTTAATTTATGTTTTAATTTACCCCCTCCTTCCTGTAAAAAATTTGAATCTGTGTTTCTTATTCAAGAGGTAATTTTGACAATGTATAAGTTAGTAAAACTTTTATGTAATAGATAGAAGTTGGTACATAGAATTGTTCAAAAGTATTTTATTATCTAGCCGTAAGCAGCATCTGAATTCCTGAATTTATCTGACATGCATTGGAGGGGGGTGTTTCCGATCGAAGTGACGTTTATATGGCTAAAATTGTAAAAAGCATATTTGTCTAGAAGATATGTGATCTGCAGAGAAGCTAGAAATTTGTATGCATTATTCTACAACACGTCCTCCGTTGGGGGACCAAAGTCAGGGTTTCCAGCATCTGTCCCTGGAAATTTAGGGCTGATAACGAGGCTAAATACAGGAAAGTATTGGAAAAGGCGTGGAAAGTTGGAAGCCTAAGTGACGGGAGGCGTTGGTTGGATTGTTGACCTTGTCTGGAGACCCTGGAGTGCCGAGGAGGATAACGAAGCAATTTTTGGCACCTTATAAAAGACCCCTGTCAAGGCTTCTCTAAGAGGCACCACTAATGTTGTTGGTCGTTGGCGACCTTCTTCGGTCTGCTGGATGTAAAAGTGGAGAGTTCCTCGCCGAGAAAGTAAAATCGTCTTCAAGCAGAAGAAGAGCGTCAGCGGCAGATTTGAAGCTGAGAAGTTAGAAGAGAGGGTGCCGTCTTTTACACTATGAGGAAGTTAGAAGAGAGGGTGCCGTCTTTTACACTATGAGGAATGCTAAACAATACGATGGTAGCTTCGTTATACCCAGACTGGCGAGAGGAACCACGCGGTCGGAAGATCGACTGGAAGGAAGAAAAAAACGCATTGAATTCTTTATTTATATTTTCCCTTTATTTTAAAGATTTAGTCTTAGGTAGCCATGGAGGCCTTGAAGGGAGTTGCAGAATTTGGGCAGCGCTTTCGAACCCTTTGTAACGATTGGGTAAAATCAAGATATTCTAACAATAATGAACATCTAAATTTCTTAATCGTTACCTGGTGATACCTTTCTTTAAATGAGAATTTTTATTTGAAATTGGCCTTTGCATATAATCTGTTTTGCCGGGACTAAGTTGTAAAATCGTTCATTTAATAGTTAGATTTACACTGGACACCCTCAACTGGTCTCTTGTCTTATACAACGTTTGCAGTGTTTACTTTATTTATATGCTATGCATTTTTACTCTATATTACCACATAACAGAAGGATATTAATGATAATTTCTCCGAAGGTAACGCAATAATTGTATACACAGTCACTAATTGTCATACAATGCGTTTTCATGCAAAGAAGTCCAAATGTTCTGTTTCTAATGTTGCAGGAAGCACTTGACGAATTCCTTAGACACGGACACTTTATATCCACTGTGGTTCTTCATCAATTGGATTTTAAATTTGGATTATTAAACTTAAGCCTTTTCAAAGTGAACTTTGGAACTCTAAATAGTTAGATTGTAAATATCGTGCTTCTTCACTAGCCGTTAATTTTCGAGAATTTGGAATTAAACAAGAGTTCTCTGCAATTTTAGTTAAATTTCTCCAAAGTGCTCTCTTCCGTATTTTGATCATGTATGAGTGAGTGAGGAACAAAATAAAATTTAATATTTTGCTTCACAGGTACTACGTCAAAATGAAATATACAAAACCCTTTTTTATGCTATTAAGTTTATCAATAAGACTAATCGGTGTCAGGCAGAAAAAAACATGATATGACAGGTAAACATGTCGGTCACACGGAAAAATTTGAATTACTATCTTAACTTCTTTGACGGATGAGTGAAGCAAAGATGGAATAATGTTAACTATGGTTACAATCTCTTGCCAATTCTAAGAGTGTTTGAAACACAGAAAATCATTTGATCGTGCAAAGGGTCGTTTCCGTAAACCTATTTTAAGGTAAAATAAATGTGTTAAGCTGATTTTCCTAATTTATAGCTAAACGTATTTGTGAAACGTATTTGTTGTTTACTTTTTTGACCTGTTTGCCTTGGTTAGTATTTTCCTTTGTTATCGTAATGCTTTACAGGAGTGATATAATTCTACACGCTGAAATCAACTAACAACAGTACGAAAGCTTCAAAATATTGCAAAACATCACTTACTAACGATGCAGTACGATCATAATCTAAGACGTAATCCTGAAAATTATGAGGGACTGTAAATATTTCTAAAAAATTCAGGAGAAAGAAGTATTTTTTTTTACTTGCGAGCCGAGAAGTGGACAACTGACTGGAGATGCAAAACGTTAACAAATAGCGACAGTTTTTTACGTCTGTAATGGCTGACTTTGTAAAGGTTTTTGCGGTTTTCTAAAAGCAACATGCATACGGGCCAATATTTCATAGAAATACCCCTTCAATAAGCCAGTTTCCAAAAAGGCATACTTTCCGTTTATTAGATAATTCACAGCAGCCTTTATAAACTAAATTTATCCATTTTGTGAATGCTTTATGAAGCTATTTTGCCGTATTAACACATAAATTTGAAATCATACCATATACATAAATTTTCATTTCTTCTACCGAAACACGCAATGAAATGTTTAATTAAAATTGTTAAACACTGCAAGAAAAAATGAAGTAAAATAATTGTAATCATAAAAATTAAGCAAGAATGTAAAAAGCATTCAAGCATACCTGCTGAAAAAAAATTCGTCCATTTTTAAATACCGAAACGAAACACAAGTCGGAAAAAATTTGCACTTTATATCAAGCTCTAATTAATATTAATGACTAAGTAAAAAAGTTTTCACTTCGATATATGCATTTAATTAACATTCCTAGAAAGTAAAAATTAAAATTTTCACTTTCGTGTTATGTGAAAGAATCATTTCTTGTTTCTTTAACTTAGCTTGCAGTCCTAATTGAAATGGCAAAATTAAAAGCTATTTTTTTTAATCTGACTTAGTTACATACATCTAAACGCCTGAAAATAGTGAAGCAAAGATTCAACGTAAATCAGAGTAATTCTTCTTCTGATAAAATTAGATTTGTACTTAAAATGTTTTGGTGTGTAAAGGAGGAGAGATGCAGAGCTTCATTAAAAGATTGCATGAAAAAACTTTTTGAGATGGAATCAAAAGATTTTTCTCTGATTTATTTACATTCAAAGATCCAAGTTTTTATGCTCTCTATCTCTGCATAAAATGTGAAACTGTTTACGTAACAACTTGCTGCATGCATGAACTGCCAAGTTAAAATTAACTCTCATAAATTTTCAATAACTTCAAAGAAATATATTGTACGGGTGATAATTAAATTTAAAGCTTGCAACTGGCATTCACAGTGGCTCATATTTGTTTCTGGACACTTGCATTGTTAAAATGAATTTGTATAGATCTTTTACTAAATATTGTAAAATTGTCTTTAAAATTTTTCTAATTTACAGTACCCTCTGCTTATTAAATAAAGCCTATTTACAGTTCATTTAAATCATTCATTAATCATTGTGGTTCGTGGCTTATTTATTGTTCAGATATATAGTGCTTTAATAAAACGAGGACAGAAAATTTTACACCTCTTTCCCAGTCATTGTGTCTACAAGAAACAGGTTTTAGGGCTGAAAATCCGGACTAAAGGTCAGGGGTGCAGAATATCTTTATCGTAACGTTAACAACAACTGAAACCCCCTTTGGATGCATTGCGCATGTGGTTCATAATCATGTGGTGTATTGTGCGTTCGATTCCAGACTGAGCGCCGCCTGAGATAACCACTGACCTGACTTTGTTGTAAAAGTCTTACAGTGTTAATAGTCATCCTGGCAGAAGGGAATATTTCCTCCGTGTAAAAATATAAAAATTACATGGGCATACAAGGCCTGTGTATAAGCATAGATATGTTGATTACAAACATTGTCTTATACAAGTTATATATGATAGTTACATAAAATCATGACAGCTATGTGTACATTTAAACATTATCTGAATTCATATTTACAATACTTTGACTGAGATAATCAAAGTAAACTTGTAATTCATTTACACATTGACTAGATTTTTCAATATTATTTAAACTGCTTTACAATATTATTTTTATCAACTACATACAAACTGGTTAGTAATATGCTTACATTACAATAGTTTTGCTCTTACAGTCCTGTTACTATTCTACGGGTGAGCTATTTTCTAGTGTTGATATTCAGTTGTTGTAGTATTTTGAATTGCTATTAAAATTATGCTGCCAAGATACAATTCTCAAGGGAGGGGGAGAATTTCTTAGTACCTTGCTGAGCATAGCCTGATTACCTCCTCTATTTTAGTTTTCGTCTGCTTGTTACCGCAGGTATTCTCCGCCCTTTGCGGCCAGTATTCACTGCTTGGCATTTTTAAATACCAATAAACTGCACAGGAGTAGCTAAATTGTTAAATCTCGATGTGAAGCGAAAGGAAAGCGTCTTTTAAACTGAGGATTTCTAAAACAGCATTGTAAATTTTACTCAAACTTATAGCTAGAATTGTGAAGAACTAATAAAACATGCAAATGTCTACGTCTGAGGAAAGGCAAAGATGATGGAAAATACAGAGAAGCTGAAACGTCCCTTCAAGCTACGATAATTTAAAAAAAAATGTTTTAATGAGATATGAAATTTAAAAGCTTTAATTTTTAGGTATGAAATAAAAGCATGTTCTTAAAGCTTTTTTAATTATAAAAGCTGCGGATTTCTCTAAAATACTGGGAGAGAATTTAAGCCAATGAAGTGGCTCACAAGCTGGAAAACATGGTTCATCGAAGAGTGCACAGTGAGAAGAAAAAGACAGAAAATTATGAGGCTGGTAACTGGATAAAAGACGGTTTACCTCAACAAATAAATGAATACTCTCCACACAAACTACTAAATAACTAATAATAATATTAAATAACTTATTTTGAAGGAAGTGCAGCCTGCAATTTGTTGAGCAGTTAAAAAATCTAAATGGAGTAAGAACTCAGAGGAAAACATAATAAATCCGTAAAATTCTGTGCTGTAGACTTTTACAGTTAAAGTTGAAAAATCTTAAGAACTGGTAAGCGACTAATCGCTTGAGTTCGTGATATAGAGACAAGAAGTAAGAAGGGTGAAATTACCTTAACAGACGGACTAAAACAAGAACTCCAAGACGGAGTTCTGTTAAACTTTATTATTCCAATAAAGTTTAACAGAATTCCGTCTTGGAGTTTTACAATAAAGCCGCCACTCGAGCTTGAACTCAAAAACTAAGAAAGTAACTCAACTAGTCTTAACTAAAAAGATATAGAAGCTATCAAGATTCTAACCGAGTTGGCCCCTTAAAGTTGAATAACGGCGAAGCTATCAAGGGCCTAAAGTACGGCCAAGCGTAATAATAGCACGAGAGAGTAGCCTAAAAAGGCGGGTACGTGCTAGCCAGAATCACTGGCTCTCTCTGACGAAGATAGTAAAACTTCGCGTTCACCTCAATTTGCATTCAAACGCGATTCCAAAAATACGTTCTGGCTGGAAGTTGTAAGTTGAAATTCAGGAAGACAGGAAAGGAACATAAAATTTAACTGTTAGGAAAATTAACATAATCTTTACAATTTGTTTTGTAAAATTCAGAATTAAATGAAGTGCACAATTACAAAAATATTTCAGTTAAAAAAATCAAAATAAATTTCAAAATTGCTTAAATAGTTAAATTTTAGCATTAATGTTTAATTATTATTTTAGGTGTTAATGATTAGCTTACTAGGTAAGTTTAAGACTCATATTACAGTCTGCAATACGCATACCGCCGTCTATTAAATTCAGCATCTTAATAAAATCAAATATGCTTGGCACGGAAGTGGATTTAATAAGCGGCAGGTATTATATTATTTTTTATTTATTTTAGCCTTGCTTCTTGCAAAATAATTATCATCAAACTATTTCTTGTAATAAAAGAATTTATTAAAAACGGGTTAGTCAGTAACTCATATAATAATTCAGCAATTCGAAAGCCTTGTTGAAATGTTTTGGCGAACTATGTTTCTCTGTAATTGGAAATTGTTACTTATTTAATAAAATATATTAGCAGTTCCATATTTGGAATGAACATGGCAAGAAAATACGCTTTACGATAAGTTCTCTTTTTAAAAGTCTTAAAAATATTCGAAATATTCAAAACATTGTTAATGTAAAGGGTCCAACTATCTTTGACGTTTTAAACCGAGAGATATTGCGTGGAACTGTTGAAAATGCACTGAAGTCAATCTGAACCTATTCTAAGCAAACAGCAAGGAATCGGAGATTCATCCTTCGATAGATCAAACAAGACTCAAAATTTAACTTGCAGAAGATTTAGGAGAACAGTTTGCAATAAAAATTAGCCCTAAAATTGTTAACAGTCACTAGGGCATATGGATACAACGGAAAGGAAATTCTTCGTCAACCCCATCCGGGAAAAAGAAGAAAAATATGCCGGGCATTCGCAAAGTCCAAAGTAAGCAAATATTTACTGTTTTGAAGCAATGCTAGATTTGCAGACCAGTCGAAATTTAATACATTTGGGTCCGATAGACGAAATACTGCAAAGCAAACGCCGAAGGAAGAATTGAATCCCCCCCCAAAAAAATAGAAAATTATATGGATCAGTGTAAATACATAAACATTCTTAATAGAAATCTGAAATCATCTGCAGTAAAACTTAAAATGCAAAATACATTTGAGTTCTATCAGCATATCTATCCTAAATATACAGTCCTAAGTATTTGCTTGTGATTATTATGCAACTGTCCTGAAAGTATAGATCTCCATGTTCTGTAAAAATAAATCCTGTCGAATATACATGGAGTGAAATGGGGGAAAAATAAGGAACATGTTATGTCTTCGAAAGCTCAGCTAAACGTAATTCTTTCGGAGGAATAAAACAAAATGGAGCATTCTTATTTGAAAAAAATTGTTGAATGTATGCCAAAGCGTATAAAAAGTGTATTTAACTAAAAAATATCAAAAAATTATTGAATGTTCTATTACTTTTATGTTTTTATTAAATATATCTATTTTTTAAAGTGCTTGAATACTTGTGTGAGTTCATTTGCAAAGTATTTTGAATAAATTACTTTACCTAGCCAAATTGGTTTGAATACATTTTTTTCAAGCATGTTTTATAAAAGATGACTAATAGTACATGTGAGAGAAAAGGAATTAATTTTCTCTAATATTTAGTAACGGATATACCCCTAAATCCCTAAGCAGTAAATGTAATACTGAAATACTCAAGTAATTATTATTATCTTTTATTACAAAGTGTATTATTATCTTTTTTTACATTAGTATTATTATCTTTTTTTACAAAGTGTTTCTCAAGTGATAATGTATAAGATGATACGAGTAGTCATAGAACCTTGCATGCTGAATTTGAGGGACTATATATTTCATGCTTTGACTGTCAGGTCTCTACTTGTGAAGTTAGCAGTGTTACCAAAAATTTAAAGAAGCTCAAGAGCAGATTATCGTTTTAATGACATAATGCAACAGTGTTATGCAGCATTGTTTTTCACAGCATTTCCAACTTTTGTTTATCGTAAGGAGTTTTATCTATGCAATGTTAACACAGCATGGGTTGTTTATATCTTTAAAATCTTAAAGGAAAGGACTAAATATCTTGCCAATATTAGATGTATGAAGCCTATTACATGCTCTGAGAATATGCCTTGAAGTCCTCTTCATTAACAGAATAAATGGTATCTGTGACAAGGAAAAAAAAACTAAAGTGATTTTAAATTTGGGTTTACTACTCGGAAGTCTATTGATGGTACTCTTCTTTGCCTGATCTTGCAGTAACGAAAGCTAAATTAGCTAACAAAAGTTTTGATTTTTCTAAATACAAAGATGTTTTCAGTATTTTTTTAGGCTATTGTGCTAGCAAGCCGGCATCTACCATCAGACGATATCGCTTCAAGAATTGTCATCGTATCGTCCAAGCCTTTGGTGGCAGTTGTTGGACCGGTTTTTTTCCTCTTCTGCTGCTGGCGTTCGGGGGTGTAGGACGGGCTTCGGTCTGTCCTCTCCCTGGCCAATTTGATGTGCCATTTTTCCTGCTTCGCTTTGCTGTTCCTTCGATGCTATCTGCCATAGATGAAAATCCTTTTAGTGAGATTTTTACATGAAGATTCAAGAAAATAATTACTCCTGTTTCCTGTACATTGCTGCAGAAAATAAATTTTGTTCGGCTTCTTCCTCCTTTTGAGAAATCTTCGCAGCACGTGTCTGTGAAACCTAAAACTTCCTGATCTAAAGAAGAAAATGCAGAAATACCAGGATTGATCAAGTATGCTAATGACTGCCATCAAATTTTGATTGTTCCTTTTACACCAAGACTTTGTTTCGAACGGATCCAGATAGATTGACTTTATTCTCCGTGCAGTGTTAACTCTAGTGATGCGCATCACTCGTGCTTGATGTTCAAATTTATTCGTCTTTATTTATATTAATACTTAATTCAATATCAAAGATGAAGAATAAAATATAATTGATTTGGTAACATACAGTTGTCTTACTCTGGGGTAAGTACTTTATTTTGCTATCCTCTGTGGGTCACATATTTTATCCCTTTCATTCGGGTTATTGCGGAAACAACGTGATGTACTCTTAATCATTGTTATAATTTCTTCGCTGATAATTACATAAGAAATTAAAAAATATAAATATTTTCACTACTTATAGCTCTTATTAATTAATATTTTCACCACATATGGTGCCAGAATATTTTTACTGCATATCTATTCTCAATAATATTTTTTACAACATATAAGGTGCCGTAACATTATATTTACTACATATAATAATAATTTTTACTACATATGGTGCCGTGACAAAAGAAATAACTTAAAATCATTTAGTTCAGGTTGAGAATTCAAATCAAATGTGTGACCTATAGTATATTTGCTGCACATATGATTTATATTGTGGAAAATTTATGATAAATGATAGGTAATATGCCATGAAAGAGTAATTATATTTTGGATAATTCAAAAATTCAATTTCATATGTATTGTTATATATATGTGCATATTTAAAGAAAGTTTTAAGATATTTGAATCAAAAGCTGATTTCAGTAATTTCATTGGATTGTGGTATGTAATGATAAAATAATGTTCAGCAGTATTAGAATCCAGAAGTGTTAATGATCAGTGTACTTATATTGCATCACTAATTTGATATATGCATGGTTGAAGTTACAGGAGATCCTAATTAATTACTAAAATAAAAAAAATATAAAAAAAATTACCTTAACTTTGCTATCTACTCTTATATGCATGTTTGGTAAATGTATATGTAAATTATCAGAGAGAGTGCTAAGTGTTTGTGTAAAATAATGTAGATCTCAATAACATTAAAATAGATATAGCAGATTGTAAGGTAATGCAACATAAGTAACTATATTTCTTCATCCATGTCAAAGCTTAAAGGTAGATCTAACACTGATATGGCAACTTCCCTAGCTTCTGCTCTGCCCACATTTAGTGGCAACTTATCTGAAAATGTAAATTTCTTTCTTGATCAAATAAATAGTGTTGCTAAATTAGAAAAATGGTCAGAGGAAAAGAAAATAATTATTCTGAAAATAAACTGTAGGGATAAAGCTCTAGATTTCCTAATTAATGATCCAAGAGTGGCTAAGGAAAATAAATTTGAAAATTTAGAAAAATTATTAAAGAATAAATTTGCACGAGTTGAATTCTTTCACGACATTCTACAGCAATTCTCAAACATTTCTCAAAAGTGTAACCAATCTGTTAGGGAATTAGCTGACGAGATTACTACAACAGCGACAAAATTCATAAATGAAGATTCGGTTGAGGATTCTAGTTTACATAAATTAAAAGAGAAAATGAAGCTCACTAAATTTCTTGAGGCCCTCAGAACAGACATTAGGATTGAAGTTAAGAAATTGGGTCCATCTTCCTTTGATAAGGCTGTAGAATTGGCAAGTAATATAGAAAATGCATTGAATGATGAGAAAACATATTTGAACAGTATAAATGTTGAGCAAAATTTAGAGATTAATAATCTTTTCAAAGAAAGACTTGAACAGAATAAGATTATTCAGGAGCTAACGGATAAAGTAAATCAACTTCTCAAAATAAGCCTATAAACACATCTTATACAGGAATAAATCATAATGCTTCTACATCTCAAAATTCTAGCAACTTTAATAGTGTATCTTGTCATATATGTAGCAAAAGACACTTAACAACAGATTGTTGGTATTTTCCTAGGCAAGACCAGCATAATTTTAGAAACAACACATTCAGGGGACACAGACAATTTCGAAACACTTGGCGGAGGAACTATCATCCTTACAGAAATAATAGTCAATACAAAAAAGGTCAGAATAAGCATTTAAACTAGCTAAGGATTCTTGCCAGATATATTACAACAAAAATTTTAGACCCCTTGCAAGAATCCGCAGAGACTGGGGTTATAAAGAACACCTGTATAGACATCATAATCCAAGAAAGATCCAAAGTAACAGCAATAATGTCCAACACAAGTTTGCAAAAAATAAAAGATGTAATAATAAAAACTCAACCAAATTGTTGATGTCTTGTAACTCAGAAAATTCTAATTATCTGCCAATAATCAAACTTAAAATTGGTTCTCAAACTTATGAAGCTCTTCTTGATACTGGTGCTAATTTATCTTTAGTTCAACCAGATGTTATTGAGGAAATTAAACAATTCACTAAAGTTGAATTTGTTTCTCGGATGGTAAGAATAAAAACTATTGAAGATTCATGCATCCCTTACATGTCTGCAGTTAATTTAAAATTCAAAATTCAAAGTAAATGGTTCACTAATTTATTTTATGTCACCCAAAACAATTGGAATTCTACTTATCAGATAATCCTAGGTTATGACTTCATTCAAAGTAACAAAATTTTGTTAGATTCCATAAATAAGTAACTCATAGTAGATAATACTCATTTGGACTTTGAAGAAAATTATCCCAATAAAAAATTAAGCAACTCAGTTAATGTAAGAAGAAAAAATTGTAATTTAAACTCATTAAGAATGGTTTCTAACATAACTGTCCAGCCAGGTCAATCTCAAATCATTTCTTTAGCTGTTCCTGAAGCTTTAAAACAATTTAAAGAAATTTTGCTTTCTCCAAAGCCATCAAAAAATAAGTTCCATATCAATGAATCTTTACATATAGTTGATTGTCACAACCACATTCAAACTATTGTTGAAAACAACACCAATGAGAAATTAATTCTTAGGAAGAATTCTGTTATTGAAACTGCTGTGCCATTTCACTTTGAGGATATTGTTAGTCCCAAAAATCATGAGACTTTACAAATCAACACACTAAATCTGCAAGAAGTAATTAAACTTAGAAAAGAGGAACTAAATGTATCAGACTTTAAACTAGATCATTTAAATGAACAAGCAAAAAATGAAATGATAGAATTGCTAATGAATAACTATGCTGTGTTTTCAAAATCATATAATACTTTAGGATCTACTGATAAAGTTGTACCAGAATTTAAACTTCTTCACAACTTCCCAATTCAAACTAGACCTTACCCTATTCCTAAAATTGCAAAACAGTATGCTCAACAAGAAATTGCAAAATTATTAGAAGTAGGCATAATAGAACCCTCTTCTTCAAGTTATAGTTTTCCTGTAATATTTGTTAGGAAAAAGAATTTACCTGGTGAAGATAAAAATGCACCAAAATTTCGTATGGTTGTAGATTATCGTCTATTAAACTGTATCACAGAATCATACAAAATTTGTTTACCAAAAATTTCTGAGATTTTGCATAACATTGCTGGTAGGAAATTGTATTGTGTACTGGATTTGAAGTCAGCCTTTTTCCAGATCAATTTGCAGGACTCTGATAAAGAAAAGTTGGCATTTTGCACTGAACTGGGTAATTTTCATCCTTGTAGACTTCTCTTTGGAGCTCGCAATAGCACTTCCTATTTCCATACATTAATTTCAAAATGTTTAAATGACATTAAAGGTAGTAATGTTCAATTTTTTCTAGACGACATTATTATTGCAGCTGATAGTATGAGTGAGTTAAAAGTAATTCTTCAAAAAGTGTTTGACAGATTAAAATCATTTAATTTAACTCTAGATCCAGCTAAAGTGCAGCTCTGTAAATCTGAAATAACTTATTTGGGTTTCAATATTTCACAAGCAGGTTTTTCTCCTTCTGAAGAAAATATTTCAAAGGTTACAAGATTTCCTATTCCAAAGGATGTAAAACAAGTTCAGGCTTTTCTTGGCATGATGAACTATTTTAGACATTTAATCCATAATTTTGCTGAGATCACTCAGCCAATAGTACACTTAACTAAAAGACATGTTCCCTTTGTTTGGAATCAAGATTGCCAAGATGCTTTTGATAAATTACAATCAATAATGTTGGACAAACCAACTATAAGGAACATTGATGATAATCATGAGATATTTTTGATCACTGATGCTTCTAAAGTAGCTATGTGTGGTATCCTGTTACAAAAGATTGATGATAAATTCTTTCCTGTAGAATTTTATTCGAAACTTCTCACTCCTGCTGAGTCTAGATACCCATCGATCAGGTGTGAGCTTTGTGCTATTTTTTCTTCTGTTAAGCATTTTCATGAACATTTATATGGCAAAAAATTTACTATTTTAACTGATGCTAGACCACTCACTTTTCATATGCAGCTGGATAAGCAGCCTGACATTGTTGCCAGATGGTTGTTGTATTTACAAGATTTTGATTACTCTCTAAAACATATACCTGGTTTTTCCAATCCTGCAGATTTTCTTTCTAGAGTTCCTGAAGCATCTCATAGTGTAAACAATATCAACTTATTTCATTCAGATAATACTCAGTTAAGCATCCAAAATATAGTTAATCACCAAAGAAATGACAAAAATATTAAGGATATCTTAAGCCAAATTAACAATAATAAAGCTGATATTTGTGGAAAATATTTTATTGACAAAAAAAAATGGTGTAGTAATGATAAAATTAAGACCTAGAGCGCATCATTTAAAGACAAGGCATTTAGAAAATAAAATTCTACTTCCAAATTCTTTAGTAAAACCTTGTTTAGAGATTGCTCATGCTCCGCATTTTGGTACTAGTAAAACTTATGAATTCATTAAGAAAAAGTATTTCTGGAAGGGCATGTTTTTAGATACAAAAAACTTTTGTGAAAAATGTCAACAGTGTTTGGAGAATAAACCAAGGTCATGTAAAACAATTACAAGCAATATAAAAAAATCTGATTTAGCACCTGGAGAAATGTTAGCAATTGACATTGTGGGTAAATTGCCCAGATCACATGATGGCAAATTTTTCATTCTAACTATTATTGATCATTATTCGAGATATTTAGAAGCTATTCCTTTGGCAAATATTACATCTGCTACAATAATAAGGTGTATGAATCTTTATTTTTCAAAATTTGGTATTCCAAAAGTAATTCTATCTGATAATGCTTCAAATTTTTGTTCAGCTGAATTTGAAAAATTTCTAAAAGATCTCAATATTGAACACCAAAAAAGCTCCATTTATTATCCACAGTCTAATGGAATCATAGAAAGAGTTCATCGAACTATGAAAGAAAGCATAGCTTCTTTATCCAATAAGGTAATCGAATGGTCAGATAGATTAGCTTTTTTCAAACTATATTACAACAATTCTAAACACATAGTGACAGGTTTTATTCCCGCACAGTTATTTTTTGGGCGAGAACTCAATACACCTCTAGATACAAATAATGAACCGGCAACGGTAGATAATCCTTCACAATACTTGTTACGTCAGAGAGAACACATTAAAGCAACTAGAGAATTAGTGAAACAAAACGAAGAAAAATATTTTCAGTCTCAAAATAAAGTTGTTAAAGGCAGAGAACCACCAAAATTTAATATTGGAGATGAGGTATTTTTAAAGGCTTTACAACCACCTCATGCCTTTCAGCCAAAATTCAATGGACCTTTCAAAATAATAAAAATTTTTCGAAATAAAAACTACTTAATTCAAAACATCGAAGACAACAAAACTACAAAAATTCATTGTAGCAAATTATTTAAAAGAGTTGATCCAAGGTTCAATTTGATTAATTAAGAACATTTATTTCATCGAGCTTGTTTTTCTTGTTCACTAAGTTAGAAAAAATAAATAAATAGAAAACATACACACATTTGTAAGTGTTAGGAAATTAGTGGATTTATTTCCAACAAAAGAATTTTTTTTGAGATTCTTGATCAGTGTGGGTGTCGGTTGGCCACCTTCACTCACACGTTTGGTTGGCTGCAGGCTGGTCCGGGTTGACTAATGTCATGGAATTTACAAAAAAAAAAAAAAAAATAAGGTGTGCAGTACACTTAGTGATCATTACAAGTAACGAGCTAGACATGAAAATTGTGCTACTAAAACAAGCTTGAGTAGTAAAATATATATACATATATAACAATAATAAAAAGAGAAAAAAAAAATTAATGTGTTCAAAAGAAAAAATGAAATTGTAGAGTAATTGGTCTAGATGAATTTAGTAATTTCAAGGGCAAATTGATGTCTTCCAGAAAAATTTATAGAATCTGTATAATTAGAAACTTGTCAAGAAAATGATCATTAATGCAGAGTTGTGTTTAACAGTGAAAATGTATGAATGTAATAATAGGCATTAGCTTACAATTTCCATTTACAAAGAGAAAATTGTAACTTGACTACAGATTGTAATGAAAGTGTATGCTGTAATTATATGAGTAACTTGTATGATATGTATTAGTTATTAATTTTTGATTGTACTTCATATGTGTAGCACTTATCCCAGACAGTGAAATTATGATAAAATAATTTTTGACTATTTTTCATTTGATTTAACTATTATACCAGATCATACATGTAATGAGTGTTGTGCGTCAGTAAATTTATCCTGCAATGAACTGTGTTTCGATGAAATTTATCATACAGTGTTCAGCGTCACTGAAGTGCATCTAGTGCAGTGTTCATGCGGTGGTCTGTGCTTTTTCTTCGGCCGGAGGGAATGTGCTAGCAAGCCGGCATCTACCATCAGACGATATCGCTTCAAGAATTGTCATCGTATCGTCCAAGCCTTTGGTGGCAGTTGTTGGACCGGTTTTTTTCCTCTTCTGCTGCTGGCGTTCGGGGGTGTAGGACGGGCTTCGGTCTGTCCTCTCCCTGGCCAATTTGATGTGCCATTTTTCCTGCTTCGCTTTGCTGTTCCTTCGATGCTATCTGCCATAGATGAAAATCCTTTTAGTGAGATTTTTACATGAAGATTCAAGAAAATAATTACTCCTGTTTCCTGTACATTGCTGCAGAAAATAAATTTTGTTCGGCTTCTTCCTCCTTTTGAGAAATCTTCGCAGCACGTGTCTGTGAAACCTAAAACTTCCTGATCTAAAGAAGAAAATGCAGAAATACCAGGATTGATCAAGTATGCTAATGACTGCCATCAAATTTTGATTGTTCCTTTTACACCAAGACTTTGTTTCGAACGGATCCAGATAGATTGACTTTATTCTCCGTGCAGTGTTAACTCTAGTGATGCGCATCACTCGTGCTTGATGTTCAAATTTATTCGTCTTTATTTATATTAATACTTAATTCAATATCAAAGATGAAGAATAAAATATAATTGATTTGGTAACATACAGTTGTCTTACTCTGGGGTAAGTACTTTATTTTGCTATCCTCTGTGGGTCACATATTTTATCCCTTTCATTCGGGTTATTGCGGAAACAACGTGATGTACTCTTAATCATTGTTATAATTTCTTCGCTGATAATTACATAAGAAATTAAAAAATATAAATATTTTCACTACTTATAGCTCTTATTAATTAATATTTTCACCACATATGGTGCCAGAATATTTTTACTGCATATCTATTCTCAATAATATTTTTTACAACATATAAGGTGCCGTAACATTATATTTACTACATATAATAATAATTTTTACTACAGCTATATATCTTAACTATTTTAAACGATGTGTAATATAAGCACACTACCTATAATCTGCTTAAAAATTCTAAAACTGGGGGCCAACTGAGTAATAGCTCGGGTTCGAAAATAAGTTTTATTCTTTGGAAATAGGATAGTCCTAAAGACACTGAGTACTAACTTACTCTTTGAAACATAGTAATATATGATCTTTTCAATCTAATTAATCTGATCTAAGTCCTCTACTTAATTGTATAAAAATTGCGAGTGCCTACTATTTGCGATTTAGTTTTAATTTTGTAAGGAAATCTTTTGTCTAGTATTCTTTAAGTACACATCTGATCTTGGATTTTGTCTTGAATTAGGCAGTTCCGGTTTTGCAGTGTTTCAAAAGCTTTCCTTTAACTCTTCAGAAAATTAGACTTATGAATATTTAAGACTTTGATGAACAAAATATTGCCCCTGTGACCCTAAGTTGTTCGCCTTTGGAATTTGTAGAACGTTTAAGCACTTTGGTACCATACGCAAAAGGAAATTAACATTTAAAATCACACAGACTTCCTTCCTTGTAAATGTGCGAAAATCATAAATGCTCTTTATCGAATTGACAAAAATCCTTTGGAGTAAGCTATGAAGTCAAGGAATGTATTTATAAGCAATGTATTGTGCCTTTCATTTCTTATGGTTGTCGGGCTTGTGGACATGTTCTTAAAAAGATTAGCAAAAGTAATCTGAAAAAGACTCAAGCGCAAACTCTTCTTCGCCATTTGAATTAGTGGTTATAGAATGCTAAGTTAGGGGGCTATTTTTGCTCTTGTGGGAGTTTCGCATGTTGATAGGGAGACTTTTACATGCAATGTTAAATACTACTTTATAAGAATATTTAAATAAACATTTACCCTTTTGGGATACTCCTCATCCACCTCCTTTAGAGTACAGAAATTTCTGTGATTATGAAGAGATTGTGGAAATTGTTTTTCATATTACTTGTTTTACAGACGAAAGTAAAATGAATAATCAGGTTGGTCTGGCAATTTATTTTGAAGATCAATCCGATGATTACTATTTTAAGTACCATATTCGAAATTCATGCACGGTTTTCAAAACAGAACTTATAGGTTTTTACCTTGAGATTAAATGCGCCAAGAATAATGGGACTGCATCCTCAAGGTACCTTATTTTGTTCCGATAGTTTTCGCCTTTTGAACAGTATTAAGACCAGATACAAATGGGCAGTCGAAACTACTTTAACTGTATTTACAGTTAGCGATAAGGGAACTGATAGTTGCTTGTCTTATGTGCTTGGTCATAACAGTATTTAAGGAAGAGCTGAAATTTTAGCGAATTTAACAATACATATTATAATTTAAAAATATTATTGAAAGTTGTTCTGTAAGAAAAGGGAAATATACTTATTTTGAAATGTTGGGTACATCAGCATGTCTTTTCTATTATATTATTAATTATTGACCTCAGGGTACCTTAGGTCCTCAAAGTCTATTTCATGCTTTTTGCTTTTATAAATTTTTAAGTACTTGAGATTTATCTTATTTCAGTAAATTCAGAAATTAATTGTTCTTTTCGAAGCCTACAGAACGATTTAAAAAATATTAAGTATGACATGGTCTACAAACGTATCTATTTTTTTTGAACATTTAGACTTCTGGTGTTCGTTTTCGCATTGTACATTTGGGGTTCGCGGGGAGTTTACGCGTGTTCAAATAAAAGTAAAAAAATAGATGTTCTAATGCACCAGGACTTTTAATTATCTGACGACTGTTAGTGACTAATATAAACTAGCCATGAATCGATGCTAATTCAGGTACTTGGAAACTTAAATAAAACAAATGACTGTAGCTATTTCAGGAAAACCAAAATAAAGAAATAAGAGACTTCCCTACTGAAATGTCAACTGAAGATTACGGTACTCAATCGTGAAAAACCTGCTAGTGACGAATAATAGTCCAACAACTTTTAGTTCTGCTAGAACTTGCACAAAGCAATTGCATTTTATATCTAAGTAGGAGAGAAGATTTTGCATTGCCCTCGCTAGGATTTAAATTCATGACCTCCAGATTACTAGTCGGACATGCTTCCCAATCACACCACAAAGACAAGCGGTAAGGAGGGAGAAAAACTTAACAAGCTGTTATTTTTATATCAGTTAGATCTTCTGCACTTTCAAACATATTCGATGCACTTTTCATTTCTTTCATAACCTTAATCATTTCACTCAATCCAAAGCTAAACTACAACTCAAAAGCATTTCTTTATAATCGAAGCATTTGAAAGTGGGATTTATAAGAAAGCTTCAAAAATCTATCTTTCCTCATTCAATGTTATATTAAAATGAAAACATAATGTGCTACATAAACACAGGAAGCCCAAATGAACGAAACAGTAGAGAATACGTACAAGATTAATTCTAGAAATCTTCAGAACAGTTTATTACATATGATGCTGAAATTGCCAAATACATAAAGTAAAAGGTAAAATTTTGTGTATTAAAGCTGCTAACTTGCTAGATACACAAAATGATTAGGAAGGAAAGTTGAAAATATTAATAACTAAAATAGTTAACATTCAACAACGCGTTATTAGATTGATGAAAATATAAACAGATGGCTGATTCTTAAGAGGAGAAGTTAATATGATAATACCTATATTTCGCTGTAAGGTTTAGGCTAAAACCTTGCATAGAAAAAGTCACTAATCCAAACAAAAAAGTAAAAAATGTAACTTTAAACGAAGGTCGGTGAGCTTATCTTCCAGTACCGAAGTTCTCAGATTAACGATATGAAAATTCGAAGCTTTCATCTTTTTGAATCTTTTCTCATAAATATTACGATGCCGCTTTTTACAAATGCTTTCCTTGAAGTATATCTGTGTTTATATTATTATATCAAAACATAGCAAGTCTATCCACCAAGGAAGGGGATGCTTTCCTGGAGGACGTTTTGAGAGAAACTCTCTCGTATCTACGTTTCACATGGGAAAAAATATAAAACATCTTTGCAGCTAGCCCGCTGCCACGATTCAAACCCAGGTGAAACTACCAGTATTCAGCGCGTTTAATACACTTCCCCACTAGTGTCCAGTGGGGTTTCTGAAAGCATAAAAATGTTACTTATAGAAATTTATATTCATTTTCCTTTTCGGTTTATTCAGCTTACATATACAAAACCATGACAGATTTAAAAAAGTATTTAATGGTCCAAGGCACTCAAAATAATTAAACTTCACAGTAGACAGAAAGCGTTTAACAATGTTTGCATTGCTGTTAGATAAATGGCCAACTAGAAATGCAGAATTCCATTGTAATACTGATTACCGGCTCTAGGCAAAATAGAAACACATTCAGATAAAAATATTCACATCAATGCATTTTACACTTTGGATTTAAAGGATTTAAAATCATCTGAAACGGAAGCAGGAAATTGAAGGAACTTTTTTCTCTCACACTGGAAGTCTAGACGCGATCAAAAGAATTTTTTCGCAACAAACTTCATCACATCCGTATTATGATTGCATAATTTGCGGAAGACAAGACATTTTTATTTACATTTAGTTTGAATGTCTAAGTATTCCTTTGTTTCTAAGATTAAATGTTTTACACCGAACGCATTTTAATTCATTCTTCAAAACAAATACTCTAAAATTGTTTCATACTATGGAGAATGGAAATATGTAATATTTCTAAAGGCCTTAATTATTTTGAAAGAAAATGATCATCGCATTTTGGTAATTATTTAGAAACGAGAACATATAAGAGATTTTCCACAGAAATTTGTACTTGGTATGAATGCTTTAAAATTCAAAGCTACGAAGTGCTGAAATGTAATTAGTTAATTTTATAAATAAAATGCTTAGTTTCGAACAATTATTGCTAAGGCTCATAAAACATTAGTCAAAAACTTAAATCATTAATTTTTCTGTAAAACTCTTTGGTTGATTTAATGCCTCTACAAAATTTCTAGGCATAGACAAATCATATTTATTTTAGACGCTAAATTGGGATAGTGGCTAGTGATGCTAAGTGACGTGCCGAAAAGCCAGGGTTCAAATCCGGGAGAAGGCCTGGATGTTTCTAAATGTATAGTGTCTGTGCGGCATGAGTGTAATTTAAATCCGAGTGAAGCCGAAAGTTCTCTCGAAAGTCCTCTCGATAGTCCTCTCGAAGTTAAGGGAAGAGTGGTGGAAGACCCTCGGACCTTCCCTCTGGGGTGCTCTCTGAAAATAAGGGGCAGAACTGATCTGATTGATCTCTTTGGTTGATTTAATGCCTCTACAAAATTTCTAGGCATAGACAAATCATATTTATTTTAGACGCTAAATTGGGATAGTGGCTAGTGATGCTAAGTGACGTGCCGAAAAGCCAGGGTTCAAATCCGGGAGAAGGCCTGGATGTTTCTAAATGTATAGTGTCTGTGCGGCATGAGTGTAATTTAAATCCGAGTGAAGCCGAAAGTTCTCTCGAAAGTCCTCTCGAAGTTAAGGGAAGAGTGGTGGAAGACCCTCGGACCTTCCCTCTGGGGTGCTCTCTGAAAATAAGGGGCAGAACTGATCTGAAATCGGGCTGTCACCTATAATATGAGGCTCAAGTCTGTTCCCAATGGCAGGCACATTTGACTCCTTGCCACGATGAATGTCGTAGGCTTGTGCTGACCTTTATCAGATAAGTGAGATTGGTAATAAAAACAACAGATTTTTTTATCATGATAAGGGTTTCTCCAACACAGCAAGTACTGAATTATCTAAATTTATAAATAGTATACATAAATGAAAAGCAAATGTTAGCTTATAAGGAATGATTACAGTACCTTACAAAAGATATTTTTTTAGGAGTCTCAATAAATTTGGGCACTGATGTATACGTTCGAAACTGCACGAATCCGTTCATGTTATATCCACTTCCATTTGTTTCTCAATAAACGTACTGGACAATATTTTAGAGACTCACAGCGATTTGGAAAAATATCGGATCCGTAGCGCAGCATACGTCCACATGTACGTACATAGTATAAACTTAATGCCCCCTATGTTGTTTACATGCATAGATTGTATACTTTATTCTATTTTATCATTTATCACCATAAAATAATAAATCAGTTATAAACAGTAAAATAGTTCTAAGAAATTAGCATAAAAAAAGCTTGTAGACAGCACATGGCGTCACTGGCAGAAAAAGAGAAAACAAATAAGTGCATAAGATATTTCTTCTTCAGAATAATTGAAAGCAGAGCTGACTAGAAATCCGAAAATCTAAGAGTTCCTATTCCGGTGAGGGCATTGCTGATTTTTTATGTTTCTGTTCCGTTAAATACCTAAGCGCTTTACAGCTGGGCTGTGCCATTATAATGATTTTGCAGCCAACTTCTGATGTTAATATTCCGTCAGTTTCAAAGTTCTGAATATTTGTTTTAAACGGTTGCTTCTCGCCATTTTTGGCTGAACAATTCACGAATCCAATAAATTGAATTTTCAATAAAACAATTTTCCACAGTCGATTTTTCATCAGGCTTTCGTGTAATACTGGAAGCTTTAAATAACACAACACGTCAGTAAAATATTGAAATTTTCGCTAATATCAGAACATGACTTTTGCAGATTTCACTGGAGGAAGAGATTGCAAGGAATAGAGCTAATTCTAAATAAACACAAAATTGAGTTAGTTCTGTATAAAATTAACAATATATAACGAGTTTTAGTAATGTCACAGCCACTTTTTCTTGACGATGTTGCAGTGAGCACAGATTTCTTTGAGTTTCAATTTTGTAAGAAAACAGCAAATAATTCATACAGCAAACATAAAGCGTATTAATTAAATGCTCATATTACCTTGCAGAGTCATTAGGATTTTTTGAAGCAGTAGACATGAAAAATGAGCAATGCCCTCGCCGGGACTCGAACCCTGAATCTCTCGAATATGAATTCAGGATGCTTCCAATTACACAATGAAGGCATTCGGAAAGGAAGGGGAAAAACGTATATATTCCCCTTTTTAAAGGGAGACTAATGATTAGGGAACTCAATCGCCTAATCCTGGTGGCGACGAATTACCCTCCACCACCTTTTAGTTCGGTAGCTACTTGTAGAGTCATTAGGATTTTGGGATGCTGGAAATGTGAAAAATTTACAGTGCCCTAGCAGGAACTCCAGCCCAGGACCACTCGAATGCTCGTCGAGTATGCTACCAAGTATACCACGAAGGCATAAGGAAAGGAAGAAGAAAATACTTTTTATAACCTTTAAGGTCAACAGTAAATTTCTAACAGCAAAACTTTGGGAGAAAAAGAAATTATACGCTTATTTTCAACAGATATTGGCCTGCTAACTCTGGGGATATTCCAGGATCTCTTTTGTAGTGTTGCGTGCGTACGGGTTCGCAATAAATTGAATGCACACAGGTCCGAGAATAGATAGATAAGATTTATTTTATCAAACGAAGCTTTTCAGAGTTCTGGAATTTTCAACGGAAATACTCTTACATGTGTTCACAGTATTACAAAATACAATCAGTAGTTACACTTCAAACTTCTAAGAACGTTAAACACAAAGCGATGCAAAGCTCCATCTAAAGAGAAAGCTAACCCGGAGTTATCTCAGTATTCAAAACTCACGCTGAAGTAACAAATCGCAGCAACAGCAGCTGGGCCGGAGAGAGCAGAACCAAATGCTCTCTCCTGCCTTATAATAGTTTTCACAAGGCAGAGGTATTTCTAGTACTTTGCTTCCCGAAATTACTGGAAGGCAATATGAAGGTTGAATTACGGTAACAGCCAATACAGAGAATGATTACATGCAGTACCTATTACGGAGACGTAGGGGCCGGACCAAACTGGCCGCCAAGTTTGGCGACCAAAATTAATCGCCACAGCCATCGCCAGCGCGCCGAATCACCGAGATACCTATTTACTCAATGTTAAATGGATTTGCCCCTGTGTTCTTACTTTTCGGGCATAGCTTGGCTCTCTAGATTTTTTTTTATGGTACAGTAGACAAAAAAATACAACAATTTCACATATCATTGCACTAAAATCATCTATCTATCTACAAAATTCGTAACAGTACCATTCATAATTTATAAACATGCTCTTATTCTGTTTGTCTCCTAAAGTTTGCAGCAAAAGATGTCTCGTGAGAAAATAAGGAACAAGAAATTCTTCAAGCTGAATGAATATCTATTCTTCATCATTTCTCAAAACTTTAAGCGCACAAAATAAGTAATTCATTTCTTTTCTACTGACACTTTATATGGCATTACCATTCTGATATGTACTTTACTTATATTGTTTGAGACACATGAATACTTATTCTCATGTAAAATAAAAATAAATTAGAATGCTTTGGTGTTCGGCTTACTTTGCAATTATATTTATGAATGTTTCTATTATTAAAACAATCCTAGGGAAAATTACGCGCTTGTGTTTCCAGTCCTGCACATATTTAAAGAAAAACCGTTAGCTGTTCTTAATTAGTGTAATTGAGTTATAAGGTTTTAGTGATCACCGGCGACAGAGCGGTTAGATCCCTGAACACTGGTAGTTTGCCTTGGGGTCAAATATGAAGAAGATCCAGTTTTCTTAAAAACGTTTTTTCACAAATGCTTCCTCTCCTTGAGAGTTCGACTGCAGGTGATGATATATTTCGTTTTCAAATTTCCTGCTCCATAATAAATTTTCTGAGAGGGAAATACGTTCTCTTCATAATTTTTGATATCCAAGATAAACAGTTTTAAATTGTAGTGACCTAGAGCTCTGAAGCAGAGAAGTAAATAAATACATCACGAAAGTACTCACGTGCCCGGTTAGTTTCTGTGTAGCGCAGCAAACTGAAATAAATATTTCACAGCTCACAGAAAAACATATTCTTCGTTCTGTAGCATGAAATTGACATCACGTCAGACATTTGCAGGACGATGAAGAAAGAATACTGTCTGTAAAACCCCTAACGTGCGATAGGAAATGGACTCGTACCTCCATAGCTTTAACCGAAAGAGATTCCTTTTTATTTCTCGAAGAATTTTTGTGAGGTTGCTCTTTTCTAGTGAAGAAAAAAATGAGTATTGCATCTTAAAAAATTTTCGTTGAAATAATGTTTGTTTCCTTCGTTTTCTGTTGCATTTACTTTTAAGAGCGTATCTTTCTTTTCAGATGGATATTTTTTAAAGCTTTCTTTAGGACATGAAAAATGCAGTGCTGCTTCTTGGAACTCGGGTAACCATTTATTCTTCAGAGTATTCAACCAACAGTTTTGTAAAGTTCTTTAGTTGCAATGATATTTTTTTCCTATTTAGCTATCACGCTTTACGTGTCGATGGACGTCTGTCTTTTTGTGTTTGTGCTGCCAAGGGGAAAGAAAGATAGTCAGCCAAACAAGCAGTTGACTGGAAGTTATATGTGGATCCGCTCTACGATAAATAGCGTTTGACTTCTGTTAAATAAATATGGCTTTTGTCACATTTTTTTCAGTAAAAGATCTTAAAGCAAAATATATAATAAAAATGGAATAAGATTTAAGACTCGGAATCGCTGATAAGTTTTAAAAGGATAGGTTAGGTTAAGTTAGGTTATTTGAATATGGAACAGCCCAAGACGGTTATCTGCTGTAGAAGATAGATACTTTCGGGGAGGACTTTGTAAAAGAAACTGGTTCGTATTCATGCTACACATACAGAAACTATGGGTCATACAACCGTCTGCCAGAGCTTGAACTCAGGCCAAATTACTAATATTCATAGGTGTTAAACATTCGATTACTGGCGGGATATTGCATTACTTTTTAAAAAATGCTATTATTAACATTGCCAGTTAGTTCATAGAAAGAGGTTCTGATATACTTACGATAGGTGATATATAGGTAAGAATATAACACGCAGTAATTAAGGATATAGTGCATAAACTCAATTTTGTTCAAACTGTGTTGTTAAAAATCGCAAAGCAATATTATAGAAAAAATGATAGGATATTATTTCATCGTAAATTAATGTCATCTGGAGACTTTTGCATTTGTTTTGTAAATTAAAATATTAATTATTCAAGTCGAAGCTATACATTTGTTTTACTGAATCTTCTCAGCACGAGACTTGCAACAACTATTTCGTTTAAGTAGTAATACTTCCTACTCTGCCAGAGATTTGAGTCATTTTGAAATCTGCTAATTGAAGACGATAACACCTCGAAATATTCCCTTTACGAAATACTAAAAGAGTATAACAACACTATTAATACCATTCGCATTAACTATTGCAACGATGACAGCTTCTTTTTCTGCTACATTTAATGGTGAAAGAACTACCACTGGGAACCAAAAGCATGCACAAGCAGTATGGATACATTTCTGTTTGTCCAATGAACAATGAGAATACAAACTAGATTTTCTTAAACATTTCACCCCGAAGGCATTCCTTCTATGCAAAAAAGCTGTATTCTGTGTATTTTGCTGCAATCAAATAAGCAGACAAAGAACGAAACTGTTTAGAACGATCAGTGATGAAAATTTTACAGCATATGTCTGAATGTTCTACCTTAAGGAGATATGATACTCCAAAAGAGATGAAATAACCAATTTTCGATTTTTATGCTACAAATACGCTTTAATATGCTTTAATACATTGAGAAGAAATTTTCGAACGATCTGTTTATAAAAAGTGGCATAAAAAGGCTTCTAAATGTTTGGGCAACACTTTAAATGCCTCACTCACCTCAGTCTTTACTTTCCTTTACTTCTTAATTGTCTCAGTTATTTACTAAATATCTCAGTAGGGTAAGAGGAATGTAATTAGACGCGACTGAAATTATCTAAAATCTCTGTTCATATGAATTATCTGATTGAGTTTTAATACTGAATGAAGCTAGAAAAGAAAATTAACTTCTGAAAAATGGCAAATAATGGTACTATGCATTTTGAAATTGCATGCTACTTTTTTATTATTCAGCTCATCAAATTTTTCTATGCATGTTATCAGTCATTTTTGTTATACCTCTTCAGAAACCCGAACTGAAAGGAGGGGAACCGAAAGAGGTGGCTTACTCATATGTTAATTAAAAAGGATATTTATGTAAGAAAAACTTGCGGGGGGACAATTCAAATTAAACTTTTTAAAAAATAAATTAAACATAAAATTAATATGAATAACTCTGATTATAAATATTTCAGAAAACTATTATAATTAATTTATGTATTAGGATTCTTTGAACTTGCTTTACAAAACAAGAATAGACAAAGAAAAATTCTTATATTTTATGATTTTCTTCCAATATTTCTGGTAAGATAAAATTTTGAATAAAAGCTTGTGATTTATATTTATACTCATAAATTGAATAGCGAAACGTTTAATTCCGGATATACATATACTGAAATAAAGAAAATTATTTAATTGTTGGAAATGTTTTATTAACCATTTTAAGAGTTTACATTCTTGTAAACTCTTAAAATGGTTCTTAAAATTCATCACTGTGTTTTCCCAATTTGCACTTTTCCGATAAATCTTTTATTCAAGATCCTAAAACATAGTACATATGTACTAAATCATTTTACAAATCTCCTGGGTGCGGAGAATCATCATCCACAACCCTTTTAGTTCGGGCGCCACTTCTAGCGTCATTAGGTTAATTGGAAGCAGAAAAGATGAAAAATATGCAACCACCTTCGCCGGGAATCAAACCACGGACCTCTGGAATACCGGCCCAGCGTGCTACCGTTACACCACGAAGGCACGCTAGGGAAGTGGCAGAAATACCTTATAATCTGATGGGGAGACTGCTTTCTTACACGGCCTATTAACTTACACACATTTCTGCTGCACTTTGTTTAAACTTATTTCTCAAATTATTCTAACTTAATTAACCGATTCACCAAGACAAGTTGAAAATGGCATAAAATTCAGACATTTTAAAATTAAATATTCCGATCAGTTTTTGTCCTACGGAAGTTGAACTTCTTATAATGTTATTTTTTCATAACAAGTATAAAGCATTTCCAAATATGCGCATAGCAACCAGAAGATCGCATTTTCGTTATTTGTCGAAAATCATTTTTCTTTAAATTCGACACTGATAAAACTTGAGTATTTTCCTATTTGCTATAATTGGAAGTTTATGACGATTGCGAAAAAAAGGCCAGGTAGGGACTTTTAAGCCGGGTAAGATGCGGGATATATATATATACCCATTTGCTATGTTTGGAACTGCCGACAGCAATGAAAGAAGAGTCATTAGGTTATTTTGAAGCAGGAGATGCGAAAAATGTGCAATCTCCTCGCCGGGACTCGAACCTGGACCTCTCGAATACGCGCTGATTGTGCTACCATTACACCACGAAGGGATGCAGAAGAGAGGGAGGTGCACAACTACATGTTATAGCAGTCCCATACACAAAATGTCAATGTTCGAAGGCTAATCGTTATTGATTTATGCGAAATACATGCATGCATATGTATGTACATACGTACAGACGTGACGAAAAAATCCCTATTTAATCCATTTTAAATTCATTTAACAAACCGTTCTGAAAAAATGTGTCCTCGCACATTCAGACTTCAAACATAAAAAGTCACCTAAATAAATTCGGGACCCATCAAAATGGATATTTCCGTTGAAATATGATACCCGAAATTTATAGTGCTTACTTTACTTCGTATAAGAAATAATAAAAAAAAAGTCATTCGGAAAGCACCAAGTTCCCTTAATGCTGTGTCTTTACGAATTCGGAAAATTTCAGTAGCGTTGTTGTTGAGGTGTTAGCGTTGAACTAATACCTCAAGAATACTAATACCTCAAATGATCAAGAAACCGTATGCATGTTTTTGTGGAGCTTAATATGTTTAAATTACTATAAACAGTGGCTTTATTAGAAGAATACGGCATACAATGGTAATATGTTCAACAAAAAATAAATTATGTATATCTAATTTCGGAGCGGACGAGTGATTTAGTCGATAAACCCAATGAACACCGGAAATTTGTCACAGGCTTGGCTCCTGAGGACAGAAAAATTTGGTTGCTCGTTATGTAGGGCTTTGTTTTCTCGTATGTAGCCTGAATAAATGCAAGATCCGTAGAAAACCATCCACAAATAATTTCTTTACGTTAGATAGCCCTAAGACACATTACCTAACATAATATAAGGTGTGTTTGAAACTACAGCGTACTTAACTGAAACGAAAACGTGGGCAGAAACTGAATTTTTATTAAATATTAACTATATTCGAATAAGAATAATTCTGCATCTAGAAATAAAGTTTCTTTTGTGAAAAACGTATTTATCATAAAAACTGCATCTATCGTTGTATCGTTTGTAAAATCATATAATGGCAATCCGTGACAATTAATTTAACTTGATTTGCGACTAGTATTACAGATATATAAATAACATGCTTTCAAAATTTTATTCTTAGGGCAATTAAATTTATATTAAACAAAGTAAAAACAATATTAAAGCTTACAATTGCATACCATGTGGACTAAGTATTGTAATATGGTTTTAGAAATAAAATAATTTCTTTTATGAAATGTATTGTAAGATCCAATACGTTATTAAATATTTGGAAATCATTCTTGCAAAATGAATCGAAACATATGCATACTAACCCATCCAACCGACTGCATAAAAGTAATTGTTCATAGTTTCTACGAATAAATATTGCAGGTGGTTTGCTCATTTTCGAAATATTTGAAATAAAGATAAGGGTAATATAATATTTAATTCGACGTTTTTCGCTTCCTCTGTTTCAATTCGAAAAAAAGCATTGAGCAAATTGCGGGCTTTAAAATAAATCTCGCCAGAAAATTAAAGTTGGACTCCAGTCAAAGAAGAATTCAGGAAAAAGTGCTGGTAAAAGAATGCAGTTATTTGTTCAAAAGAAAAATAGGAGACTTTTAGTGTCATTAAATTTGACTTTTGATTTCAGTTCTGCATCGTTTTTTGTTTTGTGTACATTCTTTCGCAGAGTAAAATATTTTGTGCAGTGAAGAATATTTTTCCCCATCGCTCTTTCGAAAATAATAACGTATTATGTTTTATATTAAAACTAGAAAATATATTAAAGATATCAGTTAAAATGGAAATTCTAGATTTTGAAACCATTGATTTATATGTTTCATATAAACAAATTACTTTACTGCTCGGATAAGTTTAATAATTTGACAATGCGTAATATATCGTTTAAATTTGTACTTTTATTCTCTTGCGGATGATAAATTTTTAATCTTATCTGTTGATGGGTCTAACGTATTTTTATATGGGAAGCGAAGTATGTACCGATATCTAAATATTAGGTAAATCGTTTTCTCTCTTCATACTTTCATGTCTTCGATGTTTCTCCAAAGCATAATAGTTTCGTATATTTTTTTTTCCTTTTCCCACCAATTTTATTTTTTCCTATTATGCAACGTATTAGTTGATCTGCAAAAAATAAATTTCTAAAATTCTGTACTTCACAAGGTAACTAAAAACATTTGAGACGAGTTAAAAAATTAAAGCTGAGTGAATGTGTAATATGATTTAAGAATGGAGATTGAAGATATAAATGAATCACTCAAGATAGCTAAATGTTTTACAAAAATTTATGTTAGCATACAACAAAGATCCATATTAGATAGATTTTCCTCACTGTTTTTAACTCAGTTTACAGAAGATATTAACAGTAAGTTAATCTATTATTTAATAGGCAGTCAAACGAAAGTACTATTATTTCCTTTCTGATAATGTTTTTGAGTATTCAAATTGAAACATTACATTTAATTAATTCCAATAAAGGAATTTTATGTAAGAAACACTAGTTAGCTAACAGCTAACTAGTGTTTCTTAACTAGAGCAACAGCAAAACTTGTTGATCTAGGGTAACTACTTCAGCGAAAACGTATGTTGAAAATTTGAAAACTATTATTGGTCCTGTACAGCATTGCTCCATCTTTTATGAATAAATTACTGTTGACTGCATTCGGTAGCATTCTTTATGATGAATATTTGATAGGACTTCGTGTTAAAGCATTTAAAAACACTCGGATAGTCGCATTGCCAAAAAAAGCTTTAAGATATGTTTCCATTGCGATTTAAAGGTTTTTTTTACACCCCATTACTCAAGAGTTTTGCGCGTTGATGAATTATCCTAAATGAATAAATCAAATGATCTTTGCAAAGAAAAGCTGAGTTACTGTTTGTAAACCTTATTTTTCCATTAGTGAGAGTATAGCTTAAAGACAAGCAGTTTGAATTTTTATACATAAAAATCATTGGGAAATAACCGATAAATAGTAACTTCAGAAACTTCAAGATGCGGAGCTAGGTTTCAAGTTGACAGTATTCGCAACATCAATTCTTGCTAAACGCCCCTTTTGCATTCGACACGAGACGCAGACTCTCAGCGGTAAGCTGCAAGGCTTATATGTTAATCACCAATCATTATTATTACCAATCCTTAAACATTAATTACCACATTAAACTTTAACGTAACTTCTTCTTTCCGTAGTCTTGACCAGAATGCTAATTAGTTGTTAAAATATTAAAATCGAGGGTTTTGAAAGTTTTATTGAAAGTGCTACAGCTTTTCTCAACTTTGCCTGTAGTTTACGTTCTGTATCAAGCTCTCTCATGGATTACTCCGCGTAAGCCATTTTGCTAGCCGCTGCTAAAACATTTGCGCCAGCTTAAATACAAACCATTTTGTGTAGTCTCCGACTATGTTTCTTGAATTTGAATTTCAACTTATGTTATTTCAAATACCTGCAAGTGTCAGATATTTTTTATAAGCACAAATATTGCCGTCTGCTAAATTAAAAAAAAATTAATAAAGAGGTTAATTTAACCCTCGCAGGACTCAGTAATCTTAATTCAGACGGAGTGATAACTCGTTGTTAATCTAGCAGAATCTGAAAGGCATTGATTTAATTTTGTACCTAACAAGAATTACAAACCTGCCTACAGTATACTGTCATTAGTGAGGAAAGATTTAAGATTTCCACACCTTCAACTACTGTCTTAAAGCCGTTCATTGGGACAACTAGATACTATTGAGAGTCTCATGGATTCCCTCAGGACAGTACAGAAGTTTGAAGACATTCTACGATCTGGTATGCTAGTATTATTATTGTACATTCCCTGATCATTTTCCAACAAAACCATATCCGGCCACACACGGGTCGGCATCTCAACTTGAAACTGTTCATTAATATACACAGTTGTTTAGGCAATCGCGATGACAGTACTATTAGCGATCTGTCTTGTTTGGCAGGTGATAAAAATGCTGCTCGTTTCCACATCGGAATTTGGGTAGACACAACATCGGAAAATGGGTAGACATTAGTACCATATCTACCTTTCTATAGCTTAAAACGCTATCCATATATGTCTGCGTCAGTTTCGCACCACACAAAGGCTTGCATTCAATAATGATATGCAAAATGCCAACTGTGAAATGTTTAAATTCTTTTAATTTGAATACATGAGCTAACTATTTAGAATTCTCTTTCACAAAGGTCTTTTCTAACATACAAATTTTCATCGCGCTTGGCCGGTTCCTTCTAGATGCGTACTTTCTTAAAGATTAATTTCTCTCTTCGGTTGCTATCAATGTTACCTTTATTTAAAAATTGTGCATTTTGCGATATCCATTCATCGTTGGATATACCAAATTCAGACTAATCTTTAAAAATATTAATGAGACAAAGTCAGAGATCCCTTGTTTTTCGACAAATCTTACATCATATTGTAGAGACATTAGGTATTTTTGGAAGCAGGCAAGAGGAAAAATGAGCAACGCTTTCGCCGGGAATCGAACCACGGACATCTGGAATACGCGCCCAGTGTGCAGACCGTCACACCACGAAGGCATGCTAGGAAGGCGGGAGAAATACTTTATATACTTCCCCATTAAAAGGGCGACAGGGGCTTTTAGGGGATCCAGTCGCCATATCCTGGTTGTGGAGAATCATCATCCACCACCTTTTTAGTTCGGGAGCCAATGTAGAGACATTAGGATTTTCTAAAGAGACATTGAAAAACGAGCAAGGCTGTCTCCGGGAATCGAACCACTGACTTCTGGAATACGTGCCCAGCGTGCAGACCACCACACCACGAAGACATGCCAAGAAGGCGGGAGAAATACATCATAATGATATATCTTGTATCATAAAATGTAATTGAAATATAAATAGAATAAAACATGGATTCTCGAAAAAGCGCCATAATTAAGCGTAGTCAAAGAAAGTCTAATCCTTCATTAACAGTGAAACCAAAGGTGAAGTTAATCAAAAGAAGTGTAAACAATTAATGATATCTAAAATTTACAGAACATCATTTGTAACACGTATAACTAATATAACAAGTAAAATAAATAAACTAATATAATTTAAACTACATCCCTACTTTATGAATAATAACAAGTATAACTAATATAATGATATAAATAAACAAGCTAATATAACTAGTTTAAATAAAACTTTGATGCATAATGATAAATGTAGTGAAACGGTTTGCTACTACACCTGAGATATTAGACCCTAATACCGAAGCTGTTAAGTAAAGTTAGATTATGCTTCACGCTACAGCACTTCAGGACTATCTGCTTTTGAATGGATGACATCGCACAAAAATTTCTAAGAGAAAGTAATTACACTATGCCCAATGAAACGTATACGTTTTAATAAAACTTATGAAACCATTTTCAGCCAGTCGGTTTATTGGTATGAACTCAAACTTGAACGAATTAGTGGAGCTCATTGGGTAAGAAATGATGATATTCCCCTGTACCGGATGTTGAGGTGAGAGTGGCTAGCAAGAATAGTTAATATTCAATGATCTGTGGTTTATATTCCAGCCACAGCATACCTGATAAATGACGTTCCCGTCTTAAAAAAACCTCATAAATGTCTATACTTTAGACTTATCTAACCTTTGAATTTAGTCCATGGTGGCATTTCTACTAAGTGCATTGTATAATATGCGGCAGAGCAAATAGAAATTGGTCATGAAATCGAAGAAAGCTTTACAAAAAATAACTGAAGAAAGCTTTACAAATAATAAGTAATCAATGCAATTTATGGATTCATAGTATCAGATCGCAGCAGTTAGTTTGATTCATAACTACCAGTATGAGACGAAGTAACAAACCAATGAATTAAGGTTCACAAGTTCTTCAGTACTAAAGATATAAAGAAATTCTTAATTTACAAGGAAAAAAAGAAGTAGATAATTATTTTGTGAAGAAAAGGATTGTGTAGTGAAAATACGTCCTTCCAAATCAAAACACAAGTTAGTATGTGACAAAGTGCTGTTCAAATAATATATTGTACATGAAGAAATTTTGTTACAAAAAACTCTCTGTATGAATGACAAGTATCAACTGAAAGAGTCCTGAAAAATAACGACTTTTAATTAAACGAACTCTCAGTAGGTTCCTTATCCTCAACGTCCCAACATCCTTTTATTTTTAATTTTCTGAGACAGAAGTGCAGTGGGAAGGTTTCAAATTGTCAATTCTGTACAGAGACATTAGCAAAGGCTGTCAGATAAGGTCAGATTAAAATATATTTTAACATAGATTAAAAGAAAAAAATAATTGCACCAACGCTGAGATCAATACGTGTAGAAAATGTTCTACTTTGAAGGGAATGGATATTAAATCTAACTTTGGTAAGTTTACGAATCTGATTCGCTTTGCCAAATTAAATTTTAGTTATCTGTGCCACTTCAATGTAGTATTCCTCCAGGCACTTTTTAAAGAAAAATCTCCTTATTTCGGTCCCTTCTACCTGTTTGTACATTCTTGACGGATATCCTGTATATGCGCACACACACACTAAGAAATACAAAGAATTATTGCGTATTGATTATTCAACAAAGAATACTTGCAGTTAGGAAGAATATTTGTATCATGAGTCTCTTTGAAAATTAACAGTTCCAAAAGTTTGCTTCACGCATAATATTCCTTATCATTGTAGAGGGCTTAAAATTTCCTAACATTCGTATCAAACATTTATTCATCTTTTTCAGGCATCACGCGCGTAAATTCCAGAAAAGAAGCATATGGAAGCATTTAAATAAATAATAATATTGCATTACAGAAATCTAAACTGTGAAAATCTAAAACAGTATAAAGAAATGGAAGTTTTGCAACATGGCTTCAGAATCGCCATTTGTGCCTCACTCAATATACTGGAAGCAGCTGGGTATTAAACGCGCTGAATACAAGTAGCTCGACCTGGATTAAAATACTAGAGAACAAGATGGCTGTATAGGAGTTTTCGTGGTTTTCCGTAAGTGTAAATGTTGATACGAGCCAGTTCCTTTACAAAGCCTCCACGAAAGTAATTCTCTCCATAGAAATATAGCCATGGAGTCAATTTGTCTTAATAAGTTCACCAATCCATATACTGGCATGAAGAAACAAACCAGGCAGAGGACAGGCAATTAATGATCGAGAACTATTTTTCTAGCAGCTAAATGCGTCTTTTAGCAAGTACACTTGTCCTAGCCTTATGTGAGGGGCTCACAAAATTTTGCATGTTCCAGTTTGAGTAAAGAAGATATATTGTGTCTAAATAAAAGCATGCTCAGTCAATTAAATGTGGCCTTTTTAATTAAAAACGGAAAATTTTCTATCGATGCTACAGAAAGCCAAAAATGTATTATAAATAGGGTTTTTAAATTCCAAGCTGTAGAAATTCTAAGATGAACAAGAATTGTATAAACTAATTAATTTACATAGAACCCTAAAAATGAAGTTCGTACTCTTTTAATTATTGATAATTGTTTTCAGAATTAATATTAGACTTCACAGTTCAAATTTTTCTCATAAAAGTAGGAATAGATCTATGCATGATAATTCTATATATGATAATGAGACAAATAATTATTTTTCTAAGCATTTTTCCAAAATAATTATTTCGGAAATAAAATCAATTCCATATACAACAAACTACAGATCCTCAGTGAAATCAAATAGCTTGCCAGGTAACTACACCTAGAAATGGAAAATATCTATTACGAAGCATACATGTGCTTTTACATAAGAAAGACTAATTAATTTGAGGAGCCTTTGAAAACAATACCACAGTGTGAAAAAATTATTAATGGTCATGCATTTTAATCTTTGAAGTGAAACAAAAAGGGCAAAGAAATCAGAAAAAATGAGTGAAAGAATGTATAAAGATAAAAGTGTAAGTAAATACTCTTATAACCCATACGTACGATTGTACATGCAGGCCATGAAGTGACACTCAACATAAAAACTTTCTGCATTAAATTAAAAGTTATTAAACTTAATTTAATTTCCCCTTTCCTTACCTGGACATCTATCCATCTTTATGAGGCATAAATGAGATCCCCTTTTTATTCCTATATTTTAGTTCTAGAAATTTCAAGGATATTATAAATGGGTATTAATTACTAATTCAGGGTATTAATTAATCGAACTGCAGACTGAGATGAAGGTGTTTAAATACCCTACTGTATAGAATAATTACACTGTTTAATACTTAATAAACCAGATAGGTAATGACCGCAAGATTTGTTTCTCAGAATTACTCCAAAACAAAATAAAGATCCACGTATATTTTTATGTCTTAAAATTTATCCTAAAATGTAAGAACGTTTTTATATTCGGCATTCCCTCATTTTCGAGTAAATATGGAACCTATACATTTATTTATCTATCTGGGTTTATTCATGTGCTTATATCTATAGATAGAGCTGTATAAAGAAATAAAAATACGTTTGCAAATTTCTTTGTTTTTGATGTATGAATATCAAAAGGTAAATTTTTATAAATATTAGCTTTCATTAAATTCTGTGATTGCTTAACCAGTGTGTCTTTCTTCTGAATGAAAGTCATTTTGTTCAAAAGAAGAAAAATGTCACTAAATAGATTTCAAGGCCCTGTCCCTGGCTCCCATTTCTGGTGGCGACTTTTATCTTTCCCATTTCCTGTAAATAACAAAGCTCCTGCTTTCGGGAAAATGCGATAGAAATCAAATCATTGCTTAAAAGGCCAGAAGGAAAATTGCTTCAACGACCTTTGACGAAAATCATCTCGCCAAGCTGACGCGGATTTTAGTCATCCTTGCAAGACTCGGGACATACTTTTGTGATAAAATTGTATTATAATTCTATCTCAGCTGTGATATATTGTTTCCCCTTCTTCATGTCAGAAATAAAGGTCTTTGCATTTTTACTAGCTTAAGTCGCAGCTCTCTCAAATTTACCAAGAAGTATCACATTATACATTAGTATGAAAAATAAGAGAATTTGGTAATTACATTTTGGTGCACATTTAAATTCAGTTGATATTTAATTAATACATATGCATACTTGAAAGATAATTTTATCCAGAAATTGTTTATTTCATGAAAACAAATCCCTGTAATCGACAGAAATATACCGATATTACCGAAATGTAAACTGTGAAAGTGAATAAATGCATTAATAAATTATCGGTGTACCCTACTTCTACAAGTAGTATTTCTCCCGATTTCTTAGAATGCCTTCATGGTGTATGATCAGCACACACGGCGCTTATTTGAGAGATCCGGCAAGGGCACTGCTCATTTTTCACAGCTCCTGCTTTGAAAATAATTTCATGTCTCTACAGTGGCGCCCGAACCAAAAAGGGTAGTGGATGACCACTACCAGGATTTGATGATTATGTCCCCTACTCCCCAGTCGCCCTTTAAAAAGGGGAGTATATAAGGTAGTTTTCTCGCCTTCTTAGCATGCCTAAGTGTTGTAATAGTCAACACACTCGGCGCGTAATCAAGGGGTCCGAGGTTCGAGTCCCGGCGAGGGCATTGCTCATTTTTCATGTCTTCTGTTTCGAAATAATCTAATGTCTCTTCAGCAGTACTAATACAAGAATTAACCGCTTGAGTCCGGTGAACCGCTATCGCGCTTCACTTGTCGTATGCCAAAAATACGGCGCAGCGCGATAGCGTTTCTCTTGTTTTGTATCGAGAATGCGAAGACGCTGCTGTTGGTTAGTATACTTGGAAAAAAATATTGAAAATTGAAAACAAAAATTGTGAAATATACATTTGGTTTCCCATCAGGAGGAGGGGCATGCTTTGGTCCAGGTACTTCAGAAAAAGTATTCGATTCGTTCGAAAAAATTGTATCCACGGGTAAAAACTCATCAATAATATCGTCATCGGAGGTACTTGCAGTTACTTCATCATCATCACTGCTATCACTAATAACTCGTAATCTCTTAGAACGAATGATGATGTCACTTCCACTATCACTTTCAAGGTCATTACTATACTCTTCATTATCACTTCTCATAACATAGTCACTTTCAAATGAATCGGAACTTGACATGGGTTATTTCGTAATTATCAGTATAAAACTTGGTAAAAAATTTAAAACAATTTCCAATTCCTATAAAACAACTGCTACTGATATCACTACAACTGCTCTCAATGATTGCGTAAAGTATACTAACCAACAGCAGCGTCTTCGCATTCTCGATACAAAACAAGAGAAGCGCTATCGCGCTGAGCTGTATTTTTGGCATACGACAAGTGAAGCTCGATAGCGCTTCGCCGGACTCAAACGGTTAAATATGTAAATTCTTAGTTGTTTCATATGTACGTGATGTGATGAGTGCACTATTCACGTAACGGTCAAATAAATTAGTTGTGAAAGAACAACGTGAGTCTCATGATCATGGAAACGTACACTGCGGAAAAAAAGGGGGGGCAGTTTTATATTTTCCGTTCTACTGGGCTGATTGATGAAATTCAACTTGCGTACTGCGAAAACTGAAAAAAAAATTGCCAAGATAAATTTTTATATTTCTCCATAAATTTCTCACCAAAAGTTACAAAATTTAATATCTAGGCATAATTTGAGTCGTACAATCGAAATATGGAAAAAAAAAATATATGTTATTTCAGAAAAGTCCGGTTTTGTGTCAAAATACCTACGTTATATTAATGCTATATATAAATCTAATATATATCCTAAGTTGTGCTTTCGGGACATGAAAAACGAAATTTGAACTTCGTCAAACGGACTAGTGGAATGGAAGATATAGACGTGTTCTTTTTTTTATTTATTCATTTTTTTTACCAGGCAGTGTATATACAGCATACAGCAAGTTGTCTTCTCCGAAGAGTTCATTTGATAGGAGTACTTATTTCGTAGAAATGACGCTCTGGGTCCAAATGCCAGTCTTTACAATGTAAGTGGGAAAACTGTAAATTAACATTAAATGCAATGGTTTAAATTTTGTTCTAGAAGAGCATGTTAAGAATCCTTCTTGAATTCAAGTACAATAAGTTTATATTACAAATGCGTTATTAAATTCTTTCTTATTTCTTTTTAAAAAGTACAAATAAATAACATTTTACAACATTTATACTTAATATAGGTAATATAGATATAATGACGAGAAATCGTATACCAAAAAATGTAGTAGAACATTGTATATCTAAAGTAACTAACAATAAAAAATACTACAAAGGTATATGAAATATACCTTTGTAGTATTTTACTACAAAGGTATATTACTACAAAGGTATTTTACTTATTTATAACACTTACTACAAAGGTATATTTCATATACCTTTGTAGTAAGTGTTAAGTGAAGTTATTTGGATTAGTAGTTTTGAGAATTTAATATGGCACACAGTTTTTTATATTGTTTGGAATATGCATAAATTCTGAATTGAGATACTTAGAATCTTAGATTAATCTTTCAAATTATTTTTTTTTCTAAAAACCCTGAAATTTTAACTATTATATCATGTTGATAACGAGTTAAGATTACCATTCAAGTGTATTGATATATTTCGATTTCAATATTTAATTTAAAGAAAGGAACGTCTACGTGTTTCAAGTTAGTTACTATGCTAGAACAAAAAATTTTGAACTAATCTTCAAGACTTCACGATCACGATATGAGGTAGTTCTCCCGCTGTCTTAGCACGCCTTTGTGGTGTAGTGGTCAGCACGCTCGTCACGTATCGAGAGGTCCATGGTTTGAGTCTCGGCGAGAAACCTGCTCATTTGTCATCTCCCCTACTTTAAAAAATATCTACAGTGGCGCCCGAACTAAAAATGGTGGTGGATGATAATTCTCCACCACCAGGATTTGGCGATTGAGTCTAATAATCCCCAGTCGCCCTTTAAAAGGGGGGAGTATATAAGGTATTTCTCCCGTATTCTTAGCATGCCTTCGTGTTATAGTGGTTAGCACGCTCGGCGCATATCGAGATGTCTGTGGTTCGAGTCCCGGCGAGGGCACTGCTCACTCCAAAAACTCTAAATCACTCCTACAACAATAGTAACTAAAGTATTTATGTAATGACCTTGTTGCTAATAAAATATAAATGAAAAATGCTAGATTTAAGTAACATTAGGAACCCTTATAATTTAAATAATAAATGATTATGATTTAAAAAATAATAGTAATATTAATACAGTGATATTGAAAAGTAAAAATGGAACTTTGGGGAAGGACTGCAATACTTTCAAAACAGTTAATAAAAATCCTAAAAATCAAAGTGTCAACTTATCAGCACAAATTTTTAGAATAAAGTTCTATTAGAAGCAATTTGTTATCAAAATGCTGTTACTAATAACTAGCTCTTTAACAAATTTAGTGCGAAATCACTGCGTAAGCAACATAAAATTTCATTCGAACAAGAATTTAAACAATATCGTTTTTTCATAAACGTCTTCGAATGCGATATTGGTTTGAGTTCCGAAGCCTTTATGTTTTACATGTTATATTATTTTTACTGAATCTTCTCCACTGAAATGCCCTTAAACGCAGGAAACATGTATTCAAACAATCATGCCTGCTATAAAATCTTCAGTTTGTTTAACCATTTCCTAGAATTGGTGTTACAAATAAATTTATTTGAAGATTTATTTTTATTTTTCATTTGAGAAAATTCCACGAAATTCTGAATGTATTACCATAAATACATTTCCCGATACAATCGTCAAAAGTATTCATCATTTCTGTAATAGTCATATAATAATCCGGTGAATCATAAGAATCAATACAAATGCATGTAAATAATATTGAATTTTATGTCAAATTGTATCACGAAATCCATACACGCAGACTAACTGGAATAAAAACTTTGAACGCGAGCATTTCGTAATTAAGGATCTTGTTGCTACACTTTTAGCTTAAAACTTCTGAAGCTTATATGCCAAAGGATATCAAATTTGAGTAGATAAATTTGTCCTTGGTGCTGGTTTGTATTCCAAATAGTGTTCCAACTAGTAGCGTCTTGCAGTACTCATGATGGACAATCACAAAGAACAAAGAGCTAAAAAGTGAAACACTGTTACTAAGGAAGATAATCGACAAATATTCACCAAATTTCTTAAGAACCTTTCTCCGCCCGAAAGGTTTTATGCCTGAACAGCATACATCGTATGTCTCGTTCACACTACTCACCAAATCTTCTTGTTGAATGGGACACATTTTTATATTTACATGGATGTAGAAAACTGTCAGAAAATAGTTGAGTAGATAACAAAAATTAAGTGACGTAGATAGCGTGCTGACCTTAAAAAATACTCCATCTCAAGAGTTCCAGAACTGCCGCCACTATTGAGCAAATCGCTGATAAAAGTATATCGATGCTGATGCAAGGCACACTTAAGAACCTAAAAATATACATAAATGTAAAATTGAATATAAGTGCTTAAAATAATTTCGGTTATTTTGGTGGTACTTCTCGTCGATGTTGTTACGAGCAGCATTTCTGAATAAAAATTAGATTAAATATATTTGGATATAAGTTTCATCATATATCATTTCAAATCATTAAGTCACATTAAGAGGAAGAATTGTAATCTTATTGTGTTTTTTTATTTCTATATAATATGGCAATAATATTGATCTATGCTGTCTTAACGTGCTTAAATTCATTTTGCTCAAACCACGTGTACAGCATTTCTCAAGTTTATATTTGACTTTTTCAAAAACTACAAACAATTTCTTATCACTTTTAATGGGTTATCTAAGTGCTAATTCCTTCCAGAAATGCCAGCTGTATTTTTGTTTTTGAAGCAGAATTATATGCATTGCAATGTTACGCACACGCTTATGAAAGAAAAAAGGAGCTTTTTCCAGATTCTTTCTCACGCAACGAAAAAGAAAAAAAATGTATTCTCTTCGCGTGAAACTTTAAGGACCTTATCCACGAATCAATGTATTTATATTCAAAAATGGTGAAGAGTCAAATTAAATTTGCCATTAACTAGATTCTCCGTTTCTTTTGTGATAAAAACTTTTTATTTGATTCTTCAGTGATGTAAAACTATTTGAGGTATTTTTAGGAAATTAATTGTACGTTAATTTACCTAATCATACTTGCAAGTAAAAAAAAGGAGCAGATAAAAAATGTAAGTGATGCTTTTGTATTTTTTAATATATATATATATTTATGAAAATTATACGTTTCTGTTTTAAATTGTGTTTCCTCGTTGTTTCTTATCAGTGTCAAAATGAGCTAATTATTATCGCTGATTTGCACCATTAATCATTAGACACCTAATTTGGTAATATGGTGACCAATAAAGCATGAAGAAAATGCACTTTATATCAATGTTTAGGGATTACTGATTTTAGAATATTTCAGCCATCGCTGAGTAAGTATTCTATTCGATCAGGGAATAAAACAAATTACTAACTGCACTTCCATCGAAACATATGAGCTTTTATGTATTTTACTTAGAGATGTCTATCCATTTAATGTGCTCTCACTCGTTATTACACTATACATGGTGCTTTATTTGCGCAATGGATTTAATAAGCTTAAGTTCGTGAATACGTCTTTCGATTAAGAAAAAAATCTGCTTAGGTAAAAACATTTTTGAAGAATTTTGCTAGGTCTCCAGTGCTTTAATGTAAATTTTGAAGAGCAGTGTTTCCACAAGAAGATCATTAGAAGAAAATAGAAACCAAAATGTATTTCAACCTTTCAATGGTCTTCTGGTGTGTCACATTACTTCTAACTGAAAGATGTTAAACATTTATTCTGTTGTCAGTATAATATTGAAGCTTCCATTAAGAATTATGAACTTAAATATCTTCTTCTATGCTAAGAATCTTGCTTTAAGGGGGCTCATATACCTTAAGCCCCTTATGATCTTCGAATTATGTGAATGTTGCAAGATTTAGGATATTTTATTTACTTTAAAAGCAATTACTTTCAACTTTTTACAGCTGAATACATAGTATAGCTGCTTTGGAAGCTAGTAACCAGAAAGTTTGTGTTGCCACAAGTATTTTTGCAATTTAATCCGCTTTGTGACAAGATTTTTAGTCATGTTTCCACTTTGCGCGCATGATATTTTAAAAATAGCTAATGGTACATACTTGAAATTTAATGGAATTCTTTATATGGGCACTATTTTCTAACTGAACAAAAATTTTAATTTATTTATTTTAGTGTTAAATTATCATAATATTAAAATTATTAAAATTATAAATTTATTTTAATATTAAAAAAAATATGCACGAAAACATTACAGATTTTGTTAATAAAATACATTTTATACTGAACTCCAAATAAAATAAAAATTTAACATGAAATTTTTAGAATTTTTGATTCCCAGTAGTTTCTAAATGTTATAAAAGCCTATACATTAAATATGGAATTAATTATGCAACAGAATGTTTTAAACTGTGCGCGCAAGGTGGAAACATGACGAAAAATATTGTCACAAAGCGGATTGTATAAAAATATTTTTTGCAACTCTGATTACTATTTCAGAAAGCAGCTATATTATGTAGTCAGCTGGAAAAAGTTGGAAGTAATTGCTTTTGAAATAAATAAGTTATCCCAATTCTTGCAACAGTCACATATTCGAAGAACTTATGGGTTTTAAAGTGTATGAGAAATATTACTGAACTATAATTTATGCGAATAATAATATGATTTTTTTATTTGTTTTATTACTTATATTTTTTATTTGTTTCATTATTCATATATATTTTATTACTATTAATACCTGTTGCTTATTGTTATTTGTAAAATAAACGAGATAACTTTTAACGTTATTTGCTTATTGTTATTTGTAAAATAAACGAGATAACTTTTAACGTTATTTGCTTATTGTTATTTGTAAAATAAACGAGATAACTTTTAACATTATTTTTGTCACCACCAAGAAATTCCAAATTTACCATCTTTTCCAAATTTACATGTAATAGTTACTTTTCATTGTTTAAACGCTTCTTAAATAAGTTTAATTACTGAAAAGTATTTGGTTCCTAAAGAAGTGAGGCAGCTTAATTTTTACACATTCGAATTTACTGCTAGCATATATCTCTGCAGTTTTTAAACTAAAATTTCTATGAATTTCGAAGTTAATTAGATTTACGATTTAATCCAAAGGCTCGCACGAAATAATGATAAATAAATAAACCCATTAAACTGAATATATTTGCACTTAAAAAAGTCAAATCTAGCTTAAATGAAAATGCTTTCGAAATAACAAGCTTCAAAGCAGTAACATTCAGCTTCTCTTTTGAGATTCAGGTGATTTCGTTTGATTTCCGAAAGCATCTAACAAGAACAAATATTCTAGTAACAAGTAACGCTTCTTCATTTTTCCTGAACTCAGTTGATCACATTGAGGCAGGATTTTGGTTACCTTTAAATATATTCGAACTTCTTTGTTCTCGGGAAAAAGGTTAAAAAGATAGTGATGGAGAGCCGCATGGGAGTTGTACCTAGTATTGGAACGTCGCTTGAGAGTGGAGCCTTTAATTCTCTTTGCACGTAATTGCAAACTGCGAGCCCAAGATGCTTATATATATTACAAATAGCTAGGCTGATATTTCTACTGCTCCAGAAAAGCCCAGTATTGGCTTTACTGTGGGCTGCACAGGGCTGCTGAGCAACTCATTTTATAGTTATACATTATGTTTCCTTATGCTAAATAATAAATTATTATGCTCTATAAACAGAATATTTAATAAATGTTCTGTTTATAGAGATTCGTTCCTTGAATATTTCAGTTTAGGCTTATATAACATCATCAAACATACAAGAATGCGATTTAAGAAATAGCTTATTTAACAAGGATAAGCTATCTTGCCTGAGCAATATGGCGCAAAAGTAAAGTTATACTTTGGGTATATAGACATGTTATATGATCCCGCTCCAAATATATATATATATATATATATATATATATATATATTTGCTTAAAATAATATGTAACATGTTAGAATTTTTTGTCTTCAATCTCTTCGTCAATTATCCTATTTTTAAAATCTTAGATGCATGTATACAAATGAAACAGCATGCATAGATTAAAAATATACTAAAACTTCTTTTTTCATATATTTATTTATTTATTTATTTAAAATATTTTTTCACTTATGAAACGTAGGAAATATACATCAATAAAACGGAACTTCTTCAGGATTACGCGTAATGCAACACATACGCATAACAAGCAATAAAAAATAATGAATGAAATGAGTGAGAGGGGAATATTTATATTTTATTTAAATTTAACGCATGTTCCGTACAGTAAAGTAATAAATTAGTTACGCAATCTGTCTTCGAAATCCCTCCACGGCATGACTTTCGTCTTTGCTATTACGTAAAGGTTTTTACTTCTTCTATGTTCAATACGTGTTGGAAAACCAGTTTCACAGACAGGATTCATTTCAATTCAGTTAAAGAAAACTTCGTTTACAGATTGCTGAGGCCTTCGTTACAGATCAGAGATAAAGCTTTTCGTACACATTCTTTTACACCTTAAGGCCTATAATATTTAATGATAGTGTTTCTGGTTTTTGGATTTAATTGGCACGTTTAAAACCCGCATGCAGATTAAAATATTGAATCGAGAAACCTCGTAACTGATAAATTTCTTCCTTCCTATGATTTTAGTTGCAATAAGCAGCTCACTGTATTCCGAGAGATAGAAATGCACTCACAACCTTTAGAAAAGAACTAAGTAAACTGAAATAAAATTTCTTATGCAGCCACGCTTCTAAAAATCAATGCGTAATAATCCCTAAGGTACAATACCTTAATGAGCATGAAGTATTTATGGAACATAACTACATATCGCTACTGAACATCACTGATAATCATGTTTTTAAGGCGCCCGCCTTTCTGAAATGCAGAAATAATTTTGAAACATGGGCGACTTAATAATCGGTCATTAATAAGAAGACTCAGGTCACTCCTCATCTGATCTCGTTGTTGTATTTGCCGTAAGGCAACGGATATGCCTTCAAATCATTTTACGAGGTACTCATATTAATTTTCAAAGTTGTTTTCTTATGTTGATTGGGAATTCAACACAAAAGGTACAAATTTAATTGATACGTTTAAAACAAATAGCCAAAAATCATTGAAACAGCAATTATGTGGTATATTAATCAGCAAAAGGGTTTTAAAATCAATAATAATTTTTAAACCATTGAACCTGCATATTATTAAATAATTGCACAGTTGTATTCGAAGTTTTATTAAGCAATGCCACAAAAATATATCCCTTTCAGATTTGTCAATAATAATAATAATAATTAAGATTTTGAATTCCGTATTTAGAATGCGCATACAGAATATTTTTATTTTTATTGAAGTTTAACAATAATAGTCTCAATAAAACGTCTTAGTAATAAGATGATAACGAAATACCCGTTTTTCCTAAAACGGACCATAATGAAGAAATAAATTGCTCATAAAACTCAAGACCTCTATAATTTTCCAAAATTTCTATTAACGTTTGTTAGCGTACTGTAAGAACTTACTGCTAAAACTAATTAAAAAATAAATTTAAAAATAATATATTGAAAATTGTTAGATGATTAATAGAGATTTCTTAGTTAAACATACCGTATGAAAAGAATATTGCAGCTCCAAGCTTTAATAACGATTTCAAATGAAGAAACCACCTGATGGCAGCTGCAGTAAAACTCAAGGATATCACATTCGTAACAATGAAACAAATATCCTAAATCCATTTGCTCCCCCTACACACAATGAAAAGGGGAAAATGAAAGTGTGTGATCATTTACAGTCCAAAATGTACCATTTTGGAGTCCAAAAAAAAACCAGTAGACTTGTAGACTCGTTACCACAGACTAAAATTGCTGAATACATGCACGCAACAGTACACCAGACTATAAAACGATTTCATAGCTTCTGAAAACAATGTCATATATCTCCGCTTAGAGGACACGGGAGGAGGTTACCAGAAAACTTTTAAAAAACCGTTTCAAGTAGCTTTTGTTTCACCACATCCCTTATTAAAAACCTTCCGAATGTCGTCAAATTTGGTGAAATATCTCCAAATGTAGCCAACTAGGTGACAAAATTTGTCATTAAAATCAGTCAGATTTTTAAAAGCTGATAGCTCTAATTTTGCTTGTGCTGTCTGTATAATTTATTCGTGTCTTTAAGGCCTGCTTAAACTGCAAAATAGTAAACTAGTTAAGTAAACAAAGGCGCAGTTATTGCATAAAAATTAGAAGAATTAAAAGTTATACAAAAGGCAGAAGAAGGTTACATTAAATTACGATAAAATAAGACGCATTAGTAATAATAAAGGTGTAGAGACATTAGGTATTTTTTTAAGCAGGCAATAGGAAAAATGAGCAATCGCCTTCGCCGGGAATCGAACCACGGACCTCTGGAATACCGGCCCAGCGTGCAGAACCACTACACACGAAGGCACGCTAGGAAAGAGGGAGAAATACCTTATATACTCCTCTTTTTAAAGGGCGACTGGGGTTTTCAGGGGACCCAATCGCCAACTCCTGGGTGTGAAGTAACCTCATCTAACAACCTTTTAGTTCGGGCGCCACTGTAGAGACACTAGGTATTTTTTTGAAGCAGGTAAGAGGAAAAATGAGCAATCGCCTTTTCTGGGAATCGAACCACGGACCTCTGGAATACCGGCCCAGCGTACAGAACCATTACACCACGAAGGCACGCTAGGAAAGTGGGAGAAATACCTTATAAAGAAATGAAAACAAACGTTCCGCGATTAATAATGCGGAGAAAATCGCTAAATAATAAAATGCTGCTAAAGAAAGCAAATGTACCCGGATGTCTATATACACTACCAATGAAACGTATTTCAATTTTCGTATTGATCTACATTACAATAAAATCGTGAGCTTAAAATGTATTTTTTTCAGATGATGTGTCTTTATATTTGCCTATCTTCTCATCTATGAGTGAGTGAAATTAGCATTTACATTTTGCCGAAATTCGGATAGTCTTAAGCGGATAAATGAACGCAAGTTGACACTTAACTGCCCGTAGATAAAGCCTGGAATCGGGTAACTGATTTTCAAGAGAAAAGGCATGACTGGAGGCATAGTCGGAGAGTTAAGGGGTAAACGTTGTTAAGAGTAAGTAGCTTCTAGAAGCATAAAACTGAACAAAAGATTGAAAGGAGAAGAAAATGAGGTGTGAATGGACGATGTAGTCTCATTGTTAGTCTTGGAATTCAAATAGTAAATGCTAATACTAACGCACAGTCAGATGAGCTACTATGGAAGCAGATCTAGAGCATATAATGTTCGAAAAAGTTATAAGGTATTTCTCCGGCATTCTTAGCATGCCTTCGCGGTGTAGTGGTCAGCACGATCGACACGTATTCGAGAAGTCCGTGATTCGAGTCCCAGTGAGGGCATTGCTCATTTTTCATCTCTCCTGCTTCGAAATAACATAATGTCTCTACAGTGGCGCCCGAACTAAAAGGTGGTCCCCCTTTAAAATACATAAGTGTATAAGGTATTTCTCCCGCCTTCTTAGCATGCCTTCGTAGTGTAGTGGTCAGCACGCTCGATGCGTATTCGAGAGGTCCATGGTTCGAGTCCCGGCGAAGGCATTGCTCATATTTCATCTCTAATGCTTCTAAGTAACCTAATGTCTTTACGAAGTAAGGTTGGTTTTAAGACTGCTAGTATTTGTTATAAAGTTGGTGAAACTTCCTTATTATTTTCGCGATTATCTTTTCCACATTACTATTTGAGGCATTCAAAATTACAGAATTTGAAAAAACTAAGAGAGCAATTCGAAAAGGAATTTTCGATTGTGTAGAGTAGTAGATTTTAGGAAAATAGTTTCCTGCATCTTAAATCTTCCTTAATGAAACTTAGAATTTGGTTTCTAAGCAATTACCATACTCGGCCCATGATAATGGGCTCGGACCATAATAATGGATTCAGAACATAATAATGGCTTATTTGATACCTGTTGGCTATATTCATGGTAGTTTATGTTAAAAGTATATGTTGAAATTGTTACAAGGTTTACATCACTAAGGATTTAAATAAAATGAACTAAACGAATTGTAATTTTAAATTATAACTAAATCCAGAGTTTAAATTATAAAATTTCCTAAGTAGTTAAAATTATAGTACTGCATTTTATTACTTTCTTTTTCTGTAAATATTAAATTAGGTAAAATTCCCTTAAAAATTCGTACTCTTTTTTTCTTTTGTTTCGACTAAGTTAATCACATTCTTCAATTTTAAATAGAAAATAAATCATCAGAAATTTATAAAAGGCAGTGAAACATCTCTCAAAAGAAGATTTTATTTGAAATTTCTTTTGTCAATTATATTCAAACATTTTATTTCAAATAAAGTTATGCAAAAATGAAATTCCATGACAAAATTTCTGATATCGCTGTTATAAGATGTAGCTTAATAATAGAGCATAACTGAGAAAATTGTGAAATTCAGGTAACTACATAATTATTCAAAACTAAAAACTATGAAATTTTAGTAAAAAGCCACTGCTTTGGATGTTGAAATAAACTATTTGTCTGTGCAGTGGTTTGTATGAAATATTTTAAATACATTTGATTGAGCAGGTACGCACAGAAATTAAGAGAACTGAGTGTTAATAAAATTATTATGATTAAAAAATGAATACGAATTGAAAGTATTTCAGAAATAATTTAGGCCAAGATTTCGAACGCTGTCGAAGCAAACTTCTTACCAAGACACAAACATAGTTTATTATCTTTTGAAATTGGCCTGATATTTTTATTCTGATTTAGTTTATTAGCAATCATTTTAAATGAAATTGTGACCTAAAGCACAATTTTAGTGTTTCCAGACAATATAATATGAATATTGTTTCTTAAACTTAAATTTACAATATTGCGTACACAACAAACATCAACAAAATTCATATTGAAATGAAAAATCAATGAAATCAATGATATAACAGGTGATATTAGTTCTTGGCTTTTAAGCAATTAGCTCCCGAGCTTTATGATATATTTGAGTAATTTCACTGCTTAAGCAAATCTTTAAAGAAAGATGAAAGAGGGTTGCATATAGTATTATCTTGAACGTTGTTAAATATAAATCAAATTCTCATTAGGTATTAAAATATCTTGCATCTTCATATTCTTATTAAAATGTTAAGCATAACTTCGTCTTATTTTGTGTAACACACATCTTCATGAATTTTGATAACATTTCGAGATCCATACTTAGCCCATTTCCATAGCGAATCTGCTTGAAATAGGAATTGTTTGAATTCTATTCAAAAATGGATATTACTGTTGTAAGTGATAATATTATATTTAAGAAACAAGGTAGCTTAAAATTTAAGATTAAATTTTATCATAGTTCAAAAGAAATGCTCTCCACGTCCAAAAATGAATCAGGAAGAACAAAAGAATTATTTAAGTAAAACTAAACTAGAAAAGCCGAAATCTTTTATTTGTATCAGTAAAGAGTATTTTGAAGATTTATGAAATACAAAGCAGTTTTATTTTTTTTTTTTTACCTTTCATTTTAAATTCATTTATTCCATGATGAATCTAAAGAGAAAACTAAAGCTGTTTCAGATTTAAAGGCTCTCCGTTTAAGTGATTTGCTGCTGCGGCTTTACAATTTCTCAAGATGGAAAACTAATTTCATTACCTGCGTCGGGGGAGAAAGTCCCTTCTTTTAAATCGTACATCAATATCTTTTTTTCCCCGTCAAATCAAACGTTAGCCTGAAACATTATTTAAATCTGCTTACCTTCTACTGCTAAAGCAAAAGTGATTTTTTTATCTGCTTTTCCTTAATGAGAAATTTTCCTCGTTAATTAAGTGGGAAGGCTACAAAATTGTAGATGTGGGATCTTGTTAATTTTGTGGTAATGCTCTTACAAGCCGATTTGATATTTTTTCTATTAAAAACTTTATAATTCCATATCGTACTTTATGAGGTCTTTTGGCAGTATATTCCTTATTACACAATATGCGCACATATTAAAAGTTGCATCTATAAACTACGCTTATCCTTAAGTTTGGAATACGCTGTATGTTTGTGCATATTTTAGATGGTATGTGCTTTTATGCACATTATAGTATTACTATATTTTGGCATCGTTAATTCTAGTCCATTCAGCCTTCTCAAGGTAAAGGAAATACATTATCAATTTTTATTTAATTCGTGGTCCTTTCCACGATGCTACGATTTTTCAATCTCCCCAAAATAAGCCAAATATCCATAAAGTTTATTTTTTAAATGGCAGTTTTATTTTTAATTGCATATATTTTTACATAATCAGATTAATACATTTTTAATTTGCAGGTGCTCTATTTTAAATAGATACCACAGCAATTAAAAAAGAATTATTCAAACACTTGAATTTCAAATACATGTTTTAATTTTACAGCTACGTAAAGATTCGATTTTAAATTTTAACGTGAGGATGGATATATACATGAAACTTTTGTGTTCAATACTTTGCTTCTTTAGTATATTCTGCCTGATGCATAAGTCTTCGCAGATGGCAGAACTATTACTTATTTAACTGTATGATCTATCCATATGACTTAACGTCTTAAAGGAAAACCTACGTAAAATTAAAAGTAAGCACATATTTAAGTCTTATCATGCTTTACCTTACTCTTGTGGCATTTTATAAAGTATGCAGTCATTTAATAACTTTTGTTTTTAAAACCGAAATGAAGTTGTGGTATTTATTTACTTCTTTCATTAACTTCTCTCAGTTTTTAGTTAACAGAATAAAGAATAAAGAAACAGTTTAAAATAAAATAAATTTTTGAAGCTTTTTGACTAAATCGTGTACTTAGATACTACAGATTTTACCCATCTATAAACTATGTTTTTGAAATTTATGTAACTCTAGGAGGCTAGTTTTGAAAGAATATGTTTGCTTCACTATATGCAGCTGACTTCAAATTTTTTATTTATATCCTCTAACATTCGCCTAGTTGATCTTTGCCGTTATAATTGTCAATTATGGCAAATATTAGAAAATGAAATTATTTCTATACGCAATTTATAGCTCGCTGCCTGTATGTATTATTTGTGCAAATTAATTTGAAACAATGGCGCCTACCAGATGTTTTAATTTTTGTTTATTTGTATAGGTTACTAAACATTTTAAACTACATTATAAGCTTCTAATATTTAATTTGAAATATCAGCAAAACAATGAAATACACTTTTCTCTTTAATTAAAATTTCGATTCAATTTTAGATAAAAAAATTAAAAGACTTTGCCTTATATCTATTGGACTAAAACGTAAAGTCTTTCATTATGTCTTATTTTTGTTTGTGAAATATTTCTAATGAAATAAATTCATAAAAAAATGAAAGCAAATATTTCGAAAAAGAATGCAAATATTTTTTTATTATGGATAATTTGATTTATTTCTCGAGTGTATTATAAAGTAGAACATAAAACGTAAATGCTACTCTCTCATCTGAGATGGATAAATTAATTTGCAGTCATCTAAATGTCAGATTCTAGTCCAGTAATGAAGAAATGAATCGTACTGCATCGATATTATATTAAGTATATGAAAAAATACAACTAATTATACTAATTTGAATATCGGTCCTCTTAAAGCAGTGAAATATAATTTTTTTTGAAAATTAGAATATTTAAAAAGTACTTCCTGTAAATTCTTCACTGAATGAGTATTTAGAGTACCATTCACATTCAATGTGCAGTTGTCTGGAAAAGGAGTAGTGATCCTTAAGTTTAAATGCTGTTTTCAGTTTTGCTACACGTCTTTGCAAACTGCCAAATTAAATTACTGTAAAGTCATCCTCTATAACCGTAAGCTTGCAGATTAATTATTTGCATAATTTCATGGTATCGAACTTTGAATTCCTAATTACTGAGAGATCGAGTATAATGAATATTAAGAAAGTGTTTGATAACTGCATGTCTTGAGATATAGAATAAAACACGAAATGCCCATAACATAGTAGAAGGAATACTTACCATTATCGGAGTCATAGAGATAAATTATCGTTTTCCATTTATAATAATTGATGACATCGACAATAGCTCGTAGGTAACGTGGTCTGAGATTTACTCCTAGATGAGAAGGCCTATCGGAACTTGTTTGTTGAGGAAAGGCAGGGCTGACCAGCGGCATCTGGAACATATTTGAGTAGGCCGCAAATGTGTCATAAGAGGGGTCACTTGTTGGAGCTATTAATGTAAATATACCCCTCTCCATTTGTGAGCACACTGCAATAAAATATAAGCCATAAATATAGTGCTGGAAACAAGTTAAAAATTTCTATATATATACACTTAAAATCCAAGGAAAAGTTAATTTAACAAATATATATTTTCAAAAGGTTTTAGATGAGGCTTGAAATACATATTCCAGAAGTTGTAGTATAAATCGTAATAAATTCTGACCATCTGAGCAGAGAAAAGAGTGTGCAAACAGTAGACAATTGAAACTTTTTAATTCATTGCCTCTTTTCATTTTTGGATTTAGCAGCCTTCGGTCTTACTTGTCATTTTTGTATAGAAATTTAGTCCACTTTCTAGAGTTATTAAGTTTATTTAGGAGCATGAAACATGTGCAAAGCCTATTGAAGATTAGAGGACCCAGATCACCAAATCCAAAAGGACATATACCAGAAATCTTAATAATATTTAGTAAACTCAAGATATTTTCTATAACATTTTTTCCCACTAAGATAATCCTTTTACTTTTTCATAATAAAGCTTAGTTCTTTTAATTTAATCGTCACAATTCAGTTTCTTTACCAAAAAGCATTACTACTGAATTTCAGTTTCACCTTTATTGATTCTCTACATTACTCATTGATTGTTTTTTATGTTGAGGAATGCTAGGAATCGGCGAATTTATTAGTTATAAAAATATTTACATGCACTATATATACAGACTTTCAATTAGTTTTAGTTCAACGTAGTCTGAGTCTTACACAGGTGGAAGGCTCGGTTGCCGTTTATGTTTCTGCACATCTGATTGTTGTCCTTTGAAAGGTCTAGTAGTCTAAAGTAGTCTAATTGTCTAAAGTAGTCTAAAGTCTTCATTAAAGTTTCAAAGTTCAAAGTTTGTCTAAAGTCTTCATCCCTGAAAACGTTTTGTTACTGAAAATTATTGCTCTGTTACTAAAACAACTAGCCACTTTGTTTATCTCAGATTATAGGAATAGCAGAGCTTGTCTGCGAACTCGTACGCTTTTAACTTCTAATTAAATAAAATTTTGGTTAAAAAAATGAGAAATCAAGTAAATTATCACTACTTCACAGGAATCTAAATAGCTACCGTAGGTAGAGATATTCCCTATTGTTCTTCTCCTCACCAGAAGAAACTTCTTTCCGTGTTTTTTTCGCGGTACAGGTCAAAGATTATACAGCTCTTAATTGGAAATTAATAGTAAGAAACATATATCTGTCGATTAGACTTTTCTTTGAATTCGTTTACCCACAAACTATTTTTTCTGTTTATGCAGCATTAAATAAGATAATGAAACAAACTTAAATCCCCGTTAAATGTGTAACAGCTATCCTGTACATTATATTTTTCGAACTAAGTATATATTCCTTATGACATATATATACTATATATATAAACCGTCAATGTCATATATATATATATATATATAAATCGTCAACTCTGAAAACGATGGACTCATCATTTCTGTTCTTTCTTTGATTGTCTCACAGCATAGGGATAAAAAATATAAACAAATTTTAATTTTTTTGATTTAGGTAGTGTAATTTAGTTTTTACTTACATGTTTGACCGATCTTGTAGGAATCATCGCTTTCTAAAACTTCAACAACTGGTTCCACCTTAAATCTAGCTTGAGAATCATTATTATTATGAAAGGATATTGCGTAATTGAAGGCAGTTTGCATTTCTTCTGAGCCTGGAGTAAATATAGCACCTGAAAAGAAAAACAAATTGCACTTCGTGTATACTGATAGTAATTAAATTGTTTTTTTGAAAAGAGTTACTGGTTTTTTGTTTGATACCAGTTTTTAAAAATAAATGTAATCAATTTATTTACGTACGTAACTGAAGCTTGAAGAGCATTATGTAACGTTTGAAAATGTACATATAAAAATTATTTTTTTAAAATTTATTTTATTTTAGTCATAAACTACAAACATAATTTTAAAATAATCTGAAGTAAAACAGAAATATCAACAGATGAGTTTTTTTTATACTTCGTGATATATATAAACATATAAGTAAGTTTTTAAACAGGACATATTTTTCATAAGTAGCCATCATAAAATGAAATAAATTACCCAAAATCTTGTTTTACTTATTAAGTTCTTGCGATATTTTTGAAAATGTTGGGCTTTAGTTAACAAGCATAAACATTTGTGATTCTGTATGAATTGCAAAAAGAATTTCAGTGAATCAATTAATAAATAATAAAAGAACCATAAAATAAATCTTGTTTAATGAATCGAAACAGTTCGTAGTCTCTCTGAGGGTATAAAATATATTTGAAGTATTCATTCCTATACTCTTTCAAATTTTATTACGGAAGAATTTAGAATTAATAACAATTTTAATGGATGTTAATTAAATTACCAGAACTTCAAATCAACTTCATAATTCTAGAGACAGCAACAAAAAAAAAATGAAATCTAAAAATCTACGCCTTTAAATTCTCGGTTAATAATGCATTTTAAGGCACTGAAGTGTCTTTTTCCAGCTTACTAGCATTCAAAATTGCGCTCACTTCAGAGAAATGCATAAGATATCACGAAGTATAAAAAAAAAACTCATTTATTGATATTTCTGTTTTACTTCAGATTATTTTAAATTAAAATTACTACTATAAAATATTTGTAAGTGAATTATATAAAGGTTATTGAGGTGCGAAGCACATACACATTGAAATAGTCGATGTTAAAGATCATCACTTACAGCACATGTCCAGAACGAGCAATTTTAAAAGCAAGTAATTTACTTAAAGAATATTAACGAACCTAACGCATGTATTAAGTTGTAAGTAACCTAACTTATGAAACAGCATTACCCGTGTGTATACAACAACTGCTTTTAAATCTTGGTTGTTTATATATACACTGCTAGCAACCCAAATTGCAACACCAAGAAAAACAAGAGATATCACAACAAAATTTATTTAGTAGATAACATGTTGACCAAGTATCAAATGATTAAATTTATATACTTCTGTGTAGTGTGGTTCCTTCCAGAATCAGTAGCCAGAGTAGCCGCCATTGTTGGAGATCACCGCTGCCACACGCCTCGGCATTGAAAGAGACTTTCGATGTGTTCTTGGGGTACAGCAGACCAAGCAGCTTCCACACGCTGCCAAAGTTGATCTTGTATTGCAGCTTGGGATGTAATCTGGGTCAATCATTCAGCAACCATGGACCACATGTTTTCTATCGGCGAAAGATCAGGAAAGCGAGCCGGCCAGGGAAGCAATCCAATCTGGCGATTGACGAAGAACCCTTGAACCTTGTGGTCGCGCATTATCCTGTTGAAATATGACTGTGGGCAAGCCCTGAAGTTAAGGAAGGACAACTGGCTCCAACACCTCGGAGATGTAGCGCTGGCCTGTAAGATTCTTACTAGTGTAATTTCTCAGTTACTGTAGAAAGTGACGAATCTCAAGAACTAGTTAGCGCATAATCGCTTAAGTTCGTAAAACAAGAAACAACAAGAGATATACCCGAAGCTATCAAGATTCTAATCGAGTTGGCTCCTTAACTCTATTTGACTACGAAGCTTATCAAGGGCCTGAGTGCGGCCGTGCGTAATAACAGCTTTTAGAGAGAGTAGCCAAAAGGCAGACGCACGCAAATCAGAAACTCTGATTCTCTCTAACTCAGCAAGTAGACTTCGCGGTTTTAAATACCGCTCAGTATTCAGAGTATTCAGAGTGATTCCGAAACTACGTTCTGGCCGGAAGTAGTAAGTTGAAGTTAAGAATTTGACAGGAAAGAAGTTTAACTTATAATTTAACCGTTAATAAAATTAACATAATCCTTACAGACTGTTTAAAGTACAGGCAATGCGTACTAGAGGAGTGCGAGAGTGATATTCAGTACCGCCCCATATGATGTTGCAGACAGAATCGACTCGTCAGTAAAGAAAATTTCATTCCATTCTGCCGTCCACATCCATCTTTCATCGCATCATTGGCGATGGAGACGTCTGTGGTTCCGCGTCAAGGGTAGACGAAGTAATGGACGGCTTTTGGGCAGACCACTCTGCTGTAAACGGCGTCGAATGGTACGCGCAGACACTGGATGATGCGTTACAGACTGAATGTGCTGTGCTATGGTTCGTGATGTGACTGAGCGATCCGTCACTGCTATGCACACAATGTTCCTCTCGTCATGTGAAGTGGTGCACTGAGGTGGATGCGATCGAACACGTCGGTCCGTCGTACCCTCCTGCTTCCAACGGTCACATATCCGCCTTACAGTTGTTTGTTTTCGTCCAACACGACTATCGATTTCCCTGAAAGATATTCCACACTCTCGGTAGGCCACTATCCTTCCTTTGTCGAACTCGGATACTTGATCAAACGATGATCGCTGTTTACTACGAGGCATAATTGATCGTTTTTTTTAAAAAAAAAAAAAAAAAAAAACTACAAGTAAAGCACAACTGCCGAACTTGAAATCGTCGAAAACTCCAAGCCTTCAATAGCGTTTTGAAGTGGCGCCACAGGCGCGCGTGATGTGCGTCTGCGCTGAAATTCTAATCATTTGCATATCTCACCACCGCTAACGCATGCTGTAAATTCCATGTTATTTGCAGGTTTCCTTCAGCGTGTTGCATTTACGGTGGCCATCAGTGTACAATAAATATCTGCAGATCTACCATCCAAATATGTAGTTATTTAGAAAAATGCTGGCATATTAATCTAACAGTCGAATATAACTTCGATTAAAAAACCACAACAGAACGGGAGAAAGACGTCTGCTTGCATACAAATACTCAAGGGAAAGCACGAAGCTCAAACACGAAAATCTATCACTAAAACTAATTTTCATTCTTGTGAACAATGTAAGTATTTATTAGTGACACTGGTAAATTTTACAATTAATGCTGTTTATTTAGGTCCTTAAAATAAGAAAATCTGAATTTTAACGTATCTCAGAAAATCTGAAAGTCTGAAAAATGTACTTAAACTGCTAACTACACTCTCTTGCCAAAAAACATATATACACCCAGAAAAACAACTGAGTCACAACTATAAAATGCGGCATGAGAATCCAGTTTGGAAAGTTGTGTAAATGATAACACTTTTAGCACCAATGAGCACTCTCGAGCAATACAACGTGCGTCTGAAATGTGCAGTTGGTAGAATGTAAAACGACAGGTGCTGCGAGTGACGAACATTTACAACCGCGCTGATGGCTTGGATCCATGACATTGTAGTCAAAGTTGCTTTTAAGAGGTACTCGTTGACGTAACGAACAGTTGTCAGACCTTGTGAAGGGTCGCATCATGGAGTTAAAGCAGGCCGGTTGATCGAACAGGCTGATCGGCCGGCATATTAGTCGCAGCTATATGGCTGCTGTCTGTGGTTGGAATTAGTGGCTCAGCGAAGGCCTCCCAAGTAGCACACGACGTTGCAAACTGGTCCGAGAGGTTGCAAAGTGGTCGTGGTAACTTTTACGACGTCTTTACAACGTTGCGACGACGCAAAATATCTACTGTTCCATCTTGGCAATTTGACGAAGTAGCTGAAATGTCATGATATGACCGCTTTTAGACGTGGTCGTTTTAGAAATTTTTTCATAATTCATCAGCGTTATTTTTAGAATGAAAAGAGACTAAAACTGCCCTTTCAAGAATCTGAAGTCCGGATAAGATTTACTTTGCAATGTTTCATTACTTTATTTCATCTAAATATATTAATCTAAGGTAGATTCATCTAATGAAATATAAATTTAATATAAATACTTTTGAATTATTAAATTTAATTAGTACTAAAAATATGTGCTAAATTATTGTTTAAAATTTTGTTAAAATAATTAATACTTAAAATATTTATTTATAAATATTATAACAAAATATTTAAGAATGAAACTAATATATAAAGTAAGTTATTTAGTTATGCATTTTATATATTTTAAAAAATCATATTTCCGAAATCAATGCAAATCACATGTTAGCAATTATTTCACTACTGAAATATGGCTTTATTTAATATTTAATATATTAATATGACGAGCCCGATAAATATTATTTGTAAATTTAACTCTGTGAACATTGTTCGTAATTCTATTCATGTAAAATAATTCTTCTAATCCATTTATAAAAGATTCTATTAAATTATGCACCGTCGAAAGGTCTAATGCAATCGTATAACTCGCTGAAAAGTTACTCTGAAACGCTGTTTAACCGATTGACATTCAATGTGTATAATTTACTGAATGATTTTTAATACGAGCATCTGAGTATAATTTACTGAATGATTATTTAATACGAACATCTGAGCTCGAGGCTTGCGCGCTTTGGCTGACTGCCAAATTGGAACACGTTAGTTAAATGCGCATATAGTGATGGCAGTTTATTTTGAATTGAGGAGAAATCATTGTTTTAGTGCCGAATTTCTGGTTATTTTGTTTGTGAATATCTGCTCTACAAGACCACCTCAAAATTTTGAATTTTGGATTAAAGAAAATATCTGTTGCAGCGTGCTAAAATCGTCCATATACAATTAAATAGTTTTCTGTTTTTCGGTGTTTTATGTGTTACCAGTGATTAAAAGTATATGGTGGTTTTCTCCAATCTTCAGTGAAACCAGCGGTGCAATATTTGGATATACGGATTAGCGATTCGGTTATAACGTCCTAAGTGCTATATCGTATATCATTCATTTTAATCAATTATTGTGTTGGTGCTCAGAATTAATTCATATAAACCAAAAACAACATGCAACGTTAAGACATTTTCTGATTTTGCTGAAAATGCAATCAATGCAGAAGCAACAACAATTCAAGCTGTTATGGTATGTTCATTAGTTTCAAAATACAAAAATGTATTGGATTTGTCCCAGTACTTAATATGACTGCTGTAGATGAAATAGTGTATGAAATAACAAGAACCAATACATTAAAATTATTAATAATGCACATTCTATAGTATGCAGAAAAGGTTAATGATTTTAATGTGTTTGAAACGTGTGATCGAAAAAATAGTGTTAAGGAAATATTAGCATTACTATGGAATATTGTAATCTGTAATTGTGTGATATTTAATTGTGTAATATTAAAAACATTAAATATTTTTATTCATAGCAAATTTCAGTTTTATTACTTTTCGTTTGGTATTTATTCTTCCAAACACTGTGTAATTCGTGTTTTTTTAAATAATGCCCTTATTGTATGTTTATTTGTTTATCTCAATAAATGAATGTTGTATATTAGGTTTTATGTTTAATTAAAATTAGGTATTTTCTATAGCCGTTATGTATGTTTATTACTTTATCTCAATAAATGAATACTGAAAATTAGGTTTTATTTATCTCAATAAATGAATGTTGGAAATTGGGTTTTATTTTTTCATCGTGTGCTATTTAACGTCTTAGCTTACTAACGAATACTATATTATTTAAATTATTTCTGTACAGTAACAAAAGGAACGTTATTGATTATAAAAATTGCATGAAATAATCATTGTAATCTACCACTATTCTAAAATATAGAAACTAAAAGTAAGTAGATACATTAACATATGATCGAAAGAAATGGTGTTAAGAAACATCAGTATTACTAGTATATACTGCAGTCCATAATTATTGCACTTTTAATTGCTTACTATTTAATAAACACAAATAATTTTTTATTAATTGGAAATTCCGAGCGGTAAAGACGCTGAACACTGGTAGTTCGGTCCGAGGTTCGAATCCCGAGAACGGGGTGGCTGCATGGGCGTTTTCGTGGTTTTCCCCATGTGTAACGTGTATACGAGCCAGTTTCCCTTAGAAAGTCCTCCACGAAAGGCATCCCTCCCCTTAGGCAGATAACCCTAGTGTGCTTTGCCATAATTAAATACACCAACACCAACACCAATATTAATTGGAAATTTTAGTTCTGTTACCTTCCTTCTGCTACTTATACTTCCAAACACTACTAGTTCATGTTTTTTCTTAAATAGTGCTGTCATGTATGTTGTTTTGTTAGGTTATTATTTCATTTATATATGAATATAGGAAGTTTTTTTGGTTATTAGATTTAGGTATATTTTTGTATAAAATATTTTATCACATTTATTAACTGCTTTATACAGTCTTTCATGTGCATATCTTGGAGATACAGAAGTAATGGTTATATTTTTTGCTATGAAACGCGAATAACTTTATACTTGAGTTCAGGTAAACTACTGATTAAGTTACCTTAAAATCGCCTCCTAATTTATCATGATAGGGGCAATTTTCCACGTCTCTGAGATTTAACAGAAATAAATGTGATAATGTTGTTATCAGAAAGCTCTTTTTTGCCCACATATATATCTTTACTTTTATTTATGTCTGATTGAGTTTTATTTACTTAAAACCTACTATTAATGTTATATATTTATATTAACCATCTTAATAATTACTCTCACTTAAGGGAAAATTTATGAAAAAATTACATTAAAAATAAATATTTATTTAGAAATATTAAAAATATTTATTTAGAAAAAAAATTTCACTTGTTAATATCCATATTTCGTGCTTTTGGAATCTTTGACTAGTGCTCAAATGTATTTAGAAAATCTATCTATTCGAATCAGTTACAAATTTTAAGACCTATAATAGATATGACAATCACTATTAGAGAGAAGCTATGAGTTAGGTGGCAAAGCAAAGAGTCCTGCTTATAATTCAGCTTTATAAATCAATAATTATTTTGTCACCTACTTATTTATTCGCCTTTTCGTAAAATACCTTACCATTCCCGAATTGAAAATATTCCTGAATATGAACTAAACATTTTCTGTCATTCGTCCTTTTCTCTTACAACTGCACGTTGCGCAACATTTGGTCTTTCTTCGACTCAAACGAAGATTAAAGGGGAAAGCATACTAATGATTATAAATAACGTAGCGTATCTCATAAATAGTGAAACATACTCATAAACAGAGAAACATACTCAGCGAAATGGGAGCTGAGATAAGTGCTCCAGCGTTTTAAAATCACTTCGATCATAATTTCAGTTAACGAGCACGGTATAGAAAGCCCTTTTTAAGCTTTTTTTTTGTCTTGCACAAGTATATGTTTATGTAAAAGCCGTATCATCATGATGAAAGAAGAAATGCACCTACACAGAGAATAACCGCCTGTTGATGCGTTCAAGCAACTTAGCTGTACTAAAATCCTACTGCGAGTTTATTTTTGTTAAAACCATATTCAGCATTTTGTTGAGATGATCCAGCTCGCAAAATTTAATGGTCTTTAAAAACAGCACTAAATTTCAGAGACGGAACGGTTTGCTACTGAATAATGTATCGCTCTCTCCTGCAGACGTTACAGTGTACCTTTTCAGTCTGCTTAATTTAATTTAAATATGATAGGTATCTAAAATTCCAGAGGGTATTTCAAAAAGTTTATATTTTTAGGTTAATTAATGCATCATCTTTAGTTTAAAAGGTGTAAATGTAACTTCTGCTCCTCAGTTAATTTTGAAACGCATTTCACGTGATAGATTTTTAACATAAAGTTATGTGTCAGCATTGTATACCTAAGTTGCTTCCAGGATGTGATCAGTTAAAATATATATATATATATATATATATATATATATATATTTATTTATATATATGTATGTATTACCGCTAAAGTGCGAAAGTCGTTAATGTGCACATTACCTAGCTAATCTGCAGATTAATAGATTTGATCCGTTAAAATGCGAAATCAAGAGTTTTCCTCATTTTACCTCAGTAATGTACACATTAACGGCTTTGTATACCTAAGTTGTTTGCAGGACATAAGTCAGTTAACGCGCAAGCACACGCACCGATCCGACGAACACGAGAACACGCGCCGGGTATGTCATACCCGAATAAAAAAATTGTAATTAAAAATTTGTCAAAAAATTAATCGTTTTTTTAAAAGAAATTAAATGTAAAACCAAGTTAATACTTCATTTTAGACAAAATAGGAAACAATAAGGAGAGGAAAAATTATTTACTTACTTCTTGAACATTGTTTACAAAATGAGGTCATATGTTCTATACATATACTTTTACTACAATTTTCACAAATGAATCTAGTCTTTCTATCTTTTTTCTTGGAGCACTCTGTACACCTCTTGTAAGTCATTTTCGGTTTTTTGAGGGACAGTTCATTGTTAACATGCTCATCGGTGGTCAGTGTTTGTCCAGAATCAGGAACCACAGATGCTCGCCGTCGTTCATTTTGAACATTTTCTATTAGCTGCATCCCTAAGGCTTTGAGAAAAGTACTCATCCCATTTACGAGTAAACTTTTCTCGTATTGAATCAATATAAATATTTGTATTGTCAACTACATGTTTTAATATATCTTCATCGATAAGCAATGACAAGGAATCTAAAGGTGTTGAGAAGTCTTTAGAATACTTTGTTTTTCCAGGGAGTTTAGTTATAATATTTTTGGCGCCAATTCTAACATTAGTCCAGAATTTATTTTTGTTCCATTTTTTCCAACATAAAAACTCATTGCTACATTCTAGAGTTTCATTTTCTGTTTCTGTATCTGAATCACTACTCTCTATGGGTGAATCATGATTACTATTATATTCTTCGTCATCAACATCTTCCTCTTCTTCACTAAATGAATCCTTATCAGAAGAAACTGTTTCAAGGAGATTTCTCAATCTTTTCATCTCTTCATCGTAAGGAATATACGGCGCCATGCTTACAACTCAAGAAAAACCTATACTAAAAGCTTGAAAATGAGAAGTGCGAAGTGACTCACTGAGAAACTCGAGTACACGCACGGGTATGACATGCCCGAACAATGCTGTTCCTAAAAAACCGTTGCACTTGCCACCTCAGGAATTTACCCCATTTAAGTATGTGACCTTGAACTCAGCTACACCAAGTTTCGACCTTTTATGAAATAATGGGCGAGAAATATACAAAAAGAAAAATGCACATGGGTATGACATACCCGCCGCGTGTGCTCGCGGGTTAAAATGTATATATATTTCGCACTTTGTCAGCTTTGTAAGCTATCTGCAAGATATAATACATCAGTTAATATATATATATATATATATACATAAAATATGCGCACATTACCTAGCTAATCTGCAGATTAACTGATTTGCTTCGTTAAAATGCGAAATTAAGAGATTTCCGCATTTTATCTGGATAATGTGCACATTAACGGCTTCCGTATCGTTAAAGTTCAAAAGTTTGTTTCTCTCATTTCCTTTCTCTCTCCTTCCATTTTGTACATTACCTACTAGGCACATGCTAATCTGCACATTGCCTACTGGGCGCTCGTTAAACTGGAAATAATATCTTTGCTGATACAAGAGCAGAGTTTCTGTACGCTTAAATTAACATAATATTATTTATTCATTTTTCTCATATCTAAAAAAATCAAGTTAATAAAATAAAACAACAAATTAATTGCTAGAATTAATAATCAATCAATTATAAAACTATAATTCAGAGAATAAAACGGTTTACAATATTACAAATAAGGAAAGGAATTTGCAAATTTGCTGTAATAATTTTGCTGTGATGTAAAAACAGGTTAGGGCGGAAATCTATATGCCGCCACTTTCTCGTAGTGTGTTCTGGATAATTTTTATTTAAAAAAATAGAAACTAGCTAACTGCTGATTTGCATAATAGATATTTTAGCTCAAATTGATAATTTAGATAAGTGTGAATTTCAAGGCTAAAACAGCAACCAACGACGTCATACTGACCTAAAAATTTGTAAATTCTTAACCTTTACGAAAAGCAGCGTTGTCATTCATAGTTTAAATAAATGAAGAAAAAAAAACTGGAAGAGGCTTTTTTATTACTCTGTATTGCACATACAATAGCGTCATATTTATTGAAAAACATGTCCTTCATTATTATTCATTGCTTCTCATCTTCTAATTTCATGTTGCATGGCAGATTGGATTGTTACAAGCAACATCGTAGGGCAATAAATGTTGAAGTCATTTTATTAGACAGTACACATGGAAACTTAGAAAGAGGATTAAGGGATTAGTTTTTCTAAACGTCTATACGCGGTATGTTTTTACTGTTCTATTGGAGTTACATATTTGCGGAACTCTAAAAGTCATCTACTTGTCTTACACATTCATTTAAATTAATTTAGTAGCTCTCTTAAAAAATTTAATGGAATTTGTTTTTATGTTATTTAAACTGCTTCTAAGTGCCCAAGTTGCTATTAAGTATTACTTAAATTAAAACAATGGCTCTGAATGATTTAGAGAAGAGTGAAAAGAATAATGCTGATAATTGAAATTCCAGATATCGGGAGTCAAACCGTAATAGCTTCCATTGGAAGTTTCATTAAATAAAAATAATGCTGTCTTAAGTGTTGTTTAAAAAGTCATAGTTTTTAATCTTAATTTAATTTGACGAGATAGAATGAAGAGTTCATCGTCTTTTTAGCATGCATATATTCTGCAGAAAAGTCCTAGACTCACGACAGATAGACGTTAAAGAAAGAAGACTTTGTTTCTTGAATTCAACGTATTAACGTTTATTCTCTTCAAAGAGTAAAATCAAATACGAAAGACGTTTCTTCAAGTTGCAAAAGAATTAAGAGCTGCCGGCTTTCTGAAATAAGGATTTTCACGAAAATCATAGAAAATTCTAATTCCTAATCAATTAATAAACTGTTTCCTAACATAAGAAATGGATATTTATACGTCTTTTGTATGTTTAAAACTTTTTAATATTGCATTTCTTCTCTTACATCAATAACGTGAAGACGTGTACTTTACTCCTGATGCTTCTCTGAATGCGGTTCCATTTTTATCCTTACATTTCATGATTATTTAAAACCTTATCATCATGCAAATATTTTCCTTGAAATAATATTGGTAGGAAAAAAAAAAAAAAAAAAAAAAAAAAAAAAAAAAGAAACTGTGATATTTTCTTTATGTGAGGTTCTAGTACTTAAAAAAAGACTGAGTAATTTCTTGATTTTTCCTTCTGTAAATACTTAATTGATGTAGTTATCAAAAACGTAGCATATAAAGCAAATAAATTATACCTGAGTGTTTTGTTAATTAAAGTTTTATGGACTTTCATTAGAAACCCAAACAACAAAGATACAAATTTAATGCTAAGGCGATTGCTATACCTTGCTTTAACTAGGCTTCAAATAAGCATGGATGGGGTTATTTTGTGAATCAAGCAGTAGAACAGTGACACAGTTTGGTATAAAAATGTTACCAACATGCTAATTTAATTCATTTAGAACATTGCTTAAGAGGAAAACTGATGCGAAGCAGTAACCGCTAATCGCTTAAGTTCATTATATTAGAACACGTTTAATGGCCTTAAGCAGCCCCGAGATGCTGTAATGAAAAAAAATGTTATGACAGAAACATTTCCTCTACATGCCAAGCACGATCTAGTAACCCGAAAACAGATTTCTTTCGTGAAAGATTAGACACTTTTTTACGGGGAACTAAATGTCGTGTAAGATTGAAACTTGTCATTGTTTTTATTATTTAAAGAAATAAAATGACAGATATTATGCCGCAGAATTACATTAATTATTAACCATTCTTCTTGCCTAAAAGCGATTAAAGTCTTGAGATCATAAAAAAATTAAAATCGATTTTGATTTCCATCGAAAAAGATTGTTATTGCTTCTTGAATCCATCAGCAGCAATTAACATTTCTCCTTGAGATTTTGCTGAGTATCAGGCATTTATTCATCCTTTTACTCGAAAAAGCATCTCTTTGACTTCGGCATAACTTACGTATGAATTTAACTTTGATCTTTTATCATTCCTAATATTTAATTGAAAATGTTTGAAAAGAATTAAATGAGATGAAAAATCATATTCCAAGCATTTCTTTTAGTTAATTAATTGACTTTTTATCATATATTTTGTTAATCAACAGTACATGCTAACAGTTTTATGTTTTGTATTTTACCTGCCACTTTGCAGACTCAAATTAAAATTTATTTGATTAAATTTACATAAACTTAAAGATTATTAAAAGCGATGACCCCAAAAGTTTTTAATTTCATAAAATATCTTTGTTACTGTAGGAATACTCGTTACCTGTACATCTACATACGACTTTTAATATATTCTGCCTTAATATTTTATTAAATATATGCATTTTAATAATATTTAACATACAGAAGTTATATAATTTTTGTTTCCTCAAGGAAAACACTAGAAATAAAATAGTAATCTGATTGGGAAATAGAAATTCTCAGTAACTTAATCTCAATCCCTCATCAAATTTTTCAAGTATCTTCAGCTTCTGTTCTCCGATTTCACGTCGATCTAAGCAGATATTTGAGCAGTTTATTTTAACGAAGCGAGATATATGTAAACGTACCTCATCCAGCATAGACGAGATCCAAATTTCGCTTTTAAGTCCCATGCATTTTCATGGAATCATACTCCTGTCAAGAAGAGGTGTAAATATCTGGTATCAAAATATAAAATTAACTAATGGAGCGAAAGTTTCTTTGAGTCTCAGAAAATTCATTTGTTGAAAGGACAAAATCTAACAGACGTTCTGATTTTCTTATTCGTAACACGTCACAAATTCTGTTAAGTAGTAGTTTAAGTGTTTTCTTTACGTTCCTTTTTAAATGATCATAAAGCATTTTTAATTAATAAGGAATTTTTATTTCCCCTTCAATTTCATGCCTCCTTCTCCTTTTAGACACTTCTCCTATGATATATATTTCTAGGTCTCTTTCCTCGGTTTTATGTGGTTGAAAGTTTAATTTTTATTCTCAGATATACAAAGGTTCAGATATCCAAACGTTTACGGCCTGATATACTTCTAAAAGAAAGAGAGAACATGTTATTAATTTTAATACGATCTCTTTGATACATTTTCCATATCATTTAATGAGCAATTCTACACCCCTGAGAAAGTAATCCGAATATTTGTCATCAGAGCGGTTTGTAACTGCTTTTTCCAAGCTATTATTGTCACTAAATCTGCTTTCACGAAGGTCAGAGTTCAGTTTGGAAAACGAATAGTAATCCTTTGGAGCTAACATTGGTCTGGGACGTGTGTGGTAAGTCTTTTAAACCCACACCTTCTTCACAGTTTCTATAGTAATGCCAGGTGAAAGCGCAGAAGCGTTGCAAGGGAGGAAATGAATAATAATATCAGCATTTCCCATATTTTCACTTTAATATTATTGAGCAATTTATAAAAAAAACATTCATAATATTTTCCACTAAATTCTGTTACTTTCCATGACATTATCAGGAAGACGCTTTGACAGTTTTTAGAGGCATTAAGTATTGTTTTGGAAGCAGACAAGACGAAAAATGAGCAATTCCTTCGCCGGGAATTGAACCACGGACCACTGGAAAACGCGCCCAGCGTGCAGACCACCACACTACGAAGGCATGCTAGGAAGGTGGGAGAAATACCTTATATACTTCCCCTTTTAAAGGGCGACTGGGGTTTTAGAGGACCTAATCGCCAAATCCTAGGTGTGGAGAATCATCATACGCCACCCTTTTAGTTCGGACGCCACTGTAAAGATATTAGGTTAATTTGAAAAGCAGGAAAGATGAAAAATGAACACCGCCTTTACCGGGAATCGAACCACAGATCTCTGGAATACGCGCCCAGCGTGCAGACCGCCACACGACGAAGGCATGCTAAAAAGGCGGGAAAAATAACTTATAGTCTTAAAAATAGAGGCTATAACCATTTTCATTGATTACTAAATGTCGGGTTTCTGGTGGAGTTTCAACTTGTTTTCTCTATTTCATAAACAGAGGACCACAGTTACATCACAAGTTACGATCGACTGTTAAACATAACTCTGATTTGCACTGTAAATCCCCAGCAAACGATACCTTACTCGGTTCCCACTTCGCATAAACTTTTCTCGTATAGATGTTTTCATAAAGAATGCACTAGACAATTTTTTTAAGTACATCGAATCTTGATGCTGTGTACTTGACCTAACGGCTAATTTCCCTAACGGCTAGTCCCCGAGTATTCAATCATTCCTCCTGGACACGAGCAATATTTTCTGATTTCAGTGTCTTTAATTGTCGACCTTTGCGAGAATCATCATCTATGGATTTTCCGTCCATACGAAGTTGCTTTATCTGTCCCTTCACTGTAGAATAGGCAGTAGATAAATCATCCTACACATAATCCTAGCATTGTTTTATTTCTTTGGCAATGATACTTTCTTTAGTAAAAAATTTAATCACAGGACGGTACTCAATTATCATCATATCAGAACACACTAGCGCATCACTTCTTTTCATAGGCAATCATAAAGGAACAAAATGGACGAATCTTTTAAATATTTTCATTTAATAATGCCTCATTTAAATCATTTAATGCCAAGAAAAGGAATTTTTTGTCGAACACTTTCTGTGTGAGACGTCGAAATTTGTTTCATCTATCTATATATATTTCTACAATGTCTTTTCAGATTTCTTTATGAACCTAATGAAGAATGTCTCAGCATAATCATTATGTAGACATTAAATTATTTTTAATATAGCTTTCTTAACCTTTTAAATGCATTTATAATATTTATCTTGCTTCTAGTCTCTCGATGTCTACCTACAAGAATGAAATTTTAAATCTATTTTTAATTACATTTGTTCCTTTAATATGTTTCTAAAGTTATAGTTTTTCATGAACAACAATGTATTAATTTAGAAGTCAAACAACAAAAATCAGTGTTATATTTGCAAATTTTCACAGGACTATTTTCGATTGTTTTACCGATGTGGTTCCGTAAAATCATCGTGCTAGTCATGTGAAAATTTGCAAATATAACGCTGATTTTTGTTGTTTGACTTCTAAATTGGTATTTGTTCGAGCGTGTTATTTTAACCTAAGCTTTGTATTAGTTAAATATATTTTTAGACTTTCAATTCTGTATTGCTTTACAGTTCAGATATGAAGTGCTTAAAGACAGAAATTATATTTTTGAGAGATTTTTAAAATTTCTCAAAAGTATGATTCCGTAACCATCGATTTGAATTATATTGAAAATCATAGTATTTATATATAACGTATGTAATAACATAGTAAAAATATTGAAATTTCTTTTTTACATTGTGATTAAATTTTCACTACTACTGTTCACTACACTAATAGTTGTTTTATACCTTATTCATATTTGAGCAGCTTTTATACCGTAATACTTTCTATATATTTTAATAGAATACAAATTTGCTTCTCATGCATGATCTTCAGAAATTTTCTCAAATACGGATATTTTTCTGTGGAAAGTATGAGATATTATTTTAATACCAATAATATCCTAACACTTCTAACACAAACATATATTTGTGAAAAATGTTACCGAAATATGTTTTTTAAAAGAGATATACATGTAAACATTTAAATCTGCTGATCATTTAAATAGAGGCAGGGATCACTTTAATAGAAACGAGTCCGTGAACAAGTAATCATAAGAAGTAAAAATGCATCTATATCCTAAAGCACTAAAATCATTACAAGGTTTCGGAAACTGTAGGAATAGGCAATGCAACCATCAATAAATCTGCAACTCGGGCAAACATAAAATTTCCCTAACGGCTTTCAAATTACTTCCTAACCTATTTGATTTTCAGAGTTTCTCTTCAAGCAGATATAGGCGAATAAATTTTGCATTACATTTTTAATCACTGAACGAAGCAATTTAAAATTCTTTTGAGCTTATTTCCAAAATATTTCGCATGATTTACCACCACCGCCTGCAATATCAGTTCTAGGGGGGAAGCAGTTTTCGTATTCGCAGAGTGAGTTTGAAAAGCCACGAAATGGGATTTTTGACATTTAATGCATGGTTCGAAATCTAAGAGGAAATTTTCATCTGACTACCATTTTTCTAGTTTATTTTTTCACTTGAGCCAAAAATGTATGAAAATGCAGAAATGGCCACTTTGAATTCGTCTCTTACAGGTGGATCTCATTAGTGAAACATGAATACTTAAAAAAGGTAAAAGTTTCTTTCATTCTGCTAGAGTTAGTATTTCATAAAATTGTACTGAATTGAGCTTGCCTGATTCAAAATGTTTTGGCATTTGTGGTTATACAATATTTTTAGTTCTGAATATCGCATTATAATTCTAAGATTTTATTTCATTTTTTTCTTTGGACTGCAAAGCACTGAAATATAAAAATATCTTGTACAAAGCAATATTTGACAAAATATTTACAATATTTCACTTAACCTAAATTTTATTAAATTTATCTACAGACTCATTATTATGTGTCTTCTTTCTGCTCAAAGCATTTTATGTAACAGTTGGCCAATGTACTTTTAAGGAGATGCCTAGACAAAAGTCTATTGTGCATATATACATATAGAAGTCTATTTTATATGCATACATCTTAGAGATCATGTTCCTAATAGGATAGCCCACCAGCGGCCGAGCGGTAACGTCGCTGAACACTGGTAGTTCGGTCCGAGGTTCGAATCCCGCAAACGGGCTTTCTGCATGGGTGTTTTTGTGGTTTTCCCCATGTGTAACGTGTATACGAGCCAGTTTCCCTTAAAAAGTCCTCCATGAAGGCATCTCTCCATTAAGGCAGATAGCCCTCGAGTGCTTTGCCGTAATCTAATAAATCAAATCAATCCTAATAGGATGATATTTTTGCGATTTTCATTCATTTTACAACCATGGCTATCGTTTTCTTTCATTTCGAAGTAGAGATAGAAACTATATCTGTTTATTATTAGATACGGCAGAGCAATGCGAAAACTAATTAAAAAGGTAATATATAAATGTAAAAGATAATGCAATGAGCATAATAAAGATGATGATGATGCCAACAACTAATGCACAGAAATAAAGATGATGATGTCAACCAAAGTATAATTCTTCTATAATGTGTGCCCTTACGAAAATCTTGAAATGTCAATACTTTCATACTAGCTGCAGCTCTGTTATGGAAAACTTCTGATTTAAATCGATATTTGTATGTTGAAAGTTATTTATTATTCAATGTATACCAAATGTATATGTGTACCTTATATCCATATATCTGTATTTATTTATCTACCCCAGTATGTGTAATGTGTGTCTAATAGATGACTATTCATATCCAAGTCAACTCTTTATAATAATTATATGTGTAACGTGTATAAAAGCGCAACGTGTGTAATAACTTACTAACCTAGGCTGTATACAATACACTCAATGCGCAATGCATATTCAATGTGTATCGAACGTATGCGTACGCACTTATTCATGCAAATGTATACCCCTGTACGTATATCTAATATAGGTGACCTTATTTATCCACGTCAAACCATTATAACCTTCATTACTTGTTTCTAAGTATGAGTGTTTACTCAATCATGTTTATGACTTAATTTAATTACCCCAATTAGTGTAACGTTTGGATGTACTATATACTTAATGCATAATGCGTCTCCAACATGCATTTAATGTTTGCATATTTATTTATCCCTGTATCAGTATTTCTTTACTTATCTATGCATGTGTAATGTTAGTGTCATCCAAGTTATAGGTGATTTTATATATCTAAGACAAATCACTGTGATCATAACATTTTGCGACGAGTCCTGTATTCTCTAGTATTATATTAAGTAGCTACTGCATGTATATGTAATGTATATAATCAGTGTTATATCATGCGTATCAGTGTTCATATTTCTATGCATATTTTAAACGTACTTCGTAGTATATTTTAAGCAAGTCATATATTGTCAAAATATTATTCAATGTAACAATATGTGTAACTATAATTTGTGCGGGTAATTATAATTGTTATCAAGGTCACCGTAGGAAATCTTGTAATATGTATCTTCAACGACGTATAAGACCCTGTACTTATAATTATAATCAATGCATACTAAATAGGCGAGGTGCCAGTGTGCCCCCTTTTTGACATAGGGGCTGTTCTAGTTAATGGTGGACGTGGTGCTGTACTGATTAACCAGTATAGTAGAGGCACAGTGCCCGCGTCCCCCGTCACTTGTACTTGTACTTGTTGAAAGTTGTTAGTTTTTTAATCTTTCAGGTTTACTTTATAGTCTGATTGAGTGTAAAATTAATATTTTTCCTTCGAGAACTACATTTCTTATTAACCTTCCTATTGTAACCTCAACTGAAATGAAATTGGTGAACAAGTGCTTAAGTGAAGGAAATGTTCCCTATTAAAATTTAAATTACTATTCCTTACATCATAGAAAATAGTAAGTTACCATAATTTAATATTTTGTTCACATTAAATCACGTTGTTTTCAATTAATCGAAACACAAATTAACAAACGCCAAACTGAGATAATGTAGCGTGAAGAATCATGCTCTTCAAGACCTCAGTTTACTCTGTTGTGAAAATTTTCTCACTGTAATATTACTGATTTTCAATTTTTTCCAGCTCTATACCATTTTTGCAATCTAAAACTTTTAATATATGCAAAGGGTTTGTGTAACTACTTTTATTGATTACTACACTGGTTAGTAAGTAAAGAAGTAGTTTTCCTTTCCACTCTCTTCGAGTACAGAAAGGAAAATTCAGTTCAAGAAAGTATAGAAATGAAAACTCAAGAAAGAAAGCTTTTCAATTCATACAGAGATCAAGAAATAGTTTCAAGTCAACTATTCTTCCTCGTTAAATTACGCTAAATGTACTTAACAACGATCTTCGTAGTCTAAAATTTCATGACCTGTTTCTTAATTATTTATTAAGACTGATGTGTATTTTGGACTTCGAATCCAGGTATTAAATTTAGAAGGGAATATATCATAACCAGAGTTACACAAACAATTCTCAAATGTAGGTCCCGAAGCTTAATGTTTTGCTCATACGGGACTATCTTTTGCAGTATCACTTCAAGCGAATCATCATGCGCCACACATTACGAAACTTTACTGTTATAGCTATTTATGCAGAGTAACGATGACTTGTGGAAATAAGAATGGGCCAGTATGGAAATTAACTGTAAAAGTCTAAAATCGAATATCGTCACTCGTCACAGATGATTATGTTTATCAGTTTTAACAGAACACGACCATTATTCCGCCACGTGGCAGGTGCTTATACATATATATGTTAGGTAAAGAATGCGAAAGCAAACTTCTAAGTTTAACTGCCAATAGTTGCTTTTATTCTTCATTTAAATTTGGGAATTTCTCTTTTCTCTCCTAATGATAGTAACTGCTTATATATTAACCTAAAATAACTGAATTTGGATAATTCTGCAAACTTCTTCTTTCTTTAACCATTTATCTGTGCTACCAATTTGCCCAAGTTCCTACTTTTATATATGCATTTACATCGTGTCCGCAGAAGTCATTAACCAAACATTATTTTCGTACACCACTTTTGATTAACATTAATGAGATTAATCACCTGCCATGCCCAAGAGGAATTTGTTGAACTGTCGAGCGACTCGAACTTAAAACTTGAGTTTTCACAAAAGTCTTTAACTGAATTGTTTTCTCTGAGCTAGAAATGTATTTTCCGCAATTTGTGAAATGGCATTAAACTTGTTTTCTGCCATTCAGCATCCCATACTTATGCGAAATAAATTTCAGATTTAACGCTTATTAAATCTAAATATAACGCTGAAAAATATTAAACATGCTTTACACCCAGCTGTTCAAATATTGCACCAAAATATTATTTGTCAAATACTATGAAAACCATACACATCCATCTCATCAAAACAGGATTTTCTGTCATTAAATTTTGTATACTTAAAGCAAAACCTTTTTTCCCATGTATAATTTTACCAAAGAAATGAATTATTTATGGGAAAATATTTAATATTTGGTGTCTCGAAACTATTTTAATCATTAAAAGGGATCATAAATGAAAGAAGTTAAGTAAAATGCTAAAGTAATAAATGTGCATGAAAATATTAACTACGTCTTTCTAATATTTTGAATTTTATAAATTATTTTTGTAAAACTTCTTTCGGCATACCAGTTTTAAAACAATTTTAAATTAAAGAATATTACATTAGTAAATCTCAAAAGACTATCACGGAAGGTTACGGAAGAGAAAATATCTAATTGTGTAAAATAAAAGCAAAATTCATTTACATAATAACTTTTTCTGCTAATTAAAATGTAATACTTCAACGTTTCTGTTCCGCTACCTTAAAGATATATTTTAGATACTTCATATTCTAATAAAAATTTTTACTTTTTTGTTTCATTCCAATTATCCGAATTTATGTATGTATGACATGTATGACATTATGTATGACATGTATTATGTATGACAAAAAATTCTCAAATTTTGTAATTAAATACCTGGTTCAATTTTTGTCGTACAGGATTCAAACATTTTTATTCTATTTTTATGACATCATTTGCATTATTAATTATTTTTATTACATCATATCATTTTGCAAGTCGTGTCAGTGATAAATACTCTGGAGCTAACTAAGCAGTTTGAAAGTCTCAGCTATAGAAATTTTTAACCTCTTAACTTGACGCATCTAAAAGAACAATAAACAAATTTTCTCTCGTTTTATCTAGAATATGTACAGCCTGTTTTACATATATTAGTCATTTTTGCTTTACATGCAATTGCGCATGCTTAATGAAAATGTACCTCAAAGTATTAACGTATTACGTAGTACAATCTGCATTATTAAACGTTTCGTAACTAACTTTGTTTCAGCTCCCAAGCTTTTCACTTTTTATGACCTCCTAAGTAATATTTTTATTATAGCTGTATTTTAAAGATGGTTGTATGAAGTATTATTTCTTTTAAAATCTATGTCAACGTAAAAGAACACAAATGGAACTTTGGTTTTTGTGCTCCAATATCTGAATTAACCGAAATCGCGTGCTCGAGTGTCAAATGACGTTACTTTTCTTTTTGTTTTCGGAAAGAAATGAAATGAAACTGGTTCCTCAAGGAGTTCGTTTGTCTAAATTTCTCATTTTTATCTACCCGAATAAATATGAAACTTTTTAATATATTTCTGAGCATATCATGTGGTTTTTGTAATAAATAATTAAAAGTCATTCAAATGATAACTTTTGTTCCTAATAAAAATGTGACGTTTGTTTTTGATATTTCTGATAACTTTTTTGTTAAAAACATTTTTTAGGTACTTCATATCTTGATAAAAATTCCATTTGTCTTTTTATCTTTTGAATATAACAGAAAATTGCATCAAATTAATTGAAAGAGTGTTTTTGAAACCAAAGCCTTTTATTCCGCATCAATAAGAAAGAGGAAAAAAAATAGAAAAATGAGTAGCGATGTTACAGTGGGGGGGGGAAGTGTTGTTTTTCGATATCATCAACATACAAAAGAAATGAGCTTTTCCTTCGTATCAAAAAAGAAATATCTTTATCCAAAGCTGAATCATCACATAAACCTTTCATATTTTTTGAAGGTAGCTTCAGTTGCTCTTTTGTAACTTTACTATCAGAAAAGTGTTGTTTCATTTACTAGATTAATTTCATTTAATCTCTGGTCACGCAAATATAACATTTTTGGAAGAAAATGACTAGCAACATTAATTTAAGGAAGAAAAACATCATCATATTTATTTTTCTTTAAAGAAGACATTAAAAAGTCATGAGATTAAAAGTCACTGAACTGTTAGTTTCATTCTTCGTTCTGTTGTGAGTTGAGAAGATTCTATATAAGGTGAATATAAGAATTATAAGGTTCTGTATAAGAAATATAAGGTAATTCAAGGATGGTTTAGAAACTGTTCAAATAAACTACTACCAACTATAGAACATGCCTCACAATGATGAAGTCATTGGCGTAATCGTTTTAGGATGCTGGCATGTCAGGTATTTCTGTAGCAGTCATGTTAATTCTAGAGAAAAGATCTTTAGAAATACCAATTTTAATCTCGTAAATATGGTCTGTCGTTGTTGTGATGCACATATTACAATTGCTCTAATAAGTTGTAATGAATGCAATGGAGATATTTTAATATAGAACTATTCAAATATGCACACAGATCAGTGATTTAAGCTTCACATGATAAACTGAAAACGAACACAGAGCGCGAAGCAAAAGATAGTGACTCATATTAGCTTTAAATGCTCAAAATGTAAACAGGAAGTCTTTCAAACCCTTCAAAACATTTCTTCAAATGTCTATTTAATAAGGAAAGAGTATTCAAGAGAGAAAAAAGAAATTAAATTTTTAAATTTCGTATCATTATAGTATTAAAGGTACACTTTACTTAAGAAATATAAATTCCAAATTTCGGTAGTTCCTAAGCTGTAGTAAAAATTAATTATTAAATTTCTTCATTAAATGAGAAGGACATTTTAAGTTTTAATTTCAAAAGTGGTCATTTAGCTTAAAAAATTTTCCATAGACAGTCTTCTGAAAGCCATTTACTTTCATAAAATTCAAACTTTAAAATTCCAAATGTACTTAGACAGAGAAAGGGCCCTTCTTATTTTGGAAAATATAAAATAATTGAAATAATTTGAAGCATTTAAAGCAACATAAGACATTTATCATTACGAAATTGGCTCGAAACATATTTTCTATGACTGTAAATAAGCTCAAAAGAAGTTTGAAGATATATCATTTTCTTCGCTCTGTCAGCTATTTCTTGTCTCGCATGCTTTACCGTATTCGATGAAGTAAAAAAAAAAATCAGCAATTTACCGTCTCCTTCTGCAGATACACGCGCACACACAAAAGACTATTTTCCACACTCCATTTTCATCTCTTCTTAAAGTGCATAACACGGGGGGCAGCAATATTTGTGTTATCACTTGTTCCAGCTTAGAGTAACATATATGCTTCCGTTTTCTTCTGAGACATTCCGTCTCAGAGTTTTATTATTCAATGACGGATTAATTTTATTTTACAGATGCATATGACAGTAAGAGTCCTATTATTATCTGAAATAGTTATGAAAACTTTGACAAATACATGAAAATAAATTCAGATTTGGAATAAATTATAAAAATACTTTGGAGCAATGAAACGTGACTAAATTGTATGTTACATATTTAAATATAGTAAACTATTTGAAAATACATTAACATATCATTATGAAAGGAGGCTCTATAAATAATTTGAGCAATATATACATGTATTTTAGAAAACTTAAGACTACTTTGAGCTCCGAGATAGTAAAATAATCACACAAAGAGTTGCTTACAGTAAGAGGCATTTGCTATGAGGTTGAATGTTAAGTTCGCCTGTATATATCAGAGAATAAAAGGACTAGAAATTATATTATGTGGAAATCTATATTATGTGGATAGTGATTGCAAATACCGCATGAAACTTAATTTCCTGAAAGTCTGAAATTTTAAAAAGTTTAGCTAAAAATACTTTTCCGGAGACAATATGGTGAGTATTAATGAGTATCATTAACCCTTATTTCAGTACAGGGAAATATTGATAAATGAATTCCCAAATAATTTCAGGAATTTTGCCTACACATTTGTCTGGTTAGTTTAAGTGCCGTTACAAAATTTGGTATAAAAATGTTTAGTCTTTAGCGTATCAATTTGATGCTAGTGTAACATGCACTGATACGTGTTTTTTTTATCCGTTTTAAAAATCCGAAAAATTTCTCCATATGTTTATTACAATCATCTGCAAATACTTCTATCTAGTATAATAATTGATGAGGTAGATTGTTTTGACAAAAGAACTTTTTATTTCTTATGGCGAATAATCTTACAATATAGGGAATTTCTATAGATTTCTATTTTTCAGGAATGTTCCAGTTCAGAATGTGAGAAGTATTATTTTAGAGCATAAGTATGTTCACAGTACAGCTAGTTAAGATTTTAAAGATTTCATGTGACCAATTATTTCTATTCACATATTAATTTTTGAAACCATTGCCTTTGCTAAGCATTTAAAATAGGGTTTAAGTTTCGAAATTTGGATTACCTACAAAAGTTTATGTTTTTATCATTTACAACGTGTCAATATACTTTACTGCAGAAACCTGACATTTAGTGAAAGTAATTGATGTCAAATTATTGGAGAGTTTGGCCGATGATCTGATTTTACGATATGGAAATACAATAGTGTTTGATTGCAAATTTTTGAATTTATATTAGAGAATATTTTTGAATAGTTTTCGACATAATATTTCGCCATTTTCTGTTTATCTTTTATAGGTTAACATGAAATTACTTTAAGACCTATTCAAAATTCAAGAAAATGATCAGGAAAATTTTATTTCCCGTCTAATATACTATAAGCTGATTAATAATATTTCTTCCTAGTAAGTAAATTATAACAAAGCCCTAATAAAGTAATAACTATTTTATATTTATCTGTAATCAATCCATAACAACACAAGCTTCCTTCCATTAAGAATAACAGTGCTTTTCAAATGCTCTGCATAGAGATTTATTTCCATGTCGTCACCTCTAATTTCAGTACATTTCAAAATCCATTAATTCTACCAAAACTTTCCAAACTTCAATCTAAGGTAACACTTAAATGATTCATTGAATGAATAGCCTCTTATCCGATGTAAGTATAATTGATTAATATGCTTCTCTCTAAACACAGAGCGAAGCTTAATAGGCTGTAACCATTAATCATTAGGGTTCTATAATTTCCGGTAAAATGTTGATTAATAATAGTTTCCTTTCTAGACATTAATACTGATATGCTTTCTAGCAACTTTGGTACGGATTTGGTTTATAACTCAGTGCATATGCCACTATTAAGATGTTTTAGTTTTTAACAAAATTTGTTCGATTATATTTTTGTTTTCATTCCATGTTTTTCGTACTTATATTCCTAGTCTTAAACCAGTACCACCTAGTCATGAACTATTACTAAAATTACATTATTCTTTACCATACGCACCTTTGCATTAGAATGTCTATGGATATTTAAAAATGGATTTTAGCTTACCGTGATTCTAGCTTAGTGAGTTTTGAACATTACTTGAAGAGGACATTATAAATTCTAAGATGGGTTTTTGTATTTCACTGTTGTAAATACGCGTTAATCTATGCATAGCTCCCTGACTGTGAAAGGCATGCAAAAGCTGTATAGGCAGAACCTAAAAAGAAGATAGTAACTTTAGAATCGTTCGCGGCGCGTGTAGCAACTAGTAAGTTCGTATCCTGTAAATAATGGAAGATAAGTATTCTCATGTAAACAATAGAAATCATGGTAAAGAAAGACTATAATTAAGCCAACACGTCTGTTAATACGGAGTTATGACTTGAAGAAAATGGCAGGAAAATGACACCAAAAAGAATATTCCATTTAAAAAGAAAATTTTAATTATTAAAACTTTGCAGTTTGAAGCAGGTCAGAGATAGGTAATTGGAGGCCTGCTTGCCTAGTGAATCCTATCCTGTACAGGGGGGCAAAATTAATAAAATAAGTTATAATAATTATTACCGTTATCGCAGACTGTTAAATATCTGACATGTGTATGTTTTCGAACTTTTTATTATCTCAGAACCATGTTCAGAGCATGCTGAAAATAACATCATATCAGCATGTCTGACAACCGGTTTTAACGAATTCATTGCATTCATTAGAGCCCAAAACGTTCTAATTAACCAGTATTAGACTCTGAGACTTAAAAATTTCGGAAATAAATATTTTGCTGTAATATACACTGGTGTGCAAAAATTAAGGACGAGACGGTTTTTTCAATATAACTTTGTACAAAAGCTTTCCAAATCAACACATTTAATACCGTAAGATCCCCAATACGTAAGAACATGAGTAATGTAAGCAACACTTACTAAAAGAGAAATCAGAGGGATAAAAAGAAGCTTTATTGAAAAAGTAGCATGGAGCGCAATGCGACTGAAGGCCGAAACATTCCTGTGATGGGTGTCCAGCAAGAAACATCCGGTCTTTAATAGGGGATATGATCTCCCCTGACTGCTAGGCAGGTTTCACAGCGTCTGCCCATGCTGAGAATGAGGGTGTCAATGAGTTGTTGAGACATTGCTGCCCATTCGTCTTGCAGCGCCAATCGAAGCTCCGGAATCGTTACTGGTGGTAAGGTAGGAGCTGCCAAGCGTCTGTCTAGAAAGTCCCATACATGCTCGATGGGATTGAGATCCGGAGATCCATACGTTCAATATCCTCACTCTCTAAGCTGTTCAGCAGCTACTGTACGATGACATGGTGCACTATCGTCCATGAAAAGGAACTGCGGACCCGTAGCGCCTCTAAAAAGACGCATTGCCTCTCCAATTCCGGTGTTCCCGGCACCACAGAGAACGCCTTCTCCGATGGGCAGGCGTTAGAGGTACACACCGTACAGGGCGTCGTGCAAACTGACCACCACCGTGCAGTCTTCTGGCTACGGTAAAACGCGATATCTGTCGTCCAGTCGCCTGTGTCGTGTGTCTAGCGATTTCTCCCGCTGTCTGCCGCCTGTTTCTTCTGGCATCTAAGGCAATATACCGGTCATCTGCGGGTGTGGTTCCTCGTGGACGACCACTATTAAACCCCCGGATAGCTGTTCCTGTAGTTTGAAAGTGTCTCCAAAGTCGTGAAACGAAGCTGTGAGCAATTCCGAACTCTGCAGCCACACTTGTCACACTGCGGCTTTCCTCCAACTTCCCAATGATTCGACCTCGGGTAAAAGCATCCAGATGTCGTCTAACAGATTGATTATTCGCCATTTCTCGCTGAGGCAGCAACTCGGTGTGATTTTAACTGCTACACGGCGTGCAATCTCTTTGCCGGAAATACTGATCTTACACCGACAACATGCTTTATACTACTCAGACACTCCCCCATTACGTCTACCTGCATATCTGCGCATGTGCTACCGTACATCACCTTACTTAATCTCCTGATTGGTCTTTCTGTCCGCTCTGCCTCTTCGTTCAGCTCATATGCTAATTTTTCGACTTCGTCCTTAATTTTTGCACACCAGTGTATATTGTAAACAGCATTTTGGGTTTCATATATTTGTAATATGAATTTAACCTCAGTATTCTTTATTTGCAAAGCTGTTCAGAAACGATACTTGAAAATTAATGTAGCTTGAGTTATTTAACACTGTTTATTTTTTCAGGCTGTATCCTTAGTACTCATTAAAGAAATCATATATTTCGACCTGCTGTGCTAACACTCTTGTAAATTGTTCCCATACGTTAGAAATTGTCTAATTTTATATTAATCTATAAATTATATATTTAATTTACAAATTGTCTCACTGACACAAATTTTTGAAGGGATATGAGAAGGATGCAGGAAACAGGATGATATTTTAGTTTCACTACCATCAAATATAAGACAAAGGACACCTATAATTTGCATTAGACGTGGTTCTGTTTTAGATTAAATATGGGTTGCAGGGATACATACATGCAAGCCAACATCAAGATGACAAAACTGTGTAATTCTAGTCATTTCCTTAAGAAATATTTCTGTACTAAATTCAGAAAGTTCTAAAATTTTAAAATTGAAAATGTGTGCTTCTCACATTTTTAATAGGAATTTTTACTGTTCAGTTCGCCACTAATGGCACTCTAAATGTTCTGGATCGATAGCTCATAATTATTTTCCCAATAATATACCCTATTTTCGTAAAGTGCTTTAACCAAACGTTAAAGGAATGTATGAAGTCTTAAGATTAAATCTTGCATATGTAGCCTTATTTTTTACCATTATTGTATAGAATTTTTCATTTTTTAATTTTTATTTTATTTCATTTTATTCTTTACTTTTTTTTCAGGTTCATTTGGAGCTCATGAGTAATGCGTTCCTAAAATCTTTGGCTGCACTTTGCATGCCGTTTGCACATTCCGATTTCCTCAGTTTCAGAAAAATGTTGTAATATTAAGGTTTCCTTTTTTATACTACAATAATGGAAATAGTTTTTGCATTGATTTTTCTTCAAGTAATTTCTTTGTGGAATCATAAATTTATTAAACAAAGCAAACAGAAAAACTTACTTTAAAAAATTAAATTATTTTATGAGCAGTCAAAGTCAAAACCCTAACATTTTATAAGGCAATGATAATAAAATGCTCCATTTAAAATTTTAATTATTATGAATAATATATAATTATAGTAAACTCAATTAAAATTAAATACCGAGGATTCCTAGACGTTTTCAAATCTTTCCTAAGTATTTCTGGATACTTAATACAGTTACTGTGTATCACAACGTTTGATAAGCGAGTTTAAATAAATAATAATTAAGAATAACAAACAAGAAAAACTAAATGTAAATAAAATTTGAAAACATTTAGGACAATAGGTAGTTGAAGGTAGTTCAGATATTCACCAGATACATTACATGGATCCCCCTTTCGTTTGACATCATACCTTAATGCAGTGTTAAGGACTGGTCTTTATGAACACGCTTGTTAAAGAAAATTATGGAACACAAAAGAAGGAAATGAAGTCTTCATTCTGATTAAATATCCCATTTGAGTAAGTCTCTAGGCATTGATTACTAATTGTTCAGAATTAAACCTAACTGTATTTCTTGAAAGGAACATTTCCCTTCTTTTGCAGTCTTAATTTGTTTGTTTCTAGGTTTTGAAAAATATTTTGCTCTAAAATCTGATTTTACTCCACGGATTTGATAGAAGCAGACATGCTTTCATTAAAATAATATGTTGATTCCGGTATTTATTCAAAAAGCTCTTTGAAAGAAAGTTTCATAGAAAGAACTGCTTGTCATTTCTGCATTTATATTAAAATCTAATGCTCTGACGTTAATAGCATCAGCAGTTTTATTTCTAATGTCTAACAATTTTAAAATTGCAGCAGAAAAACCTTTGAGTTCATAAAAATAAAATATGTTAAGAAACTCGGGGAATTTGTAAGCCTTGAACTGATTTCCGAAGAATATTGTCCTGTATTATTTAAACAGATATTGAAACAATACTGCGACTGCGAGTGACTGTATCACTGGAATAATAGTAACTATGTCACAGTAAGTTTATCAGACTTCATCTACCATTACAGGCAGATATGTCTCAAATGCCTGACAGATTACGAAAAAAACTGCAAAAATGTGACAAGAAAATACACAGTCAGATTTAAATTATCATTCTCTTCGTCTCAGTGTACTGCCTAGAACTTTTTAAAATTTGGCTCTCTTAAGAAATCCATTTTATCACTTATAGTTTATTCTAAGCATTAATTTAACATCGTGTTTTGTGCGTTTCGTGATGTTATGTAACAAGTGAATGTATGAAGTAAAATAACAGTGCTTGTGCTTCACGTTTTGCTGCAAGCTTGGCAAAATTGCTTCAGAAATACGAAAAGCAAAAGAAAAAGCTTAAGTAAACTTTCCGGAGAAATGCAAAAGACTACCAGCGGGCGAGCGGTAAAGTCGCTGAGAACTGGTAGTCCCGACCTGGGTTATATTCTAGGCGAACGAGCTGGCTGCATAGGCGTTTTTGCCGTCGTCCCCATATGTAACGCGTATACGAGCCAGTTTGCTTTAAAAAATCCTCCAAGAAGGCATCCCCCTTCAGGCAGATAGCTCTAGTGTGCTTTGCTGTAATTAAACAAACGAAAAAAAACCATCAGAAACGTACATATATCAATTGAGGATAATAATCGTTCAGGATGTTTCTAGAAGAATCTAGAGAATGTTACAAATGGTGCATGAGATTATCGTAAAAGATTATGCTTATTTCAAGGAACTATATCAAGTGAACTGAACATGTGAAAGATTCTGCGCAAGTCTACGACAGAAATTCATTTACCATCCAATTTAGATCATTCAGTAACATAATACTTTTCCTTTGGCGACAAATTTAGTTTTCTAGGGCATCTTTCTTCTTCGTAAAATGAAAATGAATTTGAAAGGAAAAGGGTGCCGTAAAGGAAGTTTAGGAATAGCTGGGATTCTGAGCACTTTAACGAAAGAGAAAAGAGTAAGAAAGTTTACACTCTTTAGACAAAGAAAAAAGCAAGTTTATTCTAAAGTTTACATTCTTTAGAGAAGAGAAAAAATTATTATGTTTGTTAAATAACTTAAATATTTTGAAAGAAATTCAGTGACATTTGAGGGAACACTTTGTAACTTTTCCTGCTAACTGCTCTTCAAAAGTTATGGAATATACAATTTATCTAGCGGAGTATAAAAAAGTACACCAATTATATTTTAGACAAAAAACATCAACGCATCTAAAAATTCTGAAATGAAAGCATCCAAATATTATGCAAAAGATAAAACATTTTAACTTTAAGACATTAAGACAGTAATAAGTTACAAATCTGAAAATATATCTTCTCTTACAAATATCAGTGGATTTTCCATAATTGTTTAAAATATATTACTGATTATAATTTGCGAAATGGTATATTCATTTTCTCAAGATGGAGACTTCTTGCATAAAAGGAAATTAAATTAATTTAAAATCCAAAAAGAGCTAATATAAAGTCATGGTATGATCTGTTCCGTGGAGTCAATTTGAATTCACTGTGAAATCAGTCTATAGTTAAGTCGTTCTATCAGTGAGAACATTCATGAATTTTCAACAGATAAAACCCTTCTAGAGATTTTTTCTAATTATTTACACGCAAAAAGAATCCAAATGCTCTTTAGCATGTAAGCGGGTATTTTTACTAATTGGAAAATGAATGTTTGCTGTTATTGTTGTAGAAGCATTAGGCTTTTGAAAACATGAAAAGGGTCTACCATGTGACCAAAAGACCGGTAATCGTAAGAGATCGCAATCGAAAGACCTTCTGGCTTGTATTTTGATGTGCTAACCATTACACCATAACAGAGAATTGCCTTTTATTCTTTATGTTATGAAAAGATGGCTATACATATAAGGGTTTTACGCAAGAGTACCTGATTTTTGCGTTCTACTTCCTTGTCTCAAAGAGCAGGTAATTAAGTCAGAATACGAAGTACGCCGTGAAGTGCAGACAGCAAGGATTCTTGTGTTTTAGCTCACTTGTCTGATATAATCAGGATAACTCTAAGAATGTTATTTATCCAAGGAGCGCAAACATTCTTTTGTCGTTGATCTAGGCCTTGAACAGCATATTGGTGATAGAACGACTTTCTCTACTCCGCTACAAGTCTGATACACAGCAATCTGGAGAAAGAGTCCGAAGGCCTCTTGCCCTAACACCAAACATAACTTTCGAAAGGACTTTTGGCAGTTCATGCGTTTTGAGTGCGACCATGCCGCAGAGGTAATATACGCTTACAAATAGCCATGCCTTCTCCGGGATTCAAACCCGAGCCTAAGGATGATACAGTAGACGGAAGCACTAATTACTATAAGACGATAATAATGGTTGTAAATACTACTGAGTAATGAGTCCAAGTTCCCTTCAAAATTTGATTCATATCACACCATGATCCTGACGGAACTAGAAACTGAGATGATGGCCATACACATTAGGGTTTCATGCAAGTCATGTAAAGGCATCTGTTTCTTATGTTCTGCTTTAAATTCAGCTAGGAAGCACATTGCCAGGTACATTTAGCAATGATTGATATAGCGATACTGATATCGCTCACGAATGTGTCCGAGTTAATTTCAAAATTTGATTCACATCTTATCACGAACTGAATAAACTGGCTAAACAAAGTTCTTTGTTTGTTCCTAAAAGAGACTGTTACGTTAAAGAGCTGAGGATATATTTTGCGAGAAAATATTTTCAGGTGGCGTTTTTCGTACTTCTTCAAATAATGTTAGCGTTAGAAGCAACGCATTTTCTTTTGTTTTTATCTATGGTGGCAGTATTTATGGTGACAGTATTTATGGTGACAGTATTTATGGTGACAGTATTTCTAAGGTTAATTTTATTTTAAAAAACAATACTTTTTTATTTAATGATCCTTCTTCTGAGATAACTAAAATAATCATCAAAAACACCTATTAATCCTATGTTTTTTTAGGTTATCCGTTGTAATTAAATCCCTAAAGCTCAGTAACCATTTTAGCAATCTCATTAAATATTCTATTCGGTACTATACGCATCGCGAAATTTCTCGTAAAACTTCATCAGATTAAGACTCCTCTCTGTGGGAAAAATGAATATATTCAGAAAGCGTTATCAAATATGAGTCCCATAGGAAAATAGCTGCAAATTCTTTGCTTGATAAAAATGAAAAATACTGTAGTTAAGTTTCAGAACAATTGAATATCATAACAAAGGTGATTAAAACAATGTTACTTAGCCGTTTCGCAATTCGATTTTGATAAGATGCATTAAAGAGGAAAATATCTCAGTATAAATCGTGAGTGTTTTAGCTTAACAAACTGCAATGAAACTGAAAGAATGTACTTAAATTTAGTGATGAAGGGTTAGTTAAAAATAACGCTGGTCTTTAACGAAAAATCTCTTTGGAAGATTGTAGCAGCTTTTAGACTTAATTAGGGTTTTTGAACTAAAAAATAGCGTTAAATGATACGCTCTACGTAACACCTTTCTTCTCACGCAACGTTTTAATCACATGCGTATTTGGTACAGTAATACAGTTGATTCTCGAATTAGAATGGTTTGAAATTTTTATAAGAATGCAGTTTCGTTTACAGAAAAATGTGTTGTGATAATTGTATAAGAAAATATTTCAGATACATAGAGTAATTTGAAAATAAAATAACAGGAAGCTTACTGCACTATTTTAAGTATTTAAAGAAGATTAAAAACTTTATATCATGGCTGCATAAAATCTTTATAAAAGCTAATTTATTTTATCATATATTACACACGTAGACGCAATATAAACACAAATCTTTTATAAAAAAGTGACATTGCACCAGAAAATTTAATACAAACATTTGCATGAATAAAGTGTAGTATTTCTTTTTTCTTACTTCTGATTTTCGTTTTCAGAAATATGTTATTTTCTGCAGTTTATTTTAAGAACAAAGTATATAAAGCTTATCAGTACGTATGACCCTCACTAGTATATTGATTTTGCTACAGAAAGGGTTTCTGGTCAACAACAGGTTATTAATTGTCAAGATTTTGAAAAAAAAAATAAATATACACCGATTTGAAAGTACTCTATATATTGGCGTCCTGACTGCCTCCTACTCTATTGTATCTACTGCATTTTCTTACTGCTGTTATAATGAGTAATTTAAATTGACTATACATGCACTTCGATAAATAAATTTTTATAGATAAGCAATGGATGAAGAATTGTTATGGCTTATTTTATTACAGATTGTCAACTTTTGAATAATTTAAGCTCTTTGAAAAAGAAGAGTTTGTAATAAGCGTTTTTGCATTATAGTAACAAGTATTTTTCTACTCACTTGTCCTATTCTGTTCATCCCCAGAAATATCATAAAAATTTGAAATTTTCACACATACAAATTACATTAATCAGAAATAAATTACTCATGAATAATTTTAAGTATTGTATATAGTTTTTGGTCAGCACTGTGGCTATCACAGTTATTATAATGATTTTCTATGTGAAATCGAAAGTGTAAAAGAACGTTAAACATTCGCGAAATAGAAAAACGTTTCCATAATGACAGCGGAAACAGGTTACGTCAAGGCATAGTTAATAAAGAAATAACAGTTTCATATAAATCTGAGTATTATGCTTTTATCTGAGTATTAGTAAATCTGAGTATTATTATTTTTCACACTTATAAATTTCATTATTCTGTGTAACTGGAATCAAGAGCAGCTTTAAATTTGATATATTTATATCACGGCATAAGGAAAGCATATTCGCTATTTTCCATGCAATTTTTATTAAGTACTAAAGATAATGAAACGCATGAAAGACATTTCACTCTAAATACATCTTTTCAGATGTTCGAAGTTGTTCTACTGACATCAAACAACAGAATACTAAGTTTAATTACTTTTGTGCTTGATTTAAATGTTAAATAAAAATTTAGCTATTTTTGCTGATATTAATAGTGTAATTCTGGTATAGTTAATTTAAAATTTTCTCTTAAGATAAAGGAGAATAGAAATTAAAATTGAGATAACATGTCTGATATATTAGAATTTCAAGTAATCTAATGTAATTATTAAAAACTGCTTAACGATTGGTCACATCAGAAATTCTCAATTTGGAAGGCGTGCTAAGCAAATAATCTTTTACAAATGATATATAAGCTATAGATTTTAAATATGAAATACAAACTTACAGATTTATGTATAAAATGTACAAAATGCTAAAATATTGAGTATATCCAAAATAGCACGAATGCAAACTTTTAGTTTTTGTCATGGGGGTCTTCTGTTAGAAAATGTGTAACCCATTGGTTACTGGAAATTAATAATAATAATTTTTAAACAATTAAAAAATTATTGATGCAAGTTCTTTCAGATAGCAGAAAAAAGTACAAATATAATATTTTGTTAGCACTTTTATCTTAATCATCAAAAGAATTATTAAATAACAAGCCGCCTATGGTTCGCTATGCAAAATTTCCTGTGGAATAACATTGTTTCCCCAATTAGCAAAACATAATTATTTATTATTAACTAGGGTTTTTGCATTTTTCATAAAGAGACTTATCTATTACATCGCCGCAAATAGCTCTAATCATAAATGATTCAAATGAGAAGTTACGGAACACGCCTCATTATGAACGTCCTTAATATGAATTTGTTTATAACATCCTTGAAACGTATGCGCTAATAATTTGAAATCATAAAGCTCCCTTGTCACTTTGAAGTTTTAACTCTTAGAATTAAAATAAAATAATCCTAAAACACCCTTGTTAAAGTAACTGTTTAACTAAATAACTCACTATCTAATAATTGAACACTTTTGTTGTTAACTGTTAATATTATTATATTATGCAATTATATTTTAAACTTAATATTGTCATTTGATGTATCTGCACATTTTCAGGAAGCCTGACTTGGAATTTAGAATCACTAATGAACAAAATAAAGCTATCGTATTTCAGTGTATTGGTATTTTCTCCAGTAACCAGAACATGTATCGGTACACTCAGCGCATCTGCTTCGGGATTAAAATAGAAATGAAACGCATTAAACGAGAGTTTTATTATTATACTTGATTTTTGTTTTTATTCGATATTTTTAAATTATATTTCATTAATATCAAATCTACCTGACTGAATTTGAAGTAATAACTCCCAATGAATTGTACTTAGTTCTATGAGCAGAAATTCATTTTCGCATGCTGGAATAAAATAAGCAGAAGTAATTTAAAGGAATGGAAATGCTAAATGAAAAGTTCTTCAGTATAAATCACAGCGTGGAAAATGTTTTAAAAATGAAATTTAACTTTAAACTCATATTTGTAATACTAATGTAATTAATTAAACTAATGTAAATAATTTAAACTAATGTTTGCTGATTAGTTGAAGACAACATAAGTCATCTTTTCTTATGCTTAACTAAACTGTTAGGAACCCAGAGTATTGTTATCTTAATTAGCTTAATAAACTTAATCACGTTTATTATTTAAACCAGAGCAAACAGAGAGTATTGAAATAATTTCAAAACCTTACTTTTTAATTTAAATTTTCTTTTCCTTATATCTATGGCAATATTTAAGAAATGTTTGTTTAGTTTGGAAAACCTTTTCTTTATCATTTCCATGTTATAGCACCCCTGTATCCATGCAATGGATCGCGTGGTTGGTGTATCTTCTAAATGGATGTTTAGTCTAATATGTATAGAAAAAGATTGCCAAAGAACAGAATTGTCGGCAAATGATGAATGAAAATTTTGTCCTTGAAGCTCATTATTGCATTATTACTCTTTATTATTAGTTAGTTAACTCAGGTTTGAATACACATTCAGTAAATCAAAGACATTTTTATGTTTTAGCTGGAAATAATATAAAGGGGACAGAACATTTGTATTAAACTCAAAAACACATGCTAAAATGATATCGAATGGCCATCATGCAGCCCAGACCTCAGTTCTTGTAATAACTGCTTATGAGGTGTAATTATTACAGATATTATAAAGATGACACAAACTCACTTAAGAAAATTACTGCGTGATTTTGCTGGATTACCTGTGAATTCTCATAACTTACATCGTACAGTTACTGAGTTTAGAATTAGAATCTATATCACTGAAACTGCAGAAATCAGACCTTTTTAAATCTTTGCATATACAAATTCCTTTATTTTTAAACTAGCTAGAATTTATTCACTATATATTGTGGGTTATAACGCGCTCCTATAATTTCACATTGTTTTTATTTTTTATTTTTAGGTACATTCGCAGTATAAAGCATACCCTTTTCTTTACTAAGAAATCTGAAAGATATGTGCGTTGATGTTATCTTTAAGTCACTTATTCAAAGATTTTCTCCAGGCTTTCGAACAATGATATACTGAATTGGCAAGCGATTAGGGGAACAATACATGTGTAGGAGAAATACTTGAGAGAGGAAACTATTCTACAAAGAGGGTGGTTAGTATTAAATGCTGATGTGCACTAAAATGTTATTCGAGTGTTTCTAGAAATGATGAGCATAATTCAAGGTAAGAATGTACTTCCGAATCGAATGAATTTGATTATGTGTTTATATCGGGCTTCTATCTGTAATTTTTTCATCAAAGAATTCCTTTCATTCTATGGTTGTTTTAATTGCCTTTCATATTATCATTATGATAACGACACGTTACGTCCACTTGTGTACGTCATTTAACCTTTATTTTTGCTTCATTCTGAGTCAACATCACTTGCAGGTACATGTAAACAGAGTAACACAATTTACAGCAAATTAAAGATCAAATGCATGAGAATGTTTAGCCTTTTCAAGGCACATCTTTGAGCTATGTAAAAATCTAGAAATTATTTGCAAGAAACAATTAAGATACGAACAATATCGTAAAAATACTGTATCATATATGCTGGCTGGCTGTATGGGTGTTTTTCTCGGTTTTCACATATGTAACATGAATTGTAACCAATGTTCCTCACAAAAGCATTTCTTCTAGCCAGATAACCAAATTCTCGTTTGCCGGTTTCAAACAAGAAACATTTAGAAATAATGATTATCTAAGACACAAATAAGCAGTGATTCATTAAAGTAAAGCATTCGAAGTGTAGAAGCGTAGATGGACGTTTCCTCCCTGAAGAACTGAACTCAAGAAAAGTTGTCACGTTTCAACTATGTTATCCTGTCTACATCTGGAATACCTCGGAAAATTCCATATATATAAAGTCTCTTTTAAATTAGGACTGACCTCTTCCCAGATTAATCTGTCAAAAGGTAAGTCATCGGCATTTAAATACTTCAACCAAAGTATATTAAATTATGGACAACGGCGCATAATGTGTAATAATGTGACGCATAAAATGTGACGCCCTGAGAGAACAATATCATAATTCGGACAAATTTACTCTCATCTCTCAGTAGATAATTATGAACAACTCAAGAGATGCAACTATTCAGTTAACTTCTGATTTTGCACAGATTCTCCCGCACATATTGTATATACTTACAAACATCCAAGGTTTCTCCAGGATTCGAACATAAACCCAGAGATATGGAAGCAAGCATCGTTAACCGTTATACCAGTCAGGGCGGCTTTTGGCATGATATTAAACTTAAATAATATTTTTAAGTGAATTATTTTATTTTGAGGTAATCTCTATTCATTATTTCTCCTGTTTTAAAGAATGCACTTATTTTACGTTACGCGTTTCGATAACTTATTGCATTTTAAATATTGAAATTTTGTATGACATAGATAAAATATGTGGGTAAATGTGCAGGAACTGTCAGGCCTTTTGGATAAGGAAACGTCAAAAATCAATTTGCGTACTTGCCAGGATTCGAACGATGGATCTTCCATTTGGTAGTTGGAGGTAGTAACTACTTATACGTCAAAAGAACGCACGAAGGATCCAATAATTACATAAAATGTAGTGAAAATTTTATTCAAAATTATAGCAATCATCGCTAACCATTATATCGATCAGAGGCTTTTAACATAATATTAAATTTGAGTGGCATTATTGCTGCTGAATTATTTCAGTTTTGATGATTTCATTTTAAGACTTCTCTTTATTAGTCCTGAGGGACTATTGTTTTCGTTTTGCGATTTTACGTCGAATCACTCGAAATGTCCGTTTCGCTTTTCAAACTGTTGCCAACAAATATTATCGTCTTGTATTATATTTGAAGAAATTAAATAATGAAGAATCTGCATAAATGTATGTATGTTTCTCGCATTGTGATAAAACAACGGTACCTATAGCCATCAAATTTTGAGTGACGTAATCCTACTGCGAATATGAGCATCTGGAAGCCCAAATTTAAAATTTGGTATTAGTTTTATTATCAATGTCATATTTTGTAACATTTTAACGAATTTTTGATTAACAAACTCAAGGATTTCAAAGCGAGCAAGGACAATGTTGCACAGGGGGAAAAAAGCATTTTTATCTCTAGCGCATGAGACTGTGTTCCAAAATTCTAATGATATGCTCAATTTAAAATTATTTCGCGATATTGCTGTTGAACTGAATTTTATGGTTTAAGTGCGAAGAACATGATATTTAATAAATAAAGGTAGCACACAAAATGTTAAAAATGTGCCTTTGAACGTAATTTAAAATCTGAAAGCTTTCAGATTTTCTTTTTTTAAAATAATGCATTTATTTTACATAACTTATGTCGATGTCTTATTGATTTTGGAATGATAGACTTAAACCTCCGTGGATAAATGCGCGGAAATTATCAAGCTTTCCAATACTAGAAACTTGAATTAATCAATTTCCGCACTTACCGGGTTCGAACAATAGATCTGTCATTTGCTAGTTCTGTTGCTAACTATTTATACATCAAAAGCTCGTATGGGGAGTGTGATAATTACTAACAGTGAAATGAAAACTTTATTCTAAACCATTGTTAGTCTAAGGAGTTTAAAACTGTAGTTGCATATTGTTTTGAAAATAAAGACGTTTGTGAAATAATTTCTCATTTTCATTTCAATTTAAATTATATATCGGTTTGGCAGGAAGCTTAATCGTGAAGCAGAACGTAATTTAATTTTTTTAATCAGATTGCGGACCAATTTGACCGTGCATGTTAGGAGTAACGAAATATATATTACCTTATTACACAAATATTTTTGGAATGGTAGCCTCTTTTATATCTAAATCTCTAAATGAAATAAGACAGAATTTCCTGAAAGATTATAATTATTTGAGAAAATGCATTAAACTCTCGAGACCTTTCGTTTGCTTAAAAGCAAAATCTATAGTTTGTACAGAATAAATTTTCCTAAATCCCATCTTCTTTTGTTTCGAGAACAAAGAAAGGGAATAGCTTTCCATTATAATACAAATTTAATTCTGTCTCTGGAAGGCACTTACGATTCAACCTTTGAATTATTTTGTTTACCTCAAGCGAAAAGTTCAGTGTAGTTTGAACGAAACTTTTATCTTTCTAAGCATTTGTTCAAAGCATCCCGAAGCCATTTATTCCAATCGAATCGACCGCTGCAGTCTTGTTCCAGTGGCTTAAGAATAAAACAAACCAGTTGCACTTCAAGCGCAAAAGAGACATGATGCTAAGAAGTCGACGAAAGATCCTTTTTTCAGATGAAAGATCTTAATACTCACTCTTATTTGTTTTCGAAAAGGTACTTTTATACACTATTTGAAAAATTCAGCCATTTATATAAATTGTGATTCAAACAGTACTAAAAACCAAGTAATATTAACCAAGAAAATATTTCACTCAGTTAAATTTTGGTAAACTTTTGAAATATACGCAAAACAATTGTTCATATAAATTATGAGATTTTAGAAATTAAAAAAAGCGCGCATGTTAAGGATATGGGTTAGTGTTTCGACATCAATACGATTAAAATTAATTAACAGACAATCTCCTAATTTCTACTAAATGTTTTAATGATTTTCGCAAGAAATATCTCAAAAAATTAAATATATGTATTCGCACACATCCTCAAAATCGCATGAATGGCTTGCCCTTTTGTAGAAAGATTTACACCATATACCTCTGCTAACCTTCTACTTTCTTTCTACCTTCTTTCTCTGCTCATTTCCTTCTTTCTCTGCTTAGTCGAGTAAACTTTTTAAATATAAGATGTAGTTTTAACAACACAGAATTCAGCTTTCCACATCATTTTTAAGCTGAATGTTTCAAATGCGATTTTGAACATTTAAATTTGCTTAGTAATCACTTGAGTAGTTAATTTAAAGTAATTTATTGTTTGACTATTGTTAAACTTTAACGTATTTTTACTATAGGTTCTAGCCGTATAACTCTCAGCATGATTTTTTTAACCAGTTATTTTATTCTTGGGATTTTTACTGTCACTTTTCTCTTTCCGATTTCCCACCAGAATGCAAATTAGTTAAAGTGTATATAAGGGTTTTAGATTTTTAAGTCAGAACGTGTTCTGCATCTTGAATGCCAGGTGATTAGTTTTGTTATTCTGGATAAGAATTTATGTCTTCGGAGTTGCATTTCTACTTGCTGATAGTTAATTTCACGCTTGAGAATTCCGACACAAACTCGCAAATAAATTACTCTGTGTAGCTTTTCGGTATTAGATATTTAAATTTACCTTTACATTCGAATTTCTATTTTGAGTTCCTCGCCATAAATGATGGCTATTTGTAAGCATAATGTGTGCCTTCTGTTCATCCATTTCAGTTTAAAGTAAAGAAATAGTATCTGTTTTCCTCAGACAGAGAGATAAGTCGGTTTACGTCTATAAAAGGTTTGGTCACAGTTTACAGTAGGCTTACAGCCAATAAACCTTATAAGCTAACAAATCGGATGACATCGAGCTTGATCCCTGTAGAATACACCATTAGTTTTTCAAATCAGCTTTCAGAAACTAATGAGTAAGAAAAATAATTTATAAAGTTGAAAACAAGGTATACACTGCTAGACATTGAAAATGCAACACCAAGAAGGAGTGGTCAGAAATTTATGCAAATTTTACAGTAGACGCACGTCACTAAGTTATGCGAATGATGTGAAATGCACAGCTCTCCGACGCACGTGAAGTGAGATATAAGGGAAGGAACGTGCAGAATGGGCAATATTCGTGTCGTTATTTCTGCCAAACGAATTATCGTTGTTTGGTTTTTGTCCCAGAGGATACGTGTGATAAGCGATAAGCGACGGAGGACGTGAGCACTGTCCCTTTACCATTTGGGTTAATCAGTACAGCACCACGTCCACCTTTATCTTACATTTCATATTACATTATATATTACGATACGTGATTTACACATTGCATTATATGCTACATATCAAATTAATTCCTTACCCTAACATTACATTAACTTCATCAACTTATTACATTAAAATTCTTTCCTAACAAACCCTATAATGGTACATTATAAAAGGGTTATTTTGCACAGGATTCGCATTAGACACAGGATACGCATTATATTATCATTATACACTGGGTACGCATTACATTATATACCGGGAAATTAATTATACATAGGAACATTATACGCAATAGGGGGTTATAAGCACAATACGGGTTAAATTATGCACAGGAAATTAGTTATACACAGGTATTGCATTATACAGGATAAATTATACACATGATAGGCTTTATACACTGGATGCATATTGAATTATCATCGGGATCATGCCAATTGTACCCGTTACTCGATACACTGCTTACATCGTTATACATAATACTATTATACAGTTTGCATTCACATTGTTTCAATTGGGCTTTGCATTGTGTGTCATGTTGCTTATTAATGAATACTACATTACATATTACATTACATATTATGATACATATGACACTATTACGATTACATTATATACTATGATACATATGACACTATTACGATTACATTATATATTATGATACATATGACACCATTACGATTACATTACATGTTACGATATTTGGCTTACGTATTAGATAATGTATTACATATCAAATTAACAAGATAGTGCAGACTTCATTTATCAGTACACACTACACTACATATTACATTATATATTAGATTATATATTGCTATACATGGTTTACACATTACATTATATTCTATACATCAGATTAACAAGACGAATTAACGCCTTACCGTAACATTACATTAACTTCGCAACTACTTATTACATTAATTTTCTTTCCTAAAATGCCGTACACTGGTAACAGATACATTATCATCAGACTGTAATAATGTTGTTTTGCACTGGCTGCGCATTTAACACAGGATGCGCATTAAATTATACACAGGGAAATTAGTGATACATAGGGAAAACATTATGCAGAGAAGGGGGTATATACATGATGCGTGTTAAGTTACACGCAGGAGAATTTGTTATGCACAGGTGAAACTTTATGCAGTATAAATTATACTAACTTATACGAATGAGCATATTACATTACTCCTTATACTTAAACCGGTAAGCTTTACAATAGTACATGTACCATTTATTACCATTCTGTGCCGAAGTTCTTTACACTTATAATACATTGCTTAACCATTACATTAACATATTTACCATGTACAAAACACATATAAGGGATTACATTGGCATTCCTAATATACATAGATTACTTTTGCATGTACAAGTAGCATATTACTGCAGGATTTTACATCTGTGCATTTCTCCATTATTTACATTTCGCACCTTAGAATAGGTCGCGCTATATGCATGTGATTGTATTAGTACGCGTAGTATATGAACTGTCCTGCATTGCGTAATTTGCCAGTATTGACACATTGCTGTTCTTTAGAAGGCAGTTTTACGCGCTTCGAAGTGCATAGTTATATGCGCGATAACTGACCTTAGTGCGTAATGTTCATTTGCAGTATTTACGATTTTAGTTTATGAGCTGCTCGTAGCACATCGTACTGATAGTTATATACATAGAGAGTTTGTGTGACATGGTTCTTAATTTACACGATACATGGCACATGGTAAATGGCGTTGCACACTCCACCTCGCATTTGCATAACATATCTTAGCACGTTTGCTTTAGATTAGACATAAGTCTGTGCCCAAGTTCATGAGTTGTGAGTTCATGAGATACGTGTAATAGGAGAGAATGCCAGACCGCCCTCAACGAAGACACTTCCAGCAGATAGACGATTTTACGAGGGTATGGTGATCGGACTGAGAAGAGCGGGTTGGTCCTTACGTCAAATCGCAGCTTATACCCACATGGATGCGAGCATGGTGCATCGGCTATGGCGAACATGGTTGGAACAAGGAAATGTGGAAAGGAGAGGTGCAGGTGCAGCCAGAGTGACGTCAGCACGCGTGGATCGACGCATCAGCCGACAAGCTGTGGCGGTCCCGCAAGTCACTTGTACCGCGATTCTGTAGCATGCGCAAGATACCCTGGATGCTCCCGTGTCGGCCAGAACCATTTCCCGTCGATTGGTTGATAATGGCCTGCACTCACGGCGTCCGTTAAGAAGACTGCCATTGATCCCACAGCATAGACGCCAACGTATAGAATGGTGCCGGACTGGAGCAATGTGGATGACAGAATGGCGAAACGTCGTGCTCTCAGATGAGTCACGCTTCTGTTTATCCAGTGACAGTCGCCGCGTACGTGTGTGGCGTCGACGTGGAGAAAGATCTAATCCGGCAGTAACTGTGGAACGCCTCACGGCGCGACAACGTGGCATAATGGTTTGGGGCGCTATTGCCTACGATTCCAGGTCACCTCTAGTTCGTATTCAGGGCACTATGACGGCCCAACGATACTTGGATAATGTACTCCGGCCGTTGGCAATCCTCTACCTTCAGGGGCTACCAACATGCTCTGCAAGGTATACAGATGTTTCCCTGGCCACCGTACTCTCCTGACCTCTCACCAATCGAACATGTGTGGGATGTGATTGGACGTCGTTTGCAGACTCCGCCTCTGCATCGTTCAGAAGACGAACTGTGGCAAATGGTTGAAAGGGAATTGAGAGCCATCCCTCAGGACACCATCCGCACTCTTATTGACTCTATGCCTAGACGTGTTTCTTCGTGCATCGCTGTCCGTGGTGGTCCTACATCCTACTGAGCCGACGCCGTTTTCGCTCTGCATTCTGACTAACATTTTGAAATAAAGATCACTTATTGCTGCTTGCTGTCTCTGTCTTTTTTCCAAATTTCATCACTTTCTGACCACTCCTCCTTGGTTTTGCATTTTCAATGTCGAGCAGTGTATTTTAATAACATACATAAAACGACGTTAACTTACAGCATATTTTATTCATGCTATTTATTACATATTTAACTGATAACTTTAAAAACATTTGCATCGTCGTCATCATTAATTAATGTTGTTTATTCTAACGTCATCACTACGAATCTCGCTAAAGAATAATCGTTTACACGCCATCTAACCATGAAGTTTTTCTAAAACCAAGATTTGCAAAAGCGAAAAGAAAAGAAAGAGTCATGAATCTCTCAGATTAATGGTGATGAACAGGATTCTAAATAAAGTAAGAATTTTTAAAGAAAAGATTATTCGTTGAAGGTTTCTTCTAAAAATATAGCGTTCAGTCTAAAATGAAAATATTTTCTGAAGGATAACTCGCACAATCAACACCAACGTTTTAAACTTTTCCTGGACGTCTACTCAAAGCAAAGTATAAAAAATAAAAGGATGCGATGAAAATTTCTTACTTTGTTACATTTCTCAGAGACATTTACGTTACTCAGCTGCATATTAATTAACACCAAATTATCTTCGCATTTATTTATGTATATTTTTCTTTTCATTACCATGTCTTATTGCGTTTTGGCTCTCAAAGTCGATCTTTGTTTGTACTACAAATGCAATATATTAAGTTGCAGCATTCATCGGAAATTTATTTATGAGAAATCAAAGATAAATTAATTAAGATACACGATTAATTTGAATTTGCCAATTTAAATTAACTATTGAGGAAAGATTAATTTTTTATTTTAAATTATTCCCTCAAAGAAAATGACTCTCGTAAAGAATGTTACATTTGAAACCTATCCAAACTTAAAATGTTAAACAGGTGAAATAAATAAATAAAATCCAAAAATAAATAAAGTAAAACAAAAGAAAAAATATGAAAATAAAATTTAAACACACATTTTCAATATGTAACATTAAAGGTCTCCTTTAAGCTTATTTCGAATTCGCACACTCTTTAGAAATGTTAATATGCATTTATTTATAACATAATCTTATCGTTGGAAAATGACCGGAAGTTAAATTACTTAGCATGGGCAAAAACGTAATTAAATAAATATGTATTCGACAATTTTCTTAAAACTAAATTAGTCATTATAGCGACCCTCAGAGATTACTTGATCTTTACCTCATTGGACAAAAAATTAGAACTTTTTAATTACGGATAAAAATGTAAAACAAAATAATTTTCTTATAATTGTGAAAAATGACAAGAATTCTCTTTTTGTCAGACGTCATTCCATAACCTTAATTGTTAATCGATAAGTAAGAGCAAAAGTACTTATCTCCTTCCGTGCCTCGTGATTTATTTGGTTTCTGTGGGAATTCATAGGAAGAAAGGTAATTACAAATACAAGCAACTTTGACTATTTTGATTCCATAAATAAAATTTATGCAATTTTTGTTTTCGGTTTGTTAAAAGCTGTGCTTAAGTTGGCATTTTCTATTGAAGAATTAATAATCCATGCTCATATTAAGATTAAAATGATTTAAAGTTTATTGTATTTCTAATCTGTATTTTAATTCTGCTGTGTCACTTAAAACTCCTTTTCTCTGAGAAAGGCTTCAGTGAAGCATATAGTAACAACGTTTATCTTAAAACAAGACAAAAAATGCAAGTCGCCATGTCAGGAGGGGTCTTGAGTATGCAATCTTTGGAAAACCTGTACATGTGGGCTTGCTATTACCCCAAATCGAAATCGAATATTCTGGTTGATGTATCTGACCAGTTAAACCAATAGAGTTTATTGGAGGAATTCTTCTGGTCCTTAGATGTTAACTAGCGGTAGAAAATTTAATGCCTTTCTTTGGGCTATTACAGGGTGAACATTGAGCTGATTTGGAAAAAATAGTGAGTAGAGTTAGTTCGGGTCATTATATGATTTCTGAAGAAATGAAAGATTAACGTTTAATTTCATGGATTTTCTTTCATGTTACACACGAAGTGTATTTATTCATAAAGTCTCTAAAATGCAGCAAAACCTTTCAAGGTAAATTACTAACCCTCAAAAGCTTTACCATAATAGCCTGCCATATTTAACCGATAATATGCATGTCGCGCAATGTAGCTACATATTACTCCGACAGGCGTAAAATATGCTAAAGGCGGACAGATTTTTACATTTGAAGTATCCATGCTTTTAATTTATTCTTTAATCCCAGTTTAATTTATAGCACAGTACTTCTTTATCACGAATTTGTTTAATCATTCAATAAAGCATAAAAAAAATCGATGTACTTGTAAGTCCAGAAATTATCAATTCAGTTTGTACTAACTTAAAATAAACACTTGGTAAATAAATTGTTTCAGAAAGGTCCCGAAAAAAAAGGTGCAAGAATTTATTACTTTTTAACTGTAGCAATTAATATCAAAATATCATCACATTTTTTGTTATTACTGAAAGAAGAGAAGTATTAGATCTCTAACCTCGCTTTTTAAATGTTTGGCAAACAAGATGTACTCTGAAATTACCTGTTTCTCGAACCTGCTTGAACTTTCTAAATTTATTAGATTAAAATTTGCTCTCTCGTGACAACAGTGAGTTAATATTTTTAAGCCCATAAAATTATATTATCATTTTCAATCTTATACCAATTTCTTAGTCTCGATGCAAAGTTTTCTTTCAATGTGAGTTATAACTATCAACAATTACTTGAACTTCATTATTTTATTTACATGCTTCTAACCCAGGTCGAAGATTTAATAATGATAGTAATGCTAAAGGAAGCTTCTTCATTACATCAGAAAAAGTCAAGTTTCACGTAAGCGAGAATTGATATGCCCAAATATAAATTGTGATATGTATGTAAGTTTCACATTCGTAATATATAAAACATACAGTAACATACACGTAAGTTCACTGTGTAGAGTTATAAGTAAATTTATGATTTAAATTTAGATGGAATGAGGACAACCCATAATTCATTTCAAAGATTTTCAGCTCCTAAAATATATTTAAAATAGTATGAACAAAATAATTTCTACACAATGTCACAAGTTTTATTCATTTTTACACCATGCGTAACGATTTAAAAAGTCTTAACATCAGAGTTTTCTTATGATAAATCTTTATTTCCTGCTAAGATAAAGTAAATTACAAGTTACAGAAATAGATGAATTTCTTAGAAGTCTCCTAATGATACAGCATTTAAAAGTAAAAAAAAACTTCTCTTATACCTACAAAAAAGGAAAAAAGGTCTATTTATCGTCTACTAAAAGAGCAATTCAGTTCATTTTCCATTGACTTTTCTAATTACAAATATTTTATATTTTTTATTGATGCTGAACTCAAAATCAACAAAAGAAGTTTAAATTATTTTATTAAGTACGCAATTAATAACTAATAAATTAAAACTAACTAAATGATAAGAATTTTAGAATCAAATTTGCAATCTACACTTGTGAAAAGAGTTTTCTGCAGCATGAGGAAGCACAAAATTATTCAATCACAAAAAAATAATGTTCAATTTATTGTTTTGGTTAATGTCTAATCCAAACAATGTTTCACTGCTTTGTTCTAGATTTAGGATCATTCCTAATGGAAATAATTTCATTTCATTGTTTTCAGTTTTTGCATTCATCAGCGAGAAATACACGAAAGGATTTGCAATACAGTTAAAAATACAGCAAATTAATTTTTTTGTGAAAATATAAATACATATGAGGTGATACCTCAATATAACCAATTAATTACAAACAATTATTTTTCCCTTATATATTTTAGTCTCTTACAGAGTATTTTTTACTAGCATCGACACTCTTGTTCCAACGACTTGCCCACTACTGAATACATTGAAACAGTTCCGGAATACTTGCACGGAATATTATTTAAGACACGCAAAGTATTTTCTTGCACCTCATCTATATCACTTGAGTTGCCTTTTTTTATCCACTGAATTACTTGTTGAGAGCTTTCTTTATCCATAGAAATAGAAAAAGTGGCACTGTGAAAGAAGATTTACTGAGTAGCTCAAATGAGACAAAAGAAATATGTTACGCTTACTAAAAAATTGCCAGACGGACTGAATATCTACAGAAATTTGGTTAGTGTCTTTGCATGATATACTTAATAGTCTGTCTCAACTTCTAAATGCTTTTTTCATTTCTGATCATCAGCAGATATTCAGGTGTTTGCGTTATTTCTTTAATTGATGCCCTTTTTAAATCCGAAAAATTACTGGCAAACTTGTGATTTACTTGAAACGTTTCGACAGCTAATATTAGTAGAATTATAATTAAATGTGTTTTGTCTCCTGGTGCAATGCAGGGCGAGACAAATTTAAGAGAAAACTATGCCGGAAATAAAAATACAAAAATACAGGAACACGTGTATTTAATATTAAACAAATGGATATCTCGATAATTTGTTTTGAAATTGAATAAATGGATATTTCGATAATTTGTTTTGAAATTGAATAAATGGATATCTCGATAATTTGTTTTGAAATTGAATAAATGTAATTAACCACTATGTTAGCTGTAACCGTAATTCCGTCCCCTTATTCGTTTTCAGAAATCTACTGAAGCAGAAAACGCTAGAACTATCTCCCGTGGCCAGTTGAAAACTATTTAAAACCGTAGAAAGACACCTCAGCTCAGTTGTTTAGTTAGGTGCTTAGTTATTGTTATCGCGATTTATTTAGTTCTGAGTAAACTGAGATATCGAAAAAAGCTGCAAGCTGGAACGACGACAGATCGACACCAAGAACGAACCACTAACTCATACTGATGCCATATGAGAAACATTAGAAACAGGCTCAGGAATTTCTAATTAAGCAACTTTAAATTTAGGTAGGCTTAATTTGTAGACTGTATCAGGTACTTTTCCCGCCTTCTTAGCATGCCTTCGTAGTGTAGTGGTCAGCACCCTGAGGGCGTATTCCAGAGGTCCGTGGTTCGATTCCCGGCGAGGGCGTTGCTCATTTTACATCTTTCATGCTTCCAAAAACTCCTAATGTCTCTAGAGTGGCGCCCGAACTAAAAGCGGGTGGTTGATGATTCTCCGACCCCAGGTTTTAGCGATTGGGTCACCTTAACCCCAGCCGCCCTTTAAAAGGGGGAATATATAAGGTATTTCTTCTGCCGCCGAGCGTGCATGCTACGAAGCACTTCTTAGCATGCACGTTCGGCGCGTATTCGAGAGGTCCGTAGTTCGATTTCCGGCGAGGGCAATGCTCATTTTTCACGTCTCCTGCTTTCAAAAATACCTAATATTTCTACAGTGGCGCCCGAACTAAAAGGGTGGTGGATGATGATACTCCACACCCAGGATTTGGCGATTGGGTTCCCTTAACCCCAGTCACCCTTTAAAAGGGGGATATATAAGGTATTTCTTCTGCCTTCTTAGCATGCCTTCGTAGCGTAGTGGTCATCACGCTGGGCGATATTCCAGAGGTCCGTGGATCGATTACCGGTGAGGGAGTTCCTCATTTTTCCTCTTTCATCCTTCCAAAAAATTCTAATATCTCTACAACTGCTTAAGTGTAACATCCTGAAAAACTGTGATAGTTATTATATATGTACGTATGAATATATATTTATATATACTATTTACAGAATATTACTTAATGAATGAAACACGAAGCAGCACTGAAATCCTGAAATCCACTGAGTTGGCTTCCGTCCCAGAGAATTACATAATCTATACAGAATTGGTTACCAACTAAGCAGTTTAAGGCCCTTGAAAATATTAATTGCACTGTGCTTTTTAGGAAACCGAAGCTCTTACCCATCGTACATAATACATGCATACTTACTAATGCATAATACAAATATAAAATATAAAACCAAAAATATGATGCAATTACATAATACAAATACATAAAACATTCTTGAATAAGTACTAAATCATATTTGAGTTATTAAAACATTATAAAAATGTGATTACATCTTATGAAACTAATGTGTGATCCCAATACCTGTACTTTATAACCTATACACTATACATTTACCAGTACTTGACAGAACAATAACTTGTACCATGTTATTACATAACTATGGCATTGCAGAAATGTATTATACGGTACAAATACAATATATTATCAATCTACTTCTTCACGAGTATTTTTACATAGTAATGCATTATACAGCAGGTACAAGTACAGTGTTTTATCAATCTGCTTCTTAACGAGTATTTTTTCCATTCTCAGGTAAATACTAAAACCTGTTTCAAGGTCTGATACATTACACTCATTCAAATTTACCTTACAGTATATAGTACTTTATCCAATCTCCTATAATTTATAATACCATTGCGCATAATACAAAATAAAAACAACAACAACAAAAAACTACCAAGTACATTTATAATACAGTACATTATACAAATATGTTGTACCTGTACATTACATAGTTACCAATATTTAATATAATTGCAAGTATATTACAACTGGTACATTTACGGATAAATGACAGAAGTGCATTAATTACAAATACAGTTATGATATTTATTATCCACTTATTGATTAAATACTCATACTTTACTAGATAATTGCATCTTACAATATCTAGTACATATTACATTGGCTATTACAATATACAATTACTATGCACAGTATTTCATCAGCATATAACTTATATAGATACGATCCTGATTACATATTAATATGTTGTTCAGTTACCACTTTTTCGGCATAAACTGAAACACAAATACATATTCCATCTTACAAAATTCAGTACATTATACAACTATAACAAGTCCGGTATATTATGCAATTACACAATTGCTAATATTTAAACAGTTATTGTACCTTATAACGCAACCTCTGACTAATGCAAAAAACTACTAAATAATTACTTATGCAATAGCTAAAATGTTAAAAGACCCTTACAAATGCCGATATTAATGTACAATTTCCAAAATATAATTACCAATATATAACACAATTACGGATATATTACAAGGCACGTTCAGTTGCAAATACATTATGCAGTGTATTGTATCAGAACACAGTACAAATCCATTGCCGTTGACATGGAGCATTCTAATTTTCTATAATCTTCGTACAATTATAAATGGCTTATCCTTCATATTCATTTACAGTATTCCCTTAATGAACTGATTATGCTACGATTCCTTGCCTATGCTAAAAGTATTTATCTGCACACCAGTCAATAATGTTTTTGAGCCGGGTGGTTGCATATTTATTATATTGGAGGCTCTTGTACGACATGGACTTATTATTATCACTCGGCTGCCTGAGTCTCTGACCTCTAAGTAGATTGCAGCTAAATGAAAGTGGTCCGGGCTGCCTTCTTCACCACATTCACAAGATGCATTATCTCTAATCTGAAAGTGGTAGAGATAAGAAGGAAAGGGGCCGTGGCCTGTCAAAAAGTGAGTGGTATACTAAGGCGGAATATGTCTGTCCAGGGAGACCCCAGGGATGTACTTATATACTCTTCGCCCTGTGGCGCTTTTATTCCACTCGTCTTGCCATTTAGTCATAAGTTGAGGCATAGTTTGTTGCTCGAGAAAAGAGACCGGTTTGAGAGCCTGTATTTCTGGGAGTTTGGTAGAACATGCCGCTTCTTTGGCAATATGGTATGGTCAGCCATTTCATTGCCATATATGCCAACATGTACGGGGATCCAGTGCAGAGGAAGCCTATTGCCTAAGTAGAATACTTGTAGCAGCAGATGTCTAATATTACTTAGTAATGGACTGCGTGAAGCAATCCCTGCTATTGCAGTTGAACTTGAAGCTGAATCGGTATAGATGTGATTAGATGCCAGACGCGCTTCCGATAAATAAATTATATCTGCTCTAATCGCCAGCAACTCTGCCTGAAAAACTGAGTAAAAGTACCCAGTTTCCTTTGCCACTGGTAAGTAACTCTATTGTTTTCCATATAGCAGAGGCCACTGCCTGTTTGTTCCCTCTAGGAATTTAAAGCCGTCTGTATGTATTCCATCTGCACTGTTGAGGTCATTTGGTTTCATAAGTGAGATGTACTCCTCTAGGTTATTTGATGCTGGATGGCAGGGATCTTCTGGGCTATGATGTTCATAATCTGAATTGACGTATTCTTGTCCCCATAGATTAACTGTGATTCCAAGTCGGGAAACCTTCACTATCGTAGCTCCTCGCTCTGTGACTAAGAGCTCGGCGTTCCCGTTATTACTTGCAGTGACGCCGTCAGAGATGTGCGATATACCCTGCAGACCATAAAGAGTTACTGTCACTGGACAGAATTAAGCATACGTCTCATGAGTGATGTGACATACGCACCCCAGATTGCCGCTCCATATAAGACAATCTTTTCTGCCACGGTCGTGTACTAGATCTTAACAAGCTTGCCTGGGATTCCCCATCGTAGTGAGGTAGTCATTTTCATTCTATTAGTGAATGCAATAATTCGTTGTTTCATGTGTTATTTAGTAGTTGGATATAAAATATAAAAATATTCTAAATAATATACAAAAAAATTTAAATAATATTTTTGAAGTAGAAAACTGTTTTTGTCATAGCTAATTTCGCTCTGTAGTGGCAAAGACGGTTGCTAGAGGTGAAAATTAGTGAAGAGAAATCCTGTTATATGGTAATTTATACCTCTCTCGATGTTAAAATCTGATAGTAGGGGGGGATTGATTTAGTTTTATTCTTGACGCTGGTGTGAACCGCATATGACAGATTATGTGGTCACATGGTTTTCTATTTTTTGCCCTTCCAGCTAGACATCGGAATGAATGTGGTTGCTAACATTCTGTAGTTACTCTGCCTTCGGATGCCTAAATTTTGTAGAATTTTACATGTAAAGACCTACACATGCTGAATCAGGTATATTCCTTCTCGTAGATAACCAGAAAACTTAATGGTCTTCGCTTCTGTGTCAGATCCTGTATCCAGTGAGACAGCAGTTTCTTTTCCTTTGAACTCATATTCAGCCTCTTAAAATGGTAATGCTTGCATAATTCAAAGTTAAAGCATCTTTCTTGCTTTGAATAAAGCGAAATGTATTTCTCAGTGTCGCATTCATTGTAGAAATATGTCGATTTATGCATGTGTTCGTGCTGACATAATGTTTTCTTCTTCATACATATGGAATTATTTCCAACTTTTTTTAAAGTAATCGCATGTTATTAAGATTAAATACTAGTGCATACGGTTTTACGATCCAAATACATTTAAAGCGTAAATATACAAAAACACTAGCGGTGCTAAACAAGTGACTAAGATAATCGCATGAATATTGTTTGAATGCAAGAATTATGGAGGGAAGAAAGGAGGAATTAACTGCTTCTTAACTGTAAGTTTTTGTTTTAATGTAAAGGAAAAAGGAAACAGGAAAAATCAGATATGCCATCTCAGGGATTGGAACTTCGATCCTACCAATTGCTAGCCAGACCTGCTTCCAGTTATACCACGAAGACAAGCGACGAGGAGGGAGAAAACTTCCTTCTATAGTCAAATTTTTTTATGAAATATGCTCAGTTATGTAGCTTATTGCATAAACATCCTACTGTACAAAATGCTGCTGCAGAGTACACTTCACTTAGAATGGCAGCTAAATTTAGAAACTGTAGTAGAAGAATTTGCGATAAAAACACAAGTAGGAAAATAGATTCCATAATTAGATCTTTTTTCCTGGATGGTGATGAATTTCTTTTAGAAATGCATTCTTTTATTCCCTAGAGTCAAATGCTCATGTGATTCTTTGAGTAAGTTTCCATTTTCTAATGCATTTCAAGCCATAGAGCAAGAGGAAGAAAAACAAAAAGCTGCTAAACTGCAAGTAAAGAAAGAACGTGCAAGTCGTGAAACAGCAGCATGAAAAAACTCAACATTGGTTAAACTCATAGCTGCTATTTCAAAAAATAGTAACTCTGTTTATGTTCTCTTTGCTTTTCTCAAACTGTGAATCATTTTTAATATTTAAACATTACGTATTTTAAGAAAGAGTATTTTATTTTTTTCAATAGAGTCTCAAGGGGTTCGATTAAGTGCAAAGAGACATGCGTTCAATTTGTGAAGATTTTATTTCAAACTGTGTAGGCTTCCGATAAAAGGAAGTGTAAGATAGATTATGTTTCTTTTTAACAGTTAAAGCAGTCATTCTGAAGACGGAAGTTACAGGTTATTTTGAAATTGCCTTAAATTCGTGCTGTCGTATTTCAAATTATTTGAAATGATTAACAACAACACTCAATTCAGCACGTATGTACACTCTTACATTGCGAATATTTATTTACCCCATTGAAATATTGAATGCAATGTCAATATGCATATATATCTATGTATTTATCCATTTATATATATTCGTGTTTTCTATTTTTATGTTGCATAATTTTAATCATTGGTCACACAAATTCTGGAAGAGAGAAATTCATTTCATTGTATACTTTCTTTTTCCTCTTTCCTAACAAGCTTACAATTACACATTCTATATTTTACACTGCTTGTCGAAATTAAAGGGTAACAGAAATAAAATATAACTGTTTCGCAATGAAAAATCACTGAACACAATATTTACAAAAGCATTATTTTACAAATATTACCACGTTTTCCAGTTGTTTAACTTCAATATATTAAATTTAGAGTTAAATTTATGGAACGTGAAAAAGGTGGGAAAAATGATTTTCCCTGATTTGGAACAAGTGTTTCTTTAACATGGTGAGAGAAACAACACAAACCTCACTTCTTGATTTCGTAGTTGCCATTAATGCTTCTGAAAAAGCATTTTTACTTCTCTGAAAGGGTACTCGGCACCCGCAGAGCGAGGGAAGTCATGTGGTCGGTTGCAGTTAGGCGGTCTAAGACCTACACACTACTATTCTAAACATGCTGAATCAGGTTCAAGACTTATTAACACTGTCTAATCCACTTGTATTTTATCTTATTTCTAAGTTGCTATGGCAGCTAATTTATAACAAAACGGTATATGTACGAAGAAACTTCGTTAGACTAGTGAATTCGTTACTACCTCAAAAAGACAATGATAGTTAAATCTAAACACAAAAAATTCCTTAGTTTTGTTGTTTATTTTATAATAAGAAATTCGTGTTTATCGTTGCCATACATATTCATGTAAAAAACGGTTATCCGTTGTTTACTGCATGTTCCTTCTTCACATCATTCACTCTTGACAGCTTTCGGAGGAAGCACTTTATAAATAAGTCTTCTTTCATCGCTGACATAAATATGCATTGTTGCTTTTATATTTTCATAGGATTAGCTGGATTTGTTCAACCGCAACGATTGTTCCTGGTTTTCCTAAAAATTTCCAAAAATACTATTTCAAAAGTTTTTAAGTTTCTGTCACATTCCACAATTCCCATCTTCACTGTGATTCTAAATCTTGAACCTTGAGTAAAGTACTCTGGATTAACAATAACCTTGGTTTCCTTTCAATCAATAGCACAAGTTGACGTTAACATCACAACACGGAGATCAATTATGTTCCTTTTTTTAAATTATCTCCTTTTTATTTTGAAAGCTATATAAGAGTTTTAATTTTTCAACGTGGTTAATGAGCCTGCAAGATTTTCATTGTTTTTTAAGTAGGACTTTTTTCTTCGAGACTTTCCCCACATCTAAGTATGATTTTTACCTTAAAGATTTATATTTTTCTTCACATTTGTGCTTTAAAGTCAATAGCTTTATTTAATGCGAGTTTTAGTATATAATGTAGATGAATTCCAAAATTTAGAAAAATTAAATTTGGCTTACTAAATTTATAAATAAGATGCCACTATAAAAACGATGACATGTTTATTTTTTATTTGCAAAGAGAGAAAATAGCCAACTATGACACCCAGCTCTCGCGCAGAAAGTTTGTTTTTTGAAGATGAATGCAAAAGTGAATTTCTTTGGGAAGAATGGAGTCTAAAACAATCTTCTTTCCGGTTATATAAAACCCAAGTAAAGTTAAGAAGATGATGAAAACTGTTGCTTAGGGGTCTACAAAGAGGCATATATGCACTTTGCATCCTATCAGCTGAATTATGAGGGAAAAAAAACCCTAAAATAAACATTAAATCAGGAAGTCTATTAAAGCAGAAAGAAGATATCCACTTTTTTTAATCATTGACCATTATATTAAATTTTTATAACGTTCTTACAAACAGGTTCGACAGAATAAATATGTTTTCATAATATTTTGTTTTATCGGAATATTTTTTATAAAATTGTTAGTTTCTGATACAGTAATAATAAATTATTTTCATAATTACCTCTTTGAGAACAGTTGCAGAATTTCGCCCACCTTTCGAGAGGCTAGTTGTAGAGGGAGAGGGGTGTGAGACCCTCGTATCTGTCCGCCGGCTGCTCCTCTTCAAAATTGAGGTGAAACTAAGCATAAGTTGGACTATCACTTGTATGGTGCTCAAGGCCCTGGCCAATGACAAACGCGATCTTGAACTATTTGCCGCAATAATAATTCGCGAACTTGTCCTGATTACATCAAGGAAGTGAGATTAATAACAATAACAATACTCAGCTGTGGTGAACTAAAATTTTAAAATTTAGGTTTGATTTTGTGTCATTACGGCAAAGCACTTGAAGGAAGCTTAAGGGGAGAGAGCTTTTTAAGGTAAATTGACTCATACATAGGTTACATATGAGGGAAAACACATAAACTCGCCAGCCAGCCCGTTCACCGTTATTCGAGCCCCGAACCGACCTTACCAGTGTTCAACGACTTTACCTCTTAGCCGTTGGCGGAGGCTTTCAAAATTTAAGGAATACGAATTTAATTACAACAAGATAATGTTTATTAGTTATGATCCACTGTTCAAATATGTCAGCATTTCTGTTTCCTGCGACAGTGTTAGGTAATAAAGCCCTTTCATGAAAGCATTCTGTTGATATGAAATATAATCCAACGAAAGGGAAATAAATATGTAGATTTTGTGCACTAACTTACTGTTTATCCCTTCGTAAAAAGATTATAGTACCCAATTCAGGTAATTCAGCTTTAATTATTTTCACTTACGCCTTCAATAAAACATTACTATCAGGATTGCTGCATTAAGACGAGTCTTCATTCATTTGAAATGAATTTCATATATTTAAACATAATTTAGAATATATTTAAATTTTATGCCATCCTTATTTAGAATATGTCGAAAACTTAACTATGTTTCCTCTGCTTATTAAAGTGGAAATAAATCCCTAAAGACAACTTCATAAATGCCACTTAAAGCTTTATTTTAATATGAAAACTGATGTTCAGACACGCAAATATAACTTAACATTAAGATAAGTCTCCCATTTATCTCTTTTCTATGCTTGGCTATGTTTGATATAATTTGTTTCCGTCTGGATAATTATAATTCTTAATTAAATAAAAGCGTTTTACTAAAGTGGAACACCACTCTTCTGTACGCCTGGTTTGATTCTTAACTCGTGGCTGTTCGAGCGGAGAAAGAGAAAACCCAAATGTTGATTCAGTGTTTATGGTGAGTGTATCAGCTGCGGACGTTGAAGAAAATACATTAGCTCAGAAAATCATTTTCATTGCAGATGTTTTCCGTTGTTCACTTTGTTCATTACCGTGTCGTTCTTTGTCACCTTTTGGCGAGCTCTTCTCTTCCTGTTTCGTATCAGCCGCCGTGAACGCGCCAATTCGCTGCTCGCTAACGCCACCAATTCCTTTGTTACTGCAGGTACCAACAGGCGATTATTATCACGAATGGAAATGCTTTAATGGCTTCAGACAAATCCGTTCTCCCGGGAAGCGGTCTTCATTGCTAAAATGAGATCGCTGTGGTAATTACATTTATTCAAAATTTCTCATTTTTCGGTGCTGATGACTGTATTTCCAGTTTTATTCAATAAATTTTATCTGAATTCTATATCGGGAAAGTAACGTAAATGTTCCTGCTACTTGCATTCAAATACATAATCTTTATGAAAAAAAAAAAAAAAAAACTGCGTTAAAATTTCAGGAGTAACATATTCCTAAGTCAGGTATTACAGATAAACTAAAATAGATATAATAAGACAAACTAAAATAACTGTAATAAGACAAGCTGAAATAATACTAATAATTCACAAAATAGCATAACTTAATTTAGTTACCTAAACTTTGCGCTTTTATTTTTACGTTTAGCAACTGTAGATCTCGGGTTTGGAAGTATTTATAGCTATACAGTACATTTATATGTTGACTGATGTAGCAAAACAATATGTAGTAATACTTTTCTAGTAAATATTGTAAATTAAAATGTTGAGTGTCTACTTTCAAGGTTTCTTTCAATGTTTTTGCTATTAATCACTGCTTCTGAAAATGAAATCAGACCAGTTTTATAAATAAGTTGTTGAAAATAAAAGTAAGTAAAAAATAATAATAAAAAAAATTAAAACAACATACTGTAAATTGTGTTTATCAGATAAAAGCCGATTTAATTAGATTATCGAGAAAGCAGAAATTCAACTGATTATTTAATCAGTAGAATTATCAGCCTCTATTATAAGACATGCAAATGTTTTAAATAATAGGAATAGTGACAGCGAATGTGATAAAAATTGCTTTGAACATTATTGTGATTTAAAACTAATTTTTATTGATATTATAAGCAGTTCGTGAATTTTTTCTATGAATTTTTGAAAATAAGAAATTTTTTTTTTCCTTTGAATAATAACTTATAATACTTTTCTTATTTTTTAACATAACAAAGCACAAAATTCACAAAATACATAAAGCATTTTGACTAGTATTACGGTGTTTTCTTGAACGTGTTAGGTAATTCAAAATCCACAAACATTCATGCATTCAGTAGCACATTTTCTTAGTCTATATTTAAGAAAACTTTGCGAGTTTCTTAATTTTCGGTCATAACCCTTAATTTTAATGACGCTAATAAATTGCTCGTTACTGTTTGAAATTAGTTGATGTGGACAAATCTTACTTGGGGTGTCTGTTGACCAAAACGTCCAGGTCTTGCAGAAAACTATGGTTTCTACTGAGGAAAACACCAGACTAATTACATCATTAAACGTGGTAAATAAAGAGCACGAAAAATCCTATGGAAGTTGCGCTTTTGCTATAAATCAAAGTCGATTTGATTGTATTACTGTTCAACAGTATAATTTTTACACCTAGTGGCATATTCTTCTAAAATTCTTCTAAAAGAAGTCCTTTAGCTGTTAATCCAATACAACATAAGCATTTATGCTTTGTATAACTGTTTGAATAACTGCTTACATTCCATAAGGACAAATGATGAAACTGATGGAGTTATGTCCAACGGCTTTAATGTAACAGTATTAGTACTCTCATTTGCGTAACGAAAGAAAATGAACTCGATTTTTATTCAAAGTAAAAAGCCTGGCAAACTGCTTAAACGAAACGTTATCTCCTGAGCAAAATTCAGCTTCCTAGTGAAATCATTTTCATATTGTATTCGTATAAATGTATTTCTTTATTTCATCGGTAATGGGAAAACATGCGATGGATATCTGTTTAAGGGGAGGGATATATTCATGGAAAGAATTTTGAGAGAAATTTATTATTTCTCCACGTACCACAAAGAGCTCGAGTATACTGCCTTGGCATTCGAGTATTAGTGACGATACTAGTGTGAGTTTATATTTATATTTTGCAAGAACAGAAATGCATATATGCATGTACGAACAGAAGTACACATATGCATACATATTGTTATCAGGTAAATATACTATTTTAATTATTTTAAAATTGGCAAAATAGTTTTATAGCAGTTTCTTTATTTAATATTTATTTTCATACTTAGTCTTCATATCATGTAAGCGTCATTCGAAAGAATTTTCGTATTGTTTTCAGAATAAAATACACATTTTTATATGGGGGTTAAAATGGCGCCTATCGCGTTCTAGACATAGAAAAAGTTATTCGTGAATGTAATGTTAATTGCTTGGAAATTATAATCCGTAAGAATGATGAAATTTGTCACGACAAAAATAAGTAATGAACTGCAGAGGAGCAGTATACTTTGATTACTTAGTCAAGACATACACCATTTTAACTGAAACAAGATTTCAGACATATTTGAAAGAATGTTGAAAGACTAGACTACGTCTCAAAAAAACTAGACTTCGAAATTTTACTAAGTAATTGGCAAAGTCATCTTTCTTGGTACTGTAACTTTTCAAAAGATTAATAAAACAAATATTTTTACTGTTGTTCGGTAATAAATTATGTTATGCGCTCGCATTAGATAGTAATTTATTTATGATTTGGGGAAAATCAGTCATATTTCCTAAGAAAGCCGGCAACATTTCTTAAAGAAAACTTGAATATTAAAAGTTTTCTGTTATTTTGATAATGTTAAAAATTCTTTAAATCTTTAACTTGAAACATTATTTAATAATTTAGTGCTTTAAGTTCCGCAGGAATGTACTTTTATGAGTAAGTTTTCAGTTCTTACCAGAGAAGATTTTTTTAATGTTAATTTTAACTTATCAGCAAAGTCAAATTGAACTTGTAAAATTTCAAGAATTTACATACTATTTGTAACTACTATGATTGAAACAGATATAAATTGTTAATAAATTATTAAAATTAATAAAAGTACATTTATTGATATCTCTCCTACTTTTCTACTTGAAGCATAATCATATTGAAAAAATATTCATTTTACGATACTCACAGTTTTAGTACTTTCCTTTCGCTACCGGCTATGGCTTTGAAAGATAAAGCTTAAAACTTTTCCCAGTGGGTACTTTAAATCTTACAAGATGGCTTTAAATTCCTTTCTGCAGCTTTTATGAACTGTAGTGACTTTTTATGGTAGCTGTCGATTTCATTTTTGTCCGGAGAGAACTGGAAAAATAGATTTAAGGTGAATCATAAAAGCGTATTACATTCATCAAGTATTAGACCTACTGTCAAATTTTCATTCAATCTGAATGATTTCAGGTTTTACTAGCGAAAACCTGAAGTCTACCATAAAGGCAAAGGCTGGTAACTGGTTGATTAAGAAAAAACAAATCGAGGGTTATCTGTCTATAGGGAGTAATGTCTTCGTGGAGGACTTTTTAAAGAAAACTGGCTTTTATCCACATTACACATGAGGAAAAACACGAAATCAACCATGCAGCCAGCTACTTTGCTAGGATTCAATCGTAGGTGTAACTACCAGTGATCATAGACTTTACTGCTCGGCCAATGGTAGACACAGGCAAAATTGTTGCCTCTGTATCCAATATGCTAAGGACGAATATTATTAAAAATTTTCAAACTATACAGTATTGTAATTTACTTTTCCCGTTTAATAACTTCAGGAATTATCATATTAATTCCTAAATATGGATATATGTCTTGATAGATATAACAAAAACAATTTTCAGTCGTACAGAATATTTTTTAAATAAATTACTCTCTTTACTCTTACAAGTAAGTGTTATAAATAAGTTATAAGGTATTTCTCCCGCCTTCCTAGCGTTCCTTTGTGGTGTAGTGGTCAGCACACTGAGCCGGTATTTCAGAGGTCCGTGGTTCGATTCCCGGCGAAGGCGGTTGCTAGTTTTTCATCTTGCCTGCTTACAAAAAATATCCCTAATGTCTCTACAAAGTTTAAGTAAACATTTCTGTAATTACAAATGGCATAATATATCATTTGCGTTCACCTGCTCGTGAGCTTTTTATAAGACGTAAGCATTTTAGAAGAACAAGTCACATTAATTCGCAGTCCTTCAAAATGCAGCAATAAAATATTTAGTTTTGGAATTATTACTTATTAGTATTATTCGTAAAGACAGATTTAATAACACTTTTGTCACACGTGTATCATATAATGTTCACGATCAGTTTGTTCTAAAGATTAACAGTGATTCTGTGATGTATTAACATTTTTTTGAGTGTGGTGATTTTACACGTTTTATTGAAAATATTTCGCAATCTGTCGTTTTTGTGCTTGCGCTCCTTAATTTTAACTCTTATTACGGATACATACAAATGTCTTATTTGGACCTATATCCAACTTACCTTATGACGCCATAAAAGCAGCGAGTGTTATCCTAGCCATTGCAATTGTCAACATTGGTTCGATTCATATTTGTTATTATTTCTTTCTTCACTGTAAGATATGAGAATATTTTTCTATTTGGGAAAAAATTGTTCAGTTTCTCACTGTATATTAAAAAAGTATTTTGTCCGAAATATTGGACGTTTTGAAAGGTAGATGCATAGGGAGGAAGAAAAGCAAGTAAATAAATTTTTTTTTTTGCATTTCAACATTTTTTTGGCAGTTTTTCTAAATGACATGATTTTTTTCCTTGGAATCCTTGGAATATTTCATTCAATGCAAGATACCCCAAAAGCATGATTTTGAAAAATATTTCAGTAAAATTTGTTACTGTAATTTTCTAAAACATTTTACAATTTGGTTTAATAACACAATCACACCCGTTAGTGTCAACTAATGAGTTTACGCTATTTTGTTAAAGTAGTACGAGAACTTACTCTTTCTAATCTAATCTAAATTCGATGGCTGAGGCACTTGTTGGTTAAAGCACGCTTAAAGTCGTATTTGTGTTTTGTTGACAAGCGGGTGAATTTTTTAAAACCTGATAATCAGAGTGTAATTTACGAGGTTTTATTTTATCTTACTTGTTTAAAATATAAATGGATAAATGTAAAAGTGTGAACATAAAAGTAAGAGGGTAAAAGATTTACAATTCAGGTGAGACTGATGAACTACAAAAAATAGCCAAAAGGTAAAGGATACGATAGTAATTTTGTAGTTCTAAAAGGCATATTCTAGCATATCCTGCCCGTGGAAAATGACAGAAAATGATGGAGAGTGTATGCTTAGTGTTCTCAATTTGAAAAATTTCAAAACATAGCATTGATGCGTATGAAATTTAACTTAATGCCCTCACATAGTCTCACATTGATGTAAAATGCAACCCATGCTCATATTGATTCCTTAGTAAGAATCTGAAATATCTAACCGGGAAATTTAATACAATTCTTTCATTTAAATGATGGTTTATTGCAACTGTTTGATTTTTGGTCTGCATGAAGCTGAAGCAAGAGGAAGTGTTTCCTTTTTATTAGTCAAACAATTACAGTTACAGCTCAAATTATGATGCAAAAGTAGTTTTATGAACAACACCTCGTAGATATAAAGCATGTATAATTTAATTAAATAAATTCAACATTTATCTTTATCAATTAAATTGTGCACGTTTAAAGCACAAAGAGCCATTTTCTGAACAAATGAGAGATTCGGGTCATGAGACAAGGTACCATATATGAGCCGATTTAATTATGCCTAATAATAGATTACAAATGAACTCTGTCTCTCATTTGTATCGTCAATAAAGATTACGTAAATCTCATTGTACAATCCGAGCCCATAAGACTCTTCAACTCACGTACCAACATTCCATCATTTATTATCATATCACAGGAATGATTTATGAGAATTATCCTTAGCGATAAATGTGATTCTCCAACTAAGTTAATATGAAAAGGGCGTAAGCTTCCAACATTGTTAAGCTCAGTCATTCCTCAAATTACTGCCAAGCTAACCCGAAATAATAACTCAAATTAACACTCTTATGAACAGGTACTTTAACTAATCATACAACTTTCATTACCAAAATTCACTGTGTTATAAATATACGAGTTTCAGTTCAGGTTGACTTTAATAAAGCTTCACATACATTTGTAAAACTAGATTCATATGTATATTGTTTGAAAGCTTTGATAATAAGATTATTATTATTTTTACTGATGTAATATAGAGCAGTAAACAAAAATTTGATTTCTATATCTATTTTTAAATTTAGATAAGATTAAAAATAAAGTAAATTTCTTGAAGTGTGTCACCACGTTCACTAATTTATGCAAGAAATTTAAAAGACTAATTACAGATATTATCAAAAGAAATGAGCTAAGATTAATTATTTTCCGAAAAAAATCATTAATTATCTATTTAAAATAATTTGTAGCATATTTGAGAACATATTTATTTACATTTTGGTTCATAGATTGCTTTATTTAATTTCTAAAAAAAAAAAAAAAGATTTTGAAATGGGGTTAAATATAAGCTTTAAGTGACGGAAACTGTCAAATATTTAAATCATTTGCAAGTAATTTGTTTCGTAGAACAATATTTTAAAATGCATGCAATGTTACTTGAATCTTTAAATGAACTTGTAACTTATAATGAATTTAATCTTAAAAAATTGTTTAAGCTAAAATTAGTTTTAAAATTAGTTAAAATTAATTTAATCCAAAGAATAAGATACTAGTAGCAATTTCGGTGGCTGCTATAAACTGACATAAATTTATTGCCAATTATTTCGAATAATTATTTTTAATAAATTTAAGTATTTGTATCATAAAAATACTTAAAATAATTAAAATATATTTTAAAAAAATTGTGAACATGTTTTGCATTATAATGGTTACTGAAAGTGGAAAGTTCTCATTTGGTTACACGAAACACATATCTGTTTCAAGTTAATGTTTATTTGTTTTAAGTTAATGTAGTCAAGAAACACTTTGTTCTCTAAATTTATTGCACAGATTTGTTGCACTAATAAATAATTTTCCTCAAATAAATAAGAAAAATATTAATCTCAATTATTTTATTCTAATTAGCAACAACTGCCAGATAAAGTTAGCTAGATACAGATTTCCTAATTTTACAATTCTTTCCTAAACTGCAGCTAATTATAATTGCAGATAAGAAGATAAATATCTGTAAAAAGCAATATCAAAGCTTTCTATCAAATGTATTTGAAAACTGTTTTCAACTAAGGAAAAAATTCTTAAAAATTGATGCTCTCATTATAAATTTACGAAGAAGCACTTTTTTTCTCGTTTAGGTTATAAGGTATTTCTCCCGCCTTCTTAGCGAGCCTTCGTGGTGTAGTGGTCTGCACGCTCAGCGCGTAATTGAGAGGTCTGTGGTTCGATTCCCGTCGAAGGCGTTGCAAATTTTTCATTTCTCCTGCTTCCAAAAATCCTAATATCTCTACAGTGACGCCCTAACTAAAAGGGTGTTGGATGATGATTCTCCTCACTCAGGATTTGGCGATTGGGTCCCCTACAAACCCCAGTCGCCCTTTAAAAGGGGGAGTATATAAGGTACTTCTCTCGCCTTCTTAGCGAGCCTTCGTGGTATAGTAGTCCGCACGCTCAGCGCGTAATTGAGAGGTACGTGGTTCGATTCCCGGCGATGGCGTTGCAATTTTTTCATTGCTCCTGCTTCCAAAAAATCCTAATGTCTCTACAAGTTAACCAAATAGTCTAGAGAAAAAGGCAGGAGACTAGATGTTTGCATATTCAGTACTACTTTTATTCGTAGAGAGGAAAATTAGAAGAAAAAAAAGGAATTAATGAAATAATTCCGAAAGATATTCAAAAGAAACTGTGTTACTATTTTTTTTTTAAATAATAGTACTAATTTCGCTACTGCAGGAAAAAAATTATAACAGACTTTAGTGGGGACTGTTTTTATTAACTAAAACTAAACTCAGTGGCGTAACAGCCCTAATGGGCCAACGCCTGCAGTGCCCGAAAACCTGCTTTCTTGACCGTGGGCCCCGGGCTGCGTAAGCATATGCCCTGAACAAGTGGTCATATTGTCGCAGGACCCCCAGTGTTTAGTTCCCAAGTGAACTTGATACTCATTTTATCGACCCAAGTGATGGAAATTAAGGGATGAAAGGCTGAGTCGACCTTGCCCAGCCCGGGAATCGTACCCCGGACCTGTGGTGCTGCTGCGCGATGCGCTAGCCACTGCGCCACCGGGCCTCTTTTATTAACTAGTTTGAAATTATTAATTAAAGTGTATTATAATTTTAGAGAAGGAAAAAAGTAAAGATATTAGAGTTTGTATAAAATATTTCTGAACTAGTTCATGGGAAAATATTAGTATCAAATTTGAGAAATTTAACCAAATTTGTCCACATTAAGGTGCTAAACACCCGAGATATTTCCTTTGTGTAATCTAGCTTTCAATACCCACCAAGTTACGTAATGGCGTTCAGCTTAATTTCTTTAGAATTAATGTTGACATTTTACTCGGAAGAGTGGCAAAGACTTGATTAATCAGGCGAAACTTCCTGTCTTTTGTTGGCTTATTATTCTTTTACACTTTGTTACTCCACTCACTAATCTGAGCTGTTGTTTGTGAGGATACAATCTAAATTTATATTACGAGAGTTATTATACTTTATTTGTTATTTCTGATTTTTAAATTTAGAAGGAGGTGTTTTTCATATAAAACATAATTTTTGAAAGTTTGAAAGCTCTGTTGAAGTAATAAATTTATCATATGCCCATTGACATATACGCACTTGATTGCAAATGTAGTATCCTTTTCTCGTTAACTCCTTAAAAAATTTCCTTACTGTTATATTTTCTGTTATTAATTTATTTGTTCATTAAAAGCTAAGAATCTGTGATGGTTCCCAAAAGATTAGTAATAAAACTTTCAATATTTCCTTCATATTGCATTGATGTTTCAATGTCAAGAACAAGGTTAAAACTTTGCTACTTGGATTACGTTAATATAAAGCTGAAGACATTTTTCTGAATTAAAGCAAAGTGCATAGTGACTTTTCTTGAAGAGATGAAATTTCTTTAAAGATTCTATAACGGTATAACGGGGGTCTGCTCAAACTTATTCTCTGCGTAAGTAAAGAATTCTGGATACCTAAGTCACGTAGCTATCTCGTTTGCCCAGGAAATGCAGCCAAATGAAGCCATCGTTATTGCACTTTTTCTTTCGTTTTTGCTTAGGCATCAGTGATTGCTTGACACTTAAGAGAAACAGCAATCAAGACGAAATGGACACAGATTTATTCTCTTTGATATTTCTCTACCTTGTACAAATAATCTTTCGCCCTGATATCAAGATTACACATCAGAAATTGTATTACTAATAGTTATTTTAACATTTCTGGTCTACGCACAGATTTTTAGCTAAAAAAAAATCCTTTTCTTAGTAACCGTGGTTCTTCCCGAGCTTTAAGCGAAATATATCGTTTCACGATATATAATATCAGGATTGCAAGAGACGTACAGTACGAATTTTCAGAGTCCGCTGAAGCATAACATTTGTTTCTCGAATACAGCTTTATTTTTAGGAAAGTATTCAAAGCATAAAATTGAAAAATGGTTAGTTAAAATTTTTGTTGAAATGATACTTTTTTTTTTTTTTTTTTGCTTCGAGAGAAGCACTTGATATTATTACAACTCTAAAAATATTTGCATTATACACACCTACTTCTCAATCTATTGTAGCAATATTCTCTTGTTAATTTAGCGGCAAATTTCGAGCAAAATATTATTATTTTAAGATAGGACTTATTAATTTTAAAGCTAGTTTAAAGTCGTATTTGAGGTTTCATGTGTATCAGGTAAAGCTTCTGAAACTGGATATTAGAGGCTAATTTATGCATTATTTTGTCTTCCGTAGTGAAGGTATACGTGTTTACATATCTTCGCTAAACAATATACTATAAGCTAAACATTCAGCACTAACAAAAGATATATATATATATATATATATGTATATAAGTAGAAAACCATAAAAAAGTGAGATCTAGTTGGTCAAAAATTGCGCGTTGAGCTGCAAATTTTAAAAAAGAATGATAAGAAAGGAAAGGTAAAAAATAGCTAAAACCGTAGGTTTTGTAGCATACAATTTATTGCTTTAACTTAGATTTTGTTGTTTTAACTTTGTACTACATGCAATATCTGGAATTAGATAATTCAAATGTTCTTTACGGCTTTAGCTATTTTTTACATCTTCTTTTCTTATCATTCTTATATATATATGAAAGGAGAAAAAAATTAAATTAATGAATTTCAGAATTTATTAAAAAGGACTTAAAATGGAAAATCCCACACTCTTCTATAAATTCTGCTTACCACTGTTAGTTTAATTAATTAAAGTACTGCTAGTTTACTGCTAGCTACTGCTATTTACTGCTAGTTACTAATTACTGCTAGTTTAATTAATTAAAATTCCAGTTTTTAATTTCAACAGTAACATACATTTAGAATCCAAATCACATTTCCTTAGGAGATAATTTTTCATTTACATAGTCTTTATGTTGTATATATTTATATGTATATAATTTCTAATGCAATGCAAGGGGAAAAACCTGAAAGATTACAGAATTTCAAAATTTATTTCAGAAGAACTTAAGTAAAGTCTTGTACTGTCGTTTCTAAGATTAAAAATTTAATTTAATAGGGACCATATAATTTTAATTTAATAGGGACAATATAAATGAGTATATAAATTAACAATCAACAACGATTTTAATTGTTTTAATTGTTTAATTTACTTTTGTATTAATTGAGAATTTATAAATTACAAATTCCATTTAACTATTTACAGATTCCCAATTTTTACGCCCACAGTAGTACACGTTTACTAACAAAAAGTTGCTTCGCATTTCCTCGGAGATAAATATTTACATATTTTCTCTCTCTCTCTTTCTATATATATACATATATAGTAGATAGATATAGATATATATACACATGCATACATACATATATACATACTTTATGACTAATATTAAGAAACATTATTTTTCATGCACACAGGTATGCAATAAATGTTCTTCAAAAATTATATTTGGCTCATTGAACCTCAAAATAATTATCTAGGAATGCCTGATAAGTTTTCAGTTCATTAAAATGATTATTGTTATCTTCAAATGCATTACTATTTGTTTATAGAGAGAGTTTATTTTGCAATTCCTTAGCGATAGACAATTTTTTAATACAATTTTTTTTGTAATTTTATCAATAATTTCTGTAGAGAATATTAAAACTTTCAGAGAAACTCAAAGATTATATCCTACAAAATTGGGGAAAAATTTCCCCTTTTGATATTTTTTATTGATGTGTATAATTTTATGTGTAATAGTCAAATTCCAGCACAAATATAAAGATATCCTTATAGATATCGCTAATTATATTGGACATTTAAAAGCTCTTCATTAAATTTTGGAAAACAATTATGTATTAATGCTTAATGAAAGAAATTGTTCAACTTTTTTTTACAGTCTTTTAGTTAGAAACTACTAGTTTAGACTAAACTGTTGTAATTAGCACATTTATGTTTTAAACTAAATGGCTAAAAATTTTAGACGAAATGTAAAAAATTACTTCAAATAAAATAATTCCTTTATCATTTCTATTAATATATTGCTATTGCCAGCTTTTTATTATTTCTAAGTTTATTTTCTCATATGTATTCTGCTTTTATTTAGAAATATTTAAACATGCATTTATTCATTAAAGTGCCAGAAAGCGAAATTTATAAATGGCTCATTTTCGCAAAATATATTTCATAATGCATAAATAAATTTAGAAATTTCTCTTGAATGTGACACGAAAAAAATCAAATCTAATTTGAAATCACTTAAAAATATTTGGAATGATAAAATTAACTTACCCGTTTAGTATACCTACTAAAGAACGTTTAGCAAGTGTGTGGTATGCTGTGTAAGCTAGAAAAATTTATTGGAGGAGTTAAAGCTTCAAGAATCAGCGTAACATTTATAAATTTGAAGGACTAGTTTCGAATATTTAAATGTAGAATATTATTCCTCAGATGTGGAACGAGCCCGTAAGCGGCGAGCGGAAAATCGCTAAGCATTGGTAGTTTGGTCCGAGGTTCGAATCCCACAAACGAGCTGGCCGCAAGGGCGTTTTCGTATTTTTCCTCACGTATAACGTGTGTGCGAGCCAGTTTCCCCTAGAGAAAGTGCTACACGAAGGCAGCTCTTCCCACAGGCAGATAGCCTTTGAGTCCTTTGCCATAAATAAATAAACCAAACCAAACCAGTCAGCTGCCGAAGTGCAAGTGCAAATGATTTCATTTTCAAATGTTTCGATTTCACTTCTGCACCTAAAGAACAAGATTCTACATATAAACCTTCGAAACTAGTCTTGCAAGTCCATGAATACTACCTTGATTCTTGCTGTTTTAATTCCTCCAAAAATCGTTATTGGGTTTGTTATTTTAATTAAAAGATAGAAATTTTATAAATATCTGCTTAGCAATCAAGTTCGCTTGTTTAATAAATCTAACATTCAACAGATTTCACTAAAATATCACTTTAACAATGAAATAGCTATCGGATAAATATCAATTCCATGTTATTTTGACTTTTACATTTTTCATGTTGTATATGATTTAGATAAATTATAAGAAACTGTATTTAGTTAAACCATATTGATTTTTGGGCGTTTTCGTATTTTTCCTCACGTATAACGTGTGTGCGAGCCAGTTTCCCCTAGAGAAAGTGCTACACGAAGGCAGCTCTTCCCACAGGCAGATAGCCTTTGAGTCCTTTGCCATAAATAAATAAACCAAACCAAACCAGTCAGCTGCCGAAGTGCAAATGATTTCATTTTCAAATGTTTCGATTTCACTTCTGCACCTAAAGAACAAGATTCTACATATAAACCTTCGAAACTAGTCTTGCAAGTCCATGAATACTACCTTGATTCTTGCTGTTTTAATTCCTCCAAAAATCGTTATTGGGTTTGTTATTTTAATTAAAAGATAGAAATTTTATAAATATCTGCTTAGCAATCAAGTTCGCTTGTTTAATAAATCTAACATTCAACAGATTTCACTAAAATATCACTTTAACAATGAAATAGCTATCGGATAAATATCAATTCCATGTTATTTTGACTTTTACATTTTTCATGTTGTATATGATTTAGATAAATTATAAGAAACTGTATTTAGTTAAACCATATTGATTTTTCACCTAAATATTTTAAGCTTTGTTCAGCATTTTAAGTAATAAAAAGCGTTTTTGTATATTGCACTCTGCTACGTATTCTTGCATGTTCTAAATTTTGGATAATGGGAATTTGTAAATTTAAGATTATGTCCTTAAATTAAAATTATATATTTTTTATTGCACAAAAGCAATAAAACTATTGCGCTTTTACAGTCAATTGTATGTTTTTCATTGCATTTTTATACAGAGGCATATTTGAATATATGGGAAGAAATGTAATTGAGATGATTAAGTATGTGATTTTATTTAAAGTAAGGATAGCTGATTAGTTAACTGGTTATAGCAAAACACACTAGTGCTTACTTAAAGGGTGGTCTGCTTCGCAGAGGGATTTCTAAGAGAACCTCATATTCACGTTACGCATGAGTGCGAGGCCACGAAAGCCTCTTGCAGCTAGACCGTTCGCCGAGAACCAAACCGTTCGCAAGTTACTAGTATTTAGTTCGCAAGTTACTAGTCATGTCCACTCGGCTATTCGTTGGCACAAAAAGACAAATCATTACATTGTTGCATAATAATTCGCAAATATTCGGGTTCATCGATAATATGTTTGAAAACACAATGAAAATTTGATATAAATCATTAATTCTTTAAAAGTTCCAGCTTAGTTTTTGCTCAAATATTTTAAATGCTTGTTATAATTACTTCTTTAATATGACGATAAAAATAAATAGTTAGTTATTCTTCATTAAACCTAAATTATTATTGTTATAAATAAAGCTTATTTCGAAATATAACTTTAGAGCTATTATTTGCCTTCGTATATTCTTATACCGGATACCGTTTCTCCGGAGTAATTTGTTTCAACTTTACCGCTGGAGCGACTGCACATTAGCTGGGGAATGTTTGCCGTTAACCCCTGAACCTAACCACGTTCACCGATGATGAAAATGAAAGACGACTTACCGATTGGTATCTTCTCCGGCACGGGTCTAACTAAGGCTAGGATATAGGTGAAACAAAGTAGCTTCCATATGAGAACTGTCCCTTTCATGATCTTCCCTCCTAAGCACACACGTAACGTGAGTCTTGCAATGATCACATCACTCCAGGTTGTGCTATGGCGCCGGTATCTGTGCTCTGGTCCCAAACTTAAGTTCATAGAAACCGCGGAGACACTGACAGTCGAAGACACATAGCCGGATTGCTCAGCAGCGATCGTGGTGCTCGACACTAGGAATAGGGTGCGCGGCCGTTTCACGCATGCGCGAAGGATGCTGGCTGGACCATCCTTTCCACTGAGGAGAATGGTGGAAGCAAGCTGTTCAGATTAGAAAGCGAAATAAAAAAAAAAAAAAAAGAAAAGAAAAGAAAAGAAAAGAAAAGAAACGAGAAAAAGATTGAATGAAGGTTCCTCACTGTTGAAAACCCTTTGATTCGTTTAAAGATTTATGGCAGTTTCAATAGTGCGGCTTTCCTTAGTTTTACATGCTTTACGCGATAAGAGCCTGAGTCGATTTCTTTCACTCAGCTTTAACCACCAGTATTTGATTCAAACTCAATTTTACCGCCTTTAAATTTATCTGACAGGAAAAGCAAAATCTTATTAAAGTTATATTGCTCAAATTTACAGAATGTAACATTTTCTCACATGAAACAGAATCCTGCAGTAACCTATTTAATACCTGTAATAATCTAAAAATCCGATTTTTTTCGCTATTAAAGAAATCACATGTATTACCTTCTCATTTATCGGTTAGTGTTCCGTTTTTGGTAGTTTCGGGTTTTTATTACTGTAGGACATGATTGAGATTTACATGACTCTAAGTCGATGCATCAAAAATACGCTTTTAATTGGCGTCCTTAAAACCAAAATCCCCCCCCCATTTGTATGCTTTTTTTTTTTTTTTTTCCAGTTTCGCTTTTCTTGATGTTGCTGCCGTTCTTTTTAGTATTTGTGCTCTAAACGGCAAAGTTTTCAAATCACTTTCAAAGTAACGGGAAAAAAAAAAAAAAAAAAAAAAAGATAATAACATTTAAGCAAGTCTTATGTTTGTAATGATGCCACTAGCTTGATATTCATATTTACCATTAAATACTTCAAGAATAAACAATAGTTACGAAGTTAAATAAGGAAGATTTATTTCTCCTAATTTGTTTTTCAAAATACATGTAGTAAAAGGTTTTTCTAGCAATATAGGAAAGAATAATGAGTTTAATGTTCTGTTGAATATTAATTACATTTTTAAACTGATGATTCCTGATATAACTTTGTGAACCCTGCTTGTATGAACAAATAACAAATTTGTCGAATTAAACGCTCCTGGACATTAAAAGCATAGGGAAACCTCAGTTAACGTAACTAATTATTCAATCAACTATTAAATCTAAGATATTTTTGAGTTGATCGAATAAGCAGACGCAATTACTATAACTCACTTGTCAATGATTACAGATTGATAATTTATCAAATAAATAAGGAACCTTGTTAGAGAACAATATCATCTAAATTAATAAAATCATTATGTTTTTATTTGCTCCCCAAACATCTATTCCAATTATAACATCTATTCCAATTATATGCTATAAAAAGGGCATAGATATTCTTAAAGTAAAGCTTTCGAAGCTTCATTTTTGTGTCAGGATTAGCTTCAAACAAAATATCCTTAATATGCTTAACTTTGATAGAAATGCAGTTAACATTTCAGTTTCTGAATTGAAGTTAGACAAGCGAAAATAAAATAATCTTTTCTTTTACATAAAGGGACGTAGGCTATCTTAAAACTTTTATTCTCGTATCAATGAAAATTACCATAATAGAAAAAAAACTTTATCATTTCATTTAAACTTTATGTAATTTTTAATAAATATTATTAAAAACGCAATTATTCTTAAAACTAAAGTTGCGTTCAAAATGGATAATGTTTATTACTTATTAAAAACTGTCTGTTGTATTTCATAATGCAAAAGGACGCACAATATTTTTTTAATGCACTAGCTATTGTTTTATGCACCTATTTTAACAGAGCGATCGGATTTAAAATAAAATAATTTTGGCAAATCGGCTGCAAAAATATTTCATGGAACTTAAAAGATCGATTATTAACGTGGTAATTGCTTACCTAAAGAGGGAAATAGTATCATTTCATCTATTCGCTCTAAGTAAATGCCATAGCTATTAAATTCACGCTAAGTGGGTCTGTTATGTATTAATTGTTATTATTTTCAAGCTTAAGTTTTGCTTACTATTTCAGTTTTGATCTGTAATTGAAGTTCTTAATTTTTCTTTGCTTTAGTTACTTAAAGTTGGTTGTAAGTTTAAACTGTAACTTTTGTAAACTTTAAAATTTAGGTTTGGTTGCTTTAAAAGTTTTTCTTGAGTTGAAGTTGTTTAGTTTTAATTTGAGTTTAGGGACTTAAGTTTACTTGATTTTTGACCCTTAAGGTTGTTTAACTTTTAACTTTAATTATTATTTTAAAGTTTTGTTTGCTGCACTTTAGTGTGTTAATTTTTTTTTTAACTTAACTAACTAAATTTTTTTTAACCCTCTTTCTATTAAATTTGTCGAATACATATTTTCTGACTGGCGGTAAGGTAAATCAATACTAATTGAAATTCAATCTGGTTAATGAGTATGTATACTTAAAATTCTGCTGAAGAAACAATTTATATAGGGCTGAGATTTTTTTAATGAATTATATTGTTATGTAATAGTTTAATTTTTAATATCCCGAATTCGTTTGTGTTGAATAACATCTCACTGGTTCTGAAAATTTTCGCATCCCAACCGTCGACTTGGAATTAATTCTCAGTATCCCTTATCACAGGATTACTGCACCCCGAAATTCTTTCGCCCAAACGAAAAACCACATTTTGGATGACGTGTTGGATGTATACACCATCTGGAGTTTCACCTAAAGAGGACCCCGTTTGATGTGACGGCGATAGCAGGGAAATTTTCTACAGCGAATTTGTGAGGAGGGGGAAATAATCGTTGGATAGGAAGTTCTACATGGTTGTGTTGCGCCTCGATGCGAGGCTAAATGACCCCCTTTTCTTTTCGTTTGCGGAGATTGTTGACACATCGGAGTGGCCTTGGAGGCCGAATGATTGAACTGTGCTAACTGGCTCTTCTGGTTGTCGGGAAACCCCTTTCCGTGAAGATTTCTCTGTTTGGGTTGCTGGACTTGGCTGGTTGCTGTTCACCTTCTACGTCAAAGTTTCAAAAAAACGCGCCAGCTATGAAAGTGGCTGCGCAGTGTTTTCTGGGGAGGAGAGACGGAGAGAAGATTTTGGATTACACCTTTTTTTTTTCTGACGGAGCCAAGGAGACGGAGAAAGAAATTTTCTCGAAGAAAAGGAACGAGAGATGACTTCTAAGATACAGAGCGGAGACAAGCAGTCCGAAATCCGTGGTGTGATGAACGATTAAACAACCTACACAGAAGGAAGGTGTATTGAATCAAGAATTCCTGAGTATTTACTGACTTAAGTATGGCCGGTGTTTCTGGGAAGACCGGAGTCCTACCTGTTGGAGGCGGCTGTGGGGTGGAAAGCCTGGCTTCCGAAAGAGTTGCCCATTAACCTTTCTCACATTGTCCTTTTTTCCCTTGCAGATGTATCTGCAGACATTTAAATATTATTCCCTGCATCGTGACAGTATCTTGTCTGAGTTTTCTCGCCTGCATTAAGTACCCAATTTTTGCATGATGCCTCCCAACCGGGAACGGTGAATTGTTAAATATGTAAAGAAGGTATGTAACGTTTCCGTTGTTTCTTCAGATATATAGATGACCGGTCACCACCAAATTAAAATGTAACTGTACTCCTACTATTATCTCCATAAATAAACGTTAGTTTGATTTTACCTACCTAGCTTTGTAATTATTTTAATTAAATGACTTAGCACTGGAGCATAGTACTTGAACGGGTTACTACCCGACATTATGTTTCACAACGTAACCTTCTGAAATTTAGAATTGTTTTATTGTATGTTCAACTCGAATCGTTACTCGAACACTTATGTCATGTGTTTGATACAGTATTGGTTGAAAAGTTTTTGTTATGTTACACATATACATACATTTACCTACTACAAAATTTGGAATGAACATTGATTATTGAAATTACGCAGAAATGATGTTAAGTAGTATCAGTACCACTTGTTATATCTTAGCTCATATTGTTCTAATTCTTCAATAAGATAATAATACGGTAACAGGTCTTCCTGTACATGTAATCATTTTCTCATGTTCTTTAAAGCTGAGATTGTGCATAATCAAAACTACAGTCTTTTCCTCTTCGCATTTCTTTAAAATTCGAGATTTCTAAATATGAAAGGATCAGTAAGATGGCTATTATATCTCGTTTTATTCTAATATTTTGGATTTTAACCGGCATTTTTGTATAAGGATTGAGGAAAATGCCAAAATACGTTTTACTAGAACTAAAGATAAACATTTAGTACATGATTGATATAGCCTTTCTGATTGATTTGGAGGGGATATTTGTAGGGGACCGTACTAATGCTGGTCTGGTTGTGAATACTGTAGGTTAGATCTTGTTTTTGTTAAGTGTGTGTTTTATATTTTTTCGTGGCCTAGGCAATCTTGCAATCTCTGAACAAATTACATTAAAATTGTTGAATTTATATCCATTTTGAAAGGGAGGAGCGTTGTTTGAAAACCAGGTCCAGGCTGTATCTGTCTTATAATTGTAAATTCTGATAGTGATAATTTATCGCATAGAGCAGGTAAAACACCTTATTGATAATGTATTGATATAGCTAAACTATTTGGAACCCACAACCATTGTTAGACGGTTAACATTTCGAGATCGTGGTTCAACTTCTGGAGAGAGCAGGGTTAATGTCTCACTCTTCACTGCTCAAAGATCCTGACAGATTCCATACTATATTCGTTAAATTTCAGGTGAAATTTATCTATAAATAATATATTTATTGTCTCTGATATGTATGCAGTTCTGTAAAACTCTCTGTCACTCTTATGTAAACAAGTAGTACAAACGCGTGAAGATTTTTTATTTCTTTACATATTTCTGATTCCTATGCATACAAATAACATTTCTTTACCACGCTTAACAATCTGTCGGTATGGATGAACATTTGTACTATTCCTTTCTATTAATTTATGTCAAATGTTTGTGTGATATAATTTAAACAAAAATTTTGTTCAGTTACTTTCATTCATTAGATTTCATTATTCAGTAAAACAATTTAAAATAAATCATTGATGCGAAAGTCTGCGAACAAGCATTTTTTGACAAGAACCATACATTTAAGGCAGATAGTTCTAGTAAATGAGCTGAAAATATTAATTTTTGATTCGATTTCCTGTTATATGTTAACCGAAAAGAAGTAGGAGAACAGATTTAATTAATCTGATTTGTAATGTATGTGGAGAAGCACGGTTAGAAAGAACATTTCCTTTCAGTAGGGATACTCTAAAAGTTCATTAGTTGCTTTAAATCCAATGAAAGGCTGTCTAGCCATTTGAATTTGAAAGTATCTTCATTTATCATAAGTCATTATTTTGAATAATTTAAAAGCCGGTATACATTTATTTGGATAGAATGTTAACATTTAACTTCACTTCCTAAATTAAAGATCAATTAAATTTTACTCAGGGGGAAAGCAGCGGAGAAAATTCTTAATTAAGGGTTTAAAATCAGAGGTTTTGCTTCAGAGCGTTAAAGGAACTTTTTATGGCAGGACTCAGTTTAAATTTTGTCAGTTTAAATTTTTATCATATTAAATGTTATTGGTTATATTAAATGTTATTGGTTTATTGTACAAGAGTCTGTATATATGTGACGCATATGTATATATGTATATATGTGACGCTTTTGTTTACTAACTTTAGCGTCCGAAATTCGAGATGGAAACATTATGTGACTAATTTAATTTCCGAAAGACCCGGTTACCTTAAAAATTAAAAGCAATCATAAAAATGAAAAGTAGTAACGGATAAACTACTGGTAGCAATCACAATATTATTTCCTAAAAGAAACCTGTACTCCAGTACGAATGCATAATAATATAGCAGTATCTAATAAGATATCTTCGCTTCAACTTTTCTGTAACTTGAACCTCATCAGTTCTTGTTGTTCACTGCTACTCCCGAGGCCTGCAGCTGGAAATGTTGTTTATGTCGTTTGCTACAGCTTGCAAGTAGTCACCATCGTCATAATCTTCGTCACTCTTAAATCCGTGTTTTGTTGGTTCATTTGTTTATTTTACATCTTCCACGAGATGCTGTTCAAGACAAATATTAAACTTCTCCTAGAATAGCACCTGGCAGAAGTTCTATATTATTTTGAGCCATTATTTCACTAAGTGGATGGCATCCAAACTTGTCATATACTCTATGATACCACTAGGGATTCCTTTTGACATAGTCTTCCGTTTAAAAACTCCGAAAGGCGGCAATTTTTACTTTCCATAGCATATACTAACATTACTGTGCAGCGCAACTTTTCGGCTTGTAGTGTTCAGTGGTATACCATAAAAGATAGCAGTTTGATCTACGTTTCCTATATGTCCAAGACAGTAATCTAATCTTTCATATTTTGGATCACGAGCATGTGAACCTATAACACATTTACTACATAAAGCTCTGGCAGCCGTTGTGCAAGCGTTGTTCTTCTCCATAAACTAAGTCAATTTATTCTCATGGAACGATCGATATATCCTCTGCTCGCTTTAAATTGTTGGGATGTAATATCACGTTTTTTAGCTTCATCCCTCGCTCTCATTTATATCATTTTACGCGACACAGCTATGCCATTGTTTTTTTGCTCTGTCACGTAATTCAGTACTTCATTATCCATTTCTGGAAATTTTCTGCTTTTCGATTTCCGAAACGATGTCCTCTCTGAAGTCGTCTTCTTCAGTACATCTTTTTATTTTCTCCAGTATCGCATCAAAATAGGTTGAATACCAAATTGTCTACTTGCAGGTTTGACACATAAGCGAATTTTAAAAATTTTGATTTTGCTATATAGCTGCGATTATTTTTTTCATGGGTTTTGGAAATTCGTCGTATACTGCGCTCATAGTACACACACGATCAATGATGTTAAAGTCATAGTACACAATCGATGATGGTAAAGTCACAGATATCACGTAGAGCCTTATTCGGCTCAGTCATCTTGTAAATACCCACGAGAACTTCGCATAATGAGTTTTGACCCAAGTGGTCATCAGAGGTTCCCAAGTGGGTCATCAGAGGAACGAAGAAGAAAGGAGACGAACAAAACATCCTGATTTTAAAAGATCGACTACATCGGCAGTATATAAGGGTATAATGAACTAGAATGTAATATAAGCAAGGTGAAATCACATATATCGAAAGTTTCCTGAGTGAGAGAACATCTGTTACGTCTGGGTAGCTTAACGAAGAATCTACACAAAATACGTTTCAAATAATAAATGCAAGGGAAAGTAAAATCGATGTATTGCTAATACAAAATCGCAAATTGGATACACTGAATTAAAAAAATAATAAAAGGAATACAATTTACCAATAAAACTAGCCTTCAAAAAAACATATGTACAGTGGAGGAAGGGCAAATTATGTGAATATATTTTTAATTTTATGAACCTACCACTAAGTCGCTAGGGGAGAAAATAAACAGGAATTACAATATTCGCTGCCAACTTATGCTTTTATTCTTAACACGTCGGCATAGTGCACTTTTGCGCAAGAAGTTGTAAAAATTTCCTTTTGTAATTAAAGTAAATTGTTCTCAACAGTAATTCTACAACAGTTGCATGCAGATTAACTAAAAAAATTAAAAACCATAACCTGAAGGGAGGAACAACATAATTCAATAATTTTTAAAGCAAAAAATGCACAATTTGCACAATTTACCAACATATAAGAAAAAAAAAACTGAGCTCACCGAGCCGAGTAACAGAGTGGGCATATATATAGAGAGAGATGCACATTTACATGTTATAGCAGTCTTATATACCAAATTTCAGCGTTCTGAGGGAAATCGTTTTTGGGTTATGCGGAATACATACATTCGTACATATAGACGTTACGAAAAAGATCTTTTCTGAATCCATTTTAAATCAGTTTCAAAATTCGTTTGGGGAAGAAGAGTCCTTTATTCTGTCCTTACGTACAGGTGTCATGCCAAAACATTGTTAAATTACATTCTATAGCGGTCAAAATGAATATTTTCGTTGAAACAGGATACCCGAAAATGTTCGCGATTACAATACTTCCTTTGCTTCGTACAAAGAAGTAAAAATAAAATATGCGTGTTAGTCCAAGTTTTTATCTAGCTGAATAATTAAATAATTTTCTGTTATTCGCTCTCTTAAGCTACCGTTCGCGATAAAAATAATTAAATTCGATATGACTCACATTGCATACGCAATTGTACAGAAGGACTATTTCATGTAATAATTATTTTCTAATATAACTTATGATGTGAATATAATGGAAATTTGTTTTTCGTCTTACAAGAAAAACCTTTCATCAAAACCTAACAAAAGAGCTGCTTTGACGTGAAACTTTCTCATCTATTCAAGCAGGAAAATTAAATTTCTTCAAGAGCGTGCTAAGAAGCAGACGCTTCTAATGTTGAAGAAGATAATTAACCATCGTTTAATCCTATGTAAGAAAGCGCAAAAGGTACTTTAAACAAATAATTTTACATTTTGTGTGTATGTAAACATTACATATTTAAAGATTTTATACATCCAAAAGACTCCAAATTTAATTGAAAATTATCTCTTTATTTAATGAAAAAAGGTAATAGACAGAGAGGAGAGAAATCTTGCTACAGAAATCTTCATATATGTTTTCTGAAGATAATCAGTAATACCACACAGGACACGTGTCAAACTTTCCTTACCTGAATAAAAATTTTAAATTACAACTAAAGATCTTAGTATGGTTCTGTCTACTTCTACTAATGTGATGTGATTACGCAATTGCCGTTAAAAAAGATAGGTTAGTCTAGCTTTTCCACCAGTTGACACAGTAAATTGAGCATCGCTAGACAGAACATTAGTGAACATTTTACTAGACAATTTACAATTAACTGTAAGAAATCACGTATAGGAAATGCGGTTGATTAAAGCAAATCTGAGAAATGTTACTGATCATAAATTTGAGCATTAACAGAATTAATTTCTATAAACAAGATTAAATTATTAAAACAATATATAGAGAAGGAGCTATCTTATCAGTGTAGAAATGGAAATACTATTAGGGATACACCTTTTAACAAATTTTACATTATAATATATTTCTCCCTCGTGGTACCACACATGCCCTCGGGGTACAGCGGTCAGCATCCTTGACACGTATTCGAGAGGTCCATGGTTCGAGTCCCGGCAAGGGCATTGCTCATTTCTTGAGTTCCTTGCTTCGAAATAGCATAACAATTCTACAGTGGCGCCCAAAGTAAAAAAGGTGTTGGATGATGATTCTCCACCACCAGGATTTGACGATTGGATCCCCCAATCCACAGTCGCCCTTTAAAAGGGGGGAATATATAAGGTATTTCTGTCGCCTTTTAGCATGCCTTCGTGGTGTCGTGGTCAGCACGCTCGAGGCGTATTTGAGAGGTCCGTGGCTCGAGTCCCGGCGAGGGTATTGCTCATTTTTCATCTTTCTTCTGCTTCAAAAATAACCTAATGTCTATACTACATAATAAAATAAAATTCTCTTGCAAAGACACTTTTCCTAGAAAAGAAATATTTCCAAATAAATTTCGAGAACTAAATAAGAATATGAAAACAGTATTGTGATATATATAATCTCAAACTTTAAGATGTATGATACATACAACTAGTAAATAAATGTAAATAAAAGGATTTAGTTGAAAAAAAATTCGTACAGTTTATAAAAATTTATCATCTTGCATTAAAGATACTGCACCCTGTGCAGTGTTGTGGCCACAGGTAGGACAGCTTAATAATATACGGCACTTCTTCACGTCTTTTTCCCCTTTTTTCTAACCTTTCTGCAAATTACATACGGAAGAAAATGCAGTAATGTTTTCGGTTAAAAAATTTCACTAGTAAGTTTTCAGTGAATAAGCCCGAATTAGGGTCGCCATAGCCTCTTTTTGCTGTTTCTAGACTGGTGTCTGTCTGCCTGTGTATATGGGTGTAACGATGGTTTCGTCTAAGATAACTTTTACATGAGACTTTCGAATATTTAATTTTTCCGTTTTTAATTTTTTATATTCACAAAAAGAGTTAAGTAAATTTTGCGTAAAATTGGACAAACGGAAGTGGTACTTTACTTGATGTCGAAAATAGTATTTAAAGGACAATATATATATATATATATATAATTTATTTCCTAAACAGTATTGATTAATTGATTATATTATCTCCTAAGTTTAATTAAAGTAGAATTATTTTAAAAGTGTGCATCCATACTGGTAAGTTATATTTTGAAAGATGTTTTGAAGTAATTTGAAAGCAAAATGTTAATAATGTTTTAACGGGGACTGGAGTTAAATCATCACGAAGAATAATATTACAATTGTAAAAGTAAAAATTAAAATATGTAATTATTGTCATTGATCGGAAATTAGTTGACTTTTCAAGGGGAACAAACCAACTCCCGTTCAATGATCAATAATTGATAGAAATACGTAAATATGAAAGTGTTTCGTCTTTACTCGAGTTATAAGTTAAAGCCAAACCGGCAATTCTAGTCAGGCCAAATATTTCCGCGAATAGTTGTTACTCAAAGAACTGATTCTCATGAAGCATTTTAGTCAATTCAATTTGGAGTAAAAATCAATTACTGTAGAGAAATCTTGTAAAACTCGAGTAATCGTCCCCGACACTATCATCTTTATGTATTTGAGTACTATATTATTTGTAGAAATTAAACATTGGAAATTGTCATTATGAAATCGAAATCAAAGTAAAGTTGAAATAAACATAGAAGATTATAAAAAAGATAAATAATGCAAACTTTGCAAAAACAAATCAAAGAGAACATAAAAATAATATAAAAATAATATAAAAACAAAACATAGTTCATACAACATTATATATATATATATATATATATATGAATATTTATGCTATTGAATGTGCTCGCTTGCCATTTTAAAGTTAGAAGAGATAAAATTTTAACTGTAGAAGGAATTAGCGTACTTCCTCGGTTGTTTTTTCCTTTTTTACTAACTGTTTTGTCCGAAAATTGAGAGGGGAAATTCTGCGAATATTTTCATTCAGTAAGAGAACATATCTCCATTTCTATTTCCTTGAAACTTGAAGGTAGACCGTAGACCTTTTTTATTTTTCTCTCCGTTATTCCTTAGGCCTTAATAATATAATATCCTTAGGCCTTATCCATTAATAATATGGGAAGATGAATGTATAACTGACTCATCGAAATGACAAACTGAAGTCAGTTCGTGTTTGAGTCGCTGTGGTTGATCAGTTCTTGTATTAGGTTGGCATAAAGTTCAACAGTTAGAAGTGAAAATTTCGGCATGACTTTGGCATAGTACAGTTTGCGAGCCTCTGCCTTTGTTATTAAAACGAAAGAAATGACTACAAGGACGAATCCATTTTTTTTACAATTTAGCTGAATTCATTCTCTAAACACATTGAGGAAGGGGAAGTAGTCTGTTATACATATCCACTATACAAACAACACTTTCAAACTTTTTGTTACCTCACTTATAATATGGTATACACGAGATGAAGTGTGCTGCATATGATGGATTTTGGTCATATTAGTTACAATGCAAGATTTTAGCACGCTTCTATATCGTTAAGTTGTGGAAATCTTCCTTGAAATGCATAGAAATATTCCGTAAACTCAAACAAAGAAACTGCAGTTGCTAGTATGGATGCGATTCGATAAAGAACTTCTCGTGCAAAAAGCGAGCATTTATTGTATTTATGTAAATGCATTTGCTGTACCATACTATAATAGATATTTATTGCTGCATCATGTATGTAAGACATGATTAATCAATTTTTTATCTTAATTTTAAACTGTCTATCGCATTCAGTATCTACCAGTATCACACAGAGCAAACCAGAAATTTCTGCAATACCTAGAACAGTTTGTTATTTAGAGACGCAGACGAATTGTGGCACTTTTGAGAGAACATTTGGTGACAATCTCATCTTTTTTTAAGGATTAGGGAGCAAGTTTGTAAAAAAAAAAGAAGCAAACATTTGCTGTTTTACCTATTCCCCTCTAATTTGCATTGAACGCAGATAGAAATGCAGATCTTCTTCAAACGTATAAAACATTTATCTGTTGGTTGCTCGTTTCTCTTAAGAAATGTGAATGCACGAAGGCTAGTTATATATTACTTGTGATGTTTTAGGGTACATGCTTAGATCAAGTACATACACGGAATATAAAGAGAAGGTGAAAACACTGTTATGATATTGGGACTGTAACTAAATAAATCGCGGTACCACTGATATCTTGATAATTAAAAAAGCAGGACACATGCTTTACTTAGACAGGCTCTTTATAAAAGTCTGCAGATGCAGACTTTTTGCCTTAATTATTGATCCTAAACAAGTGCTTCAAGACACAACATTTGTGATAGTTGTTAACAACAACAACAAAAAAAAAAAAAAAAAAAAAAAAAAAAAAAAAAAAAAAAAAAACTAAAGTAATGCTGCATCTGCATGAATGCTAGAAGATCTAATTCTTTCCTTATTTCCGTGTTAGACATAATACTGGTTTGCCAAAGATTAATGTTGATCTATGATGATGACAAGTCAAAAGCTAATCCATGTATTCAGAAATCTAAAGTAAAAACCATTCATTGCATGTAATTGGAATTTAAAAGTATTTAATAATATACTTTAAAAATGATACTTTTATATATTTGTAATTAATTGCATACTTAAAATTCGTGAATACGCAGCATAATGCTCACCGATTTTTGTGTTACCCTACAATTTAAGTTGCTACACGTAATAAAGAAATCATTTCCATCATACTGTAGTATTAATCTGTAGAATATGAATTTGATGTTGAGTATTTCATCCCCCTGTTGTGGGATTGCTTTCGTCTATGTATAGTAATAAAATATTTTGCTGTACCTCACTGTGTATCAAAATGTCTAAGGAACGTCTACATCTAAAGCAATAGTAAAATTTGTATCCCTAAATTAATTTTATCACTTTTTCATTAATATTTAATTTATTAGAATTTTGATACCACTCTCAGGTTTTCTGAGGGAAGTATTTCTCATTCGTTTCACCCACATTTCACTCTCCACAATTTTTAAAAGTCGTGAAACATAATAAACATAATAAATAATCACAATAAGCTTAAACTACAGAAAGTTTGAAGCCCGATCACTTCCGAATGTTATGGCTTGATGATTAAATAATTTTCGAAAGACAGAGCGTTAAATTTAAAAGGCATTCGTAATTCCCACGTCACATCTTTCATAATCTTACAGTTACAGTTAGTAATAGCGAGATGTGACAATTACTTAAATGGAGTCGACAGGTTCAGGAAAATATTCTATTAATGGAAGACACAATTTTCTTCGAAGATTTCTTCAGGAGCTAGCATTTATCTCTACAAAGCCTAAGAAATGATGTCATTCCTCGAATTCTAGGGTTAAATCAAATCATAGGCATATAATTGCTTTGGCATTGTCATTAGTGGACGAAATGTTTTCCAGACATTAAACAAATAAGCTTTGGCAATGTAACTCTGTTAGAATGAAGAACTTGCATCTGCAGCATGTGCCTTAAGCAATGAATTTACATTAATGTCTGATACATTACATGAAGTCACACGCATATTTGTTGGGAGTGGGAGAAAACTAAAACTCCAACTTGGAGAAATCCTTATTGTTGCATTTTACTGAACTGAGAAACTAGACTTCATTTTCCCATGTATCTTCTATGGGAAAAGAATCTGAATATATCACCATGAGAGTTACTTGACAGTTTTACAGGAAATATGCTACGGAACTGAATTCCATGAAAAGCTATACCAGTTTAAAAAACGTTGTTTCTTTCAGTTTTGTACACCGGAATTTATACTATACTTTTAGCTCTCTCGCATTCTATATCATGAGCTAAAAGAATAATAAAAATTCTGGTACCCAAACTAAAAGCTGTCCCTTATTTTGTTCCTCTCTCTTTTCTCTGCACATCTATACATTGAATTTTTATGACACGTTTCCATAGAATTTTGGCCAGAAATGAAATGTACTAAAGCAAAGCAAATAGTAGACAGTTTCCGGTCAAAGGTTTCCTTCCGTCTGGCGCCAACATCCAAAGACAGTCGCTCTGACTTTCGAATGCACGAGTAAATATTCAGCGTGCAAACATGGATATCAAAATTCGTCTAATAGTATTTGATGTTATTTATAACTTTATAACTTTTAAATTTTTATTTATTTGTTAGTTAACAATTATTTAGTGAATGTTTTTGAAATTCATTCATCATTTCATATTCATTTAGTAATAAATTTCATTTATTAATGTGTTTAAATTTACGTTTTTTAATTTCTGCTTCTTTGATATTGTTCTTTAGTTTCTTTGAACAAGCAATTTCAGACTTCAGGGCTAAGGTATTTGACCTTTTCTCAGTGTTCTTGAATATTATATTTATTTTCTCTTTTTCAAATTTTAATTTGTGTGCCTGCTTAAAGTACTTGCATATTTCTTTACTCATACTTGCATTTCTTCTTAATATAGCACTCTGTTCTAAATTATCCGGTTATAACTATATTATTTATTTTTTCAATTCTTTTTCATCTGCAATGTACCTCTCCTGCATTTCTATCTGTGAAGAACAAGACGATTCGTTGTTGGGACCGAAATGATGATGTTATGATAAAAGAAGTGTTTAAGCACTATCTCAGAAGTCTATTTTAAGAGTGTCTGAAGTGCAGGAGGTAAAGTTTGCAATTATGCCATTCTTGGGATGGAAGAGATTATAGTGATCAAAAAATCTATTAAAGGAAAACAGTTAAATGTATGTTTAAGAACAAATGTTCCTTATACAGATACAAACTCGAAATTATATATAATGTAAGTTAAAAACCAACTCATTTCTTAAAATGTTACTTGAAGTTTTTTGTTACAAAACCAGTATATGTTTTCAATTATTTTGCGTATATTTTATCAATTATATTGATGATAATTTTAATCGGAAACTGTAACCTTTACTCTTTCAAATATTATATATTTGTTCTGTCCACTACAGATACCACTTTAGGCCGTCAAGTATTTTTTCATTCTTACTTTGTATCTTTGTGGTGTAATTAGAAGCAAGTCTAGCATCCCGAAGTCATGATATCGATTCTTGGAAGCATTGCATATTTTTCATATTTCCGTCTTCGGCAAGCCTAATAATTTTACAAAATATGTCAGAAGTTTCATACGCTCTCTGCTAAAGAAAGGAACTGCAAGTTAATGTGATGGTTATGATACAAATCTTATAAAATTTAAAAAAAAAAAAACTTTTAAAATAAATTTACACTACAATTGTCTGACGTTTCGATGATAATTGATTCGATATCTTTCTTCAATAAACCATTGGTATATTTACCCTACTTTGCTTTCTCTCAATGTGATTAATTAAAAGAAGGTAGAAACTATACAAGCATAATAGATAAGTTTGGAAATACACTTCATAAAATCTATCAGAATTATTCTGTTTTGTAAACACATTAGAAGTTTTCACATATTTTTACTAAGCCATATAATGACTGAACATACTAATTTTAAAGAAAATAAAATTTAAGTTTTGTATCATCATCCTCTGTAGTTGAAATAACGCAGCTCAGTTTTGAATTCGCTACGTATTCTTTTGAAGAGTCATAGGTGGAATGTTCCCTCCCAAAGAGCAAACATTACATGCAATTATAACTCAGGCTGCTCTTAAAAAGAATAACAAAATGTATATTTATTGAAGCAATTCTCCTTCGATTTAGAAAATTTAGTTGAGACATATAGAGTAATCCAGTAAACTTTATCAGGATGAGATTAAATCTATCTGTAAGTATGTATATATATGGAACTAATGCATTTAATTTTTTTAAACAGAGACAGAATGTGTCAATGAATGTAATATATATTATAACTTTTTAACAGAAGCTGGATTTAAAAATACATTTAATTCGCTTTTGTAAGAATAGTACATCTGTTTTTTAAAGTATTCCATCTGTAATATGAGTTTTCTAGGAGCTTTCGTTTCATAATAAGACTAAGTGGTGGTGGTGGTGGTGGTAATATATTTCTGGTGCAAAGCTCTAAAGGCCATATACACCAAACACAAGATTTATTGTATATACGCTAGATAGAGAAAAAGGTTTAAAAACAACAGCACACTTATAAAATCGAGGAACGTAGTATGATAATGAAATGGTGGGATGAAATTCTGATTAAGATTCAGATAATGATATATGCAGTACGGATTTAAAATCATAACACATTTGATTCATTAAAATTCTAACATAAAATCTCAAGATAAGAAATCAAATTAAATAATAGAGACCTGTTTCTTTCAGATACTGAAACAAATTGGTATTGACCTGTCTTCCGATTAAACAGTCGAGAAGCAAGTCACAGCTATTAAAATACTTCTGACGAAGAGTATTAAAATATTGACACTCAATTAAAAGTGATGGACTGCGAGACAAATAGTACAATTTGGACAAACAGGCTCGTTCTCAGCTTTTAGTAGATAGCTATGTGTCGCTATAGTGTGACTTATTCTAAGCCGGGTCAAATGTACTTCCTCCTTACAATACAATCCCAAAGCTCTGTTTTAGATTTAATCTTTCTTAACTTGTTACAAGATTGGAAGTCTTATAATCGCTGCCACTTTTTTAAGCTGTTTGATGACACGACTGATATCTCTCAAAAGGATGAGGCGACCAGAGAGTTCAAAAGCAGATTTCGCTGCGATGTTTGCCAAATCCTTACCAATTTATTCCTGTATATCCGGGAGCCCAGCAGTACAGAATTTCATATCCACGACTTGTTAATTTAATATTCAACTTGAGTACATCCACTATCACTGGATTCTCGGTGCTGTAAAAAGATTCTAAAGCTTACAATACACTGTAGGAGTTTCTATATATAATGGATTTTCTATGGCGTGGCGTTGAGATATACAAAAGCGCATAATATATGGCGCATAATGACATATCAGACAGGGGAAATTCTTCAATGAGAAAGACTAAATGAATTCATGGCTGTGTCGCATTATTTAAAATTTAAAGAGTGACTCTATGAAATCAGAGTTTCTTTCTCTTAAAATCAATGCACTTATTCAAACGCTCAAGAGTGTAATAATAATTAGTTTGAAACTTCTGCTAAGGATTACAAAAGCACTTATTCATATAATTCTAATGACTGAGTTTTCTAAACCCTGCTTGGTATATCGAAATAGTTCTCCTTTTAAAAATAAATTCGGATTAAAATAAGGGACAGAAGGAATTCTGACACTGATATTCCAACTCAGTGTGAATCCTACAACTCTATCTGTTTAATTCAATTCTATTTCAATTGAACTTGTTAACGGTGAATTTGAAGTTAATTCAATCAAAAGAGCTCCAAAACTAACATTGGTATTTCTGCAATAAGCCTTCTCAAATTGAGCATGCAGTATGTATCAGTAATGAATATCGATAGAAATGTGAAAGATATTCTGAGCTCACCCTATTAAAATTAAGGGGCATGAAAGGAATAATAAAACAATTTTGTTTTGTTCAGGCTCACATTTTTTAATCTTTATGCATCTGCCCTATTTCAAATACAAAATCTCTTAAGAAATATGCTTTTAATTTCTAAATATTCAGAAATGTTTGTCTTTCTACAGAATTTCATGCAACCGTTCTTTGTAAAATAAAAATCTTAAATCAATAAGATGACGTATTGTGTCTGTTAGTCTTTTGTTGTCTAAAAATGGGAATGATTCCAAATATAAGCATGTTTCCCATTACCTTTTGTTAAGGGCTTGCTCTATTGCTATGCTTTTTTAAGCAACAGACATTTGGGAACCACTGATAAATAATGCGCTTGAGTACTAAAGTCTTCAAATGAGATTCTTAACGATATCGTAGCCCAAGAGAATATTAGCAATTAGCACTTCAGATGTCAGTATGAAAAAAAAATGTAATTATTTCCCATGTTCCATCAAACACGGCTAAATGATGGAAACTGTGGAATTGCAAAGAACACATCTCTTAAAATTAATGAGCAGTAGGCACTTGTACATAACCAAGCCCTGATTCTCTTAGTCAAACTATTCAAAATATTTTATAATACATAACTGCAGGAATAAAATCAAATTGCAAATGAAAAGGGACTGTGAAGGAATGAAATGATGTTAATAATATGAGAAAATAAGATAAGAATGGGACATTAGGAGGAACTGCAAATTAAAGAAAATAAATAAAAAACGCTTTCAACGGAGAGATATTAATTAAAATCTGTAAAGCATAATTAAATAAAATTATGAGTAATTCTAAAGAAGAATAAATAAATGAATTTACACAGTGAACAAAATTTGCCAATTAAATAAAAAATATAAAATGATAAATATAGATAAAGTAATCCGTGGCATGTAAGATAAGACTGTAAAATGAAAGTAAATAGAAGTTCGATAAATGATCCCCCCCCCCGAAAATAAAGATAAAGGAAAGGAAAAGATAAAATTATGAAATAAAACTAAATTCATTGCAGTTAAACCGAACATAATATTTAGATAAATATGGACCACTCTGAGATCTTGCGAAAAGTTTATGTATTTAAATGTTGTGTATTATATTCATTTATTTATGTAAATGTTTATGTATTATATCCATTTTGCCTCTTCTTGAATGCTGTTATCAGATGAAAGAGAATTTATCTTTGGAAACCCAAAGGTATTACTCATACATAGTCCATCTTAAAATTCATAAGAAAGTACTGTGGAAAATATTCTTTAGGTTGAATACTTATGCTCAGCTGATTTTAGAGTCTTATACTTTAAGCCATTCAAAGGCAAGATAGGTATATCATCTTTTCAACATATTTTGTCACTCAGTCGTTAGCAGAAATGTGAGAAATGAACAGTTAGGTTTATTGCATAATTTTATCTTTTCCTTTCCTTTATCTTTTTTTCGGGGGGGGGGGAATCATTTATAGAATTTAGTATGAAGAAGAAATCTATTTCACTTTTATTCAAATATTATGGTCTATAATCTTTGGAAAATTGGTAATGAGTCTAAAGGAGGCTTTGTTATATATTATTCTAATATAGACAACATTTGCAGTAGATTTAAAGCAATCTGCATTTATGGGATTTGTGAATAATACAGGAAACGTAAAGTTACTACTCTTATCACGAATAATTAAAAATTTTCATTTCATGTATATTGTTATTTTACAGTGTCGTGGAATAGATTATAATTTTGCACAAAACATTTGAATTATGTGCCTTAAATCTGCAGGTTTACTCTCACAAATACATATTTCAGGATGTAATTATTACGAAAATATTTTAATCACACATTGCTAAAAGTACTATATTGGAATACAGATATTTTTTCTAAATCAAGTAAAGTATAAAGGAAATTATCTCTTGCCTAATAAATCACTCATTCATTTAATTTTCGGGCCCACCAGCGGCCGAGCGGTAAAGTCGCTGAACACTAGTAGTTCGGTCTGAGGTTCGAATCCCGCGAACGGGCCATCTGCATGAGCGCTTTCGTAGTTTTCCCCATGTGTAACGTGTGTACGAGCTAGGTTCCCTTAGAAAGTCTTCCATGAAGGCATCCCTCTCCCTAGGCAGATAGCCCTCGAGGCTTTGCCATAACCAATCACGCACACATTTAATTTTTAGTGAAAATTCACAGTTTGGAATAACGTGTAATTAGATTACAGAATTGAATGAAAGCATTAATAAAAATGCTAGAAAACACGTATTTGTTCACTTTTATTAAAAATATTATCTATTAGCGATTCATACAATTTTTTCATTAATCATATAATTTAAGCAGACGTTCCTATTTCCACATTATTTACATTTTCAATGTAAATGCTTAAAATTAAAAGGTTTAATATATATAACTTTTTTGCTTATAAATTTGATTGTAATATTAAAAAAATACAGTCTTGTAAATGATTAAATATTTTTACTTTGAAAGCACTTAATAATTTGCCTTCTTAATCTTTTTTAAAATTTTAAAATTTATTCATTAATTTTCTACGGCACTAAAGTATTTCCTCGTCAGCTGTTAATTTCATGAAATAGATATTAACGAATTTCAAAACTATTAAAACTGATGCAAATCCAAAAATATTTTAAATAATATTCTTAACTTTATTTTTATCAAGTTTTGTTTACTTATTAATTTTTTAAACATTTTATAAGGTGTTTCTCCCGCCCTCTTAACATGCCTTTGTATCACCGGAAGTATCTTACATGCCTTTGTAATCTCTTAACATGCCTTTATCTCTTAACATGCCTTTGTATCACCTTTGTCCGAAAGTTTGATATCACCGGAAGATAGTATCTGTACGCTGGGCGCGTATTCCAGAGTTCCGTGGTTCGACTCCTGGCGAGGGAGTTGCTCATTTTTCATCTCTCTTGCTTTGAAAAAATACCTAATGTCTCTACAATTTATCTACTCAGATATCATAGAGAGGTTAATATAATGCAAGGTTTGGATTTTAAAATTTAATTGGTATTTTACATATTAGTATTTTCTAACACATGTGGCGTAATTCTAATGTCCTAGACAGATTTAAAGAATAGACACATCCATTAAAGCTGTAATAAAAAATACACAAAAAATGTTATATATCTTATATATCATAATAGCAACCTTGGTCTATTAAATCCTACAACAAAGCTATTTGTCTTGCAGAAAGAACATAGAAAATATAATATTAGTAAAGGAAGTACAAAGATATTTACTTTGCGCCCTGGACATTTTGATCATTGCTATTTTATACAAAATTCAGCTTAAAATGAGTGAGAAAGAATAAGTTCTTCATTTTCTTAGCTAAAAATTGATGCTGTGAAGCTCCTGAAAGGCAAGTGGAACAAACAGGCATTTTTTGAAAAATGACTGGTTAAAAGGAGAACTCGATTTAAGAGTATCAAATACGTCCTTTTTGAACCAAGCTCCGTTTTAATCTGTGTTAGCCTTCTAGAATTCCTTTTATTTATTTATTTTTTGCTATTGAATTGGTTGACATTATTCAAACTTGTAGAAGGTCAATTAATGAAATTTGTCATTTGGACTGCAATATTCTTTAAATTTTATGCCAGAAAATCTTATGATGAGCTGTCAAATTTCATCTACCTTTTAGTCATCGTAACTCATATCATTAACGGCACTTTATCAATCACTACATTTCGGAATGAAACGCATCATCCGAGATGCATATTTACAGTAAGGCCAGCTAATTAAATCTACTTAAATTATTTCTTCTTCTGAACGAATGAACATGGTTGGTTTTTAATCTGAAAAAGTGGGATATATTCCCTACGCAAAAATAGTGAGCCATTTATGGAAACAGAATTTGTAAATATAAGATTCAGAGCCGTGCACACAATTTTTCACCTGAGGCAAAGAAGTAAAAACGCGGAATAAAAATAAAAGAGAAAATAAGAAATATATATACATCCAATACTAGATACAAAGTGGCAGCCTGTGGTGACGACGGGCATGGCCAACTGATGTCACCGGAAGTTTGATATCACCGGAAGATGCGGAGCCTGTGGAGTGGGAGTAGTTCGGTTCCTGTTGGAAGAGGAATAGAGGGGTTCGCTTGCTTCTACTTCGAAATTAAATTTGTGTGAGGGGCAAAACCTAATGTTTATATTGACCTAGTGGCAACGGCTACGACGAGGCGACAGTGCCATCTGTTAAATAGTATAGTGAATCTGCAGCTCGCGAACGCACGAAAAAAGGGGGAAAACTTGTAGCTTATCCCAGTTTTAAAACCTTTAAAATTTTCAGTGATAATCTCATCGCGGTGGGAACATTAAGACACACCCTAACACTGAATCTTCCGATCTGTGTTGTTTTTGTGATTTTGGAAATAAGTAAAATTTTCACGTACAACTTCCACTACAACATCATAAAGTGGGACTACGGAGAAAAGGCTTGAATATTATTTACAGACACAGATTCTCTACTATAAATTTCCTACTAAGGATGTACTTGCCGATATCCTACATCATAGTAAAATTTATGAATATCCTATTACGTTTCTAATCATCTTCTTTATAACATTAAAATCGTAAGAAATTTGGGTGTATGGAAGATGAATTTTCATCAAAATTAGCATATGAATTTATTGGTTTCTACCCTAAAATTCTCTGTTTCGGAAGGAGAAGAAGTCAACTTCACGCCAGGTAGTAAGAAATAATATCAAACAGGCAAATTATATACAATGTCTTCAAAATCTAGAGTCTAATCACGAAAGACGCCTAGCACAGAAATGCAAGTGAATAACACCATCTGTTTGTTCACTGTTCGTAGAAATAAATTCAATATTTCAAATAAATTCGTCGTTTGACGACAAGAGATTTATTTTGGAAGATGGTATCCATACACTAGCATATAGTCATAATAAAATATAATTATGTTATGCTATGTTATGTAGAAGTGAGGGGGCAATAAAATATATTTAGGCAAAAAGAGATAAAATTAATATTTTGTTTTAAATACATATCCTTGCTAAATGACTTCACGGTGGAGTTGTAGGAAGGGGTTGGCCTCAGGGAATTAAAAAAACAGACGCAACTGTGAAACTCTGAGCGTGACCCTCAGGTGTCAGAAAGAAGAGGCTTCCGACTAAAAACGCATGTGTGAATGATTTTATATTTATGTGTATATGTGTATGAAACTAAATTAGTGCTGATGAATTTTTTTTTTTTTTTTTTTTCAAACAGCTTTAAAACGGGATAACAGATCGCACTGTCGCATCTTCATAATACAACCCCCAGTAGCCGTTGTGGCCGTTGCCCCTCACACAAATCTAATTTCGAAGCAGCAGCACGTGAACACCTCCACCGCTCTTATAACGGTAACCCAATTACTCCAGCCCATAGGCTTCACCCCTTGCGGTGATGTCAACCTTTCCGTGAAGTCACTGGCCATGCCTGCCGCCACGCAGCATGTCGTAGATCCTCCTATATGCTTTTGTATTTATTAAAGATAACTAACTATTTCAAATCAGACTGCCATAAATTATACAATTATATTTAATGATAGCTTTATATATTAAAAAATGACACATATAATGAATTGCAGTTTACGCATAAAAACATTAAATATTTCTTCCTGCTAAAGGGCAACTAGGATTGAATACTATCAATAGCAATAACTAATATAAAAAGTGTTCCATTAATTCTTCAAGTATTTTAATGAAGAAAAAAAGAATAATTATTTCGAAATCTACTTTATTTTTTAATTGGTGTTTTATAGAGAGAAGGGCTGCATTTAAAAGTTTTTCTTTACCAAGTAAAGATGTAATATCATTTTGTGTTATTTTAAGTTCGCTGAAGCCTTTATTCCCACTAGCAAGAGAAAATGGCAACGTTTAAAACATTCAAATATTCTTAACGCTGCTTCCAAATCCTGCTGCTATTCAACAAAACTACATTCATAAAGGTTTTATTTTAAAACCTAAGCTTGCAGAAACATTAGGTATTTTTGGAAACAGAAAAGATGAAAAAATAACAAAGCCTTCGCCGGGAATCGAACCTCGGACCTCTGGAATACTGGCCCAGTTTGCAGGCCACCACACCACGAAGGCACGCCAAGAAGGTGGGAGAACTTTATTCTCTCCCTTTTAAAGGGCGAATGTGGTTTTCAGGGACCCAAACGCTAAATCCTGGTTGAGGAGAATCATCATCCAACAGACATTTTAGTTAGGGTGTCTCTGTAGAGACATTACGTTAATCGGAAAAGCTGGAGAAATGAAAAATTAGCAGTCGCCTTCGCCGGGAATCGAACCACGGACCTCTGGAATACCGGCCCAGCGTGCAGAACCATTCACCACGAAGGCGGGAGAAATACCTTATATACTCCCCCCTTTTAAAGGGCGATTGTGGTTTTTAGGGGACCGAATCGCCAAATCCTGGATGCGGAGAATCCTCATCCAAAACCCTTTTAGTTTGGGCGCAACTGTAGAGACATTAGGATGTTTTTGGAAGCAAGAGAGATGAAAAATTAGCAACGCCTTCGCCGGGCATCGAACCGCGGACCGCTGGAATACCGGCACAGTTTGCAGACCATCACACCACGAAGCCACGCCAAGAAGGTGAAAGAAATACCTTATAAGCTTGTAGATGCTTTAGTGTCTGTAATTATTGAAGTAAGCTTTTAAAACTACATATAACTGAAATTCTGCGTCATTTGTTAAATCCGGATATTTTAGCTATTGCTTTTAAATTACTAGTCCGATGATTTTAAGACCGATGACATTCATTTCAGCTATCGAAACCTATTTCGTTTAATTTTTCATATCTCTGTTTCGAACATCTACCGTTTAACAACGAGTTTAAAAAATTTAACATTTCTTTAATTTTTACTGCGAAAAATTATATTTTTCTGAAAAATTGGTTTTCTTATTAATGATTCTAGATAGTTTGATTTAGTAACTTTCCTTTTTGTTTCAATTCAAATTCTGTTGCTATAATTACCACTAAAGTTAAATTTTTGTATTTCCTCGTTTGCTGGAAAGAAAGACATAATCTCTCGAAGCGTGCAGTTAAAACTGCACGTTATAATTTATGATAGTTATAGTTTATAGACTGTTATAGTTTATGATTGCAAGGTTTCTTGCAGTATTAAATTCTATGTAAATAACGCACATAAAATGTTTTAATTTATTTGCTTCAAAGTATTACTGCTTTCATCACAATGCAATAATTTATCAGTTGAAGCCAATTTTTTCAATAATCGATGTCTTTTGGTTCCAATTTTGAAAGTTAAACGTCATAGTTTATATTTTAAAATAAATATTTTAATTTTATTAGCTAACTTAGTGCTATTTCTAATGTTTATATGAGCCACGTGAAGCATTTGCCTCACCCTTGACCTGACTCTGATAAGATTTATTCATTCATCGCTAAGAAAATTTGTTATTTTACACTTCCATGTATACCCTTGACACCATTTTCATACAAAATTGCGGTCTTGAATATGGTCCCTCCATACATGAACAAAATAGAACATGTAAGAATACAATAACAAAGAAGTATTTCCATATTTCCTTAATATATGAGTAGGATTAAAAACTTAATCTAACAGTTAACATTCATTTCAAGCCGTTTTATTACACATTTACAACAAAAGGAATACCGTCATATATTTTAGACTATCATTTATTCTTAAACTGATATGAGATTTTGTAGGTAGTTGTTTTAATAGTATAGTGAAATTTAAATGCACAGGAAACTATAAATTTTTCCGAAATTAATTTTTCCTAAATTTAGGAATTTTTAATCCGCAAAACAGCACAATCCAAAAACAAAAAACTAGTTATTGAAATTGAAATTCATATTCACAGCAAAATAATCATAATATTAGTATATAGTAGCATATTAAATCAAAAATAAAATAATTCCGTGCGTAAAAGACAAGCTTAAAAATGTCAGAGAAGCCTTGTCTCATAATACTCGTAGATCGTGAGAAGCATGCTCACCTTCGTTATTCTTGAAAGACAATGGATTTTTAACTCTTAAGTAACTGAAACGATTCTTAAACGTTACTGTCACTTTACGTAATCTGCCAAAAAGCTATCCAAATGCCTGAGATTGCCATTTTTCATTTGGCTTCCCCTTCTCTTCTTCTTGGAGCTACTGGAATTAATTAGTTGTAAGTGTGGCATTTATGTCGCTATTATATAGTCTGCAATCGCTTTAGAATCACTGCTGTTTGGCGGCTGGCAAGAAATTATTACTGGTATTTATATAAAAATGCTATTGAAGCGGGATTTGTTTAGTGAGATTAACCGTATTTACTTTCTGAGAAACTTCTAAGATAAAAATCCAATGCAGTAGAGTCTTTACATTTTTTTCCTATCACTTGTACTTTCTAGTACTTTGGTAAATGTCAAACAAAATTCAAGAAATTTTTGCCATTCGAAAAACAAATGTATGAGGACTAATTAAAAAAGTTATGGCTATTTTCTTTCCTGGTATTAGATGCGGCAAACCTGTATTTCATTTTCTTAAGGCTGTACATCAAAGTTTCTGAATCTACAGCTGAAAGGCTGTGTTTAATAACAATAAGTGGAAGAACCTAGTATTTTTGATAAAGATGATGCGGAAGGTATTCTTGTGGAATTACAGCTGAAATATGTGACTCATTGCGTCAAAACGTGAAAGAGGGATAAGGGAAATCAAACCTAAAATGTTATAGTAGACGTACAGATGTTAAATATTTACACTTGCAGCAGTATTTCAATACTACAGTTTCGAAAGTGACAAATAACCTGCACTTGATAGATTGGGCACACGCTAACAGACCATCAGCTACGGTTACAACTATCAACATTGCCAGGGATGTAGATCCACTTGAAACCCTCACAGCCTCCATATAGGCCTGGCTTAGTGCTCTGTAATTTCTTTCCACTGAAAAGACAGCTTCTTGAAGAGAACTATCTTCGGATCATGAAATGTAAAACGTCATGATCACAATGCGAAAAGCGATGTAATTCCTATTACATGAGCTTAAATCATTAACGCTATAAAAATTAAACTCAATGTGTTGGGTGCTGTTTTTGAAAAGAACAAAGAATGTAGAAGTAATTGAATTATCTGACTATGAATAAAAGAAATAATCTTTAAAATTTTCGTTTTGCCTGCATATAAAATTTACCTTTAATAGATACTGTAATTGAAACTGTTTATATGCTGTTCTGAAAATTTATTGAAAATAAAATCTCATATTTCCTGTACAACTGAATATTGTGCATAAGAGCTTTCGATCTCTGAAAGACCCAGAGAACTTGAAATTTCGGTATCGGAAAGATCAAAATATAAAATGTTTTATTACTGATAATAAAGTATCATGCACCAAAACATAGATTGAAGAAAAAGTTATTAAGAATACAGAAAATTAAATAAATATTGAAAAGAAATTTTACGATAAATTTTCTCGTTTTAAAAAATTTTGAAATAAAGGAACGACAACATTATTTCCTCTCAATGTAGATAAAGAAGTCTGTTCAAAATATGTTAAGTCTTTGACTACAAAATAAAGCATCTTTATTATCTTCAGTTTTAAATTCATTCACATAAAAATTTGGTTTTAATTCAGTTTAGAATTTTACAGGATAGGATATCATTTTTCATGACAATCACGTTATTAGCATAATAATTTATGTGAGATATACATCATCAAACCTAATTCTCCCTTTAACGTCATTGCATTTCAGAAAAGAATACATGAATTTCTATTATCTAGAATGTTTTCTTTCATAAACAAAAGCATTTGTACAATATGATCGATAGCTCAAAATGCGTAAAGATTGCTTTTCTATTCTGTCTTGCTAAATAAGAATAATACAGAGAATACTAATTAGATTTTCAGAAAAATGCAGTGCAAAGCTTTTAGTGTTTTACTTCTTTGTTCTAAACATCTGAACCAAACAGCTTTCTTTTCTGAGCTTTGAAAGATTGCATTATAACTACATTATACGATAAAATGCTACACCATAGAAAACTTTTCTGTTATGTGTAGTAAATACTTCTATTTCGCTGTGTTTATTTCAAGTACTTTTCAGAAGGTTGTTGTATACGTAAAATGCAGGATCTTTAAAGGTTGTGCAAATTAGCAAGTGTTAGTTTAGCATAATTGTTTTTTTGAAATTTATCAAGATAATTTTAAATTAGTTTTGTGCAATTTTTAATGATATATATGCCTTTATAATTTTGTGAATTATTAAAATAACCAAAGGAACAAAATTATTCTGTTTTATATTTTTGATAATATTACTTCATACAAGATCAGAAATTAAAAATTAATTTTTTAACAATTTAGCGGAGGTTTACTGTCTGATGATTTGATGGTGTAGCATCTTTAAGGGGATTATCTAATTCTTAACTAGTTCAAGTACAACCCCTATGCTTGACGTAAATGAGTTTCACTATCAGCTTAACTACTTTACGGAAACACCCAGACACAAGTAACTCATTTATTTTAACCCATCACTTGAGAGGACTATAGTAAGAATATTATAAAACAGAGTTATCTCTACATGGCACTGAACACAAAACTAGCCTTTAAATATCTTGTAGTTACAATATCTAAATACCATCTAAAAGAGGTTACAAAGTCAAGGATCGATTTCTAGCAGCTACTCTAACATCTAGCGCACTATTTACGTATGCCTTGAGATTCTAGACTTAGGCGAAGTAGCCACTATACGTGAAGTGACAAACTGGACGGGTAGGCCGCCAGCGTTAATCCGAACACTCATACAGTTAAGAGCTATCTCCCTAAATTTATACTTAATTGTTTCCTTCCCAAATCTGCACACTCTCGAGACAATGACGAAATGAGGCAATAGTAAAGATACAAATTAAAATCAAATTCATTAGAAAAACTCAAATACAATGCCACAGTACTATCATTCGATTCACTCTTAATGCTGTTTTTATTGCATTTACAAGTCGACAACTACTGCCGAACTAAGTGAGGGGAAAAGAGACAAAACCAAAAATGTAAAACATTAATTTTATTTTTCTCACAGCTGGTGAGTCAATCTAAAATAACTTAATACAAAACTTAAAAAAGCTACAAGCTGTTGGAGGGGGACGCACAACTATTTATCTGGCTTTAATACTAGTAGTCCTACTCGAAGCTACAATATCAACTAAGGTCGAACAACTCTACTCAAATTCACACTTATAAAAACCGTGGCGAATATCAGACTTTCACGTTCAATATAATTAACTGCTTCTTCTCTAACAGGTAAGCAGACGTCGGCAGCAATAATGAAATATCTATTGCAAGTTATGCTAATTACGATTCTTCTTTCCAACCTTATCTACGTTGTTTGCCATGAAATCTGAATAAACCTCTAAATTGAGAAAGTAGTACGTCACGAAAGAAGGCACAAAGGAAATACTCAAAATAAATCTTAACTATTAGTTAAATTTAAATGAAATGTCCTAATTGTAAAATAAAATTTTGAACTTTTATCAAGTTAGAAAATCATTAAAGCTTGAACATATTTTTTAGTTGTTTACAAAAATTATAAATTGTTCCTTAAATTGTTCAGTATGCACTATCCTGATTATCATGCAGCTCTCGCAGACTTTCTCCCTGGGAAGAAATAACTCCCTTAGGAAACGTTTTCAGGAACAATTATTTCGTCTTTTCTTTGCAAGTTGAAGTATTAAAAATTCAATATAGTAATAGATTCGCTGGGAAAAATACAGTCTTGAACTTAACAGGTGCTTAATAGGATATCAATCAGTAACGTTTTATACAGAAAACGTACTTAATTATATGATTTTAATTATCCTACTTCTACGAAATCTAAAAAAAATTGAGATTTTATTTACTTATTTACAACGTTTTGCTATGATTTAATTGTGCCACAAACTTCTCAGACTCTCATCTTTCTGGCTGCATTTAGAATTAAAAGAATTTCGCACAAAATCTATTTTCCTAATTTTTTAGGCTTGAAACCCAATTATTGCTAAGCATTACAAGTGATTAAATTTTTCTTTAAACAGGATTTCTAACATTTCTTTTTGTTTATCACAGTAATGGCAGCAACCAACTGAAACATTTCCTAAGTAACAGGATTTGTGGTGGGATATGTTTATTTGCTTAAATTGTATCAGTAAGATTGCTGAGTGTATTGTTATTAACATTTGCAGACCAAAATGTGATTTCTTGTTTATCATGAGTTTCTCAGGTTTTTGCAGACTTCCTTTTTAGAGCTTTACTTTTATTCTTTATCATAAAATATCCTTTAATATAATGCCAAAGCATCAGATAACAAAATCAAATGACTTTCGCATATAAAAATAATGATCTGATATAATTAATTTTAAGAACATTGAAGGAAACTATAAATGCATTTCAAATTAAATTTGGCTTAATTTTATGTTAATGAAACAGTAAATGCTAAAAAAAAAGTTACATTACTCTGTTACAGTCATTATGTTTCAATAATGAATTATATTTCTGAATTAAAATAAATGTTCCGAATAGAAAAATGCATATTCGTTCCTTACATTTATCAAATTTTGAAAGTGATTTGAACGTCTGTTATTAACGCTTTGCCAAACAGAAAATGAACGGGATTCCTGAAAGTCTAAATTTAAATCTAAAATTTGGGCCTATGAGAAAAAAGTATGTAATGGGATAACAATCTGAAAACTTAAATGTTGAAAATATTTATGTTATATTTCTGCCGCGCAAAGTAACAAGCCTTATCGAAGCAATGAATCAAAGAATTACTCAAAATATGAATCAGCCATACAATTTTTGTGTTCACGTGTGAGCTTTGAATGTAGTGTCGCGATTTTCAGAATCAATTCGCACTGAACGCCTCGTATTTATTTTATCTACTTCCCGGAAAGACAAAAAGAACGTAACTTTACGTCACTGTTGGTGTAAATTGAGGTCTACGATCATGTTCATAGAAGAAGAAGGATTCTTCGGCACCCATATCAGACATCTTGGATTTACTTACAAAAGTTAGCGAAGAGGAGGTGCAGGTTTCAATGGATGTAGACAATCCTATTTCCATCCCTCACTTTATAAGTTATAAAATAAGATGACGATGAAGTAATCGGACATGTACTGGAAAAGGAGAAAGATGCTGAGGAGGATACAAGGATCAAGATGAAGATGAAATACAGAGGAATTTACATGGAAGGAAGCTGAAAGTTGGAGACTTTCATAAGATTTCCCGACAAATGTTCAACTATGTTATGAAACTTCTTTGTATATACAGTGAATTTTTAAAACTACGGTGACAGCCTTGTAAACAGGCAGACATCCGAAGTTACACGCCAACATACTAAGAAATTTGAAAATTTCATATAATAATAAATATAAGAATTTCAAAATGTTGTTTAATATTGTTTTTTTTTTCTGAAATATAAAAGCATGTTATGTGTTTTAAGTTTAAACAACCTGTGCGGTTTTATATATTGTTTAGTTGAGACCGATAGATAAAAAATTCTACCGACGGGCTTAGCATGTTGCAGTTGCTACAGAAGGCATCACAAAACATGAACGATTGTAAGTTCTAGAAATATGCCTTCAAGTATCGGAAAAAAATTCTTACCCGAAATCGGTGCGACTCTATTGTTGCCGGCTGAAAGGCAGTGTAATGAGAATGTGGCATCACGAATTAAATACAAAGCAAAGATAAAACTTTATTTTCAATCAAATATCCTGCCATATAGATAATCTGAATCTGTAACACAATGGAACCGCGGATCACGAATGCCTCACTTGAACAATTGAATGAACAATTCGTTTCACGGACAAATTATCCAAATCAAAAACGCCTCGGATGAGATCTCGAGTTACAAACACTTAGGTCCGCAACATATGATTTAAAAATGTCTTTTGTAGTAATCTATGCCCCAAAATTAACACTCAGGGCCTTCTGAAAACATCATTTAATTATTTTCTATTGCTTAACTCTCATTAACCCACCCTAGCAATAAATGACTTATGGATTCTCTTTGGACGAAGTTATGTCCAAACTGTGTTGCAGGTGAAGACTTTAAACTTTCAGACTTGATTTCTAACGATATTTTTATTATCGATAAATATTGTGTCTCTAGGTAAGATGACAAATGAAGTGACAAAGAAGTTGATCATCAAGGAGGGGAGAAATTACTAAAGAACTATAAAAATCGGTTTAACAAGAACTATAACGACTTTAAATATAGCAAAAATAGATGATTGTTTAAAAAATGTGATCGGAAAGAGAGGAAGGGGAAAAAAAGTATCCTAATTCTCTAATCCGAGAAATTTGTACGGGAAGGTGCAATTTTCACGTAACGATCTTACTCAGATAAAGAAGTAGTATGTTGCACTGAAAGAATTTTTAATGATGATAAATCCCTCTTTAGAAAATTTTGCAAATCACGACAAATTTTACGTGAATCAGATTTTCACTGAGTCTCAAGCAAAGAGGTGCTTAGAGGCAAAGAAAATATTGTTACGAAATGTCCAGCTGTGGTGAGCTGTTAGTTACCAGAAAGTGGCAGAAAAAGACAGGCTTTCCAGATTTGGGGCGAAATCGCCCTTTTGGCGGCATTCAACTACAAAATTGGCGATATGCCATAGGCGGAGTGAGAACATTCTAGAACGAATTCTTACCAGTTTCACGGGAATGTTCTTGAAGGCAGATCAAAAGTTATATATACCCTACCTATACGCGGCGTCAGACAGTATCTTGGTAATGTGTTCAGAGATTAGCTCGAGAGCGACCGATCGAGTCGGAAGTTGAACTTTAGTGCTTTGCTGTGAAGCTGTCTTCACCGTTATAACTTGATAGACTGAAGGCTGTGTTGCTGATTGTTTCAGCGTGTTTATAGTAGTTTTTCGAGTGCTGTAAACGTGTCTTTGGAACTCTTCTATATAATACTGTGTGGTGTTGCTGGCCGTGATCGTATAAAGTGTCGATACTAAGAATATCAAGCACAAATTAATTTTGCGTAAATACTTAAACTAAAATTTGGTGTTTAGTACATTGCTTAATCATTACTAAATAGATTAACAAGACTTACCCACTGATGCATGCATGAGCCGATTATTTTCTTTTTCCAATCTCATATTTGTTTCAATACACATACTTTCTGGATTAAATAAGACACATTTATCACACATATATATAAATACTCAAATATCATAACTTAGATACACGCAATGCGATAACTCGAATGGAATGTCCGTGGAGTGCCGACGCGTGACTATTCGCGCAATCCTGTTCCATCGAATAATTTTGCGGTTGAGACTTGATCAATTCTATCTTCATATTATTGCGCTGTCTGGTTACACACTTATAAGCTCTTCTTTTTTCCCTTTACATTCATATGATTTTTACACACATCGCACGTGGTGACACATTGCTGATCAAGCACACCTTGAAGTCGAACAGTTACTTATATTTTGCTTGCGCGTTTATTTTATTCACAAATTCCACACACTTGCGCGTATATTATATTATTCACAAATCAAACATCTACTTTAAGTACTGGATTTCTTCATTCTGCTTCTTTCTCGGCAAAATTAGACAGGAACAAATGGCGACTGCTGAGTGTGTGTGGCCCGAAGGCCCACACACTCGCTAAGCTCGACGTCAGGCAGCAAGCGGGGAAACAGGAAAAAGAGAGAGAGAGACAAACCAGTCCTTCCAGTATTTATACCTTTCGACGCACGTGCTCGCGCGTGATAACGATACAAGAATCGATGTAGTCACACTGTTCTCACATACTGACGAATAAATTATGTTTTGATTCTTCATCGATGGTTGTCATCAGTCACTCCATATCCACGAACCCGTAGAACGCAGCGAAATGAAGATGCCTCCTAAAGCCGATTACCTGATGACTTTTGTAAGAGAATAAATATCATCTTCATCTTTGTCCACTTATGATGTCCACTCTTCTCCGTACAGCCACAGTAAAATTAAATTACACTTTCGTTTATTTTTCCCGTTTAATATTGTGTTTACTTTTTTCTTTGATATTTAATTATTTGTACTGGTTTCTTTCGCTTACCAATTTGTGCCCAAAGTATCGTTTCAAAATTTAAGTAAACAATAATTTGGGGTTCAGGATCGAATTAATCCATTTTGGTTCAATTTCTATGAAGAAAATTATTTCAGTTGCCGGAACTAATTCAATTCTTGAAGCAATGTTTCACTGTAAAGTTTTAACCTGGAGATATTGGAAACTTAAAGAACCTAAAGGAACCTAAACTAAACTGAATCTAAGGAAAAGTCATAAATTTCTACTTTCATAAAGCGCTATAGGAATCTGACTCATTTGTGTATTAGTGGACGTGGTCTGTAAATTTCTGTGATAAACCATTCAGAGAGTTAAAAAAAAAAAAACTCCATTTTTCTTATGATAGTTGATGCTTCCGACTTTTCCTTTCCAATTCGGAGCATTTTGTTTTATGCACTTACAATCAAATATGTAGCGCGCAGGAACATTTTTGTTTATTCTTGGTAATCACGCCTCCAAGTGTTTGAGGTAAGTTCCAGAACACATTTAACTCCTCAGGGAATTTTTTTTTAAATGCTCTCTGCATAATTTTCTTTCCTCTACGCGATGTTATAAGTTAGAAGTCGTAAGGAAAACCGAGCCCCAAGTGTAATGTAGGATAGAATTTTTGATATTATTTTAAAATGAATATTATATGAACCAAGAATCCCTACATGTTTTTAATTATTTAAAGATATCAGTACTTCATCCCTATGGGCGCATTTGCCTTTAAAAATAAGAAAAAATATTAAAAAGAGCTCGCTAAAACATTTACTTCTAATGACGAAGTATTGATTGAAGCTTTTAACATATAAATGATGATCCAACAGACTGCTTATAGAAGGTTTTCATTTCACAGCTACGAGAAAAATATTAACAAACTCATTTTAATTGTAAGAAAGGAAATTAAATCTAATAAATTTAAAGAACTGAGATTCTATGAAGCTGGAATAAAACCGTAAATATATGGAAATAACAATAATTTTTAATATGAATAATAATTTTTTATTGAATAATTATTATTATTAACAATAAGTATAAATCACAATTAAATAAAAAAATATAAAAAATCTCCAAACTATAAAGGACTTAATAAATTAATTTTGCTCGCGTAAGGCAGAAACTATAAGGTATAATATTATTTTAAATGTTTATGGTTGTTATACATTCTCTGCAATAGTTATCCATCTGCATTAAAGTAATATAGAGTGATCCATAATGAAGATCACTGAAATGCAATACAAATTGTTAAAAAGCAGCAAAAAATAGTTATAATAATCTATTACATGTATTCGCAAATCCGAACGGAGAATATTTTCACGATCTCTATGTTCCGAAGAGTGAGATGAACTAAATTGTGTAATATATGACTCTATTTTAACAGGTCAGAACAAATTTGATCAGGAATAACCAGGAGAATAAAAGTACTTCAGTGGACTTTTGTTCATTATCCAGTTCATCCTACCAGTAACTACATCCAATTCATCATTTTCCAGGTACAGGAAATAGTGTGAAGTGCCAGTGCTTAGCGGTTAATGACTTGGCCACTTGTCGATTGAAATTCTCGTAAGACAAGGTTTTGAACTGTTTAAGCATAACGTGTTATTACTTCGAGAGAAAGTCAAAAACCAAGCTTTCGTTATCAATAATTATTATAAGAGCGAAAAGGATGCTCCCAAAATGATAATAAACGTATTGATGCAGTTACTTTAGTGTAAGTGTATCCATGTAAAAACTTCTGTTGATAAGGGCGATGATTTTATTTTGATTGCTAAAAATTAGGTATTTAATACATTAAATATAAATTACAGGTTATCTACACTGAAGTTGCAGAATAAGTTACCAAAAGTTCAGCCTTTTAATATTAGTTAACAAATTGCAGGCTATTATTAAGGACTTACACTAATCTACAGACTACAGGAACTAATATGAGAAATTATCTTTTAGTTTTGGTCTTTTAAATAAATGATTTATAAAAGAAATATGTTTTGAATTTCTGAAAAAATTTCTTACAAATTTTCCTCAGAATTTTAAACATAAACCGCTATTATATAGGCCATGTGATCGTAGAAGGAAATTCTGCTATTGCAAGGAAGATTAAGAGAAATTTGAGAATCCTAGGGTAAACATTTGAAATAATGCAATACATCTTTAATTTGTAAAGGACGCTTCAGTTTTATTGGTAATGGATATATCATTGAAAATTTCGAATGGCTATTGTGAAGTATTCATTATGCAAAGCGAAAAGAATAAAGAAAGTGCTAGTTTTCGACGCATAATGAAGTACATAGTTAATGTAATTATCATAATTGCTTTATAATTTTAGAAACTTTTAGTTTTCTGACATAGAATTATTTTATATGAATGTGAAATATATTTTACACGTATAACATATGGAAAAGTATATCCTAAATTGAATGCAAATTTAATTCTAAATTTCTATTGTATTTCTCCCGCTTTCTTAGCATGCCTTCGTGGTATAGTGGTCAGCACGCTCGGCACGTATTCCAGAGGTCCATAGTTCAAGTCCTGTCTAGGGCATTGCACAATTTTCATAGCTCCTGCTTTCAAAAAATACCTAATGTCTCTATAATGGCGCCTGAACTAAAAAGGTGGTGGATGATGATTCTCCACCACCAGGATTTGGCGATTGGGGCCCCTAACCCCAAGTCGCCCTTAAAAAGGAGGAATATATAAGGTATTTCTCCCGACTTCTTAGCATGCCTTCGTGGTGCAGTGGTCAGCACGCTCTCGACGCGTATTCAAGGCGTCCGTGGTTCGAGTCCTGGCGAGGGCATTGCTCATTTTTCATCTCTCCTGCTTTGAAATAACCTAATGTCTCTACAAATTGACTAAAATCTAACAAACGAGTATATAAAATTTCCTAAGAAAGCAGTAGGACGGAAATGGACTTCCTTCTGCTTCTAAAACTTATGATAGCAAGATAAAAATCAAAGATTGAAATTAATCAAAGTATTTGACACTTACAAAGTTTAACATTATTGCTTTTGAAATTAATCAGCAATGTCCTTTGTGTATTGCTAGATTTTTAAGATGCGACATCTTGAAGGAATCATACAGAAAGCTTGAAATATGCACTATGGAATGACATAAGACATACACATGATTAGCAAATCAATACATATATAAATCATGTGCGGACAGTTGATTTCAAAACACTCAAACATTTATGAACTAAATCCTTTTCTAAGTGAGGAAAGAGTTTTGTTTACAGATATTCTAGTAAGTGATGCACATGAACGAATTCTTCATACAGGTGTAGCTAGTACTCTCATGTTCCTCCGTGAAAAGTACTGGATAATTAGATCCAGACAAAATGTGAAACATGTTATAAGAAACTGTGTACTGTGTCAGCGTTATAATTCCTGACCGATGCGACAAGTCATAGCACCATTATCTACGTCTAGAGTGCTAAGAGTATTAATATTGTGTGATAGTATATTTCTTACTGAAAGTGTAATCTTAATGCCACTAATGTTGTATCTATTTTATTTAATTGCTATTTAAAGTACTGTATATTTAATATTTAAAGAAATGTATAGATTAGAAAATTTTAAGGTTGTAGAAATGTATAAATGTATTTAAAATTTTAATTTAATTCTGAAAAAAAGACAGGTTTCTTGTAATAATTCTAGTATTTTAGTTGAATTATGATAATCTTGATTTTGAAATCATTTGTTTAATATTATCTTGAGTTATATAAATTCTTGATTTAAATCCTGATGCTTGAACAGGAATGTTATGACAATAATTCTTGATGAAATTTACTTGAAAATTTACTTGATATTCTTGAAACATATGATAAGTTTTACATGTTCTTGATATTTATGTAACATTTCTTTATTACAAAACTTGAATTTGTATTGAAATTCATAATGATTCTAGAAAATAATTCTTGAAAATGTTCATGTGACTGATAATTGTTCTGAACTACAGTTCAGCCGGGCCCAGTGTGTAAGAAATTTTATGTGGAAATATATTTTAATCGCCAAAGAGGGCGTAAATCTTTCATGATGTATATATACTTCTTGTTCTTGGATCTGGCACCGCCAGTTGAATGTGTGTTAGACATGAATAAACTTGGCAGTTTTAGAAATCTGATTCGTAATGTTCATTTATCTTGATGTTATGTGTAGTTTGAATTAGTGTTTTTTGAGCCAGGATATCTTGAAATTCTTGACAGTTAATATAATATTTTATGGAGTTGGCTGCATGAGTGTTTTCGTGGTTTTCCCCATGTGTAATATGCATACGAGCTAGTTCCCCTTTGAAAGTCTGTAAAGACATCTTTTGGAAGCAGGCAAGATAAAAAATATGAAACGCTTTCGTCGGCATTCGAATCGCTAACGATCAATTACGCGCTGAGCGTGCAGACCACTACACCACGAAGGCTCGCTATCAAGGCGGGAGGAATACCCACAAAGTCCTTCACAAAGACTTCTCTGCCTTTAGGCAGATAGCCATCGAGTCTTTAGGCAGATAGACATCGAGTCTTTGCCATAATCACATAAAATAAACCAAATCAAACCCATATGCAAAGACAACTCCACCCTATAAGCATATAAGAAGGAAAAGCAGTAAGCTGTTTTAAGTACTGGAATTGTGTAATCTTGGTCTTTCAAGATGCAACATTCATGACAGAATCATATAGAAAACTTGAAATTTGCACTATGCGTAGGCTTCATAATATATGCATGATTAGCATTTCAGCTTATATGCAAGTTATGTACGCTGGTAACTCCATCTAGAAGCTTATAAAAAGGGAAAGCAGTTCATTTGCAGAAAGGTTTTCATTTGCCTCAGAAGCTTTACCTCATCGGAAATATTTTTAGTTATTCAAACATGTTTATAAGGAAAAACTGTGACCTTAAGTCTATGGAAATTCTTCCAAAATATCGGCGTTCATACAGGCCGAAACCAGGCGCAGGGATGGGAATGTGGAATCAGTGAATGCAGGAAGACAGAAAGAGAGACGAATACGACTGAACCAGCCTCGTCGTCATTCTACTGAACGAGAGGAGAGGCATGTTGTGCGCATGGCAATGATGGGCCACACAGCAACATCAAAAACACTAACACAGTAATTAAAATGTGTTATGCAACAATCTGTGTAGGCATGTCCTGTTTGATGCTTTCTGCAGAGGAGGGGTTGTCTATGTGATAACTTTTGCCTCCACAGCAGAAGTATACGGTTGCAATAGGAAATGAATAAATGGACAAAAATGAAAGGCATGACAATGCCTTTTCAAATGAACTTCTATTCTGCTTACAACATTATGATGGTCGTAGTATGGCAGCACCATAGTGAAAGACACCATGACTCTTCTATTATGTACCACGATACCGGTCTCACCAGAAGTTATAATTTTTCGTCTAAACGGATGTTTACTTCCGCACCCGCTTAATACGGTGATCTCAGCAGCTACAACTACATCTCTGAAAAAACATCTACATCTCTCTCTTGTTCTCCTTCCTTTAGCCTTAAGCTTGCATGTGGCCAAGTTTCAAAAGGACAATATGCAGCCCCGTATAGCATGTAACGCTCAATACTTCTTCATTCCCCATCAGATCGTACTACTGTCTTGGTCCTTCCAGTTTTTCGATACGTCGCTCTTTGGCCAATTATTGATAAACTAGTCGCCGAGTGTACACCACCCATTCTATGCCAAATGAACTTTCGGAATATTTGGAAAAGTGTAATGACTGACATTACCCCAGCGAACACATCTAAAAGTCCTTTTTCCTTTAAATGCGAAGCATGTCGCAGCGGTTATTTTCAGACATGGCGGCTACATAAAACTCTGACTTTTTGTGCTCCACAAGTTGAACATAGCTGCAATTTATCATTTATATTATTTGTATAGTAATCATGGCTACAATATCGCATGTTCTTTTATGGGCCAGCATTTGGGTGGTAGTAGTTTAAATAATACTTTAAACTAGTGGTCACAAACTTGCGGCCTGCATCCGGCCACGGAAGTAATTTACACGGTCTGCGAATACATTCCAGTTATGAATTAGTTGTAAATGTAATAATTTCAGTTTTATAGACATATAAATGAGGAATGTTCTTAAACGCGAGATTATTATGGAAGGAAAAAAGAAATACAATGAATACGTTGTGGCTTTGTCTTTGTTACTGAACTCGTGTATGCCAGGTGATGTGTTTTGCATGTCTAAACCTGTGACTGGAGGGAGAATTTAAAACGTGGATAAAAACAGTAAATTTAGTCCGCCAGTTGCAGTAGTAATGTTGGTGGTAGAATGATCGTTGGCCAGGCAGTAATAGTCACTGCCAGTATAGTAGATACTGGTGCTTTCGATTTTTCTATTGAGTTGATACACCATATATATATATATATATTCTGGAGTCAGTTACTAGTTTTTTAGCTAAATGTACTACATGTGTGTAGTTCATATTACTATACAGATGAAGAAAAATTAACATATTTCTAATAAAAACCTGTTTGTCTGCGCTTAGTTTTATATCTATATTACATCAATACCTGTTTTTTAGAACTGCGCAAAATGTTTCAGTGTTGCTTTGTACTAAAATTAATATTATTAAATTCGAACTGCAAATAAAATTATGACAGTTCTTTTAATTAAAAGAGTAAACTTCAAGGTTTGGCTTTAACAAAGGGTGAACGAAAACAGTGCAACTAAGGGGAAACTTTTAGAGATGAATGGGAAAATTATTGATTTTTGTGGCGTTGTGCGCAAAAAATTTCTTATTCTATTTGTAATAAGAGAATATCAGTTCCAAATTACTAAAAGAATCAAAGCATAAAATGTAAAGAAGAAAAGTTAAAATTTCTAAAATTGTATCTCGCTTAATTAACGATAGATCTATATATATATATATATTTTTTTTTTCACTGAAGCAAATAAATCCAGCGATGCAGTAGTTCTGCAAAGCGATCGAAATCTTTATTGATGAAAAATTCATTCCCTAGGGATTGTTAATTTACGTCTGCTGCTTTTCTTTGCTCTAACAAACAACATTTTTTTTTTCAAAATGTTATTTATCCATCCAGCACTGTGACAAAGAATATTGACGAAATCGCTAACAATTTCCGATGCCAGTTAAAAGAAATAGCATAGATGTTTCAGCATTCTCAATAGTAGTTGATGAGAGTACTGATATAGATGATAAACATCTTGCTGTTTTCGAGGCATTGGTTATGAATTTGATGTGATTGAGGAATTATTCGTAATAATTCATTTGCAATTGAAACTTCGTGTTCATGGTATATATATTGTCTAAAATTAAAACTCTAATGGATAAAAATAAATTAAATTTTGACAAAATGCTTTAGATTTCAAGTGATATTACAGCGGTTATAGTTGTTAAAAAAAGGAAGCCGTAAAATTAAAAAAAAAATTGTGACGAATGAAAATTTCTGACTAACTTTTGCACTTTACATTACTCATCAAGAAGCACTTTGTGCCAAAAGTTTGCTGTTGAATAATGTTATGGAAAACGTGATTAAAACATATAAACTCTTATCTATGGACAAGATCAGAACATCGAGAATTTGTTACAATGTTCGAGGAAACTAAACGTGTACATGTAGGAATTATTAGGTAAACGAGGCGAGCCGGTAAAGTCGAGAAGTGTTATTAAAATGGGAGATACAGTTTAACTTTTATCAATGGCTTGTATTTAATAAATGATTTGATAATTTACCAAAATTGTCAAGCTTCGTGAAATAAAAAGCAACAACGACCTACCTAACAGAAAAAAAAAATCAAATTGGTTAACAGGTTTAAAACATTTTGTTGACCTAACCGGCTATTTAATTATTCTCCATAATGAGCTATAAGGAATGAATTCATAACTAACATGCAAGCCTGCATTAATTTTTTAAGTTATTTTCAGTTGTGAGAAACACAACAGTAATAGTACAGAATTTGTAAATTTTTTTCACCTTAAAACCTTCTCTATTATTTCAGAAAAAATCTCAATAATGTGCAAGAAAAGTAAGATTAACTGGAGAAGAAAGTGAAGAAAGATTTAAAGATTTTAATGATTTAGCGTTCAATTTTACATTATTCTCATTATTATTAATAAAGCAAACGTGAATGACGCGTATGAAATCTAAAATTGGAAATAATTAATATACAGGTTTATTTTATGCAAGCTAATATAAAGCTTGTTTAGAGATTTGATAAACCTGTATGCATACTTATCTAAAGAAAAAATACCCTCAGCTACGAACTCTTGAAATAAGAATAATCGCTTTGCTTAGCAGTGCTTTTATACTTGAACATTATTTTTCGAAGTTAAAAATTAATAAATTTAAGGAAAGAACCAGGTTTGGTGATGAGCATCTACAATTCGCGAAGGAGAGGGTTTCCATAATTTTTTTAAGGCTACAAGTTTTATCAGAATCCAAACGCCATCAAGTGTGAGACTAAGAGATAAGGAAGTTTATGATTATTTATATTCAAATATATGGGTTTTTCCAGTATGCGTCGAAGAAATATTTCATAAAGGAAAGAAAGAGAAGAGTTTACTTCTAAGTTTGTCCCTACCGGAAACCTTTATATGAAAACTTGGAATAATTACATTATTTGTTCGCATTTAATTAAACTAAATGTAAGTTATTTAATGATCATAATCAAACATATTAGAATTATTCGAATTAAATGTTAGTCTGAAAAGTTAATATTTAGCTGTCAGTTCGTCGGATTACGAAGGGTAACTAAAAGAAATTTCTTGCAGGTGCCAAGATTTACATTTCAGATAAGGACGCCTGATCAGGATAGTGGTTAGCAAAGCTAAGTTGTAGTTAGATTGACTGCCATACCTAAGGGCCCGGGTGCGAATCCCGGAGAAGGCCTGGATGTTTGTAAATGTATAGTATAGTGCGGCCTGGAAAGAGTGGGTTGGAAACCCTCAGACCTATTATCGGGGTGCTCATCTTCAAAACTGTGAGCGGAACTAAACAATGTCATCCTGTCATCTGCATGGTGCTCAAGGCTCTTGGCAAGAACAGACGCAACCTTGACCCGATGAATTTCGTGGGTTCGTTCTGGTGTTACTGCCTGACTAGTGATATAGGTCACAAAACAACAACATATTTCACATAGGAAATAAATTTAAATTTGAATTTACCTATTCAATATATAATTATTAATGATAATGTATACTTTGATAAAAGTTTATTATGTTGAAAATGTTTTCCGAAAACCTTAGTGCCTGACAGCTGCTTTTAGATGGTACTTTTAGCACTTTCGCAGTTTGAGTCTGAGACCATTGTTTTAAACCATTGCTGTTTTAATACTGCCTCAAGCTTCCACAAGCTTTGAAATTTCTCTAACCCCAAGGAATATTTTATTAGATGTATCTGACACCAACTTAAATTTACCTTTTAAGTGATCTTTAGAAGTACATAATTTGCTACAATGATTTAGTGAGCTCATCGCAAAATAATTTTAATTACCTATAACAACAAAGTGTAATAATTTTTTTCTTAGTACAGAATTTTGAATTCTCCTCAGGGTATAAATCTCAAACAGTTCTAGTGGATTTTAACAAAACTCAGTTTAACTACGCTAGATAAAAACGGCACGGATTATACAAGTTTCGAAGAAAGCGCATTTTTATTCAGATGTTTGGATTCAAATATAACATAGTCTTCACTGCATGTTCTCTGGTTTCTTTATCATGCAAATTTCATTGTCATTAATCATTGTGACATTAAAAAAAAGCTTTAGAAAAAATCGCGTTAAGATTTCTAATCATTGAATAGTCTAGGAGATAAAATGAGGGGTAGGCACATATTTGCTTCAAAGGAATGAAGAAAACTTTCTTAATTAAATATGCTTAAAATTGCGAAAATGTGAAATACACTATAAACTTCAGAATTCATTACAAAATAGGGTATAATTCTTACAGCATATGATCATAAAATGTTGAAGAAACGCTTGGCAAATTTAAAGTGGTGAGTAATGAAAATATTACAAGTTTAGACATGAAAGTTTAAATATACGTAAATTGAAAATTCATTCTTTTACCAGGTATTTTTTTTTCTTTCTAAAGTATAGAATAAGCAATATTTGAAGGTCTAAAAATACGAAATTTATAAATATTTGTACAATTTTTAATATGAATTGATATAAAGTGAAAAACAGCATATTTTCGTTTTTAATGTTTTCCAACAAACGCATTTGCAGTCCTTAGCATATATATTAAGGTCCTATTTTAAAACCTTCAAAATGCGAGATAAAGGTAGTTAGTTCTTAAAATTTTCCATACTGTTATCACTATAAACATATCACATAAAACTATAATCACTGTTTAATTTTCTGAAAAGAAACTTAGGGTAGACATTTTCCAGAAAATATTTTAAAGTTACTTTCTTAGGAACAGTCAAACGCATTTCCTATTTAACGCCATGTGGAAGTATATTGAATTTCATGAGGAAACAAAAGAGTAACATAACAATTCGGTAACATAGGTGCTACAAGGAGCGATGCAAGTGAAAAAATTCTTGAGTGGGTACAGAGAACAGGACGAAAGTTCGTGACTCCTTTTGTCACGTGAGGGATGTAAAAAAAATACATTTTACAGAATTAAGCAGTGCATAAAATATAAAATACATATTTTCTCCAGAAATTAGACCAGAATTTCATAGCTGAAGAGATTGAAATGATTCATAATGCTGCAATCTTGTGCGTCATGATAGAATTGCTTATTAATCTTGTGTAAGAACTTCGTAAGGAGTTCTACTTTGAGGTCATCATGAAGACACTTATTACTTACAAAAAAGTGGGCAGGCAAGGATAACTCCAAAACTTTCCTTTAAATATTTCCTTCTTCCTACCTAATTTAAATATACCGCGTGCTATCTATTTGCATTCCGACAGGGAAATGAAATGAGGCTTGATAGGAAAGTCACTTGACTTAAAATAGAAATTGAAACTGAATTAGAAAGAATGATTAAAAAATTAAAATGAACCCTACAATTTTTACATTTTTCTACACATTATTACCACGTTTACCTGAAACAACATGGATGGAAACATATCATATATCTATTCTCTCTCTCTCTGTATATATATATATAAACTCTCTTAGGTCCTCCTTAAAAATCTTGTATTTTTGACTATTAGCAAATCGCTATTTATTTTATTTTGTACATTTGCCTAACCAGGCCATTATGTATAGTTTTTTTTCTTACACCTTAATGTGTTTTTCAAGTGAACGCGTCGGGAAATGGAACAGAGAATTGAGACTAAAGTTTTTGACTAAGTTTTTTTTTTTTTTTTTTTTTCAGTTAATATTCAAAAAGAGTTTCGTGTAGAGTTTCAATTGTCTGTTTCGACGAAACGCGATATGGAATTAGCTGGATTCGAAAATCTTTATAAATTTCCGCTGAAGAGTCGGTAATGAGATTCGAATTGGGCTAATTTACCATTTAACGCTTTTTTGTTTTTGTATTTTTGCTATCTAAGTCTTATGTCGTACTTTTATTCTATTTTTTAAGGTATGCCTTGTATTACTTACGATTAGATTTGAATTTTATTTGTAAATACTCTAGTGATAATATTGTCTATTTAGTGTTTACACTTTTCATTGCACTTTATTTTGCTTATGTTTAAAACTTTTTTCACCGGAACCACAGTATCAAAGTTACCTTTTAGCGGAAGCACTAAGAATATTCTTTTTACCTTGTTTTCTAATTTTTGCAGCTCAATGCGCAAAAATTCTTGACCACAAAGGTCTTTTTTTAGTTTATCCTCCTTTCTTTAATTATATATATATATATATATATATAAGTAAGTTATATATATATATATAACTTACTTATGTCAAAATTGTCACCGGAACCACAGTATCTAAGCTAGTACGTTTTAGTGTAAGCACTAAGAATTTTCTTTTAACTGGTTTTCTAAATTTTGCAGCTTAATGCGCAAAGATTTTGACCACAAAGGTCTTTTTTATTTTGTTATCTTTTCTTTAATTACCTTATATATATATATATATAATGTTGCATGATCACTTCTAATAAATTTATATTATCTCCGAATATAAATTTATATATATATATATATATATATATATATATATATTGTTGTATGATCACTTCTACTAAATTTATATTAGAAGATAATATAATCAATATTTCTTTAGTAAATAAATTATCTATATCTATATCTATATATCTATATCTATATCTATCTATATATATATATATATATATATATATGTATAAGATATACGAAAATACGATGGCTATGTTAAGAAATAATTGGCAACCTTAAAATTGACTATTCTAAATTTGATGTTCTCCCTCTAAGTCCATTCTTTCTCCCAAATTCGAGGCCTTACCAAATTACATAACACTGCTGAAAAAGGGAACTAAAACCTAAAATTAATCAATCACAGCATAGTTATACGTCTACTTGGTATAAATACTGCTTCGCAAGCAACTACGTCATTCCTTTTCATAACTTCTGCCATTCAAATGTCTCTACGCTGCCATGTCATCCTTTGTTCTTTATCTAAGATGACGTAACGTGTATGTAAAAATTATTGTAATTGCTTAAAAAAGTATATTGTCTATAAAGAAATGATTTTGATGTGTCTAAAAATAAAGATGGTGATGTTAATTCTGTGAAATTAGTTTTGTCAACGTCTTCTTCCTGCGTCACGACTTTACCTTAAAATACTATATTCTAAAAGAGCCGGTAGGATATGTATCTGCTGCCTCAAACTCAAGTGGATATCATCAAATTCGTTTCTGGCATCAAAAAATGGAAGTGATTTAACGGCGTATTTAAAAATGCTTTGAAGGTCATGATTTATTTGGGATGAAAATACCACTGCTTGAAAAAGCGAACTAAACCTAAAATTAATCAATCACAGCTTAACGATATGTATGAACCTACTTACACTGGTGTGCAAAAATTAAGGACGAAGTCTAAAAATTAGCATATCAGCTGAACGAAGAGGCAGAGCGGACAGAAAGACCAATCAGGAGATTAAGTAAGCTGATGTACGGTAGCACATGCGCAGATATGCAGGTAGACGTAATGGGGGAGTGTCTGAGTAGTATAAAGCATGTTGTCGGTGTAAGATCAGTATTTCTGGCAAAGAGATTGCTCGCCGTATAGCAATTAAAATCACACGGAGTTGCTGCCTCAGCGAGAAATGGCGAATAATCAATCTGTTAGACGACATCTGGATGCTTTTACCCGAGGTCGAATCATTGGGAAGTTGGAGAAAAGCCGCAGTGTGACAAATGTGGCTGCAGAGTTCGGAATTGCTCACAGCTTCGTTTCACGACTTTAGAGACACTTTCAAACTATAGGAACAGCTATCCGGGGGTTTAATAGTGGTCGTCCACGAGGAACCACACCCGCAGATGACCGGTATATTGCCTTAGATGCCAGAAGAAACAGGCGGCAGACAGCGAGAGAAATCGCTAGACACACGACACAGGCGACTGGACGACCGATATCGCGTTTTACCGTGGCCAGAAGACTGCACGGTGGTGGTCTGTTTGCACGACGCCCTGTACGGTGTGTTCCTCTAACGCCCGCCCATCGGTGAAGGCGTTCTCTGTGGTGCCGGTAACACCGGAATTGGAGAGACAATGAACGGGGACGAGTACTCTTTACAGATGAGAGCAGATTCAGTCTGAGTAGCGATTCTCATCGCATACTCATCTGGAGAAAGCGGGGAAGCCGCAATCATCCCTCGAACATCATTGAAAGGGACAGGTATGGAGATGGCGGTGTTCTCGTTTGGGGAGGCATCATGCTTGGTAGTCGTACAGACCTTCACATCTTCGACGCAGGTTCAGTCAACGGGTCCCGTTATTCTAACGAGATTCTTCTTCCATATGTGCGTCTTTTTAGAGGCGCTATGAGTCCGCAGTTCCTTTTCATGGACGACAATGCACCATGTCATTGCACAGTAGCTGCCGAACAGCTCTTAGAGAGTGAGGATATTGAACGTATGAATTTGCCGGCACGATCTCCGGATCTCAATCCCATCGAGCATGTATGGGAGTTTCTAGGCAGACGCTTGGCAGCTCGCACCTTACCACCAGTAACGATTACGGAGCTTCGATTGGCGCTGCAAGACGAATGGGCAGCAATGCCTCAACAACTCATTGACACCCTCATTCTCAGCATGGGCAGACGCTGTGAAACCTGCCTAGCAGTCAGAGGAGAATATCCCCTATTAAAGACCGGATGTTTCTTGCTGGACACCCATCACAGGGATGTTTCGGCCTTCAGTCGCATTGCGCTCCATGCTACTTTTTCAATAAAGCTTCTTTTTATCCCTCTGATTTCTCTTCTAGTAAGTGTTGCTTACGTTACTCATGTCCTTACGTATTGGGGATCTTACGGTATTAAATGTGCTGATTTGGAAAGCTTTTGTACAAAGTTATATTGAAAAAACCGTCTCGTCCTTAATTTTTGCACACCAGTGTAGTATAAATACTGCTTCGCAAACAACTACGTCATTATTTTTCCTAACTTCTGCCATGCAAACATCTCTATGCTGCTATTCCTTCCTTTGTTCTTTATCTAAGATGACGTAATGTGTATATAAAATTATTGTAATATCTTATAATCAAAAAGTATATTGTCTATAAAAATGATTTTGATGTGTCTAAAAATAAAGATGGTGATGGTGATTCGCCGAAATTAGTTTGTCAACGTCTTCTTCGTGTCTTTTCCACTCAGCCGTCACGACTACGCCTTAAAATATTACACTTATCTATATATATATAGTATATAGTGATAATTTAACGCGTAGTCATGATGGCTGAGTGGAAAGACGAACATACGACGCCGACACAAATGAACTTTGAAAAAGTCCCAGTCTTTATTTTCACGCATATGAAGCCATCTTAGTAGACATTTTTTCAATCATAATGTAAAACGGTAAATACCATGTACACTGACTTTAAAAGTAAGACGTAGGCATTTTAAATAGTACAGTATAAGCGACGTACACCTCTTGGCAGGGTAAACTTAGGGAAAGGAATGACATAGTTATTCTGCTAAGAGTATTTATACTAGATCTGATGTATATGCACAATTAATCTGTGATTGGTTAAATTTAGGTTGTTATATAACATAAATAGATCTCGAATTTGGGAGAACAGATGAATTTAGGGGCAAAGCACCAAATCTAGAAGGTAAATTTTGAGATCTCTAATTATGTTTAAAGCAGTTATCGTATTTTATTATATCTTACACACACACACACACACACACACATATATATATATATATATATATATATGAGTGCGTGTGTTATTGACTAACACACAAATGGTAAATCCTTTCAAGAGTAAAACATCGAAATTAATACTTACAATTAAATTAATCAAAAGATTTAATACTGGAATACGTATCACAGTGCATCTACGTAATTATGATATTTAAAGATCTGAATTTTTTTCAACGAAAATTATTAGCAATGTCACCTGATTTTTCGAGAAGCGGTATACACGAAATGTATCTCTTTGACATAGACCATTAACTCAACAGAATAAAAAATATACTAAGACTAGTTGTTTTTGCTATAACATATGCCTCTTCAAGCAGTTTTCTATAATTATACTCCCTGTAAATAATGCCATGATAAAACCTTTTTCATTAAAAATTGACGACAGTTGGTTTTCTGTATCATTGATTTAATACCCACTTCGCTAATATTTAGCCCAAAAAGGCGTTAGCCCTGAAGGACTATTAATTTCGTTTTGGCATTTTGCATTGAAAACAAACTTTAAATGTCGGTTCAATTTTCAAACTGTGTCCACCAAACATCACAGCCCTGTATTATAATTAAAGAAATTATATAATGAAGAATCTGCATAAATGTATATATGTTTCTCGGATTGTGATAAAACGACGTTACTTAGAGCCATCAAATTTTCAATAACGTACGTTTCCACCAGAATATGGGCATCTGGAAGCCCAAATTTGGAATTTGTTTTATTATCAATTTCATATTTTGTAAACCTTTAACGAATTTTTGATTAACAAACTTAACGATTTCAAAGCGAGCAATGGAATCACTGTACGAAAAAAAACATTTTCCTCTCTAGCGCGTGAGACTGTGTATCGCAAGTTCTAAAGATAGGTTCATTTAAAAATTATTTTGCGATATAGCTGTCGAACTGAATTTTATGGTTTAAGTGCGAAAAACATAATATTTAATAAATAAAGGTAATCCCAAAATAGTTAAAAAAACATCCCTTTGGGGGTAATGTAAAATCTGAAAGATTTCAGACATTTTTTTTTACATTAAATTAAGTGGGATTTTACCTTAGGTACAAGCATAAAAAATTTTTACTATGTTTTTCTTTTCCTATTTACTACTGCAATTAACTAAGTTATATCTTTCCATATGGTGTGTTGAGAAATATATTTTACCTTATGTGTTGATAAATAACTAACAACAATTACCTAAAATTTAACGTTCCCATTTTCAGAAATGAACAGTGACTTATTTAAAAAGAAGTGAATTTTTCTTAAAATTTCAGAAATATTAGAGCATATTAACAATGTCATAGCAAATTAACAATTTTTCAAGTAAATTAACAATGTCATAAAATGCCTTATTTTTTAAAGTAGACATTTTTGGTTTAAAAAAGTAAGCTACATTATTTTATGAATTCTCCATTTTTAAATAATTTTCTATTTAAGCTTTAAAGAAAATGAAACTAAATGTAGAAAAATCGACTGGGCTTCCAAGATTTAATTTTTAGTTCCTTGAACAACTCTGTTGGAATGATTAATAGAACTATGAATTTAATTTTTTATAATAACTCTGTAAAAACACATGTGCTCAAATACAAAACATATTACTTCTTCTCACTGAAATCAAATTTGAGTTCTGCACAGAAATGTAACCCTTTTTGAAGATTAACCTCAATGATTTTATAAAAATTTTGCAGATGAGCGGGAAAAGGCATAATTTACAAAGGTTGAGAGGTGTAAAAGCCTCGTATAATAAAAATCGCAACCACTATTTCTTTTGAAATCAATAATTAGTAACTGGCATTAGATTCGCAAAAAACTCCGATTAATGAAGAACATATTAAAGATATGCAAAACATAGATTCCTTTGACAATTCAAACACTTTAAGTAAGTTAAAAAATTCTGATGCTCTATAATTAAAAAATTCTATAGTAATAGGGGAAGAATAGCTGAGAACTTCCTAACACTACCCACATCATCGGTCATCCACATCGAAATGTTCTAAAACGCAACTTGTAGAGGTATTCGTTTTTTTAAGCAGGAGAAGTGATAAAATGTCCAAAGCTTTCGCCAGGATTCGAAACCTGGACCTGCCGAATAAGTGTCGAGTGTGCTTCCAATTACACCACGAAGGCATGCGGAAAGGAGGGAAAAATACCTTACAAATGATTACTAGGAAGACTAAAATAAATATGATAGGAGTCTGGACGATTTTTCTCTCATTTGTTCTATCAGGAGGCTACGATACTTTATGCATTTTCGATCTCAGGTCAAAGTATTCCAGAACCATCTGTGGGAAGGTTTCAACGAAAATACAGAACGATGAAAAGAAACTACAATTCAGTCAAATTTGCAAGGAAATATAAAATGAAATGCCAAATTAAAGGAAGCGCCACCGACATTCGCTTTCGGAAAACTCTATAAAATGAAAGAAACTCAAATATATGGCTTGAAAAATCGATCTGGAAGCCTTTGATACCAATGTTTTATAAATATGTTTGGAACGAATTTATGAAGACGAAACGGCTTCCCATAAAGCAGTAAATCAACAAAGAGTAATCTCGTCATTTCAAACTTCCTTTCACAGAAGTATCAGAACATTTTGCTATGGAATAGTTTGAACTGGAAAACTAATCAGTTTAAAATATTGCAATATTCAGACGCTTTAAAAAAAGCAACTTGAATACAATGGCAAACTTAATATACTACATGTTTTATACCAGTTCAATGAAAACAGTAATATAAACTAATATTCATAAAACTGTGTATTAAAATATTTGAATTTACGTAATTGCACTAAATAAAGACATCATTGATATCAGTAAACATGCACTGAAAGAAAAGTATGACCCCTTGGGTCTCAAATCACTGGAGCGATTTTTGTTGCAACGTCTGTCTGCAAGCTGAAAATTTTACGCCGGGTAGAAAGAAGTATTTGGAGAACATTTCTGTTGAAATCAACTCTAAATATGGTGTGTATTAGTCTCTTGGGATTTGTACTCGTGCTCTTCTAGAATGAAATGAGGCTCACTCTTATATATCTTTCGTATATTTCCTTTACAAATGAGAAAATGTTCTCTGAGATAATATCGCAATTTAGTTGCATGAAACAAAAGTAAATGTACATAGAAATAATCTTATAAACAGTCTAAATTCATCATTAAACTTCATCATGTGCATTGTATAATTTGGATTAGTGATTTATTTTGTTTCTTCTTAAAGAATTCATTACGTTAAAAACAAATGTTTTCTTCAAAAATAAGCATCTAAATATTTATTTTACGTAATTTTTCATAGATGTCATAGATGACAAAATACACTGATGTCTCAAACCTTGTTGAATAAACGAATTTATTTAGGATGGTTAATAACATGATAGCATGTAATTTCAACTTGGAAACGAAATTAAAAAAGTATGACAAAAAATCAGTATTTTGAAGCAATTACATATCAAATAACACGTGACAAAGGATATTTGAGAAAATTTAATATTTTTTAATAGAATGCTTTTTCTTACATGTATCACAAAGAGAGATTTTCTATACTCATTGCGGTATTTATCCGAGTTAGAAGGGCTAACTTCCACTCCTACCTTAATAGGGTAATAATAATATTAATAGGTTGGTCAAGCCAATATGATCTCTCCGAGGAAACTTTGGCGCACGGTACCTTCTTTTCGACGTTTTGAACTAATACTGTATGGCGTTAATCAGGAAATTAGACTAAAAGGTTTATTCACACAATGTCTTCGGTTTCAAGAAATTCAATCATCAAATTTGTTTTATCCGAAAATGCCTTATCGTTGATTTAAAGAAAGTCAGACGAACATACTTAGGTAGATCTAAAGATCCCTGGCCTCATAAATTTATTAAAGAAATACAGAAATTTTAATAGTTTATTTTTCATAATGATCTTCTTATACGTCTGCAATACCTTTTACATGGATTAATGAGTGAATCTATGTCTTAAAAAAAGTAATTGGAAGTTTTATTCTCAAAATGTTCCACATTTGCTGTTTTCACATCTTGCCATTATTTAATATCTTTCCACGAATGTCAGATTTCAATTTGGAAAAGAGATAAAAATTATTCGAGCTATATATAAGCTATAATGAGGATGGTAAAACTCCTTAACGCACTTGCATTGGTAAAGGGCAAAATCTGTTTATCTCAAGCATCTGAAACAGATGCTTGAGATAAACAGATTCTGTATCCCGTGTATACGAATTTTTTTCGGAATTGATCTCCTTCTCACATTCCAAGTAGAATACTACAGCGTTGACATAACCTGCTTAAGTGAAACAATTACTTCTTTCTTGTGGATCTTTGTGCTGTTTCCCCCATTGTGTGCAGTTTCCCTCAAGGGCAGAATTTCAACTCCGAGCATCACTAGCTAAAACTTTGATGCTAAACAAAGAACAAGGAAGGTGCATTCAAATAAGAGAGCTCCTTCTAATCGCTTCAAAAGAATGGTTGACATGTCATTTAACAATCCCAAAACGAATGGGCCTTGCACTAAAGTGATGGGGAAAAGCACCAAGTAAAAAAAGAATATATACTCAGGCGTTCTGCCGACTTGCTGATTTCTGAATGCGCAGGCTTAGCTATGAACAAGTTTCAACCCCATATTGCTGTTTTTCAATTGCTTAAACAATTCTGAGTACCCACCTTGCTGTGACTATATTCACGTGAAGCTGTTCATGCAGATTGTTCATGAGAGATGTTTCCTCCAAACATGATGCTATCTTCTTGAATTTAATCTCCTAGCATTAATTATTTCCTTCTGAATACAAGCAACCTCTTCTGATGGCATTCCACTCATGTTTGATTTTCAAGAGGACCTTCGATTTATTTTCAACCCCTGCAAAATTGTTTTTCCCATTTTCTCACAGGAAGGAGAAAAATCCACATGAATATGATAAAAGAGTTGTTTTATTTCCATAGGGTTAAAAACCTTTGGTCAAAAAATTTAATTACAGAACTATACTCATTTTAACAGTATATTACTTCATTAAGTAAACAGTTAAAAAAAGCTTACAATTTATATAACAGAACTTTCAGTTCGTTTAGTATTGCCACTACATGTGTGCAAAAGGAATGTTTTGCTAAATAATATTTTTATGGGAGACCGGAAACTTTTGGATCTACCTTGGTATTCCTTTAAAAAACTCTATATAGGGTTGTAAAATTTATTTAGGATAATTTGGCCTGGCAAATCCGTTCTGGATCATGTACAGGGGCTTTCTTATAATTATAAGAGATACTTGTAGTTCCTGCTCCCTGATTGTACAAAAATGTTTAGATTCAAAGGTTAAAATGAACATTGAATAGCCACATAAGAGAACAGGTCATGTTTGCCGACTTCGACTCTGATTTTTTGTATAGTTTCTGCATACAGTTTGTTGCGACAAATATTCTTTAGTGGAGGTTACGAGCTCTGCCTAGTCTTTGTTTACAGGGAAGTCTTGGATGTAAAACAATCTTTTGTAGAAATCCCAATCTTTACGAACTTTTCCTAAATTCCTGAAAACAATTAAGTGGTCTTGAAATAGGTTTCAGACAGCACAAACTGTTTGGCTTGAAAAATTAAGGCATCTGCCCCTTTTCATAAGTGACAACCTAATTTAGAGCTTTAAGATTTACCCAAAAAGTAACTAAAACATTTCAATGATCTCATCGTTTTATTTGCATTTAGAAACATATAGATCAGATTAATTTAGAAAGTGATACTAAGGTTTGATGTTTGCTCTTTTATAAAGCGTAAAATCAGATGAATTATATATTTTAAGAAATATCATCGTCGTTACTATATGTGTAGAGTTCATTAGATTCACTTTTCTGTGAAAACTGGAAAAGGAGTAACTTCACAGAAAAAGGTTTAAAAGTATCTTTTATTAACTCTTTAAAATTTACAATGCTTCAACTGTACGCTAACAAACTGCGCCTCTTATTGGGAGGTAACTGAAATCAGATAATGAAACTAAAAATTTGATGATATGTACAAGTAATAGAACTAAACTACAGGGCTCAGCTAAATCCCGTTTCTTAAACCCCCGTTGAAAACTAGTGGCAGCAAGTAAATGCAATTAATCCATGCGAACCAGCAATACTCTGGAAGCCAAACAGCAGAGGTGATGGCTGTAGACTAACTCTTCCTGTTTCCCGCTGAAACTCGGTTTTTAAACTATTCTTCAACGTAGAATTGGCATGCCTTTACGAGCGCTACCAAATTTAAATAGTCTAGCATTGACAAATTAGGGGAATGAAGGCTTATAGGAGAGTTTAAAATAAATTTATTAATTAAAATAAATATAAATCCTTACATAGGAAAAAATTAGGTATATGATTTGCACATAATCTTCAAACCCAAAACATATGTCTTTGTTGTGTAACTAGTTTTTAATAATTTTCCTTTTAAACATGTTTCATTAGTATTAAAAGCAAACATATGGATAAGAAAAAAATTAGAGGAACTCGTAATTTGATTTTGAAATATGTAACGGTTTTTGATTCAAGTTTAGAAAATGTATACATGTCCTAAGCTTATTGTACTATTCCTCAAATGTGTAATTATAGGGCTCTTTGGGATTAGTCATTTCTTCATATGCTTATAAACATGCATTTACATTTAAAATTTTTTACAAGTCTAATAGATTTGGGAAGCTTGTAAAATAGATTAACATAATATACATTGACCTTTGTGTAGAAGAGCATTATGTACTATGCCAAACTAATACAATGCTATCTAAGCTTAAAATTTACTTATCGGTTTCGAATTTGACATGAATTACATAAAAACATAAAAATCTATATGATAAACTAATTGTTTATTCTCAAATACATTTACAGCATTACCCCATTGCAATATCTATTATCTAGTCATTCTTAAACCAGATTATAATAATAAATGGGCAGACGCATTAAGCTATTTTTCTATAAAATTCAATTATGCATCTGACGGGGGATTCAAGCAACCGATCTTCCAATTATGGACGTGCTAAAGCTTACACTGCGAAAGCTCGCACGGGAGAATCCGATTATTACTTACATTTTCCTCCACTTAAAGAGTGACTGGAGAGAGGTACGAGACTTAATCCATCAAAGTCAATTGGTGACAAATTATCGTCCGTTGTATTTTAGTTCCGACTCCACTGTAGAAAATGTTTTTGCGGAGACAAGAAACACGAAAAATCAGCTTGAAAATTCAAATCCTGGAGTATCTTTAGCGATTCACCAAAACTTAGTTTTTATTTCGAGTCCTTTTTCCTTGCATAATATGCATTTTTATTTCCTATCTGTTAAGAAAATTCGCATTCTTTAATGACCAGCTGCATACCCGAATAAGTATAATGAAGTTTTTTCTCACAACTGAAATGCTCAAAATCTTGTTTAGTTGAGAGCTATAAGTATGTAAAAAAAAATCTTACTCTGCGTATGGCAAGTACGCGGCTACTAAAAGGCATTTCATATTTTTGAGCTAGCTTGAATTTATTCCTAGTACAATCTAAATATGAGTACGAATTTATTCACCACACTTTATTTGCAGACAGATCACTAAACTGGAATTATCAGTCCAGTCACTGCTCGACAGTGATAAATGAAGTGTCTCGCTATTAATCTGATTTCGAAAGTAGCATCCGTCTAACCTCATCTTCAGTAAGTTTTTTCTGAATGAAGTTGATCATTTCTCTCGAAGCCAGTATGATACAGTCAGTTATTCTTTCCGCGTTTAAAGGAGGAAGCAATGACAAATAATATTAATTTAGTGGATGTAGCATTATTTTTAAGAACTATAGACAAATTTTAAAAAAAAAATCTGAATGATTTCGATTTTTATATTACGCCCAAACGGGCATTTTTTTAAACTTTTTGTGTATTACCTTCATTTGTTAAATATCATGCTCTTCGCACTTAAACCATAAAATTCAATTTAACTGCAAAATCACAGATTATTTAAAAAGAGCGTATCTTTAAAATTTCTAATACACAGCTTCGCGCGCTGGGGATAAAAATGACTTCTTTTCCGTAAAGTATTTCCATTGCTCGCTTTAAAATCGTTGAGTTTGTTAATGAAAAATTCGTTGAAGTTTTAAAAAATGGGAAATAAATAATAAAACAAATTCCAAATTCGGGTTTCCAGATGCCCATATTCAAGTGGAGGACTGCATTATTCAAAATTTGATGTCTCTAAGTATCGTTGTTTTTCCACAGTGCGAGAAACGTACATACATTCATCAAGATTCTTTATTATTTAAATTCTTTAAATATAATGCAGGGCTGTAATATCTGGTGGCAAATATTTGAAAAGTGAAACGCTGTTTATAGCGAACCAGCGCAAAATGCCAAAACGAAATTAATAGCCCTTCTGGGCAAATTGCCCATTTGGGATAATTATTTCTTGAAACCTTAGAAGAAAACTCCATAAATGAAACATAATCGAAACCATACTGCTTCATCAAAAATATTATTGGAACAGCAAAAAAGAGAAAGTTTATAGAATTGAAAAAAGGAGTATTGATAAAAACTAATTACAAGAAAAAAGAGAAAAAATGCCTTAAGTTTCAATTCAGTAAGAATGAAGAAATATTGATAGAAACTAATTACAATGGTAAAAAAGGGAGAGCAAGAAGTGAAAATTATAGTTTTTACATATTTAAGTTTACATAAATATATTTATGTGCATGCTTTCATTATTTAACATTGATGAAATGCTGCTATTTTGAATCTCATTTATAAATAAAATAAGCATTTAGGATCATTTTCCCAATTAATATACAAATTTTATTAAAAGAAGATTCAGCTGTTGAGACGTAATTTTTCTGTTTTATGCTCTTCACTAGTATTTCGCACTATTGGTGATAGTTTAAGAAATGAAGAAATATTAAAACCGTCCTCAAGAGTAGCCCCAAAATTAAAAATAATTTCTCCCTCCAGTGTAATTATAGAATTATTCTAGATTCCGAAAAATACAAATACCTACTTTTTAACATATTTTGGATGGAAACCGGTGCAGTCCAAAATATTGATATGATCGACTGAGTTTGTGTCATAGCCTTGGATCTGTTACCATGTTTTCTTATAATGCGCTTATGTTGTAAATTTATGAAATAGGAAAATCGTTTCGAATTTTATCTAACACTGTCTACGCTCCAGAATGAAAAATGTTAGTCTGTGTAGAAAAGGAATTCCCTCTCTCCCGGAAAAAAAAGCGCATCTCCAATGTTCTTGAATAATCCTTAATCTTATTTTCTCCGCGAATCTTTCCATGCAAATGACTTTAGACCGAAGCCCTTTCTTTTCTTTTCTCTTCTTTTACCATTTCTTTTTTTTCTCAGTCTCTGTAAAACACTAACGTTCAAATTCTTTTTGCGGGACAAAAAGTAACCTTGCGTGTCAAAATCAGCATCCGTGTGGAACTTTGAGTTGACGGATCCAGATGATTACTTAGAATAAGAGAGCAGTCTATTATATTTTCAGTTGTAACTCTATCATTTCCAACATGCACGAAAGGAATACAGAGCTATTAGTAATGACTGTAAACCACTTGAAATACTATAAGCCATACTAAATACTAACATTGTCTAAAAAAGAAAGGAAGTCAAGAAAGAAATGTAGATTCATTTTAATGACACCTGAGTCTTAATCCGAAACATCTCAGCTATCAATTAATTCCTAGTGTGTATATAAATTTTATGGAAATACTTTCAATGATAAGCTTCGCATAGAATTTGAAATTTAATTATTAGAATCTTCAGTGAGTTCTGCGTAATTTAATAAATTTTATTCTTACACCTTAAATGTTACGAAAGTGTGCATTAGTGGATGCTTAATTTACAAAAGCAAAATCCGTGGTCATTGCAAAGCTCAGCCGTTTTTATATCAAGCAAAATCTGTGAAAAGAAGTCTTCAAGAAAATTATTAAGCTATTTATTCATTTTACAAGGTATTTTCTCCTACTTTACCGCATGCCTTCGTGCTGCAACTGGAAGCACGAACGAACGTATTCCAGAGGTCCAGGTTTCGAGCCCCAGCAAGGGCACGACACATTTTTCCTGTCTCCATCATCAAAAAACCTAATTACTCTACAAATTAAAATGTGCATCAGAGTAAATATTAATTTCTGTGATGCAATAATCTAACGTCAACTGTCATAAGTCAAATCAATCCTATGACATAATTATTCTGCTTTCGACTCTTTGAAAGCAAGGAGGAGCAAATTTTCTGTCTGATAAAAAAATAAGTTGGGGTCCTCTAAGGAAGATTTAAGCGACAGATTTTGGACAGTGTAGCCTGGAATAAAAATCTAATAGCTCTTTTCCTTTTAGTCTTTTTTAACGTAAATGCCACCACATAGCTTATTTTTGGAAGTTCTAATTAGTTAAATAATTTCATTGCTTGTTAAAAGCTTGATGCAAATACAGAGGGACTTTTCTTACTTTTTGATCGATTTGGATAAAGAATTCAAATCAAAGGCAAATGTTTTGGCATAACGCAATTTTTATCAATACCTTATTATTTGAAAAGAGACGTATCATCTGCTGCTTTAAAATTTATTCTTCTTTCAAAATATCGCATGTAAACAAGCTATGGATTGATGGATATGTTTTACCACTTTCCGAAGAGAAATATACCTATTCCTATACTCCAAAAACGTTATAAAATGCATGGTATTAAAATTTTTATGTGCAAAATAAGTAACGTTATTAATCACAAAGAGAAAAACCGCCAATCATTACTTCTTCGTGGAAAGAAATATCCCAACGAATACCTGAAAAATGTTTCTAATGTTTATGAAGTTAAATCATTGGTAACAAGGAAACGTCCGATGGTGCTACAGATGTCTTTAAACACATCTGTAGCAAAAATAAATATAATAATAATAAACCAAGATTTACAACTTAAAAAGCTAAAAAATATAATGCTACCATCTTTGATGTGGCATGTGCCTGAGCGCAGAACAATTTATAGAACTCTGCAAGAAAACTATTTAGCAAAGATAAATGGAAATACATCAAAACCCTCAATAAAGCTAGGATTAATCTAAACGACTGCAACAAAAATATATTTATTACCTAAAACTAAGGTAAAATGTTTAAACCTGGTTCCGTCAATGCAAAGAAAGTTTCAGGTTTATAACTGTCGCGGGATTCTTTTACAATGGGAAATTAAAAATAAGAAGAATGAAGAAAATATTAAAATCAACTCAACGTACTTTCAAGGAAAAGTTTTAAGTCTGATATTTACAGAAGAATTTCTATTTACTTATTCCAATAATTTTTAAAAAGTAAAACTTCGTCGAGACATAGTTACAAGACAGAAAACGTACCATTCTTCGAAACGTACCATTGCATTCATTGAAAAAATGAGGACTGATACACGTATGGATTTTCAATGTATTCCTGCAAAATCTTCTGATATTTCACATATGGATTATCGTGCCTCTGGTCTTTTGAAAAGAGCTCTATCTAAGTACAAACCCACCAAGATTGATGGATTCTGAAACGTAGTGACAGAGGAATGGAAATCAATACACCTGCAAATTTTACGGCAAGCCGTTTTATCATAGAATCACGATGCAGACCCGTAGTACAGAGAAAAGGCTATCAGATTCAATATTAAAAAATGCTGTTTACATTTTAAACATTAATCAAAGGCGAAACCGAAATCATTCTAATAATGTATAAACACCCTCTATAATTGTTAGTTGCTTTGTAAAAAATACTAATTTGCGCAGATTCGATTGGCAATAAGAATTAAGAAAAATATATGAAATAAGCAAAACATTCCTTGTGTGAGTTATTGACACAGTAGCCACTATAAAAATGTCTTCTTTTGTGTGTTCAGTTCTATGTATTGCTAGAATTCACCTTGAACTTGATAATAGAGAAGTAAACAGAGTTTAAGTGGCCCATTTTTCAAAGGTTGTACGTGAAGTGTCTTCTGTCTTGCTCTGTTTACCAAGAACTACAGTGGAAAAACCAAAGCTATTTGTTGAGCACAGTTTCTTCACGTTCACCGTGGAGTAGATTTTCCCGGTTAGCTTTCGAAAAGGTATTTAGAAGTATCCCTCTAAAAATCTAAGATGACGTAAGATCTTGTTGAGCCAAGTGTCAAATTTGGTTAAGAATTAAGAAGCAGATAAATAGTGAAAATATTGTTGAAAATAAGTTGGGAGAGCTTTAGAGGATCAGAGAAAAAGATGAGAAGACAAAAAAGGATTTAGTTTAAGATTGGTTTGTTTTGGACGTGCAAAAAACAAAAATATAGGGAAAGTTAAGAAACATACAGGAGGAATGACTGTAGGTGGTCTGACGAACGTGGTTATATTTGAAATGAAATAATAAGAAGGATGAACAATAGATAGAGGAGATATGAATTATCTGGAGTTCCTAACTGCACTGTCCTGCGTTAATTTGATAGAAAGAAACACAAAACGAGCCCAAACAAATGCAACATTAACATTAATTACGATGGTGACATCTTAAAGAAAGGTTCCGTCTTGCTCTAAATTGGTTTAAATGCACCTCTGAATCGAGATACTACATTATCAGAACTGCTGTACTTGACGTTTCTAAACGAAAATCATGGAATCTTGATATATAGCATAATCTTCGGGATGAAACATTTGAACAATGGGTGAATTTGGTTCAAAGATAGACCTTAAAAGGATGTGCACATTAAAACCAATTAATATTTCCTGGGATCTCCGTGGTACTAAAGACCAAACAGTCACCAGTCTACTTCCTATCTGAATTCTGGGCATGAGATAGTCCGGATCACGTGTCTTAGTCCAAGTAATAAAAAAGAAGAAAGCCCTATCGTCGAACAGTACATAAGTCTCATTATACATTTATCTGTTGTCATATTTTGCATTCTTCAGAACAAGGAAATAAGATTTTAACATGGGTTGTAATTGTAAGTGAGATTTTGCTGCAGCTGTATGGTGGTGAGTTACATCTGTGAAGCTCCTGACAAGTAGTTTTCATCTAAGAAGTGAGTTTAGTAGAAAGTTAAATTGCGTTATAATTTGGGCAGTCATTGTTTCTTTAGCTATAACTCCTTTTAACAATTTGACATTATTTTTAGATAACTTCTTTAACATCAGTATTACTAGTAATGGACTAAGAGCTTCGTTTCTCTGGATACAAGATATTTTAGATAAACTAAGATTGGATATTTTGCCTTCGATACAATAGAAAGACTTGCTCTTTTGCTAATACAAATGCCAAACAGATGAGCAGCAGCAATTTGTCCTCTTTTGAACTCTAGCGTATTATTAATTTATATTTTATAATTTCAGTTTTTCAAGCTAGTATCTATTCCGACGCTGAAGTTACAACTCCATCTTCGGGTGTAGCGATAAAATTCAAAATCGCAACAAGAATCATATACACTGGCTTGAAATTCAGAGTGCTATATTTGCAAAAATTTCCATTGTCATTGCCGAATAAAGGTAAATGCTTTATTGTGTCTATTTATTAGTTAATTACTTTATAAAATCTTAAATCGCATCAAAGTGGGAAGCGTTTCAGAAAAAAATGTAATTTTATACCATTTATAATTATACAAAAATGTTACGGTGAATTTAAAAGATGCGAAACCTACTAAATTAAACATATAATGAAAAGAGCATAAAGATTTTAAGTGCTTAGGCAAGAATTTGTAAGTAAAATATACGGTATCTATTCTTTTGTACATCAATAAAAGGATTTTTGTTCGGCTGCAAAATTGCATTTCATTCAAAACGTGATGAGAATAATAATACGAGATAGAGGTTTTAACTTTGCGAAAATTTAAGCAAGAATACTGAATTTTTCCAAGACAAAAAATTTAAAACAAAACGGTTTCCAAAGAAAGACGTCGAATGAAACTGTAAATCGAGGAATATATAACATTCAAAAAACGGCTTCGGTAGCTCTTGAGAAAACCATTCGCCCGAAACTGGAAGTATTATTAGAATGAAGACAGGTGTTTTAATCTGAAACTGAAAAAATATGATAATCTAAAAATTACAAAAACTCTAACGTATCCTGTATATTAATTTTGTAGGAAAAAATGATAATGAGTTTCGTGATAAAGAATTGATGCACAAGCAAATAAAAAAAAATTATATGTTCATCTAGTGTAAGGTACTGTGAGAGGTATTAAACATCTATTTTTATTTGATATTTTCTTTGCTTTTAAAATTTTGTTACACTTCCACTGACATTTTACTCCATTATACTCCTAAATTTGCGATATTGTTTCATTATTAATGTTATATATCACTAAATTTACTCCTTATTCCATTTGTTATTCCTAACACTGATTGGTGTTATTTAAATACTTTTATTTATTTCCTTCTAAAGTTAAAGAGAAATTTTTTCCATCTAGCGAGGCCAACTACATTTTAAGCAAACAATGAGTACTAAAATTAATTAGCACCGTCAAATAATACGTTTCGGCCTTTAATATAAAAAAGAGGTTAAATAATATTTGCATCACAAAGAAAAGATAACTTCATCAAATTAATTTATTACTCATCATACGTATATTGCAAATTCATTGCTGACCATTAAAATTGTTACGCTGTAAAAAAAAATACATCATACCTGAAATTTGTATAAAAGGTAAACATACTGAAATATGCAAATAATTATCTGATTGTAACAAAAGGTTTTAGCAAAAAATTTCTTAATAAAGTAAAAAAAAGCATGAAAGCAGTACCTTTAGTGCGGGTAGTAATGACCATCCAGATCTATGATTTTCTGTAAACGTTTTGGTACTTTTTCAAAGCCTTCGGGCCAGAAACGTGGTGGCCACGAATCCAAAAACAGATCAACATTGGCTCGGATGTCCTGTGCAGAATGGAAGATAGGAGCTGCAGTATGTAGGTGCAGATGTGTTCGAAGAAGCAGTGCCAGGGCTATATGGTGGGTGTGGCAAAAGATTCGATTCGAGTCTGTACAGAGTCCAGCTGGTGAATGCAGACACGTGTGGTCTTGCATAATCTTGATGGAACGTTACCTATTTTTGCCGAAAATCAGTTCTACGTTTTCCCTTGATAGCAGCGTCAACACGGACTAGCATTTCGCTGTACACCTTGCTGTCGAGATTTTTATCTTTATCCAGACACTCTTTGTGGATAATACCACGACAATCTCACCAGATGCATGATTCGTTTGTTAGCCAAATCGCGCATTGCGGCGCTGCCGACGCGCTCACCGGGCGCATACCAACCTCCTTTTCAGCCTGTGTTGTTGAAGTAAATCCATTTTTCATCACAAGTGACGATCTGGTGCAAAAGTTTGCCCTTCCTTTGATATTAGAGCATATTAGTGCAGGCCCGAACATATCTGTCTTTATCTGCTTGAGTCATCTCGTGCGGCACCCAGCCGATTGAACTTATACTTCACATTGATGCAATGCAATACGCGACTAATGGACATGGTACTAACGTCTAACTCCTTAGCAATATCTCGAGTTGTTGCATACTGATCTCCTTCCACAAGTTCTCGCAGGCGGGCCTCATCAACATCAGTAGAGGCGTCGAGAGCGCTATGCTTTTAAATTTCATAGTCCTTGTTTTTGAACTTTCGGTACCAAACCTTCACAGTGTCATATGGTACAGCATTAATATCTAAACTTGGCGTTTCGCAACAGCCTTGGACGTACATCTAATTTGGAAGTACATCTACATTTGGTCTACTCTGGTAGCGTGATAGTTCCATTTCAGACACCTTGTACTTAATAATAACTATATTTTTTTACAAATTTCACAACACAGTGTCCTCAAGTAAGGTCTCTTCCTTTCAAATGCCAAACATGGTTTGGCAAAATATGAGTAAACACCCTAACGCGAACTGTGTGCGCAGATGATATTTTCGGGGCAGGAAACTTTCGTTAAAACCGATACTTTTTCACGGCATGCGCGAATTACACATAAGAATTATTTAATTTCGAAACAGCATGAAAAGACAACTTGAAATGCCAGTTTCGGAAATCGCGCTTATAATTTATTTTAAATATTGGAGATCGCATTATATCTCATACAAGGAGAAATAATTCATACTGACGAGTCTCAAAATTCGATCGCACATCAGCCATAGCGACCGGAGTTGTCTATTATTGAGCTACGCAACTGCTGCTCCCGTTGGTCGAGAAGTGGCTGTTATGAAAATGGACAATCAATAGATACAAAAGAGCTGCATAAAGCGATGTGCGGGATTTCAACAGCCCCCTACACGCCAATACCCAGATGACAGCCAGTTTGCCCGCATGGCTCTTAAAAGGAATGTACAGCTACATCATGCTTCCTGAGTCAGAAAATGATGTGTGTTGCACAGGACAAGTATTCGCTCGTACGTGCGGTGACATGTAAAACGTCATTGATTGTCAGCAAGTCGATCATTGCTTCGGGAGCATGTGAAGCTATAGTATAGGTATCGGTACTCGCAATGGTGTGTTCTAAGTGCACATGGGATCGTAAATTATATGGTATTGTCTTTTTTGACAAATCTCGCTTTTTTGGTTTATGGCATCACGATGGCCATGTTCTTGTGTGGAGGCAAAAATGGGAACGAGCTTTGGACGCTTGAATTCTTCAGCGTAATAACTGACTAGTATCTAACTGAAGATTCGGAATGCCTATAAATACCAATTCCGTTCACCATTAATACGCATAATTTATATTTTATTCTGCTTGCGTTTTTAATATTATTGTCAGTGCTGTATCTTGGAAGCCTCCCCCACAATTAAAATGGAGTATGATCGACCGAATGTTACCCACGACGTAGAATCACCCCGGAATATGATCGACGTAGAATCACCCCAGCATATGATTCATACAATAAAAAATTAATAGTGATGCAATTTTAGTAATATGATTAATGCACACTTATTAAATGCACAGTCATCATACTCATATGATCAACCCTGCATCAGATCGATACCGACATACTATCGATATTTTCATACAAGATTTATAATTGCCAACCGAGTTTAATCAAGAATTTAGGAAGTTTATTAAATTAGCATTTTTGGTGCACGTGCCTAGCATTATTATAAATTAGCATTGTCATAGGTATAGAATCGAAACCAGTGTTTGAGAGGCCGTTTCAAACTTACGCTGGTAAAGAAGCTGTCGATATTTGACACATAATTTTATTTGTTGCACCGCATAAAGACCATAAATGCTCTTAAGCCTTACGTCTAACTGTAATGAATGTAACTGTGTAAAAGCAGGCTTTTACGCTGCAACTTACACTATGATTTCGATGTAAGAATCTAAATCGTTTAGCGAAAAAGCGTAAAAGACTAGCCAAACAGGATTTGTGACGCATTTGTCCAGCGAGTGGTACAAGGGTGAGACTGGGCCTCGTGCCTCGTTTCAGTAATTTCATTCAAACAGATAACACTATTATCAGGCACACTTTGCTTAGAAACAATTTTAACAGCATCAACATTTCTAACAGCATCCACCTTTTTAACTACATCAACATTTTTAACAGCGTCCACATGTTCAGTAACAGCCACATTTTTAACTAAAGCAACATTTTTAACAACATCAACAGCATTTTTCAAACCAAGTACAGACCTAACGCCATTTACATCCTTAGACTCAACATAACTAGGGTTCTTAGCACATAGACTCACACTTACCTTTTAACAGTGTTCAGTAAACCTTCCGCAATATTACGATGCTTCAGATACTCCTCCTCCATTTCTTCATTGATAGTAAATTTTTTGGCAGTCCGCTCATAGAAATTATCCATACTAGCAATGTCCCGGATGACTTTGTCACAGTTATGAAGCAGACACATAAATTCTTTTAAAGATAAGTTCTCTTTCACCAGAGAAAGAGTGAAAGAAAACTTAAAACACTTAAATTCCTTTAAAGATAAGTTCTTGCCATCCAGCATCCAGCAAATCGTTTCCATAATTCAGTATATCATCAGGTAGGCCTAACACGTGGCGGCGAGCCGCATCCTTAACATCACTTCGACTAGGAACAGGTGAGGGAATATCATTCCCCTCCATTATGCATGACAGAGCATAGGTAGAAGATATTTTACGAACAGTCACTCACATGTGAAGCGAAACTCCAACATGCAGAATCAGAAAAAGAATCGAAGATTCAATTACTCGAATAATCCGGAGAGAGGGAACACAAACTGAAAACATGAGTTTAATAGAATTTTAAAAGCATTACGAAGGACTGGATTAGACTTAAAATCATTAAGTAAGCAAACTAAATCTTTGTGAGTGTGAAAGGCTTCAAGAAAACGTAATTCACCGATGCAAGAAGCTTTTGGGATAATTTTTGCAGACCCAATGTCAAAATTATTATTAAATTCTCAACTATAATTTGCTATCGAATTTAGCATTTTCGGACGTAAGATTCATGTCCCTTGATACAAAATTTTAGCGCTCTTCTAGTTTGGCCAATATCTCAAACCACACTGACATAAATTCCCCAAGAATTAAAATCAGAAACAGAATTTTTAAACCATAAATTTTATTGATATACGAGAAAATGATTCGAAAATTGAACTTCTGAGAAATACGCGCGATTTTATAACAGAAGGACGAAATGGAAGTATGGCAAGGTTATTAATTAAGGTACAATAACATGCCGAACAAATATTAATTTAGAAGTCAAACAACAAAAATCAACGTTATATTATCAAATTTCCACAGGACTAGTTTCGATGGTTTTACCGAACCATCATCCTCAACTGCAAAAGCGCAAATGAATGAAAGGTTATTAATGTTAGTTCTAACAGCGAAACGTCTTCTTTGATGACCAGTTCAAATTTGTTTAATGGCTTTATCAATGACCATTGCAGAAAATCCTCGGTTAGTGGCATCTGATCTCAAGTAACTGAGTTTATTATTATTGGTTTTAAGAAACAAACTTTGAGAACGCGAAATATATAATAGTAGAAAGAAGCCATTATTTGCTTATCCGGTTGTTGTAACTTGCACAAAACTTTCAATAAAAACTGAATAAGACGCGTTTTGGGACAGTTCGAAGAATAACATCTGTTTATGATATTTGTATAACGTACATGTAACAACAAACATTGGTGTTTAGTAGTACTTATTGTATAGAGAAAATTAAATTAATATTGTGTAGAGAATGTACTATGAATACATACAACGTAGTATGTTTAATATACAATGTTCTTGTCATCTTGCGTCGAATAAGGCTAGGGTACAGAAACAAATCGCTGGCGCCAGTGCGGCCAAACCTGCCATAGGGTGAAGGTGGTACCTCACCTATAGCCAACAGCGTGACAGCAACAGCGTAAACGCCCATAGGAGCGTTTTGGATATCCAATCAAGAGTAATTTATAGAAAAAGATTTAGCCCTAATTTTGGAGAACGATTATTTTTCATATTTTGGGATTCAAAGTTACGGAGTAAAATTCTTCAAAAAAAAAAAAAAAAAAAAAAAAAGTAAAAGTTTAAAACCGGAATTAATCTATGAATTCTATGAAAGTTTCTTCATTTGAAATGTAAATAGTTGGTGTTCAAAGAATTCTTTTAAATAAGACATATTATTGCCTTCAAAAATAAATTCTATATTGAAAAGAAATATGCAATGTTAATGGCTTTATTTTCAGCATCGTTAGAAAAAATAAAAATAGCAGTATTCCAGTTTTAAGAGTTTTATATGATGACAGAGCCTCGTAAATTTATTGGTTTAATATTGTTCCTTGAGGAATGGTCTTCGGCTATACTTACCTCAAGCACAATTTATTTTCTTTGTATGCGTATTAATATCAATAGCATAAATTTAAGTAATTTAGGTAGATTCTTGTATTTTCTTATAATATGAAATCTTATTTCTGAATTTATTCAACATTTGTTTTATAACATGTGAACGCACTATTATTTAAAACAAAACAACAGGTTACATACCTACGATTAATTGAAAAATTCGTACTTTGAAAATATCTCCGCTCATTATCATTACTTCTCTAACTTTCAACTACTACTTTTATATACAATCACATCTGTTTAATATCTTAATTATTCATTTCAATCGATTCATAATAATATACTCCACAACATCTTAAAATCTCTTTAAAAAAGAAATCTATTTTACATCCGTCCAAAAATCATTTACTTGGAATTTACATTAATGAATATTTAAAACTTCTAAAAAGGCCTTCTTCAGAGATAGTGTTCTAAAAAACAAGTACAACCCAGTCATGAAGACTAATGAGTGGGTAACCGAAATCCATTTATTTCCAACTCAGTATATTATTCCCGGATAAATGATGAGTCCATGAAGAATGATGATTGATACTTCTCAGTGTTTCATAGCCTGCTTAGTATGGTGTGCTCACAAGCGAAAGATAGGATAAAAGCCATTAGTTTAAATAACCTTAAATCTTAAGGTTGTTCAATGCATGCATAAAGCTTCTTATTCGGAATTCCTTTCTAACAGAAGTAAAAAGCATTTGCATTCATTTTTGTAGTAAAATGATGTATTATATTATGTACATAATGCAAGTACTATTATTTTACTAAATAATTAAATATTGGAGTGAAATAATCAAAGTATATAAATATGTGTGCATATACAAATCATCCCCTGAGAGAAAAGTCAAGCGTTTTGTATCGTACAAAAATGTGAAAAACTGTTACATTTGTTTTTAACAAAAGGATGCAAGGCGTATTTAAATATTTAGGAAGAGTCATGCATTGATCAGCTAATTGGATCTAATACTAGAACCGTGATGGTTCTTCCACAGGTTACTAACGAGGCGGCTGTCATTTTCTAAGTTCTAAATTAATGTTATATTTGTTATTTTATAACGTTGCGCGCCTCCAACTTGCACGCAACCAAGAGGTGACTGTGAAAACTTGTATAAAAGATAGAAGCTTGTGAAGGGTTTAAGTCCATTTTTATTCAACGTAATAAATTACAATTGCGTTCTCTTGACGCTTACAGACGGTGCCAACTTGGCAGTCAAATAAAAATAATAACCTGAAAAGAAAATAAAGACAAGACTCTCTAAAATAACTAACTCACCGCGTTTTACAATACCGCTGCTAATTCAGCAGACTTGAAGCTCACTGGAACGATGACCACTACTTCCCGCCAAGCACATAGGCCGCAACGCGGGGTTCTTCAATTCTCGCTAACTACCTCCGCGCTCGCTAAGTAAGAGAATCTCTCACACCGAACTTGTTTCCTTCTATTTAAATCAGAATACTTCCGCTGATAATTTGAATCCTTGCGCGTTCTACTAAAATTTACATATTCTGGCATTGGCAGTTCCAGGGGAAAGTAAGGTTTGACAGGAAAGATAGTTTAAACTTAAAATAAATGTTAGTTAAAATAAATATAAACCCTACATTTGCCGCTGCCAGAATTTGGAAAACTTGGAAGCAGGTCCTACAAACGACCTGTTGTAAGTTTATCTAATTCTGAACTAACTGGCGAAAGCCTCGTTTACACAAAAAAAAAAAAAAATCTTATGTAACAATTATATACTAAAATTCTTTTGCTCGTTACAAAGCTTTCTTCTTACAGCAACTTTTCCTGGACTTCATCAATCAATCTTGGTGTTTCCTTCCAGCATCTGGAAGGAATAAGTATCAGTATCTTTCTACATACATTATAATTTACACTTTCTTGACACAATAAATTTTTTGTTTTTAACGATTCGTTTTTCTTAGTTATTGCTTACTTCACATTCATTCAATTTTTCAAGCATTAATTTAACTTTACCTTGGCTCTCCACCGTGTGTGGTGTCAAACGGGACTATTCGTGTTTTAGTCTTACAACACTTCCCCTAACCACCATGATTTGTTAGAATTCAACAACCAAATAGACACACCTTACTCGACATTCTACAACTCAATGAGCTACTTTAATATTCTTAAAAATTCAAATGTAGGTGGAGAACCCTACAAAACACATTCATTCTAACTTCTCCCTCATTCATCTTTAAACATGCAGGCTTTCGCTCTAAAGCATGACTTTATCTACAATTTACTACTTAAATTTTGACTTCATTGCTTCTAAGCATTCACTTTTAGCATCTACAATTTTATGCTTCTAAACTAAATTCTACTTTTACATAACATGCAAGTATTTACATACATTTACAAAAGTTTAATACATATGCTTTTTACAATTTACCATAAAATGAATAAGAGAAAATAAATTTTTACTTTACTCATTCTTCGCCAAGCTGGCGGCACTGAAACTAAAATTCTTATTAATACAAGAATACGAAGTTATTTTTATCTTCGGCCAAATTTGGCTTTAACATAACAGAATTAGTCTTTGGACCAACAGAAAATGCTTGTTTTTAGCTTTTACACTTAAAGAAAATAATACTTTTGCCTTAGCTAAATAAAGTAAAACAAAACTAAGTCTCAACCGAGACATATTGACTTTCGCCAAAACATAGAACTTCGTACTTATGCATAACATTTCGGAACAAAAGAGAAAAATATTTATAGAAGGTTTTAACTTATCTTTGAGTTTTCGATGCTTGAAACTCCGTCATCCGTTTTTGGCAAAATTGATCCCAAGTTAGAGGTTTCATGGATGTCAATCTTCTCCTTATTGATCTCCGAGTGTCGTCCACGTTGCTCTTTCTTTTGCGTCCTCTACATGCTGGCCTCTTGACGGAGTAATCGTCTGGTTGTTGGGCCTTTGCGTTTCTGCCTGGGACGGCTGGTCTTGACGTCCTCCGGTCTGGAGGCCTTCTTGAATTTCTTCTGTTCCTCGTATTTTTGTGCCTCCTGCTGGCGTTTCAGTTTCCGGAACGGCGGCCTTGCTGGCACCTGACTCTGTGGCCGTGTGCGCGTTCTCCTTGATGTGTAATTTCTCCTGCCATCCTATGTAGGTGGTGTTTTCGTCTTTACCACGGTTTCTTTACCCGGTTCATCTGTATTTTTGTTTTTCTTAAACGCCGGAGTTTGAAAATCATTTTTTCTTTTTGATACTGACGTCCGGGTTGTAGAAGTGCTAGGTCTCTCTTCAGTTCTCCGTTTCTTGGGTGGTGGAATAGTTGTTGCAGTCTCTGGCCCTTCTATTTCGTTTAGACTTGAGTCCTGCAAGAAACTTTTAAGGATTTCAAAATCATTTGGATTATAGTATTTTTTCACCTGGTCGGGACTTGCTTTACAGATTTCCCCTCTGTCGTTCTTAAGATATAATACTACCCCTTTGATTTCCTGAATTACATAGGGGCCTTCAAACTTTGGAGCTAGCTTTACCATAAAATTGTCTGGGGCACTTGATAAAGAAAATTTCCGCTTCAATACTTTATCCCCAACTTTAAAATCTGCTTCACGGCGTTTTCTATCATAATATAACTTTTGTCTATTTCTTGCCGTATCCGAGGTTTTAAGCGCCTGATCAATCAACTTTTGCACATCTTGTTGTTTAAACTCCTGCTCTCTTTGTTGCACAAAGAATAATTTATCTAAAGGCGTAATTAACTTTCTGCCTAAAAATAATTCTGCTGGAGTTTTTCCCGTAGTATCATGATGTGCCGTTCTTAAAGCATAAGCTAATTCATTTATGTAGCCATCCCAGCGCTTGTGATGTGTGCTCACGTAACTGCGAATTATTTTTACTATGTTTTTATTAACTCTTTCTGCTATGTTAGCCTGTGGTCTATACGGAACCATTTTGATATGGCGTATGCCAAGTCCATTGCATATGTTTTTAAATATTTGACTAATGAATTGTTTTCCGTTATCGCTAATGACTTTTATCGGTGCACCGTATTTTAAAATGTATCTGTGTAAGAATGCATCTGCGACTGTTTTGGCTGACGCGCGTTTAAGAGGAACAATTTCTATCCATTTTGAAAAATGATCTACTATTACTAAAAGAAAACGATTTTTATTTAACTCGCTCTGCGGGAAGGGACCAAGGAGATCTATTCCTAAAATTTCATTCGGAAATGTAGCGCGAATGCTATTTAAGTACCCGGCCGGGCTGTAATTAATATCATTTATTAACTGACATTGATTGCAGGACCTGACATACGCCGTTACTATTTTGTATAATTGCGGGAAATATACCGCCTCGCGTACCCTTTTTATAGTCTTTCTGACCCCGAGGTGGCCCGCTGTTTTTTTTTCGTGCAACTCCCTCAAAATGCTTAATCGAAGCGAGGCTGGGATGACTGGCTTATACTCAAGATTTTCGTTTGTTGTTTTCGTATAGAATAATAAATTATCTATTATTTCATAGTTTTTTGCTCTATTTCTTATCGCATCGATATCTGTATGCTCAAAGCTTTCGGGGTCTTTCAAAGAAGCATAGATATTTCCAAATTCAGGATCAGCTTTCAGTTCAGTAATAACCGTATCTCTAGAATCTAAAATTTTTGAAGTCAACACAGCGCATTTAAGTTCATTTCCTTCATCGTCCAGTTTTATACGAGAAAGTGCGTCAGCTACATTGTTTTCCTTACCCGGTTTATATTTTATTGTGATATTATATTCTTGGAGTTTTAAAGCCCATCTTATTAACCTGGGCGTTAGGTTTTTTCCCGAGTAAAGTCTACCAACAGCCGCATGATCCGAAAAGACTGTTACTGGCGATTTGCCGAAATAAACTCGAAATTTGTGTACAGCCATTAATACGGCTAATGTTTCTCTTTCTGTAGCTGTATAATTCCTTTGTGTCTGATTCAATGTTTTACTAAAAAATGCCAGCTGATGGTTATTTTGCATAAGAACCGCCCCACCGCATAGTCTGACGCATCTGCCTCAATTTCCAGGTTTTCATCCCCCTCAGGGAATTTTAAAACAGGGGCATTAATAAGCGCTTCTTTTAATCTTTCAAAAGCTGTGTTAGCTTCCGCTGTCCACGTAAATTTACTCTTTTTTCTTTTGATTACTAAGAGTGGTTCAACAATATTAGCGAAATCTTTTATGAAAGATCGATAGTAAGAACATAATCCAAGGAAAGACGAAAGTTTCTTGGCGGTGTTGGGCGGTGGGAAATTCTTAATAGCTTTTATTTTTGAATCTTGCGTTTCTATACCCTTTTGCGAAATTTTATAACCGAGATATTTAAGTTCTTTAGTTGCGAACTTGCATTTTGGGGCGTTAATTGTAAGACCGGCCTCTTTTAATAATTTAAAAACTTGTTCGAGGTCATTAATGTGTTGTTCCAACGTACTACTCGTTATAATTATATCATCTAGATAAATTAAAGTTGATTTTCCTAGGACAGGCTTTAGAAGAATGTCCATAGCTCTCTGGAATGTTGATGGGGCCCCACACAACCCAAAGGGCATGCGTAAAAATGCATAAGTGCCCGATTTTGTTATAAACGCGGTTTTGTGTATATCTTCGGGTCTCATAGCTATTTGATAGTAGCCAGACGTTAAGTCCAAAGTAGACATATATCTTGTCGATTTGATCTGTCTAATGATCTCGTCTATAACCGGACTGGAACTAAACTGGAAATTTAGTGATACTATTTAGTTTTCTATAATCGATAGCAAACCTCCAAGCCCTTTTATCTGAAGGAGGAAACTCGTTCTTTTTCCTACATAGTACGACTGGACTCGCGTACTCACTATTTATGGGCGTTATTATTTTATTCTTTAACATCTCCTGAATATGTTCTTCGATGATTAAGTCTTTTTGTTTATCATAGCGATACGGTTTAGTCCTACAAGGTTTTTCGGCATTTAATTGAATCTTGTGAGTCACGATTTGCCAGTTTCCTGGTTTTTCTGAAAACAAATGAGAAAAATTACTCACCACTTGCTGTATTGCTTTACTTTCCTGGTCATTCAAATGGCTAAGGTCCAATTCAGGTGTCTCCACAGGTTCCACCACCCTCTGGTCCATCTCCAGCACCACGGAACTATCTTGAAAATTTAATTTGGCCCTCGCGGCCCTTAAAAAGTCCATACCTAAAATAAGAGAGTGTTGCAGGTGTTTCACCACAAAAATTAATACTTTGAGATTTTCCTCTTTTACCTGTACGTTTAATGATACTTTCCCGATGCAGTGACATGTTTTTCCTTGCGCCGCTATAATTTCCGTATTTCTGGTTTTAAATAGTCGTATCCTATAAAAATTCTTTTTGAAGAACTTTTCACTCATGAAATTTCCTTCTGCTCCTGTATCGATGAGGGCTTCTACTGGTACATCGCCAACCAGGACTTGTATAATTGGTAGCTGTGAGGTTTTTACGATGACTGTATTTAAATGTCTATTTGAGGGTTTTTTTTAAACTTCCGGGGTCTGGACCCTCCCTTTCACAGGCCCCTCTAGTCGTTTAAAGCTTTCCTTTCAATCTGTGTCTTCCGGGTACGCGGATGCTTATTTTCAAATTTTCTTTTTGGGCCTTGACCTTCGAGTTTCGATGCGTTAGCTTGATAGTTCTTTCCCCCATATGAGCGATTTCCATTTCTGGTTTCCTCCTTCCTTCGGGTATGTTGAGAATATGTTTCCCCTCTCGCTTTTTCCGCTATTCCGCGATTTTGAAACTTCACCGCCAATTCGAAAAGTTCCTGCAATGTGTTTGGGTTTCTAATTTCAAAGTAGTCTTGGACAGCGGGTAACAATCTTGGTAATATTATTTCAATAATCTCCGAATCGGGTTTTTTCCCATACAGCATATCCGTTAGCTTGATTTTTCGTAAAATAAAGTCCGTCAAATCTGCTGTATCCCGTTGATAGAAACTATATAGCTCGGCATCCAGCCGTGCGCGATCTTTCACTATGGGGAAGGCCTTTACTAACGATTTTTTGAAATTTTCAAATGTATACGTCGGGCTTCCAAATTCACCTAGAAGAAATTTGCCTATATTTTCCACCATAGCGCGGCCTGTCCTCTTAGTGCTGATGTGGCGATGGCAACTTTTTGTCTTTCAGGCACAGGGTAGAGCTGAAAGTGGTTTTCTATACCTTCTAAAAATACGGACACCGAATTTTTTCCGTCGAAATAGACGGTTGGCTTGATTGATGCTGTTAAAGTCTGGACCAGGTATCCAAATCCTTCTAACTGCGTTGTCATTTCTTGGTGTTGTCCAGCGGCTTCCATCCAGTTTTCGGCCATTTCAGTTCGATAAGTGTTCGGGCGCCAATATAACGTTGCGCGCCTCCAACTTGCACGCAACCAAGAGGTGACTGTGAAAACTTGTATAAAAGATAGAAGCTTGTGAAGGGTTTAAGTCCCTTTTTATTCAACGTAATAAATTACAATTGCGTTCTCTTGATGCTTACAGACGGTGCCAACTTAGCAGTCAAATAAAAATAATAACCTGAAAAGAAAATAAAGACAAGATTCTAACTACGAGGCTCTCTAAAATAACTAACTCACCGCGTTTTACAATACCGCTGCTAATTCAGCAGACTTGAAGCTCACTGGAACGATGACCACTACTTCCCGCCAAGCACATAGGCCGCAACGCGGGGTTCTTCAATTCTCGCTAACTACCTCCGCGCTCGCTAAGTAAGAGAATCTCTCACACCGAACTTGTTTCCTTCTATTTAAATCAGAATACTTCCGCTGATAATTTGAATCCTTGCGCGTTCTACTAAAATTTACATATTCTGGCATTGGCAGTTCCAGGGGAAAGTAAGGCTTGACAGGAAAGATAGTTTAAACTTAAAATAAATGTTAGTTAAAATAAATATAAACCCTACAATTTAAAAGGTATAAAAATGATTTCGTACGATGTATTAAGAAGAAAAATTGTACATGTAAATAGAGCATTGCATCATAAATTATTTTCTTTTTCTTAAACTTAATTTGAATCATTTTAGCTGATGTAAAGACGGATATATTTTGCAGTGCGAAATAAAAGGAGAGAGACCGTTTTACATCTCCCGTTTCAGCTGCCCAGACAGTATAGTGGTTAGGGGAGCATGCTTGAGATACCGAAAGACCCGGACTCGAATCTTGGAGAAGGCGTGGAGGATGTAAACTTTGCTGTGCCTTCATAGGAGGAAACGGTGGCAGTCTGTTAGGTGCCTCACCGATAAAATGGCCACCGGTTCTGGCCTTAGGAATGGTCAATGCCGTTATAGGCAAGTGCTAGTTAGGCATTGGAAAAAAAAAAGAAACATTCTCGTTTTAGTTGCCAGATTAACAAAACTGAGCTTTTATTTTTCGCGTTTCAAAAGCTTGATTTAACATATATGTATAAACTGGTATATATTTACTTAATTTAATACACGTACTAGAACAGATACTCTGTTCCAGCAAATTTATTTTGACACAAAATCGGACTTGACAACATTTTTCCCATACTTAAAATTTATGTCTTATATTAAGTATTCAGTTCTGTAAAACTCAGACGAGTAGGGATATCTTTAAACTTCAAAATTTTAGTTTTATAATGTCAATTGAATTCTGATTACGTTTGGTAGTATATATTCAATTATTAAATTTTCTTGATTTCTTGCTATAGAGTGTGTAATATTGCTTTAATCATAATCTAAACCAAGTTCATGAATTTTATCAGTTCTGTTTTAAAAATTGAAGCTAAATATACTTTTTTATAAATTAAAAAATTGCTGACGATGCATAATGTCATATATTTAACTTTAGCGAGTTGCTCATCTGCATAAGGAAGTGAATTATTTTAGTTATTTTATATGCGCTTCTTAATGATATTTTATGATTTTTTTATAACATAAGCATTATAATTATTATAAGTATGAATTTATGACATAAGCATTATAAATCAAATTTGTTACAGAGAACTTAGACAGTATTTCTAAAATACAGGGTGAACCTAAAATACCTGGTAAAATGTAGCGAGTACAGAAATTAGACACATATTGTAATATATATTGTATTGTATTACATACTGTAATAGAATGTTTGCTACGAAATGGGGGCAGAGGGTGTTGTTGAGATCGGTAGGTGAAAGCAGTCCGCTGGCATAAAGTCAACATGTTTCGTACGAACTTCGAGCGGTATGCATCGCTAGATGAACGTAGAACTCGTCAGTATGCATTTTATCAATGGTGTTGTATCGAAACGGAGAAAGCTCTGGTAACGATGTATTGTGAAGGATTTTCGAGTAAACAGCTGTCGAATCGCTAAACGTTCGAACATACTAACTAAATGCTATGCTAGAGTGGATCGTTCTGTGTTTGCATGATGTGGGCAGGGAAATATATTGCAGAAATCCTGCAGTCAAAAGGCTATACTATATAAATTTGAGGATAATCTAGATAATCTTTGAGGATAATCTCCACAAATATAATTAGCGCATAAAAACACAAAAGTAGTCTGACGTGTGTTTAGCGTGACACCAACCAAATTTTTGGAGTATTTCAAACGCGGAAAATATGCATCCCTATCATTTGCAGATAAAACTGGCGTAGAAATCAGGTAATTTATATCTATGTGTTAAATTTTAAATTAATGTTAAAAGTTGCAGCAAAACCTGACTTTTCCTCATACCAATCATTCACTAATAATTCACATGGTACGAGATAATATGCTTACCAAAAAAGGATTAGTTGTTAATTTTAGGGTTGAAGATATGTTTCGAGATAATATTCAGTCTTTTAGTAGAAAATATATTCTACCCGGATTATTGAAAGGTCGCATACGGCACTTTTAACCTGATAACTTGCCAGAAATTAATTTTACTGCCTTCTTAAATGGTAGCAATTTGAGCAACCAGAACGTTTGGAGCTAAAGTAGCAGGACAAGAATCTAAAAGTAGCAAAAGGTAGCACATGACGTCGAATATCATGTGATTTTTCTGCCTTCATTGTTACGTTAGCTCACATGATCCCTGGCGTCATCCCAAATACACTCTATGTGGATTCGTAACGTATTGTCTATAATTAATTGGCTGTAAGTTCTTGGTGGCTTTATTATACATAATAGTTTTGATGAAAATGCCTTCAATTAAAATGCGTGTCAACTCGGCGATGCGAACATTTGTGTACAACTACATTTTACCGGCCAGTGATAAAGTGTGTAAAAAGAGAAATATGTGCTTCTTAACGGGAGTATGTGAGGGACAAGCGAATTATGTAAAGGCGTGCAATAAAAGACCTTTGAATTATCCCAATCTTGAAGAACAGTGGTTTCTGAAAAGAATCTTTAAGAAACTTATATACTTCTAAAAGAGGGTTATCAACAACATAATAAATAGTCATCGTTCGTGTGAAAAAGCAACTTGCTAGATTCGTGTCCAAATTCTGCTGTGATGCATGTCACAAACTCGGCGTTATCTTTAAAGTTGTCGATGATAAGAAATACCGTTCCTGTTATGAGTGCATATAAACGAATAAATTCTGTATACGGCTACTTAAAGTTCCGTATACAGTTCCGTATACATTCCTTATTCAAAAATATTCTGTGCAAAATTTGTATTCAAGTACGTGAAAAATGATGTGCCAATATAGTGATACGCTAGGTTGAAGTGGAACCTAATACAAAATCATATAAATACCAACACATAATAGCAATGTGTTACAATAAACAATAAAGAGAAACTCAATATTTTGTGTCTTGTTAAAAAAAATTTGCGGTGTAAACACAGTATGCTAATTTTAGTCCAGTGTATTCATTTTAAATTAAAACTAACAAATGATCTAAGTTAAACAACAAATATTTATTAGGTAAATTTAAAGTCTGGAATTGCAATGGCGGCAGCTCAAACTTTTAGTACAGAAGATAAGCCTTGAAATAAGCCTTAAGACACGGATCTTGAAATTTGCTGGATTTTTTGGTTATGGGCCCATACAAATATAAACTTCACAAATATAATTAGCACATAAATTTACTGTAAAATAACAACATTCACGATAAAACGTTACAAGTAAAAAAACAGATTCTCCGGTCCACACCGGGAACACGATAATAAAAATATCATTATTTCACAAAACCTTTATCGTCAAATTAATAACGTTTAATAACACGGTTGATATCGGTGAATGACTTTAGAAGAACATTTCATTCCACGTGAATTTATAGTGATGAGGTAATTAAACATTCTAGATGTTCAATAAGCAGTTACTATAGGAATTTTAGCAAAAAAAAAAAGTTTACAATTATCAGAAGGCCAATAGATTTTAGGTGACAGTTTCTCAGGGGAGGAAAAGCAAGCTTCCATCACGCACAGTTTCTGGTAAAAACAGCATATCTACGAAAATAAAAAGGAAATGAATAAGTATAAATTTAATCGAAAGAGTTTAGGCAAGGCTCTCCACTCATTTGTCCGCCGTGGACAGTCCTTTTTCCCATTCTGTATGAAAAGTCCAACGCTTTCAAGATGCTGCCTGCCATCCTCTGCTGTTCAAAATTAGATACATGTTGTCTTAGCTGTCTGCGGTCGTTATCTAGGAAAGTCAGTCTCTTCTTCTATGTTTCTGCTTCAGCTCCAGCTGCTGGAAAATCCCGCGCAGACTTTTTCTTTGTTTGGCGGGAGACTTGATGTTGGCGAAGAAAGAGGAAGAACGGTCGCCCAGTTCCAGAAACCCACTGAGCGGTGAACCTGTGTTTCTCCTGGGAAAGGGTCTTTCGGGCTCAAATTGCACAATTTACAATGCAACACACCAAGGCTACTCTGAGAGGTCAACCATCCCATCGCCAAAAAAGGCGAAGTAAACAAAATTCTTCCGAGAAGCTTCGTCTCCACTCCAGTAAGGGCCCACCAGCGGCCGAGCAGTAACGTCGCTGAACACTGGTAGTTCGGTCCGAGGTTCGAATCCAGAGAACGGGCTGGCTGCATGGGCGTTTTCGTGGTTTTCCCCATGTGTAACGTGTATACGAACCAGTTTCCCTTAGAAAGTCCTCCACGAAGGCATCCCTCCCTTAAGGCAGATAGCCCTCGAGTGCTATGCCGTAATCTAATAAAACCAAACCAAACCAAAACCACTCCAGCAGAGTGTAAATCTTGTATAAGAGATAAAGCTGAAATGTCAAAATTTTCACCCCTAGCAAGAGCATGCTGTAATACAATTACATAAAAATCCCTAGTTAGATAAAGGTGCAAAATATTCAAATAAGTACACATGGTATGCCGCTTGACTTTGACAAGGTCACTTTCAAGTGAAGGGACGCTGTTTACCAGTGATAAGAAAATAGCTTCTAACAAAATTCGGGGAATAGGAGTGTTTTCCGTTACATCAGGTTGCTGAAAAAATAGTGTTAACAATTAATATCGAAATCTAATTTTATTACACAACTCTTTTCATTACAATTAATCAAACTGTATGTACTGAATTTTAATTCTAGTACTTAAAGTTTCAATTCATTCGAATACAAATGTTGAAATACTATAGTTACATAGTTATTCAGTTATTCTTAAAAGTATTCATTTCTATTAAGTTTCTTCATGACATCAGTGGAAATTATACCACCTGAATCAGAAAATATGGATTCATAACTTTACCAGAAGGAAGGGGAAAAATTAAAGACAAAAATGTTAATTAAGTTTACACACTAAACTTGTGTAACAAACAGAAAACTTTAAAATTTAAAAGTTAAATAACCTTAAGGGTCAAACCAAAGCAACCTCAAACAAAACAGAATAACAATACTAAATAAACTAAATTTAAGTTTTTCAAGTAAAATTTATAAGTTAAAATCAAATTTCACCTTTTGAGGATAATAAGATTAACATTACCAGCATAAACTTAAAGTAAACAGTTACAGCTTAAAAAAATCGGTACTATTCGGTTTTGAGGGCCGTAAAAAAATTGCAACAAAAATGTATAAGCAAAAGCGCCAAATCTAGCAAACGCGCCCATTTAACAGCGCGCCAAATCTAGCGTACGCGTTGATTTCAGATTGTGTAAGTTTATATAGTTCTATATTTCTTAAGACGCCATTGGCATACTAGTTTCATTTTTAAATCCTTTTTTGATTTCCTATGGATTTAACAATTTGGGAATTGCCCATGACGAAAAGTCGGCTATAGAATTTTGGGTAAAGTCCAGATTCACCCACTGCTTGACGCGTTTTTAAGAATTGCACATACTTGGTATCCATGTGCACATCGACCTGTTTTCACTTTCAAAAAAAAAAAAAAATCCTTGAATTGCACAAAAATGACACTGCGCACACCCTTGACTTTATCTATGTACACATCGACCTATTTTCACTTAAAAAGTAAAAGAAAATTGACAAAAATTCAATTGTTTTTACCCTTGTAAAAAGCGGCAAACAAATACGTGAGCGATTCTGCACTTTACCGAGAATATTTTCAAAGAAAAGGCATCGTTCATTATAGAAAATTACGTTTGAACAACCAAAGAGATAAAATTATGCTTTCGCGATAAGTCGGTAGCGAAATTATGCTCTAGCGATTGTTGGTAGCGAAATAGCGAATAACTTATCCATTCAGTTATGTTTAGCAATTTTTATATAAATTATAATAATGATCTGAAATAGTTATTGACTCTTATGCTTCCATTCAGTCATGTTTAGCCTTTTTCATATAAATTCTAATAATAAAAAAGTATTATATGAAATTAACCTTTCATCTAAATTAAAACATCAATCTTGGATAGTTATTTACTGTTATACTTCCTTTCTGGCCGCAATTATTAGGGTTACCGCAATTATTTTTGGCGGAATTGGCATCAACAATAGTTTGATGATATTTTACGGCCCTCGAAACCGAATAGTACCAAAAAATCAATTTACAACAACTACTTTAAAACTGAACAAAAAAGAAAGATCAAATTACTAATAAAATTAAATTACTAATAATCAAAATTAAGAAACAATATTATGTAACTCTCTTCGAGCGGATGTAGTGATATCTAATATATGTTGCAAGTTGGGGAACATCAGTTAACATACGCAAATACGTTGTTGTTGTGTTGTTGTTGTGTGTGTGATTATGGCAAAGCCTCGAGGGCTATCTGCCTTAAGGGAGGGATGCCTTCGTGGAGGACATTCTAAGGGAAACTGGCTCGTATACACGTTACACATGGGGAAAACGCCCATGCAGCCAGCCCGTTCGCGGGATTCGAGCCTCGGACCTAACTACCAGTGTTCAGCGACTTTACCGCTCGGCTGCTGGTAGGCCTCATACGCAAATACGATTATCCTACTGCTGACACCACAGGAGGCTTCAGAAGCAACGGAAAGCTGCACAAAGGACTCGCAAGTTGGTGCAATGGCTGAAAACTTCGAATGTTTTAAAAGCTCATCTAAAATCAGGGATTTACGTGTGGGTCTTCATAACCTTCATCTATATAAGCTTCGTTTGAAAAATTGTATTTAGCTCCCTCCGTCGGTAAAAATAATGAAACTCTGTGATTACTAGTTTATCTTTAAGCAGAGATGAAAAATATACAAAATATCATTTAAAACTAGTATTAAAGAGCATGTATTTTGAAAACAAATTACTTGCAGGTTCTCAGGAACCTTGTCTGGACGCATTGTGTGCCACATTTCATATCTCTTGCCCTGTGTCCAGTTCTACGTTAAGCGATGCACACAGAAACACCTACACTGACAAACTTCTCTGCTTTCTCATTGCAATTTATACAATTTGTTTACAGTAAACATCGCCTTTTATTAAATTTTCAATGTTGCATTGGTGGAGCAGTCAAGCTGAACACTACCACGGTCAGGGGTATAAACAAGTTCTAACTCAATCCTAAGCCGTTATTTGTTTTTATATTTCTTACGCTGTGCTTACAATTATCTTTAGGAAAAGTCATGTAATTTTAATTTTAAAGTAAAACGCTCTAGAAAGGATAAAACCACGGAACTATATAATGGTTAATTTGACCATTTACGCTATTTTATCTCTAATATATGCAGTTTGAATTATTTGAAGCATATATAATGAGTTTTAAAAAGAGAGAAAATGAAGAATAATAAGAAGAAAATAGCTCTATCTTACAATTTTATGGACTATTTCAAATTAGAGAATCACTATTTTAAAATATATTAATGTCTGTTCCTGGTACTGTTCCAATATTTCAGCATTGGTTATGTGAAGTGTTCGGAGGAGTAATCAGGACTGAGTGTAGTTTGTGTTTATGATTGTTCATATATATTCATCACCACTGGGAACACTACTGGAATGTAAGCACTCACTTTCCCAGCACCTCATGGGATGGAAACTGATAATCTCATCGGTTCCTTTTCGTGTCACCAGTTTAATTAAGATGACTTTCGGACTGACTAACTTTTAATACCTTACACTCCAAAGTTATTACAGTCTCGAGAATCCCCTTTTCACGTACTGTTTGAATTCAAATTCTTGAGACTGTAAACAGCCGATCCACTGTTAATGATACCAAGGTCAGTTTTTTTAAATTCAAAGATACTGTTAAAATTACGCCATAAAGCTTCTGCAATTGAAAGTATAATGTTTACTAATATTAATAACATATTAATCAGCATTGCGTGAAAAACAATCCTTGGAAACACGAATATTTTAGTTATAAAAATAGTGATAAGTTTACACTTTCATTCTCGAACGGGCTTGTTTTGGTTTTTATTTTCTGTAAACGTTTTTCTGTTCATCATACTTATAGAGACAGAATAAATATATCTGCATATCGTTTGTCTACAATAACAGAATTTGAAATACCACCCGGTTTACAATTTGGAGATTCTGTGTCCAAACAAAAATTACCTAATACCTGATATCCACATTAAGAATGAAAACATGCACAATGATCAGTTTTAGTTAAATTAATACGCTTAGTCATCTAGTTACCAAACTTGCTCAGTTTCCCTGCATTTAATACGACACAGCCTTAAACAACGTTAAACCTTGGATAAATGATTTAAAACATTTACTTGAAAACTGATTAACTGGGTCATTAAAAAGGGATTATCTTCTTAATTTTGTATGATTGCAACGTAACTTCTCTCTAAATTGTATCATTAAAATCAAAGAACTCAGCAGATATTTTAGATAGAAGATATTTAGATATATACAGATATTTTAGATAAGTAGAAGTTTAAATAATAGTTTCCTTAAATGAGAAAAATTCAATACGCCAACTTCATTTTCTGAGTAGGGCAAAGTGAATCATTGAAATAAATACAGTCAAAAAAGCGTTTAACACGAAACTGAGGGGACTGAAATATTTTTTACTGTGAAAAGAATTATGTGTTAAAGGATATTGAAAAAAATATATTCAACAAAATTAAGTTTATTAGGCTACATTTTATTTACGTAGATATATGCATGTATTTAATAAAAATCAATGAAACAAAATCATTCACAAGAACTTAATAAAATTTAATACAAAATTTAAATCTTTAAAGATTCAAAAGATTTCAAAAATTAAGTTTTCTGAAAAACAAAGCATTTATTTAGTTTTTGGAAAATAATTCTGGTATTTTCTTTGCATTGTCTTGTTTAGCATCAGATTATTAAAAAACTAATCCATGTCGTCCATTTTGGTTTTCATTTTACCATTTGGTTTTCATTTTACCTATTGTGCGTCTAAATAACTACGCATGCTTTTTATGATGTTCATCATTTCGGATAACGTGGGAACAGGAGGTGCATTATTCATTTCATTTTCGTCGTCGGAATCTGCATCAATGATTTTTTTTTAGCTTTGAACAAACTCCAAAATGTCTTTGTCTGCCATAATTGGGGAAGAACACACATTATCATCAGCTACTGCAGCGAATTCTTCTGTTATGTATTAATCGTTATTATTTTCAAGCTTAAGTTGTGCTAATTATTTCAGTTTTAATCAGTAATTGAAGTTCTAATTTTTTTCTTTAGTTGTTTAAAGTTGGTTGTAAGTTTAAACTGTAATTTTTGTAAACTTTAACTTTAGGTTTGGTTGCTTTAAAAGTTTTCTTGAGTTGAAGTTGTTTGATTTTAATTTGAGTTTAGGGACTTAAGATTTTTGGTTTTTGTTTCTTGTTGTTTTGACCCTTAAGGTTGTTTAACTTTTAACTTTAATTATTTTAAAGCTTTGTTGCTGCACTTTTGGTGCCGTGAAATTTAATTCTGGTCCAGTGTACTAAAAAAAATTCTGTGCTAGTAGTGGTGGCAGGAAATTTAATTGAATGCTTAATTAGTTTAAGTTTTGATTTTCATAATTGCTTTTGTTTACTGTTTTGATTATTGTTATGCTTTGTGATGATACATTGTGTTTAATTAAGGTTACACAAATTATTTTGTTGTTACACTTTTATATTGTTTATCAGTTTAACTGTCACAACGCCTGTAATTCATAAATTTGTAAGGAAGAATACCAGAGCACCTACCAGAATGGCGGTGACTAACAGTTCTACTGGGAAACAGACTACTAGTAGAATCTCTGTTTTGGGGGCTGATTTACTTGTGTCTATTCCCACTTTTAGTGGTGCTGAAGGTTCTACACAGCTTAGTGATTTTATTGGCAGAGTTAATTTAGTTGCAGCACATGTTGTCTGGACTGATTCTGATAAGTTGTCTGCCATTAAAGTAAAATTGGAAGGTGAGGCGGCTGCATTTATTCGCAGTAATCCTCGCCTCAAGAATGAGAGCAGTTTGGTTGCTGTAGTGGATGCCTTAAAGGACAGACTTTCGACAGTGCACAATTTGCATGCTCATATTAGAGCATTAATTCAGGCTTTTCAGAAGCCTAGAGAGACAGTTAGGCAGTTTGCTGCTAGAATAGAGGCACTCTCGTGTAAAAATGTGCCATTGGATAAGATGCAAGATCCAAATGTGGAGAGTCAGAGACTTAATTTACTTTTGTCAGTTTTTCTAGAAGGTCTCCATTTACATTTGAGGCGATTGTTGTTACCTCAGAACCACAAAACATATGCAGCTGCTAAAAGACATGCTATAGCTGAAGAAGAGGTTTGGGTTAAGACTCATGCAGATGAGCTTAACAATGTGCACACTGTTGAAGTTAATGCAGTTTCCACTCCTCGTGTCACAGTTAAGGCTGCACAGGTTAGTAGTTCGAAAGACGAACTAACAGCAGCTATCAAGGCACAGCAAGAGAACATTGTTACTTTGACTAACATGTAAGGAAATTTGCAAACACAAGTACAGTCGTTGATGTCCAAGTCTACAGTTAATAGTAGACAAATAGGTCCTCGTTGTTACAGATGTAATAGGTTAGGTCACATAGCTAGAAATTGTATGGTGAATTTATCTCAGGTTCCTAACAACAATGCCAGAGCGGGACAGTTTTCACATAACATTGCTAGCCAGCAAGGTAATGCTAGAGTGTCACCTAACACACAACAGGTTCCAGGACAGTCTAATACAAGCAATACGCCTCAGTTAAATCCTCAGGCTCCTGTTTTTAGCCAGAATTTAAACTAGTTAGGGGTAGGGAGAACAAAACCTTCAGTTCATCCCAGGAAGCCCTTTTGAAGTTATCTTCAGTGTATTCAGCTTCTTTAGGTGAAGCACTTCTTCCAATAGTGAATGGCTCGATTTTGGGTAATAAACTCAAATTTATTTTAGATTCAGGAGCTACTGTTAACTTGTTAAATGCTAAATACTGTCAGTGTTTTGGGAAGAAACTAAAATTTCAACCTTGTGCAGTTTATTTAAAAGGGATTTCAAGCAACAAGGTGTCAGTTAAAAAGAAGGCCACTTTGCCTGTTAAATTTCAAGATCAGATGTTTGAAACTGAATTTCTCAATTATTGATAGTTTGTCTGATCAGTATGCTGCACTGTTAGGAACTACATTTTAAAGTTTAAACAAACTGTGTATTGATTTTAATACATCTAATTTGCTAGGTCAACACATTTTAGTGCCTTTGCACCTTCACAAGTCTACGTCAAATGTGATGTTTCTAATAATTGTACTTCGTCTCCTATTAATCCTACTAATGATATATTTTGCTACTCTGTGACTAAACATAAACTTCCTCCTTTCTCTGAGAATATTCGCAAAGTCTCATCTCCTCTTTTACCTTTTTCACAGTCTTCTGTACTTATTGAACCTCTCACTCACCATTAGCACTCTAAATTTTGTGTAGCACGTTCAGTCAATAGTAAACATGATAGTAATGAATTTTTCATTAAGGTTGCAAATTTTTTTCCTGACTTCATACACATCAACAAAGGTATGAACAAGCTGAATGAATGAATGGCGCTAACTGGCTCTTCTGGTAGTCGGGAAACCCCCTCCCGTGAAGATTTCTCTGGGTTGCTGGACTTGGCTTCCTGCTGATCACCTTCTACGCCAAATTTTCAAAAAACGCGCCAGCTATTAAAGTGGATGCGCAGTGTTTTCAAGCGGAGACGAGGAAAACATTTTGAATTACACGCTTTGTATTTGAAGGAGCCAAGGAGACTTTCTCGTAGAAAAGGAACGAGATGACTTCTAAGATGCAGAGCGGATACCAGCATTCGGGGTTCCTGAGAAGATGAACGATTAAACAACTTACACAGAAGGAAGGCATAGTGGCACCAGACTTTCAGAATGGCCGGTGTCTTGGGGATGACCGGAGTCCTGCCGGTTGGAAGCGGCTGCGGGGTGGAAAGCCTGGCCTCCGAAAGAGTTGCACATTATTAATTCTCATATTATTGTTTTTTTCAGAAAGCATTAACAGAAGATAATTGTTATTAACCGCATCGTGACTGGGTCCATCTGAGTTTGTCGCTTGTATCAAGAACCCAAAATTTTGTTTCATGCCTCCCAAACGGGAAAGGTGAGTTGTTAAATTGTAAAGAAGGTATGTTAACTTCAGTTGTTTCTTCAGATTTAAGGCTTACCTGCCGCCACCTTTTTAAAATGTAACTATTTTACTTACTATTTGCTCATTAATAAACGTTAGATTGATTTTATCTACTTAGCCTTGTAATTATTGTAGTTAATTCCTTACACTGGACCTTAGTCATAGAATGAGTTTAGCAAACACAACGCAATATCCTGAAATTTAGAATTGTTTGCATATTTTTTTTATGTTACACTATGATAACTACTCATCTCCTATGTTATGTGACTGATACAATATTGGTTGAAATGTTCTGTTATGTTACCCATATACATACAGTTACCTACCACATAAACTGGTATGAACATTGATAATAGAAATTACACAGTAATGATGTTCAGTAGTAAATAATACGTATGAAATTATATTATGCAATAATGATATAACACTTCCGGTAATACAGTAAGACAGTCCATTAATACAGAAACTTTCTCAAACATTTCATTAAGTGTCGGCTCAGTTTCAATATCCTCCTTCGCCATTTCTTTTGGCGCGAAAGAATGTGATACTTTTGAGAATCGTGCATGATTAATACAATTTTTTTTCGTACTTTGAGTCACTGAATTCTATGAAGAGTGCACCATATGAAGAGACAGAAACACGCAGAGTGCAATATATCAACCAAACGCACTGATTTTTACTCACACCGCGATGTACTCGTCACCGAAATCCAAAGCCAACTGATGAGAGATGAGATGTTTGTGTGGCGTTTGTAGGGGTGGAAGGTGAAAGTAGCTTAGATAAACAAAACTGGCCGTGTCACAAGGTATTTCAAGCCAAGTTAGCCTCCTTTCAACGAAACATGTGAAACCACCGTTCTTTCATTTCACACCCCGCTTAAATCTCGCCTACGAGGCCGGGGTTTTCCGTATTTTGTTCATTCCCAGAAAGGATATCTTTCGTGTTAAGCGATTTCTATTTCATATTAAGAGAAAAAATGCATGAAAATACATAGCAGTTTGTCGGAACCGTTGTATTATTTCGTGTTAACCGATATTTCGTCTTAAACGTTCTCGCTCTAAACGTATTTCACTGTATATCTCTTTATTTCATTATATAAATGTACTTAAAGTTTCGGTTAAAGCTTTGCATTATTTCTAGCTATGTTAGGAAGTTGAACTGAACCACCTTTTCAGTTAAATATTATATTTTATTTCATGCTCTGCTCCAAAGTGTTGATAGAGAGCTTTTCAATTTGTTGAGTTGCACGAAGGAAATGAATTCAATAATTTTTAAAATCAAAAAATTTTGTTTACAATTCTCTGTGTAAATTTATTGTGTACAAAAATATACTATATAAAGAAAGAGCTAAATTTTTAATGGTGGCCAAATTTAAATTTCGAAATCACTTTTATAAAATGCCGTTTCATTTGCACAAAAAATGTAGAAAATACAGGACATAGAAAAGCATGATCGTAAGTGTATAATATGCTTTTAAGACTAAAATGCAATAATAACCTATTCTGCATTGCATATGCAAAATCTTATTAAACTGAGTTCTCGTAGTTTTCAATACGAAAAATATTTATAGAACGTGAATCAGATCTTAAGCTATTAATCCCACAACTGTGTCACAAGATTGTTGCTAGCATTTTTATGGGAGTATTATCATTTTCCGGAAGTGATTACTAGCGCATAAAGTTTTACAGATATGGCCTGAAAAGCTGTAACATCGTTTTCAAAAATTTAAAAAAAAATAAAAATAAAAAAAAAAAATCTTTTCCAAAGATCAATCTGCGTGAGAAATGAGATTCAGATTTGTAAATATAGTTTGCAGAGTGATTATGGTCTTTGGAGCCAAAAACATGAATAATGTGTACAAAAGCAGTGACTCGAAGTCCGACCTTCCCTTTTACTAACCGGATATGCTTTCCAATTATGCCAAAAGGGTAAGCAGCAAGGAGGGAGAAAAACTTTACAAGTTGACAGGCTGATTATATAAATATTCTCACTAGGCAGGAAACAAATCCTTGTGAGGTCAACCGTTGCTGTCTACTAAAATAAAATAACACAAAACAACCTTTTAAAAATGTCTTAAGTAATTTTCGAAGTTTTCGAGTTCGTACTGTGCCTTTGGATAAACGTCCATGGCATCGCTACAAGAAATGCACGATTTCCAGTTTGGAGTGTTGTTTCTAGTTTTTTTTTTTTTCCTTAAATTCTGATTTTTGTTTCTTAAGATATAATTTCATTGATTTTTATTTTTTAATTATATTTTCAGGAGTGGCCACAGAGCCTTTAAGATGTGTACGAGGAGCCCTTAGAGCTCCTTGGAGCACAGATTGAGAATTGTTAGTTTCATAAAAATTGCACTCGTACAGCATATTTATTGGTATAAAGTGTAAAAAGCAAATTTTAAACAACAAGTAGCCATCTTTAGTATAAATTAAGGCTCTTAACCTGTTTAGAAGAAATAAAAGTTACTTTTCATCAATCGCATAACATGATGGAATACAATAATTTTCAGAAACGACTGGTCCCCCATTCGCTTGGGAAAAAAAATATTTTTAGGTTGTGTTAGGAATATTAATAAATTAAAATTTTTTATGTGCAAAATTTTCAAAATGTGATGTATTTTAAAAGAAAAAGTAATTAATACTGGTCTTCACCTTTGAAATAGGAAATTATGTTTTTATAATGCTGTTTTTAGCTCTGCTAAATCAATCAGTTAATGTTTTAGAATTATTCCCAGCAGCTAGAAATTTTGTTCGTTTGTTGTGTTTCTGCTAATGGAATAAATCATTAATAGAATTCAGCTAAAGTGGTAGTTCGCATTAGAATGATGAAAATTCAGTTTCACGTTACTTGAAAGTAACTACGTAGTTAATGGTTACAGACCATTTGAGTTCAAAACTTCTTTGCTTTTCCATTTAGTTCATTACTTGTACTTAACCATATTACATACCCTTAATGCCTTCCATGGTTAGCGGATGTTAAAGTAAATGTTTTAACGACTTATTACTTACTGTATGTAATTAAAAAGAATATATATGATTTGCGTCTAAAGAAAGCGCGGTCCAGACCGCATTAAAGCAAAACGGTCTGCATTGATATTTAAATTCAAGGTTACAGCCGAAAACATCGCAGCAAAAACATCGCAGACGAAAACGTCGCGGAGAAAACAACGCAAGGCGAAAACGTCGTGCTACAAAACATCGCTGGAGAAAACATCGCAAAGAGAAAACATCGCAGTTCTAAAACATCGTGGTACAAAACATCGTCGTCCAAAATAAAGCGGTTCAAAAACTTCGCAGTTTAAAAACATCGTCGTCGAAAATATCGTGGTAAAAAAATAAAGTATCTACAAATCATCGCATGACGATAACATCGCAGACATGCTTTAATAACTGTAAATGGATATTCCCATAATGATTTGTGAGCGCAAGATGGAATGAAGGATAATTTTTACTTCCATATTTTTTATTAATTAATAAATTTTTGCTGAGAAAATAAAAAGGAAACTTAAGCATAGAAAATTAATGCAACTTATAGCACTTAATAGAATTTTAAACCGACATTGTTAACTAACAAAGGCCATTAATAAATCATTTTTTATAAAGTTTTACTGGTAATTTTTCATGAAAAGTATAATCTATAAGTTGCATTTAATTTTCTATGCTTAAGTTTCCTTCTTGCTTATTCAGCAAAAATTTATTAGTTAATAAAAAAATGTGAAATTAAAAATTATCCTTCTTTACACCTTGCGCTCACAAATCATTATGGGAATATCCATTTACAATTATTAAAACCTGAAAAAAAGTTTATTTGCGATGTTATCGTCATGCGATGATTTGTAGATACTTTATTTTTTACCACGATATTTTCGACGACGATGTTTTTAGACTGCGAAGTTTTTGAACCGCTTTATTTTCGACGGCGATGTTTTGTACCACGATGTTTTAGAACTGCGATGTTTTCTCTTTGCGATGTTTTCTCTTACGATGTTTTGTAGCACGACGTTTTCGCCTTGCGTTGTTTTCTCCGCGACGTTTTCGTCCGCGATGTTTTTGCCGCGATGTTATCGGCGGACACCAAATTCAAATATGCTGAATATTACTAATTTCATTCCTGTATTAATATAAAGTATGCTAAAAGTGTTATTTGAAAGGAAATCCCCTCAAATGAATTTCATAAATGTATAAAGAGCATTGAGGTTTTCTGTGATTAAAATCAGCAGTTCGTGTCTTTTTAAGATCTAAAATAACTTAAGTATCAAAATCACTTATTAAGTAAATTCATTTTGAAGAGAAAAATTTAAGGCAAATGTGAGCTAATTCGATGTTATAATATGTTTTAATAAACTAGCGTTTATCGCTTCTATCCACTGCAGGAAAACGCAAAACATTTACACAGATTTAAAAAATCCATCTCAAATGTGAATTGTAACAGTATGATTAAAAGCTGAATCCGCTTAGGATACTTGCTGACAATCATTTTCATGTAAATAACTAAATAAATGAAATGCAATACAAAACAATGAGTAAATTAATATATAATAAATAAATTTCTAAGTAAATTAAAAAAACGTGAAAAGTAAGATCTAAAATGTAATTCGCTTAATTGGTAGCCGTTTAGCATAATAAAACCAAAGGAAACTTAAATGGAGCTTCTGCTAGTATTTTCTTCCTGAAAGTATACAGTTGTACATCATTCTATAAAATATCTCTGTAATTTCATCTCATTTACACTCCCAGGCATTAAAATTGCGACGCCACGAAGAAAGCTCGTAGCAAACCTCAAACCTAGCATGAAAGGTAGAACATATTAGGGGATGAAAATCGTTAGTATTTCATGGCATTCAACCGTTATAGGGAAGAGGAATGACTTTATAAAAAGTATTATGAAAAGGTAGAGTGAAATGACGATTCACTTAATCGGGAAAGGCATTTATTCTGCTTTTTCTAATTATTGCTCACATAGTTTGAGAATGAATGCATATTATGAGAAATAATTTCAATCAAAGGTATCAGAAAAGCTACACAGAGCGACGCGTGGGATCGTAAAAGTCCTACTGACCAAAATTCGAGCATACCGTCAGCTTGTCTGCATCGTTATTAAGAATTGTATAGACACATCACAACGTGAAAACTCTTGCTCTTGCAATAAATGATTTAATTTTCTATGTGCTAATGTTAAACATTCTAAGTCATTCGTGATATTCAAATATTTTTAACTGTGCTTCCATTGACTACTTTTGAAAATTAAGTTCACGTTCAAAGTCGCTTCTAATAAGTGGTATATCAAATGTATATCTTTGTATCATGATAATTAAAATGATTTCTGCAAAATGCTAATATATGTAATTTAATAAGTTTCTGCCAAAATTCGAAAGTGTATAATATGAAATTACTACTTGTCTTGTTACTGTACTTATGCACAAATATCGTAGAGGACAACTGTGGATCCAAAAGCACTCTAGAAACATCTCAGTGTACGACAAATTCCAGAAGCTCTCGAACTTCCAACACTAGTAAAAGGCAGCTCGAAATTGACTCGATTTACATCAGTTGTGTTGATTTATATCAGTATGTCAAGAGGCGTCTTTAAATTTATTTTTCACCAAGCTCACGGAAATAAACTAATGGATGCTTTCAATAACGTCAAAGATATTGCATGCAATAGTATTAGAAATTATAAAAATTACCTTTAGTTTAATTACTACTAAGTACTACTAATTACTAGATACATTACCGTTGATGTATACAGTTGATTATATTCTACATCAAAATTATATTAAAAGTTTAATATTTTAAATCTTGTATTATTAAACTCATAAATATAATACGAATCTAGTGGCCTGACATTTCGCCGGTTATTTTTAAGATACCGAATCTGAATGCATAGCTATTCTATGGGTTAGCTTTGCTAATCGCTTCGAAGAATAGGGGTTTTAAGATATATCATTGCATTTTATAAACTAAAAGTATTCTTATACTTAAAACATGTGGTACACTGACGAGCTTAATATTAGATATATATGCGGAATACATGATAAGATTTTGAAAACATTTGTTGCTAATAACATTTATTGAAAACCAAAGTTGACCACTTCCCAATTGTGAAGTTACTAAAGACACCAGAAAATAAATTTCGAGAATGTAGTAAAAGTAAGTATTGAATGATAACTTTGATATTTTTGTAAAACTGAAACAAAACTAATGATAGTTTGTGATCCATCCAAAATAAACTAAAAATGAAATGAGAAAACGAAAACTTGAAATTACAGATCCGAGGTAAGATACTGATGATCATTTACAAACACTTAAGAGCACTGCACAGTCCTAAAGGAATCTTTAGATTTTTAGCATACTGTGAGTTAGGAGAAATTCGACAAACATAGGAATTTTGTTTAAAAAATATTGGTGATTATTAGATTTACTTATATACTCGAAAAAACATTTGTTACGAGTCTCAATAAAACTTATTATGATCATGCATCACTGATGATCATTTACAAACACTTTTATACATCACCATTACAAAATAGACACCTCAAAATTAGAGGATTGGATTGGATTATTGTAATTTGGCAGAAAACCTGTCAACCTCAAAATTAAAGAAAACGGCGAAAGATGTGTGCGAGAGAAATAACGTATAGGTCTAAAACAGTATCATTTGCCTCATTAATTTGTTGACTATTTCAAATTTACTTTTTAGTTAGAATCCATTTCATCTGATGATAAAAATTTTTATCTTAAAATACCACCTTAATGGCTCCTCGCCTCTTTTTCCCCCACTTCGTTATGTTGCTCTTTGACAACAAAATTTACTCAGGCGTGTTATAGATATCCGTACACACCCATTAGTATCAACAAAGAAATAAAAACATACAAAAACTCGAAAAAAACCTATATACTCTAAAAGGTCTAAACTTTAAATAACGCAGAGGCCAGAAAATACGTAATTTTATATTAAAAGCGAATAGAAATTTCAGTTAATAATAAATGCAATGAGCTCACGAACCAGTAAGTCTCACTCTTCATTACATTGTGATCTATATTTGTCTAATAAACTGCTTTCTGTAAACTGGAATTACCTTTAGTGGAAGTCCATATTTTAAAATAAATTTAATTCAGAAAGAACCTGAAAAAATTCAGCGGAGGATCTCTTGAGAGGAACTATTTCTACCCACTTCAAGAAACGATACGCTATTACAAGAAAATTTCTCTTTTTATTCTTCTCGCTATGTGGATAGCAACCTTGTAGGTCAGTTCCTATTAATTCATCAGGGAGAGCAGCAGATTTCAGTGGCTACGTAATTTTGTTATGCTGTTTTAATTCCGTCAAAACGTTGGAATTCAAATTCCGAATACGAACTAAATTATGATCACGATGACATTCCTTGTGAAGACGAAAATATTTCGGAATTTTTTTTCACTCAATCCCGGGGAAACCGAAGCAAGGTCCTCTGTGGGATCTCATTGTGAATTTTGCAGTTTCTCCTAAGCTACAACCTCCAGAACAAAGTTCCGAACATTGTAATACTATTCGAACTTTCCTCTCAATTGTTTTAAGTGTTGCTAGTTGTCATAAGGGCATTCTTAATAACAAACTAAATCTAATTTTCTAAATAAAAATCATTTAAGAATCATTTGAGAAATAGAAATGTATATTTTGTATTTAAGAAATATTTCTATACTGTTTACGAAACAGAAACAGGAGCACGCAGCAGATCGCTACACTGACATCTGTGTCTCTGCGAACAGAAAAAAATAGTAATATAATCTTAAAAGTATACTACTATTTTACATGAAAAAATAATTTTAGATTGCTAGAATTAGTTTTTCTTCAAAAATAGAGAGATAAGTAAAGGGATCTTCAGAAAATAGAGTTCTTCAAAAATAGTTTGTTTTACTTTCTTACATGTCGTTTTGACACTTTTGTAGTTATTTGTTTGTGCATCATAAGGGGTGGCAAATTCAAGGACCGCCGCGGACGGCAAAAGTTCTTTATACGCCACTCGCGTCGAAGACAACGCAGAAATTTGTGGTGCCTTTATTTTCTCTAATTATAACTTGATGCTGTTAAAATTTAGAAGCAATACAATATTTGACACCTTACTGTAATTTACGAATTTCAGTTTCTGGTAAAACTGAAATGATTATTACATTCGCGTTATTTATGAGGATTTTTCATTTCAATGTGGTTGATTTTATGACAGGGAACCCGAAAGAGATAAGGATTTAATAATATACGGAAATTATTTAAAGCAATAATATACGGAACTTTTATTTTATTAAGGCAATAAATATGTAACTTTTACAAAACTTCTTTAAATCTTTGTATTTAAATTTGACAACATATTTCAGTTTCAAGAATATATTAAGGAGAAACATTTGACATTTTCGTGTATCGCTAGAAATGTGTATTGTAAAGAAGAAATTTTTCTGTTGTTTGACATATTTATTTTATTCCTTTCTTTTGTAAACTACGCATTCCATGACTTTATCTGTTAATGTATTTTCATGAGTCATTACTCATAAATACAATAGGATTCTTCTTTTTATCTCATTCAAAATAATTTTTTTAGGTGCGTTTAGCTATTTATCACACTGCTTTAACTTTGAGGCCACACAAATGTTTTCCTTGCGGAAGACTTCATGAGAAACTGACACTTTCTTAAAAAATGCAGTCGCAAGGGGAATGCTGTTGTTGACATGTTCAGCTTGAAGAAGATTATTTGATGTTTTATTCTTGCTCTCTGTTTTGTTTAGACCTATACTTTGAAGACTGTTAACAGGTTGTATGTTATCATTGTAAAATGCTACTATAGTAAAAGTTTTAAATGCTACTATAGTAAAAATAATATGAGCTGTAAACGTAAAGTCAGGTGAATGGGAATATTGAAGCAAAATGCAGTTACTAGATCTATCTGAAGAAAATTATTAGAAATTTCTCAGAAACTATTAAGTTTACTTTTCCTTCTTTACTTTTAGCTTTTTTAAACAAATATTCATGTACGGAGTTTGGTGTTAAACTGTTAAACTCTTTAAAAGAGAACTTTACGTGGGATCAAAGCTAAGAGATATTCACTTATTAGAATAGCAATTAATGAACTGGAACTAGAAATAAAGGCAAACTTGGGTTGTTACACTCCAATGTAAGAAGTTTGAAAGTTGTAAATGATGATGAAAACTTTTAAATTTTTAACAATGAAGGCCTATAAGCTGCGTATGGAAACGATTTTTTAATTTTTTACAGCTTAACTTAACTAAGACGGATTACATTTTCATACGAATTTTTATTAAAATAAAAATAAAGCATTATTTTAATTGTTTCTGGAACACTTCCAGATACCTTTATTGAACATTTTGAAATAAATTAATGCTTAATTATAAAAGAAATGCAGCAATGTAAATTTTAAAGCTAGGCAAAGAAAAAACAACCTCAGACTGGAGAAATTCTGAAGAGAACTCTGTGGATTTAAAGGGCGAATCAAACACAATCTTTTTTTCAGAAGTAAAAAAGTTTCAGAAGCCCTTTGCCTCTGAAGAAGACGGACGTAAATCTGATCTCTACAGAAATAAATAAAGCTTTATTCAAAGTTTAGCCAATCTAGGGTTAAGTTTCTACTCATATTTTTTTTCCTGTTAATATTTTTGAAATTTATAAAAGTCTTATGATTTATTTCGAAATCCCTATTCTTTAAACTTTTGAACACATGTTCATTATAAGAACATCAAGAAACACAAGAAACAAGGTGTTCTTGGTCTGGGCATGACGTATGGAAAGTTATAGCTCGTGATGTATGAAATTTGCTACATAATCTGATTTATATGTTAAATATATTAAAACTGTTAGCATATCTCACATTACGTTTATTTTCAACGAATGATTAAATACAATGAAAGAAAATATTTATTACCTCAGTTACATATTACCATACAAACGGAAATGCTAAAAGTCTTTTATTTACTACTTAGTTAAATTTATTACAATTGACGGCATTTAAATCACGTTTTAAGTTTTTAATGCACTAAACTGCTTCTGAAAATTTTTCTTTTGGTTCTTATATTTTACTGGAAATAATTTGTAAAATTCATTGCTTTAAAAATTAAGACATTTAAATTTTAATGAAAAAGATATGTTTGATTTTAAGCAGATTTTTTTTTACATTTTTTAATTTTGAAATGTTTATTGAAAAGCATTTGTTAACAAACTGATATATATTTTATGGTTTTGATAATACTGAAACATGAAGCATGATTATAAATCTTGAATTTTATAAAACATAGATTTGTGTATTTTATATTTTGCATTAATTTTCAGCACACCTATATTTTCTATAGACTACAGCAAATATTCTGTCACATTTTGCGTAGCATGTGTACTCATAAGAAAGGAATTCTTTTCTGTTTAATAAACGTAACAATGCATCACGCTGCAGAAATATTAGAGCTTATGAGAAATTACTGTGAGATAGAAATACTTGATAATTCCTGTACACGGAAAGGTTTCCTTGATAAGTCCAAAACTTCCCAGCTCTTCCTCTTGAGCTGTTATTAATGAGATATTTATCTATCTACATCATGATCATAGGCTTACCATGATTATGTAAGTTTCTTGGGAAACTTTCATTTTGTCTTTTTACATTTACGGATTTATGCTATTTTTTTCAATAAATAGCAAAGAATTTTCTTTCGCTAAAAGCTACATTTTCTTTCTCATTCCTTATTAATTCATTATTTGCCCTTATTTTACACCTAAATTTGACAATACATAAAAGACAATACATGAATTAATAACTATATTTGTACTAAATGATAGCTAGAACTTACCAGGAAAATATACAACAGCTTGGAAGCTTCTTTTGAACACACAAACTTGCATTTGTAATGTAGTGAAAACGTTGACTACATTATTCTACTATACTTAAGTACTAAAATTTGCTTGGCAGTTACTTTAAAAGGCCTCCACTTAAGATTTTTAATACGGTTTGGTTTGGTTGGTTTGGTTTATTAGATTAAGGCAAAGCATTCGAGGGCTATCTGCCTTAAGGGAGGGATGCCTTCGTGGAGGACGTTTTAAGGGGAACTGGCTCGTATACACGTTACACATGAGGAAAACATGAAAACACCCATACAGCTAGCCCGTTCGCGAGATTCGAACCTCAGACCGAACTACCAGTGTTCAGCGACTTTACCTCTCGGCCACCGGTGGGCCAATTTTTAATACGGAGTACATTACTTGTGTTTTCCTCTTGAAGTGACGTTAAGTAATTACGAGTATTTTTGAGGGAGGAATATTCATTTCGGAAGTGAGCTTATGTCAAGAACAAATACGTAGAAACATACGGTATTGCTGTGAAAGCTTTTGTGCTAAAGACTTAATAATAATTTTATCACATAAATGAGATGCTGAATTTAATTTTAATTTTTGTTGGAAATACTTATCAGTCAGTATATTTACAGTTGTTGCATGTAACCAAAATAAAATTTTCAAACGAATTTTTTTTTCTGACGGGGCTAGTACGTTACGTACTTGAAACGGAAGCAAACGAAAATGTCCAAGAACGTAATACACGGGCCAAGAACTTATTATTTGAACATATTAATATTCAGTTTTCAGTGTTCGAACCAAATATTCGAACACATAAATTTAAATACAGATGTAAACAAATTTGTAGTTGGTTATTACAACAATAAAAATAATGGTTTCCTTCAAAAATGAAAACAGTGTTTCAAATAATTCTATGTACATTTCTTCGGTTACAAAAGAACACAAAACGTCTTCCATAAATCAAAAGTTTCATAAAAACAATGCTATATTACGATAAGAAATAAATTTGACTTTTCTTTAGTTATATTGTAGAGACATTAGGATATTTTTGGAAGCATACAAGAAGAAAAAGGAGCAAACGCCTTCGCCGGAAATAGAACCAAGGACCTCTGGAACATCGACCCAGCTTGCAGGTCACTACACCATGAAGGTACGCTAGGAAGGCAGGAGAAATACCTTATAATATAATTTCTAAAGTTAAAACTCACAATTTTAAATATTTAATGTTGTGCACAAAATATAAAATTAAACACAAACGTTTCCTCTTTTAAGGGATATTATTATAATATATATATATATAAGTGTAATATATTATATATAAATATTCGTACCGTGTGCTACAGTCAGTCATAATACAACTGCAGATAAGTTGCAAAAGAAACAAAAGTAAAAACAGAAAATCAAAATTTCCATCAATTATGCGTCAAGTAATATAATTACGCTTAAATAATGATAATGTTTAGTATTTTAATAACAGATTTCACATTATTTTAAGGTAGTGTACATTTATCAAGATTTTGCGCAAAAGTTTTGAACAGGAACTAAAACTATGACCGATTAAAAGAAGAATGAAATATGCTATAAATGGAAAATGGTCTTTCTATTCATTACTCTTCGATAACGGTACAGAGTGCTTTATTAATTTTATTTTATTCTTACTTCAGGAATTGCCATATTAACTTAATTTGATTGAAAAGGATAAAAATGAATCAAAACATGAATTAGTTTAAAAATTCAAAGAGTTGAAGTTTAACTAAGTAAAAATATTTACGTAATATTTCCTTACATGAAGTTTCCTATAAAAACAAATTTTTATAAAAAACATGAAAAACGCGTTGAAGTTACCGATAGATGGCAGGAGGAGTTTTATGCAAAACTTCTGTTTCACGATTCATTCACCTTAAAAGCTTTTAAGAGAATTTATATAGTAAAGTTTCAAACTATTTTAATTTAATGGCTTGTGAATTTTAGCTAAATTTAATTGCAATATATCAGTGCTTTATACCTTGTATTTAGCTGTTTAGTGAGAAAAATATGACCGTGAAAGCAGGAGTTAAAAAAGTGTTTTATTTTCTAAAATTCATCTTATTTTTTAATGTAATTAAGTAGCATAAACACAAAGTTGAAATAAATAATTTGTATGTCAGTGTAATGAGGTTTTTAACAGGGATGTCGTTAAAAATTTTGAAAATATTATCGTTTCTTTGTTATTGGTGTTCAATGATTTCAATGTATGCTCCAAAGAGAAACAACTGTTTTTCCTTATTTAGGTTGTTTAGTTATTTAATGAAAGGAAATTTCTGGCTATTTAAGTAAATAAAAGGAAGTAATTAATTTTAATTTATTTAATTGATTAGATTTTGATCTGGAAAATATTTTTGGGGGCATATATGTTTGTAGCTTATATTCGATGCTCAAGGACAAACCTCGTAAATAATCACATAGCAAGACTAAGTAGTACGCACATCTGCAGTAGTGTTCTACAGAGCATGTTGGCATAGTGACCCACATGTGCACATAGCTCAGACTTATCTTGGCCCATACACACATAGTTTTCCTCAATAACAGATGAAAATGATGTAATGCTAGACTAATAAAAATACGAAGTTATTCATATCTCGCTATAAGGAACGCGGCTTTTAACAAACCCAATATATAACATACGAATCTTTTGATCCTGTACAATTTCGCATATACTCAATGTTATTTTATACTGCCCTAGCGAACCTCCAAAGTTATGAAAGTCGAATATAACGAACTGTATGAATTCGATTGAAAGTTTTGTGCTCTTCATAATTCTTTCACATTTTCTGAAAGTTTAAAAGAAACAAAATATGATTCACATTCCATCTGTAAAGGAAAGCTTTTTTATATCACTTTTCTTTTATCTTCACCTCCACTTTTCTCTATGTTCTAAACAAAAGTTCCGCAGGACAGATGTGAACGTAGTTCTAGCAGAACGAGGACACAATAAACCTATCTTAGGATGCCGTATGATTTTTGTGACCACTGAACCAAAGAACATTAATATGTTCTTTAATTCCATTCAACATTCTGAATGAGCTGTCAGACAGAGCTGTATTCAAGACTAATGTCATGATGGAGATTTTGAAATTTTCCCTTTTTAGGGAAACTAGTGAATCATATGAGATTAAAGCAGCAATTGATCTGCCTTTTAAGGAATGAAATTTTTATCCTTATTGGTGTGTTTTGTTTGAATATAAATGTTCTCTAAGTTATGCTCTTCAAGTAAAAATTTCGCATTCTTTAGACCATTTTGCAAGATGTAGGACATTTTTATAAGAGGTATTGGAACTTTATTTTGCAACAATGGATATAATTTCCCTGCAATTCGCATCACTCCAGTAGGAAACTATAGATTATATTGCATTTAGAAATTACGTAAACGCTGAAGAAAAATTGCTAAAAATGTTTTATTATTCCTTGTATACAAACTAATTATTTATAGTTATAAAATGGTAATTTGAGGGAAGAATCGGAAGATTGATATATATGGCTAAGTAATTTCTTGTGTAAAGTTATTAATGCATATTAGAACTGAAAAAGAACAAACAATAATTTTAATAACTGTCTGTAACAATAATTGAATTAACTGTAAATGTTTTTGTAAAATTAGATTTCTATCTCACTTTTTTGGTAGATAAGACAGTGTTAATCAGATTTTTTTATTCATCATTCTATATTTCTACGTTTTTATGAGATAATCCATGTTTCCTCTAGAATAGGATGTAGCGAACCAAACTTTTGGTTCCTTGAAGTTCATTACAGCTTCATTCGGCTGTAATTAATAATTAGAAAGAAATTAAAATTTTACACAAAAACATTTTACATATTTAAATTTGAGACGCATTATATATAAAATTTAAATGGGAAGGAGGAGTCCATAAAACTTTTCTCAAGCCTTAAAAATGACTCAGAAATTATTTTGCAAACTATGAATCACAGCATGATAGCTATGAATGTACTACAATGCAATTATGAATTATCGAGTCCCTAAAAGCTTTTAATCGGCTTTTATTTTCAAACCCATTGGGCGTACATATACCAGCTAAAATGCTTCAAAATATTTTGGAATTTTAAATTTGAATGCATCCATTTCTTAAAATTACGAAATTAAAATTTTTATAGTGTCCCCTGTACCTTCAGGGATATTTAGTGGAAATTTCATTCTGAAAACAAAAAAAAAAACTTGTGTCCCATACCACAAACATTTACGGAAATATTTTATTTTAAAGTTTCAAATTAAACACCTCTTTTAAAATTCAGGAGTTGTACAGAAATTGAATAGAGAAATATATAAATCTGCATACAATTAAAAATGAAATGTCAGTGTAGAAAAACGTTTCTGGTGATAACGGACTAAGTTACGAGCACCGATATGCAGCCTGTGGTAAAAATGTTGATCAATAAAATTATTTCTCATAAAAGTGATCTTAATAACACACACATTTTGTGCTCTAGAAAATAGTGGCAAGCTTCTAGTATTGCCGCATACCTAGTAGTTTACAATACTATTTACGTAAATTAAGAATTGGAAATCATTTCTTTCTTGTCCAATATAGGTTTTGTATGACTATAAGATTATGATTCTATAGTAGTCAGTTGTACACGAACATTGTTACCGCCTCTTACGTTCTGAAACTTTAAAAATACTTGTGTGAAATTGCTTACAATACACTTGAAATACTAAAATTATAAATTAAAGAATGTTGTAGGCTAGTAAATCACAAAAGAATATCATTGAATGATATTATTTCAATAAACCTCGATTTATTTTAAGTATTCTTTTAACAGATTGTTTCAGTAGAGGAATAAGTATAGTGTTCTGGCACTGCTACAACTATGAAAATTCCAAATTTAAAAAATAATGTAAGCCTGAAATCTTGCCGTATGGGAGTCAAACTTTCGCCATTTTTTTATAGGATGAGAACGAAGTTTTACTAAAGGCCACGCATATCGGTATAGTTGTCAGCGCTACTGGCTGCCCTATCTTTGATCCAGGTTCGAAGCCAGAATAATCCAGGCTTGGATGTTTTGTAAGTGTGTAGTGTATGTGCTGAAGGAAGCGCTTAAAATGCTGGCTAGCTGAAAGTCCTCTCAAGAGTTTTGGTAGCAGGCGAAGAGGGAGGGAGACCCTCGCATTTGTTCTCCCTGGTTTCCCGTCAAAATTGAGATGGAACTTCACCGTTCCCGTGACTATTAAATCGGTCCTTCTTTGTGTTGCATATGGGAATTGTCACTGCAAGTGAGAATTAATCCTAAACGTTACAAAGACTGTTGTCGAATGTCGGTGATATTAGTGCCAGTATATAAATAATGCCCTCAAATGTTTTCATTAAAATTGTTTAAAAACAGTTAATATTGTCAGCTCTGTATATCTTGTATAACTCTATTTTTTCATCATTCTTATGCAATAAATCTTAGTGAATTATAAGTATACTCAAATGCTTCTGAATAATTCGCATTCATTTTTATTGTCACTCAAATTATATAACAATTCGGAACACGCGTATGTAAGTTCAAAGAAAACTAGAGATCTTTGATGGACTGTAACATCTTCATCAGTGTTTAACGATTCCATCAATGTATTCATAAATATATTTGACATCGCCATTTGATCATAGTTGCTATGCGAACAGCCAGCCTGATCCATAGCTGCATTTGATTTCGCTACTCTCCTTTGTGGAAGTTTTCGTAACATTTGCTATTTATCTTATACAGTTGAATTCAATGAATTCTGTTGCATTGTTCCCATATATGCAGGAAATTCACCGTTACTTCGCCTTTTGTTACACGTAGATTTATCTCCGAAGTTCTCCGAACTGACTATACGAAAGTTTTCTGCAGGGCTAATAAAAATCTGAAGTCAAACTATTATCATTTTCTTTCATTTAACTCATCGAATATCAAACAAGTAGGGCTTATTTATCATTGATGGCTTTTTTAATATTTCGAAGAAATATTAGACAAATAATGAAGAGGTCTGCGTTGTTCGCAAATTTGTTCCCTATTTTATTCTTTAATTTAAGAGATCCTTTAATATATTCAACTCAGAATTCAACTCAGCCAATTCAACTCAGAAATTTTCCGGTTATCGTTTACTCTAACCTGCATAGAAAATGTGCTGGTCAGTTTCTAAATTGAGAGAAACTAAATTTTCGTTAATAAGAATAAGTTAGTTCAGGAAATCATAAAATTTTGGCCTTTGAAAAAAAAGTTACTTAAATCAGAGCTCTGTTAGAGCAGATATTGTGAGCTAACACCTCTCTTTAAATTTATTTTCAATCTTTGAATCTGCTTATGATTTTTAACGACTTCAATAGAGATCAGATGATGCTTCATTAAAGTGACACAGAGTTTAAAGAGTAATAATAAACTTTATTCCGCTTCTTAAGTATTGACGACACCAAGAATGGCTATTGCACATATGAGACGAGACACCCGTTAAAATAGAAGATGAAAAGCATGAAACCATTCGCCCAAAAAGTATATTTTTGACTAAATACTGAAAAGGTTATGGGCATCGCTTTTTGAAATGTAAAAGGTAAAATTTTTCTTTATTTGCAATAATGCAAATTAAACAGAGAACTTTATGCTAATTCGTTGCATTGTCAGCCTAGAGAGAGAAAAAGGAAATTTCCTGCGGATTATTTAAATTAGGGAAGGACAGGTTTATCCCTAAATATTTCCTGATTGCGTTCTTCAGTTAAAAAGCTTTATAATAATACCAGAAAAACTTGTTAATCCGAAATTGTTCCGTTGCCGTTCGGCACTGAATTTGAGACAAAAGGCCAGATTTGGCTGGAATTTACTTATTAAATTTAGTCTAAAATTTGCTAGCCATTTTTGACCTTAAGCCAGATTATGGGACTCTAGAATAATGAGTACTGTAATGGTAGATGTGAGTTTTCGTTTAAATATAATATTACTATTCTTTAAGAAAATAATTGTCCTACAGAGCAACAGAACATAATTATTAATAATAATCTTAGCTATTTCATGAGGGTAACGAATAATTCCTCATAAGGTTTACTGCAAACCAAGCAAAACGGTAGAATGTCAAATCTTTCAGCAACACATTTGATTTCCCGATTCCCTCTCTACTATATTTACATGTTTCATAATTTATGTATCAACGCAAGAGCTTCGAGGAATTTTCCCTCTCAGTTTGCGAAATCCGGCCTTCTAACCTTTCATTGAATATGTTTAGATTGCAACCAAGTTAAACAGAATTCGGCTTATTATATTGATACTTAAACATATTTTTCAGCTTTAGGTGCGCAAAAGCGTGAAATCACTTATACAGTTCAATGAAGGCGTTTCGTATATATTTCGGCAGAATGCTTTTAAAACCAAAAATATATCATAATTTTCAATAAACAATTTTAAGTCCATTTCTATGTTTTTTATTCTTGTAAATATAGATGCTTTCTTAAATTGCAGATACGCAATGTCGTAACTTCCGAAATTGCCTCTAGTTAAACTTTTTTGCCTAACATTTATCAAGTAATTTTACTAGTCTTCTAAAGTTAATCTAAAGATCTTAGTTGCTCCACATTGTTTCGATTTTTACCCTATTTTCTATTATTATATATAAACAGGTTAATCAAGATATCTCTAATTCTATAATCGGCTATAGTTATTTTGTCGAAGGCCTCAAAATTTCGAACAAATGCTGAAAATTTGTATCTCTTGGTCGATATTGATTTCAGTCGCAATTAAATCCAAGCAGCTTATGATCTTAATCATCAGTAATATATCACATAAATAATAGCAACACTGTCAGATAAAATAGACGTAACAAAGCCAAAGAACACTGTTTAAAATATGCACAGTTATTATAATGTACTTATGAATTTATTATCAACCCTTAATGCAATGGAAGTCAGGTAGTTAATTACTTTTATTTGAGGAATACACAATAAGGACTCGAGCTATATCATTAACTTTTCAGTACCTACTTTGCTCCGTTATTAACAAGATCGATATGATTATGTTATTAACAAGATCGATATGATTAAGTCTTCAGTATTTCCGAATATTAAATAAGCATGCATTGCTTATTTGATATTCCTAGTTAAAAGTAATTAACTATGCAAGATATTTCTGAAACATGTATTTTAAACGCATGCAATATCATTTTGAGCATTATTTATCCATTTCTTCAACAGTAGATTCCCTTGAGTAGTTATTCTCTTTTTTGTAACATATTTTTCCAACTTTAGTCTTTCAAAACAAAATGGATTAACATATGAAAAACATTTGCTTTATATTAAAAGGAATTTATTTATATCTTTCAGCGTAGGCATTAAAATTTATTAGAAAGCTCTATTAATATTAAATCATAGAATTTTGGAACACAAGTAAAGAATACAAGAAAGGTAATGAAAAGTAATTTAATTATCCTTCTAGTAATCATTTGCACGCTTTCGTCCTTATTTATTTATTTAGTTAGTTATTTACTTATAAATTATCCTCAACCTCCCCTGCAAAGAGTCAGGCGTTCATTCCTCAATCATTTGTCGGAAATGACCAAACCACCGAGCATTTAACCGTATCATTCCCGAAAGCATTGTTTAGGAATCACCAAATGGGGTTCACCAGCATTGCACCTAAGGGAAGTAGAAAAAAAAAAACACAATATCCGCGCCTTCTCCGAGGTTCGAGTCCTGACTCGTGGCTATGGCAAACCGTACTCTATTTATAGACCAATAGGGTGTCTATAAATAACTATATTAAGCATATTTTGCGGTTTTTATATAATAGATATCTTACGCAGAGAAAATTAAACATGTTTGTTTTTCATTAAGTTAGTCTCGTTAGCTCATTTTCAAAGCTTTAAGATCATTTTGAGATTTGAAACGGAAAAGTAGTGACATATTCATTTAATCTTTTGGTAAAAATAGTTTAATATACTGGTGCCGTTTACTATAAACATAAAAATTTTTACATAAATGTATGCTTAACAGATGTTAATATTAAGCACTGATGTTACGATTAATTAACACGAAATTAAAAAAATATGCCATAAAATTTTCATTTGTATTCATTTTGTTATTACATTTGATTTTCTGTATAATTCATGTATATTATTTACAGCTTTATTGATTGCTTAGATATGCAGGGTTGGTTCAAACGGGCATGGTTATTCCAAGTATTTTTAACTTGAATTTCCCTTACGTTTTCATTTTAATTTACTTCACATTTAAATATTAAAGATAGCCCTCAGTGTTCAAACTGTTGAATATTTATTGATCATCGATCTTCAGATATGCTGAATGGATTGCCTTCACTGGGATTTCCCATTGTGTAAATAAACAGAAGAGTCGCTCAGAATGTGATAGTGGTTAATGACTCTGATTGCCAAAACGAAAGGGTTCGAATCCATGATAAAGCGTGGATGTTCCTAAGCGTATAGTGTACGTATTGCAAGGGGGCACACTAAATACACGTTGAGCATAAATCCTCTCGATAGACTGTGATGGAGGAAAGAGAGACGGGACACCCTTGGATCGCAACCCGGGATATTCTTCCTCGAAATTTCATAAATTTCTCGGAACCAATTTGTGCTGCAGTTATGAATTTTATGCAAATTCATCGGCTGTGTTCCTTTTTTAAAATCTACTCTTATCTTTTTAGTAAGTAATATTAAATTATTTAAAATTAAAAGTTAAATTTACTTAGGTGAAAACAGAGCAACATTGAAACAACATAAAAGCTTGCTCATTTGTGTAGATAAGACAAAGAATTCTGTAGGCGATACGTTAAAAGAAGCAAACAAAATTTCTACATTCAAACTGTGTTCCTTTAAATAAATTCCTAAAATTTTAATATACTTTTAATTTTTCAAAAACTGTGAATTAGACTTTTTAATTAAAACAATTAGCATACATATTACGCGGGTAAAAGCGAATTTGCTAAATTTCGTCGAAAACGAATCTAAACGATTTTAGAGTCATTAGGTTAATAGGAAGCAGAAAAGATGAAAATTAGCAACCGCCTTCGCGGGGAATCGAACCACGGAACTCCGGAATACCTGCCCAGCGTGCTACCGTTACACCAGGAAGGCACGCTAGGGAAGTGGGAGAAATACATTATATACTCCCCTTTTTAAAGGGCGACTAGGGTTTTAGGGGAACTAGTCGCCAAATCCTGGGTGCGGAGAATCATCATCCACAACCCTTTTAGTTCGGCCGCCACTTGTAGAGTCATTTGGATAATAGGAAGCAGAAAAGATGAAAAATATGCAACCGCCTTCGTCGGGAATTGAACCACGGACCTCTGGAATACCGGCCCAGAGTGCTACCGTTACACCACGAAACCACGCTAGGGAATTGGGAGAAATACCTTATACGATAAATAAACGAACGCGAAAGAATTCCTGAAGTTTGAGAAATGGAATAAGACTCGGATTTGTCATAATTGTGGCTTTTAGTTCGACGACAAGTTTGAAATCACAGCTAAATATTTTTATTATTTAAATTTAACGAATTTACATGTAAATTGTAGTAGCTCTTTTATAACATAGCACGAAAGGAATCGGGAAAGAGAAGCTTAGCCGGAAGAATATGGTTACCCAAACAAGTTCATTTGACGCTGAGTTAAATGGCTATCTTGCCAACCCAAGCTGCTGAAAGTTTTGGCGACTAATATTTGTAGCCAACTTTGACAAGAAATCGCCAATAGGAGCAACGTTTGCCGACCACTTGGCGAAATTTTGGTCTGACCCCTGTGTAACTATACTTTGCTCGATCCATATGTAACTTTAACTGGTCCGATTCCTATGAAACTGTAACCGAAGGTCGAGAAACCGAAGATACTAGAAACTTGTCGGTGGAAAATTATATAAGAAGAGGAGTAAACTATATAAGACAGAACAGAGCAGTAGTTTCCAGTTTAGTTGAATTCATAATTTAGCTCTGAGTACTGAGAGTATTGAGAGACCTTTGTGCGGGCTTACACATTAAGAGTTTTATATTATGTTGCGTTTAACATTCCTAGCAGTTTGAAGTGATAACTACTATTTATGTTCTGTCATACTGACAAGAACTGCACGAGTAGTGTGAAAAGTTAGAGAACTGTAAAATGTTTCTTTTGGGAAAACAATTTTTATCAAGCTACCATCGGTTCTGTGTGTAATCAAATCTTTATGACTCAGTATGCTTTTAACAATTTTTGGTGTCATAACTGGAACTGAGTGCCGGTGACTACAGCAATAGAGGAGTAACTAACAAAACTAGTGACAGCCTTTGCTGCATTTAAAGCAGAGGTAAAATCGGGCCAAGAAATGTGGAAGGGCCGTCAAGTCTGTTGAAGAAAACATTGAAACTGGGTGTAGAGAAAATGAAAAGAAATATTACTGTCATAGTAAAAACATATGACGGACTTCAGAAGGCAGAGCAGCCACGGTTTAAAATAAAGTTCAAGAAAGGTTTTCTGCTGTCAAATGACAAATCAAGGGAAAGAGTTTCTGCTTTCCATCAACAAATCAAAGAAAGAGATTCTACTGTCAAATATAAAATAGATGACTGAGTTTCTGCAGCTATCGTCAAGAGAATTGACAGCTTGAAGAAGTACATTGCGACAGCTGGAAGCGAATCTGACGGCTTTACATTCAAACCCATGTTTAATTGAACCTTCCTAAAGTTATCCACGTTTGATGATAAGGCAAGTGTACAAGACTTCTTCCTCTACAATGGAGGGTACAAATGGATGGGATTCTGAAATAAAGGCCTACCATCACGCTGCTGCTCTGAAAGCAGATGCAGGGAATATCCTTCAAACTCTGCCGGAAAGCCAGAGACTAAACTTTGAAGCAGTATTCCTCGCGTTGGAGCTGCGATTGGCGAGAAGTGTTTAGAAGACTATAGCAGGCTTCAGTTTAAATCTCGCCAAAACAGGCCCACGGAAGCCCTCCAGGAGCTCACTACGTATGTTGAAAGTATGTCTCATCTCGCCTTTTCGGAATGCCCAACAGAAGCGAAGGAAAACCTGTCTGTAGTACTTCGTGGATGACATCAGGGATCCTGAGATACTGAAAGCCCTAGGAACGGCGTATGTCAAGCATCTAAAATGCCCTTTAGTGCACGCCATAAAATTTGAGGCAGCACAGAAAGCAACCTTTTGAGAACGCCATCCAGTCAGAGCCGCTCAAGTCCGGGAGCCAGTGTATCAAGTGTCTGCTCGTCTAGACGATTTGAACAGGCAATTCAATGCCTTGAAACAGAATAAGAGTGGTAACAAATCAATCCTAAAGTACTGGAACTGCGGTGGTGAACGCCAGGTGAGAAGGAACTTCAGAACTCCCTAAGTCACGGAAGCTAACACCGCTCCCCAACAAGGAGGCAGGAAACAAATTAGTGACCATGTCACAGAGCGATATTGACAAGTCCGATTTTAAATCGCTTCAGATTTCTGAAATGAGTGGCAGCAGTAATAGACTTTTCATCATGGGAAATATAAATGGAATCTCTTCCAATATGATCATAGATATAGGAACCAGTGTTACCATTGTTCGAAAAGATCTGGCTCAACAACTGGAAGGTAATTTCTTGTGGACGTCACCCTGCATTACATTCCACACTGGGTCCAGTGACAAGCCAACTCTAAGTTCGCGATAGAATATGAGTATACATTAAGAAAATCTCACAAGCATTAAAACTTGGTATAATACGTAAAACTGTTATGATATAATATATAAAACGTTTGTAAATTGCTGGAAAATTTTCCTATTAAGTTCCTAACAAACCATCTTATGTCAGAATCATGAATTAAAAGTGATTCACGGGAAACCTGTTTAATGACAAATCATTTTAGAATACCGCGAAACAAATGTTAAATGCACACATAACTGTAAACTTATCTTTCGTTTCCCTAATACTTTTTCAATAAAATTTTTAATTAATTCAATATTTTCTTAAGCAAGTTAAACTATTTTCTGAAGTATTGCGTAATGATTATGATGCCGTTACTTTCAAAATCTCTTGGAAGTTACTGCACTGCATCTGCAAGAAAATACTTTCTTAACAGATCTTCAGCTTCATTTATTGAGTGGAATGCCATTAAGGCTTTAACGGCTAAATGAATTCTCCGCTCTCTCCTTTGGCATTTTACTCCGAGAAAAAGAAAAATACTAGAATATCAGAATTGCAGAATAATTGTTTACGCTGGAATTCCACCTTGGTTGGGCCCTAATTGAGACTTGGTATGCAGAAAGGCATTCGTGATATGGCAATAATTATTTGAGACTCAATACACAATTAAGTTTGCACGTATTTATTTTTAGTTTCAGTTCAGTTAGGCTCATATTAAATTATATCGTCAATAATTTTTGGTACTAGGTGGTGCTATAAAAATAAGATCCCTGACTGGCTCCGTTATGTTTAGCATGTGCAGTTTTTGATCATAGCAACGAATGAAATGAGGAAACCTAAGGATTACTTCCAAGGCCAAGCTTTGAATGAATGCTAGGTAAATTACTTTAATTGTCCTGAAATATTTTACAAAATGCATTTTACGACATGGTAAGGTAATTATTATTCAATTTCAACAAGGTTCAGCTTTAGGTTTTTTGCAATGAAAGTTTTTTATTTGATTTACCTCAATATTTATACAATTAACCCTCGGTTCACGAATTTAATTTTTTCCCGAAGTCTGCGAAGAAATAGAAATGTGCCTAAACCGAAATAAGTTTCCTCCAAGAATTAATGTGAAATGGATTAATTGATTCCTGCTTCATTGATGATGAATTTTAAAAATTTTATAACAGTATTCTGGACCGAAGTTCATAACCCCAAATCTATGTAATCAGTAAATAATAAACAAGAAATATAAGCAGAGTACTAAGCAGGTAAAATAGAGGATTTAATTTAATCTCACTGTTCATGTGCGTAGCAAAATTGACATCATATAAAGAAAATGATTATGTTATTGCTTGGGTGTGAAGTTCCCTTCCATAAAACAGGCAACCCTCTGTGAAGTTGGTGCTCTTTTAAGAGACATTTTCGTTTATCTTTTCCTTACCTCTGAACGGCACTCGATTCAACATTAGACTTCCCGGAAATTTGTTTCAGTGAACATTTATCCTATGCGATTTAAAGCTGCCTGCGTCTTAAAATGTTGTTAAAGTGAGACATGATATTTCTATTACATTGCGGATGCTAATATTGTAGCTTGCTGGTTGCTTCATCTGGGGGATATCGTTACGGGAAAACTTTGCATTTTACCCCATTTTGCATAGTACATATCGCGCATTAGAGAATAAAAATCTTTTATATTTTTGCGATTTCTGAAAATATTTTTTCCATAATCACCATTTTGGTGCTGTTTTTGAAATGATTGTAGTTCTTTCTTGTTGAACTCCTTTTCAGGGTCCTCTGTAATTTCTTCACGTCTTCCTTGTTAACTTTGTACTCCGTCGTTTTATCTAAAACTAGTGTTGCATGCAATTATATTTATCCATAATTTTCTCCAGGCCGAATTCATCCTCCTGTAAGTCACTTGCTTCCAGACTGTTTAACGGAAATTTAGCAATGAAAAATACTAAACTCATATTTCCAGGAGTCCTTGAGTGTTAATTCCATATTCTTTTGTTACCTCAAAATACCTTTCAAATTCGTATATTTCCCACTGGAATGTTCTAAGCTCAATACACTGTCCGTCACATGATGCAGTTTTATTTTTCAGATAATATGTTCGTGAATCGAAATGTTCGTGATCTGAGGTTTCACTGTATCAACATTGTATTCAATGCAAATAACCATTATATAAAAAAACCTATCACTTACGAATGAAAAAAAGTTTCACCGAAGGTTAACTGATTTTTACAAAGCATGCGACACTATCTGCTACAGGATAGAGATAGAAAGACTGTCTTAGAAAAACTGGCTCATATTCACTGTACACATGGGACATTTTGCGAACAGCGCGTTAGCAAGAAATACCACCCAGAATAAAATGAAAGTGCTTGACTTTCTTATCTCCTCCGCTACCGAGAATTTCATTTAACCAAATGACTTTCTGCATGGACATGAAAAAATTTTAAAAAGAATAATGCAAAGTGACTGCTCACGTTAATTGTTCTCATTATAAGTTTAAATATTTTCTGAATGTTAATTAATATAAATTTAATATTTTTATAACATTTGATCTTTTAAACATTGGTGCATTCGCTTAATGCCGAATTTAGTCTCTTTTGCCAATAAAAGAAAACTTGTCAATCTTCATCCACGCTCGTAAAAGAACAGAGCAGAAGAATGGATTTTAGAACTAAGCATAAGAGTTTCAAGGAGCGTAATTGGTACTTACGTATTAACACAATTACTTTAGTAGAAGTCGCCAATTCAGAGAATTCCATACTCTGCCAACCATGCGAATAGCCAATCTTCTAGGAATCCTGCTCATAACAATCCTTCAGTCAAGCAACGCCGCCATTTTTAAATGCGTCCTTTATTATTGTTCTAGCCGCTACACGGCCAGCCTTCGTCTGGCTTTTAAATGTACCAGAAAAATACCTAAAGGGAGCACCAAACTCTAAATTTAAAATCTGAATAGTTTTACTCTGCAGAACAACTTTATCAAAAAAAAATCAATAAAAATGTATTTTATATAAAAAATTTACAATGACTGGTGCAGTATCCCTTAACACACATCTTAATTATCCTAATTAATAAATTAACCCCCTTCCCGTTGCAAAATCTTAAGAATTCAAATGGTATAAAGTAAGTTAAGAACTTTCTTTCCTAAAAAAAATGCAAAACTTTTCAATATCTTTAAAACATTGAAATAAGCAATATAACATGGAAGAAACACACAAAAAAATTCTGAAAAGGAAAGTGTAATTAATAATATTTTACCTCATATTTTCAAGAGAAAATAGCCACAATCCAGTATACAAAGCATAGCGAGAAAGTCTGTGCGATTTTTCGCTAATAACTCACTCTCTACTATAGTTATCGTCACCAAACTCTCTACAATTCTTTTCTGGGTCCTGGAAAAGGTCGGCGTCCACTTTTTTTTTTCCAAAACAAATAGCTAAAATCAGAGATATTAATTAAAAACTCTTAAAACGCAAGTTTCGCGTTCATTTTTCCGAGTAGCAACAATGGCTAAGTGCCATTGTTGCTGGTGTGCTCATTATGTCTGATGCAATTTCATCAAAAACATAAAATAAAATTAAAAAAAACTCTCATACGAATTTTGAGAAATCGCTTCGAGATGCACTGGCTTTTGTTTAGATACAACTATGTACCAAATTTCGTAACCCTGCGTGTATCAGCTTACGCGCAGCGCAAACGAAAGGCATACACACACAGAAAAACAGACTCTTCCTTTTATATGTACAGATTCTAATTTCCAACGGTATCTAACATAAGAAAATTATGATTTTTTTTGTTAAAAGTTTAAGGCAAAAAAGTTATGATTTCCCCCCCTTAAACTTGATTTTATAATATGAACTTGCAGAATTTACCAGCAATCGGAGAAACTGGAATAAAATTTCTGCAGGATTACAAAATTTTGCTGAAAATTTTCTAAAGGGAATAACGAGGAAAAGTGTTTCCTACATAGCCGCTATTGCCGAGGTTTGCACGAAGCCGAGTCTCCGCAATTCTCTATTTTTTTTTAAACGAAAACAGATCGCTGTGTACTTCGGAAGAAGAAAAGCGAAAAAAAAATTACAAAAAGATTTGAAAAACAATGTAAATGTTATGTTTTTTAATCTATCACGTAATTACCGTATTTGCCGGCGTATAAGACGCCCCTTTTTTTATACACATTTTTGAAGGATAAAACTTTATTACTGATCATTATAATGAATTTACAGAATTTTAAATACAAAGTAATACTTTCTGCAAATACCCAAGCTATCTGGGAAAGAACACCTTTTAATCATCTTCGTCAAAACTCAGACACTCATCTCCAGAGCTAAATGTAAAGTCACTTGAAACCTCCTCTAAATCCGCATCTGAGTGTCCTCTTACAACAAATTGTCCTCTGTACCATCCAGTGCATTACTAATGCCACACTTCTTAAATGATTTTAAAACTGTCTCTGTTTTCACAGAATCCCATGAAACTTTGACCCATTCACAACTTACGAAATGCTAACTCCGAATAAACTGAGTATCGACGTATAAGACGTAATGTCGACATACACTGGTGTGCAAAAATTAAGGACGAAGTCGAAAAATTAGCATAACAGCTGAACGAAGAGGCAGAGCGGACAGAAAGACCAATCAGGAGATTAAGTAAGGTGATGTACGGTAGCACATGCGAAGATATGCAGGTAGACGTAATGGGGGAGTGTCTGAGTAGTATAAAGCATGTTGTCGGTGTAAGATCAGTATTTTTGGCAAAGAGATTGCACGCCGTATAGCAGTTAAAATCACTCAAAATTGCTGCCTCAGAGCGAAATGACGAATAATCAATCTGTTAGACGACATCTATATGCTTTTACCCGAGGTCGAATCATTGGAAAGTTGGAGGAAGGCCGCAGTGTGACAAGTGTGGCTGCAGAGTTCGAAATTGCTCACATCATCGTTTCACGACTTTGGAGACAATTTCAAACTACAGGAACAGCTATCCGAGGGTTTAATAGTGGTCGTCCACGAGGAACCATACCCGCAGATGACCGGTATATTGCCTTACAGGCCAGAAGAAACAGGCGGCAGACAGCAGGAGAAATCGCTAGACACACGACACAGGCGACTGGACGACCGATATCGCGTTTTACCGTGGCCAGAAGACTGCACGGTGATGGTCTGTTTGCACGACGCCCTGTACGGTGTGTACCTCTAACGCCTGCCCATCGGAGAAAGCGTTCTCTGTGGTGACGGGAACACCGGAATTGGAGGGACAATGAATGGGGACAAGTACTCTTTACAGATGAGAGCAGATTCAGTCTGAGTAGCGATTCTCATCGCATACTCATCTGGAGAGAGCGGGGAAGCCGCAATCATCCCTCGAACATCATTGAAAGGGACAGGTATGGAGATGGCGGTGTTCTCGTTTGGGGAGGCATCATGCTTGGTAGTCGTACAGACCTTCACATCTTCGACGCAGGTTCAGTCAACGGGACCCGTTATTGTAACGAGATTCTTCTTCCATATGTGCGTCTTTTTAGAGTCGCTATGGGTCCGCAGTTCCTTTTCATGGACGACAATGCACCATGTCATCGCACAGTAGCTGCCGAACAGCTCTTAGAGAGTGAGGTTATTGAACGTATGGATTGGCCGGCACGATCTCCAGATCTCAATCCCATCGAGCATGTATGGGATTTTCTAGGCAGTCGCTTGGCAGCTCGTACCTTAATACCAGTAACGATTCCGGAGCTTCGATTGGCGCTGCAAGACGAATGGGCAGCAATGCCTCAATAACTCATTGACACCCTCATTCTCAGCATGGGCAGACGCTGTGAAACCTGCCTAGCAGTCAGGGGACATCATATTCCCTATTAAAGACCGGATGTTTCTTGCTGGACACCCATCACAGGGATGTTTCGGCCTTCAGTCGCATTGCGCGCCATGCTACTTTTTCAATAAAGCTTCTTTTTATCCCTCTGATTTCTCTTTTAGTAAGTGTTGCTTACATTACTCATGTCCTTACGTATTGGGGATCTTACGGTGTTAAATGTGTTGATTTGGAAAGCTTTTGTACAAATTTATATTGAAAAAACCGTCTCGTCCTTAATTTTTGCACACCAGTGTATAAGACGCACCCCTTTTTTCCAAAGAAAAAAAGTGCGTCTTATACTCCGGCAAATACGGTAATTTATTTAACAATTAAAATTTGAATTTTGAATTGCTAAAGTGTATTTTTTTTTCATACGTTGATGATGTTTACCGATATACGATAAACATCGATAGTCTGAGAATCTTTCTAAAGAAAAGGGTGCGAAAACTACCAGTTTTGCACCCGGTAAGTAACTTCTACCTTTTCATCTGTAAATGATCGCCAAATTGGTTACGTTAATACGTAAGTAGCATATAATTTTAAAATGTTCAAAAGAAAGTGTTTTTGCGCTCACTATTGATAGCTAGAAATATATTTCGCAATAAAAGATAATGTATAACGATTCACGCACAAACACACACACACACATCATATGGAAGACAGCAGAAAAAAACATAAAATTCAAGCTGTACAATTCTGAAAAAAAAATTAAACGAATGCGTTTTATTGCTATCTGGAATTATATTAAGGCTATACAGGATGATCCAAAAAACAGTAAATTAGAGGGGAAAAAAGAAGAGACGGAGAAAGAAAAAAATATATTTCGATTAATTTGCAAGGTATAGTGATGCAATCAATATATAAAAGTTTAAATTCTTTTTCAACAAGAATTGCAGGGAAAACATTTTAATTGCACTTTTATCCACAAGACGGCGTTTCACATTAGAAGCTTAAATTCTGAATTCACGGTTCTGGTTTTGAAGTAACTTTGTTGAAAACCAGCATTTTCTGATACGCCACGAAAACATTAATTTTAGACTGGGAAAAAGCAAGAATCGGATTTTGTGACATTCAGTGCATCCATTCGGTGTTGCTTCTCTTTCAATTTAGTCTCTTAACTTTGGGCTAAAATTAAGTAATTGTAATTACTTTCAGTGTGAATAATCACTTAGATCTCCTAATTTGAAATCCTAAAATTTTTTCTGTAATCTTTAGAAATAATATTTTATGTATTTGAAAAACACAAAAAATATTATTGAGGTTTTTCAGCAGGTAACAATAAACATTATTCATATTTTAAATACTATATATCTACTTATGAAGCAACGTCGCATTTTTTCAAGCTTCAAGATACTTCGAAAGAAATCACAAATGTCTATTTTATTTCAGTATGCATTTTAAAACATTTTTAATCAAAATAAGATTAGAATTTTATTTATGTAAAGTATGTCTATATCAAAAACACTTAGGACTGGATTTTGTTATTGCTTTTTAATTAAGATATCATACGGTTTTATCACATGATACTTAATGTGATTAAAATATCGATTACTAGAATCATTAAATTTTATTTCTTTTATGTTGTAATAAAAACCAAAATTCTGAATTTAAAGGAAAATGGAAAAATCAAGTATATATAATTTAGATATACATCTTTACTCTTTGTCGCATTTTTAATCGTATTTTAATTTTTTTCACATAGAAATATATATTTAAGCAGATTTTTATTGTCAGTTCTCATATTATGTTATCTAAACATATAATTTATAAGCATTTAATTTAAATTAATGAGAAATTTTTTAAATATCGCTATTTCTGTTGCAAATTAATAAAAAGTAACGTGTAGCAAGGATCGCTTAGATTTCTCAGTCTTTCTACTATGTCAAGTTAACACTAGATGGCGGTAGTGACAGAGCTCTTAACTTCTGGTACAATCTTGCTTTCAAAATCGATTAACCCCAGCGGAAAGTGCTTACTTTTACTCTCCAGAAGTTATTTTATATTACCTTGAAATATATAGTATGCTTATCAGTTACAATGTATGTAAAAATCGCATGTTTTTTCCTCTTTTATGCATAAACAGTTTATTATATTTCTCTCTACTTTTCTTTGTGTAAATAATGGAAAACAGCGTATAGTAATGCAAATATACATTTAATGGTGTTTAATTGATACATAATCTGCTTATACAGAACATATTATTTTCTAAAAGAAACATTTTCTGACTTTTTGCAACAAATAATGTAACAAATAATGTCCTTACAATTTAGAAGAATTTTTATTTATAATTTTTTAATACATTATTTTCCTTTTGGTTCTTCTTACAAAAGTCAGCTAACAAAAATCATTTCTGAAAAAATGTCTTTTAAGTTTGCGCAACTTATTATTTATTATTTATTATGTGAAAAAGTTGTTAAAGGAAAGATAATCGACAGCTCGGGAAGTGAAAGAGTAACACTTTAAGTTACCGATGATGTGGTTATCTGGTGTTCCGATCAGCAATATTTTCAGTTCTGAATCGGGAGGCCTTCTTTATTTTTAGGACTACCTCCAAAGAATGTTAACATGAATTGGGCGGAGCTTAGCAGATGACATATCACTCTTGACTCCTACTAGCCATTGATGATGCAAAGAGAGAATCCACGGATGCGTTTCCATGGTTACGCCCCTTACATACCACATAAAGAGAAGGTAGGAATGTTGTCTGAGCCAATCCAAAGGCGTGATTCTTTCACTCAGCGTATCGAGAGATATTGCTGGATTTTCACTTCGGGTGAAGGTCAGATTGCTAGAAAGCCCACAGTAGTCTTTACATTTTGTCTTCAAATCGATGAGCACACTGATGGGTCGCAAAGTAACTAGGGACATGCACAATGGTAAGCGACCTTTTTTACTTTTCGGAAGAACTATTGTCTTATTTAAATTCACTCCATGAGACAGAACAAATAAAACTTTATAACTTCTTAAACTAAATAACTGCTTAGAATACGTTTTGAGGAAATCCCTAACACGAAATTTTGTCGTGTATTTGCAAGCGATTTGAATTTTATTGGAGTAAGTGTGGAATTAAACATTTTTGACGAAAAGTGAAAATTTGATCTCTAACCAATGTGCTCGCCTGCACACAAATCTATTATCAGTTATAAAAATATATAATGTTAAATAATGAAACGCGATACATTTAAGATTCATTATTGTTATTATTATTGTTGTTTTTGTTTTTGCTGCTATTGTTGTTGTTACAATCTAGTGTACTGTAACGGAGTTCTTTTAAGAAATTATACCTCAAGCAGCACATAGTCAGTTACAAATGAAAGACCAAATTTTAGACCTATTAAAACCGAGTCTGTAAAATAAATTAAAAGCTAAATAAGTGAAAGAGAAATCAAGTACTAAGCTTCCTTTCAAATTTTTTTAAGTTGAAAATTCTGTCCCAAGAAATTCCCTATCTCTTTCTCCCCATATATTGTTCCTGAGTCAACGAACTTCTTTACTATTTTTAATTAAAAAGTTTTAAAAATAACCACTAAAAATTTTAATACTTAAAATTTCAGAACAAACTCTTTAAAATGAATTTTAGAGTCTTTTACTAATTCTCTCTGAAGAGAAAAAAAAAATACATATAATATTATAATTTTTATAATTAATACGTTCTGCCGCCCAGACAATATAATGGTTAGGGGAACCTACTGCGGCAAAGGAGGACACGGGTTCGAATCCCGGAGAAGGCACAGTTGTAACTGCCCGTCCATTCACAGAAAGTAACCATACCCCACATCTTAGGAGCTTCCACAATAAAGTGGAACTTCTGGCCTTAGCAGTGGCCAAGCCTAAGTCGGCTAAGTGCCCGCAAATGGAAAAAAAAAATATTCTAAAACAAGTGAGTCCGAAGTACCAGGTTTTCTTCCCGTTGGCTGAAATAGCTACACGTTTTGGCTGCATGAGCTTTCAGCACGGGCTTCTGTAGATTTCCCCCATATGTAATGTAAATAACATGTGAATGGGCCAGTTTTCCTTTGAATGCCTACACTTTGGTATACTTTAAGCAGATATCTAGAATTAAATATGCTGTGTTTTGGTGTAATTTTGCTATCTTTAGAAATTAAATGATTAAGTATTGTAAAAAGTTACTAATTAATGTAGGATTTTAAATCTGTTACGGCCTATCACGTGCAACCTGTATGACATAAACCTATCGCGGAAAAAGTACAACGCCAAATAATAGCAGTACCCATACTTAAGGCTAGCGGTATAACTATGCATTATTTCAAATGTGTATGCAACTCGGAGAGGCTTTATGGAGCATCAGTAGGATTTACCTCTGTTATAGATAACTGTATTAAATCACGGGTAGTAAATCAGTTGAATGTTGCATTTCTTGCTTTTAGACATTTCTGTTCAGGGCTAATTTTTTTTATTTAAGTAAGAAACTGCAAGGACATTATACGTCTACAATGAGAGTGTCAGGTCATTATCTCATTTACACATTTGCGCTCGAATTATTTATACAAACATTATAATCCTTAAACCAAAAATTTGATAACAGTTTTTAATACAATTTATTTATCGATAAATAATTACACAGTACATATACTGTTCTTCAGATTTATTTGAAAAAGGTCTTTCGTCAGCTAATTGGCAGAGTACAGAAAAATAACTGATAATGCCAGAAAAAGCGGTAACATCAGTGCGAAATTCTTCGAACTTTTGAAAAAGATTGAATCTGACAGTCATAGAACAGCATTTTTCTGTTTGTATTTAATATTGTATTTTGCGTATTTTTTTATATATTTACTTAATTATTTTTACACCTCAGTCGAAGTTAATTTAATATAATGCACAAATTGACTGTTAGTAATTTGACTAAATTAAAAAAAAATTGAGTTCGTTCTTTGCCTGTTTAGTTAATTAAATAATTATTTGATGTCAATCTTAACAGCAGTTGCGCAGAATATTGTTTTGAATGTCCTATTTACATCATTTTTTTAATTTTAATAATATGTATATAATTAGTTTTAATATTATATATATATATAATTAAGAAATGATAATTAAATCACAAATGAAACCGAGGAAGTGGTTAAAAGTATAACCCAAAGTACACACGTGAAAATTGAAACAAGAAAAAACAGTTTAATAAAATGATATAATTAATATAACATAATAAAAAATGTTGTTAATAATTTTCTGGTCTTTTTCAAGGAACAGTAGAAGAATTTCAAAAGTGCTACCTTTCTGAATTATATCTGGATGATTGGGAATTCTTGAAATAATCGAAAATAAATAATAAAAAGGAAGTTCTAAATTAAAATTAATTTAATTAACATTATTAAATTAATGTCCTTTAAAGTGCAATGAAATAAAAAAATTAAAACATTTCTTTAATTTTAATTAATCATTAAGATAGATTTCCGATGCGACCCCAAACAAAAGTTCTTTTAAAAACAAAGATTTAAAAAGCACTCTCAAGTAAGAAACCAGCATAACCATTGGATAAATCAAAAGCAATGTGCTAAATATTCATTAAATATCGAACCACAGAAAAGAACTGCTTTTAGAAAAATGCAAATCAAAAGCAAATATTGTAAATTAAAAGCAAGTGTACTTCAAGTCAAAGTTTTCTTGATGAAACCATATTATTCAGATTAGATATACAAATTTTAAACTAAAAACTATTTTTAAAAATAATAAATGTATGAAATTTTCCAAATTGATTAGAAACGAAAAAAAAAAAAAAAAAAAAAAAAAAAAAAAAAAAAAAAACACTTGGGAAAAATCCATAACACGAAATAAAACACCGAACCAATTTATAAGGTATTTCTCCCACTTTCCTAATGTGCCTTCGTGGTGTAGTGGTTCTGCACGCTGGGCCGGTATTCCAGAGGTCTGAGGTTCGATTTCCGGCGAAGGCAGTTGCTAATTTTCATCTGTCTTACTTCCAAAAATCCGAATGTCTCTACAAATTAAATTAATCTGAATGGAATATAAAAAAAGGAAATGAAACCTGAATGAAGTAAAATATCTAAATGACTAGTCTTTGAGTAACATTTGAGAATGTTGTTTAGAAGTAAAGAGTTGAGTGAGAGAATGGAAGTATTACTAAATGGTAATAATAAAAAGAGAGAACTGAATTGAGATGTAACCTCTAAAATTGAAAATGGAAATTCTGAAGGCTTAAAGATAGCGATCAAACTGAGATCAGTTGGAATTAATTTTTAATTATTAAATTTAATCACAAAAAATTAATTAAAGAAAAATTAAAAATTAAATTTTCAAAAAGTAAACTTTAAAGAATGAGACGAATTTTAAAAAATAGTTATGTAAGTTGTGGAAAGAAATTTAAAATTTTAAAATTGATTAAAATAGTTTAAATTAATAAAAGCAGTTTTATTAATAGTGAGTGAAAATGTGTAAAATTTTAAAATATAAGTAAAAGAATCTTTAAGAAGAGTAATATGCCGGTAATGGTGAGTAGAAAATGTTATGAAAAGGAAAACATGTGTGCAAGAGTGAAAGAAAGGTCTTCATCTATTTGGCATAAAAGAGGGCAGGAATAGAAATGGCGATTTGTTAGTAATAGATTTAAGGAGAATATTTGCAAATATTAAAAGATATCAACAATTGTTATGCGAGCAGTAAATACCTCCGAATTTAATTTAAATCCTATCATAAATAAAAAATAAAAATTAATCCGCTTAATATGCAATTTTTGGAGAAATAATTTAATAAAATTAAGAGGAATTTGATTAAAAATAAGTGTAATTTTAGTATACTGAATTTCTTAATTAATATGTTCAACAGCAGTGCAAATATTTTGAATTTTTAGAGTCTGGTTAATAATGATGTTAAAAATTACTTTTTTAGAAATATTAGAAGGGAAATTACAAACTCTTTTTTTTTTTTTTTTTTTTTTTTATAAAAAAATTGTAATTGCTTCACAATTGAGAATTCCAAGGTCAAGGTAATCGATTTCGTTACCATTGGAATTGGTTTTATTAAGTTTGAAAGATTTTGGATAAATATTAACAGTTTCAATATAACAAATACATAAAGAAACTTTAAAAGACAAGAATAGAATTATATGATTACAGTAATTTTACACTTATTGATTCTTAGGTGATAAAAAAATGGTTAGTTAATTTTGTGCCAAATGAAAATTTTTGTGAATATCTCCTGGTTAATCGAAAATTTACAGCTAATAATTAAAATAAAAGCTTATTAGTTGAGATTTTCCTTTATGTGGACATATCCGCATTAAGTAATATACTTTGTAAAAAATAATGAAAGAAATTTGGGAACTTTTCAACATATTAAATTTGTCTTCGAGAATAAATATTAAAAACTGTTTCTTATTAATAAAATTATTTCAATGAGTTTAGAAATAAGGTATAAGCAATTGTTCCATAAATAACGACTCATTAAAAGAAGTTTATCAATAAAAATGAATTGCTTAATTCATACAAACCTCCCAATGTAATTTATTTTTTAAAGTGGATCTCAAAGATTTGGAATACATTAAAAATATTTATAAAAATTAGTTACTATTATGTTTTTCCTTTCATAATTACTTAATTTTTTTCCTAAATATTATGGAAGAAGATTACGACTCATACTCCGAAATGGGGGTGGGCGAGGATTTACTTTTAAAATCTGTCGTGATTTACTAAATCTGGAAGAACTAAAATTTAAATGCTAGGAATGCAGACTATAATATTTTCAGTGAGAGAAAAGAAGAAATATTTCTTTCAAAACTCACACAATTTTGAAAACGTTTTGAACAAAATCATAAAACTAATCCAAAGAGTTAAATTTTCTTGTTTTAAAACTACTGTACATTTTGATACATAGTGTGTGTTTGCACGTTTTTAGAAAGATTCCGATAAAGAATTTTAGAAAAAAGCAACAGCTTATTTGAAATGCGAAATGTCGTCTGCTACTTTAAAATTTACTTTTCTTTCAAAATGTCGCATGTGAACAAAACCTGAATGTCGAACAAACCTGTCGAACAAAACCTGAATTGGATGGTCGAATTTCTGTAGCTACAGTAAAACTTTGCAGGCTGTGCAAAATAACAGTCCTAAAAGTGAGTTGTGGCACACTTCCGATCTAGAACCGGTTTGCGTTTAAACCGGTTCCAGCTTCTTGTTACGATGCCTTTGATAACTTTAGGTCTTTATCAGTATCTTTCTTTCGTCTATTCTTCGATTATCACGCCATTTCTCCAATCCAACAAATCCACATTCCATACTCCAAAATTTTCCCCGATTACTTGAAAGTAGAATTTGAAGCACTCGCTTGCACCTTATTTCCAATGAACCAAACGTTCCAAACGAACGAGCGCAAAAAACTGCATATTTTGTATATTGAAGGTGAATCCCATTGTACTATGAAATATACGTTTATCACGAATAAGGAAACAGCTACTTCGTACTAGACTTCACTTATAGAATTAACATTAAACATCATTTTCTAGTAGTTCCTTTAATTTTTTTTCCGCTAGTGTACTTTAATTTAAAGTATTACCATCGCCTTCATATTCATGTACTAAATGCGACACTTGGATCGTGGCATCATGATATTGCGCGTTATAACGCATAATTACAGTTCAGTTATTTGGGTTCTTGTTCAGTCACTATAACTGTTTAAATGTTCAGTGGACGAGTTTATAATAGTCATTGTAGAGCTGCAAAAAAATGGTTTAAGAAGAGCAGATTAGCAATCATTTACGAAAATAATTTATTGTTTTGATACATAATTTTTAATACAGAGAGTTTTAAGTACCAAATTTAATTGAAAATGAGATCAACTTGAATATAAGAAATTCTTTAAATTTTAAGATAATTTTTAAGAAATTAAACTAAAGAAAAATTATACTTATACATAATTATGCTCTACATTGTGTCCATAAAATTAGTTAACCTGTTTTTATTGTTTAAACCACTGTATTAAAAATGCAATTCCAATCACAAAATGTTTAAAAAGCGCAGATATTTTGGTGTTTATATTTTGGTATAATAGTTTGCTGTCTTAAAAATTAAAAGCATTTATTTTGAAAAAATATGAATCTTAACTTTTTATACGCTCTCCTATTTCCTCTAGTTATATACAGGAACATTTTATGCTCTTTATAAAAAATGAAACACAAAATGTATGACTTGTGTATGACAAAAATTGACCGAGATTTTTTATTTAAAAGCTTGTTATTTCCAATGTCATTTCAACCTGTCTAGAAGGTTCGATTAATGAATAAATTAGTATAATATGAAGCTGATATTTTTTTTATCTTAAACTGTTTCAATTATATTGTGAATTACTAGATTTTGTAACATTCTGTAACATAATGTTTTGTTATATTTGGTATTCCGAAAGAAATTTCACACAAATAATTATAAGTTTTTAAAGTCTAAAAATACGTTATTAATATTCTTATGAAAATTTGTTTTTTTTTAGAATAATACTCTAATAATTATTTAAAAATGTATTAAGCTTGGAATATTTTAATTATTGATTCATGGAAATTATATTACGAATTATCTTTGGGGCAATGCAAAAGCCTGTCATTGTTCCCAATATTCATCAGTACTTTCCACGTCAATAAGCGTAGCAACATGCGTCACCTTGTAAAGAAGCATTTAGTTTTAAATTAGCCAGTTTTTGTGCAGTTACTTACCTTTTCTACCTTCCCTCATTTCCATTTCCTGTCAGGACGGTATTTCAGTTTCACGTGTTATGCAGTGTGGGATAGAAAGATAATATTTAAGCTGGTGTCTGAGTTATTTCAAACAGAAGGTGTTCTGCCATTCAGTCAACTTGTTTCGCTGAGTTTAAGTTTGTTATTTTATACCCGTGCATAGTAATTGTTGGTTCGTGTACATCGGTGGAAGGACTAAGAGCCAACTAGCGTTAATTACCTCTGTGCAACTTTGACTGATTATATAACTTAGTTTTAATTTTATATTTCTGACACGTAAAAATTTACTGTTTCATAAATACAAAGGAAATAAGGCAGTCGAAGCATGAAAATATCCATTATTAAAATTTTGCGAATTTTTACTTTTATTCTGATGCACGATTTGTGATATATAATAAATAGTACAAAAGGCAATGGTCAACAATATTATGTAGCAGTTTAGGTTTCATGGTTCGAATATAACAATTTAAAATTTCTTAAAAATAAAAAAGTAATTAAATAATGCCTCTTTTATGCACCGAAATAAAAACTAATTAATGCCTTAATTATAAATTAAAAGTTTGAGATTTTAAAATGTGTCAATTAGAGGCTATTTGCACATTTATTAGACGACTTTGCTTTGATATAAAAAAAATTACGTTTGCTTGGAAATTTGTTTTTTAACTGCAGCTAAATTTTTTAAGGTATTAATTATCATCTGCTATTTGACAATTTTGTTTTCAGGCCAACTGGCTGGTTTTGCATGAAGCAATGGATGGAAGGCTAAGTCTATGCTCTTTCTGAAGAAAATTATTCGTATCTAGCTATTACAAAACACCGTGAAAGCCATGCTGTTTTGACATCTAAAGATACGATAGATAATATTGTCAACAAGAAAGGAAAAAAGCTCTTTTCATTGACATATACTATATTCCTCTTTCTCCATGACATACTATAGCTGAACGCAGAATGCGCTTCAGAATTCTTTATGAGAAACATTTAATCCGGACAAAATTGGAACAAAGTTATCTTAATAGACGAATCTTTGGGGTATTTAAACGAGTGCAATAAAAAGAGATCTATTAATCATCATCAAAGAAGAGAAAAATCTTAAAGCATAGTTTAAATAATCTAAAAAAAAGGTCTTTAAAGGGATTTAAGATTTTTGTTATTTTTTCGCATAACGGCAAATTTAAAAAAATCTGATGTGTACATAACATGACTTCCTTGTACGGAATATTAAATTATACGCATTTTTTCTTGCATTTCATTTAAACTTATTGGATTGAATTCAATCTACTTCGCCGATAGCGCATAAACCGCAATAGAATAAATGCATTCTTTAAAATTCACTCTAGTATTTGTTTACCATAGCGACACTCTGGCGCAAGATTCACTTAACAGTATTATATTTCGTTCATATTATAACTCATAATGCACAAAATTTATATCATTTAAAGAATAGAATTATCTAATCGTTGCCACATGTTCTATTCAAATACTATAATAAAGCTAGAATGATTTATAAACGAAATTAAGCAAACAAAACAAAAAAGAAACAGTTTTTCACAGACGATTGAGTATTTCTCATTCAATTAATTCAGTTCTCACTTCGCAAGAAGGCAAAATACATAAAAACTCAAAATATCTATATTAAAAATTACGAAGTAAATCTTAAACACTTATTTCCTCGAAAAAATTCCAGAAAGGATTAAGCATGATTTAATTGGCAATAATAAATGAAGGCGTTATCTTTGTTGTTGCGAAGCTAAGTTTCTCTAGATTGGCAACAAATCCACTAGTCTGCTGTTTCAAATGTATACAATCAATGGCCGCCAAAAAAATAAAGGCTTAGCGGCACTTAAACAACTTTAAAATTGTTGATAATTCTAAAAATATTGCATACAGATTTACTAAAGGCATAAAAACCTTAACCAGAAGATAAAAACAACATAATACAATAATTTTTAAGGCAAAAAATGTACAATTTACAAACATATACGTGTAAAGAAACTAAGATCACTGAGCAGGGTAACAGAGTGGATATATATATAAATATATTTATATATGTTTGGTGCGGCCAATTGCAACCAAAATACGAGGTGCACATCTACATGTTATAGCAGTCCTATATACAAAATTTCAACGTTCTGAGGCTAATCGTTTTTGAGTTATGCGAAATACGTACGTACATACGTTCGTACAGACGCCACGAAAAATTCTCTTCAGAATTAATTTTAAAGCAGTTTTATAATTTTTTGGAGGAAACGAGTCTTTTACTCTGTCCTTACGTACAGATATCACGCAAAAAGATTGTTAAATTGCATTCGATTGCGGTCAAAATGGATATTTTCGTTGAAATATGCTGCCTGAAACCTTTCGCGATTAAATTACTTCCTTTTTACTTCGTACAAGGAAGTAATAAGGAAAGGGTCGAAAAGTGTAAATATACACTGGTGTGCAAAAATTAAGGAAGAGACAGTTTTTTCAATATAACTTTGTACAAAAGCTTTCCAAATCAACACATTTAATACCGTAAAATCCCCAATACGTAAGGACATGAGTAATGTAAGCAACACTTACTAAAAGAGAAATCAGAGGGATAAAAAGAAGCTTTATTAAAACGTAGCATGGAGCGCAATGCGACTGAAGGCCGAAACATCCCTGTGATGGGTGTCCAGCAAGGAACATCCGGTCTTTAATAGGGATATGATATCCCCTGACTGCTAGGCAGGTTTCACAGCGTCTTCCCATGCTGAGAATAAGGGTGTCAATGAGTTGTTGAGGCATTGCTGCCCATTCGTCTTGCAGCGCCAATCGAAGCTCCAGAATCGTTACTGGTGGTAAGGTACGAGCTGCCAAGCGTCTGCCTAGAAAATCCCATACATGCTCGATGGGATTGAGATCCGGAGAACGTGCCGGCCAATCCATACGTTCAATATCCTCACTCTCTAAGAGCTGTTCGGCAGCTACTGTGCGATGACATGATGTATTGTCGTCCATGAAAAGGAACTGCGGGCCCATAGCGCCTCTAAAAAGACGCACATATGGAAGAAGAATCTCGTTACAATAACGGGTCCCGTTGACTGAACCTGCGTCGAAGATGTGAAGGTCTGTACGACTACCAAGCATGATGCCTCCCCAAACGAGAACACCGCCATCTCCATACCTGTCCCTTTCAATGATGTTCGAGGAATGATTGCGGCTTCCCAGCTCTCTCCAGATGAGTATGCGATGAGAATCGCTACTCAGACTGAATCTGATCTCATCTGTAAAGAGTACTCGTCCCCATTCATTGTCTCTCCAATTCCGGTGTTCCCGGCACCACAGAAAACGCCTTCTCCGATGGGCAGGCGTTAGAGGTACACACCGTACAGGGCGTCGTGCAAACAGACCACCACCGTACAGTCTTCTGGCCACGGTAAAACGCGATATCGGTCGTCCAGTCGCCTGTGTCGTGTGTCAGCAGAACGTTCTACTGATATGCTAATTTTTCGACTTCGTCCTTAATTTTTGCACACCAGTGTAAATTCCACATACTATCAGGAATATATCTGATACCCAGTTTTCAAATATGAAATACCTTCTGTTTAGCTACTGCGCCATCAATCAGTAGAACTGCATCAAGACAAAGCAAGCAGCCACGCGTCAAAATCTACTCTTAATTTCCTGGGAAAAAATGGAACAAGAAACGAGTATCAAGTCCCTACAAGTACCTAATAAATATTCTGATGAATTTTTGCACTTTTGGACTTTTAAAAAGCGAGTTGTCCAATCGTCGACCTACAGCCTCTTTGGAGTTTGGAAAGCTGTTTAAGAGGAATAGGATAAAATACCGCTTCCGACACTGCAAAAGGCTCTATTATTTTTGAAATTACGATGCAGGAAGATAGTGAAGAATAAGAGTTATCAGCCAGAGTATTTAAAGCATAAAACGTTTAGGTAAAATATTTTTGTAAATGCAAGGAGTATCGTCTAACAATGTGCGAATAGTCTCTGTATCTCTGGAATATAGTAGTGAAGTGTATTTAGCTGCACATATGATCTTGTAATTTTAACGGATTGCCTTGATTTCTTTAAGAAGGTAGAAATTTCTCCAACTAAAAGATAATTATCAGTTATCTTTTTCTGCGCCTGTAATCATTTTAAATAATTCATTCTATCTACTTGCTTGTTTATCGCTGTATGTGTGCAATCGTTTCGTAGCTTTCCGCTTTTTGATCCACATTGCTTCTTGGTGTTCTGGTATCTTTTGTTTTCTATGATTGACTAATAATACAAAATCATCTTCTTAAATAGTTTAACAATGTTTAACACAAAATTATATAATACTATGACATTTTACATATGCTTCATAGCAATAAAATAGCACTTCTTTAAATTAAAAAGTTTCAGAAAATATAAATGAATCAGTAACATTTTTAACGAAAATTATTGCAGTGTTTGCAAACAATATTCATTTCGAATTAAGATGACCTCTATTCTCCGGAATATCGAGATATGGTACAGAAAAGGTCTCATAATGGCGTATATACTGAAGTGGATTTTCTTAAAGAATTCAGTTTATCCATGAATACTTACTCATGTTAGTTATAAAAAAAGTACCAATCCTTTGACTGAAGACTTCTAAATGGTGTTATTGTAAATCATATATAACTATGTTTTAGTAGTTACACCAAATGCTGAAACTCTTATTTTAAATATCAGTTAGAAATTATCAAGAAATTTATGGTGCAATATCGGCATGGAAAATTTTATAAAATGAATCATATATTGTTTGATTCCTGAAAAACATTATTGAAATTATTAATAGATGAAAGCCCATAAGCTTAGTGTTAACGTAAATTAAGATGAATTGCTGTTAATGATAGAGACAAACATTTTTTTTTCATATTAAAATGTAGTGACAATAACTTTAATCACAGTTCAAACAATGATTCTTTAATTTTAACTGATTGCCTTGGTGTCTTTTAGAAGAAGCTCCACAACTAAAAGAAAATTGCCAGGCGTGTGTTTCTCTCTTCTCTTTTTCTGCGCCTGTCATCCTTCGAACTAACGCATTCTATTTACTTGTTTATTTATCGCTACATGTGTGCGATCTTTTCATAGCTTTCCGGTTTTCGAACCTTATCGCCTCTTATTTTATGAATCATTAATAACACAGCATAATCTCTTTCGACATTTTCATCGTAACAGATTTTCATCGAAATTTTATTGCATACACTAAGCATTTCAGGTAAGGTCTGATTGTACAACGAGTATACAAGACATGTAAAACTTAATGACGTAATTAAGCGTAATTTAATCTAGAGAGCTTTAGAATAAATAAAATATCAAACTATACGTAATCTTGAAATTTTAGTGTGATGTGCTTCACAATTTAACGTTTTGTACCTTATTGAAATTTGATGTTCGCTGGCTGAATAATTCTCTGTTGATATATTTACAGGACAGATTTTTTTCCTATGAACTTTAACAGGAAAAGAAAAGCTTTAATTTTTAAATAAAATCAGAATGTTTGTTCAATACAATTCCTAAAGCGCAAGACATAACTTATCTTCTTCATACTGCATTCTTCATTCTGCAAAATAAAAAAAAATAGCAAATTTTCTTTAAAACATTTTAAATTTTATGATAAAATATATTAAATATATTGACGAATTATTTGAATTCGTTACATATTGTAAGGTTTCATGTTAACTAAGCCAATTGCCTTATTATATTGGTTTTACTATAACTTCTGCTTTTGTCAAATTCCGCTTTAATGCAAATTAAAAAAATAAGTATAAATAATCATCTAGGTGATAAGTTTTCTAGCGAGTGCTTGGCAATATAGGCCATCACTCTGAGTTAGTTTTCCTGCTGTTGCTATTTCACTTGCTAGGAATTTCTTGTTAGTAAGTATTAGTTTAGCTTAATTAAATAATTAAATTAATTAAGTATATTTGTTTTGTATTTGCTTCTTATTTCATTTGAATAAGTGTCTGGTAAACTAACAGAGTTCCGTTTTTGAAAGAATTTGTGTAACCGCCAGGTTGTCTTTTTAATAAATAGTTTTATTTCAACGTTTTCTCTTGATCGTTTTGATTAAAATGATGAAACTTCGTTTGACAGTCTTTTATAATAACTTATAGGTAATTTGACATTTAATGTATTTAGCGGAACGTAATGCATTAATGTTAAAACAAAATACAGTTAAGAGACTATTGAACTTGCTCTTCTTGCATGCGACTAACCTCACCACTCTTTCCTACTCTCCAAAACGTTATTGCACTAATTAATTAGCATAAAAAATAAAAATGAATTTGCATAACTTCTGAAATTTCGCTTATACCAGTGATGCAAACATACACTGAATCAGTTTTAATTTAAGAGCTTTACTTCAGATTTTAAATAAGAGATTCAATTCAAAATTTTTTTAAATTACTCAATACATTTCTTTTTTCATTTAAACTAGTATTCTACTTACTAATTTAGTCACTTAAGCCAATCTTAACTGATCCTACAATTTAGCTAAAGAAGACCTAAATTTATTTTTTCTGAACTTTACAAAGTAATTCTTAAAGGACTTATTTAAGGAAGCCAGACAATGCAAACTTATCTGAAAATTCCTTTGGTTCGTGGGGCCGCAGCCTTTCCAATACCACTAGGAAGCCAGTAGAAATCTGGAACAGTTAAGTTGAAGAGAGACCGAGGAAAACGTAGATCCAAGTCCGAGTATCGCTTTGCCTGATATCCCAATAGGTAAGAAGAAGGAGAAGGTTAGGGCATTCCCCGTATCGAGAACTCAATCTCATTCCGGGTCCACTCCCCCTTTGGGCACATCGTGGTGGTTCAACCTCCACTATTACCCTCCAGGAGAGCAGCGCACCACCTGGGGAAGTACCCCAGGCAGCACCGGTCGTCTAATGCTCCTACCAGTCGCTTGGGCGAGCCCGTCCCAATAGGTATCCCAATAGGTAGAAGAACGGACCGGAGCAAACGGAATCTGAAGTTTCCCGAAGTACCAGAGCCGGAAGCATAGCTCAAAGATCGTCGAACTCAAGGCGGGATTCACGGTTAATTCCATCCTCAAGAAGTATAATAAGAAACAGGACGAGGAAGGTCCAAATTCGGAGCTCGCGCCACTGTAGCTGATTTGGAAAACATGGTTTAAAGACTTGAATGGTCAAAAACGGTAGATAAAGAAGGCAAAGAAGAAACGAAAGCCTTCCAAGCGCTGCACTCTGGTTTTAATCCATACCTACACCCCATTCCTGCAATATTCCCAAAATCAGGGAGAACAACTCCTCCTTAACGCCTAGAATAAAACAGTACAATAAATTTCACTTTTTCCTTCTGTAGTTCAAACCAAAATTCACATATCAACCCCCCCAACCAAATTGACCCTGAAGAAACAGCAACACTTTCTCCCGCGAAATTCACCCTACCGTAAGACAAAAAAGTGGAGTCATCTTGAGCAAGGACGCTACAAAAATGATGATTTTTAGCCACTCAGAAATTTTTTCCAAAATCTGAAAAATTAAAAAAAATAAATGAGTATAGCTCCTAACCTAATTAACATAAATTAGCAAAGGTTGGCTCAAATGAAAGGCAAATATTTTCTGCGTAAATTGTATAAATTTCAAATGCAAGCAACAATATTTGGTATTTTAAAATTACAATATTACTCAGAATTCTGACCTTATGCCATTGTCTCTCCACCCGACTTAAGTGATCAAAAACTGAAGAATTGACTAAACTTTTCTTACGATAAACTAATCCACAAAAAATGAGTATCTAACGCGTTAATTAAATAATATGTCTGTTGTGTAGTCGAAATCAGGAATAATTGTTATAAGTAATACTTGATATAGGTTTAATTAATTAAAAACAATTAAATTGACTACACAGTTAAGCTTTTCCATATGAAAACGAAAATACGTCAGTCTACCTAACCCAGTCACCACTCATCTTTCCCCAACGTTCTTCTTAAGTCGCTCTCTCTCTCGTTTTATTCCTTAAAGCTGTTGTTAAATTTTTTTTGTTTAATCTTCTAAATTATGCTTAGTAATTTTTTTCTTTTTTACCTTTTTACTCCAGAATGTTGTAACAGCTTTTAATAAAAAAAATAAAAAAAAGATTATGGACTAGACACATATATTGGATTAGATATATCATCTTATCTTATGTGCAGGGTTTTTCCGAAAAATTTATATACATCTTATTGAAAGAAAATTTATTATTGTGTGTTAGTACCGAAATATATATTAAATTCGGTTAATATAATCATATATATCACAGAATAGGTTAGATTTAATATATTTTTCATGCACCTATCCCTGTACACTTACTTAGAGTGTCAGAGTTATGGTCATTAGCGACCAAACATATAGCACAACGGAGAGTGCTGGCTTGGACAACGTTGGTCAATGTGTATGCCACTGTAATTTCGTGATGAAGGACCTCCAGCATAACCGATTTCTTGCTCTAGATGATGTCCTTTAAGGTCCCTTTAAGTTCATTTTGATTCACTATCATACGTCACATATGTCACTAGTCATAACAGCACTGGCTGTTTTGAACCAACACTCTACTGCATATTGTAAAGCTATTTCAATTCAATTTCTAAACCAGTACGTAATACTATCCGTTAAAGTACGCATGCAATTTCTGACGGAGCTTATACATTAATGCTAAAAGTTCACAGAAATTCTGTGTTAGATTTACTGCATTGCGGATGTGGCTAAAATTTTAATTACATAGATTCAATCAGGGAGCTATATCAATAATTTGAAAAGCAAATTAAATGTGTTATGCCTTGTGCAATGGCATTACACGCGAGACCGAGGGAGTAAAGCATAGCCTAGCAGACTATCAAAAAAACATTTGCCAAAAGGATTTCTAATGTAAAATACATTTTACTGGGAAGTTTTCCGAATCAAATGCTTATTTTCGATAGTTATTTGTGAATTTTTGAAGTTAGGAATTTTGAATATAGGAATTTTTCATATAAGAAATGACGATTCTATTGTTGAAGCAATTAAACATTATGTGTGACTTTTAAAAGTTGATATATAATCAACGTATAAGCCTTTTAAGTTATAAATACGAAGCTTCATCATAGCAGACTCATTAACGTTTTAATATTTCAATATATAAAATGATAAGGAATGAAATGATAACTTTTTCCCATTAAGTTTCTTGCTGATTTTTCTGTCTTGCATTAAATGCCATAATCTTATCTCTTATAATCAAATCTTATTTTAGTTAATCCTTTTATTTTTCAGATTTGCTATTAACTTCTTCTACTGGAAACGAAGCTCGGAATTGTTCAAGTTGTTGCCAGTAGCCCAAGTTGTTGCCTGAGTCCTTTGAAAACTGAGCCACGGAAAGCTTCTTTCTCTTTAAATGTTTCACATTAATAGAATGTTAGCTTCCTTACGCCCCAAAACAAATGTCTTATTATTATTTGCTATAATAAAATAATTAAAATCTAACATAAATGAAGTTCTGTTGTAATTTAGCAATCAAAAATTAATTTTTAACATCAATTACCTTTTCTTAATGTCTGTATTAATTACTATTAAAAGCTGCAGCACGAAAAATACACGGGACTCTTTTATTATATGTTTAATTGCTTTAATTAAACCAGAGGGAACGCGTTTGCAAACTGACAGTTTTGCCTCAGCGTCCGTTGAAACGAGCGCGCTATTTGAAGCTTTCCATAGTTTGCTTTAAATGAAACTATACCCAGGACAGTTTTCCTAAGAAAATCCTCCAAGAAAGGATTTGTACCAGAAGCAGATATCTCCAGTATGCCTAGCCCAATCACCTTAACTAATTTAACGCGAATTCTTATTTTCAGCATAATGTTTTTCACTATCAATCTAAGCTCTGTTAGATTTAGTAATATGTTAACCTGATTTTTAAGAAAAAACGATCAGAACTTGATATCTTTAATACACTAGTATAAATTGAAAATCCAACTATTATAACACTTACCTAATATTGTATTGGCAAAACAGCAGCTAGATATCTCAGTAATGATTAAAGTGCTAAAAAGGAAAACGTTAGCCTCACCCTTAAAAATTCCAAATACGCCTGCCATTGAGCATCATCTTTTGTCATTAGAACTACATGGATTTGGACTAATCATTCTAATCTTTCCAATCCATTTAAAATCCAATTGTTAACATGAATATTCAAACACTAAAATTCATCTGAATGTTCATTTATTCATTTGGTTACAAGTTTTGATTGATTGGCTATGGAAAGATCTTGCTAAAAATTGTATTATTATAGGAATATTTATTTACTTATTATTTTGACTTACATTCCTTAAAAATAAATACATATGGGATAGATGTAAAATTCGAATTATTCATATTTATTATGTAATATTGGAATATTCCTTCAAAATATGGGAGTTTACAAGACTAAAATTTCTTTATAGCTATTATATGGCAAAAGGAATCCCAGGCTTTCCTATCTTAGAAGCAAGTATGAAGAGGTCCAAGGAATTGCATACAGCCTCCACTCGCTTATGTTACCCAAAGGTATATTCATTGCATTATATTATGTGCGCCGCACTTGAACGAAAACCGTGATTCGTAAGCCATATATTTACTTTTTATAGGTCTTTGTAGACATCCACTAAAACGTAGTTTGCCCTTAATACCACTTTCAAGCTCTTTGGATGAAGCCGTAGCCTATTGCTTTCTGTCTTCTGACTGTCTTCTATTCGTGGACGTGGTGTTCTCGATAAAGCACTGTTCCAGCTTCATTTTGCCCTCCTACTTATTGTTTTCTTTGCACATCTTCCGGAGGCGGGCGACGATTTTATGGGCCAAGCTTCGTTGCAATGTGAACTGCTTTCACTCGGAATTCAAGCAGATACAGAAATGCAGAAGCCGGCCTTTATGTGATCTCAGATCTGATTTGGCGAAACCAGTTCCAGTTCTTACAATTTTGCAAATGTTTTTCAATACGCAGAAGACTGCTTATATACGCAATCATTATCAAGTCCAGTTTGAAATATTATTGAAAAATGCTATGAATATATTCTTCTTTCACATTATTTTGCTGATTTACTTTAACATTGGTGACGCATTCCTTCAACTCCAAACATAAATTATTCTTGAATACATTTGGAAATAATAATCACATTTGTAAACAATATAAAATAAACGCCGGATTTATATTCCTTCTTATATTACTAGGCTAAATTTGAAGTAATCATCAAATTCCAATTCGGAAAATGAAAGTTTTCATGATAAATTAAAGAGAATGTTACATTTCTTAGTTCTTTCTAATTACAATGCCTACATTATTATTCCTAAGAGCTTAATACTCTAGCAAATGATTAAGAATTGCTATTATTTCCTCAAAATACCAAGCTAGTCTGAGAACTTTTATTTATGGTCTATCTTTTTAATTCTTAAATAATTAATTTTCATAACATAAATGTAATGTAAATTTGTATGAATTCACTGATCACAGAGTAATTCGTAATTAATTATATTAAAAACTAGATAAGTGTTTTTTCAACAAACGTTTTCGGTCTGATTGTTAGGGTTTAGTTTCCTTTTTTTTAACGATGTAACCCTTAAATCATCTGTATGTAAGATTTTAGCAGTGAGCAGTGTCTAAACACTGTCGAACATAACAGTTCTACTTACCTAAATATGGTATTTTTCATACCAAGTGTTACAAAACTTTTGACTGAAGTACTCCTAAGACCATGAAGAAAACGTTTTATAAATCGCATTCTTATTACCTACGAAAAGCTGAAGAAAATACGTGAAATTTCATACTAAACGAATTGCTTCTTGCAAAAATCGTCATGTCTTAATTAATTGACTATTAAGTGAATCCCTTTGAAACAAGTAAGCTTTCTTTCAAAATGACTAAAAGTATGTAACAAATAAATACAGAATAAATTTGAATTAAAATGTGAGAAATGTTGAAAACAAGATTGTAAAATAAAATATTGTTGAAATTTATCACATTGAGACAAATTATAAATATAGAGATACTGGCGAAACATAGCTTAATAATTAACTATTTTTTGCAGTTAAGTTTTGAACTATACTCGAAATAAGCTTGTAACAGACAGTTTATGCCAGTAGTCTCAAACGCATATTGTATGCGAGTCGAACGCACGATCTGAAGGCAGCTGACGGGCCGATTTTTTTAACTAGCTAAATGTTTTTATTAAATTTTAACTTTTTTGTATACTTATCAAAACATACATAAAGAGTAATAATAATGAAGCAAAGAAATGAATCCAGTTTGTACATATTTTCCGTCTGAAATCCAAAGGTTTTATCTTCAGGAAATATCTCTTAGTTACATTGCATAATTCAATAATTAGCTGTGAAACGTGTACTTTATATAGATACTTCAGGCGTATGATTAGTTTGTCGGTTAGCAGCTACGAAAAAATTACATAAATTGTCTTAAAATGTATTTTTAAGGTTGTGTGGATTAATTTAATTTAATCCTCAATTATTTGATTTTGAAGCAGCCTGTCATACCACTGTTGTTTTCAAACCATGCTTTTGTACCAGAGTTTAAACGATCTAGCGCGTATATTCTAATAAGATAAAAAGAATTTAGTATTTAAGGTAAGGTTTTGGAAAGTGAATTCAGAGCGTGTTTTGCTTGCCTGAAGGACAAGTTGCTATCTTGATTTCTCTAGCAATTAGATTTCTGTGTTGTTGAGGGCTTCTTTCCACTAGGCTTGTTTGGAACGATTTATACGAGACAAAGCCAGCCAGCTGGGTAATTAACCTGTGAAGTCGTTGGCAGAGTTAACTTTCATTTTGTTTTAAGTTAGTCGTTACCTTTTTGAGTTAAGCTAAAAGTGTTGGCTTTTGTAAGTGTGAGTTGGTGCCATCTGTGAACTTCCAGTTAATAAAGGGTTCTTTATATTCTTCTCCTGACTTTATCGTACTTTAAAACTTAGGGATAATTCCCTAAACATCCTTCTAATGTCTAATTTAGTTCATGATACCCAAGATTAACAGACGTTATACTGGCAGACCAATAATAATACAAAAAACATGTCGCAGGAAACTTCATCGTTTAGTATGATATCCTCAATGTCACAAGTCTCGTCGGTGACAGTTAATCCCATGGAGTCATTTTGGATTTTTTGTTAACACCCTTAGGACAACTATGAAGCCAGCAACAACTTTTAATGGAAAGTGCTCAGTCCTGAATTTTATTGAACAATAAAATTTCCATTTTCTTTTGCATCCTGTACCAGGGGCACAAAAGAGTTAAATATGCTACTTCCGCACTTAGAGGCATAGCTTCTACGTGTGTAAGTACATGTGAAAATTCGTGTTGGGTGAGCCTGAGAGCGAGAGTCACAACTTCGAAAATTTCAGAAACGCGCTCATTAATGCATTCCTCATCGTCACGGGTAGGGCCGAACAAAAGTCGGAGCTATTTAGTAAGTTCTAGTTTAAAATCGAGGACTTGATGGGCTTTACTTTAAGAAAAGTAAATATTTTGAATTTCCTGTACGGCAAGAGGCTGAAGAAAGAAATAATTCAAGTGATATTGCCACGATTACTACTCTAAGTATAATATCTTGAGCTCCTAAATGCAACAACGTTGGAAAGCTTATTCGGATTAGCCAGTAATCTCCATCAAAGATGCGTGGCAGAAAAAAAAAAAAAAAAAAAAAACAAAGTCAAGGTACGACGGTGAGGAGCCAAATGAGCGATGTCATAGGCAAACGCCTCAACGAAAACCGCAGCTTGAGCCGAAGAAACAATTTGAAGAAGATGGGAAGGAAGAGTAAGGGGCTAAAAAGAAGCGAACCAAAATCAGGGAGACAAGTTAACATAAAAAGGGGTGCTTGTGATAAGAGGGTACAGTGACCCCGGCATCAAGAAAATCCCTCGAAAGTTAAATTATAAGCTGTAACAGTAAGAAATTAGGAGGAGGCCAAGAGAGTAAATTTTATTAAACAGTAACCCTGCAGAAGCACATATACATATCTGAGCCCAAATGCAGTTTTATTTCGAAACTTTCTTTAGAAAATACTTTCGCAACCATAGAACTTTTAAATTAGGCGGCGCGAAAATTATTGCCGCACAAGGTAAGAAGTGTGCGTGTATCGGTAAGATATACCATTGCATGTACAAGTAAAAGGATGAGACACTCAAAGTGATATTTTGTAGTTCGAAATCTTCAAGCCGCCATAATTTTAAAAAGGGCAGGGGCTCATCTTAATTTTCATGATCTTGTCTTATAATTACAGATGAACAAAAAGTAGAAGAAAGGAGAACCGAGCCTACGGATATAACAATTGACGCTTGAAACCGGATGAAAAACAGAAACTAAAAGCCTTGCTAAGTGAATTTCCAAATCTTTCTGATGATATCACTGTTATACTCATATAGTCACCCATGAGATTGATACAGGAATTGCAGTTCCAATGAAAGCAAAACCATATCATTGTGATAAAATCAAAGAAAAGATAATTGAGGAGCATATTGACAAAATGTAAAAATATATATATATATATATATATATATATATAACGCCAGTTACCTGTCCTTATGCTAGCCCGGTGGTGTCATGTAGAAAGAAAAAGGTTTTCCCACCCACCAAACACAAAGCATTTCGATTTGCCACTGCTTATAGAAAACGCAATAGAATTACCGAGTATCCTGTCCATAATTTGCCCATATTTGAAAAAATCATCCGAAAAATTAAATCTGCAAAATTCATGACAAAGTTGGATCTAACATCCGGCTATTTTCAAATTGGCGTAAAGCCTGAAGATACCTCTAAAACTGCCTTCATTACGAAGTTCGGTGTTAGCGCGTTTTTGAGAATGCTGTTTGGATCATGTTGGGTGCTTGCCACTTTCCAGACTGCAGTAGAAACGATCTTGGGCACAGCTTCTCGGGAGAAAGTCATTCACTTATTTAGATGACATAACAGTAACGAGCGAAATATTCGATGAACTTATTGAAAATTTAGGTGAAGTATTTTCGCTCCTAAATGAAGTCGCCCTATAAATAAATGCCGCCAAATGTAAGTTCCCTGTTCAGATTTAGGATAAAAAATATCCGGTAAAGGTATCGAAAGAGAAAAATTAAAAAATAATAGCGATCAAAAACTAACTTCCAAGTTTCGTTTCGTTTATTAGATTACGGCAAAGCACTCGAGGGCTATCTGCCTTAAGGGAGGGATGCCTTCGTGTAGGACTTTTTAAGGGAAACTGGATCGTATACACGTTACACATGGGAAAAACCACGAAAACACCCATGCAGCCAGCCCGTTCGCGGGATTCGAACCTCGGACCGAACTACCAGTGTTCAGCGACGTTACCGCTCGGCCGCTGGTGGGCCCCCTAACTTCCAAGAAACTATCATTATTCTTAGGCATGTGTTCAGGTTACAGAACTTTCATTAAACATTTCGCTCAAATAGCCGAAATATTATTGCAATTAAACAGAAAGGAAATCCAGTTTACTTGGTCACTCGAGGCCAATACGGAGTTTGAAAAACCAAAACAGGCTGAAAAAAAAAAAAGCAACCGTGTTAAAATATTCGGAAGGCGAAGAAAACTTCGAAATTTCAGCAGATGCCTCAGATTATGCAGTGGGAGATGATCTCAAGCAGAACGACCAACCAGTGGCGTGTTTTATTAAAACGTTTGATCCTATGCAGAGAAACTACGGAGCGAGAAATGCTCATAGTTCTGCGAGCAGTGATAAAATTCCGAGTTTATTTTGAAAAGTCACCGATTAGAGTTTATTCAGTTCATTCTGCCTTAGGACTTCTATATGCAAGAAAAAATTTGTCGCCAAGAATGATACGATGAGACCTTCAACTTCAAAAATGTAACTTAATTATCAAACACTCTCCGGGCAAAGAAAATATGGTAGCCGATGCGCTTTCAAGAATAAACTTGGATGACGAACGTAACAGAGTAAAGTGCGCTGGGCTGGGGGCGAAAATACTCAAGTCCTGCGATACGATTATAGAACTGAAAGAGGATCTCGAAATTCAGAATATTTACTTTTACATAAAGATCCGGATCATTCTGAACATCCGGACATTTCGGCGATAAGAAATTGAGCCAAGAGCTGCGAACTCATTCATAATGTGTTACTTCATACAAAGACTACAAACCAAAATTATGAGCTTAGACCGGTTATACCAGCGAGTTTAATATTAAATATTCTAAATGAACTACACGATTCTGCCATGTCTGGGCACCTGGGAATTAGAAAAAGGGTATAACGAGTTCATGAGGCGATGTATTTTCCACTGTTACAGAAGTTCGTAATTATGTACATCAGGTGGTGTCATACTTGTAAGTTAAATAACGATGTTAATCGTTATTTAACTTTACCCGGTAGTGCACTTAAAAAATATAAAGGTACTCGGATTTGAGTACCCAGTAGGATACTTAAAAATATAAAGGCAATATCCCCTGTCGAATTAGTCGATATAGACTTATTGAGTTCATACTCCTTAGCGAAATCAATAAGAATAGATATTTACTTGTTATTGCAGACCATTCCTTTAACTTGCGAGTGCACACACTGGATCCTTTGGACCCGTGCGATTATACAAACCTTTCTCAAAGCACGTTTATTTCACGCAAGTTCCTCAGGTCCAGTGTGATCATGTCTGAGGTCGATCTCTTTATGTTTCTGAAATGTTTCGCTGAGCCTTGATTTTGATCGGATTAAGACTTTTAGACCCAGCTCGCCTATTCGTATTAATATTACGTAGTTGATTTGTGATAGTGTAGAAAGCGACAAACATGTCGAGTAATTTATCTTACAAAGAAAATATGTTGCAAAATTTATTAGATGTATCAAGTGGCGAAGAATGTATTGAAAAAAATGAGGGTGATCTTGAATTATTAGTTCACATGATACTGATTCAGAAACTGATATAGATTCTGAAAACGAAAATTAGAATGACATAAATTGCATTATTGGGAAAAATATATCAGAAACAAAAAAGCAGGAGAACGAAAAATCTGAGCATACGCCACCTAAAAATGTTTACCTTATTGTTCGCAATCTAACATAGCGGAGCGACTGAATAAGAAAATAGTCAAAATTCTAATTTGCTATGTGAATCACTATCATAGGCTCTTGGATAGCGGATACATTAAGAACGGTGAAGCAGGACACAACGGGAAAAACTCCAGCGGAAATATTTTTAGGTGGAACATTAATTACGGTGTTTGATATATTATTCTTTGTACCAAAGAATACCACGAAATTTCACATAAAGAACATACAGAAAATAATAGATAACGTGGTGAAAATTTCAGACATGGCAAGAGGGGAACAAAAAATGTATTCTGACATAAAACGAAGGAAAGCCAATTATAAGGTGGGAAACCACGTTCTCAAAATTAATCATTCTTTAACATCGGCAGAGGAAGAAAAGAGTAGCCAAATTTTGTCCTCGATTTCAAGGCCCATATGTAATTGAAAAGATCAGGGAAGCCGTGTTTTATCTGAAAGATACATGCGGAGAACAGACAGTAGTGAACATTGATCACATTAGGTCACAACGAAATGTAAATTTTTAAAGATATTTTCCAGAAAACTCGAACAGATAACGCGACTACGAGAAGCCGCAGCGATAGCGAACAATATGCTTTGAAAATACAAGTACCACCTATAAATGCTAAGGCAACTGTAAGTACAGACGATCAAACTAAGGAACCAAGAAAACAAACAGAAGCAAGATGCCAAAACGTAATGAATTCAGGAAGAGAAATGAACAACCAAAAGAGGTTCAATGTACGCAAAAACTCCAAACAAAATTTCCAGCAGCACACTCGAAGTACAAAGGGAAAACGACATCGAAAGGGCTAAGAAACAAGTGGCCAGCGGAACAAGTCTCCGAGACTAAGGAAATTCCAAAGTTCTCGAGTGTCCGAAGTTCGGTTAAGAAGACCACCGGGGAATTCTATCTGAAATTTTCTAGCGATTAGATTTCTGTGCCTTTGAGCGCTTCTTGCCATTAGGCTTGTTTGCGCCAAGTTCTACGAATTAGAGCCAACCTGCGCTGTAATTAACCTGTGAAGCCGTTGGCTAAGTTAACTTCCATTTTGTTTTAAGTTAGGCGTTACCTTTTTTGCTTACCAAAAGTATTGGCTTTTGTAAGTGCGAGTTGGTGCAATTTGTGAACTTCATTTTGAGTTAAAAAGGGTTCTTAATACCATTCTCGTGACTTTGTCGTACATCAAGACCTATTTTATAATTCCCTAAACGGTCTTCTAACGTTTAGCTTAGTTTATGATATCAAAGAATACTAGACGTTACAAGGTATGAGAAGATAGTTCAATGCTTTATTGTTTCCTTAGCTTCGTTATAAGCGTTATCATTGAATTTGCCTTTTATAGCTAAAACCACGTCTCAAAGTTTTAACGAAATTATGAAGTTTAATTAAAACTAATAGACGTCTTCCAATGAAAAACTTAAAATCCCATTTTATTAAAATTTATGTATCAAGTAGTTTAAAGTATTAATTAAAACAGTAGGAGATATTAAATAACAGAAAATTCATATCTGAGAATAATCCATTCCTCATAATAAGTTTTAGATTAGATTATGTAAAGTGTGCTAGATTATGTAATTAAAGTTTTTATGAAATGATTTTTACATCAAAATTTTGACTTAAAAGTTACAATCAAATATATGTTCACTTTATTAAACCACTCTTGACGGAAAATTACCAAGCTTTTAAGCAAGCAGAAAGCACGAATTCTTAAAGTGTGTATCACAGTGTCCTTGACATTGAGATTGTTACAAAGATGACATTTTCGGCATAATTTATTAAAACTGTTTCCTTTTACATGCTTTCACTTCAAAGCTTTGTAATGGGCAAAATGTTTTATAGTATATCATAGCCAGTGCATAATTTTGTGCACGATTTCGTCATATTTTCCTACGCGCTATTTATGAAATTTACTATTGTAAAGAAATAAAAAGTTCGCATACAATTACGCTAACAGATGTTAATAGTTTTAGCATATCTTAGAATTCATTAACGAAATTTATTAGAAACCAAAGTAATCCACGCCATAAGGAATTTCAAGAATGAAACAAATTTAGTACTGACCCGTAAATAACGGAGTACATTAAAGCAATATACTTAAGATTCTGATGAATTATATTAGTAATAAAAGGAAATGAAAAATTCTTTTTTCATATTTTAACTAGGGAAAAATATACAATAGACGCAATACTTTGTTTCATAATTAAATTTACATTTGTGCCTTCCTCAGATGTTATATACGTTATCTCGGAAGAAAACATTGTCACGTGGCTTCACATGCGTTTATATACAGTTAGGTTACGACGAAAAGTAATTTTTATTCTTGTAATTTTCCTTACATTACACCGATAAATGCAAAATGTTTAATCAGTTTAATGTAAGTCTTTTATAGAATAAATACTTCGAGAGCTATGGACTTTTTACCTAAGCTAAAAATTAGGAAGGGAGAAAATGAAAGAAACTGGCAACATTAAACCAGTATCTCTTCTTTTATTCGTATCCCGCTTAAAGCTTTTATTTAGCCACACTGTTTTACCTCCCTTCATCTCCTTTATGTAATACATTATTCAGAACGTCTCAAATGGCAATAAAGGGGGGATAACCGCTGCTCCCCGTAAAGAGTCTGAGTGTGCGAACTCTCTGCGTGATTTACATTCTTCTGACTTTCTCTGAAGGTTCTGGCACGTTCGCTTTTCGGAGACAATATGTTGTAATCACACTAACGGAGACTCTGCCGTAACTATGGTTACAGTAGATACTTTTGCGAGGGATTTAGAACTCCTAGATTATGGGCTGTTCCTTCTCACGTAACAGCTAAAAAATTCTAACATTTCGCAAAGCAGGTTATTTTCGGTTTCTAGTTTCTTTCATTCTTTCCTTAACCAGACAAATTTGCTTAAACAAATACTGTTTCCGTGGACCTTGACAGTAGTTACGGCTTTTGTGCAAAAACTGACATAACTATCAAAGAACATAAAGGAAACTGCAGAAAAAATAGTTAAAAATTAATAAAAAATAAAAAGAGAGGGAAAAAAACCTGAAAAACGGAGGAGGAGCCTTTTTTCCCAGGAATGTTATTTTTAGACTGCACTAATTTGTTCTTTACCTTGAAGCGGTATGATATATTACGCTTAATTCTCAAATTTAAGAAAATATCATATATTTGTTTTTTACCGTTGTATAATATACATGTTTACTAGTAAATGTTATGCCACTATGTATATTTTGAGATTATTTTTATTAATAAAGACTAACGACTGCTCTTTTCTTGTGATCAGAGAAAATAAATTTTAGATTAGTTACTACAAAGAGATGCAATACGGAAAATAAAGAGATACAATATATGTATTATTGGGGATTTAATACAATATATATATATATATATATATATATATATTATTGAGTGTTTATAATTAAAGTTCTCAAGAGACTGTAAAAACGAATCATTGGTCAGAATGAACTGAATGTCCTCATATAAATACTTATGTCTAGTAAAGTAATTCTAGATTTGCATTTGATTTATTGGAGGTTATTGGAATCAGAGTAGAATTCACAAATTTGCTCAGCTTGCTTCTTCAGCTGCGAATGACGAAAGAGAAGCTTGTACTCAGGCGATAAGAATGAGAGAAAGAAAGTTAAACTACTGGAGCAATCTACTGATGACAAAGGACACCAGCTACGAAATTCCTTAAATGCTGAGTGTAAAGACTGATTGGAAATGGAATTGTTAACTAGAACTGAATGATTTTTATGAATGTGAAACGCCTCTAGAAAATTTAATTCGCCAACACAAGATGGCTATTGAATAATTTTGGCTGCAGGAAATTGGAAAATGTGATTTTCTAACCAACAGTGTTGGGCAACAAAAGATTTATGTGCTTCTTTTTTCCTAACATATACATATCCATAGAGCGAAGTTTTATACCATAATTACCTACGTAAGACTTATTCCATTCCCTTTGCCTGCTCTGATAATGCAAGTGGTTAGCGCGTCCACATAGCAGTAGAAGATTCGGGGTTTGAATCCTTACAAAGGCACAATTAATGTTTCCTCTTTTGAAAAAAAATTAAATCTTTACAGTGGGTATCTTACTAAAACATAACGAGCGATAATTATTCGTCACCGGCACTAAAAGAGAGGCCAAATGTGTGCCGGAGGAGGTGAATTCTAACCTTCTTGGGAATTACCCCTCTCGCCCCGTGCTCCAAACACACACTAGAAGATCTATTATTTAAATATCAGTGCAGATGAAACTGGTTTTTGATGTTTGCTGCCTCAAAATATCTAGTATTCCAAATAAAATATATGTTAAGAATGTTGTAGGCTAAAAAACCATATTGTAAATTCTAAAGGACACTGATAAACTAATGCAAGTTAAACATAGCGATATCACACCGCATTTAAGGAACAAAAAAAATCACAATATCACTTAATATGCTTACAGTGGAAAGTTTTGCAAGCAGCTAGTGAAAGTATAAACACTTGTAAATTAATTTATATTAAAAAATTGTTCTATATAAAATTTTATGACAGCCAGCGTAACTTGAATTGCAAGCGAATGAGGATTTTAAGTTTAATATTTTTTACCTGATGCTTATGAATTGCTATATCAGCCTTAAACATGCTTCTTGAAGAGCGTAGGGAAAGGTGTCTGAAGTAGCTCTTCAAGGATGAGAGTAACAGCCCACTCATCTGTTTTTAAGGCAAGGTTCAAGAGCACTTCGAAAGCAATCAAAAATTATCTAGAGAGCTCAAATGGGCATCAAGCATCCCTAAAATCAATTTAAAATTAATCCGTATACCTTTTTTTTCCTTCCTACTTTCCCAAACACGTAATTAGGATGATTACACGATGAGTCATTTAATTCGAAAATGATATTATTTTTTATTTTATCACTAAATTTTTCAACTTATTTTTATAAAAGAGGATTTAATATTTGTAATGCGAACAGAGTATGTCATTTCTTACTTGACATTTGTAATTGAAATACAGTTAGAAATTCTCAGTGGTGTTTGAAATACATCCTGTTAAACACGGATATATATTTTGTTGCAAGCTTTTAAAATATTTCTAATTATTATATTAGTATTGATAACTTGTGTTCCTCCTTAAGCGAAACTACTAATGAAAAAAATTATCATATTGTGAAATATGAAGATAGATTGAAAACGGCGAGTCTGTCAGTGATGAAAAGTTTAAGAAAGAATTCAATGCAGTTTAAAATTATGTTGCAGTTTGGAATACCATTCATGAGCTATAATTCTTAAACTTAGTAAGTGAATTTTAATATTTATTATAAATCACTTGTAGATTCGAGATTGTTTACATAAATTGAAGTAAGCTAAGTAATAATCTTTAAGGTGGTTACCTATTCTAATTCACATTTATATTTAAGGTGCTTATCCATTTCGAAAATTGTTTTTTATGTGCATTCTTTAGCCTAAGGTTTCTCAAGCTTTACATATACCACCACTTCATCAGCAAATTTTTGCAACCACTGTAATCCGTGCTAGGAACAGTGTACTATGTGTAAATATCACTCTTTAGTTGTAATTTAGTATTGTGTACTGAAGATAAGAAAAGTTAAAGGAAATTCTTAATTAGGAAACAAAAACTGAATTTATGGAAACAGCTTCATGGCTTCGATTTGGTTATTTTGTACATAGAAAGCATACGAAGACTATCTGTCTAAAGGAAAAATTAGCTTTCGGGAAGGCAACTGGCTTGTATTTACGTTTCACGTAAAAACTGCGAAACACCAGCCATATCGCCAACTCGTTCATCTCGTTCTATCAGTATTTAGCTGTCTTTAACAGCTCGGTTCCTGGTTAGGCTAATTTTGTAGAAATGTAATGCAATATAAGAATACGAGAGGGGAGCATTTAATTATTTCTGCTGATTTTGCCTATAGTTATATAACTGTTCATAGAACATTTTTTTAATATTTTCCTGAGACTTAGTTTTAAAGGCTTGCTTTTAAATCGATAAAATACTTCATGCGATTTCACGATGTCAGCGTGTTTGATTGGTATATTTTAAGCTCTTAGGCGGTTATTTGTGCAATACAAACCACAAAAAGCACAGTTTATGACAATGCATTTTTCAGACTTTCACATTCATTAATAGATTAATAAGAGTTTATTTATAAAAACTGCACTAATATGTTTACGCAAGTTTTGGAATGCGTCATAGTGCCTGTGTAAGTTAAAGACAGTTTCATGGATTTCAAATCTCGGCAACTGGACTATTTGCATTGGAAGTTCCTTTTCTTTCCCCTGCGTGTCGTGTGAAAGCAAGCTGACTTTACTTTTCTGTTAAAGGGAGGCGGATTTTCAGTTCTGCTCCAACGCGTCAAATGTGCAAGGCTATTTGTATCGCTTTCATGAATGACTGTGCAATGTTAAATTGCCGAATCTTTTAAGTAAACGTTCTTTGAGAACTGTTATTCTTCCCATGTACAGAGCAATCTGTTTTCTCTTTAAAATCATCAGGAAATTTTATAAATTCGGAATCGCACAAGTTAATTTTCTCTTAACGAAGTTTCACGTATCATTAGGTTTGCTTGACCCACATTTATATTTGGCTCTGAGTGGCGCCCGTTAACAGAGGAATACCAATGGTGTAAATTCGATACAATGAAGTTAATTGTAATCAAATTCTTTACGCTTTATATAAATTACATTATATATATACTTTTAATGCAAACTTCTATCATTTTTTTTATAAATGTTGTTATTTTTGCAAACTGATAATTTGATGAAGTACTTCATGTCATACTTTCATCATGAATCATTTTAGATTTCATCATACATCATTTTACTTTCTTTTGCAATTAAAGTGTCTGTTCTAAAATTTAAAAATTAGAGTGATTTTGTAGCAGACTTAGAGGCTGACTCTAATGAATCACCAAATTACGGAATGAATTTATGTGTTCATGAAATAAAGTATTTGAAGAAAAAATATTCAGGCCTCACCTATATAATCAAGGGAATACAAGTAAAAGAAAAAAGAATTGAGAACAAAAATATGAAATGTTTCAGATTTTAAATTACGTCCCAAGGGGCGTTTTTTTAACGTTTCGCGTGTTACCTTTATTTTTCAAATATCACTTTCTTTGCCCTTAAACCATAAAATTCAGTTCTTTAGCAATGTCGCAAAATAATTTTAAAATGAGCATACCTTCAGGATTTCCGATACACAGTTCCGCGCGCTGGAGATAAAAAGGTTTTTCCCTCCGTAGAGTTTAGCCATTGCTTGCTTTTAAATCGCTGAGTTTGTTGCTCAAAAATTCGTTAAAGCTTTACAAAATATGAAATCGATTATAAAACAAATTCCAAATTTCAAATTTGATCTTCCACATGCCCATATTCGTAGGAGGATTACGTCATTCAAAATTCGATGGCTCTATGTACCGGTGTTTATCACAATGCGAGAAACATACATTTACGCTGATTTTTCATTATTTAATTTCTTCAAACATAAAGCAGGACTCTAACATTTGGTGGCAGCAGTTTGAAAGTGAAGCGGAGATTTATAGTGATTCAACGCAAAATCGCAAAACGAAAACAATAGTCCTTCAGGGACAAAGCCCCTTTGGACTAAAAAAATATAATATAAGACAAAAAAAGTATATTGCGGTGAATCCAAATTAAATTTAGGCAGGGAGAAAAGTGCAACATTTTCTTTTTTCTGGGAGGAAACGTTCCAAATGCCTGATATTTAAAAAAAAAAAATTAAACTAAAAGCAACAGGGGACTATTAATGCAAACTAGATCCTATTCACGTTGGGGGAAACTACGAAAAGTTCCATACAGCCAGCCAGTTTCCCATCTTAGTTTGCCCTAAGTAGTTACGCCGCTCGACGGCTGGTGGTTTAGCAGTTCCGAAATTCTTAATTCGATTTAACTCACTAAAGGCAAGTAGTGGAGAGAACAGATTGCTGTTTTCATTCATCATTTTCCCCTCTATCCCGCATCTGTACTTTCATTCATTCCGTATCTATTATTATGTGAAGTGTCATGTTACTATTTCTATCGCATTAAAATCATTGCAAAATGAGACATCTCTCTGCTGTAAGGTAAGACTTCCAAAATTTCTTTAATATAGCCTAATTTTTTAATGATTAAATTTACAAATTTTCGCCATTCTTTCATCTTATGTTATTGTATATTGTCAGTGAAACTGTATACGCATTGATTTCTATCATTTCAACTACCATTTTATATCTCTGTAGCGTGAATTGAACAACTGAGAGATTTTCCATATTTTCAAAACTGCATTTGAAAATCTGAAACCTAACAACGAGCAGCCAACAAAAAATATATAATCTCAAAAAACATCATTTTAAATCAAACAGTCAAATAACATAAAAAAGGAAATTCATCTTAGCACACTACACAAAAGAAATATCCACTTACCTTATTTACAAATACCCATGTCTTCAGTCAAGCAAAATTCCTTAACAGCATCCGAAAACTTCCTAAAATTATCTGAACTAGAACCTGTATACTGGCGTCGCTATATAAATTGACAAAAATAAAAGTCAAAAACATCCTTCGTAGTGCCGGTATCTTCCGGCGTTCGACCATATGCATTTCCTTCCTACAAACAGGACACTTATAATGGCTAGTAAGTAAACCTTCATTTACACTCCGGTCAATTAATACCTTTTTTCTTTTCGTTCCAAATCATACAGAAATTTCAAATTAATCTTTCCACATTCAGCCATTTTACCGCGTAAACCTCAAAATAACAATGTACTTCTTATCCAAAATCCGACACATAAACAAGCTTTCCAAGGATTTTCTCATCATTCAAATTCACCGCAATCACGCAACAAATTACGTCATTCAACTACTCAGGTTACCATAAATGAAACAACTTAGCGGTCCAAAGGACACCCTTAAATCTATTCTAACCAATTTTGCATATCTTAAAGCCTAGGATAGGATCCATATTGCCTTAGCTGAAATAGGAGTGGAAGTCAGATTAAGTGTTGTACCCATTTAAGGGTTTGAGTTATTGGGACCGTGCAAGTAGCTGAGGATATTGTTGATTAATTTTAATTTAATAACCAGAAAGATCAGTGAAATACAATTTTTAGTTCAATTTCACCTTTTCTCAGTGCAGTTTAGTTAGACTTCTTCTATTTGTTCAGAAAATAATTCTTCGTACTCAGATAGCTTAAGCGAATGCTATTAGGCAGCTATTTAAATATATATATATGTGTGTATTTATACCTAATATTATACTTTAGGGTGAAGTGAAAAAAGCAAACTTTTTTTCAGATTTTAATAATTCCTGTCACAACAAATGGCTCTGTTCGACACAAAAACACAGCAAAAACTGGAGGTCAATTGCTCGGCATCTTCAGGTTCTACATGAGGTAAATAAAAACAATGTTAATATTAATGAAAACATCAAAATATTTTTAATAATATTTATTTATGATTTTTTTAAAACATTTTTGTTTCCTGACCCAATTTATGGTTGTAATTGGGAAAAGAATGCCAGTAAAACATTTCAGCTTAATCACGTTTCATCTTCAGATTCCACTAGAGAACCAAAGAAATTCATCTTTGTGTCGAACTTCGTAAATTCGTTCAAGGACTTGACTCAATTGCGTATGATTCCTACCTTCTGCATTACATGTTGCCATTGCGCTTCTGCCACCAGTCACACATGCCTCTCTATTATTTGAGAATGGCAAGGAAAGTCTTCTGTTTCAAACTGATATCATCTTCTAATCAATCTAATGTCTTCGTTGCTGAGGTTCAAGGTAGCCGGTGGTTCCAAGGGATTGTCCCAGCGAATCATCTCAGAATACGCCTCTGCTTTGAAACTCAAATTTGGAAGCACAGATTGTCGCATTTTCTTCTTTCAATTACGTTTTCTTGCTTTTAGTATTATTCTCAAGCCAAATTCGCGATATGTGCTCTTTCACTTCCCAGCATCACCAACAGTACGTTTTCAGAATAAGCAAAATATCAGTTCCTCTGTATAATTTTGTGAAAAATTGTCTTAAGATTTTCTGACAAAAATAAACTTTTTTTTTGATAATTCCGTGAATATGACGTTCTCTATGTGTGGCTCTCGAGATTTTCTTTTTTATTTCAAACCATGATAGCAAATAAATTTTTATAACATATTTGGCAAGTAGGTTCAAGTCGTCTGTTGGTTCGGCGGTTTATACATAAAGGTGAAGAACTGTAGAAGAAGGTGTTGGCTGTAGTGAGCCACCTTGAGTGGACCATCTTCCCAGGACTTATGTTTGCTAGGTCCCACGGATAGTCCAAAGGTTTGTAGGGCACTTCCCAGGGAATATTAGAAATATCAAGGAGGTATTTTTAGTCAGTACTGAAGAAGTTTTTGTCAAATTCGAATAGATCAACTGAAATAGTGACATAACTTGTCACGGGAAGGTTTTCACATGTTTTCACGGATTTTCCTATTGATCCAGAAAGCTGTTGTGGCTGAGATATATTTCCATCAATCTTGTGAAAAAGATGACGAAGAGGCGATTCATTGCAGTATAACAAGCATATAAACCAATGCAGTTTATGATAAACAAAGATTTCATAAAGGATCCACGTTCAGTTGACGCAATCTTAGTCCAACATAAACAATGACTGATAAACCAAGACTGACAAAATACTCCAAACAACCAATTGAAAATAAAAAGGTCGTTGAAAAATAATGGAAGTCCCTTTATTGCTTATCCCAAACTAGAACCAATAGTCCGATTAGAACGCGTTCTGCATCTAGTAGGAAATAAATTTGATATTTTCGTGTGGGAAGCAATTTCTCGCTCTAATAATGACGTTTTTGACAAAGCAATTGATGGGAAAAGCATAAAAACCCTTAACGATTCTGTACAAGATATTCACTTGAGGTGTGGAACCTCAAAATATCAATATTTTGGGCTGAAATGCGACCACAATTTGTCTTAGCCCACTTGGGACCATATCATGAGTCAGGCAATATGAATTAAAAAAAAATTTTTAGCTGCAAACTAATTTACATACATACAGTTACTTAAAAAGTAATAAAATAAGGATTGCAAAATGATATAATAAAATCAAGCCCTTAAGACTGAAAATTTAAATTTACGAATAATTATTTTTGCCATAAAGATTACACTATCTGGAAAGTTAAAGAAATATTTTAACTGTAAATTTAGATTAAGAAAATATTTAGCGACTTAGAACATTTAAGATTAACAAAAAAGACTATGAAAATCTGTAATTTAAATCTGCACATTATTTATTCATAGTTTAATGTTCTGGATATACTCTTCAGGGAGCAGTTATTTAAAACATGAAACATGAACAATTAAAGAGTACTGAATACACATTTCACCCTTCTTGTTTATTTGATTGCAAAAATAAATAAATAAATAAAATAAAATAAAAATAATATAAATTTTTACCAAAACATCGACAGGGAACTCAAAAGATGCAAAAATAATGAAAAAAAAAATTGTTTAAAATATACATTACTGTAAAACTCTAGATTCAAAAGCTACTTCTTTTATACAACAAAAATAAGAATGCTTATTATTTTGGCTAAAATTACATAATATAAACTAAATGAAACATGGAATAAAATAATTATAGTTGTTAAAAAACGCAGAATATTTTCCCATATTTTTCTTTATTCGGCGGAACCTTGAACTTGGCGATGAGAGAGGAAGAAACGCCACCCAATTCCAGGAACCAACTGTGTACGAACCTGAGATCCGGCGGTGAAAAGGAATATCCGTCTTCAAGAAGTTGGCTTTCCTCTCCCTAATTCAAATAAAATACGTCAAGGCTATTCTGAGAGATCAAACACCCGTCCGACGAAATGCGTTGTAAGCATATTCGAGCTATCCTCTCCAGAAAATCGCAGGGTTCATCTCTAACACAAGGAGACGCTAAACGGCCAAAGGTTTCATCCCTGCAAACGTACACCCGTAGTACAATTACATATAAAAAACTATTCGCGCATATTCAAGGATACAGAATATGAAAATATTCTAGATGGCCAAACGTTTGACAAGAAAAAAAAAAATAGGGACGCTCTCTGCCAGAGATAAGAAAATAGTTCCTCACAAAATTCTGAGAATGGGAATGTTTTCCCTTCCAGCAATCTGTCGGAAAATTAGTATTAACACAAAGCACTGAATTAAATATATTGCATAACTTTCATCACAATAAAACAAATTATAAGTACTGAATATTAAATACAGTACCTGACGTTTCAATTCAATCAAATACATGACAGAACACGAACACCAAAGGTGGACTTTATTACCTGGTTGTCCGCCTTACATAGTTATAAATCCAGCCTACAGAGGCTGTCCGGAGGTGCGCCAAACCCTCCGATCAACACACGGGGACTTAACATGTTGCCATCATCCATCGCCGAGCCTTGACCTGGGGCCCAACGGCCCCCGGGACAGTCTTTCTTATCAGGATGCAACGTCCCCACAACTAAGTTCACAGACAAGACAGTATCAGTACGATCCCTGACAAGCCTGAACATACCACCGAATATACGGTGGTTCTAATCTATGTGAAGACTGATTTGATTATTTACCCAAGGAACAGAAGCTGTCAAGTCCAGCCAGCGGTATGGAAGAACCCCGGGTCTTCTCCCATAAATAATCGGTTCCGGAAATTCCTGCCAGTCGATCCCAATGGACGGGTTGACCAGCCTCGTTACCCTATGTCAGCCAAGGCCGAATACCCAGCCAACATAGTTTTCAGCGGGCGCCACGAGGAGAACTGAACTGAGGGAGACAAGAGCAATCTACATTCCCTCAACCCCTGCCCCTCAGACGAACACCGTGTCTCCTACCGCAGGTCATCCTCAGGGTCAGGTGGCGGCGTCCGCTCCTGAGATCAAACACCATGTCTCCTCCCGCAAGCCGTCGGTTCTGGATATTTGTCCTCGGGTACGAACGCCATCCGCCAACCTCAATCAAATACAAAAATGTTTTTCTTTACAACTGTTGAAATAGCATAATTACACAGTTATTCGGATGAGCAATCATTTCTAAAAATTATATTTCTTCGGCACCTTAGTCGACATTACGACCAGAGTCAGAAAATATTAATTCATAACTTTACCAGAAAGAAAGGAAAACGTTGAACAAATACTAATTAAATTTACACACCCAACTAGTTTAACAACAGGAAACTTTAAAATTTAAAAGTTAAATAATCTTAAGGGTCAAACCAAAACAATCTCAAACAAAACAGAAAAAAAAGTAAATTTATGTTCTTAAACAAAAATTAAGAGTTTAATACCAAACTTAACTTTAAAGGATAAAAACAATAACGCTACCAAAATTCAATTTAAAGTTAATAGTTACAGCTTAAAAAAGTAACTTACAACAATTACTGTAACTGAAGAAGTAAAATCAAATTAGTAAAATGCAATTACTTAAAAACTGAATTAAGAAACTGAAAACTACTTGGTCAAAATTAAGAAACAATATTACATAACAGGATTTAAACGTTGTTACGTTAAATTAAAAATTACCTTAAAAAGGATTTAACATGCATTCAAAATTAAACGTTGGTATTGTACTTAGAAAATGTATACATTTGTTGTGATTTTACTATTCTAATGTATCTTTTAATCTAAGAAGTTTCATACTTAAGGCACTTTTCATAAGGTCATTTCATATGTATGTAGTTGTTACCGTGAAAGACCGAAATTGGAGAATGTCGAATTTCACCAGAGAATGTCAACATTCACCAAATACGTCGGTGAAAGATGGAATATTGCATTACATTCTTATACATTCGGACGCTCACCGGTGTATGTCGACAATCACAGATATGCTCTGGTGTAAGTCGAAAAGAGAGGAGTATATGTACACGCTGTCATTGCTAAAGGAAATGTTCCGCAAATAAATGTAGTTGTAAAAGCAAGGGCCTCTTGTGCAATTCAAAGTGTCATAATAATTTACGTTGTTGCAATAAATGAGATTTGAATCACATAATTGAGTAACTTTTTAACTTCTATTATTTTCCTTTCTCATTTTGAATGTACTGTGTGTTTTAGGTTTAATGTTCTTAACTTCTTATTTTAAGTCTCAAGTGCGTTTTTTGCGACTGAATTACGGAGAAGAAAATATAATATTCTTATACGTTCAACATTCACCATTAGTACATGGTGAATGTCGACATTCACCGGTGTAAGTAAGAAATAAGTGTATTTTGAAAATATTTCGGACATACACCAAGCGACTAGGTGAATGTTCACATTTACCGGTGAAAGTGGACATTCTCCAAATTTCGGTGTTTCACCGTAACATAGTCATTTACGTTTTTCAACAAAGAATATATTTTGTGCTCTTCTCAACAACTAATGATCTATGCATCCTGTAAGAGTTAAAAAAAACAGTTTAGGAAAATAGCAGAGAAAATAAGACATACAAAAGATTTAAATTTTCTGTCCCTGACAGCTGTGAAAATTAATTTTACGTTGAACTTGTCTTAAATTACCCGTAATTCTCTCATTTACTGCTCAACTAAAAGACTCTTTTGCATGCATCTCTGATTAAAACTAGGTCTTTTTCATTTCCTGTACTCAAATGGAAAATCTTTTGAAAAGATAGACCTCTTTCAAAACGAAGTTGTCGCTTTCCCCATGAAGCAGCGACAACATTTCGTTTCGTAAAATTATTCGATCGATTCTTTCTTGAATTTCCAAATCTGAAATCTTAAACATTTAAAAAGAATTAGGTGAATTTCTTTTTAAACTAACTCTTGAGTTTAAAGGAGGATTTCATTTATGTTTTTAATAGATAATTCTATCTATTGCACACTAACACTGTATACAGTATTCATTTTATAACTGTCACAGTAGTAGACGAATTAATGAAATGGCAGGCAATTGATTTTAATACATATCTAATAATACACTCATTTAACATTTGATTCCCACCAGCGGCCGCGTGGATAACGCAGTGGACCGTAATTGCTATTTCGTCATGGGTTCTATTCCCAGCAAACTATCATTTTGGCTGCATGGGATTTCATGACCTTCACTACATTTAACACCAGTACTATAAATTTGTTCTTAGAATGCCCTTAGAAGTCATTCTCGTTTGGATAGAAGGCTATAAAATTCTTTGCTATTTTTAAATACCTTTGTATAAAATGCTGTAGAGTTCTTTGTTGTGGTTAAGTATGTTAACTCTTTCAACTTTTACTATTTTACATCCAAACATGTATACCACATAGCGAGTCTGAAACTCATTCAGTTTGGAAAATGTGTTGCGATATGACTCTTATATATACAATACTTCACACCCGCGCTATCAAATCAGTCTTTTACCTCACAGAAGTTAAAAATTAAAATTTGTGATTTCTGTATTCTTAATACTGTTACGAAAATTGTACATCTACGGATAATTTTAGTGAATTTCTATGTGAAATAGTTGTGTTTCTCGGTATAACGTAACACGAAACTTTAAAGAGATAATGCTGTGCCGAAAAATAAGAATACAGGGGCAAGTCTACTATTTAACATTGAGTTGAATAGCCATTCTCTAATATGGCGAGATATTTTCAAGCTGACAAAGATTTTGGCGGCTAATTTTTGTTGTTAAATTTGGTAAGAATATTGTAATGGAATAACTGTAATTTATCCTCTGTGCAACTTTAACCGTATCCGGCTCTCATATGCCTTCCAGTACCTTTGAGTAATACTATAAATTTCTCGGCGGCCGGTATAAAACTATATAACACAGGAGAAAGCATCGGTTTCTCACTTGTTAGTTGTTCAGCGTGAGTACTGAGTACTGAGATATTTCCGTGCTAGCATCGCTCTTTAGATAAGCTTTGCATTGCGTTGGTTTAAACATTTTTAGTAGTTTGAAGTATAACTACAGATTGTACTCTGTGTTAATCTGAAGAGCTGTACAAGTATTTTTGTGTGAAAATACCAGAACTGTGATGTGTTTTTTTGGATAAAGTAAACTTTATCAAGCTACCATCGTTTTTGGTGCATTCAATCTACTACAAACACGTACGCATACAAATCGCTGTAAAATTATTACATTTATTTTATTTGTAAATATAATAATTTTACACTTTCTAAAAAATTAGCGCCTATATTTGTGCACATGAAACAGAAAACATTTTTAGGAAAATAGGTGAGAAAATAAGATATACAATAGATTTGAATGTTCTATCGCTGACAGCAGGGAAAATTAATTTTACTTTGAACTTGTCTTAAATTGCCTATAATTCTCTCATTTACTGCTGAATTAAAAGACCCCTTTGAATGCATCTCTGATTAAAACAAGGTATTTTTTATTTCCTGTACTCAAAATAGAATCTCTTTTGGAAAGATAGACCTCTTTCAAAATAAAGTCATCATTTTTACCACGAAACAGCGATAATGTTTCGTTTTGTAAAATTATTTGATCGATTCTTTCTTGAACATTCAACTCTGAAATCTTAAACATTGAAAGCGAATTAGGTAAATTTATTTTTAAACTACTCTTGAGTTTGAAGGAGGATTTCATTTATGTTTTTAATAGATAATTGCACCTATTACACGCTAAAACTGCATACAGTATTCATTTCATAACTGTCACAGTAGTAAATGAATTAATGAAATGGCAGGCATTTGATTTAATACCTATCTAATAGTAACCATTTAATATTTGATTCCCAACAGTGGTTTTGAGAAAAACTCGAAACGAACCTTCCCCCCCCCCGGAAAAAATCACTCTGTTAACTACATTTTAGAAATTTGTTTAACGTTATTGCACCATTATCATTTTTTAAGATTACTCGGAACCTTCATGTTTCCTTTTACTTTTCCTTTTAAAGACTCTTGTTTCCTAGGAGATTTCATAAATCAGTGTTTCAACTTTGAAGAAAGGAATTTGTCACATTTTAGAAGCCTCTTATATCTATTACTCTTCATCTATACTAATGTTTGAAATTTCTGACGCTTCAGGTAAAAAAAAAAATAACATTTTTAGAATATATAACCATACACCCGCTCCCGTTTTCTATGATGTTTCATCAAAGAACATATATCTAGAAGGCTAGATCTGTCCAAGTATATTCTAAAAGAAACGCTCCTTCGAATTTAGATTTTTAAAAATTATTTTGTTGCTACCTAACGTAAGTTTTAAAAAGAAATGATGATCATAATAGCATCTAACGCAAACAGAACGCAATATTTGGAAGAACAATAATTTAAACCTCAAGTCTCAGTTAGAAGCTGCTTAAAAGACTCGTTTTGAATATTGTCTCTTAAAAAGGGGATACATTAGGCTTAATTTAAATCATTTATCTGAATTTTATAGGCTTTGATGCTATATATTTTTGGAATCAGCAATATTCCTTTTATTTCTAAAATTAAAACTGAAATATCGGTTTTTGAAGATTAATTTGGTCTTATTTCCCATAAAAGACACAATACTCAATATATCAATATTAGTTAGTTCCCATGTTGAATATCTGTAGTTAAGCATTTTTAGTGTACACCAACAGTTTAAAAGAGATGTTGAAAAGTATAGCTTTGCACACATTTGATATTGATTCTTGCCAGCAGTATGGATTATTTTATTGACGGCGAAAACTCTAGGGAAAGCCATTAATCCTTCCCTTTTAATTCGATTATTTACTGCAATGCAACAGTAAATCTTCCGAAATTTTCCATTCATTTACGTCAGCCTGAAAGCCAAAAATATCTTGAATTGTACAATGTACCACAGCAAAGCAGTAATAACAGCAACTCTCACTTTTCTAACAAACAACGTCAGTAATTGAGGTGGCAAAATGAAGATTCCCCCGCCATCAGTTAGGATGCAGGAGCAAGAAATGATGAATGGGAAGTGCCAAGGCCTAAGTTAGCAGCTATTCTGTACACAATTTTCGCTGCGTCTATTCCACTGGGGCCAGCCAAGAGATGATTAAATCCTCCCCCTCCCCAAAACTCGCATCATTACTTCCTCATATGCATTATTACTTTCCAGCTCCCGCCTTCAGGGGTTGGCATCTGAGAACCCCATGAACCTCCTTCGTATACGTCTCTTTGATTATCCCAACCACTAATAGAACGAAGTATGCTCTAATAACAACTTTAGCACAGCATGACATTAATACGTCATTTAACGATGGGCATGCTAGCTTATGCTGAATAATTTGATTATATCATGCTAAGACGTGAAGAGCCAAATGCCTCAAAATATTGCAGTCTTTTTGTGTTCAACACCCAGATCTTCAATATGTAGCTTTAGTTAGGAAAGTGTAATATAAATATTTTATATTTTAAATCATTTGGTTATATGGAAACTAAAGAAAATCTTGACAAAATGTGTGTTTGTTGCCCATGGAAGTGAAATGGTTTTTACTAAGATGTCTTAGTACTTTAAAAAGTTTGCTTATGCACACCTGAACTTGGAAAACTGTACACGGACGAATAAACACGAAACGAGGTAATGTAAGATAAAACTTTATACTAAAGATTTAATAATAATCTATGAGTACTTTACAGCATGTGTCGTATAGGAGGTAAGAATTTTGAATTAGTTTTCTTTTTTCTTGAACGTATATTACTGTAAGAAAGACAGGTTATTGATGAAATATGATTGAACAGTCAAAAGATAAATTTTCGTTTCATGTAACGTACGCTAATCACGTAACTTAAATGACTTTAATTTTACATTATATAAAATACAAAATATTGCTTTACTAACCTGCCAAAATTAATGTAGAACCTAGAAAAAATATTTACTGACATCAGTAAAAGGTTTACTGGTTTAAATTGATCTATACAGGTTTATACTGATCTGTACTGGTTTTTGTTATCAATATCAATAAAATTCTACTGATATCAAAATGAAAATCGATCTACAACCAAAATTGATTTCAACAAATCTATCTGCTGATTTTAAGAGATTTATATTAAATTTTATTGCTTTTCGTGGTGATGTCAAGAGAAGCCTGACATACAGATACAATGAAATTGGTGCTTTGTATGGTTTACACAGTTTTTTTACTGACATTAGCAAAGCTGTACTTGTATTAAGAAAACCGTGACGAGTAACAGTAATGTAAAACACATTGGTACTATTTTTTGTTTCTTGTTGATCGTTTTTATACCTTTTGTTTTGCTTGTTACTACGGGATTTAGGTTATTGAAATTCAGTGTAATAGAAGTGTTATAGTGTATTATAGAAACCGATAAATATAATAAAACATATAATGATAATTCCTTTTTGTTTATTGTCTTTTAGATTTTTCATACAAAACAACAATTTTTATTTACGTATAATAAATGGTTTAGTTTTCTTATTTGCAATGTGTAACAAAATGTACTAAAAGCAACTTTATTACTTACGTGGAAAAAATGACTCTGAAAGCATGTCACAGTATCATAAAATTTACATAATTCTCTTGCAAGTTATGAAAAATTAAATTTGAAAATAATTATAACCTTATACGTCATAATTATAACCTTCTATGTTATATTTATATGTCATAATTTGTCAGAATATTTTTTTCAGCAATATTTTATTCACTTACTTTTTATTTTTATTTATGCATTTTCCTTCATTTACATTTATTATAATATGTGTTACCATACAGAAGCATTAACCAACCACAGAAAATAAAAATTTTACAATTAATACCATAAAACTGCAAGAAAAGAAATCCCTCAAATATTAATTTCAAATTTACGGTAATTTTAACATATTTCAAAATAAAAATTTTCATATATAACTAAAACTTTATGTGTAATAATAACAGACATATGTATATGTCTGTTATTATACATATATATTAATTTGGCTGTAAGTTGGTTTCAGTTTTCTATAAGTTGGTGCTATATCATTATAGGCAGAGGGATCAGACACTCAGCATCTACAAAAATATGTGACCTCTAATGTAATCTTCTGGCCAACTTCCATCAACACAGCCATGTGTATGCTGTAATCTGAGAGCAAATTTTTGGTGTTTTAATTGCCTTTATATTTACTGAAAGTGAAACTTACTTCAGGGAATAATGTACCCAATTTCAGTTGTAGAGGCATTAGGATTTTTTTTTGGAGGCCGAAGAGATGAAAAATTAGCAACCGACTTCGCTGGGAATCGAATTACGGACCTCTGCAATACCGGCCAAGCGTACAGAACCACTACACCACGAAGGCACGCTAGAAAGGCGGGAGAAATACTTTATATACTCCCCCTTTTGAAGAGCGAAAGTGGTTTTTAGGGACCCAATCGCCAAATCCTGGGTGTGGAGAATACTCATTCAACACCCTTTTAGTTCGGGCGCCACTATACAGACATTAGGTTAATTGGGAAAGCCTGCGAGATGAAAACTTAGCAACGCTGTCGCTGGGAATCGAACCGCGGACCTCTGAAATACCGTGCAGAACCACTACACCACGAAGGCACGCCAAGAAGGTGGGAGAAATACCTTATACAGTAATTAAAGTCTCAAAAGGTTAGTGTGAATAGAAAATTTATAGCAGTCAGAATAAATCAGTCTTTCCTATTTTATTTAGCCTGTAAGTTTGAATAGTTAATTTCACATCAGAACATTTAAAGCCTTTTTTCCAGTTTTCTCGCAGTTCATGCAAATGATTTACGATTTGCTAACTACGTATTAATCAACTTGAGTATACCTGAAATAAGTGAATTTTACTTGAAATTAAAAAAATTCTTTCCACTCGATTCAGTTTCGAATTTTTCGACTGGCTAAAGTGTGATGTGGATTTGTGAAAAGAATATTGATTATGAATTTGACTGATATATTTCTGTTTCATAAAATTTGCTAATTTATTTGAGAGAACAAGAAATGTATTTTTTAATGACACTAGCCTGACCGAAATATTTAGATTATGATTAGTAATGAAATGTGTTAAACATAATGGAAAAGAGAATTTTTTTTAAACTTTTGTTTTGCCTTTAGTTAATTGATAATACTAGGTGCAAATTTAGATCCTCAAAATTGCATATAAAAATAGTAATTCTTCAAATTTTGTTGTTAATAAGCCTCACTGTTATATTAAATATTTTGCATTGTTTCATTAAGACAACGTTTTTAAGCGTCTTTAAAGTTTTCTTCATGAGCTATAAATAAACTCGAGTTTTGAAGTTATATCACAAATAACCCACATTTTCACGGCAAAATCAACAGTATTGCCAAATACCTTTCAGAACAAGGACAAGATACTTCCGAGCAATAATTGTTACGAAAACGTTTTTACGTTAGTGTAAGACAAAGATTGCCTGAAAATAAAATAGTAACTGCATGAATTCTGTTCCTTCTCGTAAATAAACTGTATTAAAATGATTTGGAAATTGAGCACGGAGCCCCTGTAAGATGTTTCACTGGATCAAAGATATCACGGGACAATGCCTGTACTACCATATGATTAAGTCCTGGTGTCCCGAACGATTGTTCCTGTCCGATCCAAGTTTGATGACTTAAATTTCTAAAGATATTTCCTTAAATTTATTTTGAAACTTCCGTTATGAATATTTAATGTAATTTTAGTTGAAATTTGTATAATACTGCAGGTGTTAATCTTGTGAGAATAAAATAGAAATAAGAAAAATTAATTTTTATTTATTATATGTATAAATTATATGTGTGTGTGTGTGTGAGAGAGAGAAAAACTCTCATGGTAGATAATTTAAGAACAAATCTGAAAGTGATAAGGTTTTGTGGAAGATAATAAAATTAAAAATTAGAAATTAGAAATTAAAAATTAGAAATGAATTTTTAACTGAAAATATTATTGATAATTTTCAGCTTTGAAACACATACGGAAGCACTTTTTAAAATATTAAAAGCCTCAAAATAATAATTTATGGTTCTTTATTTTAGAAGCATTACGCTCTTGATAGGTGTTATGGTCTAGGTACAAAATAAACCCAGCCTTTCGTATTTTTTCTATTTTAGTCATCTCCTCATTCAATTTAGAGCTTTTCAGTTTACATCTGATCAGTTTAGTTTCAACACAGTAAATAATAAATTAGTCGATTAAGAGGAAATTTTAAACATAAAGCACTTTTAGAAAAATGCAGGTAGTTGAATGAATAAAGTGAGCATGTGACTAAACTACGCATTCATTTTCAAACCTGTTGCTGTGTAAAATTCGAGCTTAAGGATATGATGAAGAAGTAAATGTGATTCAAATATACAAGTTATTATTTGCCAAAGAAATGACCTTGTCAAATAGTTTTTTATGCGGCTTATTGCCTTAATTTGACATAAAAATTGTTGCTTTTACAAACATGAGGATGGTAACTTTTATTATTTTAATTCATAGAGAATTTTTACTTTTTCTGTAGTTCGACGAGTCTATGGTAAGCACTAACGTCCCTATTAAAACCAAAATTAAAAAGTCATATGGACACGAAATGGTCATCACGTGCAAACGCAGACAAGAAATTGTACGAAATGTATTGATTAATTAAATACATGCAATTAAATAGGAAATCACAATTATGTGTTATAAATAACAACAGTTTTAATCAAATAAATTTTATTTTGTGTGTGTCATCTGCGTGCAAATAAACATAATAAGAAAGCAGGAAAAATAAATAAAACCTTGCAGTCGAAACAGTAACTACACATAAAATCGCCCATTTTACTGGAATTACTTTTTATCTGCAAATGATCTATAATATTTTGGATAAATGAAAAGTTTAGTTTTTAAAATAAACATTTCAGCATAATATTAACAGATACTGGAAACAAAAGTTAATAAATTATATTATTAAGAATCATACGGTAAAATAGCAACTTTTTCGATTATTTTTATAATAGAAGTCAGAAAGATAATAAGTGTTTATAATTCAGTTCAAACTGAAAATGCATGAATGAAAAGTTAAACGATTACCTTACAGCTAATAGTACTAAATGGCGAAACATTAATGCATGGAATTTAAAAGAAACAGCACGAAACTTAAAATATGTAAACACCATATTAAGGCTGATCTGTGTGTAAGCGATAAGGTGCAATTTTTCAGCGAAATTGGAAAACCAGTTTTAAAACGCATTTTCAATAACCTTATAAATCAAGCAATATGCAGCTGAACTTGCAAATAATTGATCGTTTGACTTACATACACCGATCGTGCTGATGATGAGTACCGAATCCCTACCAGTTCAAAAAACAGAAATGGGTGTGTGTGTATGTGATTATTGCAAAGCCTCGAGGGCTATCTGCCTAAGAGGAGGGATGCCTTCGTGGAGGACTTTTTAAGGGAAATTGGCTCGTATACACGTTACACATGGGGAAAACCACGAAAACGCCCATGCAGCCAGCCCGTTCGCGGGATTCGAACCTCGGACCGAACTACCAGTGTTCAGCGACTTTACCGCTCGGCCGCTGGTGGGCCAAAACAGAAATGGGAATATTTGTAAAATGAAAGGTCATTTTAAGCTCTGTAGTTTCACTTTCTCAGTTCTCCTAACTTCCGCGCATGTTTGTTATTTGGCGCTTTGGAAAGAGTGTAGTGAATTTTACTTGGGTCTTATTTATAATAGACTTTTCCAAAGCATTACAAAGGAATTTTTCTTCTCAACTGCGCTGTCGTTTTCCTGTGAAATAGAGTTCTTTATTTCTCTTAAATTATGAAAGATATTTGAAAAAAAAGTAGTTTCTGCTACTTTTAAAGTGAAAGTTGTCAATTTAGACGAGTACGGACGAATAGCCGATACTTAAAATGGTATTAGTTAAGAGGCTTTTTACAGTTACGGGCTTTAACAATGCTAACGTTGAAATGGAAGACGATGATATTCATCCTGATTTGGAATTCACAGGAAAGAACTTCCTGAGAATTGCTAGAAAATTTCGCTTTCAATAATGAAAATAAAAATTTAACTAATGTACATTAGGATTAAATAGAATAAAAATACTTTAAAATGATTTAATTTATAATGTCAATAAAATAATTTATAAATGACTTTCAAGTAGTATATACTCCGAGCTCTAGATTTCAGGAGGAAAAAAGGAGAAAATTGTTACAGTAGTCATAATTTTGATTTTCATAATTTCAGTAGTCATAATAATAACTTCCTCAGCTGATATAATGAAATGTTAGGCAATTTCAATGATTTAGAAATTCCTTCAAAAGCATGCAGTTTAATGAATTATGCAACTCAATAATTCTAGACATGCTGTCCAGACGGAATAGCAGTTATGGGAGCCTACTACGGTATCAAAGAGCCTGGGTGCAAATTCCGGATGAGGCATGGTTGTTACTGTCAATTCCTTCACAGGGGTCAACGGTGGCCGCCTATTATGTGCCTATTCATCCACCACTTTTGCTCTCAGAAGTGGCCAACGCTGAAGAAGCAAGTGCCCGCCACTGGATAAAAAAATAATTCTAGGCATTAAAAGCAGTTACAATATAGTTCTTTTAAAAATTATATCTAAATAATGAATAGAGCTTAGTAAATCATCTTTGAGTTAAGATTGGTTGAGGATAGTTCTAAATATTGTCAGTTTACTGCAGGATCTGGTGATAAATGTTTCGTTTGGAATCTTCAGTTGATCAAGAATAATTGCCAAACATGACTGTTGCTTGTAGAGATATAATTTCTTTGGATCTAAAAATTCATTTTCGAAAATTATTGATTATATTACTTCTTTGAAAACAAACAAATTAAAAAAAAACCCTCGAAAATTAGTAAAATAGTTTTATATTGATTATAGTATTACTTATACTACCTGTCTAACCAGAACAAACAGCCTCCAGTATGTCTAACTGCAGGTGGTCACTACGACAACAGGCGTTTTACACTTTAAGAAGGATAAGTCACGTAAAGCTTTATTGTTATTTTGCTTTTGGTAGATGATGGCCACCCATACTACTTTTGGCAATGCGCTTTAGGCGGATGTTGTGCGCTTTTGGCGAACAGGAAAATAATAAAGCCAATTCCTCCTTAAATGTATCAAGGTGACAAACGTAAATGCATTTTTCGAGGCGTTGTTACGAAAAATGTCTTAAGGCTCGTTTCTACGCCAATTGACAGCTGTAAACGTTGTGTTGAAAAGTGTTAAATTGACAAGCCAAGAGTACTATTCAGTTTACTCTTGTTAAGTACAGTACTTATTTAACGAAAAGGTTTAAATTTTTCAAAGACTTAGACGCATATTTCTTAATTTTCTCCATTTATGACTTACTTCATCATAGGCATTATTTTACTGGAGAAAAAAAGTACTGTTACAAATTACTATAACAGTTACGGTATTATAAGTTAAAATAATTAAACATTATTTAAAGATCAGCGTATTTAGTCAACATTTATCTCGTATAGGGGTACACATTTATCCTTTGTTCATATGTTAGAAAGCTACTAAGTCAACGATCATAGCACATTCTGTAAGGCGACGACATCCGCAAGAGGCGGATTTTGTCTAAAGCTATGAGTGGTCATTTTAGCGAAGTGTCACTGCGTTGTTAGTTGATATGAATGAAGTAATTTTCATGTCCGTTCTAATTTTGTAAAGGTAATGAAATGTTTCTACAAGCTAATTAATGCCTAAGTTTATGAAATTATAAATTTTATATGGGACATTGATAATAATTTAGCGTTACTTTCTAATACAGTTCAAGTATTATTTTAAGATTATTTTCTTAGGTTAACTGGAAACCCATGTACCGCAGGAATATCTGTTACAATTTTAATTTTTAAATCGATCTATCTACATATATCAGTTATTACATACCAGATAGGCGTGCTCATAAACGAATGCGATTATATCCTCCTATATTCAGTTAATTGAATTTTTATGCAAAAATAAACTACACGATTTAAAAAAAAATTGGATTTTAGTGCATTATAAATGCATATAACATCGAACAGATAAATATATATTGGAGGCTAATTTTAAATTAGGAATTATGGAAAAATTTATTTATACAGATAAATACCGCTTTATTCGTCTATGCGTATATTCAAATGCTGCATTATATATAATTTAATTCTCTGATGCAATTATAGGATAAATATTAGTATTTTTAATGACATTAATTTATTTTTACATTTTCAAAGCGATTTATTCCTGAGAAGTCAGTTTTTTCACAGCTCTTTTAATTACTGGTATTTGAATGATTATAAAAATGCATTTCACTTAGACGGACATTTTTATATTATTAATTTACAGTAGTTAAGAATTAAGCTTTCCAACATTGACAAATCGATATGATATTGTATAAACATTTGCATGTTATAGCTTCATCTGCATGAATTTACTATAAGCATTTTGTGGAAATTTATACATCAGAAGATTAGATTGAGATACAGAATCATTCTCAGATAAAACATAATAAAAGACATAAATAATTCCTAATAGAGCGACAATTTTTTCTATATAGTGGGAAATTTAAAAAGTTTCCTTGGTTATAAAATACTATATGGTTTATTTAATAATTTTAATAATTTGAATTTCTTAATTTTGTTCTTAATCATCAACAGTAGATAGTTACCCTAGAGATGTCACTCTCAATACAATGTGCTTGTTTATCACTGGTAACTTTTATAGATGATTGTTTTAGGAAAGTGGTAGCAACTGTATTTAATTTTTACCATTTCTTTGTAAATATTTTTCATGATTTTTCTTCCTTTCTTTTCCACTATACAGCGTTACTTTGTATAAACGAATCATACTAAGTTGCAAATATGTAAGTGCGTCCCAACGCTAAAATATTTAGAGAACAATGAAATACAGCATTTTATACGGATATATACAAAGCGATACAGTGCAATATGTATATTATTTGCTGATATTATGTAAATCAACATAACTTTGATAATTATTTTTATAACTTCCTTTGAAGTATTTAAAAAAGGAATTCTATTTATGGATTTACACAAATATTTTATAATACATGTGTACTCACTTTCAGAGAAAATAGCATAAGCCTGTAAGTTTCTAGGTATCACGCATTTATAATTTACATTTGAACTAATTTTTATTCAGAATTATTCCAAATTGCTCTGCTTTACACAGTATAGTTTTGCGAGTTTCAACTGCATTAACTATATATGTCTTGGCTTTTGTAGAGAATTAGCTTCACTACTATAAGGTGACTTTCAAAATATCAGAAAATTTTTAGCTCATTTAATATTATAACTGTACCTTTGTTATCCTTTGCCATATTCATTTCAAATATTCAAATTGTTTTTCCAGGGCGCACAACAACTAAGCGATGTAATCAGCATACTGTGGTATTCCGGATATTTCAAGGAAAATATTTTACCAAGGTTCTGTACACACAGTTTCAAAGAAGTCAATGTGTTCAATTTCTCTCATCTGTGTTTGAACCTAGTGTAATAGTCTACGACAAATTTTAAAATTCATTACTTTAAGATCTAAACGTTTTGACATTAGTAGGTTCAGTAACGTGGCTTTAAGCCATATATTAGTTTCCCTGACTGTATGGGCCTTTGCTCCGTCCTGTTCACGCGCCCATTTCTCTGTTTATGTCGTCAAGCATTCGACTGTACATTTCACCCTTATAGGAAACTTAGTTTACTGCTCTTCTTTCTTCTGTGTCTTGGCAGGTATTTTTTGCACAGACACGTCACCTTCTATAAACCGCAACTCTATTTCGCCATGCCAAAGACCTCATCATACTTAATGATCAATGGCCATTGCTTATCAATTTCCACCAGATGATCATTCTCTGAATTTTAACATGATAAATACGATGGTTTTGCTTTTTAAATATGCATGAAGATTAAAATTCGCTTCATCCGATAAACAGTCAGTTTTATCTCCACTTAGAGTATCTTTCGTAACGTTGCATCAGAGACTCACAATTTCGTTCGCATGCTACCTCATGTCCATCACAATGAAGAGTTTTATTCTTTTACAGCACTTTAACCCCGATTCCTTAATACCCTTTCACATATTCAGTTATCAGCAAATTTTACGCTTGACTAGAATATCTTCTGTCTTGTTTTTGTGGAGTCACAATAAGTTCTAATGGAACCCGTTTGGTAGATATGTGAATTTTTTTGGTTATGTCAGATTCACGCTTACAAGCATTTGCAGTAGGCGCCCTAATTTTAGGTACATCTACAGAATCCGAAAACTGACTTTTACTTACTGAACTGTGGAAAAATTGCTTTGCATTTCGTCAGTTACCCTCCTTAGATTTTCGTTCTTAAAAGGTCAATTACGTTCAGTTCGAAACTTGTTATCTAAGCCATCATGAAACGAAAGACAAATAGTTACACGTCAAAACTATAAAAGGTCTTCAAAGTTAAAAATATGAAAAAATTATATAAAATGTTTTTCTTACAAATAACTTTCAATTTCTTGTTTTTTTGGTGGGGGTGGAGGCTGACGTCCTGCCGAACAAGTCTCTTAATTTCTTCTTTACTTGTTTTAATGGGATTTTAGTCATAGGTTCCATTATAGTTCTACTCACTTCCGTTTTTCACGGGGATTTAGCCTACTTGTATTATAATGTTTCGTTTAATGGTTTCTACGGAGATATGTCCTATTACTACTCTTACAGTTTTAGTGTATATTGGCCACTGTTTGTACTGAGATTTGGCCTTCAGGTACCGATATAGATCTATCAGATTTTTCGACTGTTAGCTTTAAGCGTATTCACGTGCAATGATTTTCATTAATCAGACGGGACATTTTTAGCAGGGTAAATGATAACCAGAATGATAAAACAACGAATAGCGTTTCATTTCTATTCGTTTTCTTCCTCATTTCGCCCACACTGAAAAAAGCTTTTCTATGTGTCTTTTTTATAATAATTAAAGAAGGTGAGAAGGATTTAAATGATGTCTGTGGTAGACCTAAATTAAGACCGAATTTGCTAACTGCCACCGTTTTGGATTTTACATGCATTCCAATTAGGTGCTGTCTTGCTTTAACATGTCTTGCATAAAGCTCTAAAAATCTGAAACTAGAACTACAGTAAAAAAGTAAAAACTGTTTCAAGTTAATAATTTTCTCTGACATGAACATATTAAATTTAGATTATTATTCCATAATATTATGCCAAGCTTACTTTAATTATTCCTCTCAAAATATATTCCTTTTACACTTCATAAAAAGTGCTTTAAACTTTAACATTTCTACGATTAATTAAATTGCGCTACCAAAGAATTCTAAATGAATGCTGCTGAGAAAGTCTCAGGGGAACCATTCCCACTGTCATGAAGTTATCTTCATTGCGTCGTCTCGTATTTAATTGCTTTATACTCAAATGGGAAAAACGCAAATGGAAGCTAATGTAAACTAACTCCTTTGTTCATTCTAATTAACGTGGCCTTATACTTGAACTATAAATTTATTTTCTGTATTTTTTAAACAGTATGCAAAAAGTATTAATAGCTATCCACTAAAAATAATAATATATTATTATACATTAAAGTTAGCTTGCTTCTACAATAGTTATGGATTTTAAAACTATTCAGAAGTTAACTATGAAACAGAAATTATTTCTAAAATTAGGCCAAATAACTAGGGTTAACACGATATTTATTAATCAGGTGAGTAAATCTGAAGCATTAAGGTGCATAGGAACTATTAATTTGCTTCAGTTACACGAAGAAATAAATTCAAATAAAAATGCGTCCTGCACAAAAGTAATATTTTCCCATGCAAATACTATACATTTTTAAGTTTTTATTTGTTTAAAGCTGATAGCTAACCTTCAGTCAGTTATAAGAACTTATTTGGCAAAGTTACCCAGGTAGGAAAATGGTTAAGGGGACAGTGAACTTTAAAACGGCTAAAAATCAACCAAAATATTGAATTTGTTTTTTTTTTTACTACCATAATACTCCATATACAAAACTGCATCGTATGCAAAACACCGAGTTCAAATATTCTAAATTTTAAAGAAGTTACAAGCATTTCAAATGTGTAAACGACGTAAACTTTGCCGTTTAAATTTTGGAGAAAATGTAAAAAAAATGTATTTCACCAGATATTTAGTGATGTAATAATTTATATATTTGCTCAAAAAAAGTGTTTATTTCTAAAAAAGGGCTAAAAATGTCAGTATTGACAACTATTAATGAATTTAACTTTGGTTGTGTGAATGATATACGCGTAGAACAGGAAGAAACAAACTCGTTTTTCCTACTCGTTGCAAAAAAGTGTGATCTACGTCGCTTGAACCAAAGCAAAAGGAGGAGTTTACCTGCTTGTACAAAACAGAAATAGTAAAAAAAAATATTGTGAGGCATTAAAAGATAATATATATTTTTTTTCCTATAATGCATCTTTACTTGACCAGTAATTTTAATACGTTAAAATAGTTTTTTTTCATTACAATATACTTTTATTGTGCTTTTCCGGTATGATAATCTGTCCAATTTATAAATATATGCCTGTGTGTGTTACTCCCTTGGGATTACTTTTTTACTATTAATAACAACAGATTAATTTCACTAACCATCTCAATACACTTTTTTAATTAATTTCTTTTTTATACAGTCAGGCACTTTACATTGTATATTGTGTGCATTTACCTCTTTGCTTCAGATTAAAGAATATGTTATTACGGCTCTCCTTCAACTGCCTTCGCCGATATCATCAAAATGATCAGAAAAGCAATTTATCGTCTTAAATGAATTTGCATTTAATGCATAATTATATTTTCAAAAGCAAAATTCATAGGCTAAAACCATTGTGTCTTATTATTTTCTACGTTGCTGTTACATTCACCCTAAAATAAAGTAACAGTTTTTAAAAGTAAATATACGAAATTTTATCTAATAAATAAATAAAAAATAAGTAACGTGAAAGGAAATATGTTCATCTCATTTGCATGTAGTAACATAAATATATCTGCGTAGAAACCAAATTTTATTTTACATTTCTGAATAAAATCTGCATTTTATATTTGGTACATTTCTATTATACACGAAGGTAGTACATATTACTTAATAACAGTTTATAATGAAAATTTTATTAGCAATAGCTGTGTTATATTTCATTTAGTCCACAGTTGTTCGGTACTGGAAGTTGCCTTCATATTTTTTAATCTTTATTTTATAAAATAAGTATTTTAAGACTTTAACATGGTAAGTATTTAGCATTAATAATGTGACTCTAAAATCAAGTATATTTCGAAATTAAATAAAATATGTTTCTGTTTCATTAGCATTTCATTCCTGTTTTATTTCATACTTAGAAAAACTTTAAAATATACTGGAAATTAACAGTATATTTAAGGTTATAACAAATACAAATTATTAGAATATATAGCTATTTCATACCTATTAAAATATTTACATTTTAAAAATGTTTCATGCATTTCTGCAAATTTAAGGCTTACGCAACATCTGTATAAAATGCAATAGGGGGTTCATATGAAACATAAATATCTAATTTCAAATAAATAATTAAACAATATGAAAAAAATTAGTTTTAGGTATTCCATTTCTCAGCTTTAATTATCTTAAAAAAACTTGCAAGTCAAGAAGGAAATTAAATCTGTATAACATGGAAAAAACAAACTCTTACGGGAATATTTCATGCTGTAAGACATATTCTGCTACAAAATCAGAGCTTCACTTGAAATAAAAGAAGAATCATTGTAAACTCTATTGTTTTAACTTCAGTTTCTTTAGTATTTGATTGAAAGGTACATCTCGTGGTTTCAAACTAAAGAATAAAAGGAAAAATTTCGTAATTTATATAAACAGGAGCCATTTTTGGATTTGAATGCCTGTGTTGAAAATATATTAGCAGGGTTGAATAGAAAATGCTGAACATGTTAACTCTGATGGTGAAAATGTATGACGCTGCTTAAAATACTCTTAGCTATCTGTTGTGCCTTACTCCGCAATCCCTCAGAGAGCCATAAATAACGGAATATCGTCCCTAATCCCCGGAAGCCTTGATACTCTTCGTGATTTTCTTCTTATGTGAAAGGCTATGAGCGATTATTTTTTATATGCATTCCGTCAATATGTCGCTTTTATGCTTTTAGAAACCCCCAGGGCCTACAAAATGGATTATTGCTCAGAATAGTTTCCGATGGAAGGATGAAACATTAAATCGTTTTCAGATAGAAATAATAATCTATTTCTTAAAATCTTAGTTTAGCTTCTCGTTCTAACTCGTAGCAGAAAAGAACATTTTCTTCTTATAAATGTTGTTAGATTTATAACTTTTTATCACTTGATGAAAACTTGGAAAATTTTATACTCTTTTCATAATCAATGAAGATTTTCGTGAGATTTGATGTTTCTGAATGATCCCGACGCTTTACTTCTTCCTTGGTTTCCTCACTAAATGAAACGTAAAACATCACAAATTTCCTGAATTGATAAAACCATTATTTACCTCAAGCTGTTTCCCTGATTGCAGTAAAATTTGCATTTTAAACGTTGCTTTTTCTTCTGTGAAGGATATTTGTAAATGTGAGAATACTTTCTGCATACATTAGTTACAATTCTAAAGTATTTGGTTAATGATTTAAAATTTTATTTCACGGTTTACTCTTAGTTTTTCACTTTTTAGTTCAATTTCAGACAGTTAAAAAAGTGGGTGAAATATCTCATTAACGTGACTTTAAAACGTTATCGAAAGTGTTAAAAGATATACAGTGCAGCCACTAACGCTACTGCACGTTTGTTTAATCTAGATAAAAGAAAGCATGAAGTTATAACGCCCTATAATTTCAAAGACAGTTTTTGTTATATTTGTAAGGTTGTGGAGTAACTCTACATTTCAAAATTTAAAATCTTAGTAAGGACCTGTATATTACTGTTAGAATTTCGCTAAGCCAGTCACTAATGACAGAAATATAAATAACTAAATATCATATTTTTATCTTCAGATTGGTAGAATAACGAATTAAACGATATATAAAGTGCGCTTTGTAAATCTCTGTAAGATTATTTAGCCTTTAACGGCATAGATATATGAAAGGTTACCTTAGTTACGTCACGAATTAACCTATACATAAGGTTTACATAAACTAATTCTTTATTAGAAGGAACTGAAATGGGATATATATGAAAGGCACTGAAAATAACTGACTTTTCTTGATTTTACTAGAATCTTAATTCGTGAAACCGTTGCTACACTTCAAGGGAAGTGCTACTGAGTACTATATCTTACTTTTACATCCCGAAACATATATCTACTTTGCATCGTCAGGAAAGTGTTGAGATCATGCTAGATAAACGAAAGGAAAGAAATCAGACCTAGTGAAGTTGTTAAAATAAATCTTACAAAATGCAAATATAATTTCTAAATATTCATATGAGATTATTAATTAATTATATAATTAATAAGTCTATTAAATGGTTTTCGCGATCGCATTTTATATTTCATGATTAAACACGTATTTCTTCAACACCGTGTGAATAGTAAATAATATATAGCTTTCTCAATAATGAACATATCATTACTTTTGTCTTGCAATAAAATCGTCAAAAATAAAACTTTTAAGAACTTAATGCGTCTCATAAAATTCTTCGCACGCTTTACAGATTTTGTTATTTAAGAATGAACTTTTTTAGACATTTTTACTGAATGAATATTCTGAATTGCATATATGCATTCGTTTGTCTACTGAATTTCCTATATATTTTATGCAGCTCTAAATATATTTTGATTTCAAAAGCAGAATATTGTCAGAGAGTAAAGCAAATGTACTTGCATGTGAAACAAAACCAATAAAATCGCATTTAGTATGTCTTTCCAGACAAACTCTTTCACCATCAGAAAGTTTTTTTACGGAGATAATATTAACGTTCTTGAGGCAAAATTAATATTTTAGATTACGTTCTTGAGCTTAGTCCTTTTTAATTATGTTTATAAGATTCGTTCGTACGTTTTAATAATTTTGAAAAAGAAAAACATTTCAAATGTACTTGTATACACTTTGTCAAGGTTTTTCTTCTTGTACATTATATTTATGAAATTTTTTTCAATTCAAAGTAGTTTGATTTTAAATTTATTTTTATTCTTTGTACAGAACTAATTGTAACGAGTAACACGTCGGGGTTGCTCGTCGACATTATAAGACTATTAGAAATATTATATTGTACTCGAGAAAAATTAATTAAACAACGTTTTGAGACGCATAATGTCAGAGAGAACGAAACGTGTGTTCGATACTAATTAATTAATTTCCAGATTTAGTGTTTCAGATACTAAACTCTTAAAAAGGTCTGTTTGAAGCATTAAACATAGGGTTATTAATAGTTTTTATTTTTATTTGTTGCTCCAGTACCTAGATTTTTATAACTTTTATGACTTTAGTTGCCCTGTAGAAGAAATCTCCTTATCGGGCTTTAATTTTTTTCACTTCCAATTAGCATGAGACTATTGTACTGATCTACACGTCAGATAGGATAACTTTTAAAACGCTTTTTAAATATATCTCTTTTTGTCCTATTGCTTATAAATATAAACCACTCTTAATGATTAAAAATGGAAGGAATGCAGGGCGTATGAGTACCGGGCTTTTCATGAATACAGTGGAAATTTCTTTAAAAATGTCTCATCGCACTACTAAATTCAACTAAAGTATGATTGAAATTAAATTTGAGCTTTTGTATTAAAGTTTCAAATTGATAAGTAGGAGTAGATTGTCCTTTATTTAAATTTGAGCAATTGTATTAGAATAGCAAATTTAACGTAATATTAGAATATTTGCATTTTGAAATTTGAGCTAGTGTATTAGTCCCACAGAAAGAAAAATATTTTGTGAATAAATTGAGCTTTTGTATTAGAGAGGTAGATTTACGTAATATTCGAAAATTCCATTTTGAAATTTGAGCTCTTGTATTAGTTACAAAGCAAAACTTTTGTTGTGTGAATCAAGTTAAAAGGCTTGAATGTTTTATCTATCCTATTAGTTTCTTATTAAGAGCTATGTCGGCAGATTTTATTGAACGGAAACACATGATTTTATTATAATGCAAGAAATATGATTTAGTGTTTTCTTTGAAATAAAATACTTTGTATCATATTTGATTTTCTAATTGTACATAATAAAATAAAGCAAAAAATAAACTGCTAGACTCTGCTCGTTGATTAATAACCCAAGTATAAATTTTGAATCTTGGAAAAGCCTTTTCACAACTGCTAAACAATCTTTCAGCTCTCCTTTCCAGAACTCGAAGAATACATATGCATTTATTTAGACTTAGATTTTTATAACGTGTTTTATAAATTAAACAAAAATAGTATAGAAATTGTTGATAAATACCAAAATTTTAATACAATTAGTTCTTTGTAAAAACAAAGAAAAACTAAATGCGTAACAACTAAATGAAAAGGCTGACCGTATTTTTCCTGAACGTGTGAAGTTTCCCTTTAGGGAGGGGGAATTCGTCGTGGTTGAGAAACCCTAGAAAAAGTTGCTGATGCGTTGTTTCATTAGCATTTTGTTTGTTAAGATGGTTAAAGACATTAAGAAGCTAAATTTGTGCATTCTCCCGAGGAGGTAGTTCAGAGCTTTTTACTGAGTCGCTATGAGCATCAGGCAAGCAGTACAGTACTCTTCAATAAGTGAGAGAACCCGATTTGTAATGATGCAGAAAAGGTTTGAAGCAAGAAAGGTTCAGGCCTCAGATGGGATGCCGGTTCGTATGTTATAATATAGAGAATCATACAGAGGAAGTTCTGAAAGTTCCAGAACTAATCCGAAGAGCCTAACGAGGCTTAATTTGAATAATACTGAAGACTGCGCTGATCCATACACTACTGAGATATAATTCAGGCTATAGCGAACCAGTGCTTTTGTAAATGTCAAGCATTGCACTACATTTTGCACACCAAGAGCTGTTCACCAGGATTCCTAAGATATATAAAATTTTGCAACACTTCTTATATATATAGAATATGAGGATGAAAGTCAGCTTGCGCTCGAACACCATCCTTAAAATCTTCACCTCAAATTCAACTGGAATCAACTATCTATTTTAACTTGGACTCAGGATGCAGTCCTCGCTTCATACAAAAATGCACGCAGACAGTCTTGTGTTTCGGAAGCTTATTACAATGTTTGTCTGACCTTTCCTCTATCCTGTTGAGAACGATCTTTATCTGTCTTTTTGTATATCTCATATCTGCTCCTTGACATCTAATTTGTAAAACATAAACGTATAATGATTTCAGCAGGGTAAAAGAACGTTCCTTTAAAACAGAGTTTAATTTTAAAATAAAGAGAATAGCGTGCAGCACAGAGCTTTGAGGCACACTTCTTTCTTGTTCGAAAATATTTGACAATACAGAGCCAAAGATGACTTGAAAAATCATTGGTTCGTTTTACAAATTCTTTAAGAATGTATGTCTCCAAAAGCACCATGCTATCCATCATTGGCTTTCCTTTACGGAAATCACTCTGATAAGGCGAGATTATATGAGGCCTTTTCAATAAATAGATTAGGCAAAGATTTGCTATAGTTTCCAACAGCTTGCATAAACAACTCATAAGTGCGATTAGCCAATAATTCTAAGGATCTTTGGGTACATCCCTGGCTTAGCTATGGTAATGACTACAGCTAGTTTCCATGCACTGGGGAAGATATGATCCTTAGACGCTCATTATAAAGAGTGAGAATGGAAGTCAATGATTTACATGACAGATGCTTCAGCATTTCATTGCTAGCACCATCGTGATCTGGGCTAGTCTTATGCTACTGCAACAAGGCTCTCTTTAGCTCTACTAATAGTAAAATTGCTATTATAAAGATCAAAGCAGGAAGAATTGAATACAGTGAAATGTTTCACTGAACGACACTTCACAGAAGGAAATGCTGGTCGGTAATTAATGCTGGAAGAAACGGCAGCAAAATGTCTCACCAATAGTGTTCCCAATTTTTTCTTTCCTGTTAATTACTTGGCCCTCATTTACTAGAAAGGAAAGTGAGTGAGCAGCTCTTTTTCGTTGCATACAGGATGTTATTTAAGACACTTATGAGATCCAGGAATCCTAGCTTTTACATCTAGCTTTTACATCTAGCTTTTTAATCTAGCTTTTACATCTTACATTTGCTTTAGCTTTGGTTTTTAAGGCAATAAAATTTGACAAAGCGGGGTATCTAAGAAAAATTCCTCCAGCTTTTCTCTGTTGCCTCAGCATCTCTTGAAATTCAGAATTTCGCCATGGTTTTGAATACTTTGTTGATGTCACAGGTATAATTAATGCAGTTGCCTGAATGAAATCCATAACGGCTTTAATTGCATCATTGAGAGACACATCTTTCATCATTTCTTCCCCGAGCACCGCAAAACCCGAGAAGCGTTTATAGTCTGCTGTTGTGTCACGGCACTATTTGTTGTGTACCGATTTACCGGCTACTAACAAGTTGAATATCAAACGGTTAAAGCCTAAACCTACTTAAAAATTTCTGTAAGGGATAAAAATGATTTTACCCCGGAGCAGTTGGTATGTTCAGTTATTGATACCCGTGAGGAATCAATAACTGAATTTAAACACTAATCCTTTAACAGTTTACAAAATTAGCCGTTTTGGAAATGCTTCCACCCTTATCCCGAAAGCCAGTGATCATGCCCTTTTGGACATCAGATACATCGCTCCGTTTCTGCATTACAGCAATGATTGCAATGTTGACGAACAACCTGTCATAAAATTCCTCTTGCTTATCAGACAAACCGAACTGAAATTAGTTCTTGTCTAATGAAATTGCTTAGTCATGTTACAAAAAATAAGTTGATGAATAATTGTGTCGCCAATAGAAACTGATGAAATCTCTTAGCTGTTCGCATAATAATCTAATGCAGTCTCTCAGCTGTTTTCATAAAAATAGTGTTCATCAAACTTAAATCTTCATATCGAAACACGACAATCAATATGGAGGTACCAGTCTGAAATACATATTACATACAGATTGCAATTTACATATTAAATCAATGTATATATCATATAGTTTATAAGGTATTTCTACCGCCTTCTTGGCATGCCTTCGTGGTCCATGGTTCGATTTCCGGCGAGGGCGTTGCTAATTTTTCATTTCCTCTGCTTCCCCTTTCAAAAAAATCCTAATGTCTCTACAAGGTATCAACACTTGATGCTATGTAAATAAAACTCAGTTTTTCAGTAGAAATTGTGTTGCAATAGCTATCTTTTGTGGCTTATTGAAGAGAGATATTGTAACAAAATTTCTAATGTCATAACAAGGTTTGGTTTGGTTTGGTTTATTTAATCACGACAAAGCTCTCGAGGGCTATTTGCCTAAGGCGAGCAATTCCTTCGTGGAGAACTTTCTGATGGAAAATGGCTCGTATACACACACTTGGGGAAAACCACGAAAACTCCCTCATTGCCAGTCCCCTCGCAATGATTCGAGCCTTGGTTCGAGCTACCATCTTTCGGCGACTTTACCGCTCGGCCGATGGTCGATCTATTATTAAGGAAAATGACTTCTTCAAATATTCCATATTTTGACATAAAAATCATATGCATATTAACCGAAGTGTTTTATTTGTACACTATAAGCTTAGACGACGGGATATTTATTCATAACACATGTCTGTGCACCGTATGCAGTTACTGTTTGTGTCCGGCGATATATTTGCGGTGATTTATGTCCGCATCACCAGTCCATAACATTAAAACATCCATGATGTTAAAATAATTAATGTCCATAGTACTGAATATCTCGGGTCCTTTGCAGTTATCTAACAAATCTAATCCGATTTTTCAATTTTGTCCATGCCATCAGACATACTTAGTCACATAAATGTATCTAACCTGTAAAAGTTGTTTCTCGGCTTTTATTCCGAGTTAGCAGTTAAACCCTTGTAAGACTCCCAGACTAAGACCTTCTAAGATATCTCAGACTCTGATACGCTGGCTAAGGTTATTGCTAACGTTTTATTACTTTACAGACGAGAAAAGAGTTTTGTTTATGTAACTATGAGGTTATAAACCGCAGCAAACGATTTAACTTAAAAGGTAGGTCTAATTTTGCTCTAAAGCCTGATTTTTATAAAACCGAGAAAAAACATTAAACATGAAACTCCAAAGAAAAAGATTAGTTTCTGATTTATTAATGCAAGTATAACTTTTTCTTAATACCACTGATAAAGCTAAAAGATTTCTTAATACTTGTTTTAAGAAATTGAAATTGCTTCAGATCAGGTTCTGTATCATGGAATTTCGAAAGAAGAGAATACTTATTTATATTCTAGAAAAATATATTATTACTTCTCATTTAAGAAAAGAAAGGAATCAGGATTGTAATAAAAGTAATAGAGAAATGAATAGAAAAATTGAAACATTAAAACATACATTACATTACAATGCAATGATCGAGAAATTAGCATTTGTATTGGCACACAAACATTCTGCATAGAAATGCACATGTGCAAAGCGCCAAGTTTTATGTAAGACTTCTTTCGCCGTGTATACGCAGCAGCTATCTTTTTAATGAAGTCGCCGTTCGCCGAGTCTTTTTAGGTAGAGCTGTCTTTGTTTCCTGCTTTTTTTATTACAATTCTTGAACCTACCTTAGCATTCTATGCATGCATGAAACTACTTTCACCCATCCAGGCAACTGCGATTAGATCTTTTCATTACTCCATCGTCTTACTCATATACAATATCATAATATATCAAAATTACATTATAATACGTGTTACTTGCAGCATCTTTGAAGTGTTTGCTTTGTCTTTATTTATAAACAGGCACAGTAACGTTATTACACATGGTGGAATTAGTCTAGCAAATTCATCTCAATGCTTGACTGAGAGATATTCTATCGTATGGATGTAATCTTACGATTTCTTCTTTGTACACTCTTCCTGTAATCTAAACTATCCACAGTTACCGCATACTGATGCCTAGAAAAGGTGAGTTAAGGAAGATTATATAGAAATTTTCTTCCTGTTGGAAAGAAAGAAATCCTCATCAAATATTCAACATCTTTAGAGATCTTGTTGAGAATTACAGCATCCATTTCAGGTCACAAACCTTATAAGGTATTTCTCCGCCTTCTTAGCATGCCTTCGCAGTGTAGTGGTCAGCACGCTCGTCGGGTACTGAAGAGGCCCGTGATTCGAGTCCCGGCGAAGGCATTGTTCATTTTTCAAGTTTACCGCATCAAAATAAAACCTAATGTCTCTAAACTGGCGCCGGAACTAAAAGAGTGGTGATTACGATTCTCCGCCACCAGGATTTGGCGATTGTGTCCTCTAATTTCCAGTCGCCCTTTAAAAGGGGGGAGTATATAAAGTACTTCTCCCGCCTTCTTAGCATGCCTTTGTAGTGTAGTGATCAGGACGCTCGGCGAACATTCGAGAGGCCAGTGGTTCGAGTCCCTGCGAATGCGTTGCTCATTTTTCAAGTTTCCCTCATCAAAATAAAGCGTAATGTCTCTACAACGTTACACTTGTGAATTCAAAGCAATCTGCTTGAGCGAAAGCAAACAACTTCTTATTTCAGTAAATAATTTACAGTAAATCATACAAATACCTCCCTCGCAGCCACAATGAAAAAAAAAACTTAGTTAGGCCTTTGTGCTTCGCAGAGAACACGAAATGGCCCTAATAATATATGTAATGGCCGAAGAAAGATAGCGCAAATTTCCAGTTAAAAGAAAAATTGAGTTCAGTTGCTTCCCTTTCTCTATAAGCTAGGTTTTCTAATACTGAAAATCATGGCATTAAAAACTAGCAGTATATTGCATGCCCACAGCAGGTTTCCCTTTCCATAAAACGCTCTGAGATATCTGTAATCGTAACATAGTTAGACCTTATAAAATATTATGAAGTCATTCGGCATGTCATTACAGAAGTGCAGGGAATACGACAGCATAATAACTCAAAACCTGCATTTCCCTTTCTGTCACTACTGCAAGGAGAGAAGACTAATGTATTAATAACACCAGCCACGCTGTAATTTTTCGTAACTAGTAAAATACCATATTTGGTTGTATCTAGCCTCTGCAGCATCCATTTACATTTTTGTTACCATAATTATGTACAATGTTCTTGCTTGTTGTTTAATGTTGAAATAATTGCACCGATTTAATTTATACAGCTGTACTTGTGTCTACAACCTGGGCTTATTATTGATTCATGTCCAAAATTATCTTTACATGTATGAAATTCGCAGAATACGTGAACAACAGTTTTATGAATTTGCAATGATGAATAACATCCATAACAAACAAGTACAAAGAAAAATTTAAGAGCACTACGTATGACATAAAACTGTAACATAAAACAATAAAAATAGTAATAATATGTTACAAGGAGAGATTATAAAGAAAAAAAAAAGAATAACTCAAACTTAAGGCTTGCAAATTTAATATGTGATATGTTCGCCGCTGATTTTTACCCACATATCACAATTTCATGCTGGTAATAACAATGCTAACCACAGTTTGTAGTGTTGTGGTTCAATCCTCTAATAATGCGATCTTTAGAGCATTTACATTTATAGGAGTAGGATATCTACTTGAAGCTTCATTTTCAAGGGCATTCACTTAATGCCTTTACTTTCAAGGATTTCGTCAGCGAGTTTTGCTCGATGTTGAACAGCATTGTCGTGCATAAACGTCAGATCAATATGCTCTCCTGAAAAGTCTCACATAAGGTTCTAAGACCACATCCCGATATCTCTGGACAAACGTGTATCGGAGTAAGTCCATTCATCTTTATTCCTTTTCAAACATTACACCTGTATTACTGAAACAGTCAGGTTGCATAATAGTAGAGAGAAAATTTAGCATTTATGACTCTTTCCAGATTTAGGAGCTCATGATGAACATCCAGAACATCCGATGATGTTGAACTAATGTTTAGAATTGCACCGTTAGATTTAAATGTTGAACTAAATCTCGTCTCAGCAGTATGGGACAATTTAATTTAGCTAATAATTTATTTTAATTTGCATATTTACAGTCTCTTCTTACTTCAGTCGCAACTCGCTTTTTCCAGATTATGTGGCAACCATTTATGTTTAAAAGTTTAATTCGGAACTATAGAAAAGCGTGTGTCTAAGCGAGCGAGGAAACGAATGAAGAATGTGGAGTCGAATTTGAAGTAGCGGATGGCGAATGTTTGGTAGTAACCATAGTCCCCGGAGAAGAATCATCGAAATACCAGTTCAAATGGTAAGTTGCAACCGAAAGCTTAAACGCATTTTTATCCTCTATAAATTTATTGTTCTTTCTCAAACTGAATTGTTGATTCTTCGTTGAGATTTAAATTTTATTCTACAACTAATCTCAAGGCAAGTAGACTATTAGATTGTAATTGTTGTTTTCATTTAAGTTCTCAAGTAGAAAACTATTAGAGCTAATTTGGTTTCAGTCACTGTTCTTGTCTGTATGAACATTCGCATTTCACTCCCTTCACGAAAATTCGTGTTATGAGTTTATTGATACGTGGTTGATCTCACGCACAGCAGTAAAGTTGCTTATTTACAACCAGGTACCTCAAACCTAATACATGTATCATAAGTAAAGAGAACATGGGGACATTGGTATATATTTCAGTTCAAATGTTCTTTGAACCAATTTAAGAGATGCATCTTTTCTTGAGAAGACAGTGAAACTCAGACCTTTGGCTTTCTGGCATAAAGATGATTTTTTCATTAAAACTTCTACATGCAGTTTGCCCTGAAACAACTGTTCTAGTGGCGGCCACTAAGACTGAACTTAACTGCCGAGCAGTAAACTTCCTGTTACAAAGGACAATTATTGCCAAATATCGATCTCTAGAAGCATTTATTATTAGTTTACGAGCATCTCCGGCCTCTTTACAACATTTCATAATTCTGAAATTATTTCTTTAGCGTAGAAACTGCCTGTCTTGAAATATTCACTCCTCTCATTGCTTCTATGATTCTCTGTCGTGCTTCTAAATAGCCTATGATTCGCCACCTCACAGATTTTTCAAAATGATACAACAAAACTATTTGGAGTCCTTAAACACAGAAATTAAACGCTGTATTGCGGAAATTCCTTCAGATATTCACTTTGTGAAAAGCGTTTGATTCACCGTCAGGTGATGTACATTTCATTTGCATATCAAAAACCGTTTGATCACTTTTATTTCTATAATTAGGCTTTTCTTTCACACATTCTCTGCAAAAAGCCGCAGGCTCCATTCCTGGTATTGCTCTTCTGTCAAATTCCTTAAGTTTCATCTTTTAATCCACACTTTTCCCGAAACCTAAATGCTTTAGTTTACCAGTAACTGCCAGGCGTGGGATTTGAGGAACTCAGCCGAATTACTGGCTAGCTTCGTTGATGGTTAGAACTAGGGCAATTACTACAAAGGCATAACCTCATCCCACTCCTGACCAGCAAAGCCGGCTGTATGGCAGAAAGAAGGCAGGTCCCTTCAACAACGAACGAGAAGTCGAGCGAGCCGGCTGTGTCCAATATAAATTTATAAACCCAAACGTAAAATTCCATTAATTAATTTAAATTAAGCTAAACAGTAAAACTTTAATCATAAGGTCTTTTCAGTTCTGGAAAACCAGGCTCGCGCCCCGAGTAACAAAAACGGTTAACAGTAAAAAATACAAAATAATAAATTCAAGCGTAATCAGGTTGCAAGTCGAACAAAGTCAAAATTCAAACGCAAAACAAACAGAAAAAACATAAAACAAACCGGTTAAAACTAAAAACGAAAAAGAAAACACATAAGATATTCATTCAGCAAAATTCCTGGCCTCATCTGCTCCCATTTTTCGAGAATTAGGGCATTATGTGATCGCCTTCGAATCTCCAACTTTCGTTCTTCATTAAGGAAGTAGCTTGAAGTGACGCTTAAAATATTACTTAATCTAACTGACAGGAAACCTCATATGCTGGAAATCCTACAATATCATGGAATTTATAATGTCAGGAGAAGGCTCCTCTGCTAGGACCTAAAGTACTTTCAAAAAGAATATAAATCAAAATCAGATAACAATATTCTTTGAAAACACACACTATTACTTTTTATCAAAGTAAGGCTGTGCCGCTTCATTTATCAGCTTAGTTTCAAATGAAAACGCCAAACAAAGCATCTGGCTTGTCTCTATTCTAAAATTACCATGCATAAACACAATGCGTAAGCTAAGCAGTTTGTGTATTTTAAAGCGGACTAAATATATCAGTTAAAAGATATCCAACTGCACTTCCAACGCAAAATTTTACTATGCGAAATCTAAATAATTCTAGGATTTACACAGAGTTACATGCAACTAAGTTAAGACCTGTTGAACATATGGAGGACTGTGAATCCAAGTGCCTTTAACCGAAGCCTGAGCAGTTGCGAGATTTTATTTCGGATAGTTTTCGAATTCCTTCAGAAACCTCTCCTCTAGCTGTTGTCATTCGCACCAATACCTCAGTTATCCCCAACTATCCTAACTTCATGCCTTATCTTATTTTGTAAGAGTCGGAATTGTATTAGGTATCTTAAATAGCTATATTAACACAGCTGCGACTTACACCACAAAAGATATTGTAATCACAACTACCTTCGTGATTAACATTCAGCCCCAATCAAAATGTGTTGCGATTATCTAGAGCGCTGATTTTAATGCTGTGAGGAAAATCCCTGTCTGACATTAGGTAACAAGTTACTAAAGACCTAATAGCTCTCGACTTGCTTTCCCTTTACAAGATGGCAATGCCCCCAATTTTTTACTTACGAAATATACCCGGTATTAACTCTTAAACTGTCCACGAAGAGGCCGCAGTTTCGTTTAGAGGCAACGCCGTCTTAATGAATGAGGCAGCTAGGCACTAATCCGGGGACTCCACGAGCATAGTGGGTCCCATACTAATCCATTTATGCGTCATTTACATTTTATTTGTTGTAGCGATTGTCGTAGTAGCCCAGCAGCCCGGGAAGACCATAAAGCTTTAAAGACGGCTCTGTACAGAGTTAACGTGTTTTAAATGCCGCCAGCCTATCAAATTATTCATATATATTCTTTTTCCAGCATTTTGTACAGTGAGGATTGAGAAATCTCCTATACTCTCTCCAACTTAGAGGACGACTAGGGAGGAGACAGACTGAGTCGCCAAATCCAGGTAATAGGAATAATCCACCATCATATTTTAGTTCGGCGCAATATGTCTATAAGAACTAAAATATATCCAAAGCATCATATTTTATTCCAGCCGAATCTAGAGAGTTGATTTAGAGTTTGGATCGAGAAACGTGAGAAAATCAACCATATCTTCGCCAATATTAATACTCATGACTGTCTGATTGCTAACCGGACTTGCTTCGAATCAAATCACGAAGGGACAGGATAAGGATGGAGACATTTCCTTATATCCCCCCCCTCACACTTAGGGCGTCTGTGGAGGAGGGGGGACCAAGTTATCAAATCCACTGTGATGACAAATAATCGTCAACCACATTTTTTGGGGGGGACCACAATAAAGTCTTTTAAGCTTTCGACAGCAGAAAACGTGAAAAATCAGCATACTCTCGCCTGAATTCAAACGACAAACTTTACGATTGTTATTCTGGCGTGTTTCCACTTAGATCACGAAGGTAGGCCGTGAGGAAGGAGGAAATTCCTTATAAGGTGCATATAACAGAACGTAAGCGAATTTGAATCATTTCCGCCTCTTCGTACTCGGAAACGAAACTTCAAGAAAAATGCGTAATACTTGCGCCATTAGATAATGAGAAGAAGAAAGCCCAATCGTTATGTCTCTCTACACTTAAGAAAAATATTTGCTATAAACACTGTTGCCTTTAGCGCCCGTTTGAGTCTGTAATGAATAACCATTTCACACCCCTATTTATAGTCGCATTGCGCCTAAGATGGAATTAACAACTGTTGATTATCAGATATTATTTGACAGATCATTAAAACTGATATTATAGCTGTATTAAGTCATAATATGTACCTGAGGATGATAGTGAAGAACAGGACTGCAACACATTAAAAGTAGAACCACTTGTTTAAAATATTTGAATTATTATTATTATTATTTTTTTTTTTTTTTTTTTTTTTGTAAGGCTTGCAATTTCATTGAATAGCGGTTCTTAAAATTTAGGTAAGACTATTTAATCATATACGTAGACCTTTTATAATCAAATAATCCATGATTATAAAGTTTTAAGTACATTTTATATTAAAATTAATATAATATATAAAATAAAATCTTAACTTTGCTAACATTTTAAAACACACATTGAAACTGAATAACTATGGCTTGTTTCTCTTATTTAATATCACGGACAACTCAGAAATATTATAGACAATTTCTGCTACTCCAAACTGCTAGCATGTGACTAGGCTTGAAAAACGAGTATTATGAATTATCGTCCAAAGGCAATGAAGTTGTAAGTTTTTATTTTAATTAACAAATTATTAAGATTTAAACCTTTATTATAACATCTTCTTTTCATAGTACTCACCAGAATGCAAATTAAATTATTGACTATTTAAGAAACCACAGTCTGAATGTTTTAGATTTACAGCTATTGGCAGCTTCGCTTGCGGTTTATATTTTATTCCCAAGCACTGCCAAAGATTACTCCGGATTTAGCCATCTTGTTAGCTGACCTTAAAAATGTGCAATTAAATCATTTTAGCCAGTTTAAGTAAACCATTTTGTGCGGTGCCTGACTAAGGTATTTGAATTTGAATTTCATTTTAAGTTATTTTAAATACCTGCAAGTGGACAGAGTTTTGTTTTGTAACACCAAGTGGCAAGTGGCATGTTCTGTATTATATTTAAACTGTAGGTAATTTTCCCCTTAGTAGGAATTTTTTAACTTAATTCAGACTAGCGCGATAATTCGCAAGTCAGTCAAGTAGGGTCTGAAGGGCATTGATTTAAATTTTATGTACAAGTAAAACCCTACAGCATGTCTCATTCTTATCTGCGCATTTACTGTTGTTGTTTGTGATATTAAAATTAAGTATAACAATATTAATATTGTTTTTTTCTCGATCATAGCATCATGTATTGCGTCCGATGAAGATATTCGAAATATGTTTTGTAAATTAACCATAGTTACCCAGCTAAAAATTAATTTCTGCTTTCAAATTACTTAAATGTTAAACAATTGCGTGAACATGTGAAAAAATTAAAGGCGACATCTTTAATTATGCTTGATCATTTTTGTTCTTGTAAGGAGGTACAATGAAAGCCATGTTATGATTACTATCGTAAAAATAAGCATTTGGCATGATTAATTATCTAAAAAGGAATTTATCTCAGCTTATTTGAAAATACGTTTTTATTCTTATCAAAAATTCTTAAATTTGTCCTCTGTCGTCCTTGAGGTAATGTGTATTTTATATCTTTATTTTTAATTTCCAGATAATATTGACTTTTTCTCCGTTCTTAATATCACTTTATGGTAACCTTTGCTTAAAAATGGGTGATTATTTTCATCTTAATTAAGATAAATTATTCTGTTATATTTTTTCCCAGTATGTTTGCTAATTTCGTTAACCTTTAACATTTCAGTTTCACTGTAATCATCGATGCAACTGCATTTGGAATCTGTTTTTATTTCCCCATTTTGAAAATTTTTAAAATGTTCAGTTTCAATCTTCAGCAATTTTTAAAGTGTTTGGATATATTTGTTCAAATAGCCTTTCAGCCAAGATATCATATTAATGTTATTAGTGTACAGATTGGCATTAGTAACTACTAATGTGGATTTATTTGTCAAGATGAGTTTCTAAATATGAAAACTATGTCTGAAATTTCGTCACCTTAATTATTAATTTCCATTTGTACGTTCAGCACATTATAAGGATGAAAATTACAGAAGGCATGCAGAATATTTAGTTGTACTAAAATAAATTTTAGCCTCATATGTTACACCTGTGGCGAACTTTGAAATCCTTCTTTCATATTTGCTGCGGTACATATCAAATACGTTTGCCTTAAATACCCTTTAATTTATTACACAATAAGGTCCGTTGAGTAATCGTTGACTAAATGAGCATTCATCCGCTGAAGAATGCCAGCAGAGAATGAAATAAAAACAAGGGGAATGAAGATATTATCCCTGAAACGAAATCATTACCTTTTCTCTAGAACAGAAAATGATGAATGCGATGACATTCTAAAAAATAGCATCTCATCTTACGACTTCACCTACTCCCAACTACACTTGAGATGTAATGGCATGCACTATGTCATCTGCAGGTGTTTATCCTTTGAGTATCAAATTTTAGTTTGGAATTCGATTTATCTTACTAAAGGACTGTGAAGAAAGAAGCGAAATAAAAACTGTTAGAAGGAAAACCAAGGTAATCAAAGAACATGAGAAGTACTACCATAAGAAAACTGGTATTCGATTTCCTCGGAAATAATGTTCTTGCTTATTAAAACCCTCTGAATTCGGATTATCTTAAAATACATTTTGGGGGATTTTTATTCGAATATTTTATTAGTTTAAATAACAGGGCGTTTTCTCTCAAAAAGATTAAAAGCAACGAAATTCTCAAAAATGTTTTGTGACACAGGATACTAACGTTAATTACCAAGTAAACAGATATTAAATAATTGACGATAACTACAACTACCACAGAGGGGATTTCGCTGCAGGAGAGGGTATTACGAGTAGGACTACAGTTTTAGTACATATTTCTTTTGTGTTTCAATGTCTGTTTCAATCAATTATTCATTAATATTATATTTCGTATAATTTTGCATTTAGTACTCGTTTTATATATCTGTATTAGAAGAATAGAATTAAAAAAGAAATGCTCACCTTTGACATTGAACTTATATAAATTTAAGGTATAGCATTTTGGAAATAACAATTGCTGAATTTTCTTTGTTTAATAAATATATGCGAATCGGAAATTTTTAATTAAATTTAAAATGCAGTATATTGTTTATGTTAGTTTGTAAAGTGACAACTCTAGATAAAGGACTCTTTCGGTAGGAGATGTTAAATCTTTTTCCCTCTTTCGAGTATGCCTTCGTGGTGTAATGGTAGCACCCTCGGCCATATTCTGGAGGTCCAGGTTCGAGTCTCGGCGAATACGTTGCACATTTTTCACATCTCCTGCTTCAAAAAATAACTTAATAACTCTACAGATTCTATTCAGAAACCAAAGACTGAAGTATACTACATTTCGATTTGACTCTCATTAAGCATTAATATAGATGGTTATGTTGAAGTAAAATATTTTTGAATGTGGCAAAGCACACGAGGGTTGAATGCATAGAGAAAGATACCTTCGTGGAGGAGATTTTAAGGCAAACTGATTTGTATCCAAATTACACATGGGAACAACCATGAAAACCAGTCATGCAGCCAGCTGATTCGCCTGGCAAAGAAACCAGGTCAAACTTCTAGTCAAGCAGCAGTCTTAACCGTTCGGTCACTGGTGGGCTTCATTAATGGGAATTAGACGACTTCTATATCGTAATTATTTCCACTATTTCTCATGTATTTTTTCTGTGTTTTGCTAATGAACTGTTAATTTACTACAAGCAATGACACGCCGATAATGCTCTACTAAAAGAAATTTTTATAAGATTGCTATGATTTAAAATAAATTTTGAATTTTTGCAGATGAGATTTTCACGTAAATTCTGTATATTGTACTACTTCAGACTCATTTATGCTTTATTCCCTACGTGTGCATCATTTTGTTTCCTCTGAAATCGAAAATGCAGCAAACTTACGTTGATAATAAGAACGAAAAGACTGAAAATAAAGTGAACAGAAAACTATTTTGGTTACGTCAGTCAAACATGGTAAAGTGCAATGCAAATCTGTATTTGCATAATCGGCGGAGACATTTTATTCGTAGCATTTTGTAACATGAAAAACAAAGGGGTTGTTAAATACATTGAGGTTTTGTTGATAATCTTGTCAAAGCTGCAGACTCTGCATTGGTTTAGCAAGTATGTCAACATATTATAATGTCACTAAAAAGGTGTTTTCTCCCTCCTTCCAGCATGCTTTTCGTCGTGTAACGGTAGCACTTTCGGCACGAATTCGAGAAGTCCAGTTCGAGTCAAGCACTGAAATGTTTTCACATCTCCGGCTTCAAAATAACATATCTTTACAGTGGCTCCCGAACTAAAAGGTGGGGGACGATAATTCGTCACCACCATAGTTTCGCGATTGGGTCTCCTATTCCCCACTCGCCCTTTAAAAGGGAGAGTATGTAAGTTATTTTCTCCCTCCTTCCAGCATGCCTTCGTAGTGTAACGGTAGCACGCTCGGCGCGTATTCGAGAGATGCAGGTTCGAGTCCTGGCTAGGGCATCGCACATTTTTCACATCTTCTGCTTCGAAATAACGTAAAGGCCCTACATTCCAAAGTAAATAGGCAAGGTGAAAGTTGAATCTAGTAGAACTAACTTTTCAATTATCATTTATGGCAATTTTTAGAGAAGATTATGGTCTCAAAGGAATACTTCAGTCATGTAAATAAGGCAATGCAGACTTTGAAGATATACTTACCCCTCACATAGTTTTCATCTGGTACGTAATCGCCTTGGGGTCCATTGTACGGCGAACAGGATCAAAGTAGATGGATATGAATGTTATTTCTGTTAAATAAATATTGACCTTGCAAGAAAGAATTAACGAGCGCACGATTTCACGTAATTTCCCACTAGCTATTTTTTTCTGAACTTTTGTTGTAAGGATATCAGTTTTAGAAACTGTAAACAAAGATGTGCTTGAAACTATAGAGTTTCCTGAAGGTAAAGAAGTTAGATTAAACTTAGCTCAATTAACTTACGCTTATTGAAAGATTGAAAGTACGGACGGTACTCGTTCAATATCAGGATGCTACTATTGCCTAATAGACTCTTTCTCTGGAAGACTGCAGTAGTTTGAATCCCTTTATTATTTTTAGAGAGAAGCATAGCATTTCAAAATTTAAATGCTGATTTGAGTGAAGAGCTGGTAACTTCGTTAAATGAAATCACCTTATTTAGAAACTGGCATGAGAAATTTAGGTGTTTTAATGAAACATTTAAAGAAATATTTTAATACATTTGAAATGCGTTATGTACTTACTGGGAAAGAAAGTGTATTTAGACGAAACATTTCATACAAGTAATGAAAGAATAGTTTGGATGCAGAATTTATGCAAAAGATAATTTCTGTTGGAGTTATAAAAGGCTGAGCCTTTTAATAATTTTTTTTTTTTTTTTTTTTTTTGTAGAGGTGAAATTTGTTTATTTTAATTTGTTTTAAAGTTCTGCGTTTTAAAATAAAGCCTATCTTTTTTTATAAAAATATCATGGAGAAAGGAAAATGGAATATCTATTTTTCCAGCAGTTCATTATGGACAATTAAATTGATTTTACTGCAGGTACATTGGTTGAGAAATTGAATTTTGCTTGGTATACTCGCAATTTATTTTGACAAACACTTCTCTGAAAAGTCCCTGTTAACAAAGAATTTGGTCTCTTAGGAATAAATAATAATACTTCTATCTACTTTGCATTATAGAAATGCAGAAACTGATAGAATTACCATCAGGTTCCAGAATAAAGGGGAAGTGTATGATGTAATGTTAAACACTTTGGACTTCCGTAGAACTGCATGTGCTCATTTGTGCAATGAGTAAAGATACCTTGGACATTTCTATTTATGTCATACTGAAGTTTTAATAGTTATTGCCATAAATATTTGCATATATCAGACTTTTGTGAGACGAAATTAATGCTAGTAGCGGTATTAATTTGCACCAGATTTGACAAGTTGATTTCACAAGATTTGACAAGTTGTCTATTAAAAAAAGGAAGAATGCGTTTCAAATTGATAAGGAAAGAGAGGAAATCGACACTTAATTCATATTTAAAATTATTTCTTCCACATGACATCATCTTCATTTTATGAGTATCAAATCTGAAATTACAACATCAAGAACATGGTCAGTTTCTAACTAAAACTATTTTAATGAAAACCTATAACATTTAAAACTATTAATATTAAAACAATTTTAATGAAATGAAACTATAAAAGTTTATTCTTTAAGACTTCTTTTATAAAACATGCATAATTTCTCTCTTATTTCTCAGTGTAAAGTTTTCAGAGTTTCATTTCATCTCATTTATATACATACGTTACAAAGGAAATATTTCTTTTGCCAACGTTATTCGAATTTCGAGTGTCAATAAAGCTTACTTGTTTAATGAAAAAAAAATTAGAAACATTTTGACTTGATGCATGAGTTATAATTAAATTATGTATAAGTGTTTGCAAGAAAAATCTATATTAATGTATGTCGTTTAGAAAAGCAAAGTGTATACACAGCAATACTATAATAGTCGATTTCTCTATTTTAAAAACGTTCTATGACTATGTACAAAAAGGGGAAGAAATGTTTATAATATGTTCGTCACCTATCTCGATCAATCGGGTAAACTATCTTAATCAAATATGACAAAAAGTGAATGGCAGAAGCATCTTCAAAGTAAAACTGATCTAAAAGGAAATTTCTTCATGTGTTATGATTGCACAGAGTAAATGTTGCCTGCTATAAGTACGTTATTGATCCTTAATTCTTTAGTTTTCTTAATTCAGTTTTCTTAAGAAAGGACTAAACTGAAAATTATCCCTAATAAATCTTAGCATCAATAAGATATGCAGTGAAAACTAAAGGCATGTTTTATCGTACTAACTAAACTAAAGGTATACTAACAGCGTCGATAAAAGATGTTGAAACGTTAACCATACTTAGTAACAAACTCAAAATTAAAAATAACATTTTACACATTTCGTAAAGGGCTCGGGTTCGATTCATGTAGAAGGCGGCTCGGGTTCGAACGGGCTGGCTGCATGGGTGTTTTCGTGGTTTTCCCCATGTGTAACGTGTATACGAGCCAGTTTCCCTTAAAAAGTCCTCCACGGAAGGCATCCCTCCTCTTAGGCAGATAGCCCTAGTGTGCTTTGCCATAATTAAATACACCACACACCATGATAAAATGATCGCCACTTCTGGCTTTAATGGTGACGAAAGCCTAAAAATGGATCGTCCCCATTCATAAAATAATGAATTGATAAGCTATATAACTGAGAATAAATCGAAGCAATATAAATTATTTATTTTTACTTGACACTATGTTATTAAAGTCATTAATTTGTAATACAATATATACATTGAAGCACATAATATTGCTTTTATTTTAGCACATTTTGTAAGTATTTCTTTAAGAGGTGTCTAATGATGTAGCTTCATAAAAGCTGGTACTACAACGTATTAAAATCAAAATTAGAGTCACAAATTTTTTAACAGCATGCGAAATGTGAAATTTACAGGCATTATCACTCCGGCTCAAAGATTCTAATTATATTAATCAAACGAAAGCTGAAATAAACTTTTAATTTAACCTATAATACGAATACTTAATCTGATCTTAGTCTTTCTTAAATTACTTTCTTTCCTAGAAACATTAAACAAAAATACTCGAAATAAATTTTACATTAAGAGAACCAATTTACAAAAGATTTAATTGAAATTATTTGATTTAATAGTAGTGAACATTAAACCGTTTAGGAAACTAATCAGTTTCAATAATAAAATCAAAAATGAGATGAACTAACCTTAATTTTGCGTTATTACATTAATTACAATGCAGGAGATTATTAATATTACAGAATATATCGATCTTGATATCTACAAATAACCTACTTAGAGCTCTGAGTTATCGAAGACAACAATAAAGTACCACTGATTACTCACATTAAAATTAAGAATATTTTGAAAACTTCATAATGGGGTGGTCACTAACGGTTGTTGAGATTCGATAAATTTAATGACCGCACTTGTTTACCACTTAGTATCAATTATACAATTCGTATAATCATTTGAGAGCATTTTCTATGGTTTGTCATACTTTAATATGCCAATCCAATTTTTACTTATTACACCCGCATTGCAGCTTCGAAAGTCATTTAAAAGGTAATTCTCATATAATTTTTTTCGGTTTTACGTATTACTATCACTAACAATGCAAGTGTAGTTAATGTATTCTGATTATTAAAGAAGCAAAGCAAATTCATAACTCGTGATTATGTTGTTTTAATGTATATTACATAATGATATTTTCTATTTTTTTCGGTTCTCAGACTACATTTTAAATAAAATTTTAATCGTATCTAAAATGAATATCATTGAATCAAGGACAGAGTCAAGAATAACTATCTTAATATACCAGGAAAGGCTCGTTTTCCTAAAGCAGTTTTTTAATTGCGACTCTATTGAGGAAAATAAAAATCATATACAAACATTCTGTACACATGTTTCCGTAGATATGTTCTAATCCTGAATATATTTATTTATTTTGTTTCTCTTCAAATGTTCTCCTTGCTTCAGTGTAACACTTAGAAACTATTTACTCCGAGCACTTTACGTTTGACACCGTAGTTTCCAACATCCTTGATCAACTATCGTGAAAACCCATCACGTCGAGAACTCTCTACATCGAAAATGTTGCCCTAATTTCTCCCGGGACCTAACACGCCCTCCCCCACTTCCTACATCAAAGCTAGTCTCTACCGGCGTTTCCTTCAGACAATAACACTATTGCACTCCGGTTGCCAATAATATGAGGAAACTTTCTTAGTGTTTTTCTATTTCTTTAGCATCCGCCTTTCCTAGATTTCTTTCAGTCAAAGGAATTGCTGACATGTGTCCACTTTTTAGACTTTAAGCTTTTTCGAAGATTGTATACAAAATGAAGCATCAATGTTTTTCTTATCAAACAGTATTTAATAAAAGTAGTAAATGTTACTTTGATAAGAAAAAAAATGGTCAAAATATTTTTAAAAGTCTTATTTACGAAAACCTTTTGCATCTTTAAAATCAGTAAAATCAGCGTAAAGTTTACGCTGATTAAACGCTAAAAATAAATAAAATTATTTCAACTGAGAAGAAAGTTTCAAACGGAAGATTCTTGTCTGCATCGCACGACAAAACAATATATATCTCGTTAACGAAGTCATAAAATCTTCAAAAAACATCTGCTACTCAATATCTTCAACACTTCAATTTTATCGAAACTTATACTTAGCGTTAACGTAATTTTTAAAGAATTTGATTACATTGTATGATACACGCATATGTAATGAAATTCATTTCTGAAAATGAATGTCAAGATAACTTACTGGTCAAAATGTAACGTTTATTTCATTAATTTATTTTTTAGTTTCATTCAACATAACTTACATATAGGTTTGGAAACATTTCTTACAGTGCAAGATGTCATGTTCTCATGATCTGCGTGTTCTTGTATGACTTGCTTGTAGATAAATCTGCATATATTTCTATACAATACTTCGTACAGATATTCAGCTGAAATTGATGTTAGGTATTTTAATTTTGAAATTATGCTCGCAAAACTATGTAAGTTCTTTGAAAAATATTATTAATCAAATTAAGAAAGTAAGCTTTACATTCTGGACAGTAAATTATCCTGAATTACATAATAAAGGCATGTTTTGCATCGTGAATTAGAAATATTTAATAAAGATTCCAAATAAAAATCTTGGAAAAATTAAAGAATGATGCTAATTAAATACAATCTTTCTATGAAATTAGAAATGAAGCAGAGCTTTCTTTAGAGTACTTCTAGTCACTATACAATTACATTTTCAGCGAACTTCGAGAAAATTACTTCTTGAAACTCAGTATCAGTATAATTTTCACCTTACTCTGTCAAGCTGTTTAAAAATATAGTTATAGAAAAATCAATGGAACAGTTTCTATAAACCATTGAAATAGTACTAACTCTATTTACTTGCTATTTGACGTTATGTAAAAATGCACAATAAACTTAATATGGATTCTCATTCGCAATATAGAACAGTAACTTTATCTTCCTATCTTAATACAAGAAAAGACATTTTTACTTTCAGTTTCTGAGCTTAAATCTAATATTATATTTGAAATTTGTTTACATTTTCTTTCAGTAACAAAATAATTAAATGCCCATAAAACGGAGGCATTAACTTTTGTGATCGATTTACAGTTAACACTCTGAAATGATTTAGTTTATGGATATCATAAATTAAATATGAAACATGCAATATGCAATTAATTTATAATTATTGCATGCAATTAATTTATAAGCTACTGGGGAAGAAACAAAATCTACGCAAAAGGAAAAATCTGAATTTTACATCTGTTACAAATTCTTGTGCTCTAATATCTTCATTATAAATTCCCTGAGATATGTTTTTATGATTTTTGTAATAAATTAAAATATCGGTCAATTTTACACTCATTAGAATGATGGGAATCAATCATATCTATTCTACATAAATAGAAGCAGAGATTTTTATGAATTTAATATTTCAGGATTTAAAATGGGTTTCTAGTCACAGATTTAAATGTGATTCTGCATGGATATGATGAAAACAAGTTAATATTTCAACATACTCCTAAATGTTAAAACACAGTCTAGTTTCAGCTAAATAAAGTGACTTGAGACCTTACATTAAAGTCCTTCAATAGTGTGATGATCCCTTTCTTAGCTTCAGGCAATTCAGTTGACAGTGTTCGCTACTAAGAGCTTCAAATGTCAGCTTCAGCTTCGTCTGTTCTCTAACAAATGCTAGAAAAATGTGCAAAGCCGATTTCTGTAGCGGTCAAAAGTCCCATTTTCACGTCTTTTGAAACACTGCCTAACGGAGCGTTTACCATCACATAAAATTCTACAGGTAGCTACATTCTTGCCATTTATCTTGAGAGAGGGAAAGAATCTGAAAATCTGAAATTTAGTGTACTGATAAAAGTGGTATATATTGTTTATAATAAAAATATATTAAAAGGCTAAATTAATTAGAATGGGAAAAATTCTTTGTGGATAGTAAAATTTTTGATTTAATTCATATATTTGGACTACAAGTGGTTGATTTACGGCTAACACTCTGAAACATTTTAGTTTATGGATATCATAAATTAAATACGAAACATGCATTAATTTATAAGCAATTGGGGATAGAAACAAAATCCACGCAAAGGAAAAAATCTGAATTCTTGCCATTTATCTTGAGAGAGAGGGAAAGAATCTGAAAACCTGAAATTTAATGTACTGATAAAAGTTGTATATATTTTCTTTATAATAAAAATATATTAATAGGATAAATTAATTATAATGGAAAACATTCTTTGTGGATAATAAAATTTCTGATTTAATTCATGTATTTGGACTTATTAAAGCATTTTAGGACTACAAATACATGCTGATGCACCTTACTCGTTTAAAGTCTTGTTGATTCAAAAAACAAATCATTTTTATGAAAAGTGTCTAAGGGAAATTTATTTCCATGTCTTCATTCAAAATATTGCAATTTTAAGAGCAATTTCGTATTGTAAACTTAAAATTATGAGCATATTTGGGAAAGCTATGTGGTCTCGTTAACCGATTCATAAGTAGAAAAATAAAAACATACAAAATTCGAATCAGTGAGTTATACATCAAAAATGAACATCTTTCTATTTTCTTATAAAGGAAATTCTTGATTCAAGATGTGAAATTTCTACCCTTTTTATAATGAGCTTAAACTAGCTATTTTTGAGCAGGTCTGTCAAATTTGTGCAATTTTTCTCAAAGATAAAAGCATCCAACTGAGAGATCTAATCATCGAAAGAATGTAAAATTTTTCGACACCGAGGAAGGTTGCTTTTTCTCTCTGCCCATATTAGGGTCATAAATGGAATACATTTTCTAAGCTGCCATCAAACCGAACGTTGAAAAGTTTAAGATTTCGTTTTAGATTACATCGTCTTTTATTTATGACATTTATTTTATGGTTTAACGTTGCGTGCGTCTTCCCTGAGCTAATGCATTTTGCCAATGCAGATATGCATGCATAAATATATTCGACGTTCGAAATAGGAAGAAAAACGCTATTCAGACTGCAGTAAAAGCAGAACAGAAGCAAAACTTTAGATTATAGCTATTTAAAAGACCCAGGTGGATTTCCAAAGAAAAATGTATAAAACACATTACAAAAGAAAGCTGTCCATACGCTTTTAAATTTCTCATACTACTAAAATTACTTCCATGTGAACTTCCAAAAAACACCTGGACATTATCAACTTGTTTACTTTATTTTGCACTTAAAAAGCTGTTTTTAGATCTTAACGCACTTCAATAAGAGAATAAAAAACAAGTGCTACAAACTTTCAGATGCCAGCCTAATAAATTGGATCCTTCTTAAATAGGAAGATAGACTGTGAGGGGCGACAAGAAATGCTAATGGAACAAATGTAAAACGTTGTGGTACTTGTTAACATAAATTCAGTGACTGTATATCAAGGCCAATGTTATGATTAGTTCAATGGGATTCCTCTTCTTTATACATAATATACAAATATTTTGCCGTCGCTCTTTTGGCAAATGTAGAAATCAGTGCAAGCTGGTGCTTCAAATTCTAATTTGAAGGATTGTAATAGAAACTAGATAAACGTTTCCTGCTTCGAGGCGAAAAATATCATTGAGAAAGCACTTGATGGATTGCGAGAAATGCTGTTGAGTTGGAAAATGGAAGCAAAAGATGCACTTACATAGGTCTATAACGACATAAAAGGTGGAAAGTGTATCATGCCAAGAAACTGCCGAAAATAGTCAGGAGATGTATGCCGACAACCAAGTAAAGGTCGCACATGTGCCACAATTTATTCTTGGGACCATTATTTGGATACTACTGCATAAAAAGGGGTTGCATGCAAGGAAACCGATGATCTATGCGCAACTGCCGCAGCTGTGAAATGCTTCCGACTGATCATCGTGAGCCCAGTACCACGACCTGGAAACAAATCCTCTTTATCGTTCAGCCTCAAAACATCCGCGAAAGGCATCGGTAAAAACGGTGCTGGAATCATGATATGGGCGGAGATCATTTTGAATGGCCCCATTGACCAACACGTTTTGATCGATGCGACTGTAATATACAGAGATGAAATTCTTGATCCTTATGTCAAGAGCTTAGGGTGCAACCCAACCGGTATAGTAGTTAATGACCCTATCTGCCATAGTGTTGGGCCCGAGTTCGAATCCCGGAGAAAACAAGGTTGTAATTGTCCGTCTCTTAATAGGAGGCAACGATGGTCACTACTTCCGGCCCTTGTAGTGACGCAAGGCTAATGGCTATTAAATAAAGAGCTCGGCCATTGACCAAAAAAGTTTAGTGTAGCTGCGATAATAATGGCATCCTAATAGAAGATAATGCTTGTTCTTGCTGCTTTTTACTAGTGATCGAGTAGCTTGAGGGCAAAATAATCTTGCAGATGAAGTGGCCTTCATATTTTCCGGATTTAATAACGACAGAATATGTTTGAGATGCACTGGTACGCCGATATGCGCCACTGCAACAGAACTCTCCAGGAGCTTCAAATCGCTGTTTATAGTCAATACATTTTGTCACCGAAATAGTCCTGGACAATCTAATACACAGCATGAAAAACCGCTGTAAACATTTCATTTCAGTCAGTGGTGACCAAGAAACTATTTAATTATTTCTATTTATTTCGGAAACAATGTCTCATCAACTTTTACCTACCCCGCATTACATCGCATTCGTTATTTATGTTCTTATTTAAATTTAGACAGCTATGCATCTTAAAGGTATGTATGTCACAATTAAGTAAAGATTTGGTGGATCTAGCTCTTTTTATTCAATACTAATGAATAAAATTTTGTTTTTAATAAAGACGAAGTTTAAACTGCAGTATATAGTGCGAATTGCTGCCCAATCGGTATAGTTGTCAGGAAAGTTGACTGCGATGCCGAAAGGCCTGGGTTCGAATCCCGGAGAACGCATGGTTATAACTGTCCGTCACTTCATAGGAAAAATGATGGTGGCCCACCTATTAGGCCACCACATCCGGCCTTGTATAGATTAAAGGACTGTGTTACATTTGTAATTGTTCATAACCTGTCATTGGGGAAAAAATATAGTGAGAATTTTGTTAATGTATATTCCTCGGTCAGAATAGATATGGAACTTACTCCCATCTTACACGGAATACCTGTTACATACATTTAAATTACTAGAATATTTTTTCTGCATTTTTGAGCCAAACTGCGACTGTTATAATGTAATAGGTTAGCAGGACAGACAACAGTTTTAGTGAAACATATTAGTTTAGTCGAAGAAAACGACCGCAGAGCTTTGAAAATTTGGCCTGAATTCATGACCTAAATTCTATGGACTGATAGAAGAAGATTTTAAGAAAACTTATTCTTATAAAAGTGAGAATGGAATAGTTACAATTTTTAAATAATTACTTGATGGTTAAAAATGCTGGCGAACTTTGGCCGTATTTGATTACCAAGAAATAATTAAGCCTAATTTTAGGCGAAACGGCTATTATTGGATTATATCTCAACTTAATTGCTGAAAACTGCTAAAAAGACTTAATTCTAAATAAAGAATTTTTATAAGTGCTTAACTGAATACAAATTCTTTAAAGGAAAGTCTTAACTTAATATGTATTTTATATTTTCGCTTAGTTCAATAATTTTTCTTTGCTTCCGATTTACTTTACATTGTTTGGAACTTAAAATATTATCTAGTCTAATAAACATATTAACTATAGAGTGCATAAGATAATTTATCTAATGCGAATTAAAGGAAATCTGATGTTCATTTTTATTTTATAATGCATATGTATTTAACCTATCTACAAAATTCCTCCAGTTATTAAATACTTATTGTAGCAAACTATTCTGTTTCAAGTTTTCGAAATTTAAATAATTTTCCATGTAAAGAATGAGAATTCAGAATCATTATGACATTAAACGCATAACATTGTACACATCGATGTTTGCAACAATTCAATTCTTCATATTAACCCGTACAAAAAAACAGTACTTCCTCATTTTCCTTGGAATAGTAATTTCATTATCATTTTAATCCTGAATACTGAATTATTTCTGAAACAATGTAGCATTAATTTCGTAATTTGAGTAAAAAATGGCACTTTAACTCTTCACGAGCTGTTCGTTTCCTCATCAGTGGGCTGAACTTAGTGCTCCCATCAACTTCTCTCCAGCAGCTCGTAGGTCACAAGCACGAGACTAATGCTTGATAACACCGCTCCCGTCATCCGTTTCTAGGGCAACCCGAAGAATCCGGACTATGCGATGCAAGCTTCACTGCTCCCAGAGAACTACGGAAGAGCAATTACTGAAATCCACGCGATTATAGTCTCCGTTAGAACAAGTCGTAAACGAAATTACTGGTTACCGTGGTCCTTTTAGGCTATACAACTTAAACTCGAAGTCGGTTTTTCATGTTTACCGAATTTATTTCTCTCTAATAAATTAAGAAAAAGCTATGTTTTATCACACTTATTGATAGTAGGGAGAAGTTGACAAAATGAAATAAGTCTTAGTGAAAAACTGATCTTTTTCAATTAAAAATAATTGCGAGGTTCTGGTTCTTAGCATTTCAAACTGGGGCGTAAGTGTTGGTGACAAACCAATTTATACAAATCTGAATGGGTAAGCTGCTTAATATATTTTGTACTAAGAAACAAGATAAAAGAAAAAGAAAAATGAATCAAAATAGTTCTTTTTAACTTTTCTTTGCCAATAAATCTCATGAGGAGAACATGAAACATCGTATCAAATACCCATTTGAATGCAATACTCAATTACTGTAAAGCAGAAACATTATCAGTCTAGCACTTAAACGAAACCTTTCAATCAAAACCTCAAGAGTGATAAAGTAAAATAAAAATATTCATGCACTGCATCGTTTTAACTTCACAGGAACGGCCTTTAAGAAAATTGTTTACATAGTAATCTCATTTTCGTTTTGGACTACGATATAAACTTTTCTCTCCATTCTTTAAACTGACTAAATTGGGTAATAAATGAGGCAGAGAAATTGAGACCAATGTCATTACACTGAAGAGAGACGACTTAAGATGTGTGTTCATTCGTGATTGGGCAATATGTTTCTGTGCTCAGCTATTATGAAAAACGCCTTTGAATAACAAACGTAAATAATTTTGCTATAATAGTAGTTAATTTTTACTTCAAATCTCTTTTGCCACGGGTCTCAAAAAATGAACTCGTGGGTCGCAAGCAAGTCTCGGGCCACCGTTTGGTCACCAGTACCATAGACAATGTAATTGAAAGGTTATTGTTCAAGGAATTTTATTTTTCTCATTTAGTTATGAAAAGTTTATTATGGCTTTTAGACTAATTAAGTGAATGCCTTCATGGGCTAAGAAAATCGAGTATAGGTATTACTTAGAGTTGAGAGATGTAAACATGAACCTGATAAAAGGATAGAAATAGAGTCTTACAACAGAATTCGTAACTACTCTTTATAAATATATTACCGATTTTCGATAGTCATGACTGGCATTTACAGAACTACAGTATTGCAGTATGATAGGAAGAATGTATTGGCGTATGTTCGTAAAAATCATAATGACAATAGTATTACAAACTATGTTTACGTAGATTATTAATATCAAAACTACTTGAAATTGAGACATGGGTCTGTAATATATTTGAAATTTGAATATGGATTTATATTTGAATATACATAGCTTCAGTTTGTTTGAAATTGAAACACGGGAGAAAGAAATTCCAAAGAACTCTCTTACAACCTCGCCTCAACTTTCAAAATGTTGCTTGTGATGATATTCTGTAGGTAATACTATAGGGAAATAAATGAAGTCATTGTCATTACGCAGAATAAATATTTCAAACACCTACTGAAAAAAAAATTCGGAGAAAATCATAAAAAAACTGGAAGTCTATTCTAATCACTTTATCTTTAGAGGAAAATAAAAAGAGGAGAGAACAAAAGGCAGCTGCAAACAGCGCGCACGTTTGACAAACTAAACCGAAAATCTTTTGCTGATACAAGAGGAAAGCAATTTAGTTGCTCTATTTAATTTCATAAAAGAAGTTTTGAAATACGTCTACTAGTTTTATTTCTCGAACTTCATATTTAATTTGAAATAGGTAGAAAACGTATTTAATTATTAAGTTGTCTTGTGGTATGCTTATTTCGTTTAGTGCAATTATAATTACATTACAATTTGTAAAGAAGAAATAGTCAGTGTCAAATTTTTAATATAGCACTTTTTATGTAATCGTTGATGTATCAATAACTTTTAAATACTCAAAATCCAATTCTGGAAACAACAATATTAACTGAACTAGCTAAATGAATAGATTTAATGCATAAGTTCACAGGCAGCAGCGCAGGCAGGAAGCAAAAATGCATCCTTCCTGCTATCTTGTATCCTCAACTTCATGCCTATCATTTTACCATAAACATATTAACTAAAGGAAAGTAAATTTATAACCAACTTCTTCTCGGCCAACATACAAAGAGAGTATCAATTTTTTTCCCGTTTTGCCATATGATAGAAGATTGATGATCACAAGAAAATGGAGCTAAATTTAACAAAAAGAAACTAAGGTGAAAAATGAAACTTTGTTACGATGTCACCGCATTGTTATCGGTTTGAAACAAGACATATTTCTTACCCTTATTTTTTAAAATTTAAACAAATAAGCTTCATAGATAGAATTCAAATTATTATTTAAAATGCTAAATATATTGCGCTAGTGAAATTTAAATGCCATTTGCTCTCTTTTTAGTGCCTTTCTTCATGTTTCATGCAAAGTAATCTTTTTAAATTAGAATTATCACTCAAGAAATTTTGCCTTATTCCCAAAATTGTCAGATGACATTCAAAATCTATCAAATATTTTCAAAAGTTTTAACACTTCTTTTAATAACTGACTTGTGTAGCATTATTTTCATAAGTTAAAAATGAAACATATTTCTAGCCCAATGAATGTTTTACACGATTTTATTATTATAATCCTAAATTAGGAGAACTTCTTGTGAATATTATTAACGCACTTTAATAATTTTGAAATTTATAAATTACTTCTGACGTGTGATTCGAAGTAACCACCAATACAATCAGAAAAAATGCGGTAATAATTGTTGCTCTTCATGTAATATAATCACACCATGTTAAAAAATGCTCGTGTCTCACTTTACTAATGGCAATATAAGTATAATGGGCTATGAGGAAGGGGCACCTAGACCTGCCTATCACGAGTCTACCTAAACACAATTAAACGCCCCAAGCCCTAGAGGCGAACCAAGGGCTATCGGTCAATCCGACAAACCAAGACTAAGCGGGGTCGAAAGAAGGCATACTCAGCAACTCCATTCCACGTTTCACGGCATTATAAGTACGCAAGAAAATTAAGGGGACTGATACACCTTAAAAACCATAAGATCTTCGAATATGTGACTGTTGCAAGAATTGGGATAACTTATTTATTTTAAAAGCAATTACTTCCAACCTTTTACAGCTGACTACATAATATAGCTGCTTTTTTAAATAGTAATCAGAAAGTTGGTGTTGCCACAAATATTTTTATAATTTAATCCTCTTTGTGACAAAATGTTCGTCGTGTTTCCACCTTGCGCGCACAGCTTAAAACATTCTGTTGCGTAATTTAATTCTATATTTAATATATAGCTTTTATAACATTTGGAAACTACTGTGAACCAAAAATTCTAAGAATTTCATGTTAAATGTTTGTTTTTAATTTGAAGTTGAATTTATAAAATGTATTTTATTAAAAAAGTCTGTAATGTTTTCGTCCATAAAATTTTTTAATATTAAAATATTCATCAGATTTTAGGTTCAGTTAGAAAATACTACCCATATAAAGAATTCCATCGAATTTCAAGTATGTACCATTAGCCATTTTTAAAATATCATGCGCGCAAGGTGGAAACATGACGAAAAATTTTGTCACAAAGCGGATTAAATTACAAAAATATTTGTGGCAACACAAACTTTCTGGTTACTAGTTTCCAAAGCAGCTATATTATGTCGTCAGCTGTAAAAAGTTGGAAGTAATTGTTTTTTAAATAAATATAGTATCTCAGTTCTTGCAACAGTCACATATTCGAAGATCATAAGGGGTTTAAGGTGTATGATCCCCCTTAAATGCTCTGTGGAGAAGCAAGAAAATTAAATGCTCTTAAAAAAAGCTGCTCCCGTTAAGCTCATCTGTAGTTAATTTCGCTTTAAATCTTTTATTGCTGAAAAGCATAGAAAGTTACGTTATTCATGGTTATAATGCAATTAATTTCAGTTAAATCAACTGCGCCAGAAGCACCTTTAAAAATTTATGCATCGACATGTTTGATTTAATACACTCAAACTGATACGAGTGCCAACGTTTGGTTGCTTAACTCACGCAGAAAAACGTCGACCTTAATACAGAATCATTGATTCAAATTCTCTTGACATTAGAACAATATGAGCTACTGAATATGATCAGTACTCCAACATATAGAAAACGAACGACTTCATTGGAGAGTCAGATGACGACTTATGAAAGTTATACAATCCTAAATTTGAAAGAAAAAGAATACTTAAGTACCCAAATTTTCGTGAGCAGTTTTTAGTTCAGAAAGCTTTTCCTTAAATTACTTAAAATGTGGCCATCCCCTCATTTTTTCTCTCATTGGCTTAGTAATAAATACGATTTTTATAAGATGCTCATAGACTAGTTCCGTTCTTTGTTTATTCTTCTTTGCCGTGAAAATAGTATTCCTCTTCACTATTGATTATCTTAAATTCTTTATGCCCAGTTATCATTTTGTTGGAAAATATAATAATCTTGCTCGTTTAGCAAAAATGCTTCATACTGCTTGACGAAAACGATGCAGTTAACGGGACGTGCAGGTGTGATCTCAAAGAAGAAAGAACCGATGACAAACGCTGCCACACAGCCATTGCCTCTTCGACCTAAAAAATAGACAGAAGAGGTAATGGCATGGATCGGAAATGGATTCTCGATCACTGATATCTTGCAATTTTGAGTATTCATATAATCTTTGAAATGGAAATGGGCTTCTCCAGACCACAGAATGTTCCCTGGCCATTCATTGTTCACTTCTATCCGGGCAAGAAATCATTGTGCAAACGATTCAAGTGTTTCCAGGTCAGCAAGTATCAACTTCTGAAGTAATCTTGCACAGATAACAGCGCAAGATGTTCCATAGGACATTACGCACTAATAGGCATATCAAACATTCGTCCGATTCCCCGTGCACTGCTGATTCCTGCATCACTGTTCGTCTATTCTTGTATCGTTGTGGCCACATCTCCCACTGCAGTGCCCGTAACTGGTTTTCGTCCGCTGCTCGTTTTACATCAAATAAACGAACCGGTATCTCCGAATTTATTGCCATTTTCCGGAGGCCGTAGGTCATGATGAAGCATTCAGACAAAGCATTACGTGTCCCGCTAGTGTTCTGCATTTTTATTACAGCTATGTCTGTGGTGCGCATGTCAAGTCTTAAGAATGTGCATACCTCCACAACAGCCATGTGAACCCTGACAACGCCATCTATCGGCACATTTAACTAGTTTATTTTTCCTTCACCAAACAAAATTCCATTGCCTCACGATTGTTCTAGTAAAATATCAAGTCATTCTGACCGGTAGTTTTAAAGTTAGAGCGTTTTGAAATCGCAACTTTAATTATAATCAGCCTGTATTCTTTACAACCTTATAATATGCTTTTGCTGCTAACGATGAAACTTTATATTTATTTTAAAATGGAAGGATTAATCGAATTCATAAAATGAGATTTTATAAAATTGGAAATCAGTAATTTAATAGATTAAATAATTAAAAATCAAGGGTTTTAAAATTTCCTGCAAATCTTTAAGAACTAATCACTCAACCAAATTATACTGCTAAGTTTTTATAAACTAAATAAAATAATGCTTCAGGAAATAAAATATTTTCCTTTTTCTATATCAAATATTAATTTAAGATCTTGAGGAATAGTTTTAATCTTTTAACTCCGATCTAAACGTCATTCTTAGTACCTCACATTTTAATCAGTTTGAAGCTTGGCGCAGAAAGTGATTTCATTGTATTACATCTTATCACGAGTATACCAGTCAAAATAGCGTTAATATATAAATTTTGATAAGGATTTTAAAAAGGATTGCTTCATTTGCTTCAAACAGTAATTAATGTTCAGTAAATCGCAGATGAAATTTAGATCACGAAATGCAAATCAAATTTCACACTCATTTATTGCAATTGAGATTTAAATTGCAATTTAATTTTAATAAATTGAGATTTAAATTGCAATTTAAATTGCAAGATTTAAATTTAAATGCAAAAGTTTAGCCTTTGTAGCAATCTTAAACCTAAGATAAATTTAACTTACAATAAAATGATTTTAAGCGTTAGGTAGCAGATATATTTAGAAATATTATTTGTGAAGATTTATGACTGGGTTACCATTTTTTATTTTAAAAATATATGGTTCGTTGCTTTTTATCACACTTTACCACTCGCACCTTTGCTCCAAAACACAAGCATATAAATCAATTCCTTTTAAGTTTGTTTTTCATATTTCTACTGTTTCATATCCCGCTTAAGGCTTCAGTTTATTCGTTACTGTACTCTTTAATATATGGCAACTGCAAAAGACTGCTTTTATTTTGTGTTTCGTTTGAAATAAAAAAACATATTATTTTGAAAGAAATGTGGTTAAATTCAAATCTGTATTTTCATGTAATAAAAATAAATAAATAACAATCTGAAATTATACAGTATCAGATATTCTGGACCAGGAACATGAAAAACCAACTGCTGATTAGCCCGTATTCGAAACACAGATCTTTAATTTGTCAGAAGATATCCGACAATTTTCCACACCAAGATTTTGGAAAACAGTATAAATAAATCTATTATTTATATTATTCAGTAAGCTACTAGTCAAAAATGAGAAAAACAGGTGATAAACATGATAGCAAAATATAATTTTTGATTTTATTACATTTTACGATGAAAATGTGTTAAATTTCAGGATTAATAAGTATGTTCTCACAAAACTATGTGTCACTATTGTACTTTTATTTTTGTTTTTTATATGTATTAATGTATAAGGAATTAAATGGACTAAAATGTAAGTTGTAAAGTATATTATCTATTAAATATACTTGAGTACATGAACTTAGCTATTTTTCGAGAAATTTTTCTCTTTTCATTTCTAAAGATTTTCTGAAAAAATTTTAGACAACATTTATAAAAAGACAAAAAAAGTAAAAAAAAAAAAAAAAAACTAACGTTATGTCATCAACAGTAATAATAGTAGAACAGTAACAGTTTAATAGCGATAACAGTTTCAGAAATTCTCGTTTGGAATAGTCTTGCAAAATAGTCGTTTTTCGATTACTTCTGTGTTTAAACATGGTATTCCTCCACATACAAAAATGAAACCTTATAGACTATTCGTTAAAAAGTATTTTATGGAAGTGAAAAGCGCTGTTTTAACATACGTTGCATGTTATATGCATAATATAAACTGACTGTTATATTCGTAAAAGTGTACTAAAATTCTAATCGAATTTTGGGAAATTATGTATTGCAAATACTATGTTGAAATATAATAAATTTTTGAAAAAAATATGAAATTGCTACTTATTTTTATTCAATTTTAGCTCCTTACAAAAGTTTGCATAAAAGAACATTTCCTGAAAAGAAATTATACTTAGATTTTAGTCCACAACTTTTCAAAATTTAGAAACATTATCTCAAAATGTGTAGTTTCAGAAAAATCAAAATAAAAGATTTCTTTTAAAGGTTTTCCACCGATACATAGCTTGTTTTTTTTTTGGTTAGGTTAGGTTACCTGAGTACGGCAAAGCACACGAGGCTATATATCTAAGGAAAGGGATGGCTACATGGAGAATTTCGAAGGGAAAATGTCTCGTATTTGCAATTAAATACGGTCAAAACCGTGAAAACACTCATGCAGCCAATCGGTTAGTCAAAACACGTATCGTAATGCTCACGGCCACAGGCTAGTGTATCATCTTTTAAATGCATCGAAATAAAAATGGCAAGTAATTGTGAGGGGTTTCTTTTCCACAAGACAAGATTCTAATTACAGATATATTTAAAATTTTTGTTTCCAGATTTTACATTTAATGTACGCAAGATAAGCTAGCAAGCTTGAACGTTAAAATTTAGACAAAACACAACTTTAGATAGCTTTCGGTTTCAACAAATATTTTATGCATTCGAGAGAATTCAATATTTGAGCGATTTTCTAATATCTGCATCAATTTAAAACGAATTTAGTCTAACTTCTATTATTTGTGTTGCAGATACGTTAATTAAAAATATAAATTATTTCCCTTTCTGTATCGAAATGTTTTACTTCCTATCCTATTTAAAAGTTATGTAAGCTATGCAAGCTTATGTTATTTTAGTCTCTCTTTTATTTTTATAAAATTTTAGATATTCTTTAAACTAGACCACTTTTATTTAAATTCTTTAAAAATAAATTTAAAAAAAACATAAGTGTGAATGAACTATTGATACCTAAGAGATAATTTTGGAAGTAATAAACAATGTACTGCCTTATATTGCAGAGACGTTTTATTTATCGATGCAGGAGACAGAAAAAATGTGCACTGCCCTCCCTGGGATTCGAATTCCGGACTCCGGATTACACATTGGACGAGCTTCAAATTCCACCCCGATGACATGCGAAAAAGAGGAAGGAAATGCTTTATAATGGATCACATTCAAACACTTTTTCTAGATTAAATTGATGCAATTTTAACAACAAATTTACAGTCCAAGATTGTACAACTTGTTTCTACATTCATTATATAGGTATTAAATGAAAGGCGACTTTGTTTAGTTTTGTTGAGTGTTTATTAGATTTAGTTAGTTAATTTTTATCAAAATTACATACAAAATAAATTACATGTTTTATTAAGAAACTAAAAAAAAAAAAAAAATTCTCAAGTTCAATTCATCACTTAAATCAATTTCAACAGTCACTTTCAGCAGTACTAAATTTCTGTTCATTCGTATTTCAATCATGAAAGCTTAGTTACATGTCAGTTATCTTTGTAACAACGAATTCAAAGCTTCATTCATTACACTAAAATTTGAATGAATTTTTATCATTCACAAAGAAACGAAAAACATATCCTTTATTATTGTTACGATTTTTGTATATATGCAAATAATGTTAGTGAAATTATATGTAAAATCGTAGTATCTCTTCTATAATGTAACATAAAAGGTGACAAATGTGCGAGATGGTGTCAAGCTGTCGACTGTTTTTGTGACTAATTTTTGGTCCAAAATTTGGCGAGAAATCAGGCGATGATTTGGCGTCATTTTGGTCCGGTCTCTGTATAACTGTAATTGATCCTATATGTAACTGTAAACGTGTATACCTTCCAGGAAGTTCGAGAAATGGAAGGTACTGGAAAACTTTCGGAGACCGGAGAGAGCATCAGTTCTCAGTTTTTAGTTTAGAGTTGATTTTGGAAAACTGAGAGATCTCCGTGCGAACTTCGCTCTTCAGATGCGCTTTGCACTGTGATGTGTTTAACGCTTTAAATAGTTGTAAATATTGACTTGTAGCGTTATTATGTATTTTTTTAAGCAGACAAGATAAAAAATGAGCAATCGCCTTCGCCGGGAATCGAACCACGGACCTCTGGAATACTGGCCCAGCGTGCACAACCACTACACCACGAAGGCACGCTAGGAAGGCGGGAGAAATACCTTATAGACTGCGCTCTGTGGTACTGACAATAACTGTATGAGTACTTTCGTCGTGGAAAGTTCTACAACTGTGTAAAGTATTTCTTTTGGAAAAAAAAAATTACCAACTTATCATCGGCTCTATGTGCATTCACTCCATTATGAACCCATACGCACGCAACATTATTACAGATTAAGTTTCCCTTACATTTTCTCATGGCTGATCATTACATTTAACGAAATATAAAACTTATTTAAATTAAACTTGATTTATTAATAATGAACTCGACGAAATAAAACTTTGTTTTTTATTTTAAGCATTTATGTATTTGTTAATAATATCATTTGTCACGTGTATTTTAAATCTTCTCTACATTATATTTTATTTTAAAACAGTTTTCCAGATTTCAACAGGATTCGAAAGATTATTCCTTCCTGCGCATTATTCTGCATACATTTATCACATGAAATGGTGTTCTAGAAAGCTTATTGACACTGGAATAAGTTACATCCACTTTAACTAAAAATAAATCTTCTATTTAAAATCATAGAAAATTGTTTCTATGTATAAATATTTTACATTTTGGGAAAATTTTGTATATGTTTATATGTAATGTTTATAGGTCTAAATTGTTCATATTTTGTGGAAATTGCCTATACTTTGTAAAAACTATTTATATGTTTAAACAAACTACGCGTTTGCTTTCCTATGTAAAATACATTTTCATTAGTGTATTGAATTGATATATGGTGTGTCCAAAGAGTGAATTCGAAAATAATCACCATCAGAAAGAATAATGGCTAAAAAATATTTTCGGCTGAAAAAGCATATAATCTTCATTCTGCGATCTAGAGCGAACATGCTTAAACAATGTATCCCATTTTGTCTTAATAAGAACAAAATATGTTAATTAGCTATCTGTTTTATGCAAATCAAATCAAGTATGCTTAACAATAACTGAAACTTGATCATTGAAAATAAAAATAATTTTATTTTCTTGATATCAGAACACAAAAAGATACTGATCTGAGCATAAAAGTGAAGTCTTTGTCATTCAGAAGGAAATATTGGCACTAGTTTCAACTGTCGGGGCGTTGCAATATATTCGGCATAGGGCACATAATACCATAATTTGGGTTAAGGTAATTATTGGGTTGAAACGAGTCCTTACCGAGTGCCGCACAGAGAGGGAACCCCTACAAATGATCGAGCTTATTCACGTAATTTGATTTGGAGGAGCCTCGTCATAGAGGCGAAACTCCCCTTCTAAGCCGCACTCATGACAGCTCATAATCTCATTTTAACACAATATCCCAATCTGTGCTTTGGAATGAATAAGGAAAGGAAATTAAAAACCTTTGAGCATAAAATAAAACAACAAACGCTTCGCAGTTTTTGCGCAGCATTCTTAAAATCATGAGCATTACTTTCTCCATTTAATGTTAAGGAATTAAGACACCATTCCAAAGTGTTTTTTCCCCCAAGTTAGTTTTATTTCAATAAAAACTGTAGAAGATTTAAGCTCCGGATCACCTTCATATTCAGTCCTATATGTAAACCTAGTATTTAATAAAAAAATTCTCTTTTATAGATAAACGAATTGAGAATTTCTATATCTAAAAACCAGTTGCTAAACTATGAATCTTATCTGCTATTGTAAGAGAATTAGCTTCTTTGCTTAACAAATCTTATATTTTAATAAATATATTTCAAATTAAATAAATTAAATAGGGTACAAATAAATATATGAAACTCTTTACAAAATAAGAATTTGGAAGTAAACAACTCTTAAAAATTATCTATAAAAAGGAAATTGCAGACATATCTATGCTTTTTAAAAATCTCTAGTGTGATCTTCATGTATGTAGTGAATAGAATGGTTAGCATTTACAGCCGTCATATATTAAGAAACTCGCAGTAAAATACAAATATTGACTATTCATAAGATTTCATCACTTGTTAACTATAAAGAGTAAAAGAATATTTAAGAAAGTATATTTTTCCAATTAATGCAAGTACTCGTAATATAAACTCCCGAAACCTGTGTGAAGCAGTCAAAATAATTAGAACACAGAATTATGTCTACAGTAAATAAAGAAAACAAAATGGCTGAGGAGTTATAACTTTACACAAGCTTGATTACATAAAATTTTAAATTCGCAGCTTCAGCTTCGTTAAATTATTTAGTACGGTGTTCATCAGGGTGATACACAAGAGACAGCAGAGTGTTCATATACTTTTATAATTGCAACGCATTTTTGAAGACTATTTCAAGTCGTTTAATTGCAACATTATGCTTTTAAAAGATTTATATGCACAAAACATGGAATTTTGGGGGATGAGATGAAGCTAAATGCTATTCAAAGAAGAATAAAAAACTTAATAAATACCTTACTTGAAATTAATCATTCAGTGATTTTAATGCTTTGGAAAGCCTAATTTTTATTTTAAAGTGTACAAAATTTACCCTGCATGAGAAGGTAATTTTGGAAGTACAAATTTTATAGTTTGTTTTAAGCAGTTCCCCATGAGTTTACTTTTACTTCTATAATTTCATTTAATTCTTAACAGCTTTGTATTTTACTACTTCGCTCTTGAAAACTTTGAATAAATGCTACAGACGCATCATTTTACAGTCACATGTTTTCTTCATGCGGTTTTATCCTTATTTTATTATTTTATGTACATTTACGTTTATCAATATGAAACATTTGTATTTCTTGAATGAATTTCTGAATGATAAATATTCCTAAATTAGTTGTAGATACAGACGTGTAAGGCGGTTTTAAAAATTTAGACTTAACTAAATGTACCCTCATTTGAAAGTGCGTATTATAAAATAGTTACATCGTAGATACGAAATATTAGAGTAATAAAATGAGGGATAAATATGTAAGATTGTATTTAAATAGAATTCAGCTACCATGACCCCTGAGGTTAGCAATTCGAATATACATTATAATAAAGAAAACTGTTACTCCATAGCTTTTAATCTAAAGCTTGCCTCACTTTAACCTTAAATTCAAATTAATCGTTGAACGACCCCAACTAAGTCCAGGAACAGTTCATAATGTAATCAATTGGATTTATAGACTCCTTTTATCTACCACAATAATGTAAATTCTATGAAATCTCTTTATCAAACCTACTATAATTATGCTCCACTTGGATGTAACTTGCAACTTTATTTTAATGCCATAGATATTTTAATCGGCTGCAAATTACTTAAATATTATTCCATTCAGAGTTGACAATAAAATTAATAACTTCCAGCATAAAATCTGAATCGCTTTCCTTTCCAGTCAAAATCAATTCATAATTAAAAATTTTCAGTTGTTGATTGACTTCAAATGATATTAATTTAGAAGTCAGACAACAAAATATTTTGATATCTTATCAAAAATGCTATATATACGATTTTATTTAAATTTGATGTGTACGTACTTCTGTTAAAATGAAAATTCTTGACACTAATCCCCCATATATATATCTAACATTAAGCATTGGTTCTAAATGTTATAATTTAACTAATAATATTTATTCATCAAAATATGTCAAAGTATTTTTAAACACGTTATTTTTACAAGTTTCTCATCATTTGTTACAATGGTAAGAAATGACCTATTTTAATTTTAAAGACAAGTTATGAATGTCATTTTACTTCGTAACTGAATATATGTTGTTTTACCGTTATGCTGTGATACAACATATGTTTTTGAAAAAATAAAATTACCTCCTTAGAGGCACTTATGAAATCAATTCAACTTAAAAGCATGAGGCACAAATTTAAAATTAGGTTTAGTAACAATGAAATAAAAAATCACTAACAGTTTTAGTGTAAAGTGAAATTATCTGTTGCATTGCTTTTGGTTTAATGCCTTAACCAAAATTATGCCATATATTTTTACAAATTAATCAAGTCGAATATCTCTGGGGAAACGGAGCTTATGAGCGCATAATATATGAAAAAAATAATCTTCCTTTACAATCATAAGATAGGTTGTATAGGACATCTCTCTTAAATAGTATCTAGTTCGCAAGTAATATAAATGTCACGTATCGTTTTCACTATTTCTAAACTGAATATCCCGTTTTATCCCGTTTTTCTTTCCAATATCAAATGTTGAAACACATTTTCTCATAATATACAGCTCAATAACTGTACGAGAAAATTGCTACATAAAAGAGAGGAAAATATTTGGTAATAAATGCATGAAACCACTGGTATTGTTCTGAACTAGAAATAAAAATGATGCTTTAGAGACATTAATCTATAGTTTAACAGGCCTTGGTACTTAGTTGCTACTAATGTAGAAACTAATAGCTGGAGGAGAATATTATTTCGATAGGTGATTTATCTAATCCTTACGGGTAGAAACAAATGAAGAATTCTTTCTCTCCATGATGCGTTCCTCGAACCTGAAAGAACCGAAAAACTATGTGACAGAGGAAGAAGGTAACATGCAATGTCAAAACACCGCACGAAGTTCAAGCACCTACCCTACCCCAAAGTTTTTCTTTTTTTCATTTTTTCCTTTTAGGATTGAACGGGCGTTAGCGCTTTGTCTGCAAGGCGTGTGACATGTAATTCGAGCAGACTCTCAACCGGTAAAAGTCAGAAGGGCGGAAAGTGAAGAGACAGGAGCTGAAAAAAAATTCTACCAAATCCCTCTTGTAGGGAGAAAATCCTCTCGATCCCCCCCGTTAGTCCACACCCCTACCAAGGGAACAACATTCGCAGTCCAAGCACGAGTCCTGCCTTTCTCTCTCTGGCATTATTTTTGTTGTCGACATATAGCGAAGAAGACGAAATGAAAGTTATAAAAAATATTTTTAATAGGTTCTTCCTTTAGTGATATTTTAAAATTCTACGCACGCTTTCTTGGAAGAGATAATGGATGATGGCCCGCGATGTGAATTTAAATATCTGAAGGTAGTATCACTGTGGAGGTAGCTCAAAAAGCAAAATTTCTGAACTGAGCCTCGAAGATAAATTTACAAGAGTTGTTTATTTTGCGAAATTTAATCTACTTTCTTTTTATTGGATTTTCTTTACTAAATTCCTTCTACATCGTTTTACCGTTTGTAGAACTCCTTATTTTGAAAATTTGCATATCCCTTTTGAGCATATGCAATAGGAGTGTGTAATAAGTACTACATAAAGAATGATAGAAACAGATTAGTAATTCTTGATTGTAGTATAATATTTTATGAGTTAATATCCGAAGGTTTTGATAACGCGAATAAATAGACGCTAAGATTTGTTTAAGAATTTTTCAGGATAATAAATGCATAGAAGCGTTGCATACTGATAACTAATGCTTGCGGATACAGCAAATATTGCATTTACACGTTGATGAAACAATCATGTTCGTCGTCGTGAACCTAGTCGGGAATTCGTCAAACATAGAAAATTATTGGAAGACACTTATAAGAGATATTAAAAGTGAATTTTATTTCTCCGCTCTGAAATTTTATACGGGAAGTATATTACATCGAAGAGACTTCCAAGAATACTTTTCTTTCAAGATTTACTGATAGATAGTTTAATACAAAACATTATAAGCTATCAGGATATAGTAGGGCATATCTGTTAGATTTCAGTGTGCTGGATTAAATGAATGATTATGAGAAATCTTCTACAGTAGTTATTTATATGTTAAATGTCAAAATTTTCCTTAATTTTTAATAACAGGTTAGCTTCTTTATCTTCGAAATACCTGGTGTGAAACTGCTTTCTACTTGAAGAATCATCTATTACCGATTATTTTCACAGCTGCGCAGTGCCAATTTGATAAACAGAGAAGTAAATTCGAAGTCAGAGAGAACTTTTCGAGCTAGCTAAGATTTTATTTGTATGTACAATAAGTCGGAGTATTCTAAGTAGTTTGATTTTTCGTGAGACCTTAACTGTGCGCTAATTTTCCAGGAAAGTAAACGTACAGAAATGAATATATAATCATCGAAAATATAAAGTTTTTATGAATACTAAATAACCGAAATTTGATTGTTAATATGAATCACTGAAGCAGATATAAACCATGAATAAAGTAAACCGCATAATGAGAAAATAATAATCATATCTATCAACAAGTTACTTTCTTGAGATGTTTCAGAATGAATCATTATTTGAACATATTGAGATAATAATAGGCACACTTAAGTGCAGTTTGATAATTAATTACCCAGCAGCAATTTTATGCGACTTGAATTTATCGATTTTTACCCTTCGTCTCTGAATATCACGAGAGGGCATAAAGTGGATGTGCTTATACACGCACAAAAAAAAAATTGATATTAATTAATATGAAATGTATACTTTACACCACAAATGTGAAATTATCTTACCTTCCTACTACTAATTATCCTAGTTTAGTATATATGATGTATAAATATTTGTTTCAAAAATTTTCACAATATTTGTTGCAGCATAAAAAATCTTAATTTTCTCTAAGACAGTTATTCAAACTATACTTCTTAGTTTATCTAAGACAGTTATTTGTACTCATATTTCTTATTAGGCAGTGTTTTGCTTGTGAAAACTTCTCTATTTGCGTATACTGAAATAGTGTATCGCGTTCATTTCGATGGATACTAGCTGAGAGTGAGGATGAAACAGGAAGTGTATGAACGTCTTCTTGAGCATCAGTACCTAATTCCTATCAAACTTTGGCTAAAAATGACGGAGCAACGCAAGTGGACTGCTCATTTTTTGTTCGTGCCTGAAACAAGTGTTGGTTATCCCTACTTGTAAAAGGCAACAGATGGATTGCTATAGCACAAAAATTGTAATGTATTATACTAATTGTTACAATGATGGCAATGGTGCTAAAATCATACAACATAAATAAGTGTCTGAATATTTATGACTTTTTCTAATTTAAAGTTGGAAAAGTGGCATGAAGCTCTCTTTATCGCTGATTTCATTTTAATTTTGAGTATTTAACGTTTTGGGTACGTTAGTGGATTCCAGAGCAAGGTGAAACATTTTACAAGTATTAGGAAAAATTACAGTTGCAATTATTTGCCTTTAAGGACCAATAGGAAAGCATTGGATTTCTTAGCGTTCTGCACATGTTTTGTAAAGATATTCAGCATAGCAAGTAAGAATTGAGTTCAGAATTTTTTCCATTTGAAAAAATTATGTTGTGACCTACTTGGTTGTAGAAATCTCTATACTAACTACCCCACGTGAGCAACAAGAATCTGATACATTACTGAAATACACAGCAGTCAACATGAAACTATAACGTTATAGATTAAAGACAATATTACAAATACAGCAGATTGTCTTTAACATGCATAAAATAACATATATCATTAATATCATCCTCAGAATAAACTAAAAAACAGTAATCATTTGCGGTTATATAGACGCCCAAAGACACTATATGTCAGATGACTATCAGTTAAAAGATTTGTAAATAGTGTAATTACTGAAATTATTGTATATAATGTAAAAATCTTTATTTCTGACATTTTTTTTATTGCTGTTACCAAAAAATGGGCTTATTTAAATTTTTTCTAAGCCTGCTTTAACAGCTCTTGAGCAGTGAGGATTACTAGTACTTTTTTCCCCTTTCCGCTACGACAATTAGCCAGACATTAATTAATTTCTTTCGGTTGGCCAATTTAAAATCATAATTTCAACAGACGTCTTTTAAACTTGAGAGTTCCAAAACCATGTCTTTCCCTCATTCTAAAAATAGACTTCACAAGTCCTCCCCTACCCCCTAACCCATTCTCTGTCCTTCAATCTCCATTCTGGTAAAAATTCTAAATTCCATTCTAAGTACAAAAAAAGTAACGGACGTCACAGGGTAGGCGTCTTGATTCGCAACTTAGTCTAAGTTAAATCAACTGTTTAACATTAGTCAAGGCCTACACGATGAATTGCTACCAAAATCAGGCCTACTAACTTTACAGGAACATTAGAATTGCTGCACGGCAGAGAGAAAAAGCAAAGCGGAATAATTGAAACAGGCAGAGCTGACAGAAAACTAACATGCTAGCACGAAAGCGATACCATGAACATATTTTGTCTCAAAATTAAAAACCTCAGTTTAAATACTCCCTACTCATTTGCATTCTGGTGAGGAATACGGATAAGATTTGTTAGAATAAAGCCACAAATTATAAATAACTGATGAATTAACATAAGATTTCCTACAAATTTATTATATGTTTGGATATTCGAAACGATTGGAGAAGTATTTGATACTTGATGATTGACTTAGATGATTTGGTATTTACTTAAATGACTCAGATGTTTTTATATTTGGCATTCTATAGAATGCTTAGTAAAAGTATGGAATGTTAATGGTTTTACACATTGCCTGCCAGCTTTCGACATTGTATAAGTGCCTTGGTATTCTATAGTTTGACTCTAAATATAGATACAAAATGGTGGCCAAATGTGATATATAGCCATGAAATTTGAATGTAGAAATTAACCTACAGATAAAATCTTGCATACTAGCAGTTTTTTTTAATTAACGTTCTGATTATAAGAACAGCATATTGTGTAAAGCGTCTGTCTTTGGGTTACGGACTTCAGAAGGACACTAAAAATACGCAAATTGTAAAACATGAGCAGAGGCCATACGTGAGTGACGCCAGGTGATGAGAGGTGGTAACACGGCGTCTTCAAAAGAGTTCACTTTAATATGAAGTTTTCTAAAATGTTATTACATTATATGTTGCACTTGAAATTGTCATCAAAGTGAAGCAACTGTGCCTTGAAGACCAGTAAATCAATGTATAAGAGTTACATCATCTTTCTGTGTCTAGAAAACGATGTTGCAAGTCAGTTGCTGCATATCAGCTTGCTTCCAATCTTGGGGCGTCGACATAAAGAATGACATATCCGCAAACTATTTACAAAAGGCTACTTATAAATCAGGTTTACGCAAAACAAGTAGTAGTTTGCGGCCCATGAACACCCTCACACAGACATGCCCCCTGAAAATGGTCTGTAGATTAACTCAGCTGACCTCCACAGTATTAGGTTACTGTTCTTCTCTTTATGAATGAGCAGTGGTTTAATTTACAAATTGACTCACGACAATGACGGAGAATTCTTGGAACTCGTTATCATGCCGGCAACACCCATGAAATGCACGAATTCAGAGACGGTAGTTTAATGTGGGTTTTGGCAGGAATTGCTGTCCGCGGCCACGTTGATCTAGACGTTTGCCCTCGTAGTACTGGGTGTTCTTTTGCAACTATTCTATCAAGAAGCCACTTTCATGGATGATTAAGTGCGAGTTCACTGGGCTCTCATTATCCGCAAGTACTTAGATTTGGATAGCAGCCTCAATTTCACGGATCATATATATCTCCACGAATCCTTATACAAGATAAATATGTCTTCTCCATGATCGTATGAATGAGCATATGTACCCTAAATAGCCTTAGAGTAGGATATTTTAACATGACTTGTCGCTTTCTAGAGTACTTTGCCATCAGAGTTCCTCCCATTGTACATAGCAGAACTCATCCAGCGAACATCTTTGTAAACAAAACTCCTATGTTTTTATTTAACGCTATTATTTATTCGTTATTATTTGTCCTCATTCATAATTTTCTTAGCATTTCCTGTTGACAGTTTTGTCATATTCCACGATCTATGAAAGTTTCAAAATCTCGAATAAATAGGCTTCTTTCTATACATTTTCATTTAGTAGCTTAACTTTTAGGCAAGATTGTGTGCACATACAGGAAGTGTAAAACATTAAACGAAGAAATGTCTCTTGAATGGAGTCTCGTGTGATCACAATTACCCGAGAAAGAATACATTTTAACAATCGTCTTAAAATATTGCTTAAAATTAGCAAACACATGTTAAGTTCTCAATTGCGAATTTTTAAAATGTGTCTTTTACGTTAGAATCAATTTAATGTACACTGCGCACAAAAAAAAAAAAAAAAAAAAAAAAAAAAAAAAAAAGCGGGGGGGGGGAGACAGTTTTATATCTCTCGTTTTACTGGGCCGATTGACGAAATTCAAATTGCGTTTTTTCGTCTCGAAAGAGCGACTTAGGATATATATTAGATTTATAATAGCATCATTCTAACATAGGTATTTTTACTTTGGATCGGACTTTTTCTGAAATGACATGCCATTTTTTTTCATATTTTGATTTTATGACTCAAATTATGCCAGACTACCAAGTTTTGTAAAAATCGCACGAGTAGTTTTTAAAAAATTAGCTCTCAAAATTTTAGCTCCTTAATTTTAATTGAATTAGGTATATATTTATTAATATCTCATTTTTTATTAAACATTTTTTATTCTTCCTTTCACATTTCGAAATTTAGCTTCATTCCAAATAAAATTCATCCATTTTTTTTTTTTAAATACTTTTATAAATTTTTCGAAACCAATTTTGAATTATAACCTATAACTTTTTACCATCATCTTAAAGTAGGTATATTTCTAACCATACCTGCAAAAAATTAGACATTTTTATTTAAAATTTTCCAAGATATACAGGAATTCACATCTTTGGGCGATTTGATATTTGGCATCGTTTTTGAGAGATAATAACGCCAAATGTGGTTTATTGTGTATTGTGTATATTGATAATACGGCAAAGCACACTAGGGCTATCTGCCTAAGGGTAGGGATGCCTTCGTGGAGGACTTTCTAAGGGAAACTGGCTCGTATACACGTTACACATGGGGAAAACCACGGAAACGCCCATGCACTCAGCCCGTTCGCGGAATTCGAACCTCTGACCGAACTACCAGTATTCAGCGATGTTACCGCTCGGCCACTGGTGGGCCAAATGTGGTTTATGAGTTTTGTTACAGTGAATTGCCCCAACTATTTTTAACCTTAAATTTCAAATAAATTTTTACAGAGAATTAATTATATGAAAATTTTCCCTCCTGCCTTTAGACTGTCTACTAGCTCTTGGATAGCGAAAATGCCTTTTTCCTTTCTTAAATTCTTAATCATTGCGACACGACAATTAGCCAGAAATTAATTAATTTCCATTCACTAGTATTTTTAAAAAAATCTTAACAGACGGTCTCTCTCAGATAAGAACTCCACAAAATACATCCCTCAAGAATTCCGAGTCCCACCCACTACCATAAATTTCTTCACCCAAGTCTTACGGACTGATATAATTCAAAGCCCCTACTGCCGCTAAGAATTTTCGGACACCCTACACTTCTGAGTCAGACACGAAGAGAACACACTGCCAACTCCCCCACTAGAAAGAATGTAAGTTACTTAATACCTTTCTGGCCTTTATATCTTCATGTACATTCACTGATCTTATTTATATTATTTTCTATTTAATTTTATATTATTTTATATTATTTTTATGTTCTCTTTGATTTGTTTTTGCAAAGTTTGCATTATTTATCTTTTTTATAATCTTCTATGTTTATTTCAACTTTACTTTGATTTCGATTTCATAATGACAATTTCCAATGTTTAATTTCTACAAATAATATAGCACTCAAATACATAAAGATGATGGTGTCGGGGACGATTACTCGAGTTTTACAAGATTTCTCTACAGTAATTGATTTTTACTCCAAATTGAATTGACTAAAATGCTTCATGAGAATCAGTTCTTTGAGTAACAACTATTCACGTAAATATTTGGCCTGACTGGAGTTGCCGGTTTGGTTTTGGCTTATAGCTCGAGTGGGGACGAAACACTTTCATATTTACGTATTTTTATCAATTATTGATCATTGAACGGGAGTTGGTTTGTTCCCCTTGAAAAGTCAACTAATTTCCGATCAATGACAATAATTACATGTTTTAATTTTTGCTTTTACAGTTGTGATATTGTTCTTCGTGATGATTTGGCTCCAGTCCCCGTTGGAACATTGTTAACATTTTGCTTTCAAATTGCTTCAAAACATCTTTCAAAATATAACTTACCAGTATGGATGCACACTTTTAAAATAATTCTACTTTAATTAAACTTAGGAGATAATATAATCAATTAATCAATACTGTTTAGGAAATAAATTATTATTAACTAACTTTGCAGCAATTGCGCAAGTAATAATAACTTGTATTCGCACTAAATGGATTTAAGTTCATACAACATTATATATATATATATATATATAATGTAACAAGCAAGGTAGTTAGTACAATACTGTATGACCAATTATAAATTTTTACATTAATCCTCTTAGAAAGAATGTTTTAAGTAGTAATTTTCTCTTATGTTGTAGATTACATAAAAACCAGTTTCTTTAATATAGCAATTTTTAGGCTTAAAAACTCTAAATAATATGATTAAGATGTTTTGCACCCGATATAAGAATCGGGTTACTCGGTGGTACAGGATAAGCGCTGGTGGAGTGGTTTATTTCTTTCTCATTTAACAACAATCTTTTAATTCAAATAGTTATTCTTTAGACTTTGCTTTAAACTTGATTTATAGTTAAAATGTCTAGAAGCTGTCTTCAGCTGAAACGCATTTAATGCAACTGATATTTTAAAAAGTTTGACAAGAATGCAAAATTTATGGATGTGTAACAATCTAAAAATCTTAATTTCTTGTGTCAACACTGAAAATAAATGTAGAAGGGAAAGAGAAATTTGGGGGGAAAGCAAAAACTTAAAGGGGGAATCTACTTCAAGGAAGTTGGGTGTTCAAAGAGGAAAAACGTGGACGTGTACACCAGCAAATAGCAGCAACTGAGTTTGTGCTAACGGAAAAGACAAAAACGATATCATTGCAGATTAAAGTGAAGGCCGACTGGTTTTCGATTTTTTGGTTGTATAAATTTAATTTACTTCAAAGAACATCATATCGTAATATAAACGGAGCATCCCACGATTTCTCGGTCGAATTATTTAAAGATTCCGGAATTTATCCAGTGACGTATATAGATATCAGCTAAAGACGTTTTCCCTCTTGATGAAACCAGTCTTTCCTTTCATCTCACGCCTTCAAAATGCTTAGCTTGTAAAGAATCTGACCAAATATTGATGAAATGGATTGATTTGGATTATTAAGTTACGGCAAAGCCGGGCTATCTGCCTTCAAGGAGGGATGCTTTCGTGAAGAACTTTCTAAGCGAAACCAGCTCGTATACACGTTACACTTGAGAAAAACCACGAAAACGCCCATGAAACCAGCCCGTTCGGCCGGGATTCGAATCCCGGAGTGAACTACCAGTATTCAGCGACTTTACCGCTCGGGCGTTTAAGGGCCCTTTTGAAATGGAAGGCTATAAATTTATTTAAAATTAATGTCAGAAATACCAATATGTTTCAAAAAGTTGGATGCTTTTCAATATACTTGCAGAATGCCTGAAAAAAAAAAGAGCAAGCCACTAAGAAGAAAAAATAAATTTTTGGCATACAATTTAGTATTTTTTTAATTACAATTTTTTTTTTATTTTATGATATTTGATTCTTGCGATTTCAAAAATAAAATATTTGACTAAAATATGAATAACATTTTAGGAAATTAAATGCAGAATGATAAAATAGTGTAAAGCAATGGGCACAATGATAAAACTGTTTAAAGCAATGTATGCAAGTCATCCTAAATTAAAATGTCGGATATATTTCTCTCTTATTTCTATATCGTTTTTAAATGGAACATTAAAAGGCGTGTTAACTGTGCTTTACTGTATTTTCTCTTTTAGTATGTGCAGTTTTCAAACGCATCGGAATTTGGGTCACAAAATATTCTTCCGAAAGATCAAATTCTGGAAAATTTATATTAATAAATATATTTAAAATGCGATGTTCAAATGAATGAATAGAAAATTTTAAAACAATTATCTGAAGAGACAGTTTAACACAGAAAATTAAAATAAAAGTCTAAAAATTCAAAAATTACCTAAAATAATAACTTTGACTAAAAATATAGTATAAAGAAAACTATTTGGAAACAAAATAATAAACGATGCACCTTTTATTTAAAATACGTAGTTCGAGTCAGTAAATAGAAATTTTTAAAACAGTTATTTGAAAGAAACCATGCAACTTAAATAATTAAAATAAAATTCGAAAAAAAAATTTAAAATTACGTCCAAAGAGTCGTTTTTTTAACGTTTTGTGTGTTACCTTTATTTATTAAATATCATGTTCTTTGCACTTAAACTATAAAATTCAGTTCAATAGCAATGTCGCAAAATAATTTTAAAATTAGCATATCGTTAGAATTTCCCATACACAATTCCGCACGCGCAGGAGATAAAAAAATGTTTCTTTTTTCCCCCGTAGAGTGTTGCCATTGCTCGCTTTGAAATCCTTGAGTTTGTTAATCAAAAATTCGTTTTACAAAATATGAAATAAATAATCAAAAACGTTTTACAAAATATGATAATTTTGTAAAACTTTTTTGATTATTTATTTGTAAATAATCAAAAACTTTATATTTGATTATTTATTTGTAAAACTTTTTTGATTTAATCAAAAAAGTTTTACAAAATATGAAATCGATAACAAAACAAATTCCAAATAATTATGATACAACAACACGCCGAACAAATATTAATTTAGAACAAATATTAATTATATTATATATATATATTGTAAATTCCAAATTTCAAATTTGGTCTTCCACATGCCTATATTCATAGGAGGATTACGTCATTCAAAATTCGATGGCTCTATGTACCGTTGTTTTATCACAATGGAAGAAATATACATACATTTATACAGATTTTTCATTATTTAACTTCTTCAAATATAATGCAGGACTCTAACATTTGGTGTCAACAGTTTGGAAAGTGAAGCGGACATTTCTAGTGATTCAACGCAAAATCGCAAAACGAAAATAAAAGTCCTTCCGTGCAAATCGCCCCTTTAGACTAAAAGTAATAATATAAAAATACAATATAAAGAACATTATTTGAAAGAAAGAACGAGGGGACTTTTCCCTCTGACGCACAATGTAAAAAGGAAAAGAAAAATAGGTTGCCATATATTAAGAAGTTAGCCAAGTGAACTATTCTTGACGCAAACTGAAAATAAAAGCGCCAATATAAATTTTTGAATTTCTCTGTAAATTTCGCACCAAATTTTACAAAATTTAATATTTAAGCGTAATTTGAGTCGTAGAATCAAAATATGTAAAAAAAAATTTGGATTCTATTCCAGAAAAAGTCCGATTTTGCGTCAAAATACCTATGTTAGAATAGTGCTATATATAAATCTAATATATATCCTAAGTCGCGCTTTCGAGACATGAAAATCGGCCCAGTGGAACGGGAGGTAGAATCTTGCCCCCCCTTTTTTTTTTTTTTTTTTTTTTTTTTTTTGCGCAGTGTACAAAACGTTTCCCGTCCTTAACATATTTTACCATTTAAACTTAATTTAGTTTAATCCTATATCTGCAAATTCCAAAATTGACATTCTGTTCTTCTACTGTAAGATCTTACGTAGAAGATCTTTAGAATAATATTACGTATAGGTGGAATGATCTTCGTTGAAAAACAGTATATCTGAATTTCGTACACTTTCGCTAAATATTTTCAAAATTGTCAAAATCAATGAACCTTCCTTATTTGGCTCATTTCTAAAGCAGGGACTGCAGGACTAAGATTAATCGTTCAAGGACTATTTAGTAATGAACATTTTTAAGCAGCCTACATGCAAGTGTGAATTTACTCAAACATATGCAAACATGTAAATATATAGTTAACCTTAAAACCTTTTATCAAGTACTATAGCTTTTCTCTGCAGTAAATAAAGCTGGACAATTACTGTTCTTTGATAAAAATATCATGAATAAAAATATTATGATACTGCAACAGCTCTGGGTTGTACAGTTATGAGTGTACATTATTAACGATAAAAAAATAAAATTTATCAATCCTTTACTGGCATTCCTCGACTATAAATGTCACTGCATACATATAGTAGTAATACAGTATAGTTATCTTGCATATGACAAGGTACCAAAGAAAATGCATATTTAATGATTATTCCATGAGCTCCGAGCAAGGGAGCTTCTCTTCCCCCATCTATTGTTCTGCATGATACATAAAAGAGAGAAAAACGTGGTTTATAGCGGGGGAACAGGAAACTCTTTGGAAAAAGGAAAAATAGTAACTTTTTATCTCTGCGTGAGTCATAGCTCTCCGCAGAAGCAATGCGGATCCGCTCTTAAAGTATCCACAAAGGGGAGTTGGGCTTTTGCGGGTTGAAAGCTCACCTCTTAAGGGTTATTTTTTCCCTGTTCTCTCCTTTTTTTTTTTTTGCAAGGAGTGGTGATTCGCCGTTGCAATATTGACCAGGGAAAATATTTCTCACATTTCCATATTTTTCTGCTACAGTATTTTTTATCCATTTACTTATTTTGATGCTATATACATTTGAATTTTTAAAGCCTTTTAGAAAGTCCTTTTAGAGGCATGTTAACATGTATCTATATACAGATGCAGATGCTGCTGCTGTTGCTCGTTGCAGCTGTTTCTCAATTCGAAACTAATTTTTGATGATTATACAGAATCAGTGTACAGATTGTAATATTGTCCAGAGCTTTATGCTCCTTAGATGCTCACACTTTACATAAGATTATTGAGACCATAATTTAAGTAAGTATGTAAAGGCCAGTTCCTTGCGTGTATTTCAATTATTTTCACTAGCAAAGAATAGCATTCGTTTGTACTAAATAATTCCGCAAATATGTATGAATATAAAAAGAACAAGAACTCATCTACATTATATATAGATAAAGGCAAACATGTACATCTCTACTGCATCATTTAAAAATTAATTCTTAGCATAAGATATTACATAATGCTGAAATGCAGACACCTCTTGTCCAATCACTGAATAAGATTTCTATCGAATTCAAAACATTTTTATCTCTCCCACGCTTCTTCTAAATGCGTTGTAATCATCCTTTGTAAGTGTTTAGATGTAAACTTCCGAATAATCTGGAGTGGATATTGTGCCCATAATGATTCGTGAATCTAATGCATGAATCGAAATTGCATTATCCAATAATAAAATTATGCTGAATCTACGGCTACGCCAGTCTAGAATTATTATCCTGATATCTGTGCAATAAACTTCTACAATACATTACAGCTATCCTTAAATTATTACACACTAGCAGCAAGACAGCAAATTTTATAAAAAATACTGTTAACATTTACAAAGTTTCCAATTACCAGAAGTACATGTAATAAACACAAATGAGAATTGGTAACGATACAAAGAGAAGAACACTGCTAATATTTAATTTTTAAAAGAAGAACAATCTAAAAAGGCTACCAAAAGGACTTAAGCAAATAAGCTGAAACTTGTAAAAGCTACCAAAAGGGCTTAAGTAAATAAGCTGAAACTTGTAATGGAATGTTATTGCCTTAAATTCTTTCGTAATTTACCGTAATCCTGCAATTCGCGAATTCAGCACAATTCCTCATCTTCCTGTTTAGGAAAGCTAATACAATCCTTTTGCAGGCTGTGTGGTGTCTCATAATTTTAATTATTATGCATTAAAATAAGCTGGGGATTCGGTTTGAGAAAATCGGCTGCAGAAACTTTGTTTCGAATTTCTGATATTAGAACGTGATTAATGATGTTGAACTGGGTTATCCACACGATTACGAACGGATTCAAGGCAATAATATTCCGTTTACAAATTTTAGCATGTTAACTTAAGTCCTTTTTGCAGTTTCACATTCTTGATCCATAATTTCCTTTAATTTAAAATTAAATATTAATATTGTTCATCCTTACGAATATTCTTCAATTCTTTGTGTTTGTTATATGCACTTTTGGTAATTGGAAGGTGTGCAAATGTCTGAAGTATTCTTATCGAAACTACTAACTTTATTAATTGATACTGCAATTCCGCCTTATTAAATATTTTTGGAATGTCTAAAATAGTTCTTACTTGGATATTAACTTAGGCAGAGTACCTTTCTATATATATATATAAAGCGCTTTGCAGGGAGATAAAAGCATCTGTAAGTGCAAATTATTATTCCTCATGCGATTTTCGCATGGTATGCGTAGTTACCGAAAATCGAGGTCACTCACATGTATGTTATTTACCGGGCTGTAAATGGAAACTGAACAGCCACTCAAAGGAGATACATGGGGTCAGACATTGCACTTCTTTATAGTAGTTGCTCCGTTTTAGTCGCAGCCTCATAGATGAAATTCACCTCGTTGAGCTTCGCGTTCCTGTCCGTTATATACCGCTTCAAATCCGCTAGGCGAATGACAGTTTACGCCAGCTGTGCGCTTTTATCTTCCATTCAATAGCTTCTAGTACTACCTCAACGCTCTCGTTTGGTATAAAAATTCCATTACAAAATCTGCTTGTTTCGGTCTCCTCTACCGGCCTTTACATTATTTACCGATAATTTACGAGCTTCTTGTATATATATATATATATATAAGATGTATGTGTACGTCTCTTATATTATGTAGAAGAGCGTAGGTATGTATATGCGTATATGCATTTAATAAGAGTGTATTTTACACATAAGAGGGGAGATATGCATATTGTATATATTCGCATGCTTTCTGCGTAGTTATGTCATGCAATTCATATGTATAAAATCGAGAGATAGTAATTAAATCAAAATTAAATAATTGAAAAATGTTAACTCTTTTACAGGAAATACACATGTCAAAACTGAAACGAAACTCAATAAAACTGAAATACAGTGCATAAAATTTAGTTCCGTAGTCATTTTCAAACAGCAGTCGAAAAACAATTCTACAGAGGCACGTTTATAAATTATATCTAGATAATTGGGAATTCTTAAAAATCTTAAAGATACAAATTTTTAAAATGTGCCAATTTAAATTATTTATAAGCGAATATTTAATTAAAAGGCTCTAAAACTTCAACAATTTTTTTTTAAACTTAGCTTAATTAATTACCCAGATATAATCTGCTCCGAAGGGAACCTAAAAAAATAACTTTTAGATTAAATACTTTTAAGACGAGTTCTCGAATAACAAACCAGAAAACCATTCGGAAACTAAAAGAAATATGTTAAATAAATATATTTTGAAGCAAAAAATGCTAAATAAATTTCGAACTAAAGAATAAGCTGGATTGCTAAGCACCTTTGTAAACCAAGAGTGATATAATAAAGCAAAATGTAAAAAACAAAAATTTTGACTTGAAATGTTTTCCTTTTTGTTTATCGTATTAATTTTATTTTACAATTTTTTTTTATCATTTCTGCTTATTCTTTGGTTCGAAATTTATTTAATAATTTCAGGTTCAATATATTTATATTTAGCCTATTTCTTTTTAGTTACCCAATGGTTTTCTGGTTTCTTTCCCGAGAATGTTTCTTCTAATGTTTTTTTTTTATAATTATTAAATTTAGGGTCACGTCGGAGCAAATTATATCTTTAAATTAATCACAAATAAAAAAGGTGATTTTGACTTTGTTGCACTTATACAGCGCTTTATTTTTATTAAATAATCTTCATTGGCAATTACTTATAATTTTTACTTTTTATTGTTTCAGTAATTCGCAGCCATCTAGGTATAATTCAGAAACTTTGCTCTATCAAAAATTCTTCGGCTTCTCCTTGAAAAATACCAACGACTTTTCAAAAAGTGTTTTGTAATTTATTTCAATTTTATTGTTCTTAATTTTATTAATTTTTTTTGTTTAAATTTATATGTGGGCATTTCCTGTTAGAGATTTAACCACTCTCATGTTTTAACTATAATTTCTTGATTATTTCACCAATATTTCAACATACTGTAAGGATCTTAAGTTTTACTAACGTTTATTTTATTTTAAATCTTTACTATCACTTCTTATTTTCTACTTCCGGCCAGAATTATAAGCGTGAAGGAGTTTATGCAAAGTTGTCTGGCGAACGCCAAGTATTTAAGTGTGGCCTTTTTGCCAAGCAGAAGAGAGGAAGCCGTGAGTTCGAAGCAGGCCGCTTACCTTAGAAGTTACGCAGTTGCTACTTTGCCTTCCAGGCCAGAGGTTTTAATCCTCTTGATAAATTAAACGTATTGTAGTGTTCACAGTCTCTGTGCTACATACGCTTTCTGTTATTATAAGGCCAATCTTATTCTAAAGTTAAATTAGAGTTTAGTTTTATTTTGATATCTTTTAAGTTAGACCCCGAGTGGAGGGTCATTGTATTCCGAAGTACGGAAGTCATTGTATATAAAGAAAAAAATAAAGGGTTTTGTATACCCTTCGTCTGTATCCTGTCCACTTACTACAATTAGTGAACATAGCTTTAGTAAGCTCTCTGTTCTAGTCAGGTCATTGTATGTTTCCGAAGAAAGTTAGAAGAAACATTGAACCTGATAGTGGCGCCCGACGAAGAATAACCATGGCCGAGTTTCAAGAAGAACCTGTGCTGCCTGCAGAAACAGCTCAGAATCCAGAAATGCCAGCTGCCGCCCTGGAAGGATTTGGGTATATTGTCCAGACCATGCGCGCTTCGATAAAACCAGAAGCAACGTTTAATGGAAACTCACAGGTAACCAGTTTTTTGGAAAAATTGGATGACCACTTCATGCTCTACCCCGTGCACGAGTTTCAAAAAGTTACCTTAGCTACCAGCGCTTTGAGGGGCCAAGCGCTTAACTGGTTCAAATGTATCGGCAGAAGTCTCTTGGGTCAAGCAGGAAGTCCCACCTATACCTACGAAAATTTCAAGACTGCCCTACTAAAAGCCTTCCCTGTTGTAAGGGATCGTGCGAAATTAGAAACAGAACTTTTCAGTATATATCAACAAAGAATGGAAAACCTCTCCAGGTTTATTTTAAGAAAAATTCACGTTTTCAAGCTCTTGTATGGAAACCGTCCGGATCCTGAAATAATTCAAGTGATTTTGCCGAGGTTACTACACCAAGTGCAAGACTTTATTGAATTGAGAAATCCGACTACACTGGAAAAATTATTTGAGCTAGCAATCCAGTTTGAAAGTAGAAGAACGGCGGACGTCGAAAGAAGACGCCAATATCAACAGCGAAACCAATTTGGTACGCCAAGACTACAGCAAACTCAAGCACATGGCTACGGAGAAAAAGCGAATCAGTGGGCAAGGAAACCCGAGCATTCAAAAACAGCCGGCGAACGTCGACAGTTCAATAGCAACCCAGGAAAAAAGTCTCAAGGCCAGTGGAGAAAGAAGGAAAGCACCGAAAGAAAAAATAATTTAAACTAAAACGGATTTCTGCTGACGAGAGGGTGCGGAAATCCGAAGGCCACGAAAACCCCTCTTCCTACAAGTTAAATACAGTAATGGTGAAAAATTTAACTCTTCCGAAGATTGAAGTCTTGGTAAATAATATCCCGGCCACCGCACTCCTGGATACCGGCGCGCAGTGTTCCTGTGTGGCAGAAGTCTTTTTTAGAAAGTATTTTCGCAAATACCGCATATATAATGCGGATAATACAACAGTATTAGCGGCGCAAGGAGAACAATGTAAGTGCGTAGGTAAAGTACCTTTGTACATCCGTATCAAGGACGAACAAGTAAAGGTGATGTTTTTTATAGTAAAGAATTTGCAAGCACACTTAATACTAGGAATAGACTTTCTTTCAGACGCACAAGCTACACTGGATTTTAATGAAGCGTCTCTTAAGCTGACGATGAAGCCAGTGCGTGTAGAAAAGGTTGAACCGCCAAGGGTAAATCTCGACCACCTGCCTAATGACGAGCAAGATAGAATCCGACAAGTGGTAAGTGAATTTGCTTCCTTATTTAGTGATATTCCAGGATTTACCCAGGTTACTAACCATAGTATTGACACCGGAGATGCATTGCCGGTTCGTCAAAAACCATACCGGTATGATAAGAATAAGGAAAAAATTATAGAATGGCATATTACCGATATGCTACGTAAAAAGATCGTAACGCCTATCTCAAGTAGTTATGCTAGTCCGGTGGTTTTATGTAAGAAAAATAATGATTATCCTTTGGAGCATCCAAAAAGGTGGAGATTCGCTATTGATTACCGTAAATTAAATTCCATAACGAAATATCCGGTATATCCGTTACCGATTATAGAAGAAATTTTAAGGAACATAAAATCAACCAAATTTATGACAACTTTAGACTTAACGAATGGTTATTTTCAAATAGGGATCAGGCCTGAGGACGTGCCTAAGACTGCTTTTATAACCAAGTCTGGCACTTATGCATTTTTGCGAATGCCGTTTGGCCTTTCAGGCGCCCCAGCAACATTTCAGCGATGCATGGACATTGTGTTAAGACCTGTTCTCGGAAAGTCCACATTTATCTATTTAGACGATATCATTATTACTAGTGATAATCTAGACCAACATGTACAGGATTTAAGACAGGTGTTTTCTTTATTAAATGAGGCCGGTCTAAAAGTTAATGTCGAAAAATGCAAATTTGCAGCCCCTGAATTAAAATATTTAGGTTACAAAATATCGCAAAAAGGGATCGAGACAGATGAATCAAAAATAATCGCGGTACAAAAGTATCCCACTCCAAACACGGCAAAGAAGCTCTCTTCTTTTCTAGGACTTTGTTCATATTATAGGTCCTTTATAAAAGATTTTGCGGCTATCGCTGAGCCATTGTTAAAATTAAAAAGGAAAAAGGCAAGATTCTCGTGGACGGCCGAAGCCAATAGTGCTTTCGAAAAATTAAAACAAGCATTAACGCAAGCCCCTGTGTTGAAATTTCCTGAAAAGGATGAAAATTTAGAAATTTCAGCGGATGCTTCGGATTATGCGGTAGGAGCGGTACTTTCGCAAAATCAGCAGCCAGTAGCATTTTTTAGCCGAACTTTAAATCAAACACAAAGAAACTATTCCGCGACCGAGAGAGAGGCACTTGCAGTTCTGTTAGCAGTGCAAAAGTTCCGAGTCTATTTTGGAAAGGCGCCGATAACAGTATATTCTGATCATGCGGCGGTAACTAGATTGTACTCTGGAAAAAATTTATCCCCAAGGTTAATAAGATGGGCACTCAAGCTGCAAGAATATAATCTGGTAATCAAGCATACCCCCGGAAAGGAAAATATCGTAGCAGATGCCCTGTCACGAATTAAATTAGACGAACAGGGTAATACCGTAAAAGTTGCAATGCTGACAGCGTGTACAATAAATTCCCGAGAAACTGTAATAACCGAACTGGGTAAGGATCCTGAGTTTGGAAGTATTTATGAGTATTTGAAGGATCCTGAAAATTTTAGCCACCAAGATATTGTGGCGATAAGAAATAGGGCGGCCCATTACGAACTAATAGATGGTCTATTATTTTATACAAAAACTACGAATTCCAACAACGAATTTCGACCTGTTATCCCAGCTAGTCTTAGATTAAATATCCTGCAAGAGCTCCATGACAGCCCTTTAGCTTCTCATGCTGGTATTCGAAAAACTACTCAACGCGTACGCGAGGCAGTCTACTTTCCTGAACTGCAAAAGTTAACAAGGGCGTATGTCCAGTCCTGCCCAACATGTCAAGCCGTTAATTATATTAATTTCCGCCCGGCCGGGTTTCTAAATAGTATTAAATCCGAATTTCCAAATGAAATAATCGGTATCGATTTATTGGGCCCTTTCCCAAAAAGTCAGTTAAACAAAAGTCGCTATCTCCTTGTTATAGTTGATCATTTTAGTAAATGGACCGAAATTGTTCCCTTAAAACGAGCCTCCGCGAAATTAGTTACCGATTCTATTTTAAATAAATATATTTTAAAATACGGGGCGCCCCTAAAAGTTATATCGGATAATGGTCCTCAATTTGTAAGTAATATATTTGAAGACATGTGCCAAAAACTGGGCATACGTCATTTAAAAATGGTCCCGTATCGGCCGCAATCAAATATAGCGGAACGGGTCAATAGAAATATAGTGAAAATTATTCGTAGTTATGTTAAAAATTTTCATAAAAGCTGGGATAACTATGTCAATGAATTTGCTTTCGCCCTTAGGACCGCAAAACATGATACAACGGGCAAAACTCCTGCTGAGTTATTTCTAGGCAGAAAGATTATAACACCGTTAGATAAATTATTTTATGTGCAACAAAGAGCCCCAGAATTTAAAATGGGTGATATAGAAAAACTAATTAAGGAAGCAAAGAAGAATACGGAAGTAGCACAAAGAAAACAGAAGCTCTATTATGATTTGAAACGACGGGGAGTAACTTATAAAGTAGGGGATGAAGTACTAAAAATTAAGCATTCACTTTCTTCAGCACCAGAAGATAAAACTGCCAAATTTTTCCCACGCTTTGAAGGACCATATGTTATAGAAAAAATAACTCACGCTGTTGTAGTATTAAAGGCAAGAAATGGCGAAACCTGTTCCGCAAACATTGACCAGATAAAACCATTCTATGACCGTAATAAAATGCAAATCTTTTCAGATCTTTTGCAGGATCCGGTACGGCAGACACCGCAGGTACAAGTTCCAGAGGTGGGAAAACGACAAGTACAAGGGCAAGCCAATGAGAGACAGAAGCAAGTGAAAAGAAAATTGCCCCGCGGAAAAATTGAAGGTACAAAGAAAAAGAAGTCGTTCCACCGTCCAAAAAACAGAGTTCACGAACACCCCCAGAATGAAGAAGGGAGAAGGACGACGTATGTGGAAAAGACCGGGAGAAAGGACGGCAACTATAACCCGGCTGTGAAACGGAAGATTGACTCATCCGACAGAACTCTCCGCAGCAAAAGTCGCCGAACTGCGGAAGGGCCATCAGCGGCGGAGGAAAAAGTACAAGAAAAATTTGAACGGCCAACAACGAGGTCCAAGCAGGATCACGACAGAAGTTTCCCGGTTCCACCAAGACCAGCTGCCTTCAAACGGCCAAGACCACAAGCAGAGGACAGAAGGAAGATGTTCAAGGGTGGCCGTAGTGGTGAAAAACGGAAGCTTCCAGAGGAAAGCACTGAAGGGCGAGCCCGTACAAGAAGGAGGATCAACCAAGCAACGGTCTGCAGCACCTTTAAAGACTGGGCCCAGAAAAGGATGTCTGAATATTACAAAGATAAGTAAAATTTTGTGTTACTTTACAAACTTAAGTTAATCTTTCATTCTTACTGCAAGTGGCAGATTTGAAGAAGTTTTACCTCATGCGAGGTCTACCTTTATCGCCAAAAGGGCGAGAAATGAGTTGTGACCGATTTTCTTATTATGTTTTTCAATTACTCGCGCGTAAAACTAAAGTTGATGTATAATAGCGTTGTATAAAGACTTAAATATTGTAAAAAGTTATTATATAAATTTTATTTAAAACATTCTAACAAGAAAGAAGTTTTAGTCTGAAAGACTTTTTGAAATGTAGTATTATTTCAATGTAGAAAGAATTGACACTTGCTTTGAAAAGAATAGAAGTTAACAATGTACTACTAATGTATGTTTTCAAATGTGTAAAATTAACGGCATCTTGATATGTTCTTGTATACATGTGAACTGTTATTTTGAATGTTTAGAAATAACGTGATATGGTAAAAGTGAAAGTAATGTTAAAAAATTTTTGTTATTCGTGTGACTGTAAAGATTAAATCATGCTGAATATGTGTTAAAGGTTGAATGATGTAGTTAGGCTCTCTGACGCTACACTTTAGAGTTAGCCACTTTCAGAATAGTACCTCAGGGTCTAGAGTTGAAATTAGGGTGTGTTAAGAGGTCTCGTATGTTGAATTTTAACACGTTAGTATTTTGATTGTAGGAGGAAGTGTTGAACACATAGACAGAAACACATTCGTGTTTGGTGTTTTTACAACACATGTCAGAGAGCACGGGGAGAGATAATTAAAATAGTCATGAATGAAATAAGAATGTTAAGAAAAGTATATTCTATATGTTATTTACAATGTCATTCTGTAACATTTCATTAAACTAGTTTTCCTTCCAGATCTCTGGAAGGAACCAGAATTGAATAAAGCTCCTGTTTTGATGCAGTACAGATGAAAAAGAAAAAAGATTGTTGTATATTCCGGGAGCTGCTATTGTAACAAATTTCTTTCTTTTAAAATTTTCTAGTTTCTAGCTAAGTTATGTTTGTAAAAGTTTGGCCTCGCGTTAGTTTCTAGAGCTAAAAGTTTTCAACAAGGTCGTTTTAGACCTCAGTTTCAAACTAATTAACTCTGGCGGGAAGTATGTAAGGATCTTAAGTTTTACTAACGTTTATTTTATTTTAAATCTTTACTATCACTTCTTATTTTCTACTTCCGGCCAGAATTATAAGCGTGAAGGAGTTTATGCAAAGTTGTCTGGCGAACGCCAAGTATTTAAGTGTGGCCTTTTTGCCAAGCAGAAGAGAGGAAGCCGTGAGTTCGAAGCAGGCCGCTTACCTTAGAAGTTACGCAGTTGCTACTTTGCCTTCCAGGCCAGAGGTTTTAATCCTCTTGATAAATTAAACGTATTGTAGTGTTCACAGTCTCTGTGCTACATACGCTTTCTGTTATTATAAGGCCAATCTTATTCTAAAGTTAAATTAGAGTTTAGTTTTATTTTGATATCTTTTAAGTTAGACCCCGAGTGGAGGGTCATTGTATTCCGAAGTACGGAAGTCATTGTATATAAAGAAAAAAATAAAGGGTTTTGTATACCCTTCGTCTGTATCCTGTCCACTTACTACAATTAGTGAACATAGCTTTAGTAAGCTCTCTGTTCTAGTCAGGTCATTGTATGTTTCCGAAGAAAGTTAGAAGAAACATTGAACCTGATAATACTACACGACTTAAATTTCTTAACTTGAAGTTTTTCAACTTTTGCTTAGACACACCGAAGAGACATTACATTATGTCCACCCTCCATCTATAACAATGGGCTCGCACAGGAACAAAAACGCGCCGCCGATTATGTTGAAATATATAAAGCGGCTATGCATTGTCTTTTCAAACATAGAGCGATTAGCGACATAATGGGAAAAGCAGCTGATTTATCAGACTTTGATAAAGGTCAAATAGTTATGGCTCGGCGACTGGTAACATCAGTATCAGAAGCGGCGCGTTTAATGGGCTGTTTACGTGCAGTTGTTGTGATCACATTTTGAACGTGGCGTATGGATGGTAAAACGACAAGTCGCCGGCCAGCAGTGTGTCGTCGACGGCGCATTGATTACAGAGGAGAGCGGAGATTGTTTCGCATTGTTCGCTGTGATCGAAGAGCTACAACAGCCGTAATCACCCACCAGCTACAATAGTGACGATCCAGACAGTGTTTCTAAACACATTGCGCAGCATACATTGCTGTGTATCGGCCTACGCAGCCTGTTTGCCTGTCTACGAAGTCTGTCCCTGCACAGACAGCACGTCATCGCCTGCTGCGTCTGCAATGGGCCAAGAAACATCGGAATTGGACATCAGAAGAATGGAAGGAAGTTGCATGATCCAACGAATCACGTTTTGTGGTCCATGACATCGACAAGCGTGTGCTAATTCGACGATTTCCTAACGAAACCCTGGCTCCCGAATGCACAGTTAGACGGAGAAGAGCCGGTGGCCGGGGTATTAAGGTGTGGGCAATACTTTCATGTAGCATATTAGGCTTCATAATCAGCATAGAACAATTACTGATATCTGTTCACTATGTGAACATTGCTGCAGACCAGGTTCATCCATTCATGACAAGAGTATTTCTGGAGGGGGATGGTGTTTACCAACAGGGTAATGCACCATGTCATAAGGGTCGAATCGTCAGGGAGTGGTTCAAGGAACATTAGAATGACTTTCAAGTCATGTGGTGGCCTCCAAATTCCCATGACATTAATCCAATAGAGCATTCTGGAAAACCAAATTCGTGCTGCCACACTACCCTCTCGCAAAGTGCGGGAATTGCAGGCCCAGATGGTGAGCGTTTGACAGCTTTTAATTACCAGGTACCTTAGACTACGTATCAGCACCTCGTAGAGTCAATGCCACGCCGGGTGCTGTCAGTTGTGAGGTCTAAATGGGGTCCTACATGTTATTAACAGGGTGGTCATAATGTAATGGCTCTTCGGTGTATATATACGCATTACGTAATTTCGATTACTACTTTTGGTTTGGTGCTAAACATTTTTGTATTCTGGCTGTGTTACCTTGTTGTGATAGATAACATATTGACAAAGGAAGTAAAGTTTCGCCAGATGATGTTTGATCACCAACAGTTCTTTCTTGACTGGCACGACCTAAACACTTTTATTGTTAGTTAGAGAAATATTTATCCGAGGTTATTCAAAAAGACACAGAATGCCAATAAGAAACTTTCAGATTCCTTGAATATACTTAAGAGAGATATTTAACGGGTGAAAATAAAAAGTATCGTAATAATATCTGTTTAGTTGGAATAATCTAAAAATTTATGGCATAGTCTAAATCCATATAGATTTAATAATGTCTTTATTTAGTATTTAATACCAAACAATAACATTCGGAAACGTATCACCTTTTAGTCTCATGTTGCCGTCTATCTTAAATAAAAATTTAAAATGCCTTTTCTTAAAGACTTACTAAAAACAATCTTTTAATTAGCTAACCGAATGGCAAGGAGATTATTGACATTACGCTTATAAACTTTCTATGCCCACAAATAATAATTTAGATTACACTTTCCTGAAAGTTACAGATGACTATGTATATTTGGAAGCATAAAGGTGGTAAAACCATAGATGGTATGGCTGTAGAAAATAAATCAAAGTATATCCACATTTGTTTATGATTCTTTTGAAACAGCTCAGCAATAAATCTAAAAACCTTGAAGTTTTTGTTGTTATCGCTGAAAACTCAAAGACGATATAGTAGCACTGTTTTAAACATTTTTTCTGATATTCTTCAGCTTTAGGAATGGTTGAGAATCTGGGCTCTCACAGCAGGTTTTCAATATTTTCAAAAAATACTCATTTATAATCTGGTATGGATGTAGGGACAGTACAGTTTCCCTTTTAGGCAATTTGGAAATAAATCTAATTTTATTTTTTAAGAAAGATGCTTTAAACTACATTGTTTATTTTAGAATATCAATTACTTGTCAATGAAATAGTCTTTAGTTCCGTTAAATACTGGACATGTAAACTTACCTTTATCTGCACAAACTACTTGGTATTGTTGTTTTGTCATTTTTAAATCTTTTGCTTGAGAATGCATTTCCATGCAAATATTTTATGATAGCTCAGTAATTATTTGACTAAAATATATAATAACAATATTAAAACATTATAAATAAATAAAAAATACTAAAATTACTGACTTTAAACCCAAATTATTTATAACAAAACATTATTATCAATAAATCATGAAATTAAATTTACTTATTTCATAGGAATGGAAAATTTTCAGTATACATTATTAGCAATTTCTAAATGATATTTATAGATGCACTAATTAAATCTTTATTCATGAAAACACTTGACTTAAAATTTTAAAATACATAGCTCTATTTAAGTTTTTTGATTGACGAACAAAATATTAACGACGAAGAGTTAAAATAATTTATCGCTTAAACCTGAAGCACTTTATTTAAGCCGAGATTAACGATCTTCAAAAGCACTGGAAAATTTTGGAACTTTGGGACAGTGGACCTTTAAAAAGCCCTCATTCAATTAGTTTACAATTGTAGCGCTCATAGACAGATCTATGATACAATGTTTCCCTTCTAAATATTGCAAAGGTGGCCGAAATACATTTTGCATTTGAATTCCCAAACTGAGGAGAATTGTGCTGTCGACAAAATGAGTAATTGTAATGATTTGTAGTGTAAATAACTTACTGACTTCCAAAGTACACACATAGATTGATAGAGCCGTGTAGACAGAAATGATGTTCTTGCAGACAGATTTGGACGATTTCAATGTAATTTTATTACTGTATACAGCATTTTTGGAGACACAATATTTTCCTTATGCAGAATTATAGGTGCACGAGGCATTATAGACGAGGTATGTCATTCAACTGAACATTTAAAATTTAAAGGTCTGTTGTATAATTCTGTTAGCTCAATTAATAGAATTTATTTCTTTTTTAAATTTTTACGTCTTTTTTATATATGCATAAGCCTGCTATATGTGTATATGCTTGCACATGTGCAAACGTCGATTTTAAGAAGCAGTAAAGATAAATCACTTTCATTACCCATGGATACAACTATATGATTTTTCTTATGTTTAAAAGCATTCTTTATATTGAATAACTAATAATAACTGCAGCAGATATAAGAGAACAGCAAACAGCTTATTTTTAGTCCAAAGGGGCTTTGTCCCGGAAGGACTACTGAGGACTACTGTTTTCGTTTTGCGATTTTGCGTTGAATCACTATAAATGTCCGTTTCACTTTTCAAACTGTTGCCACCAAATGTTAGGGTCCTGCATTACATTTAAAGAAATTAAATAATGAAAAATCTGCCTCAACAGATGTATATTTCTCTCATTGTGATAAAACAACGGTACATGGAGCCATCGAATTTTGAATGACGTAATCCTCCTGCGAATATGGGCATATGGAAGAAAAATTTGAAATTTGTTTTATTATCAACCCTTTTATCTCCAGCGCGCGGAACTGTGTATCAGAAATTCTAAAGATAGGCTCATTTGGAAATTATTTTGCGACATTGCTATTGAACTGAATTTTCTGGTTTCAGTACAAAGAAAATGATATTTAATAAATAAATGTAACACACAAAATGTTAAAAAAAGTCCCTTCGGACGTAATTTAAAATCTGAAACCTTTCAGATTTTTTTTATATTTTTATATTCATCATATATATATATATATATATATAAGTATATATATATATATGATGTATAAGTACATGTATATAAGCGTAACAATATATGATGCCAGTTGTTACATTATTTTCTTCCTTCACGTTCGAACAGGGTTTGTGGGGATTTGGAGGGAATAATAACAATACTACTTAATGCAGTATCGAAATTCACTTTATTTATCAATATTAATCAGGACAGCTCCAAAACACGTTTTTACTGTCGTCGATGAACTAATATAAACACGCTGACACGATCAGCGACACAGCCTCCAGGTTATCAGGCTATCATGGGGGAGACAGCTTCACGGCAAAGCACTAGATTACAGCTCTCGACTCTGCTTGGTCGTTCCCGAAACTCCACGTACTCTCAAGACTCTCCACGCTACAACTCGCGATGCACTCGACGAAACACAGAGCACAGCTTCCGACTCTTCGGTTCAGTCATTCCCGAAGCTCAACACGCTCTCTCGACGATGCACTAACCGCGAAACACTATGAGGCTCTTTCGGTGCACTCGACGACTCACTCGGCACTCGCTGCCCGCTGCTCGGCTGTCAACCTGATCGACTTGACTCGCTAGACGAGACACCAACTCGATACTAACTATCAGCTTGCTAGACGATGCACTCTGACTTGCCCTCTCGACGAGGTACACTCTTGATTCTAACTAATTCTCCGCGTACCAGCAGGGTTTATATAGCTTTTGGCTGGTTTAACATTCTGGGCTAAACCGGTAAGAATGCGTTCCAGAAGGTTCTCCAACTGTCCATGGTATATCGCCAATTTTGTCGCCAAATGTGGCAACCCCGCCTTCTTTTATATTTTAAGGCAACCCTAAAACTGCTTTGCGAGGAAGCCATCTTACCGCGGCTGGACATTTCGTAACAATATGTATCCACATTTATATGTATACACATCTAATTAAAGAACGGAGAACAAACATATATATGTAAGTATAAAGCTTTCTCTCTCTCTCACTCTCAATATATATATATATATATATATATATATAGATATAGATATAGATATAGAAAAACATAAGATACATTGCATTCGGACAAATAAAAATGGTTACAAAAGATAATTTCGTCCAATCTCTTATACTGTATAATCTGTCAAAGATACATGAATGGAGGAATCGTCTTAAATGTTCTATCTGAGTAGAATACTGCTAGAAACCGACCAGCATAATCGTCATAAAAAATAAGGGAAAAGAACTGTATCTTTCAGTTTTATAAATACACGTTCACAGAAATATTCTGCTGAATTTTTTAATGGGTATATGAATATTTGATTAGACAATTGTCCAAAGATTGTTGTGTTCTTGCTCAAAAGGAAGCAGGATTAAAGTGCGAAAACTATCCAGGGTAAGTTGCATCTGGTAGAGTTTCCACCACGTTTTTGGCAAATACTGTCTTTCCAGAATTTAGTTCTACGAATTTATTCTTTACGAATATTTCGAAAATTTGTAGTAACTTAACACTTAAAATAGCGCTTTCCACGTCTATTGTAATCAATGAAAAGCCAGGGAATTCTCTACAAATGACTCGACTTCGATAAGAGCAACCCTGTCTAAACAGGAGCTGTTTTCCTTTATCGAAGTTGTTGCAATGGAAGGGAACAGGGCCGTAACAAAGGCCTATCGCCGCATCCTATCTGGCTCACAGGAGATAACAGCGAGAGGGAGTGAAGGAGAAAATGAATGGAGAGAAGCGTAATAATAGCGTAAAGTAATGATAGCAAAGCGAGTACATGCAGCTAATAGCTGAGGGTGTCTTATCACGTCCCTGCTCCCAGTTCACGTATTGACTAGTTTAGTGTGTCCGTTCAACTGGTCTTTACTGCTATATCTCATGTTGATTCACGAGATTCATTACAAGAATAGCTGAAGAGATCTTATTAACAAATACATAGAAATCATTGTAACTAGCCGTCAACTTCTCAGTTAGCATTCTCATATTTCTATGACTTAAAATCAATGTACATTTGCTTTCAAATTCTGTGAAGACACTCTGCTGAACTAAGTTTCAGTGGTAAAGATGTTTTATTTAGACGTTTTTTTCAGCAATTTGTACTCAAGTTAGACGTACCTGTAGCATATAAATATATAGAGAGAGACTGCATATTTATGCATATTCTATTTACGTAGTCTAAATATTTAATAAATATAGTATCTAGAACTAAATCAGACGACAAGGTATTTTAAAGGCCCACTTAGACTAAATTATAAGCAGACAATATGAAAAAAAATTCTTAACTTTTTTATGCAATATAATCTGAAAATAAATGACAAACTTGCGAACAAAACAAAAAATTTAAAACAATATGAATGCTCATTTCAAACACCAAGATAATGTATTCATTGTTAATTTTTTCTACATTGATGAAATTACTGAATAATGTTACTTGTTTATTTGAAAAGCATTTGGCTCTATTTTCTTGAAATATGAAAGTTATAAAACATCGTTAAACTTATAATTACCAAAGTAATGCATAGGATAAAATAAATATGTTCTATTTATATCTAGATAACTATTGTTAACTACTATTTAGCTAACTGTATTTTGTTAGCAGCATTGCATACCGCATAATAAAAATTAACAATTCATGAATTAACAATGAAAATTATCAATTCATTTTAGGTTCATTCATTAATCTAAAATGTATGCTAGTTAGCACCAGGGAATATCAAATGAAAACTAACTTCACAATGGTTAGAATAAACCTAATTTCGATTTAACATATGAATCTGAAAGAACAAGAGTGAAAAGAGAATTTCAATACTTTGGGTTAAAGGCACGTTTGATTTGCTTATTTCAGAATAAATATATTTCAAGATATGTTATGATATTAACAATCTTAGAATTTGCCTTTAACTGGTATGTAAATATCACGATTAAAATAAAAAATAATTCATATATGATTTCAAAGTAGGATACGTGCAAAAGAAATGGGGTGATTTGTCATTTGTATAATATTAGAACTCTGTAGCTTGTATACTTTAAATGCATATTTTTTATATCAGAAATGTCTTGCCAAAAGTTTTGGCTTGCTACGTTACGTTACACAATCATAGCCATATAAACGACTTGCCTTGGTAATTGCTCCTACTGCAAGAAGTATGACGTATTTTCCAAGTACCTTGAGTAAAACCGGTTCTTAAACAGCTGTCTTCAGCAAAACGTCAGATATATATTTAATCAGTCTGTAATCGCGTTAAAAATTGGCCGATTTTAAAGCAATAAATGCATTTCTTAGTATAGTTTAAATTTTTATTTTATATTTCATCAATCTATCTAATTGATATGAATTAAAATATAACTTAATACATTATAACATATATTCCTAATGTTATATAAAACATATCTTTCATTTTCCGTTGCATAATTAACCCATTTATTTTGACATTGAAATGGGGTATAAAATTCTTCAAACATATCGGGTATATTAGGCATAATTTTATACCCTGTTATATTTTTCTGGTGTCGAATATGAAAGTTTTTATAGCACTAAAAGCAGTTACTTGCATTTAATGTTTACAAAACTTTTAAGATGACCAAAACACGGGTAGGATGGAACATTTTTAATAATGACAATTGAGAAAAATTCATGAATTTACTTAATAGTTGTTATTAATACTTTATTCGATGCTGCACTTTAACAAGTTTCTTGCTAAAAACTACAATATTTAATACCTTTCGTTGTAAGGAAACATGTTTCGTACATTAATTAGAAATAGCAAAGCTTTAATAAAAATTCAGAGTGATCAACAAAACTTTATCTTAATTACGATTAGTAGTATGCTATTTAAAATTTTCGCAAACTTTTCCTCCGCTCAAGATATTTTCGCATTTCAACCTGCTCATTTGAATAACGAAACAATGAACTGAAAACTTTTCAAAATTGACGAAGTTTTATAAAACGTAAAAATGCACTATTCGAAAATAAAATAAATAAAAGCAACGAAAGCTTGTTCTTAATTTAGCTATATACGTATTGTTGCGTTCTACGAGCTCATGGATTTGGAGTAATTGATGATAACACTTGATGAAGAATCAAAATACAATTTAATCTCCAGTATTACACAGGACAGTTCCAAAGATGCGTTTACAGTCGTCGAAAAAGTACGACAAATGCGTTGAAACAATCAACAACACAAGCTATAACGGTGAAGACAGCTTCATGGCAAAGCACTGTAAAGTACAGCTCTCAACTCGATCGATCGCTTTCAAGCTAATCTCTGAACTTAAGCCGTACTCTTTCCCAGAACAGGCAGGGTATACATAGCTGTAAACTGACTGCCTTCTGGAATATACCCAATAAAACCGCTAAGAATGCGTTCTAGAATGTTCTTGATCCGTCTATGACATACCGCCAAATGCGCGATTTCGTGCCAAATCTGGCAATCCTAATACCGCTTTGAGGTGAAGATATCTCATCGCTCAGCCGAAGGGCATTTCGCAACAGTATATACCAGTGTTTTTACTGTTCGAATTATCCACTGCAATATAAATATACTTTAAACAGTTGTAAATCATATGTATAAATTGCAGATTTAGAACCAGTTAGAAACAAAATGATGACAGAAAGGTGCAGGGTGATAAAGAAGGGTGCGGATTATGCAGATAAGCATATGTGGTAAAGCGTTTGACTACGACAAGATCACTTTCAAGTGAAGGGACGCTGTTTACCAGTGACAGTAGTTGCTATTTTTTAAATGATGCAGCTTTAAACAATAATAAAAGCTTCCTTCTATAAATACTTCATTATAAAGTAAAGTATATAATTTAACTGAAAGGTCTCTTAGGTTTCAATAAAAATACAATTATGATATGCGTAAGGCTAGGCTTACATTTCAATGTAAAAATCATTCGGAAAAATGAATTTTGACCTGCAGAAATAGATAAACCCATCTACAAAATGAATGGAAGGATTTAAAGCAAGAACTTTATAAAATGTATTTTCAACTCATTTAAATTCAGACTTAATATTGTTTCGGTCTTAGCACATTATAGAATTTTAAAATTGCTAAAGAGAGAAAATGTTCAACTATGCCTTGAATAATTTCACTTTTTATGTACTTCTGCGTGTTAAAATTTAATAAGAGTCACACTACAAACTTAGAAAGAAATAAGCATTCTCAATGATGACAACGTCTACCAAAATGTTACATTATTATGATACCAGATTTTATTCAACATGAATTAAATGTTAACTGGCGCTAGTACTCACTATATAAAAATCTCATTGACATTGGTTACGAGCATAAAATCAAATCTATCTGCGCAAAGAAGAGGTTTTCTTTCTAATCAAGATTACTGGGCATGACAGCAATCCTAATTTAGTGCAAATTCTCTGGTTCTTTCCCTGTTATCAAGAGCTCTTTTCGAGGAAGTAAATTTTCTGTAAATGCAACCTAGAAAACTCGCCCAATTATGCTGTTAGAGGACAAACGGTACTCCTAACTATGCGAATAAGCTGCGTCTGTAAATCTGGAGGTATGACAGCTTTGTTACTAAAAGGTTCATGTGGTAATGAAAACGTTCTGGTCGATTGCACGCTGCAGGTGTTAGGTTTTTGGGTCTATATTGTTCTTATTTCTCTGATTTCTGAAGCTCTGTCATGAGAAAATAGTTTTTATCATTGTTTCAAAAGCCTTTATGGCAACGGAGTGAATGAAAACGGTCGTTCTCAAAGTCATGCTAATTCCACATGTAAAAACAGTTTCATGAAATTGAGTCAAGTCCTGAATCAAACTAAAATCGATGTTTCGCACTTACATTTATCAAATACAGAAAAACACTTATTTTGCAATATGTTTAGTCGCGGTAGTAATGCATTTTAATATCTCAGCAACATAGCCAAATTTCACACAGAGCTAGGAAATACACATTAGTGTTCTAAAATTACTTTTCACAATTTAGGTAACCACTGTGTTATCACCGTTTTAATCAAAATGTCTAGATTTAAGATGTTCAACTAGTGTTGTAATTGAAAAGGATATGCTTTGGTACATATTTTCTAAATAAAATCAGTTTTTAATGGACATTTTCGAGCAATTTTTCTAGAGAAACAGTTTCTTCTTTAAATTGCATTAAAAATGTCATCTTTTGGAAGCATTATGTTATTGTAAAGCAAGTTTAAATCAGAAGTACTTTCAAAGTGTTTGTGACTGACCACTTGAAAATTTTTAACATTGGAAATTTCATGTGATTAATAATGTGATACTTAAAATTCATGTGATCGTTAAAATTAGATTAGTTCCGGATTACATGAAACCAGAGGCATGATTTTTTTCTTTATTTACCTCATTTGCATATTGCAGCACATTCTAAAGGACTTAGCTAAAGAGCTTAATCTCACAATAAAATTTGCCTGTACATCATCTTGATGATTTACGCTATCACCGAAAACAGTGAATAATCATATATATATGATTATGTTATATATATATATATATATAAACTTAAAGCATCTAAATTAATTAGTAAATTGGAATAAAAGCAAGTCAATTCATCTGTAATATAATAATTGCAACCGTGTATAAGAGGTTTAACACAATATCAAAACTAACCCAATTAAAGAGAGAATCCATAGTAGAACAGTTTCGAAAAATAAAAATGCGAAAGGAAAATATCTTATTATATATATTTATGTACACATATATATATGATAGGGATTGCAAACTTGCTCTTTAGCTAAAAACATTTGCTCTTCTTTTAAAATAAAATTGATTTTTTTTCCGATACTGCAGCAATTTGCGCAGATCGTCTATTAGTTTTTAAACTTTGATTTTGGAATCTTCTTAGGAAAAATCGACGTATGACTTTTGCGTTTTATATATATAAACATATAATATACACATACAGTATCATCTTGAATTTACTCTAAATTCCCATAACTGATTATATCATAAGAAATTAAAAATTCAGTTCAAAGTATTTGGTCTAAGCTCTCATTAATTTAATTTATAGTTGAAAATAACCATTTAAGTATTACTCTTAAAAGCTTTCCTTTGTGTTGGCTATATTTTTCGCATCAGGCTAAAATTACTCTCTTTCCTAACTTTAATGATCTCTCTAAACGTAAAGACCAATAAGGACTCCCGAAGGACAAAGCAATATGTATAAATATCTGAGCAAAACCCTTTAAATGTTTGTCACTAAAATTTATTAGGTTTGTGTCATCCTATACTACCCGAGAGATACTTCTCATTTTATTTCATTGCTGTAAAAGTAGTCAATTTAGCTCGCAAATTAACGATTCTGTTCAGGAGCTCATAATTGCACTATTAAGAGGAGCAATTAAATAAACTTAAATTGCTTATTAGAGGGTTGCTTATTTTACCTTCCCTTTCTCTTAATATTGACGCTTGCAGCTTCATTGTTGGTAAGGAACTGGATGAGTGTATCTAATTCAATAATTAATAAAGTATCAAATCCTACATCACAGTTCTCCAACGCTAAAAATAATACACAAGAATCAATCTATTTACTAATTGCGCATAATTTTAACGCTTGATGATGAAATGAAAAATATATTATTAATATCTATATTTTAATACTCACTAAAAGACATTGTTATATAATATCTGCTATTATCATTTAAAAAAATATTTAATGACTTTATGAAAATTTTAATTAACACAGGTCACGCCAATTTTGCATGTTAAAGCTTGTAAAGACATTAGGTTAATTAGAAGCAGGGAAGATTAAAAATTGAGCAACGCCTTCGCCGGGAATCGAACCACGGATCTCTAGAATACGCACCCAGCGTGCTAACCACTACACTACGAAAACATGCTAAGAAGGCGAGAGAAATACCGTATAAGCTAATTTAAGCATCAAGAACAAAAACCATTTGACTGGCGGAATACGCTTACCTATTCTCTTTAAAAATAAAGTTTTACGCTCTTTTATATTAACAATTACAACAATGTCTTAAATAGTCATCAAGAAATTAAAAGTCATCAAGAAAAACTTATCAACATTGTATAAGTTACACTAAGACTGAATTTTGAAATACATCTCATATCATAAGCTACAGTCTCTTAACTGATCTGTACTCGTAATGAGAAATTATAAAGTATTTTGACAGAGGAAAATATATTCATTGCGCTTAAATTTTATAAGATTTGCATACCGAAGAATGAGTCTGACAATAAGGAAAATGCTATTTATATTCTTTAATTAAAACTAAATGGAGAAATGTTTGGTTAAACTTTTTTTGGAAAAAGTAGTTTTTATATCTTTTATGTCAAAGACAACGTACGAAAGGTTTTGTAGAAAGAAATGCTGCTTTTTACAATTAATGTCCTTTACACATCTTTAAGCTAATACAATATGCTTAATAAAAAATGAGAAATATCACAATGATCCAAATAGAAAACATTATAAAAATACATGAGAATCATACTTGCCATAGGTAAAATTAATAACATTAATAACATAATGCCATAGGTATTGGTAAAATATGCTAGACAAAATTAAGGAAATAAAATATTTGCATAAAAGAAAAAAACATCCCTTTGTAGCCATTTCATTTTGTCTGTCATTTCATTCATGCCTTAGATACGATATTTCAAAAATTTGTTTTAATTTTCAGCAATTAATTATTTATGTAAACCATAAAAAATGAGTGCAAGTAAACTATAATATAGCATTTTATCATAGGTCTATAATGCAACAAAATTTTTATTCTGAATGAAATGAAACAGTTTCTCAAATTAATATTATAATGCTTTATCAATTAAGAAGCATTTTATAAAATTGATATTTTTAAAGTACAGAAAGTTTATTTGAGACTGTTTCCTGATATGATAAAAATAATGGAATTTGTGTTTTATTGATCACATCAGCATCATTCCTTCCCGTTAATTATAAGAAATTTAAACTACTTATTATCTACTGATTTTACTTTCTAGAACAACTGAAGCCGCTAAATCAGTTTTCTAATCTGATTTTCTTTAAATGCCACAGCAAAAATATAAACAAATGCATTTAATTTATGCCTCCGGAAATCCGCGAAAATTATTTTCCGAGAACCTTTCTCTGTCTTTAAAGGAACCCCATCAATAGTCATTAGTTTACATCAGTGTCCATACCCCTCCCTTCTGCAATCACGTTACTCAGCTTCCAGATTCGCAGCTGAAGAACGCAGCATGGGATTTTCACCTTTCTAAATACTGCGCTGGGAAACCTTCACTGTTCTTCCCTACATCCTGCCTCCAGGGAATACGCCCTCTCCTCACCACAGCAAAAGCAGGTAAAAAGGGATTTAAGACCAATTATTTGCTTTCTCTCTGTTGAAAGAAGCTCTTGTCACCTCTCACGATAAACTTATTTCAAGAAAAAGATTTAAATTGAGATCTTGGATCTGCCGTGCTGGATGCACCAGTGTTTCATGTAGGAGGAATTTAAAAAATTAAAATAACTTAAAGAAAATGCCAATTTAAATATCCACTGATCAATTCACTCTCATTATTTTTTAACACTTTTATCAGTTCGAAACAAATGACACTTTTCCCTCACTCAGAAATCTGAAGAGTATTGTTTATTTCATAATATTAATTTAAATGTCATTTTAATGTAAATACCGTTAATTGCTCTGAGATTAGTAAAAAGACAACTTTTATCATCCTTCTTGAAATACATTATACATTACATAAAATAGGAATTGGTCATAAAGGGTAAGGGTTACATCATTAGTAGTATAAGGTAAAAAGTTATCTAAAGATTTTTCACAAATATTGGGATTTATATTCGTTCATGTAGTGTCATACATTAAGGCTTAAGTTATTTTTTGACTGTTATTATATAAATATGCAGTGATCACTATCTGGGATTTATTTTAGTAAACATTGTTCGTAGATATATTTTTATAACTACAAAATTGTTTTAAATATCGCAAATATTCAAGTTTTGGAATTTTCAAGTTTAAAAAAAAATTGCCTATTTTGATGTCATTTTTAACTTGCCTTGAGGAGCCTGTTATTAAATAAATTATAACAATTAGAGGTCCATTTTATCCCCTTAAATACTATTCAATGATATTCTTTTGTAATTAGTTTGTAACATTCGTTTACTATTATCGTATTTCATTTTTAGTATGTAGCGTTCTAGGTAACTTATACCAGTTTTTTTTTACAACTGGTATAAGTTTTCGTACGCTAAAAATACGTTTTTAAAATTACTTAAGTTATTTTAGAATTGTAATCTAGCAAAAGTTACTTAGAAGTTAGATTACTTTATAATTGTAATCTAGTAAGCATAAAATATATATTCAATTACAAATATTTTTCATTTTGGATTTATGCAAATAACGTTGTATATAACACTTTGCATACGAACTTGTATGCAAAGTGTAAATGTCTTGTAATGAAAATATTAATGAACATTTGTAATTCAATTTAAATAACATAAAAAGGAGAAGGAAAAGGAAGGAATCTCAAAACAAACTTGCTTATTGCTAACAAATTAAAGCTTAGTTTAAAATTTTAAGTATGGTAAAACAAAATCGCAATTTTCTGCGTGCATTTCCGCTGTAGAAAGTGCTAAAAGGTACTTTACACAAGAGAAAAATACGATATTATAATCTGATTAGCTTCCATATATAAATAAATCAAATACCCTGTGTAATAGAAATTGTGTGTTTTGAACCGAAAAGAGGATTTAATTCCGACAAAGAAATCAACTCAAACAAACCATTATGAAGATTAAACAAAGCGAACACAAAACAGCAAATGAAAAATTAACATTACTATTATAAGCACAATCACTACAGAAAATCACAACATGCAGTTTAATAAGAAAACAAGTTTAATAATGCAACATATAACTTATTTTTAGCAGTGGGCTCAAATTTGCTGCCCGCATGTTTCTCTGAAGCAATTTTATGCAACCCTTGAATGCATTTTAATCATGTACTTGGTGAAAATACGGTTCTTATAGATTTAGAAATATAAAGCTATGGACTGAGCTTATGAGCGCAACTGCTCCTGAATAAAAAATGATAGAACGGATAGGTTAATGTTTTCTCTTTATCACTGTATGCTTATATATCAGGGTAAGATACTAAGGTAATAAGAGAGAATTACCCGTGTAAATTTAGTTTGACAGCCGTCAGCTGGTGGCGCTTCAATATTCGGAAAATTACACGTTTCCAGTTAAAGTTAAAAATAAATTATTTAGTGGTTAATTCAACTTATTGGAAATACTTGAAGTAAATGTCAGTATAAAGTTTAATATTTAGCTGTCATTACGTTTGAATTACAAATTAATATAAATGTATTGCAGGTACCAACGTTTAGACTAAAGTGAAAATAAATATAAATCTGAATTTTCCCTTTGTGCGATAATTATTGTTTATGAATATTTTGATAAACATATAGTAAGTTAAATGAAAAATGTTTTTATATATTAATAACTTTTATTTTGTTTTTGTGTCCTTGAAAATGTTTTGAACTTCCTTAAAAAAAGTTTTCAGCTGCTTTCAGATCGAGCATTCGGATCGCATGCAATCTGAGCTTGAGATCATTAATTTATAGTACATTATATGATAAGATGAAAGGGTAAGGCAGGTCGAGTAATGGCACCTAAACGGTTACGAAGGAAAGGGAATATGGTTTATCATGATAGAGTTTACCAATATCCTAGCTACCCCCAAAGACACACTCTTCGTGAATACGAGTGTGGCTACCCTGATGCATCCTAGCCGTCTTTCCCATTTCCCCTTTCTCTTCTTGCTAATTTTTCATCACATTGACCTCCTTCTCACGTTTTGGTGCCTCTTCAGAGTGGAAGTATCACCTTGAGTTGCTTTTAATGCTCTCTCCTCTTCCATTTATTGTCTTCTAGTATCTCTAGGTGATATCACATTTTAACTATTTGGCGTGAATGTAGATCCGCCTAATTTACTAGAATCCTTGTAGTTAATGTGCAAGGTACTGGCTTAACACATGCTACTTTCGCTTCTGCTTCAGGTAAGCAAGAAGTACTTTGCAATTTTCACCACTCTTAATCGGCGTTTTACTGCCCTCGAGACATATTGTGCAAATATTTAAAACACAACCTAAATCATAAAGGTAGGGTAAAACATTAAGAATTGTTCACACTGGCGAAATCCTATGCTATGTTTCCAGTGTCGGTAGTGTCTTACATTAGCAGTTTCAAGGATGTTAAAGAGTATGTGGAGGCAAGTATTTCTTTATACCATAGACTGAAAATAGAAGCCCACCAGCGGCCGAGCGGTAAAATCGCTGAACACTGGTAGTTCGGTCCGAGGTTCGAATCCCGCGAACGGGCTGGCTGCATGGGCGTTTTCGTGGTTTTCCCCATGTGTAACGTGTATACGAGCCAGTTTCCCTTAGAACGTCCTCCACGAAGGCATCCCTCCTCTTAGGCAGACAGCCCTCGAGGCTTTGCCATAATCACACACACACACACACACTGAAAATAGAAAACCCCAAGTGAAGCTGTAATTGTCGAGCCAGTTTAGTAACCATATTTATCATTTCAGTGAATGAAACTTTTATATACTCATGTGTGAAAGTTAGGCAATAAACGTACGAAATGGCATAACAAAAATATTTATTCAACTCTTTTAAACTTTCACAGATCATGAGGTGCAAAATGGCACTAGCTAGAGAAATTGTTAAGGGAATAACCAATAAATAATTTAATAATACTGGTAAGCCAAAGCATACGACGTGAAATTATTTCTGTCAGTATAGAACTTAATGATGTCTGTTGGAAATACATGCCCGACAATGTCGATTTATGCCCCGAATAATGTCACATATGAAGGTTAAATAACTTACTTCCACTCACTTAGCAGACAAATTCTTAACTTGTAAAGGTTCCGAGGAGAGTCAAGGAGAAAAATTAAAGGCATCTTGATTTCAATTAAAAACTGCTCATTCCACACATTTTAACTTGATTTTGAAGATACAGATTTCGAGATTTTAAGTAATGATTGTCGTATTAGGGTTATTCTATTAGTAAATTTGCTAAATCCTAGAAAACAAAAACCTGGAAAGCTTCTTTTTGTATTTAAAAATTCCAATTGATTTGGAGTTATTTCATTTTATAACTGTAAACGAGGTTTTTATTCTTATAAACGAATTCTGACATTTGCATTCTGGCAAGGTGAAAATTAAGTTGGATAATGATATATATGTACACATAATTTAATTTCGTTTAAGTGACTATAACTCTCCTTGATAGGTTGTCTTTGTCTTAGTATTGTTATTAACCCATTAACAGCCAAAACTACAAGGAATGTTTCTTTTCTCATGAAAATAATAACAAATATTAAATTAAGCATTTATAACATACATTTACATTGAAAATAAAAAAAAATGCTCTTACCTGTGGAAAAAACGAGTGTTGCGTTAGCGCAACGTCAGCGGAATAAGACTACGGATGTTTAGTGAGTAGGATTGCACTCGTGTGGTGTTTCTTTTGAGCGGAGCGCAGGGTTACTTTTTAGCTGTATAACGTTTTATAAATCTACAAATCACTTTACTTGTAATTAATTTAATATTAAAATATACATTGTATTTCTTTTACAAATACATATTATTTCATTTTAAAGATTCAAGCATGAAAAGCTTGATTACAATCATGATGTAAAGCTACATTACATACTTTGCATCTATAAACAGTCTGGCTATGATACTCTTTACAACAAAGTCTTTTGTTATCAACGGACTGTAAGATAAAATGTCTACCATCTCCATGCAATGGTTTTTGAATGTTGAATTTACTAGGTCTTCCTGTTGCTGATCTATTTTTGGCTAATTCTACACTCTCAATAGGAGTTTGCAAAAGGAATAATGCATTCTCGCGTCTGGAATCTAAAAGAGACGTTATATTTTCAGTAGTAAAAAGTGGTGATATTTAGTAAGTTTAGATACGATCTCACCTCATATAATTTACCAGTATTGTCAATTTGACTATTGTCAAATCCAAATTCTGCTTCATATTCCTGTACTGCAAACGTGATATCAATTCTCGTACAACAGGAACAGAAATGTCTTTATCAAAAGACCAATACATTTTTTTTTGAGGTAAAGAAAGATATCCTGTAAGCAATAATATTCCAATAAATCTTCTCATATAGGCTTCAGATGCAATAAATTCTAGTTTTTTTTTGAGCGTATATATTTGTCTGTTCAACGAGAAGAGAGTAAATGTCTAAACCAAAAAGAAAATCGAAAATCTGTGCACTAGTTTTACCTTGTGTTTTGTCTTTTATAATTTTTCTTCTATCTCTTTCTTCATGTTCTTCCTGAGATATAACAAATAGTTCCTTTTTTATCCACTTCAAGATTTCAGTCTTCTACTTTTTAGTATGACTATAACTTCTTTTAGAAGGCTGAAACTTACTTCTTACGTGAATTTCAACTTTCCCAGCAGTATCATTTGCTAAATTATCATTATCATTATCATTATCACTAGCCTCTGCAATTTCTGGGGGAACAACAACAATATCAGTTTCATTCTGGCCATTATTAACATTATCATCATCTGTTTCTTCATCAAAAAATCTTTGAAGGGCTTCTTCTAATCTAAGATACCCCGTTCTAGGCATTTTTAAACAAACAGAACATGAACCAGAACATCGAAAGGAATGAGTGAAAACAGAGATTGACTACCCGTTTCCTGCTGACGTTGCGTCAACGCAACACCTGTTTTCCATTTTTTCCCAACACAAATATAAACATCTGACTGATGTAATGTTCTGATAAACGGTGACCTTGCCTAAAAATTGATCACTCATAAAGACGGCAATTCTTCGTTAAATATTTTCAGCAAAAATACCCGGTCGAAAATTTTGCTTAAATTTTGCTTAAAGTATGAGATTAATTATTATACACAAAATGATTGTTGAAGGCAAATATTTTTACAGAAATAATCTTCATAATATTCCCTACACAAAATCATCTGCTGGTATAAAATATCTTAGATAGTTATATTTATATACGCATTTATTTTGACCGTTGCGTCAACGCAACACCAGCGGCTAATGGGTTAACGTTTAATCTCAACTCATAATTTTCATTTGCTTTATAGTAATCTGTCAAGTAGAGATTTCTGTACTTACTCTTTTCTTTATTACAAATGACTAGAGTGGGTCCACAAGTGCAGTAATATGCACATGTGGACATACAAGTACACAATACAAGTACACTGCTTTCAGAAACTACCTCACATTTACTCATCTGTTAAAAAATTAAATTCCTGTTTTACTACAAAAAATTTATTATGTACAACATTCTGTGAATCGCGGATTAATTCAAGATCGTTGAAAGCATCGTGACTTTTACTATTGCATCTGATTCTCCATAATGAAATATAGAAAGCAGGATCGACTTTGTCCTGAGTTTCTTTTTTAGTTCATGACAGAGAATGCAGGATTTCTCAAATCTCCCTATACACACTTTGAAAGAAGGTAGAGAAAATCTGTCGATGTGAATCTTATTTACATTGGAAAGCTGGACAGGAAGTGGCTATTCTAGCGCTCCAGGTCAGCACCTGGGTCTTACTCATTAAAGTTTATGCTGTAATCAGGAGAACATTCATCGTCTTAACGCTGATATGGCTGACATGCAGTTTTTTATAAGTTAGCTCACGATTATGAAGGAGACACTGCTAATATCCACGAAACTCAAACATATTTTTCAAACATATTTTTCAAAATGGTCAGCAATTCACACGGCGTCGGTATCAGTTATATATCATTGCGAATTATCGGAACTTGAAACGTCTCTTGTGAAACTGTATTCTGAACCTCAAAACAGATATACTGTTGACTTTCGCTTAATAAAGCATTTAGCATTGTGTTTTTGCTTTGCCTTTCTGCCTCTTATATCTCCGGGTCGAGTATCCGATCATGCTTTCGTATGAAATTTCTTTTTGATGTTCTCCATATCGATGTTGTTTCTTTAATTGCTTCAATCTTTTCTTGAACTGCTTTGACAGCCTCTGCCATCCTCCTTGAATGGCTTTCATATCTTTTTTAACAGATTCTTGGTTCGCTTTCATCTCTTCTTGGCTACTTTCCTCTTCTCTTAGCCAGATTTCATTTCTTCTTTGAATCCAACAAAGGGTGTCTAAATTGCAACATCACTCTTGTCAGCGGAATTAAATTCCACTTCTGACACCAAAAATTATTGCATCCGTAGGGGTTCGTAATAGATTAAATGAAACTGAACCGATGAGAGTTTGATGACATTTATTTTTACCAAAAGAATCATTTCACAACTCTGGAACTTTACACAAAAATAATCAGCTCAAACGAAAATCACAGTACAGTTCTTCACAGTATACCAAGTACAGTCAGTAGTTACACTGCAAACTACTAAGAATGTTAATCACACGGCAATGCAAAGCGCAACTACAACTGAGAAACTGATGCTTTGTCCGATCTTATATTATTTTCCCCAGGCAGCCGAGAAATCTCTAGTACTTTCTGCTTTTCAAAATTACTGGAAGGCATATGAAGGCCGGATACGATTACAGCTAATACAGGAATCAATTTTAGTTATGCCGCCTAGATGGGATGGCGGTTAGGGAAGCCTGACTGCGATACCGAAGGGCCTGGGTTTGAATCCCGGAGAAGGCATGGTTGTAACTGTCCGTCCCTTCATAGGAGGCGAGGGTGGCCCACCTGTTAGCTGCCTCCATAATAAAGAGACCACCACATCTGACCTTGTATAGATTAATGGACTGTGTTACACTGTAACTGTTCAAAATCTACCATTGGAAAAAAAAATCAGCTATGCTATTGCAGTTATACAGGGACCGGATCAAAATGTCGAAAAATGGTTGCCAATTTTAGCGATTTCTCGCCAATTTAGCACCAAAAATTAGTCGCAAAAACCGTTGCCAGCTTGGCGATATCTTTCCAAGTTATCGAGATACTCATTTACTCTAGCTTAAATAGACTTTGCCTTGTGCTGTTTGTCCGACAGAGAAACGTTTCTTTCAAGCTTTTTATGTTACATTATTCAGAAAAATTTGACAATTTTACATATAATTTCATTGGAATTATCTAGTTATGTACAAAATGCGCAAAAATATATGTATGCATATATATATAAACAAATAAACAACTGTGAGGAAGGAGACTTTTAAGAATCCCGCGCCTAGGCTTCAATAGTTTAATTAAATATAATCATAAGAATGAAAGGGGAAAACTTCTACTATAATTCGTACATTTCAAAGTAAAATTACGAAAGCCAATAAAAAAAGCTAAGAATTACGATTTGAAGTCTACATAACTTCGAGTTTACAAAGTCTTAATTTCTTAGTAATATTTAAAAGCAATAGAAAAATTAAAATGAAAAGGTTTTGAAATTTTTTAAAGTTTAAAATGCTTTAGAAAAATTATTTTTAAAAGAACTTGTAAAAGAAAAAGCGGCAGATGGAAAAATTGCTCTACAAGCCATGTTTAATATTAGTGGATATGCATAAAACTGTGATGCAAAATTTATAATAATAATTAGAGCAATGTAAAGAAAATTGCCTACAAATGAACAATTGAAAAGATACGGAAACAATACTAACTCTTCAGGAGGAATTAGTTTATTTCACAATCCTTCTAATCTCAGACATGATGTTTCGTCCTTGCTATGCAATTGCAAATCGAAAGTAGGAATGACATTAAACGTAAATATTTAATTCTTCAAATTTAGCAAACTCATATGCATATCAAGAATTCCCCTACACGATGTAAATTAATTTTATATTTATTTAGAACATTATACAAAGTGAATAAAACGTTATTTAAATACTAAAAGAAACCGTTAGAACAAAACGATAGTATCGAAACAATGATAGAAACAAAATATGTAAAAGGTGTAAACAATGCAAATGGTAAACACAAGGAGTAAACGTTATATTACAAAAATATTGAATGAAATTAAATTGTCATATTTAAAAAATGAATTAAGCCAGAATAATTTAAAAAGCTAAAAGCTTAGAGGTTCTTTTCTTTATTCCCAAAGGGCATGTATTTTGTCTGCAGTTGCCAGGTTTATGAAAACAAAAAAAATTAGGCTGGTGAAATTGGTAGTTATGGCATGGCTAGGAAATGTGACTTTATTAAATCGAATACGTAATTAAATTTATTTTTAAAATTTCTGGCTAAAAGTTATGAAAAAAAAAAAAAAAGAAAAAAGAAAAAAGAAAAAAAAAATAAAAATCTTCATGCGAAACGAGCTGTAATTCCGACTTCAGAAAATAAATTGGCTCTGATTTAGTAAAAGCTTAAAATCCAGAAAAAGAATAGTATAGATTTAAACATCTTACTATTTTACATTTGCACAAATCTTCCCATCTAAGCCATCCAACTTTATCCTCCTTATTAAAGGTTTCGGTTACAGCCCTCATATCTCTTATACTATAGGTTAAAATTTTAAAATTAATGCCTGCCTTTTTGAGATAAAAATTAATAAATTGATTAGGTACTTGATTAGCCTTTAGTGTGCTAATTAGTAAGGAGATTTCGCTGTTAAAATCTTAAATGTCTGGGCAAATATTCCTTACTCTTTTAATTTGACTGATAAAAATATTTTCTAAAACTTGTTTTGGAAATTTTGGAGCTCCCATTGATTAATTTAATAATAGTGAACTTAAAAATTTTTCTTTTGTCAAAACGTTTTGTGGTGTGATAACTAATAGTTTGCAAATCAAAATAGTCTATAGCATGGTGATTAGTATTTCTAGGATTGAGTTTGAAAATGCTAGGATAGGTTTTGTCTTTCTATTGCTTTATTATTATTGAAAGTAATATCATCTATGTACCTGTAGGTATTTGTAAATAGTTTTAATTCTGGTGTATTGAATTTTAGCTGAAATGTATACTCCTATGTAAACAGAACTAAATTACAAATCTGTGTTGAACTGTTAGAGCCTAAGGGAATTTCTATGAGCTGTAGAAAAATATTACTATGAAACTTAATAAAGTTATTGAATAATGTACATTGAAGGAAGGTCTTCCAATTTTAACTACTAACTACTGAGTAAACTTCTGGAAATAATTTTCGAATTTCTAGAAGATTTTCGAAAATATTTTAAGAGATAAAGATATATAAAGTTTTTTAAAGTCGTAGCAGTTTATTTCATATATGTTTAATTTTTTAATAGCCTGTATTACTGGCAGGTTATTGTTAATTATCTAGCTATAATTGTGCTCTTTGTTCACTAAATTATAAATTAATATGCGGATCTTTTTGAGATTTTGTGCAAAGATGTAATCAATATTTTTCTTGTAATTGTTGGTACCGTTGGCAATAAATCTGAATTTAACAGGAACTTTATGAAACTTAGGAAGTGCATATAGACCAGCCAATCTGTTGCAACTTGGAAGAAGTGAGATTCTCAATTTTTTTGTGAAATTCGGAATACTTTTTAACACTCTTTGTCTCTTGCGTCTTGGTGTACTTGTAGAAAAACGGGCTATTTAAATCTTTATCTGACCATAAAATTATTATTAAGTTGTTGCTAGTTTATCTATTTTTGTGATAGTAAAATGCTGCTTTCTTTCTTGAATTTGTTTTTTAATTTGAGTCCATTGTAAATTGCCAAGAAATATAAACCTACTAGTTCGTCGTTTTAGTAGAGTAATAATTGTTGCTTTCCATTCCATAAAAGCTGCATTGGGTAGATTAAATCTGTAACTAGTCTTGAGAATGAATTAATTAACATTTTCTATGATGCTATTAATACATGTAGTTTTACTGTTTGTCATAATTGGTCTAAATTTAGTTCCTTTTTGCATAAGACTTCATAGCTTAGGGTTCTTTGTGATATTAAGATCACCTGTGAGCACATGCTGATGGTGTGGATCAATGAAATCAACGTTATCTGGAGACTAGCAATTACATGTTGCTCTAAAATCAATGTCATGTTGATTAACCAATAAGTTGCCTAAGGTTTTTTGATATTTAAGGCCAGCTGAAACTTTTAACATAATTTGCTGGGAAGCGTTTCTGACAGTGTCTGAAGATCTAATTCAAATTTATGTTGTCGAATTTTGGGTGAAGAAAGTTAAATTTATAAAACTGTTTTGCTTGTATTGAGTTTATTGGATAATATATACATGCAAAAATATAGAATTACGTCCTTTACAATAATATATCCTTTGTAATTTAATTTTGTGCGAGTTTCCAGTTTAAGTAAGAATTTATTAGTGTCGGTATGTAACCATGTGATTATATTTTTTCTGAAAGTAACCGAATCAAAGAAATTATTTATTCACTTCAAAGAACTAAAATACACTTGCAAAATTTATAGTGGGATATAATTTATAGTTCTTTTATTATGCTTATTACCACCTCTTTTTTGCTCACAGCGTTTCAGTACTGTAGTGATTAAAACTACTGTGCGTAGAAGTGTCTGAATTTTTAATTTGTTTACAGTAGGTATTAAGACCGCATGAGTAAAGTTTTCTAAATTGTAGCATGTAAATAGATTCAAGAAATAGTCTGTTTTTTAAATTGGGAAAATGTCCAAAATTTCTAAACTTATACTATTGAAATCATGCTGTTGGAAGTGCTCTAGAACTGCAGTGTTAGTGTCAGTTGCTATATTGTTAGTATTTGTGCGATTATTTAACGTAGATCATACACGTAACGTAGAACATAGGTTTACATATATATATGTAATATGTTTGTATGTGTGTGGAGTTTTAAATATTATGCTGAAAAATAAAATTGATTATTCTTGCTGGGATTCAGACGGGGTGATTAAAATCATTAGCCACTCCCCGTCTCGACTTGAGAACCTAGTCCCATAATTCAGCACTCCAAGTAGACAATCATTCTGTTCGAAAAGTAAAATACGTAGAATATTTAGTGTTTTTTGGAAATTAGAATTTAATTTGCAATAATTTTGTGCAATAGCAATCTCAACAGTTTTACTATCAAACACTTGTTAAAACAAAATATTGTAAGCTATGTGGACTAAAATTTATAATTTTAATTTCAGGTACTTTATTGTACCGTAAAATGTTCTTTTGAATCTCCTTTTAATGTTTTAAAATGCGTAAAAATATCTATCGAATTTGTGTATTACAAGTTATGGAACAGTGGAATGTTATTTTAAGATTTAAATTTAAAATTATGAATAAGATATTATTTCAATAAAATATATAAAAAGATTGCTTCTGTTTTGGAGTGTTATTTCAGTTAATTCTCTACCATCAAAGATATTATATCGAAACTTTTCATTTCATTTTTAAAAGCATCTATTCTCTTTATAAGTGCAATTTTTAATCACACTTTGTTGAAACACAGACTTAAAATTAGGTATACTTTAATACTTGTGACGTATAAAATATCAATTCATAAAATCTGCTTTACATATATTTCTGATAATTCTTCGCTTCAAAGAAAATGAATGACGCATAGTCTGATAAGCTCTTTTGGTGATGCTCTCAAGTAGCCTAGCTAATAATTTAGGCAAATTTGCTTTCTTAATTAGGCACAATTTATGTGTCTTGTTCAGCTGCATGAAATGTTGCGAACGTTTAGTAAATGGACACAAAAGAGGAAATTGTTCAAGTTATTTTTGAGAAAAATATTTTAAACAATAGTTTGATAAATTCAGAAAAATGTCAAAGATTAATTGAAATTTTTCATCCCGTACATTGTGGAAAACTGCGCAAATAAAAAAAAAATTAAATTACGTTACAGCGCTGTATCTAACTTTCTAGTTGATTGATCGATAAAATTTTTAATGTATGCATTTCCTGCATGCATTTAATTTTTGCGGCTAGGGACTTTTGATATGTACAGGGTATCAAAAACATGTTTGAACTGGAAACCTTGTGATTACGAAAAAAAATAAATGTACGTACTTTGGTACTTTTTGTTCTTGTTTGTACACAATTGATATAGTATTTCAGTCCTGAAATCCAAGATTGAGCAGCAATAAAGGTTTGCTTCATCAATAAAGATGAATTCTTCACAAGAAACGTTCATCAGTGTTTTTAATGACAACAAATGAAGAAACCAAATTCTATACAAAGATAGATCCCACATTTTGAAATCTAGTTCTTATTTATATAATTTTCTGTTAAAAGTAAATAATTGCTTTTGAATAAATTTTCCGAAAATTGATCGAATTTTTTTTTTTTTTTTTTTTTTTTTTTTTTTCCTTTGTGAAATTTTTATAAAATACTTTAGAAAGGTATTAAACAATATAGCAGAATTGCGATTATAAAGGTGTCCACATATCCTAAGTTCCATTTACCTGATTTGCTCGCTTTCCTTTTAAAGTAAATTAAGCTAATAGTTAATTTACGTGCATCATTTTTAATTTTTGCTTTAATTTAAATTATATAAGAATAATGTTTAGGTACTTTTTAAAAATTTATTAAGAAGCTTTTAAACACCCAGGTTCGCAAAGTTAGCCTACAATTTCCGTCAAATATATAGCCAATAAATATTCAAGGGAAAACGCTTACGTCCTATGAAACTACCTCTCCTTACTACTATCTGAATCATCACTTAGGCATAGCATTTTTTCTAAAAATAGAGTAAACATTTATTATGACCTTATACCGTGCCTTCGTGATGTAACTGGAAGTATGTCCGAAGAGTAACTGGGAGGCCCAGCGTTCGAATTCTGGCGAGGGCATTGCACATGTTTCACTTGTGGAAACATGTGCAATGCCCTCGCCAAAACCGATGAAGCCCTTGCCAAAACCGATGAAGCCCTTGCCAAAACCGATGAAGCCCTCGCCAAAACCGATGAAGCCCTCGCCAAAACCGATGAACAAACCGATGAAACCTTGATGCACCGATGAAGCTAATGACTCTACAAACATAAAAAAACTACTTTTATTCAAGTTTTGATATTTACCAACTCTTTCTATAATTTTTGTTGTTTAATTTATAAAACACGTCAGAAAATAATCTAAATCTAAATAAATGTGTGTATATTACATTCAAGTTTGGGAAGGAGGAGGCGAGTGAACTTCTAAGTTGAGAACCACTGTACTACATAAGGTGATAACATATTTAAGAAGTAAAATTATAAAAATTGCACGTTACTTCTGCGCGTGATTTCTTGGTGTAATTAATAGTATCACTTCCATCCAGCTTGCAAGATCCGTGCTCCGAACCCCTGCAACGGCCTCTTCCACTTTTCACATTTACTACTCGGAAAAGCCAAATGTCGCTATAACGTAAGTTAAAGCTTTAGGTATGAGGCTTCAGTTAAACTGTTGTTTCTGTCTCCTCGTTAGTAATTGCTTTGTGGTAGGATTTTTGTGAAAGAGAGTTGTTTGATTTTTGTTAGCATTTCTTATGTATTTAATTTAAGTTGGTTTGAAGTGATGAGCTCAAAATTTGAAATGGGGAGCTGATAAATATGTCCTTCTTTATTTTATTAGACACTAAAGTGATAACTATTGGAATTAAGGAGGAGAAAAAGTAGCATTGAGGAGCAAAACAATTCACCTGCCTTGTCTCTATGAAAAGTGGGATGATTTGGTTTCGAAAGAAGAATATTAAACTTAAAAACTAAGACAAAACAATAAATTTTAATTGAATAAATATTAAATAAATTTATGTGTGGAACGCATATGTGTTCTTTCTGTGACTAAACCTCCTGATCTGAACATAGCCTGATTACACAAAAAAATTCTTCATGGCCAATTGCGCTGCCGTTGGCACAGCCCTTGGATACCTTATAGGTAACAGTACGAGTTTCCCTTATATCTGTCCCCATTTCGATGGCGAACACCTCAAGAGTCAGATCCTATAATAATCTACTACTTTTATCCCTTCCATGGTCTAGGGGATTTTCACAAGACAGCATTATACGTTTTCAGCTCTTACATACACTGCCCATTTGAAGGAACTAGGAAAAGAAAATCATTTATACCTATTTTTTGGGAAAATTGATGTAATAATGCCATCTAAAAAGCAAATGGAATAACTTTTACATTATAAAACGCTACACGAGAAAAAGTATTCATTTCCGTAATTGTAACTAAGGGAAGACTTTACGTACTAGGAAAAAACACTTTTTCGCCGTGCACCAAGACGGAAGATTCATTTATGTTCAACATGTTATCAACATGTTATTCATCTTCGTTGTTGCCTCTTGCAAAGCCAGCCAGCTGATTTCGTCCACCACTTCTTCAGCAAAACTTATGAACATGAAAAATGAAGATACCATTGCAAGCTCCGATTCCGCTGTCCGAGTGTTCTGCCATGAAGAGTAAGAAATAGGCAGAATCGGCGATATCATAGAAGTTTTAAAAGCAAGTACGCGGGTGGTAGGACGTGACTGTAAGGGTAAACCTTTCAATATTTTTCTTCGATTAATGATAGTTAAAAAAAAGACTTCTCAAAATGTTTAGTGAAGTTTGGAAATATAATACCCATTGATAGAATCTTGTGGAGATATTAGGTATTTTTGGAAGCAGGCAAGATGAACATTTAGCAAGGCTTTCGCCGGGAATCGAACCGCAGACATCTGGAATCTTGTCCCAGCGTGAAGACCACCACACCACGAAGGCATGGTAAGAAGGTGGGAGAAATACCTTATATACCCCCTTTAAAGGGCGAAAAAGCCCATTTTAGGGGAACTAATCTCCAAATACTGGGTGAAGAGAATCATCATCCAACACTCTTTTAGTTCGGGCGCCACTGTAGAGACATTAGGTGTTTTTGGAAGCAGGCAAGATGCAAAATTAGCAATGCCTTCGCCGGGAATCTAGCCGTGGACATCTGGAATACGCCCCAACGTGCAGACCACCACACCACAAAGTTAAGCTAAGAGGGCGGGAGAAATAATTTATAACCTTCTCAATCTTATAACACCTGTGCCTGCGATGCGCTGACGTTCTGGTTTCGTAAGTGAATGATCTCTACACAATGCGTCTTTCTCTTATCAAGTACGTTGTTTTCAGGGTGATTGTGTAACTTTGTATAAATACCTTTACTTCATTCCAGGGCATTACAAAAATAACTGGTTTAAAAAATAAGAGAAGCTTTGACTGTTGATGGAAAAGGACCGGTAGTCCGCAAAGGAAAACATATAAACCGAAAACCTGAGAAAAATATTTCTACAACAGTTAAGGTTATCACCCCGTCAAGGGGAGAAAATTCCATTACTCCTTAAAAACAAGTAAGCAGGTATCTGCCTTAAATATCGTCAAACTACACAACATGTACAAAACGAATAATCCAATGTCGTATGAAAATTTCAGAGAGATTTTTTATTTTAATTTTTACATTGGATTCCGTTTCCAAGAAAGGACGCTTCTAGTTTTTGAGATACACTAAAAGATTGTTACGTTGGCCAAAAAAGTCGGATAAACTTGCTGAAAGACAAGAGAAAGCAAAACTGAATTAAACCTAAAAAATAAATTGACAGAAAAAGAATTTCTTTCAAGGAAAAGCCAATTATGACAGTGAAGAAGACTTTTGCTCCCAAGTTTAACAAAGAAACACTAAAACCGAATTTCACTCACCTAAAAAATATTGAAAATTCGTTTCTCTCTTATTTTCCATTTATATATTGTGTTTGTAATACAAATTTCGTTAATTAAAGGTTGAAAGTTAAGTTCGAGATTTTGTAGGATTTTGTAATAATCTTTTTCTTTATCACTGAAGATGCACAAACTACAAATTTATGTTTCTTAGAATTCCTGTCAATGCGAGTTTTCATTTATAAACATCCATACCATTTCCGATAATCGAAAATCACTCTGTTAGGCAAACTTACCACGCGGCCGAACAATCATGAGTGACAATCATTCTATTGAATCTGGTTTATTATGATCAAAGGATATTTTGTATGCTTTTCGGATCCACCGTCTATTTGTTTAATAAGTTAATAATAAATGATAACGCACTGTATATAAGTTACAAAAATTTACGTGAAAGAGAAATTAAGCTTTAAAACAAAGCAAGCAAATTAACAGAGTTCTGGATAATTAAATTCTGATTATTGTACTTGAACAAAATGAGTAAATATTTAGTTATTTGTATTTTATTTCCTAGTAATTAAGTGTTATAAGATATAATCAATCTTTAAAAGAGTCATATTTTATTTCCATTTAAAGCAAGTTATATTAGTACTAATTAAATCAAGTTATATTAGTACTAAATCTTCTCTAACTATATTAAGAAATAAAGCTAAAAGCACTTTTAATACGTCCATTTAATTTAATTTAAAATATACCGCATATAACTGTCACTGCTGCAGAAACAAATACAATAATTTTAATAACATTAGTGATACAAAAATCTCAAATCTTTAAGCCTACGGTTACATTTTGCAATTTAATCTTATAACGTTGCGCGCCTCCAACTTGCACGCAACCAAGAGGTGACTGTGAAAACTTGTATAAAAGATAGAGCCTTGTGAAGGGTTTAAGTCCCTTTTTATTCAACGTAATAAATTACAATTGCGTCCTCTTGACGCTTACAGACTGTGCCAACTTGGCAGTCAAATAAAAATAATAACCTGAAAAGAAAGTAAAGACAAGATTCTAACTACGAGGCTCTCTAAAATAACTAACTCACCGCGTTTTACAATACCGCTGCTAATTCAGCAGACTTGAAGCTCACTGGAACGATTACCACTACTTCCCGCCAAGCACATAGGCCGCAACGCGGGGTTCTTCAATTCTCGCTAACTACCTCCGCGCTCGCTAAGTAAGAATATCACACCGAACTCGTTTCCTTCTATTTAAATCATAATACTTCCGCTGATAATTTGAATGCTTGCGCGTTCTACTAAAATTTACATATTCTGGCATTGGCAGTTCCAGGGGAAAGTAAGGCTTGACAGGAAAGATAGTTTAAACTTAAAATAAATGTTAGTTAAAATAAATATAAACCCTACATTTGCCGCTGCCAGAATTTGGAAAACTTGGAAGCAGGTCCTACAAACGACCTGTTGTAAGTTTCTATAATTCTGAACTAACTCTCGAGAACCTCGTTTACACAAAAAAAATCTTATGTAACAAATTGTATACTAAAATTCTGTGTATACTTATAACTCTCTCTTCTTACAGCAACTTTTCCTGGACTTCATCAATCAATCTTGGTTTTTCCTTCCAGCATCTGGAAGGAATAAGTATCAGTATCTTTCTACATACATTATAATTTACACTTTCTTGACACAATAAATTTTTGTTTTTAAACGATTCGTTTTTCTTAGTTATTGCTTACTTCACATTCATTCAATTTTTCAAGCATTAATTTAACTTTACCCTGGCTCTCCACTGTGTGTGGTGTCAAACGGGAATATTCGTGTTTTAGTCTTACAACACTTCCCCTAACCACCATGATTTGTTAGAATTCAACGACCAAATAGACACACCTTACTCGACATTCTACAACTCAATGAGCTACTTTAATATTCTTAAAAATTCAAATGTAGGTGGAGAACCCTACAAAACACATTCATTCTAACTTCCCCCTCATTCATCTTTAAACATGCAGGCTTTCGCTCTAAAGCATGACTTTACAGTTTAATACTTAAATTTTGACTTCATTACTTTTAAGCATTCACTTTTAGCATCTACAATTTTATGCCTCTAGACTAAATTCTACTTTTACATAACCTTCAAGTATTTACATACATTTACAAATTTTTAATACATATGCTTTTTACAATTTACCATAAAATGAATAAGAGAAAATAAATTTTTACTTTACTCATTCTTCGCCAAGCTGGCAGCACTGAAAGTATATCTTCGGCCAATTTTTGGCTTTAACATAACAGAATTAGTCTTTCGACCAACAGAAAATGCTTGTTTTTAGCTTTTACACTTAAAGAAAATAATACTTTTGCCTTAGCTAAATAAAGTAAAACAAAACTAAGTCTCAACCGAGACATATTGACTTTCGTCAAAACATAGAACTTCGTTCAGAAGTCAAACAACAAACACATTTTGTTTTCCAAAATAAATATTACAAGCAAACTGAGGGATTAGCCATGGGAAGCCCCCTCAGTCCCATCCTGGCTGATATCTACATGCATTATTATGAATCAAAATTGTTTGAAACTTTAAACTTCCCGGCATGGTTCCGCTACGTAGACGATACTTTTACCCTGTTTGAAGGTAATAAAGATGATTTAAATAAAGTTCTTTCAACAATGAATTCTATTGATCCTGCTATTCAGTTCACTTTTGAACTTGAGACTTGCAATTCTCTTCCGTTTCTCGACATTCTGGTCACACGTAACACATCCAACTTCAGTACTACAGTTTACCGTAAACCTTCATCGGTTTGCCTTCCACCACACTTTAAATCATGTCATCCGACTAAACAAAAGTTAGCTTCATTTTATTCCTATGTTTTCCGTGCTCTTCAAGTTTGCTCCTCCAAACTAGCCCTTGATGAAGAACTAAATTATTTAAAAGCAATAGCCATTGACAGGGGCTTTTCACCCAACATTATTAATCAAGCAGTTAAAAAATTCTCATCTGAACACACTAAAAGCCACACTCTTATTTTAGGAGATTATAAAAATTCTGTTGTCATTCCCTTCTTTCCATCAATTAGCTATAAAGTTGCACATATTTTGCAGAAATTTAACTTTCGGGTTGTTTATTCTCCCATTAATAAAATTCCAACTTCTATACTCAAGGACCCCATTCCGGATATGAATTCCTGGGGTATTTATAGGATTCCTTGCCAGTGTGGTTTAATTTACATTGGCCAAACTAAGAGAGCCTTAAAATTTCGCGTCAAAGAACATGAGGCATATGTTAGAAAAAAGGAAACGCAGAAGTCTTCTGTTGCTCAACATTGCTGGTCCGAAAATCACACTTTCAATTTTTCTGCTGCCAAAATTATTCAAAAAACATCTTCCATTGGAGAACTGGATTTTCTAGAGGCATTTCACATTCATAAAAATCTTTCTGTTCTAGTTAACGATCCTAATTCCAATCCAAATTTGCCTTCGGCTTTTAGAGAAATTATGTTTTAGTTCTGGTTTCGCCAACAGATGGCGCCACTTGCTTATTCTTGTTCAGGCTTTCTTATCTTATCTAATCATTATTTCCTATCTTGTTCATTTGCGGTTTTGCAGCTGAAGATGATGGTTCGGTAAAACCATCGAAACTAGTCCTGTGAAAATTTTGTAGGTATAACGCTGATTTTTGTTGTTTGACTTCTGAATTAGTATTTATTCGGCGTGTTATTGTGTCTTAATTATAGAACTTCGTACTTATGCATAACATTTCGGAACAAAAGAGAAAAATATTTATAGACGGTTTTAACTTATCTTTGAGTTTTCGATGCTTGAAAGTTCATTTCCTTCGTCGTCCAGTTTTATACGAGAAAGTGCATCAGCTACATTGTTTTCCTTACCCGGTTTATATTTTATTGTGATATTATATTCTTGGAGTTTTAAAGCCCATCTTATTAACCTGGGCGGTAGGTTTTTTCCCGAGTAAAGTCTACCAACAGCCGCATGATCCGAAAAGACTGTTACTGGCGATTTGCCGAAATAAACTCGAAATTTGTGTACAGCCATTAATACGGCTAATGTTTCTCTTTCTGTAGCTGTATAATTCCTTTGTGTCTGATTCAATGTTTTACTAAAAAATGCCAGCGGATGGTTATTTTGCATAAGAACCGCACCCACCGCATAGTCTGACGCATCTGCTGCAATTTCCATGTTTTCGTCCCCCTCAGGGAATTTTAAAACAGGGCCATTAATAAGCGCTTCTTTTAATCTTTCAAAAGCTGCGTTAGCTTCCGCTGTCCACGTAAATTTACTCTTTTTTCTTTTGATTACTAAGAGTGGTTCAACAATATTAGCGAAATCTTTTATGAAAGATCGATAGTAAGAACATAATCCAAGGAAAGACGAAAGTTTCTTGACGGTGTTGGGCGGTGGGAAATTCTTAATAGCTTTTATTTTTGAATCTTGCGTTTCTATACCCTTTTGCGAAATTTTATAACCGAGATATTTAAGTTCTTTAGTTGCGAACTTGCATTTTGAGGCGTTAATTGTAAGACCGGCCTCTTTTAATAATTTAAAAACTTGTTCGAGGTCATTAATGTGTTGTTCCAACGTACTACTCGTTATAATTATATCATCTAGATAAATTAAAGTTGATTTTCCTAGGACAGGCTTTAGAACAATGTCCATAGCTCTCTGGAATGTTGATGGGGCCCCACACAACCCAAAGGGCATGCGTAAAAATGCATAAGTGCCCGATTTTGTTATAAACGCGGTTTTGTGTATATCTTCGGGTCTCATAGCTATTTGATAGTAGCCAGACGTTAAGTCCAAAGTAAACATATATCTTGTCGATTTGATCTGTCTAATGATCTCGTCTATAACCGGCAACGGGTAAACTGGAAATTTAGTAATGCTATTTAGTTTTCTGTAATCAATAGCAAACCTCCAAGCCCTTTTATCCGAAGGAGGAAACTCGTTCTTTTTCCTACATAGTACGACTGGACTCGCGTATTCACTATTTATGGGCGTTATTATTTTATTCTTTAACATCTCCTGAATATGTTCTTCGATGATTAAGTCTTTTTGTTTATCATAGCGATACGGTTTAGTCCTACAAGGTTTTTCGGCATTTAATTGAATCTTGTGAGTCACGATTTGCCAGTTTCCTGGTTTTTCTGAAAACAAATGAGAAAAATTACTCACCACTTGCTGTATTGCTTTACTTTCCTGGTCATTCAAATGGCTAAGGTCCAATTCAGGTGTCTCCACAGGTTCCACCACCCTCTGGTCCATCTCCAACACCACGGAACTATCTTGAAAATTTAATTTGGCCCTCGCGGCCCTTAAAAAGTCCATACTAAAATAAGAGAGTGTTGTAGGTCTTTCACCACAAAAATTAATACTTTGAGATTTTCCTCTTTTACCTGTAAGTTTAATGATAATTTCCCAATGCAGTGACATGTTTTTCCTTGCGCTGCTATAATTTCCGTATTTCTGGTTTTAAATAGTCGTATCCTATAAAAATTCTTTTTGAAGAACTTTTCACTCATAAAATTTCCTTCTGCTCCTGTATCGATGAGGGCTTCTACTGGTACATCGCCAACCAGGACTTGTATAATTGGTAGCTGTGAGTTTTATACGATGACCGTGTTTAAATGTCTATTTGAGGGTTTTTTTAAAACTTCCGGGGTCTGGACCCTCCCTTTCAGAGGCCCCTCTAGTCGTTTAAAGCTTTCCTTTCAATCTGTGTCTTCCGGGTACGCGGATGTTTATTTTCAAATTTTCTTTTTGGGACTTGACCTTCGAGTTTCGATGCGTTAGCTTGATAGTTCTTTCCCCCATACGAGCGATTTCCATTTCTGGTTTCCTCCTTCCTTCGGGTACTTTGAGAATATGTTTCCCCTCTCGCTTTTTCCGCGATTTTGCGATTTTGAAACTTCACCGCCAATTCGAAGAGTTCCTGCAATGTTCTTAGGTTTCTAATTTCAAAGTAGTCTTGGACAGCGGGTAACAATCTTGGTAATATTATTTCAATTATCTCCGCATCGGGTTTTTTCCCATACAGCATATCCGTTAGCTTGATTTTTCGTAAAATAAAGTCCGTCAATTCTGCTGTATCCCGTTGATAGAAACTATATAGCTCGGCTTCCAGCCGTGCGCGATCTTTCACTATGGGGAAGGCCTTTACTAACGATTTTTTGAAATTTTCAAATGTATACGTCGGGCTTCCAAATTCACCTAGTAGAAATTTTCCTATGTTTTTCCACCATAGCGCGGCCTGTCCTCTTAGTGCTGATGTGGCGATGGCAACTTTTTGTGTTTCAGGCACAGGGTAGAGCTGAAAGTGGTTTTCTAGACCTTCGAGAAATACCGCCACCGAATTTTTTCCGTCGAAATAGACGTTTGGCTTGATTGATGCTCTCAAAGTCTGGACCAGGTATCCAAATCCTTCTAACTGAGTTGTCATTTCTTGGTGTTGTCCAGCGGCTTCCATCCAATTTTCGGCCATTTCAGTTCGATAAGTGTTCGGGCGCCAATATAACGTTGCGCGCCTCCAACTTGCACGCAACCAAGAGGTGACTGTGAAAACTTGTATAAAAGATAGAGCCTTGTGAAGGGTTTAAGTCCCTTTTTATTCAACGTAATAAATTACAATTGCGTCCTCTTGACGCTTACAGACTGTGCCAACTTGGCAGTCAAATAAAAATAATAACCTGAAAAGAAAGTAAAGACAAGATTCTAACTACGAGGCTCTCTAAAATAACTAACTCACCGCGTTTTACAATACCGCTGCTAATTCAGCAGACTTGAAGCTCACTGGAACGATTACCACTACTTCCCGCCAAGCACATAGGCCGCAACGCGGGGTTCTTCAATTCTCGCTAACTACCTCCGCGCTCGCTAAGTAAGAATATCACACCGAACTCGTTTCCTTCTATTTAAATCATAATACTTCCGCTGATAATTTGAATGCTTGCGCGTTCTACTAAAATTTACATATTCTGGCATTGGCAGTTCCAGGGGAAAGTAAGGCTTGACAGGAAAGATAGTTTAAACTTAAAATAAATGTTAGTTAAAATAAATATAAACCCTACAATCTCATTACTTTACAAATAAGCATTGAGTCAAATATTATTCGCATATAATGAAATGTGTTAAAGCGTGTTTATGCTATTGCTCTCTTATAAACTATTATATGTAAGATACAGTTTTTACTATTATTAATCAAGGACGCAGCTGAAAATAATTCTCTAATGGCATATTTACACCTTATCACCATAAATCGTCTACTACAGTTAAAGTTTACAACAGAAAAATTTTAAATCACATTCTGAGATAAACGATAGGGTATTTCTAAATGAATATCGGGGTATCAGCGCTTTGTAATATTTATTACGTAAAACTTAAAATTATAATTAATACATGAAATGAAACAGCATCTCAAAGAGTTATACCTACAAGCTTTACAAGTAATTAAGATAAAATAACACGCAGAACAAGTATTAATTTAAATTTGCAAATATAACGTTTATTTTTGTTGTTTGAATTCGAAATTAAGCTTACAAGTGTTAATTGTGAGCGCATTTCGTCACACGGCACACGTCAAGTAGATAGCCCATTTCTTCGAAACGTTGATTAGTGTTTGTGGTATAATTGTTGCAACAGCTACTCAATCCTGTTTCTTAGGTCGGCTAGGTCAGCTGGTAGTAGAGGCACATAATCATGACCCATTATGAACTAACTTCACACAATCCTTTATGAACTCGACACTCTCTTCTCTAACCATTGACCGCCACGTACTTTTTGCAATAGCAGCCGGTATTTTCAAACTGATGATACCATCTACGGATGCTGTGCTCACTTGGGTGATTATATCTGTGCTTAATCCGCAACACACGTTGCACAGTAACTAAAGATGCGGTCTCTGCAAACTGCAGAACACAAAAAGATTTCTGTTCACTTTGTCAGGATTATGTTAATTGTATTAACAGTTAAATTTTGAGTTAAATGTTCTTTCCTGTTAAATTCCTAACTTCAACTTACTACTTCCGGCCAGAACGTAGTTTTAGAATCACGTCTGAATACATAATGAAGAGGAGTGGTATTTAAACCGCGAAGTTCTTCAGTATTAGCGAGAGAGTTACCAGGTATTCTGTCTGCACGCGTCCGCCTTTTAGGCTTAAGTCTCGTAAGCTATTACTACGCTCGGCCGTACTTAGGCCCTTGATAGCTTCGCAATCAATTAGCGCTAAGGGGCTAACACGGTTAGAATCTTGATAACTTCGGCTATATCTCTTTAGTTTAGATAAGTTTTAGTTTACTTCTTAGCCTCTTAAGTTCAAGCCCAAGTGTCGGCTGTTATTGTACACTCCAAGACGGAGTTTTGTTAAATCTTATCTGAATAATAAATGGTTATTTACTTTTCCATCTTGTTGCAGGAACTCAAGCGATAATTCGCTTATCAGTTCTTAAGATTCTTCACGTTCAACTGTAAATTTGCATTTACAAAGTGAGGAACTGTACAACTTGTCGCCATTTCGCTGCTGTTTCCCATTTTGGCTCATGCGCGTACCAACAAACAGAACTGTTTGAGTTACTCTTTCATTTCATGTATTAATTGTGATTTTAAGTTTTATGTAATAAATACTTCAAAACGTTTAAACCCCGATATTCATTTAGAAACACCCTGTATATTATGTTATATAAAAAAAATCTGAGATTGTACATTTCATATAAATGCAGAAGAAAAGAAATGGAAATCTCAAATAGAATTTATTCGTATTACAGGCTATCTATTAAAATTTATGAAATACTAAGTAGTCAGACTCTTTCTGCTAAATCCATAATTATACGTAATCTATATTTAGTTCCACTAAGGAAATGTACAGAGAGGTTTAGAGTTCATGGGACTATATATACAGTGTAATTCATATTTCGAATTTTAACGGATGCTAGAGCACAATACAGTAAATTTCTTTTGGATACAGATGTATATAACCAATGGTTGTTTTGAGGCAGAAGAGCGCAAGAAATATATTATGAAAGAAAATTAAATTTCTTATTTACAGAAGCAATGCTAAATGCTTTTATACAGCAATATTTACAATAAATGCTCAAAATGGTGACCATCAGTAATAACGTATGTTTGGCAGTGCATATGAAGTAACTGGCCTATAGTTTCAAAGATGTCAGGTGTTTCTCACACATGAGAAGCCACAACAGATTTTCTTTTAGCGAAATCCTCAACAAAGTCAAACTGATTACCGTAAACGAGGGCTTTCAGATGTGCCTATAAAAGAAATCGAGGCTCGATAAATCGGGTAGCCAACGAACTTCATTTACATACAATTTAGTACAGTTGCATACAATTTCAGTAAGTACAGTTACATACAAGTTAATACAGTAAAATTTACATGTCGTTCACATTAAGAAGTTTTCGCATGAAACTTCAGTTTATTGTGAAGTACCAATTAAAGATACATTATGTTAAAGTACAGTACAATTTCTCCTAGAGTTGCAAAGAGTTAATTATTTGGACATAATTTAGAAGAATGAAATATAATACAGTCAAGTTACAATTTAAATTTTGCCTATTTGAATATTGGTTACAATGGTGGTCAAGTCCATGTAAAGGTTTGATTTTGTAACATTTATAATTTGAAATATGTATGGCCCCAGAAACAAGTACAAATCGGTTACACAACAGGAGCTATAAATTAATATTCACAGCAAAGTTTACCAATAAACGTAACACCGGTTTACGCGGACTGTAACTTTCTAGTACTGCAAGTAAACTTCGTGAAAAGACTTATGACTTACAGATTTGAAATAGGTAAATAGTTTAGAAAAGATCAATTAAATACTACTGAATTTTCAAAAACTATTTTCTTAATCTAAACAAGCAGAGCAAAGTCTTCACAAAAATTTCAAATAAAACATGAAGCCATGAATTCTGAAATTGACTTCAATTCAGTAGCTAGGAATTACTCAAATGAATGATAAAGTTGCTAGTAATAATTTTTTTTTTTGAAACAGAATGCTTTGGTGAACATGTTGTCCACATCCTTTCAAACAAATGGATTTTGAAAACTTTGAATTAATAATTTCAAATTTCTTATAATCAAACACATCTTAGGATTGTTGATTAGCTCTATATAAATGAAGTATAAATATATATTAAGAGCGTGAAAATTGTTACAAAAGTATCAGTCTTAATATGCGTTGTTTCAGCCTCCCATTTTGTTACGAATTTTTTTTAATGGATTTTATATTTTTGAAATACTAGATACTTTTGTCAAACCGGCTTAAATGCAGAAATACCTTGACCCAGGAAACGTCCAAACCTAGAACCACATAACAATCTTGTACCCGCATCCGGCGGTAAGCAAAGATTTTCGATTGTCATCGAAACAATCTTGCAGATCAGTGGACGAGAACAGATTGGAGAAGTCAGCTGCTCTTGGCATGCAATTTCAGTATGTTTTCTTTAGTTCCTTTCATTCAGTAGCCTTTCTGGGCATGTTATGTCTTTCAAGTGTTCGAGTGACACGTAAGATGAACGCATAAGATGAAAATGTATTAAATCTTCAAAGTTTGTGAAAAGCAAAATCACTGCCAGCCAAAGTCTTTTCCTCTGTTTCTGAAGAAATTCGTTTTCGCAAAGGAATTTCTGAGCCTATTCATTCTAAAGTATAAAACTGAACTTTAAATTTAAACATATTAAGTTGATTGCATCATAATTTAAAATACTGCTTCAATATTGTTACGAATTTGGTATTTAAAAAGCTAATGTTAGTTCAATTACAAATTAAATGGTTTTATTTCTCGCGCAGTAAAGCGCGTGACGAATATTAAAAGAAAGCTAAGCCAGAAAATTGAAAATACAAGAGCGCGTGCATTAAATAAATAAATATCTCTTTTTGATTTCGAGAAAGTACCGGAAAATTCTAGCGCGTGATTTTAAAATCTTATAAAAGGAGAAAAACATCTCAGTTTGTAGTAGTTGCTTAGTTTGTTGTTTAGAAAAACTGCTCTTGTTGATTGTAGCGAATTCGCGGATTAGCGTTCTTTAGCTGTTTTGAATTACGTTCTATTAGACATTTTTCAAAAAAAAAAAAAAAAAATTGTTGCGTGCGTACGGGTTCGTTATGAAATGAATGCACAAGTCCGATGAAAAATGAACAAAATTTTATTATTATCACAACAAAAAAATGCTTAAATTTTCTCAAATTATCATGCAGTATTACAATATCTCACAGTAGTTATCTTTTAACCACTCAAATGTCTAATAGAACGTAATTCAAAACAGCTAAAGAACGCTAATCCGCGAATTCGCTACAATCAACAAGAGAAGTTTTTCTAAACAACAACAAACTAAGCAAACGTGTAAGTTCAAACAATGTTGAGTTACATTATCAGTTTGCTAGTACCACTCGTGTTTTCAATCAATGAGCTTATCTACACGTTTACTTGCCGTTGTGAGAAATATTAGTATTTTTAAACTTTGCAAATATAATATATATCCAACAGGAATTAAAATTTTATACCTCATTTAAATTAATAGAACTTGTCTAAAACAATAAAATAAAAACTGAAATAATTCACTATTGTGATTACAAATTAAACAAATGATATGTTGTATTCTCAAATAAGATGCGAACTTTGTCTTTTATTAATTTTACTTTTTATCTATTTATTTATTTATAGTTACTTTATTTTATTTATTTATTTTCTGCATAGTGATTCATTTCGGTCTTCAGTTTTGAGGATTTGGGGATATTTTACCGGAGTGAAATGTTGGAGTCAAATATAAGGAAGTGAATAATGTCGGAGTGAAACAAGTAGCTTACAATTACATCAAATGTAAGAATATTCCATACAAGCGAATATCGGGCATAAAACCAAACATAAAAATAACTAGGCTCGAAGAATTTGGTTGAAAGCCGATTGATAAAGAATCCGTATAGTATAATCCGTATAGGCCTCAATTAAAACAGCTGAAGTCCCAGGCACAGCGGTTTTTCAAGGAACAGGCTCCCAAAGCTTTTCTTCTTTTCCGGTAAACAATGAAAGGATGCAGTGTTATGAGGAATTTGTAAGAAGATTTTGCGGCTTAATGCTACAGTATTGTCTTTTAGGTCTAAGCGTTAACAGTGCCTGAATTCAGATGTAATCAAAAATATGTAAAGCTTCAAAGCTTTAGATATACCAGTAAAAACTTCACCATTTTACTAAAATCTAATTTGCAAAGTGCAAGCCGTTCAAGGCGCCTGTCTGCATTGCTATCAAGAACTAAAATGCTATCTATTGCCAATCGCTATCAAGAACTAAAACAAAGACTTTCCAAGTTTATAAAACTAAATCAACCAACTACGCATCCTCTTTCGTCACTTCGCCATCCTGCTGGCTACGTGTTGCTGAGACCCTCCTAACTATTCTCCCCTATTTTAGATGTCATTTCCTATTTAAAATTGCGTGTGTGGTGAGTTTAGCATCCCTAGTGTTCTACAAGTTAAAAGAAAAAGTGCTAAAAATTCGTAATCCAGAAATAAATCATATTTAACTACAAAGCTGGTCGTGCTTCTTCCGAAATTTCATCCGGCCATCCACTACACCGCAGCTTCCGAGCAACGACACAGCAGTTTTTCGGTCATGACACAAAGTGAATTTGTGCTATTTCTAATCAAGTTGACGTTTAAAATCAAGTTAATTCAAGGAACTACACATTTTCACACTTTAACACGTAAAAGATAAAATATGAAACAAAAGTATTAAATTTAACTGGAACCAAATGGCAACAGACTTTCAAATTTATAAATTTTAACTTTACACATCTTCGCTTCAAAGTTCACTTTGTATCATTTTGCATCACTCTGCCGCATGTTACGTCATTCTTTCTCTGCAGCTTTTTTTCACTGCGACATCTTTTGCCCAGTCGCTGTTCAGGATTAACACAAATACTTTACGGCTGTAAATACGACCGCTGTGAGTATGCCTGGCATTTTCACGTCTGCTTCTGCTTGAATAAAGCACTCATCTCGCTTCGCGTTCTTTATTATTATATGAAATGTAAACTGAGGATATGGGAACTGTGGGGCGTGATTAGCACCCCTTATGTAGTAGTTTTAAGCAAAAATGTATTTTTGAGTAATTGTTCCTGTGCAATACAAAAATGATATTCTAACCATCAAGCCAGCAGTGATTTTCGCACCAGTCACCATCTAAGCAGTCTTCTGGGCCATGACTAATATATCTGATGCCAAACACTAACATACCATTCACACACACATATGTATATATAAATATTGCAAAATGAGATAAAATAAGAAATACATTTAAATTTTATTCCATGTTCAATTCGGAATAAACCACATGAAAATACCAAAGAAACAGAAGCTCAGTGGCAAATATATAAAATAGCCAGTTTCTAAATTACACAAATTAACGGTTAAAATTTAAAAATAACCTTAGAAAAATAAAATCAAAAAGATTGCGAAATAATAGACAAATTAAAATAATTAAGTAGTTCGAGTCCAAAAACAAATTTACGAATATAATAATACAACACTTGGAAAACAAAAAATCATATGTAATTTTTCAACTGTAAACTGGAAAAAAGATTTTGAAAATGTATGCAAATTTTGAAAACATACAGCTGAGTAAAAAATAATAACAAAATTCATAGAAGCTCAAAAACAGAAGCACATTGGTAAACTTTAAGAAATAAGGTTCAAAACATACCAATACAAACATGATATTTACATCTTTTGCTGTATCGTTATCAGTGGGAGCCAACGAAAGCAAATATACCCTGTTTCTGAACTAAAAATGAAACAATTTTTTTAGTATGGGGAAAGCACTAGCTATTTTTGGATTTGACTCATACTGTGGCCAGAAGCGGTGGTCATTTTATTATGGAGGCATATAGTTTATTAGTCATGATAGGCGGCCGCCGTTACCTCCTATGAAGGGATAGACAATTTACATCCATGCCTTTTCCGGTATTCAAACCCGGGCCGTTTGATACGTTAATCAGAGTCACTAACCACTTAACCGTTTAGGCGGCACAAAGACACAAATTAAATTTAAAAATTTAAAAATTACCTTAGAAAAACAAAGTAATCTGTTTGTCTGAGCTCATTACTTAACGCATTTTTAGGCTTTGCCTCTCTACAGGAGCATATGCATGTTTTTCATTTCAAAACTTTTGCTATTCTTGTGTTACAGATTTTAAGAACTTACTCCTCCATTTGCTATTTTATTTTTATTTTTATTTTTTGAGATCAAATTTTCATTTATGTATTTTTGCCTTTGTTAGATTACTTCTGTTTTACATGTTTTTGGACTCGGTTCCCTCAAATTTGAAGGAAAAAAATGTATTAGATTTATAAGTTTTCTTAATTATTACTTGGTCTGTATACTTCCAAAATTTGCATACATTTTAATTTTTTCCAATTTTGAAATAAAAATTTTGCATGTGGGAGGAATTCTAAACGTATTTTTTTATTTTACTACATTTAGCATTATTTTACCGTCACTTATTGCTACTATCAGCGCACAACAGGATTAGCTTTTGACTTGCTTTCTACTTTTTATTTATTCTTTATATATACATGCACATACACAAACACACACACACACATATGCACAAGTACATATATTTGCTGTTAAAATATGTACATACAATATACGTATGCACACAAACACATACATGTATGCATATATACAAGGATATGGGTATCTCCATTCTGACATTTGTCATCTCGTTCTATGATACATTTTTGCTCCCTAAAGAAATAAAAGTTAGAGCATTTTTTATGACATGACGAGTGTAAAAGTAAAATTTGAAATAAAAGTTTTTCAGCTGCCGTCTTCTGTTCTTTTGTTTTCTAGACAGCTTTCCTGCTCAGAAAATATTAATCTCGCACAAAAAGCAGAGGCAGAAAAAATCCCATAAGTTTCAAGAGAGTGAAATAAGTTAAATCATCTCTGCTGCTTTTTTTAATCTTATTTTTTTACACGTGTTGCCATGTACATATAAATATCAAATATTCAGTCTCAGCATACTTTCCAAAGAATAAATCAAAATGAAGCGACACTTCTTTCTTGAAACGAACCGGATGGGGAAAATAATGATTAAAGGTGGAGCATAAAATGCACTCTCCATTTATTTAGATTTCGGGTATAAGTTGGACAATGCCAGTTTAACTTGAATACGTCAAAACTTTTGCCAGAAGTGAGTAAATGCCCTGAATCTGTAGTTACATAAAATATGAAAGCAAGACAAAGGGTATATTTTATTTAAAGAGAGATAATGAAAAAAATATTATTTTTATTTCATTTGAATGCCCTTGTGCTGCATTATTTTTGTAGTACTAATATTCTGTTTGTTTCAAGTTTTTAATAAAGCATAATGAGCAATATAGGTTTGATCATGACTTTTAGGATGTGTTTCTGTGTTGGATTTCAAATTATATATTTTATAGTATCGTTGTTGTTGATGTGCTTACAGAGAAAGAACTACTGATTGGTTCGAAAGCCATTGAGGTTGGCCTTGATTCTTGAGCACTGATGGAAACATAGCGGCGTTATGTTTACTTGCAAGCAGTGTTTCCGTTCAACTGGGCATTAAATTGCAGTATTTTTATCTAATACTTCTTCTTGAGAGTTTCTTATGAAAACAAAGATTTTTATTTCTGATCTTTCCAGTACCCCCATACTTCTTGAAACAATTTCAAAAACATATCTTACAAAATAGTTGTAAAAATTCATTTTTTGCAGATTCCTTCGCAAATTAATTCATGAGAGGTTGCAACACAGCATGCATTCTTTCAGAGAAATTTTTAAAAGTTTGTACAGTTCTGCTCATTAGTATTTTCTCCAGTATCGTGTTATTTCTAACAGTGCATTGCACAAACAGGTAAAAGAAGTTATCTTGGATTTTAATTTTCAAACAAACTGGAATACCCGAGAGTTTCAATAAATTGGATTCAATAATTTGTCTCAATACGTGTCAATAAATTGGTCTCGAAAGATCTGAATGTGGATAATATGGGAGATACGCTGATTAAATAAAGACTGTCTGATAGAGTTCCCGAAAGGGAATTTGAAACTTTTGTTTGGTAATTTAGAAAAGTTTAAGAGCGAAATAAATCAAGCTATTTTACTGAAATTAAATCTGAAAAAGATCCCTTTTAAGGAGAGAAAAACCTATAATCTGATTTCATTATTAAAATCTCAGTTTTGTACCTAACATATTTATGATAAGATAACACGTTTGAGAATCAATATTTATATGTTCAATATACTGAAGGAAATACTCTGAATTTAAAATTAGCTGCAGATAGGGCAAAAAACTTTTTTTTTGCACTTGTTTAGTCAAAAAAAGGGAAAAAAAAACTTAATTACTTATGATGTATCTATGCAAATTTTCTTCGTATCGCTTAGGCGCGATGCTTGCAAATACTATTTCTCGTAACTGAAATGACAACTTTTACTATATTTATAGGCTACAAAAATCTTGAGTAGAAATTTTAGATTTAGGATGTTAATAAACAAAAGTAGAAGAAATAAATTTCATTCTTCACGCTACGTAGCTACTACAGTGTAACACTACAATACCGATTGTCAAGCAAACGATTATTAAAGCTGTGATAGGTGAGGTCTATCAAGTTCCTTCAACGTGAGGTTTTCTGTAACAGGAAGTTTAAAGTTTACTGAAAACTTGTGATAGTAACAGGTATCTGACGATCACTCATCAATGATTAAATCTGCTTCCACTCAAACGAAAACAATTTTTGGCTGGTAATGATAATTTTTGCGAAGGTGAAAATTCGAAATGAAATGACCAAGCTAATTTTAGACAAGCCTTGATTTCTATAATACTGTTTGAATGAAGATCAGTATCAGATATTCCACATAAACTAATTTAAAATTACAAACAATTAACAGGAAACTTTAATTTATAATTTTACTCTGTATCTGTAATTAATCTAAATTCAATGAAAGTAATCATGCTAAATATAAGTCATCATCATATAAAGTGTGTTTATAGTAAGGATAGTGGTGACTTTTAAGAAGTTTAGGCCTCCAGCGGCCCGAGCAGTGAACTCGATGTACACTGGTAGTTCTGAAACTAGTTTCTTTAACTGGACTCAAATCCCAGTTAAAGGGTTGTCTGTAAACGAATTTTCGTGGTTTTCCTCTTATGTAAACATAGATGGAAACTAGTTTCCCTTAGAAAGGTCCACCACGAAGGCATTCCTTCCCATAGCCCATCAGCTATCAGTCAACCTAAGCCTTAATCAACTAAGCTAACTTAACCTTTTGAAATATATAATACATATACAGGCGAATGTGTTAGTTTTGGGAATTACACTGAATAGTGACTATTGCAGGTTCGGGGACCAATAAGAAGCAAAGCAACAGAGTTTTCCGAATTCATTATTTTGCTCTTGTGCCTCTCGTTATAGTTTAATTGAGAAGTTTTGGAACCATGTTAATTTCATGAGTTTGGGTAAAATGGTTATAATGAAATTCTGCATAGAGTTTCTAATAAAGCATGACTTCTGGTTTATCAGTTTTAGAGATAAACATCTTTGTTGTTCCCATTGATATAAAAATCTTAAATACTATAACAGAAAATTTTCGATTATATTCACAGAATTTTTCATTAAAAACTGCTATGGGCATTACCACTTCTAGTTGTCTAATTTTATCCAAAATCTAATCAATTATTTATATGAGTACGGAAAGCTTGAATACAGAGGACACACTTCAGAATTTTCGGAGCAAGAGAATATTTTACCTTTAAAAATAAAAATGAAATCGAAAATCTCTGAACCGTTTTCTAAAGTTTAAAGGCCTAATCACTTTAACTTCACTCTATTTTCATTCTTTTTGCAATTGTTTTAATGCTAAGCAGTGTCGTCATCTTTAAGATATATATATAAACGGCATATACATTTTTCTATACTTATAATTTAAAATCTGAATCCATCACATGTTAAACGTGAGCGTTTGTAATGTGCAAATGCGGAAATCACAACGAAATAGTAGACGAATAATCTTGTCCTTTTTATCACTGAATGCAGTTCTTAGATGAAAGACATCTAATTCCCGGAAGAGGCTTTTAGTGCCCGTTTATAAGATGTAAAGGCCTTGGAATTTCTTATGAAAAGAATTTAATAGTATAATATTTTAATATTGAAAAAAATTCAAGATGAAGATTTTCTCTGTTTTGTTATGCAATACAGCTTGACATTTTAAAGCATACGGAGAGGGGGCAACGAAGGAGCTTCTTTTAGTTTTCTTAAATCATAAGTTTAATATATTTTGGAAATTTTCGCTTATATTTTATGGAATTTATTTTCTTCCATACATTAGTGACCCTTGAGATGAAGAAACCTAATAAATTCATCGCTATTCATTGAAAGGATGTATTACTTACTATTCTTAGGAATACAGCTGAGCAAATTTTAAAAAAAAAAAATTAACAATTTAATAGCCTTTATTTGCTCCTAATTTACTAATGATATATGATAATGAACTTGTGAAGAAAATTCCTTGCAAATTTAAGAAAATAATTGCTGTTAGCGATATGTTTTGGAGTACGTTTTAATATTAACACTTTAGACAAAATTAAAAAAAAGGCATTAAGGAATTTTCATTTGCTTTATGTATTCGAAAGCTTAGTTAGAGTTTTGCAAAAAATTAAAAATATTACATAGTTCAAAATGAATAGTTGTAATATTGAAAAAGTTCTAAGTTTTGGGAAATTTACTAAGTGTGAATTACTAAGCATTTCTTTATACTCACAAAGCATCACTTTTTTCTCCCTCCAAAGATTACGGAGTGTAAAATTTACAAACGCCGCCCAACCTGTATAGTGGTTAGCGTCGCTGACTACCGTGCCGAAGGGTCTGGTTCGAATCCCTCTGAAGGCATGGATGTTTACAAATGTATTGTTGCGTGCGTACGGGTTCGTTATGAAAGGAATGCACAAGTCCGATGAAAAATGAACAAAAATTTATTATTATCACAACAGAAATGCTTAAATTTTCTCAAATTATCATGCAGTATCACAATATCTCACAGTAGTTTTCTTTTAACTACTCAAATGTCCAATAGAACGTAATTCAAAACAGCTAAAGAACGCTAATCAGCGAATTCGCTACAATCAACAACAGTAGTTTTCTAAACAACAACGAACTACAAACTGAGATGTTTTCCTCCTTTTATAAGATTTCAAAATCACGCGCTAGAATTTTCCAGTACTTTCTCGAAATCAAAAAGAGATATTTATTTATTTAATGCACGCGCTCTTGTATTTTCAATTTTCCGGCTTAGCTTTCTTTTAATATTCGTCACGCGCTGCACTTCGCGAGAAATAAAACCATTTAATTTATAACTGAACTAACATTAGCTTTTTAAATACCAAATTCGTAACATTGCCCCCTTTCCAAGGACTGCACGTCCCGGGCAGTACAATCCCTGGACAGGAAGCTAAACTTACAACTGTGGCATAAATGCAACTGAGACATAAACATTACATCACAATATCAAACAACATGAACAATAAATGCAATAACTAACTTAAACAAATCAAATGCTATCAAATACTAAATACAAATCAAATACTAAATACAAATCAAATCAAATACATATTTAAAAACAAAATGCACCATGGTCTCATACTATTTACAATTATTTACATTATGTACTATGGCCATTGTAGTGAGCTAACATGTCGTAATGAACGACTTTAGGTTTAGATTTCGAACACTTACGGATCATGACGTCATTCAGTCTCTTCAGGACTGTATATGGACCATCCGAAGGTGACTGTAATTCAGGCCTGACTCCTTTTCGCCGAATCGGGTTCCACAACCACACCTTGTCTCTTGTTGAATCTATGTCCAGTAGCTCTCGCGTTGTATCTGGTCTTCACTTTCTCCGTCGCCAAGTTCACTCGCTTTCGTGCGGAACGGTGTATCACTTCAAAACGGGCCTTGACATCTTGGATGTGTTCCTCAGACGATGAAGGCGCATCCGTACGGCGATGAAACAGGCGGTCACAAGGCACACGAAGGTCTCGACCGAAGAGCATCTGAGATGGAGAATAGCTGGTAGTCTGGTGTTTCTTTTCGACCCTAGCATGATTTCGGCTGTTTCTCGAGCTGGTTCTTTCGGACAAAGCGTCGGCATTTCCAGGTGAGGATCCCTTCTTAGGATGGATAGTCATGTCTTCAGATCCTGAAAGCAGTTTGTTGTTTTTCAAGTCTAAGTAAAAATTGTATTTCCTTAAAAAGTCCAATCCGAGTATGCATGGATCTGTAATATCCGCCACATATGCCGTGTGATGGTAGGCGGCACTTCCAAATGTGATTTTCACGTTTAACTTCCCAGTTATGTCGATATTATCACCAGACGCAGTCTGAAGGGTAACACAGGATGGCGTCCAAATAAGTTTATCTTTAAACTGTTCAGCGAAATCTTTCCTAATGATGGTAACATTAGCTCCTGTGTCAATGATCATATCGCAAGGAACTCCATCGATATTCCCATTAATGGACATTCCGTTACTGTTGCCACTCACTGTATAAATTTTAAGCGCTTTAAAACAAGGTTTTTCATTATCTGACAACCTCCGTTCCTCGATATGGTGACTAATTTGTTTACTGCGTCTTTGCTGGGAAATTGTCTTATTTTCCGTACCTCGGGATGTTCTGCAATTTCTTCGTATGTGGCCTTCAACTCCGCAGTTCCAGCATTTTAGAATTAGTTTCTTTTCACTTATGTTCTTTCTCAAGCCACTGACTTGTCTGGTAAAATCACCTGCTTTATATTCCGTACCCTGGGGTGTTCTGCAATTCCGTCTTAGGTGACCTTCACTACCACATCTCCAACACCTTAGAGCCACTTTCTTCTCCCTCCTACTCCGTATCAAAGCGTCGACTTGTCTGGCTAAATCATCTAAACGAGCCATCAGTTGATCCACTGGCTCATGGACTCGCACAGCTCTAACTGGGTAGCGATCTCTATTAGTTGCTTGCTGGGCTGCCTCGAACTTCATGGCGTACAACAGAGCGCTTTTTATGTCCTTTACATCTGCCATTCGAAGAGCTTTCTGTATTTCAGGATCCCGGATGCCGTCGATGAAATATTGCAGCGACAGGATTTCTCTTGTTTCTGTCGGGCACTCCAAAAAGGCGAGGTGGGACAGCCTTTCAACATCCGTGGCGAGCTCCTGAAGTGTTTCGGTAGGCTTCTGTTGACGAGATTTTAATTGGAGCCTGCTGTAGTCTTTTAAACACTTCTCCCCAAAGCGCAGCTCCAAGGCGCCGGACAGAGCTTCGAAATCTAACCTTTTGTTTTCGGGAAGAGTCTGAAGGATATCCGCTGCGTCGGCTCTTAAAGAAGCGGCGAGATGACAGGCCTTAGCTTGGGAATCCCATCCATTTGCATCCGCAACGATAGAAAACTGGATCTTGTATACTTGCCAGGAGGTCTTCCCATCATATGTGGATAGCTTCAGAAATGGACGAGCAGGCATCGGTAAGAATTTAAAACCCTCAGAATTGCTTCCTTATGTAGCTATGCTCTTCTTTAAAGTGTCAACTTCTTTTGCAACAGCAACAGAAACCCTTTCCTCAATTTGTTGTTCGACGGCAGAAACTCTCTCTTCTATATGTTCTTTTACAGAAGAAATTCTTTCTTCTACTTGTTCTTTTACCGAAGAAACTCTTTCTTCTATTTGTCCAACTTTAGTTTCAACCGCGTCTATTCTGCCTTCCATAGCCTCAAATTTATTTTCTATTACGCAGGTAATTTCTCTTTTCATTTCGTCCTGACCTGCTTTCATCTCATTTTTAAGAGATTTCATCTCTTCCTTAACGGATTCCTGGCCCAATTTAATTTCTTCCTTAAATGCAGCAAAGGCTAATATCAGCTGTCTTAACTGCTCTTCCATCGCTCTTGTGATTGGCATTCAAACCCCACTCCTGACACCAAAAATTGTTGCGTGCGTACGGGTTCGTTATGAAAGGAATGCACAAGTCCGATGAAAAATGAACAAAAATTTATTATTATCACAACAGAAATGCTTAAATTTTCTCAAATTATCATGCAGTATCACAATATCTCACAGTAGTTTTCTTTTAACTACTCAAATGTCCAATAGAACGTAATTCAAAACAGCTAAAGAACGCTAATCAGCGAATTCGCTACAATCAACAACAGTAGTTTTCTAAACAACAACAAACTAAGCAACGAACTACAAACTGAGATGTTTTCCTCCTTTTATAAGATTTCAAAATCACGCGCTAGAATTTTCCAGTACTTTCTCGAAATCAAAAAGAGATATTTATTTATTTAATGCACGCGCTCTTGTATTTTCAATTTTCCGGCTTAGCTTTCTTTTAATATTCGTCACGCGCTGCACTTCGCGAGAAATAAAACCATTTAATTTATAACTGAACTAACATTAGCTTTTTAAATACCAAATTCGTAACAGTATAGTGTCGGTTTCGGCATGGCGGCTTTCTAAATATGCGGCGAGCAGAACGTCCTCTCGTGTGATTTGGTGGAAGGGGTGGGAGAAAGGCGTATGTTGCGCTTCTTGTCATGAGGAATTTCGTGAGCTTTGCTAGCGTTATGCCAGACAAGTGAGCATATGTAACAACAACAAAATTCGCAAACACTTTCGTGAAACCGCATTTAGATGCTTGAATAGATGAAAAATCATTGCAATGAAAACAAATTTTAAATTTCCTAAGCAAGGTATCCTTGTGATAGTATTTACTTTCTTACAAGCTTTTCAATGTTTCGAACAAAATTGATTGTTTTTAAAATTTAGGCATTGGTACAGTTTAGCATAGCAAATCATTGGAAAATATTATAAGGTATTTTGCCCACCTTCTTAGTATACCTTCGTGGTGTAATTGGCCAGCACATTCGGTGCGTATTCGAAAGATCCGTGGTTCGAGTCCCTGCGAGGGCATTGCTCATTTTTCCTCTCTCCTGCATCAAAAATATACATAATATCTCTACAATATAACGAACATTTTGTAACTCTATAACATTAGCACAAAGTGTTATAAAAATGTTAAAAGATAAGCTTTGGTTTTGTAGAAATTTGAAAACAAGAAATGCGGCAACTAAAATTGTTCAGTTGAATGAGCGTCGATACTAATAAAATAATGTTCCCAAGACTATAAAAAACTTAAATGCATATCTGCCATGGCCTTCGTATGTGACATCACAGATAAAGTTTTATGGTAAACAAAAAAAAATCTTAACTTAGCACCACGGAAATGAAGATTCTTGTTTAAGCTGACTGAGTATAATAAAGCAAAGAAAAATAAAGAAATGTTGAATCGTAAAATGTGCTAGTTTCTACTAAAACTTTTCAGTGCCATTTCAGAAACGCTGTACATGTAAGTTTGTTATCGAGTTACTTTTTTAAGAGAAAAGAAATTGTTGTCTGCAGTTTCAGGCGCAATGAAATTTCATTCGATCCAAGAGATTTTGTGCTTAGTTTCGATACATGGATTCTGTAAGTCGACCAACAAAATGCATCAAAACGTTTAGTATGAAATTTTATTTATCTATTTTCTTTTACGTATTTGCAAAATTCATCTGATAAGAAAACAAATAAAACGATTCGTTCTAAAGCTTAATAAAATGTTCCGTTTAATAAAATAATTCAGCTTAATAAAATAATTCTTATTATTAGAGTAGTTGCTTTAATAAATGTTAAAGTAATTTAATAAGTCGTGAGTACTAAACTAATTTTCAAAAACCTCAGCCTCTATCAAAAGACGTATTTTTGCTGCCGACGAACAGCATAACAAACTCCGATTTCAAATGAAATATGTTAACAATACTAATTCAGAAGTCAAACAACAAAAATCAGCGTTATACCTACAAAATTTATTATAAATTTATAATAAATTTATTATTATAAATTTTGTAGGTATAACGCTGATTTTTGTTGTTTGACTTCTGAATTAGTATTTATTCGGCGTGTTATTGTGTCTTAATTATGTTAACAATGTCAAACAAGGTATTTTTCATTTATTTATTATTTTTTTAACTTACATTTTTATTATAATGCAAACTTTTGTTCAGTTTCGAAAGAAATTCCAGAAACAATTTTTTTTTTAATTTTCCGAAATGGTGATATTTACTTTTAGATTTGAAAATTAAGATTAATACATTTGATGACTGATACATACCTCATTGATCTGTAGTTGAAATGCTTGATGAGTAGCATACATTTTTAACTACCCTGTACTCCTACTAGTGAAAATTTTATATTCCTAGAATATTTTGCACACATTGTTCGAACATTACTGCAAGCCTACAATATTCTAGGTATTTCCCAAAATATGCAAACTTTTATTTTAACACTTTAATATGCTTCATAAATGAGTTGCTATATCAAAACATCACATTTTTTCTGATTACATACGTATTCGTTAACATCTGTGCATAAAAAAGCAGGGGAATCACATAATTAATAATATAACTAATCGCTTACTTCTGAATAAATTAGGTTCAGTACCAAATGTTTCAAGTATTTGCAGCATATTCAAGAATGATGTTCATTGCTTATTGAACTATAAAGCTAGCTGGAAACTGTTACTTCCTTTTCGTCGCAAATTCTCATTTAGACAGCATTTAGTACATAAAATAAGTGAAACGTACAGGTTTTAAAACCTCAACTGCAGTTGATATTTGATAACAAAATGGTTCCATGCTGACAGTGCTACACTGGAGAATCTTCTGAAGGAAATCGAACGAGTTCAAAGAAAAGGTACTCTAATTCACCCAGCATAGGTCCGTCAGAGGACTGCACAAAATTTGCCTGTCGTTAAATATGCCCAAGTGAGGAAACCGGTGTATGAGTACCGCAGCAACAGAAATAATAATACTCTAATAAATAATAAAGCTAGTCGTGATAGTAAAATTCTACATCAAATTCAGCTCATTTCACTCTACAGTAGGAAATGCTTAGTAGCTTCATTCCGTTGTTGAATATTTTGTGTCTTAACAAGTTCCTCTAAGAATAAATATGTTTTAATATTTAATATTCTTTCTTCAAAATCATATGTATGGTTCTGTTTTAGTTTCACATTATACTCATCCTATACTTCTTCTTTGTTAAATATATTTAGTAATGATGCCTTGCAATTTATTTGTGATGATTTGTCATTGGATATAAAATTATATGCCTAAATGCTTATTTGATGAGTGAATTATTACAATACATTTTATCAGATGAAAGGCTTCATGTAGAAATAATGTATATCACAAAAAAGTCAATTCTCTGTTATCAGTAAATTGTAAAAGCAAGGAGTGACATACCTAAATACATAATTAAAGGGATCCAAAAGTTATAATATTCTGATTCAGAAGCATGGAGAATACACTGTTTAGAGACCTTACTATAATGCAATAATATCGCAAAATGAGACACAACTGCATCGATTGTAAATGAAAAATCAAAGGTATTTAAAATTAAAATAAAAATTAATGCCTATAACGCTAAAAAATATAAAAAATAACTCAAACATCAGTAGTGTCGAAGTGCTTTGTAAAATTTTAGAACTACATGAATATTTTTTTTTTCATTTTTATTTTTATTTGAAATGTATATTTTAGTGTCAAACAAAAATGATAATAAAACTCTTTTCCTTTATAATCTTGTATTAAATTTTAATCCACTCTATTCAACTTAGTAAGAAGAAGTAAAATCTGAAGAGAAGCATTTTTTGCGTGTGCACACATGTGTATTTACCTGTACTGAATTGCATAACTTTTATTTCTAGTTTACTTAACTGAGTTTACCTAATATTAAAAGTGAAATTATCCTCTTCTAATAATCATCCTTCGGAACAGGCAACATTTTTGTTTAGCAAGTTCATTACAATTTGTTTAATGCAGTTTAATTACATTATGTTACCAAATATTAAGTGTTAATAATACACTAATTACATAAATGTTTAAATTTTCGTATTTTATATTTCATTGCTTGTGAGAAAGCCTCACCTAAATTTTGCTAGTAAATTTTGTTAGTAGAAGCATCTGTGCATGGCAACAGTGATATACTATATTTAAGCACTTGCACGATATTGCAGTGATATTGTTTTCTTCATTGATTGTAATGTTTGTTTTCGTTGAAACTGATTTTATTCTGTTAATAATAACCGTAAGCATAGGTTTTACGCCAGTGACTGTTTCAAAACTGTGACATTAGTCTTTAATTGAAGGCTACTTCATGCTTAAGAGTGATTTATACTTGCAAGTATTGAAAGCTAGAAAGGTCTATGACATTTTTCTTGTAAGCTTTAACATTTATTTCGTCCGCCTCCGGATTATTTTCGGATTTAAGAAGTTTCAAGTAATAAAATGTTTTTAAAAAGCAGAACTGAAACAAGTGGCGGAAGAGATCGCTGAAAGTTTACCACCAACCATTACAGTAACAGATTTAAACACATCATTCTAAACAATGCAGAATATAAAAAGGCTCCTGAATTTGTTCAAGATTTATTAACAACCGCTATTGCGGTTCAAAGATTGTTAGAACAAAGATAAATTGAAAAGAATAAGCAGGATTATGACTTTCAGAAAATAGAAATGGAGCAAGAATTTCAAAAAACGAAAATGGATAATTAACTTTAATTGGCAAGAATCCAAACACGGAATTAAATTGAGCCATTTCCATCTATTTATGTTTCAGATATATATAGTTCGAAACGAAAGTTTACTTTACCTGAATTAGAATTTAGACAGTTTGGGGATGATTTAAAGATTGGCTTCCATTCTGGAATCAGTTAACACAAATTCATAATGAAGAAAATACTGCGGCAGATGATAAATTCCAGTGTTTAATTCAAAAGGTTTCCGTTGCAGGGAAGTTGTCTACAGTTTTCCGCCTGTCGGGGCTAATTATGAAAAGTCTTTTGAAAGTTTAAAATCTCGTTTTGGTAGGAAAGATATTTTAGTAAAATTATACATAAGAGAATTATCAAAATTAATCACAACTGTTGAAAATAAGGAAACGCTTCCATTAATTTCTTTCTACGATAAATGTAAACTTTATTTACGTGCTTTGGAAACATTAGATGTGACAACGAACAAAGGTGCCTCTGCCGAATGGTTGAGTCTTGCTTTCCAGGAGACTTTTTGAAACCACCGAATCATAATAATTCTTCTGACTCTGAAACGAATGCGAAAGCTCCATTAAATAATTTAATGAAGTTTTTGAGACCTGATGTTGAGGGAGAAGAAAGAATATGCTTAGTTGTAGCTGGTTTCGATCTGAGCAAATAATCAAGATAATAAACCGATAAAAAAAGAATTTTAGTGCATAATATTTACTTATTAAGATACTGAGAGCTGCAGGATTATTGACAGCTGCTTCAGGATAAAAAGTTACGAAATCATGCATTTTTGACAACTGCTTCTCGATCAAAAGTTACGAAATCATGCATTTTTTGTGAGGATAAACATTTGAGTTTAGGTTTCTGACTCTAAAACAAACAGATAAGAAAGATCGAGTAAATAATTTAATGCAGTTTTTGAGGTCGGAAGTTAAGAGAGAAGAAAGAATATGCTTAGCTGTAGCTGTTTTCGGTCTGAACAATTATCAAGATAAAAAACCGATAAAAAGAAGAATTCTAGTGTATAATATTTGCTTAATAACTACTGTCAGCTGCAAGATTATTGACAACTGCTTCTGGATCAAACGTTACGAAATCATGCATTTTTGTGAAGGTAAAAGTTTGATTTTTGGTTGTTGTTCTGCGCAAAAATAGGATTATTGGAGAAGCAAAAATTTTAAAAGCAATTCTTTGCTGCTATGATTGTTTATCTCTTGGTCATACAGTTAAGATGTATCGAGGTTTTCTAAAATTCTTGACTTATTCTAAAAACCATGTGCCTTTAATGTGTGATGTGCTTCATACACAAATCAAAGTTGTGCAGCAAAAAACGAAGAAACGCCGGCAGAGGGCAAAGTCAATATGTCTAACTTTAATAGACATCCTCAAACTCAAAGAAAGCTAAGCTTATATCTGATGGTAAACAGAAGACTGTGACATTACTTTTAGAATAAGAAATATCAGAATTTTAGAATCAGAATTTAAAGAATGTAACCGAAGAAATACACTGCTGGCCACCCAAATTGCAACACCAAGAAAGACAAGAGGTATCACAACAAAATTTATTTAGTAGATGAAATGTTGACCAAGTATCAAATCTAATCTTCAAGAAAGTTTGGTTCATTCTATTTCGGAGGTGTTTTAACTAATAATTTGAAGCATAACTATTATAAAATAATGCTTAAAATCTACCTGTAATTTAGGAGCTATGAACCAAGCTACAATCTGTGATAATATTCGGCCTGTATGTAAAAGCCCTTGGATTACAGAATTAGAAGAAAATTATATAATTTTGAAAGATGTTACGGTTAATTGTGAAACCGTTCGAATTTTTGTCAGGACCGACATCAAGTTAGGGAAAGTTGTTAATCGGAAATCGTAAGTTTTTTTCTCCGGGTCTCGTAGCTTTAGAACCTGTTTAGGGCGGATATTAATCGGAGAGGTGCCAGTAGACGAAGCCTCTAATGAAAACTTTGCAATGGCGGTAACATCAGAGTTTATAAATGAAGCTGGAGTTTCAAATCTATGGAGGTTGGATTTAACAGAAATTGATGATTCTGAAGAAGAAATCTAAACATGAGGTTTATCTTCACACTAAAGAACATTTTTAGGAACAGCTACAGTAAATAATGATGATCGGTATGAAATTTGCTTACCTTGGGCTGACACTAAATCACTTTTACCTGATAATTTAATTTAGATAAGAATAGGCTCGAGCACACCACTTCGAAACTTTTATCAATGAATTTATCTGAACAATATGAAAATGTATTTTTAGTTGGATTGATGAAGGTATCAGGAAAAATGTCCCCACGTTGAAAATGAACTCATATGGTAATTATTTACGTCATCGCCCTGTCCTAAAGGCAAGCAGCAGTACCACACCAATTCTTCCAGCATTTGTTGCTCAGTGAGATTTACAAATCATCCTTCTCTGAACCAATGCTTGCATTACAATTCTAATTTAATCGAACTTATTCTAGACGTTCTACTGCGATTCAAAAAGCAGCGGTGTGGAGTCATAGCTGACATAAGACATCCTTAATTTCATAAGACCTTTCTTCAAATAAGTATTAGGAAAGAAAATAGATTCCCTACGGGTTTTATGGTGGAAAAACATGGAAGAGAAAACCTAACAGTGTTTCGACATGCCAGACTTGTTTTTGGCTCAACATGTAGCCCTTTACTTTTGGCCTCAGTTATTGAGCACCATATAGAGAAGAGTATGAAGATTTTGAAGTTACCTTTAAAAAATGACTGTTACAAAGTTTTTATGGCAACTAGTGTTGAAACTAAACAGCACTTAGAAAAGTTTGTTTCCAATTCTAAAATACTAATGCCCAAATGAGCCTTTGACCTAAGGGGGCGGGAACATTCTAGTGATTTCAATGAAATGAGTAACAAGAAAGAAAGACATATATTAGATCTGCTTTGGAATAAAGAACTGGTCCCATACTGAAAGAAAATCAGTATGGGACGGTTGAATTAATTTAATTTGGTAAAAATAACAAAATGAAGCATGTTATCTGAAATTCACAAAATATTCGATCCTTTTGGATTTTCACTCCCCTCATGCTTTGACCAAATATAATGTTAAAAAATAATGTTACATGGAAGAAAACTTTCAGCTGGGACGAAGAGCTGACTAGCCGGTCGGTAAAGATTTCTTACGACGGCTTCAAGAACTAAAATCTCTACATAACATTGAAATTCCCAAATTTATTTAAGTCACTTCAGAGAATTTAAACAATAGTGCCTTTCACACTTTTTTTTATGAGTACAAGTACGCTCAACCAGCGGTTGCATTTTTACGGATTGAGAAAAACTATCAAGTTGAGTTGTTTCTTCTTACTGCCAGTTTAAGATCATCTTTAGTGCAGTCCTTCCAAAACTTCTGGAATGTTGTGCCTGTAAAATTATATCACAATGCTTTTATCATGAATTTGTACTTGAAAGTTGCTGCCAGTTTGGAAAGCAAAATATATTTTAATTTCACACAGCGTCTCTTATCTATTCTCAGAGTACTGTCATTTAATGAAACTTAGAATATTTTATTTTTTACATGTAATCAATTTGTAATTGCTTAATTAATTAAACAGTTTAAGAAAAAAATGCACGTTTTATGAATTTAATTTTTTAGAATTATATCCATGTATGTACTTGATACAATTTGAAATATATTTAGCGTATATTGTATTCAACTGATATGAGCATTTGCTAAATTATTATAATTAATAATTGCATTCTATCATTATGAGTAAGAAATCATTTGAGTTAATTTATATTAAATATAGTTACTTATGGTATGAATAACTACTTCATTAGAAAAATCAATAAAAGATTTTCTAATGCAGTACACTTTATAAACTTATTTTCAATTAATTTGAAGTTATGATGCCTTTAATATTTATTTGGGTGTTTTGTTCTTCTCATTTTATAGATTTTTATGGCAATATAGTAAAAGGATATATTTTTTAAAGAGCAATATTGATTTATGGACAACTGAACAGTATTCATTAATGGATTTCATAAAGAAGAGTTAATGATTATTATAAAGAAAAATTACTGGAAATTGATGACTGATTTTGTGTGAACTTTCATAATTAAATTATCAGTTATTATCTTCACATTTGTGCTGTTATTGCTAACGTATCCGTATAGGTTATTTTTGCTATACGGATTCAATGCTAGACGGAATTTTGCTTCAATGTATGGTTACATACATGACACATACCTACATTAAAATATTTAACTTATTTTTACTTGCATGAAAATTTTACACAAAGACTTGTTTATAAAAATTGAAGCCTCATTTATTTTCCACTCAAGTAAATTAAAGAAATTTTTCATCTAATTGAAAATGTTCTGTTGTTAAAAATAGAATTATTTTTGCCATTTTTGGTTTTTCATTGATGTTTGTAAAAAGAATACTTATTATTGTATATAAAAATCTTATTAAATATAAAACCTTGTTATGTTTCATTATTATGAATTACATATTTTTATATTTGAAAGAACATTTATTATCTATTTATATGTTTCAAGACACTCATACAGTTATGGGTTTAACTGAACCCTAAACATTTGTATTTTGGTAGTATTCGCTTAAATATAAAGATGTACATTGCAATGAAATTGATTGTTGACTTGAAAAATGTAAAACTTTTATCAGGTTTTTTGTTTCTCATATTTTATTTTAGCGATTTAATTAGAAATTTACACTTAAAATATTTTCTTTGGCATGTGTAATGTGAATCTGCACATGCTGTATAAATTCAGCTGTTTTTAAGTGCCAAAATATTAGTTTGTTAAAAATACAATAAAAAAGGGTCTTAAAAATCGAGTAAATTGAAGCTGGTATAAGTTATCAAAATACAATTTCAACAAATTTGCATCTCTTTTAAACATTTAATATTTGTACAAAAAATCAATATTTGTCATTGTGCATTACTGATTATTAGCTGATGTACTTAAAAATCTTTCTTTACCAACTGATTTTCTATATTTTTCTTGCATGTTTAAATTTTATAGTTTGCGGTTGACAAATGGTAATAGAACTTGACACAATTTATGTTATCAGTGGGTTATTCTAAATATGAATTTACAGATAACAGCAGCGTATATTAATGTCGGTTCTATAAGCTGTATGTGATAAATATGAATTCTAGTTAAACTGAGCCTAAGATTTATGAAAAATATTCAAAGTATGATGCTGAAGATTTTAGTCAGTTTATTAGAAGAAACCATATTAATAAATGCACATTATATATTTTTCTGAATTTTTGAAGTTGAAAATTTTATACTGCATGCTTATTATAAAGGATAAATAAGTTAATTGTGAATAATAATTTATTTTTAATTATGATTAGATTTATTACGATAAGTTTCTTTTAATTATGATAAGTTATTATCAATTATGGTAAGATTATTTTGTATGAAGTTTCGTAATTAAAATATCAGATCTTGCACCTGCGTTTATGTTATTATTGCTATCATATAACATACAAGTAATTTCCCTTCGCTATATATTTACATGCATCCATATATATATATATATTAAAATGGTATTTTACTTATTTTTAATTGTATTAAAATTTTGCACATGCATTTAATGAAAAAAAATTAAAAGTGATAAAATATACTTTCGGATTCTTTTCATATTTCGGTAGAAAAATTTCTCTCTACTACCCGTCATGTAACAAGTAGTCTATTTTTAACAAAGATTAGAAGTATTGAATAACGATTGCCGTTAAGTAAATTTAGATGAGCAGGAGCCTGATGTTCTGATGATAAAAAGATTGTGAGCAATACTTCTATTCTGGTTATTTGCCAAAAGAAGGCATCATTGTTTTAGAAGCTTCCTCTTCCAAAACGCATTTTATTTCTATAAATTAAGTAACTGTTTTTCTTTTTCAATCCTTTTATGAAAGTCAAGGAGACACTGAAATATATTTAGCATCTAAGAAAATGCCGCTGAACATTCTTTTATAAAAATTCAAATTACGGAAAGGAAAAAAACTGCTGAAGTGTTTTTCATTAGAATTGAATATTTTTAAGCGATGTGAAAAGGATTAGAAATATGTGAAATAAGAAATTTTAAATTTTATTAAACTAATTTCGAATTAAATTTTTAAAAAGTTTTAAAAATCAAACTTAATTAAATAAATAAATTGCAGAAATAAAATTTAAATGCTTTACAATTCCGTTTATTTCATATTTATAGAAAGTTCGTTTATCGTTCATTTTTAAGTAGCACTTTCTAAGAAAATAAAATAAACTATCTGTAAAGAATAAAGTGCTCCAAGGAAAAAGGGAAACACGCATCACTGTAAAAATACGTGATACTGGAGGAAGAAGTCACTGAATGCTCATCGATCCTAAACCTGTGTTTGAAGTTTTACCTATGTACATTACTTGAATAACTAAACATATCAAGAAAATCAATCAACATATCACATAAGTTAATAATCGTTACATGATTATTAATGTAACGATGAAGCTGTTGTCTATATTGTTCAGTAATTAATATTTACAATAATTTCAGATTGCGATTTAAAAAGTGAACAGATTAAAAAATAATGTAAAGTCACTGCTTACTACTAAATTGAGTGTTAAAAAGCATATAGTGGATAGTTATTTTAAATAAGAGTCTTTACAGGAAAAGGCACTATTACAAAAGAATTGTGTTACTCACAGGGACAGAAAATTTCGCTGTTAGTTGTTTATTAAGGGAAAAAAATTATAATCTTGCAAAAACGTTAATGAAACATCCACCTAATGAATTTCTTTAATTATCAGATAATGGGAAAAATGGAGAAAACTGAGTTAATAGAACGCATCTTTCTTTTTCATTTATTTAGTTCTCTGCTGATTACTTTATATTCTTACAGGAAAAAAACCGAAAGGGGAAAAAGTTTTCCAACTCATAAGAGGAAGACTTTTTTATATTTTCCTTAAAGATATAAAAGTGCGACCTACTGAAAAAAAAATAAAACAGAGGGCAATTTATGTCGAAGAGAAAAAGGGCTCTCAATATACTGATTACAAAATGAGAAGCCTTTTTATAAAGGCTTGCTTTTACCACTAAATAATCATTGCAAATTTTCCCGCGGAAATTACTTTAAGTATCAGTTGTTTCAACATTTTTTTACACATTTGAAAAGCTCAGATTTATTTGTGATCTTTCTTTTCTCTCGCTACCAAATTACATACAAGTCCAAACAATCAAAATTACGAAAGCGTTCATTTAGAAGAGTAAACTTTTAATATTTACAATCGCAGTTCTCTTATAGACACGTATATATACATTCCTTGATGCGGGCTTAATATCAGAGTTTCTGACACAAATTAATATGCTTGTGCGCATGAAACGCAAGACTGTTTCCGAATTTCCAGCTTGCTTTCCACTAACTCAGATAATTTGTTTATAAAAATGTCTGAAAAAACGAATTGGCTGTTTCATATTGATTAGCTCTTTGTAAGTATACAGAAAAGGCCGGAAAATTTCCTTTTGGGTTAATCTTATAGTATTCTTCTAATTAAAGCGCATAAGCTGAGAAATATTTATTTCATAGAGTAGAGAATTCGAAACTTCAGCGAGCCCGAGCTTCTTTAATTTTTCCTTTGAAATTTTCGTAGTGTGAATGCATTACAAAACATATATCCCCATATTACTATTGACATCTCTATAGAAATTGCTAGAAATAGTCTTTCTACTTTCGCTGTAAGGGTAAGCAGACGAACTTCTAAGAATAAACGGAGGATAAATTTTTATATTAAGAGAATAAATGTTTATGAAACCGCTCACACTTTACAGAAGCCTAATTGCAATTATTAACTCACAAAGTGATTTTTGTAGGAAAAAATATTAAAATGGGGATCTCAACAAACAGCACTACCGTAATACGCACAATTAAAGTTCATACATAAAATCTCCACATTTGTAAAGAAACATGAATTTATTGGAACCAAATCTTTTAAATTCATATCGAGAAGGACACATCTGAAGTATAAAGTAATTCACCTTTCAGCAGCAAAGTAAGCGGAGTTTTAAAGCTGGTTTGAAGATATTTCTAGATGATTATTCGTTGAACTATACTTCTCACAGAAATATGTAATAGTTTATCAGGAATTTCCCTTTTTCTAGAACTATTTATAAAACTCGGATTCCCTTTCCAGGTTGATATGCTTGAACTTTTGCCATCGGTACTTCGTAAGGTTACGTCCATTTTGGCAGAGGTCCAACTAAACTGCCTTTCCTAGTGAGGCTATAACTAACTACTCAGATGCTGGGTCAGGTGATTATAAAAAACGCATCGTATTTTAAACAACCAAAAATATATTCTAGATTAGCTTACGCCCTGAGTAAAACTTAAAACATTTTCCTTTAATGGTTTTCTCCGTAGCGGTAATTATTTTTAGTTAAATAAAATCGTTGTTTAAAGTTTCGTAGTTCTGAGAAATGGTGGAACAATTAATGGCTTAAATATTTTGAATAAAAGGGCTTCAAAACGTTTTAATAAAATGCATAGATAAAGTTTTAACACTGCTCTAAGTCTTAACATAAATACCTTCAGCATAGTTACGAAAATCGGAATTTTGCCCGTAAATTAACACAGTTAACTTTTAGCGTTACGCTAAAGTTTTTACCATAAATATTATGTATTACTATTTATCAGTAGTAAAATATATATTCATTGTCAAATGTACTACTTTAAATATATGCATAATATGTTCATTGAAGGATAAAAAGTTTTAATAAATATTTTAGAGCCCGAATGGTAGAGAATTACAACGCGTGAGTTCACGAATAATTGAATGCATTGCATTTCACATCTGGAACTATACGTAATGATACATTTTAAATCAAGGTATAAATTATAATTCCTCCCACATGGGGAGCAGAAGTAAAACAAAATATCTACAACAAATGTCTTCACTGTTACAGTGAAAATAAAAACTGAATATAAGTGCTAAAAAAACTTAGATCCCTAGCACCTCGCAAAAAAAGGTGCAACAGCGATCTTAGCTAATTGAATTCTTCTGGAACAAACATTATATCTCCAAATTAATCCAAACTGATGAGCGATACATAAACTCTTCTGAGATTTTGAACTTTTATTGCAAAATAATTGCAACAAAAACAGAAAAAGACGCATAGTAGTATATAAAGGATATCTCTAGCATGCATTTGTAGTATGTCTTATTGCGTAACTCTTGACTTAGCTGTTCATTGGCAGGTATAACTCTAACAGGCAAACGTTAAGTATGGTCTGTTACTTTGAAATTTACATATCAAGACTGTTGATATCATCTCCCAATTTGAGATCAAAACGTGTTTCGTCATCGCTGCACCGCCTTTATCTTCACCTTATTTGAGACTTATTTGAGTCATGTCAGCCTTTATTCGAATGCTTTTCCTGAAGCAAAATACGCTAAAGGAAATAGAAGGGGGAATAAGCAACTCAATACATCTGCCACAATATTTTTTTGTCGTTTCTATGATTAGGAGGCAAGCCAAGCCGCGGAAAATGATCTTGATGTTCAGATTTTAAAGTAACAGATTATAGCAAAGCATACTTCGTAAGGTTACGTCCATTTTGGCAGAGGTCCAACTAAACTGCCTTTCCTAGTGAGACTATAACTACTCAGATGCTGGGTCAGGTGATTATAAAAAACGCATCGTATTTTAAACAACCAAAAATATATCTAGATTAGCTTTCTTATAACGTCAGTTTTGACAATGCAGCCCAGATTTCGCAAGAAATACCAGATAAAAGCATTTAAAGATAATACGATTAATGAGTTAATACAGCAAGTTCAAACAGCTTGGCTGTTTGTGCGATGTAAAACGAACAAGCTGGTCAGGACCATCCGATCCAGTTCTCACATCATCACGGATGAATGTATCTACACCAGTATGAAGCATGCAAAATAAGAAGAGTTATTTTATGCACTGACATGTATCTTTTTTGGTGCATTTGTTATCGTTATTATACTATAAGTTTAAGAAATTCGGAATCCTCCTAGCATGTGAAACGTAAAATATAAAAAATTTAAAACCTGCTTTAAACAAGGGCAGAAACTAATTGTTTTATGCAATGACCATCAGGTGTTCTATAACATTAATTAATAAATTAAAACCAATGAGCAAAAACTTTGTTTAATCTTTCTAATGAGCAACAGAGTAAACAAGTAAAATTTACATCAACAGTATATAAGGTATTTCTCCCTCCTTTCTCCTTCCAAAAAAATCCTAATGTCTCAATAGTGGCGCCCAAACTAAAAGGGTGTTGGATGAGGATTCTCCGCACCCAAGATTTGGCGAGTGAATCCCCTAAAAACCTCAGTCGCCCTTTAAAAGAGGGTGTATATAAGGTGTTTCTCCTGGCTTCTTAGCGTGCCTTCGTGGTGTAGTGGTCGATATGGGCCGTCCTTCAGCAGTAGAGAGATGCCACTCCAGCTAACGTGCTGTCAGTGATCTATGGCTTGAGGTGGTGAACGGCTGCCGTTGTGGTAATCTTTTGGTGTCCAAACTCGCATCTTCTAGCAGGGCTTTGATCCCTTTGTTAACGATTCCACAGCCTGTTGATGACACTGCGCTGCATATTTAGTTATTTATCGTGCACCAGCTTGCAACATCCCGACAAACCTTCCAACGCATTTCATCGTGCAAATGGTTTTTTTCTGCTTATGTTTTCCGCTCTGGCTATCTCGGATTACACGGAACTACCACTCTTTGCGAAGTGAAGCATAGGTGCGGAATGCCCCTTTTTAAGGCTTGTGGATTGACTGCGGGATTGCGTTTTATGCTAATTTTGGTATCCTATTTGTATTCGGCAATGCAACCTCTATCTCATACATAAATTGTATGTTTTAGTTCCCCTTTTCGCATTCGTACCTTCTATTTAAGCTTCATAATGAATAGCTTTATTTATACATGTAACCTGTCCTTAAGACTCACTTACAGTCCGTTAAATTCTTAAGACTCACTTACCGTTATTCTTCGTTGAGGAGAGATGTTCTCTTCTATTACTCTAAACATCAGTTTGAAACAGTCTCCATATTACATTTTGTTGACAGGAACGGCGGTATGGCTCCTTTCTCCTCATAACTGTCGGAAGTCGCTATTCTATAATAGGACGCTAGCTAAGTATCAGTCTGGGACAATCTCTTCCTAATATTTTGCAAACAGGAACGCAACGCATGGATCATTGCATATCATCAGTCGGAACCGTTATTCTAAGTCTCTGAATCTGGAATTTAAATGTTCAGCTCATTTTCACTTTCCCCAATCATTGAAGAACAATCTCGAAGAGGTTTTTCGGTTGATCATCTCTTTTGGAGTCATACATTCGGTATATCTTCGCGTTATTCACCTCGTCGCGTTTATATACATGATCACGTCTTTCTCTTTCATCGTGCACTAAATCAATCAATTCAGCTGATGATCCTTCTGAAGGCCGATACGTTTTTTATCTCGCCCGTGAGCAGATTGTACCGCCACGTTTCTCTAGCCAGTTATAGGCACACAAGAATTAATTGCCGCATTTTCTGCATCGCATCAAGAAAAGGCTACTAGTGTATTTTTTTCTCATCTAATTCGTCATAGTGATAAAGTGTCCTACCATTTTCAAACCCTGACAAAACGTCTCTCAAGAAAGTAATAAACCCAGCAGATGCTTGCTTACGCTTTTTGTTTTCTTCGTAGTCCAAGGATAATTTCAACAAAAAACATTGCCATGCTTGAACTCAAGGCATTTTTTTTACAAAGCTGTCGCATCCGTTACCTCCCACAAAGAAATAGTTTTATTCTTTTTCAGGCCTCCGACGATTCACGTGGAATGTGACATCTTTCAAAGCTCACGTCCAATGGCAATTTGCGTATGCTGAAGCCTGTTAGTTTGTTTTTGAGCACGAAGTCTATAAGGTTCGATCGATTTGTTGAAAACAATTTTACTGATCAATACTTTGTATGATAATCTGCATACAAATGCTTGTGACTACAATTATTGTCATAAGAGAATTACGCTTTTTTATTTATTTTTATATAATGAGTACTAATTTTTTCTAAATATAAGTATAGGGACAAGAGAAACATCAGAACAGTTAAGTTGTTTAATTTTTCCGAAATCAATGTTTTTTAATTGAAAAATGCCAGAACGTAAATAATTTCTTTGCTTGAAACATTTCTGTTCGCGAAATTACCGAAATCCTGAAAAAACATTGCCTTTTTCTGTTCATATATACAATGTAAAGTTGCAAAAAAAATGGTTGGGTAAAGACCTTTTGTGCACACGATGTACGTATGTATATGTACACATATATATATATATATATATGAGTCAAAATCAATTAGAAACGAAATAAAAGTCATATTTTATTAGCAACTTGCCCTTTTTTGCTCCAATTAGTAGCAGTAAGTAAAGTAATTTATAAGAAATGTAAGAGTCATAAATCAAAATTTCTAACTTTTGGGAAAGAAATGAAAATAATTTTAACATAACAACAACATAAAAAGAAACTAGTAACAACATAGTTTACTATTTTAACCGATAGTTATATGATATTAATTTTAAAGTAAACATTTTTACGACATCAAGAACCATTAAAAGGAAAACTTTTGTGCGAATTATTAACAGTTGAGTTTAATACAACAATTACCATTTTGCACTGATAAAATTAATGTCTCATTACTTTCAAATTTAAGTGTATTATTGTTACTAGTGAAACTTTTTTCATCCAGCTGCAGTAATTGTTTTCATAGCTCTATAAACAGCTTTGATCAACTCCATTCAAATGCTCTTTAGTACAGCTCAAATCTAGCATTAGTTCTCTTCCGTTATTTGGGGAGTAAACCTGAAATTGGAGAGCAAACAAATCTTTGACTCTTCTCTGTTAGTCTGTATTATCTTGTTATAATTTTTGTTGTTGATGTTGTATCATCGTTATTTTGCTTCTTATAGATATCTGCTAATCATTCAGTTAGCAAATGTATAATTTTTTTAAAAACATTTTACGTGGTATGCCGGTATATACTGGGATTACAAGAGGATCCACGATTGTTTGTAAACTTCTTTCGAAATTTAACTTTGACAGATGATTTTATATATTCTTTTAATCTAATATTTTATTTAAATACGTAAAATTCACTGAAATTGATTGAATATGACACAACGCAAAAATGCAGGTACCACATTATTAATGCTGAGAAATAATAAAGAATAAGAAAAGAAACTTTAGTGCAAAATTAAAATCAGAAAAGGTTGATAACCCTTGATCATTTTCAATGAGCAGCGAGAAGATTTATAAGCGAGACTGCGTTTTGAATTCTATATCTAGATGAATTGTTTATACAAAATAACAAGGAAGAAATATAAGTAAGTATTTTTAAAATGTAAGTACATACATACATGTTAAATTTAACGATTCAGTTTTAAAATAAAGGGTGAGTCAAGATACATAAATGCCCCGACGCAGCACGAAACGAGAATTTTATATTGTTTTTATAATTCTAAATTAATTTAAACTAATAGCGAACTTTTAAATGAAAATAATTAAGATACGTAATGTAAAGGCTTTGTTCGTAAAGAATGTTATTAATATTAAGATATTAAATGGTAATTTCTGAAAATATATTATTAATTCCTCTGATTTTCACATAAGTGTGCTTTCACACAAATTTCACGTAAAAGTTTCCCATAAATAAAACACTTTATGCCATTTTATAATGAGCTCCAAATAATGGACCGTATTTTAAATAAAATCGTCACTGCTTTTACCTTTTGTGTTCTTAATCTAAGGTTTATATCTATTAATATTTTCAGGCTTTCTTAGTATTTGAAAGGAAACCCCTTGGCATTTTTTTTCCACAAATGAAATATGAGACATTTTACTTCAGATATAAGTGAATATTGAATTAATAAACTTAAATTCCTTACCAATAAAACTAAGACATTATTTATTTTAATTAAAGTTACTTAAAATCTAACTAAATATTTTAAGGGGTGTTGCAAGTCAAAAAACTTCAAAAAATGGTTATTTGGGATTTTTGCATTTTAAAATTCTATACACTTTTAGCTTTCTAAAAATACCATACTTAAATCTCTATGAAAATCATAGCTGTTAAAAGTCTAGTTTTAATTTAACATTGAATGCTTTGATAAATGAAGATTTTTACATAAAAATGCGTTTTTCTCCAAACGTGATTTTTTTAGACTCGTCTTTTCTTAGGAATTACTGCTCACAGGTATGTAAATCTTTGGGGCTTACTTATTATATTTCATAATACGTACTAAAATAAGCTTTTTATGATAAACTAAGAAAAACAATTTTCACAATTTGTTTTGGGGAGAAAAGTGGTAAATTTTACTATTCCTAATACAATGTTCTGTAAATTACTCTAAAATTCAAAATGTTTAATAAGATCATTTCAGTATAATCTGACAGATATGCTTTGACTACGCAGAAAATTTCAAACGTGTATCTGCAGCAGATTTTGAGAAAAGATGCATCGAAAATGAACAGTTTAACATTATCGGTATAGGGGTTCCGACTAACTTTTACAGTAATTTACAATTATGATTAGTTAATAAGATTGCAAAATGAATCCTAATAGCTGCACTTTTCTATAATGATGTTCGGTTTCTGGGTTAACCATATAAGATAAAGAAAAACCACGTATTAAAATCTCACACCAGAGCCTATGCCCTTAGTTGTCTAGAGCGTTTATTTTCTAATAATTTTTGTTTTAAACTTTGGCGCTGTATTCACCTAAATAGCATTATCACTTTCAGTACATAAATATGTAGATGTTTCATTCTACGCATTCAGTTTAAATGTCAAACTAAGGCATTAGCTTGTAAGGATCTTAAGTTTTACTAACGTTTATTTTATTTTAAATCTTTACTATCACTTCTTATTTTCTACTTCCGGCCAGAATTATAAGCGTGAAGGAGTTTATGCAAAATTGTCTGGCGAACGCCAAGTATTTAAGTGTGGCCTTTTTGCCAAGCAGAGAGAGGAAGCCGTGAGTTCGAAGCAGGCCGCTTACCTTAGAAGTTACGCAGTTGCTACTTTGCCTTCCAGGCCAGAGGTTTTAATCCTCTTGATAAATTAAACGTATTGTAGTGTTCACAGTCTCTGTGCTACATACGCTTTCTGTTATTATAAGGCCAATCTTATTCTAAAGTTAAATTAGAGTTTAGTTTTATTTTGATATCTTTTAAGTTAGACCCCGAGTGGAGGGTCATTGTATTCCGAAGTACGGAAGTCATTGTATATAAAGAAAAAATAAAGGGTTTTGTATACCCTTCGTCTGTATCCTGTCTACTTACTACAATTAGTGAACATAGCTTTAGTAAGCTCTCTGTTCTAGTCAGGTCATTGTATGTTTCCGAAGAAGGTTAGAAGAAACATTGAACCTGATAGTGGCGCCCGACGAAGAATAACCATGGCCGAGTTTCAAGAAGAACCTGTGCTGCCTGCAGAAACAGCTCAGAATCCAGAAATGCCAGCTGCCGCCCTGGAAGGATTTGGGTATATTGTCCAGACCATGCGCGCTTCGATGAAACCAGAAGCAACGTTTAATGGAAACTCACAGGTAACCAGTTTTTTGGAAAAATTGGATGACCACTTCATGCTCTACCCCGTGCACGAGTTTCAAAAAGTTACCTTAGCTACCAGCGCTTTGAGGGGCCAAGCGCTTAACTGGTTCAAATGTATCGGCAGAAGTCTCTTGGGTCAAGCAGGAAGTCCCACCTATACCTACGAAAATTTCAAGACTGCCCTACTAAAAGCCTTCCCTGTTGTAAGGGATCGTGCGAAATTAGAAACAGAACTTTTCAGTATATATCAACAAAGAATGGAAAACATGTCGAGTTTTATTTTAAGAAAAATTCACGTTTTCAAGCTCTTGTATGGAAACCGTCCGGATCCTGAAATAATTCAAGTGATTTTGCCGAGGTTACTACCCCAAGTGCAAGACTTTATTGAAATGAGAAATCCGACTACACTGGAAAAATTATTTGAGCTAGCAATCCAGTTTGAAAGTAGAAGAACGGCGGACGTCGAAAGAAGACGCCAATATCAACAGCGAAACCAATTTGGTACGCCAAGACTACAGCAAACTCAAGCACATGGCTACGGAGAAAAAGCGAATCAGTGGGCAAGGAAACCCGAGCATTCAAAAACAGCCGGCGAACGTCGACAGTTCAATAGCAACCCAGGAAAAAAGTCTCAAGGCCAGTGGAGAAAGAAGGAAAGCACCGAAAGGAAAAATAATTTAAACTAAAACGGATTTCTGCTGACGAGAGGGTGCGGAAATCCGAAGGCCACGAAAACCCCTCTTCCTACAAGTTAAATACAGTAATGGTGAAAAATTTAACTCTTCCGAAGATTGAAGTCTTGGTAAATAATATCCCGGCCACCGCACTCCTGGATACCGGCGCGCAGTGTTCCTGTGTGGCAGAAGTCTTTTTTAGAAAGTATTTTCGCAAATACCGCATATATAATGCGGATAATACAACAGTATTAGCGGCGCAAGGAGAACAATGTAAGTGCGTAGGTAAAGTACCTTTGTACATCCGTATCAAGGACGAACAAGTAAAGGTGATGTTTTTTATAGTAAAGAATTTGCAAGCACACTTAATACTAGGAATAGACTTTCTTTCAGACGCACAAGCTACACTGGATTTTAATGAAGCGTCTCTTAAGCTGACGATGAAACCAGTGCGTGTAGAAAAGGTTGAACCGCCAAGGTTAAATCTCGACCACCTGCCTAATGACGAGCAAGATAGAATCCGACAAGTGGTAAGTGAATTTGCTTCCTTATTTAGTGATATTCCAGGATTTACCCAGGTTACTAACCATAGTATTGACACCGGAGATGCATTGCCGGTTCGTCAAAAACCATACCGGTATGATAAGAATAAGGAAAAAATTATAGAATGGCATATTACCGATATGCTACGTAAAAAGATCGTAACGCCTATCTCAAGTAGTTATGCTAGTCCGGTGGTTTTATGTAAGAAAAATAATGATTATCCTTTGGAGCATCCAAAAAGGTGGAGATTCGCTATTGATTACCGTAAATTAAATTCCATAACGAAATATCCGGTATATCCGTTACCGATTATAGAAGAAATTTTAAGGAACATAAAATCAACCAAATTTATGACAACTTTAGACTTAACGAATGGTTATTTTCAAATAGGGATCAGGCCTGAGGACGTGCCTAAGACTGCTTTTATAACCAAGTCTGGCACTTATGCATTTTTGCGAATGCCGTTTGGCCTTTCAGGCGCCCCAGCAACATTTCAGCGATGCATGGACATTGTGTTAAGACCTGTTCTCGGAAAGTCCACATTTATCTATTTAGACGATATCATTATTACTAGTGATAATCTAGACCAACATGTACAGGATTTAAGACAGGTGTTTTCTTTATTAAATGAGGCCTGTCTAAAAGTTAATGTCGAAAAATGCAAATTTGCAGCCCCTGAATTAAAATATTTAGGTTACAAAATATCGCAAAAAGGGATCGAGACAGATGAATCAAAAATAATCGCTGTACAAAAGTATCCGACTCCAAACACGGCAAAGAAGCTCTCTTCTTTTCTAGGACTTTGTTCATATTATAGGTCCTTTATAAAAGATTTTGCGGCTATCGCTGAGCCATTGTTAAAATTAAAAAGGAAAAAGGCAAGATTCTCGTGGACGGCCGAAGCCAATAGTGCTTTCGAAAAATTAAAACAAGCATTAACGCAAGCCCCTGTGTTGAAATTTCCTGAAAAGGATGAAAATTTAGAAATTTCAGCGGATGCTTCGGATTATGCGGTAGGAGCGGTACTTTCGCAAAATCAGCAGCCAGTAGCATTTTTTAGCCGAACTTTAAATCAAACACAAAGAAACTATTCCGCGACCGAGAGAGAGGCACTTGCAGTTCTGTTAGCAGTGCAAAAGTTCCGAGTCTATTTTGGAAAGGCGCCGATAACAGTATATTCTGATCATGCGGCGGTAACTAGATTGTACTCTGGAAAAAATTTATCCCCAAGGTTAACAAGATGGGCACTCAAGCTGCAAGAATATAATCTGGTAATCAAGCATACCCCCGGAAAGGAAAATATCGTAGCAGATGCCCTGTCACGAATTAAATTAGACGAACAGGGTAATACCGTAAAAGTTGCAATGCTGACAGCGTGTACAATAAATTCCCGAGAAACTGTAATAACCGAACTGGGTAAGGATCCTGAGTTTGGAAGTATTTATGAGTATTTGAAGGATCCTGAAAATTTTAGCCACCAAGATATTGTGGCGATAAGAAATAGGGCGGCCCATTACGAACTAATAGATGGTCTATTATTTTATACAAAAACTACGAATTCCAACAACGAATTTCGACCTGTTATCCCAGCTAGTCTTAGATTAAATATCCTGCAAGAGCTCCATGACAGCCCTTTAGCTTCTCATGCTGGTATTCGAAAAACTACTCAACGCGTACGCGAGGCAGTCTACTTTCCTGAACTGCAAAAGTTAACAAGGGCGTATGTCCAGTCCTGCCCAACATGTCAAGCCGTTAATTATATTAATTTCCGCCCGGCCGGGTTTCTAAATAGTATTAAATCCGAATTTCCAAATGAAATAATCGGAATCGATTTATTGGGCCCTTTCCCAAAAAGTCAGTTAAACAAAAGTCGCTATCTCCTTGTTATAGTTGATCATTTTAGTAAATGGACCGAAATTGTTCCCTTAAAACGAGCCTCCGCGAAATTAGTTACCGATTCTATTTTAAATAAATATATTTTAAAATACGGGGCGCCCCTAAAAGTTATATCGGATAATGGTCCTCAATTTGTAAGTAATATATTTGAAGACATGTGCCAAAAACTGGGCATACGTCATTTAAAAATGGTCCCGTATCGGCCGCAATCAAATATAGCGGAACGGGTCAACAGAAATATAGTGAAAATTATCCGTAGTTATGTTAAAAATTTTCATAAAAGCTGGGATAACTATGTCAATGAATTTGCTTTCGCCCTTAGGACCGCAAAACATGATACAACGGGCAAAACTCCTGCTGAGTTATTTCTAGGCAGAAAGGTTATAACACCGTTAGATAAACTATTTTATGTGCAACAAAGAGCCCCAGAATTTAAAATGGGTGATATAGAAAAACTAATAAAAGAAGCAAAAAAGAATACGGAAGTAGCACAAAGAAAACAAAAATTGTATTATGACTTGAAACGACGGGGAGTAACTTATAAAGTAGGGGATGAAGTACTAAAAATTAAGCATTCACTTTCTTCAGCACCAGAAGATAAAACTGCCAAATTTTTTCCACGCTTTGAAGGACCATATGTTATAGAAAAAATAACTCACGCTGTTGTAGTGTTAAAGGCAAGAAATGGTGAAACCTGTTCCGCAAACATTGACCAGATAAAACCATTCTATGACCGTAATAAAATGCAAATCTTTTCAGATCTTTTGCAGGATCCGGTACGGCAGACACCGCAGGTACAAGTTCCAGAGGTGGGAAAACGACAAGTACAAGGGCAAGCCAATGAGAGACAGAAGCAAGTGAAAAGAAAATTGCCCCGCGGAAAAATTGAAGGTACAAAGAAAAAGAAGCCGTTCCACCGTCCAAAAAACAGAGTTCACGAACACCCCCAGAATGAAGAAGGGAGAAGGACGACGTATGTGGAAAAGACCGGGAGAAAGGGCGGCAACTATAACCCGGCTGTGAAACGGAAGATTGACTCATCCGACAGAACGCTCCGCAGCAAAAGTCGCCGAACTGCGGAAGGGCCATCAGCGGCGGAGGAAAAAGTACAAGAAAAATTTGAACGGCCAACAACGAGGTCCAAGCAGGATCACGACAGAAGTTTCCCGGTTCCACCAAGACCAGCTGCCTTCAAACGGCCAAGACCACAAGCAGAGGACAGAAGGAAGATGTTCAAGGGTGGCCGTAGTGGTGAAAAACGGAAGCTTCCAGAGGAAAGCACTGAAGGGCGAGCCCGTACAAGAAGGAGGATCAACCAAGCTACGGTCTGCAGCACCTTTAAAGACTGGGCCCAGAAAAGGATGTCTGAATATTACAAAGATAAGTAAAATTTTATGTTACTTTAAAAACTTAAGTTAATCTTTCATTCTTACTGCAAGTGGCAGATTTCAAGAAGTTTTACCTCATGCGAGGTCTACCTTTATCGCCAAAAGGGCGAGAAATGAGTTGTGACCGATTTTCTTATTATGTTTTTCAATTACTCGCGCGTGAAACTAAAGTTGATGTATAATAGCGTTGTATAAAGACTTAAATATTGTAAAAAGTTATTGTATAAATTTTATTTAAAACATTCTAGCAAGAAAGAAGTTTTAGTCTGAAAGACTTTTTGAAATGTAGTATTATTTCAATGTAGAAAGAATTGGCACTTGCTTTGAAAAGAATAGAAGTTAACAATGTACTACTAATGTATGTTTTCAAATGTGTAAAATTAACGGCATCTTGATATGTTCTTGTATACATGTGAACTGTTATTTTGAATGTTTAGAAATAACGTGATATGGTAAAAGTGAAAGTAATGTTAAAAAATTTGTTATTCGTGTGACTGTAAAGATTAAATCATGGTGAATATGTGTTAAAGGTTGAATGATGTAGTTAGGCTCTCTGACGCTACACTTTAGAGTTAGCCACTTTCAGAATAGTACCTCAGGGTCTAGAGTTGAAATTAGGGTGTGTTAAGAGGTCTCGTATGTTGAATTTTAACACGTTAGTGTTTTGATTGTAGGAGGAAGTGTTGAACACATAGACAGAAACACATTCGTGTTTGGTGTTTTTACAACACATGTCAGAGAGCACGGGGAGAGATAATTAAAATAGTCATGAATGACATAAGAATGTTAAGAAAAGTATATGCTATATGTTATTTGCAATGTCATTCTGTAACATTTCATTAAACTAGTTTTCCTTCCAGATCTCTGGAAGGAACCAGAATTGAATAAAGCTCCTGTTTTGATGCAGTACAGATGAAAAAGAAAAAAGATTGTTGTATATTCCGGGAGCTGCTATTGTAACAAATTTCTTTCTTTTAAAATTTTCTAGTTTCTAGCTAAGTTATGATTGTAAAAGTTTGGCCTCGCGTTAGTTTCTAGAGCTAAAAGTTTTCAACAAGGTCGTTTTAGACCTCAGTTTCAAACTAATTAACTCTGGCGGGAAGTATGTAAGGATCTTAAGTTTTACTAACGTTTATTTTATTTTAAATCTTTACTATCACTTCTTATTTTCTACTTCCGGCCAGAATTATAAGCGTGAAGGAGTTTATGCAAAGTTGTCTGGCGAACGCCAAGTATTTAAGTGTGGCCTTTTTGCCAAGCAGAAGAGAGGAAGCCGTGAGTTCGAAGCAGGCCGCTTACCTTAGAAGTTACGCAGTTGCTACTTTGCCTTCCAGGCCAGAGGTTTTAATCCTCTTGATAAATTAAACGTATTGTAGTGTTCACAGTCTCTGTGCTACATACGCTTTCTGTTATTATAAGGCCAATCTTATTCTAAAGTTAAATTAGAGTTTAGTTTTATTTTGATATCTTTTAAGTTAGACCCCAAGTGGAGGGTCATTGTATTCCGAAGTACGGAAGTCATTGTATATAAAGAAAAAATAAAGGGTTTTGTATACCCTTCGTCTGTATCCTGTCTACTTACTACAATTAGTGAACATAGCTTTAGTAAGCTCTCTGTTCTAGTCAGGTCATTGTATGTTTCCGAAGAAGGTTAGAAGAAACATTGAACCTGATAAGCTATGCACAGTAAAGTGGTATGTCATTTTATGCATATTGAACTTCTTTTCCAGACTTTCTCTTGAATTTCTTTTTCAGAGTCCTTTATGATGTATTGGAAGCAGAGATTTTTAATTGATTATAGAGATTTATATGTAAATGGAACGCATACTCTATTCACCTAGGCTCTATGTGCGTGGAACTTAAATTATCCGATTCGTTCACATTTCTATATAGGACAAGTAGGAAGTTGAGTTCACGTGTGTGAAAGTTTACCTCAAGAAAAAGTGGCTTAAAGTTATTATCAAATATGCATATTTCACACCTTATCCTATACTGCTGAACACGAATAAAGCATTAAACAATAGGTTAAAAATATACCATGTTTAGCTCTCGATAGGTCATACAAATTATTAGCATCGCTTTCTGCCTATGCAAATCATATACGCCAATAATGCCCTTTAGAAGTAAAATAAAACTTACGAACAGTAGGCTGATTGCTGTAAGTACGGAAATGCTGCGTTTTACTGATGTTACATTCCATCAGAATATTCAATACTCTTGGTCGAAAATTATAGATCAAACTTCAACGTAAGGAAATATAGGGCATATGTTGCACAACAACCTGTATTAGCATATAAGGTATTTTTTCCTTCTTTCTATCATGCCTTCGGGCTGTGAAGGTAGAACACTCGGAGCATATTCCAGAGGTCCAGACTGGAGTCCCAGGGAGGGCACTATACATTTTTCACGTCTTCTGCTTCAAAATAACCTAACGATTCTACAATTACATGCCATTCGCCGTCATCTGTAAGAGATCATTCTTTATCAAGTGTCCATTGTCGGTCACTTTACACTAGAGGCAAATACAACTGCAATCGCTAAAATTTAGATGACCGACACAGTCGATTTGGAGTTACAGTATAGAGTTACACTGAAATTTACTACTGGGCTCCCTAATGAGCACTGCCGGAAAACTCAGTATGTATGCTACGTCTCTGAAGATTCGGAGCTTGTTGCCTTCCCTTCACGTCATGGCTTACTTGCTGCAAACTTACACACGCTTTATATCTTGCCGTGACATATTACTCGCTCGGGATAGAAGTTTACGCAAATTGTATAACAAACTGTGTAGGTTAAAACAACGATGTATTCTTAATCGGCATCGTAGGAAACCTCTCTCCGTCACATTTGCTACGTGATCTAAGGAGCCATCCTCAAAACGGATGGTTAGAATGGCCGCGTCCGGAAACTGTTAGAAACCTAAACGGTGCTTCCACGCAAAATAAAGATGTTGAAACTCCGAATGGTTTTTTTTTTTAAATGTAATCCAGTCAAAAACAGCAGTTGAGAATCCAGCTGCTGTATTCGTAACTTTAAGTCGCAGCTTTCCATTTTCCTGATATTTTTGTTACTCATCCAAAAGCAGTGGATAATAAAGTTATGTATTAGATTTTGCATTTGAGTTTTATCATGAGTTTCATACACAGACGATAACTCGACAACCGTTAAAGTTAACTCCTTAAAATCAGTGATTCGGTTTAACAACAAGTAGTTTAGGTAGCTATTTAGAATTTATAAAATAAACCTAGTTCTTAGATTTCTGGTAAAGCACTTGTTTGCCTTTTTTGCCAGTATTTGGATGCGCTTATTATACAAATTACACCAGAAATTTGGAGTTCCATAAATGATATAAAAATTCCAACGATTGTAAAATGATCACACAAGCATAGCTGACAGACAAACTAATATTCCGTAGAAAAAACATTCTCCATTTTGAAACTGTATTCAAGAATATATAATCATATTTATTGTTTGATGTATAACAAATAAGATAATTTTTTTTTCGGTCTTCATGTCATACCATAAGCACATTGGGATTATCTCAACTTGGTTCAAGAATTTTAGCATTTTATCATTTTGTGAAGAAATAAGGCAGTCCTTCCATTTGATTTTGTATTGCAGCGCTCAACACATCTATCTAAGCAACTGTAAGGTTTCAGTTAGAATTTATAAAGTAGTAGTTTGTAGAAAAATCAAATATTCACTTTCTTAATGTTTAGAAAGACAAAAGAAATGTTAGAAGAATTTCAGCTGTGCTAAAATTAGAATCATCTTCAAGTTACAGAGGCATTAGGTATATGAAGCATGAAAAACAAGCTGTGCCTCTGCAGGGATTTGAACTCCTATTCTTCCGGGTGTTAGGCGGATATGCTTTCAGTTATACCACGAAGGCATTCAGCAGGGAGAGAAAAATACTTTACTAAACGGTAATTTGCAATCCCTAAGAACACAACTACCTGAAGATGCTGTTAAAAAAGAACTTGTAACTACTTGTAAAAAGACTATATATCTTGATTTGAGTATAAGAAAGAATTTTGCATTATTTATATTTCAATATAATGTGATAAAAATTGTAGGTAATGTGTTTCGCTCGCTTAAAAGAAATCTGCACGAATGTCTGATAGCGAAATTTAACTGCAACATAAAACCTTTCACTGCAATTTCTCTTTATAATTAATAGTATATAATACGATTAAAATGTCACTACAATTTTTAAATTAAAACAAACTAGTTTTACTTTGGGTAATTAGAACAATTGTGTCAGGTACCTGATGCAAGTTTCCTGAGTTGAAATAAAATTTATTTAAATATCTGCAATAGTATTAAAAACAATAAATATTAGGAGAACAATACTTTTAATAAAAAAACATGGATTTCCTTAATATTACTTATTATTCTTGTATAGCCTCATAAAAATAAACCATCACTACCTAAATTGTGTTAAAACAGATTTTTCCCCATTGAAGCAAATTATAACTTTCCTCATAGGCAGATAATAGGAGTTTCACGGAATAACGTGAAAACTAGTAGTTCAGTGAAAATGATGAAAGTCTAATGAAAGGTTTCAGCTTTACTTCAAAATATATTTTACATCAGATATTACACTGGATAGGAAATTTTAATTGCTGCTTCATTTTTAATAAAGAAAGTTCTGAAAGGAGAGAAACAAAAGCCAATCTCTAACTTTTCCTTTGTGACTTCAAAGAACACAGAATATTCTAGAGAACTTTTCTATGAAAGTAATGGATAATCCATTTTTCCAGTAACGAAAAAATATACCTACTAACTCACAATCAATATGCACCGCACAAATAGTTCTTTTTGAAATAACTTAAAATCTATATATTGGAAGAAAATAAATGGCGTCAAATGCGTTGTCTTTAATCTGCTTCTCACTTAATAGGTAAAGAGCATATAAATATTGAAAGACGTAAGAAGGAAGTTAGGCTCCTTTTCTTTCGTTGAATAAATCAGATAAAGTACTTCTATCTAACACATGAAAAGGATCACTTACTCTGTTACTAAACAGATTACTATTTCTATGGATAATTACTTCAAAGCACCTCAGCTTAAAATATTCTTTCATGAGTTTTCCGATGAACATTAAAAGTGAAACTAAGAAAACCCTCTTGTTTTACTTACTAAAATAACACAATAATTTTATCGAAACCTTCTTAAGATAACCACCCACGATTCCAAAAGATTTAGGTCTTGAGCGATAAAGGTCGGCTTAGAAAACCTGCCTTATAAGGGTATTAAGGAATAACCTAATTAAAATAGTTATTTAAATTATTAATAAATTTTAATGAAAAGAGAAATCACATTTATATTGATCGATAGGTATTAAGTTTAGGTTACTTGTTTTCTAGTTAAATCGTGAATTTATCAATATTTTTATCAGTGTTATCCAAAAGTAGCAAAATTCTCTGAATATTACTACCAATGCTCGAAATAAAAAAACCATAACATCATCATTTATGTTTTCACAAAAATTATTGCATTTTTTAAAAACATTTAGCAGTAAGGTGATTTCTTTACAAAGACTAAATAAATGCAAAGAAGGAGGATGCTTCGAGGCAGATAATTATCATAATCGTCAAATAATTTATAGCATATAGTGTATCATTCGTATTCAAAACACACTGCTGGAAACACGTTTGCATTAATAATTCTTCAGTACATATGAAGACATTCAACTTTTTCCGAAAAATGCCATTACATTCCCCGTCTTCCTTAAAGCAATCAGAGCATAGCTAGAAGCAATTCGATGAGAATTTTTGAGTTATTTATAATTTGCAGTTTTATATTAAGTGAAAAACAAGAGCCCTTGGAGATCACAGCTTACTGCAATTCTTACTCTATAGACTGACTCAGTATTCTTACAAACATACGTGTCATGCTGTGATTCAAGGAAATACTCCCAACAATTAATCTCATCGCAATATTAACGAGAAAATGTTGCAGCAAAATTATAATAATGGCACAGCACAATAGCACAGCAAATTTATTACAGTAGCACTGCAGTTATTTTTATGCATATGAGATTAAACTTTCATATGTTTATATTTCTGCCAGCTCAATTGATGTCTTGTGAGCCTGAAACTGTTTATGTCTTAAGGTCTTCGCAAATCTTAATTTTTTATACCATAATCGAGCTTATTTTATGAGAGTGAATGGTTAAATAAACTACATCATTTAATAAAGTCTACAATCATTTAATAAAAGCTTGAGATATAATAAATTCCAAGTTCTCTTTTAATTTTTTTCTTTTAAATATTTGTAGACTGCTAGTTTGTCTTCTAATCTTTTTCAAATTGCTTTGAATTTCCAAGCAATTTTCCAAAGCAGTGAGATCCTTATAAGATGAATACTCAAGATTTTAAATTATTTTGTTCTTTTGTAGAGATGATACTCTTAGATAGCAGAATTATCAGTGACAATTAAAACCCTTACTCATATCCTTAAAAATACTCGTCATTCTCAGAGGTGGTCGGATGAGGTGAGTAGTTGTCCTGAGAAGTGTTGTTTTATATTTTAAAAAAATATCGTAAAACATAAATCAAAACTGAGTATTTCAAGGTTCAAATACAGAGAAAGTTATTTTGAACTTCCTAATTTATGGAAAAAGTAATTATCAAAACACAAAATCTTTGTTTTGATCTAGCAATGTTTAAGGGAGCTTCAGATTAATTTTCTGTCTTATCTTAATAAAGTTAAAATATGTCTAACTTTTACAGAAGTAAGTTAAAAATAATTTCGCTTTGCATTGTGCATGGATTATAAATACGAATAACAAGCGATGCAAACTACCTGCGGTGAGTGCCTTTATCCATTCAGGCACTGATGAGCTTGAAATATATAATTTTCTGATGAGATTACATTGATTCTTATAAATAATTAAGTAAAAATGAATTTTGAAAACTTTAAAGAATTTTGGATCATAAAAATACTTTCGGCATCCGAACAAATAAAGAAAGTGATATTGCTTGAACTTTTTCCTTCCAATCTCCAAAATAATATAATAATACAGCGCACTAAGCTAAAGCAACCCGAAATACAGACTATGTCACAGCTTGTGATTATGACGTTTTCTTTTTTCTCTTCTGCGTCATTTTTCATTTCCTCCCTCTCTGTTTCTAGTTTATAACAAAAAATTGGTATTTCCCTGGAAAATTTTTAGTTTAGCTGCCATCCAAACGTACAACATTTTGTCATCCGGAAAGCACATCGCAAAGAAAAGTGAAATTAAGTGAAGGTTTTAAGCTAGGAAAAAATGCCTTGCATTAAAACAAATAGAGTTAATATCTTTAAAACAACATTAGGACTTGTACTTATACCTTTGAAGGAAATAAATTCTCTCGAGAAAAACAACTTTCTGAAGACCGTAATAGATAGAAAATCAAACAGCCCTGCATATCTTTTGTTTAGTTATTTAAAAACAACTGGAAAATTACTTTCTGTGCTCTCACAAGACGCATTTTATTTGCGGAATGTAGAATAAGAGACAACATCCTGAAATACTAAGCGAACATTTGTATAATAATAAACAACAGTTTATAGAATTTTAGGTAAAATTCTACAAGCGGCAGAGTCAGTTAAAAACTTGTAAATTGCAATTATCCGAACCTCTCAGACTTGATCTGTTCAAGTAAACACAAACTAGGAAATTTAATTAAAGTAATTTTGTATTGGTACCGCATAATTCCAAGTTTTGCATAATAGAATAAAGTCACGTACTTCGCTTTCCATCTTATGTTTTCTAAAATAGAGCATTAATTAGTTATATTTCCTGATTATCGATGAAAATTCTTGCAACTGAGTTTTAATCTAAATCGTTTTGATTTTACGGTCTTCAGACTAGAGTAATATGCACGATTTAATAATCTGGTGTCTGGACATCGGATAAGTGACGTTCTACTGCAAAGGATAAGTCAAATAAATGAGCTGCAAGAGTACTTATAAAAGTTAAACGAATTGTTAAGCATCAGTGCAACATAAAAACTGATGCTGAGGTAAAAGGTAGATCACATTTGAAATTTTCAGGAAAAATGGTGTCAGTATAAGAATTTGAGTTTCTTTATATTAATAGGCCATATAAATTTTAGTTACTCAGTTTGTCCACTTAATATTATTTCTTTCAGAATTCTTACCATATATTTTCATGTTTCATTAACTTTCAACTCTAAAGGTATAAAATTTAATTATGTTACTCTTAAGTTAGACAAAATGACTGAATATTAAACTATGGATTTTAAAAAATTGTCCTGATTACGAATGGGTAAAATCTGAAGTCTAAAAGGAGAATTTGACAGCATAGAAAAAATGTTTCCTCCTTCTTAAGGCGAAAAAAACCTCAAATTTGTCATTGATTATTTTTAAATGTTGAAGAAGTTTATACAACTGAAATACATTCTTAGATATCAAGACTGACTATATAGACTGAATATAATCTCAGATATATACACATATATATAATACAGTTCCATAAGCAAATGCTGCAATATAAAATTTATTTATATTTTTAATTTATGAATACTTATTTGTATTTGAAATTTATTTATATTTATTTATATTTGAAAATATTTGAAACAGCCCTAAGTTGAAATTTATATAATAAAAAGAGCAATGGAAATACGAATTAGGGTAAATATTAACAAGAAAACTGCAATAAATATTTGCAGTCGAGCTATTTAAGGGAAAACCCTCTGGAGTAAGAATATAGCAAATACATTGTTACAAGAAATCGAAGAACCCGCACTCGCGGTATGTTCCGAAACTCTTGAATTACTGGCGCGAATAAGCGGAACTGTGTTTTATTTGCGTAGCCTTCTGACTCGAGGTGGAGGGAGAATGCGCAGTAGCAAACCTGTTCGCGAATTGCCCATCCCATTCAGTTTTAGGGACGCGGATCGGTGCGGAGAAGAAAAACCCGCTCTCCATATTATTCTCCAACGGAGAGCACCAGTTCGAGGAGAGGAATAATTATAGTGCTTTTTCGCCGGAAGTTAGACATAGGCGGGAATGCATGTTTGACAGAAATGGATGGAAATAGTTTCACGTGTCACACTAGGACTAAATATTACAGACGGAGGAAATTTTCCTTCTGTGAATTCAGATAGAATTTGTTTATCTTTTAATATGAAATAGAGCACTTAAAATGAAGGGCATGTTTCTTACGTGGAAGTTACTATGTTTTACCTGCATTCTTGCGCTGGTAAGGCCAGTGCCTGAAAAGATTCCTATAGGTATGTATTTACAGTATTTTTCCAATGGAATAAATTCTTTCTTTGATAGCATGAAAATCACGTGTTGTTGCAATTCAACAGTACTTCTAAATTTAATGGCCCCTTTGCAATCAGAGGAAAACTAATATACTAAATCTGAGCTTCAATGTTGTTGGAATTGCATTTTATATTTCTACAATATGGGAAAAATTTCGTATTTTTTATTTTAGATTTAAAGTTAAAGGACCGCAACTTTCTTAACTTTGATATTCTTAATTTTACTTCGTTTATTTTCTAAATGAAAATCAAATTCCAGTTTTAAAATAGCAGATTAAATATATTTACGTCAATTTACTACAATACAAAGTTTTTGAATGCATAAACATCCTTAAATAATTCATCAAGTGCTTTTAAATCCTCTAAATTTAAAATCTTACTTCCCTAAATTTCCCTTTTATTCATCAAAAATTTTCTTTGCTAAATTTACGCCTTATAAATGCATACAAATTGAGACAGCAGCGCAAAATTCATGAGACATTTCTTACAAATTGTTTCGTTGGTCAATTTTTAAATTTGCTTGATTGCTGATCTATATTAAAGGATACAGTTACGTTATATTTTATAGGTGGTAAATAATATACTTTTCTCTAATTTTAAAACCATTCGTAGAGTACGAATTTAATAATCTCAGAGCAATTTCCTTCTTTCATAGCAGGTTTAAAAAGTACATTTATTTCTTCAATGCGTAACTGATACTAGCACTCCTTGCATTGAAGATAACCATTCAATGTCACGTTTCTAATCAATCAAAATAAATTAAATAGTTTATGTCATTAAGAATAATTTTATCATTTACAAGGGTTAGACAAATATGAGGTTATTGCAATTTACACGTTTTGTAGCTTCAGTATTGTATGCTTTTTGAAGTGCAAGCAATATTTGTTTGATCTGTCTGCAAGTATGATTTTGTGTCAAATGCTGAATTTGTTTAAGAAAGTATTGAAAAAATTCAAGATGGTTAAAAATATATTCAAAACATAGCCAAAAACTATTAATTATAAGAAGAAAACGCATCCCAACTTTTAGTTTTAAATAAAAAATTAATCATAATGTATTTCTAATTTTAAATAGAAACTAAAATAAATTTTAAGCACTAAAGAAGCAAATTTTATTACTAAACCTGAGGGAATATCTTCTTACTATCCTATTTAACAGCTTAAAGTAAGTTTCTAAGCCTTAAAAATGATTAATAGGAATTAATATTTTTTGTTAAATCTCTATAAGAATTTTAAAAACTATTCTCTCGTTATCATGATTTTTATTAAAAGAAATTCCTATGTTTATAATATTTTCACGTGTTTTCAAAGCATTTGTAACAATACATGTTACGTATTCCAAATCATTATAATGACATCTTTTACTAAGTCGAAATTTGAAATTTTTCAATATGTTAAATTTTTTAAATACAAAGAAAAATTATAGTTCTTTAAATTCCTGCTACTTTCTGTGTTAGATGAAATCGATAAAACAATATATCTAATAGTTTTCAACATTTTTCTGTATCACCTTTTAATCAATACAGCTGATTATAATATATAAATGCAAAAATATAAGAGATTTGTACCTTGTATTTATATTCCTATAATTAATGTAAAATTATTATTGATAATTATGCTTAAATATATCAAAGAGAGAAATGATATTATTTCCCCAATCAATTCAGAAATTCAAGTGCTAAAAATATTCAAATTCCTTTTTACATAAATTTCCTATAAAATTATTTTACTCATAATCCTCTGCAAAGTATAAAAGTAAAATCATGTTGTAATGTGTAAAGCTAATAAACATTATGTAAATAAACAAAAATTATGTAAGGATTTTAACTGAAAATGTGCATGTTTGGAAACCATAAGAATACAAGTCAATAGTTTATGAAATAAAAGAAAGTCGAAATATCTTTTTAAAACTCGGATAAAATTTAAAGATCTTGGAGAGGAAATAGAGTGCTGCAAGTTGTTCCCTTGATACTTTATCTCTGAAATGGGAGTACTTTATTTTTTAAAAAATGTAGCTTTTAAAAAGCTTTCTGTAACAAGATTTCTAGTCTGCGCAAAAATTATGTTAAGAGTTTCTCTGTAAAAGAGCCTTAAAATTTAAAACCGATTACTTTACTTAAATCCTTTGAGTTTTATGTGGTTTGGTTTGTCTCATCTAAGTGCTTCATAAATATTTCAACATTTGAAGATCTTAGCTCTTGTGTTTGAAAAATGTAAATATTTGGAAGTTCTTTGGAATACTTGAAAAGAGAGTGCTATTTGCGAACGTAAAACATGTTCAGTCAAGTTTAAGAATTGCATGAGAAAGAAGAGAGACACGCATAAGGAAAACATAAGCTATTTTTGTTATGCGTAAATGAGCACTCTAAATTCAAGACAAAATCAGTTTTAAAATTAAGAAATTAAATTTAAAATATGGAGACAGATAAAACTTTGTAATATCAGACTGAATATTTAATTTCTTTTCCAAAAGCATTTTCCAGTATAAATACCATTAGAAGAAATTTAACCCACATTTTACATTATTAAATAAAACATACTATTTTTTTTCAATTCCTCAAAACTGTCTTCTGCATAGCTCTTGACAAAGTTCTGATAACATATTAAAACCATTTTAATTGACAATATGAATTAGTTGTCTGAATTTTAATGTTTACTAATTCTTTTAGAAATATTTATAGGAAATATGAGAAGCTTTTAATTCGCTGAAAATCGTTGTTTAATATATTGATTTAAAATATGTTAAAAGGCGACGTTAATATTATTAAAATTTCATATAAAAACCAAAGAAAAACTTATTAAGTGTTTGCACTTGCCTATTTTTCTGTTTAATAATTTTAGACTGCCGAATACTGGTAGTTTAAATAACAATTAAGTGGTTGCTGAGAAAGCCTCTTGTTGTTTCCCAACGTATATAAAGATATATAAACAGTATCTCTCAGAAAACCGTTGACGAAGGCATCCCTACTTTTAAGCAGATATCTCATGTTTTGAATGCTTTGCTGTAATCGATTTTACACGCAAATAAACAAGCAATATATTGAGATTAATTAAACTCAAATACACGCTTAAAATGCATTTAAAGGTATTTGTTAATAGTTAACTGAAAATGGATATTTGAAAGTAGTTCAGTGTTAAAAGTTATTATAAGATTTAAAGATCTCTAAAAAGATCTAGGATTGTTTTGCTTAGGATTATTTTGCCTAAAGATTGTTTTGCATCCTATTGAATAAAATGGTAGAATTGTTCTGGAGTTCTTATTAGCCAATAGTTAAACAAATAAAATTTATCATTGGTTAAAAAATTCAATATCCGCCGCCTTTGCTTAAATATTGGATTTCTCCGCTTCATATGTCACCATTGTAGTTCATTAAACAACTTTCACTCTGATTTTAGACACTCAGATATCGTTTCAAGAGATATTACTAATTAATATCTAGAGATGCAATGTGAAACTGATTAAAACATTAATATTATTCATCCCTCAATTCTCCATGATCATTTTTTTACTTTGTAGCCAGCAGTAATGAATTTAGTTTAAAAGTCAGCTTGCTCAGTGTTGAATGTTGAGATTTTCTCTACTGGCAATATTCGAAACCATATTAGTAATAACTTTATATTTGATTCTATTAAATACTTATATCCTATTTGGATACTTAACAATAGATGACTTATATATGATAAAATACAACATGGAATTTAAATTTTACTCAAATAAAAATAAATCTATGCCAATAACGTTTTACATAGATTGAAAATTTGTTAATAAATGATTTTGCGACGTTTTTCATTAAATTATTTTATGAGGCTATTTTGTAGTACAGTGTAAAAAAGAAAACTATTTCTTCACATATTTGAATTCATAATGATAAGTAGGATATTAATGTTAAATTGCCACGCGGTGTTTTAGGCTAATCAGTAAATCAGGACCATTATTTATTGTAAAACTCCTTATATGGAAGCGAATGCTTTCTTCTTAGTATTGAACCGTTTCAGATTTATATAAGAATTTGAAAATGCGCATATATTAAAAAATTATCAAAGTCATTTCGTATAACTTCCGATTTGTTTAATTTAATAGGAGCTACTGTCATAGTATAAAATTTAAATAATTGATCCTGCTCTAAATTAAAAGCTACTGAAAACGATTAAAATTACCCTGGTTTAAAAAACCGCAAAGTGATCTCAAAAATGCCCCTTAAATCTCACCCATTATTTCATTGTCAAATGAAGAAATTTCAACCTTGCAAGAATAAGACAAATATGTATTCTCTTGTTACCGTTTGTTTAAAGATAATCCCATATAAAGCTCAATTTCTTTATTTTTAAATTGTTAAATGAAATGTAATTTCGCTTTATTTAAACGAAATTGTATTCATTTGCAGTAACATGGACTTAACATGGACATACGTAATTTGATTCTTTGTCAAGCTCATATCTTAAATACAATAGAAAAGATTCAAGCTTTGAAATTCATAGGATATTGTAAAAGAAACTGAGAACATATTGCATCTGCCAGAAAAGAAAACCGAAATCGATATATTTCCCCTTAAGAAATATTTTCCTGTTTTTTTTTTAACATCAATTCTTTCTAATTTAATAGGTATGCATTTTTAGATCTTGTAAAAGTGCAGTCGAATGAATCCCATGACACTGCCTTAATTATTTTAGCGTTTTGTTTCGCGTAAGAAGGACAGAAACAAGCAATTTGAGATTAAAGAGAACTGAAATACTTTATACTAGTTCATACCAAAGTATCTAAATCTCAAGTAACTTCAAAAATAGTAATTTATTTTTCTACTAGTAAATGGTTAGGTTAGGTTATTTAATTACGGTAAAGCCTCGAGGGCTATCTGCCTAAGGGGAGGGATGCCTTCGTGGAGGACTTTCTAAGGGAAACTGGCTCGCATACACGTTACACATGGTCTACTAGTAAATGAAGATGAATTAAATTTATGAATATCATAGTAATGCATAAAATAGGATAACCATACATGAAGCTATGTGTATTTCAATGCTACTTGTTAAATCGCTTTAATCTCATACATACTACCTTAAAGTAAAAATATTTTCAATATGGAAAGCTATTTATTTACTTACAAAATAAGCTTGCAAACATAAATATAATAAAATATCAGTAAATGTAATGCATTTTTATGACGCATATTGAAAACGTGCAACACATTAAAATGCTGACATATTACAACAACATGAAATGCTGTGCTAATGGGTAAAAGAAGATTTGGGCGCTTTTTACTGAGTAATCCATGTTTTCCATTTTTAGTAAATAAAGTCAGGTAAACAAATTTGTGGCAAAATCAAATTAGTAGTACACGAAGAAATGTTAGATACAATTATATGCTGCACGTTAAACATCTGAAGAATATATATGATTCAGTTACATCAGAACAGTTATGTCGAGTAAATTAATATTGCAATTGCTTAGTAATGAATCAGTAAACATTTCTGATAAAAGTTCTCCATAAATTAGAAATAAATTTGGATTTCCTTTTCTTTTTTTTACTTGTGAGGAATAACTTTTATTATGGAGTTTTAATGCGTCTCTAATTATAAAGATGCAATAATAAAAGAATATAATCATCATCTATGACTTTAATTATGTAGTAGCATCTCCCAAGGTTTCCTTTTATAAAACAAATGGCTGTGTAGCTTTTTTTTTAAGGTAAACTTCTCGATTTTCTCTGGGCCACTTCCAAAGAAACTTTACTTATCAATATTTTACATATAATTATTTTATTTCCTTTTTGCATCTGTCTTAGTTCTTTATCACTTGATAGATATTATATATTAGTGATCAGTGTCCAGTCTCACTCATACAGACATATGATGTAACAATGTAATAAAATATTTATGTAATGAAGAAAAATAACGGTATAAAGATAAATAAATTAATAAATTGGTGAATGAGTTAATAAATAATTCTTTCATTCACTGTAATTTGAGGAAAGTTGAAATAAATTTTGAAATCCCTTTAGAAAAGTCGTAGATAATAATTTCTGCTAAAACAAATTATAAGTTTCAGTGTCACTCCTTAAGCAGAAAATTGTAATTTATAGTGTTCAGTTTACTTCAAAACATCTGAATTTCAACATAAATCTTTATAAATTCGGACAGTCGGACACGGAACCAACCAGCATATTGTTCAAGAAAACGAACTTTCCATGATAAAACTGAGCATATGGCAGTATGCAATACTTCTTTTTTTATCATAAATATGACATTTAAGATTAGATCCCTTTATTGAAAAGATAATAAAGAACAATTACATCAAATATGTAACATCGCCGATGGTATAGAAACATATACGACGCAACAGATATTACTTACACATCTAGAAATGCAACCAAAAATATAACTTTGTACAAAACGAATGCACATTAGCTATAAATAATAAGCAATTTGAGAGCATGTAAACAAAGGTATATGGTAATGATATTCATTCAATTCCTATCTTTTCTAGAGTCAGTACTGGCAAAATGCTTAATATTTCTGAATGCACAGAACGTTTTGCTCTGATGATAATTATTTCATACCTTTAGTTATTATTTCATTTCGTAACTAAATCCCAAATTCACCTTTCGTACTAAATTAAAATAATGTATTCTGACCTTTGAAACAATTCTTATGTTTAATTTGACACAAATTTAGGCTTAACGTATACGGGAATAGGAATAGAGTAAAACATGTTTTACAAAATACTTGAATTCCTAGTTTGTCTGACTACAGGGAAGATAAAAATATTCGAATTCCAACATGATGAATAGCTATCTTATGTCTGTATTTAACCTTAAAATAATAAATAAAGGTAACAAACTTTTACAAAAGCATCATTTTGCTGCAGCTAATTCACCCCGCCCCTACGATTTCTCTGATTAATCACTTTTTTACCATTAAGGTGTTGGAAAAATATGTGCTTTCACTTACTAAAGTTCAACAATGGCGTGCGCATAAAAAATTATTTTAAACAAAATTGAGGATAGAGAGAATGAAAACTTTTTTTATCAATACTTTTAACTAGAATTGTTAGGGAATTTTATAAATACAAAAGTAAAATGTATAAAAGACAGACATATTTCTCGAAATGAATTAATTTATGTTCAATGAAATTAAAAGCAAGGCAAACTGAGAAAAGTGATGAGAAACTATGACATATCCTTAATATCTGCTAAATATTTTGCTTCTTCTTTCAGATTTTATCCAAAGAACCTAACTTCTTGATCTTTGTACTTGTTTATTAAATTTAATTTAGCCTCGTAGGCATATAGTAAAACCAATAAACACAATATGAATTGCAAGAGAGAAAAAACGATCTTTAGCATAATAAGTTCAGAAGGGTTATTTGAATGTTGCAAAACACACGAGGTCTGTTTCCTAAGGAAATGAATTTCTTCAGTGGGCGACTTACTAATAAAACCTGCCCATAGCGCTGCATATAGGGAGGATTGCGAGAAACCTAACAATGCCGCCTGCTCGTTGTCCTAGGCTCGATACCTAGCTGAAATCATTTTGTTAAACATAGTTAAAAAATGTAACAACACGCATAAATTGCCACATGTATATGCGGTGACAAGTGATTATGTCTAATATAGGACACATTTTACGTATAAATGTTTAAAATACAATAAATAAAAATATATTATAATTTTTATTTCTACTTTCTGCTGAGAATTTAAATTTCAAAAATTAAAAAGGTCAATGCTCCCCTATCATAGGAAAGCAAATAATTTTCTAGTTTTTTTTTTTTTTTTTTTTTTTTTTTTTAATTAAACTCAATCATTTATTTGTAGGTTTTGTTTTCTTCTAAATTCACAATTAAATTACTTGAGGTAGATGTAATGCTGTTACTCTTAATACCTAGCAAATAATAATGTAATAAACACCAATAAATTCTATACACAAAAACGAGCAAAATAAGATAAAAATTTACTCCTCGGCTCTAGGTTAAGTTGAATAAAATTTATATATGTTTTCGAAAGTTAAAATAAGAAACATAAACACTCCATGTTATCACAGAATAAGCAGAATGACTAGAACCTCATTAATATATTAATTTAATGGTCAATATTAATTCAATGGTATAACTTTAGAATTCAATAAAATTTAGGATCTATGAATTTCATTGTGATTTTAATTTTTCGTGAAGTTTAAACATTTTCCATGTTAAAAAATGTTATGCTGATACTGAAATTCTGTTTCTTTGGCACTTAGACGAGTGTATAACGAATGCACTTATACTCCCCCACTACAAGCGACTTTTCAATTTCACACTTTTATTGCGTATGAACATGAAAAGTTTCATAATGTAAATTACAGTTACGCCGCTCTTAAGTAGTAGTAGCTGTTACTTACAAAAGACGTAACACTGATAATAATTCTGTAAATTGTTATTTTGTTGAATAACAAATGTAGTGAGTATAACCTCCTGTTTGAGATACACATTTAACATTATGTCATTCTGGTCGAAATCTGCAGACATGCAAAGCTTCAAAACACGCTGACAGTATGTTAATAATACAGTAATTAGTTCCAACGAATTTCACATGTTCCTAGATTGATCCTAGCTCGTAAAAATTTCCAGGGTGGTGTGCAAAAGTTAAGAGCAGGTCAGGTACACAAAATAAAACCATTCTTACATAGAGAAATATGAGGGAAATGCAACTTGTGTGTGCTACAGTGGTTGAAAGAGTGAAAGATAAATAAATACAATTGAGGTATTAACACAAAATGTTCATAGACCTACTTGTGATTACAGTTTCAGAGGAAATTCATTTCAGCTGCGATAATATATGCCTTGTAACGTCAATGCGCAGATCAACGAAGGTGTTCAAATATGTCAAGCTAGTCAACGACTACTCAGCGATGAAGTCCGTGTCACAGGCTATAAGTTCTTTCGACTTGGAAACCCAGAAGAAATCAATAAAACAAGACTCAGGTGATCGTAGTGTTCGAAATGAAAGTGTATCTGTCCTGAACATTGGAGCCTTGAATGGTAATGACTCACATTTTCCAACGTTACTTTTGGTAAACAAGGCTGTCTTACACAGGCTTTTGCGCTCTTGAAAAAATGGTTTGTGCCTATGTATTTTCTCTCTTCTTTACAGCATGCTTTCGTGGTGTAAAGTTAGCATACTCGGCGCGTATTTGAGATGTCCAGGTTCTAATTCTGGCGAACGCAGCTCTCATTTTTCATATCTCCTGATTCAAAATAACCTAACCTACTCTACAGCCGTTAAATTTTCGATGTCTGACTTATATTTAAAGACTAACTTTGCGTTTTTGGATCAGCTTCTATATATATTTTGCGTATTTTCTATACTAATGGATTATCTCATATACTTTTAGATATACTGTGTGCAATAATTTAAAGAAATATTACTCTTTTAAAAACTCAATTTGGGGAAAAAATAATTTAAGAATTAAACTTTCAGTCTGGAGGAAGATCTGTATTTCTGCTGAAATACTCACGGTGTTACGCAAAATTCGAATTTGGTGTCTGATGAGAAACGAATAATTGATAATGACTAGCATTTCAGGGAATAAATTTTAATGTCATAAATTCGAATACATTTAAGTATACATTCGTAATAATTGTGTATTTTACTTTTAAATTTGTTTACCTTTATATTTACCGCATATTATTTAATAAAAACTATTTTTACATAAAGAAATAACTTGTGTATGCAAAATATGCGGCAGTCTTTACATGCAGTTGAAGAACTGAGACAGATTAGCACTATTGTAAGGAGCTTATAAATAAACTGATGAATAACTAAATAATTCAATGTACTTTATTTCTGACATAAGAGAATGAAGTGTAATCAGAAACAGTATATAGATCTAGCACTGCTAAAAATTTCAGATATGTTTCTCTGCCAAACACATTTACCCATACATACACAGTACTAAAACAGTGTGAAAGGAACAGCGCAAAAACTGGTACACTGGGGTGGAGCTAACTCGAGCGAACACTCTTCAAGTGCTTGCGCATTGTTCACTATTTCCTGATCATTTTAATAAACCCTACGCAGGTATTTTGCTTTCAGAACATTTAGTTCTCATTTGTAATTAGTCTTGTTTGTCTTTAATTAAATAACATATTAGTTAATGTTTTTCTGTTGCAAAACAATTCGAAAGAGATAATTGTTTTAATTAATGAGGGAAAATACAGGGGTTCGACAAAAATATGGAAACACCTTTAAAAAAATATGTTTCTTTGCTTAATATGGTGTAGGAAACCCGTTGGCATCCAAAACAGCTTGCAGTCTTCTCGGAATGGATAAATACAGTTCCTGTATGTTTGCCAAGGGAATATTATACCATTCTTCCTGCAAAACGGTGGCAAGTTCAGATAACGATGTTGGCGGTGGATAACGAGAACGCACTTTCCGTTCCAATGTAGACCACAAATGTTCGATAATATTTAGGTCTGGTGACTGTGGTGGCCAGGGGAGATGGGACAACTCATCCTCGTGCTCAGAAAACCAGTCCTGGACAATGTGAGCTGTGTGAACAGGGGCTTTGTAGTCTTGGAAGACACCATCACCATCGGGGAACAAAGTTTGTACCATGGGATGAACTTGATCGGCCAAAATGTTCACATAAGTCTTGGCAGTCATGTGCCCTGACACAGTTATCATGGGGCTAGCAGAGAACCACGATATGGCTGCCCAAACGATAACAGAACCCCCGCCATGTTTCACTCTTGGCAACAAGCAGTCTGTATTATAGGCTTGAGATGGCGTTCTCCAGACGTAAACTCGGCCAGAAGTAGGAAACAATGTGAAAGAAGACTCGTCAGACCATATTACTCGCTTCCACTGCTCTATAGTCCAGGCTTTATGACTTAAACACCACCTTTTCCTGTTACGGGCATTAGCATCACTGATGAGTGGCTTCTCAATTGCAGCACGGCCAGCAATTCCCTGTTTATGAAGCTCCCTTCTAATTGTTTTGGTACTCACAGGGTTCGGTAACACAACATTCATTTCAGTAGTAACTTTTGCAGCTGTGGTCTTCTTATTTTTCGTCACAATTGCCCTTAATGATCGTCTGTCACGATCACTCAGGACACACTTTCGTCCGCACTGTGATTTAGCAGATGTTTTTCCGCTTTTCAAATATGCGGAATAAATCTTCGATACAGTACCTCTTGAAACACTAAACACCTCGGCTACCTTGCTTACGGAAGCATCTACCATACGTGCTCCAACAATTTGCCCACGTTCGAAGTCTGTTAACTCTGACATAATGCAATGACAGCCTCACATAACAGTACTCCGACAACAACTGAACTGTTTAGCACATTTACGAAGTTGTTTAGGTGGCGTCAGTAGTCAAAAACGCCAACGCCACCTACATATTTCATTAAAATCAATCTTTCTTTTCAAACATGCATTTCACAAGGTGTTTCCATATTTTTGTCCATCCACTGTAAATAAGTTTTACACCTCTAAAATAGAAGTTCTAAAATGATAAAAAGTGCTTTATAACGAGAGCGAATTATTTGAAGCAGCACAATTATGATTGCGTTTTAAACTTGATATAAATAGGCTTGCATCACGGTTGCAACATTTACAATAACATTTCTTGGCATTTGATTTCTAGCATTACCGCATGCGATTATACCTTACACAGTCCCAAGATTAAATAAATCCCACCAGAAACTTTCATTAATTCGTGATTTAGTGGTGGCTAAAATTTCCCAAAGAAAAGTACATTTGTTATTTCATTAGAAGGTACTTTGCAGGGACAACAAAGTGAAATTACGAGTTATACAAATGCATTCTACTATGAAGTGCCGCAATGAGCCGTGCTTTAGTTGAAAAACGGATAAAGATGCATTTTTATTGTACAAACTGGTGAACACTAGCGGAAAAAGCGCTAATGAAAATTATTGTTTAAATATTTCACAATTCGAGAATGTTAAAGGATGATTATAATTTTGATATAATGAATTAGGGCGTCATAACTGCATGAGAGCTTATGTATTAGTGTCATATATTTACCTTCTTTTTAATGAACATTTTATAATAGTCTCTTTGTCTTATATATATAGGTTTGATCTTTTTCAAATTATAATATATTAAGAAGTGTTTTAACATATTTATTAGTTTGAAGCTAATTTTTCCTATATGAGAACCGATTCATTTTAAATCATTAGCGCAATATATTTATGCTTTTCCCTTTTTACGACGTTTGCCCAAATTCTACGAATGATGAATTTAAGTTTGCCTTAAAATTTGCAGGAAAAAAGTTAATTTCCATATGCCGAAAATCCAATTTCTAATAAAAGGGCTTTATTTTATCTATTAACAGGCATCATGCTATCTATTGGATTGTCTCGATGTTTCCAATCCTTTTCTGAGCACTAACAGTTGCTTCGCTAAAGATTTTCTCATTACCTTCTTAAATATACGCTTCGCATTTTCGTTACAAATGATTTCTCGTCAGCGTTGCAAGAAAGAAGTATTAGGTTTCGGATACATTCTTAATTACTAAAAGAGTTTGATTTCATGCTCATTGTTTGGTTTATTCTATTTGAGAAAAAGTCTCCATATTTGGGCAGTTGTAACAATTGAACTGATAAGAACATTTGTCCTCCTTTTCAGTAACATTTTTCATTCCGAAACTGTACGAATAGATAGGGATATTTTAAAAGGAGAATTTATATTTTAGTGTTTTTCTCAAATGACCATTACTGCAAATATTATGTAAAAAAACATTATATTTATTATTATAAAACAGTGTGCAGTAGTTTAATACATTCATTGTAAAAATTAGTTTATTCAGTGTAACGTACGCATATAAATGGAAGAATAAATGCATTGAAAATCAATATTCCATTTCATGAAATAACGTTTTTAAAAGAAAATAAGGCAATGTGGGATGCAAATAATAGTGTTTTTACCTAAAAAATAAGTTTTTATTAATCTGTTGTTTGGAACTGAAAAAAAAAACGAGATTTATAATTGAAATGAAATAAATTAATTTGAAACAATACGCTTTAAATGTGGTGAATTAAATAACGTCAATCATGGTGCATTTTATTTCAGAATTTATGAACATTTAATTAATCAGATTCGGTATTAAAATACGAAATTCTCAGAAATGCATTAAGAATTCCTTATTATGATGGGATTTATGTAAAAGATGCGAATTGTTAAAGACCACAATATTCCACGGAAATTAAAACTGAAATAAAATCTTTACGTTAAACTATTATATATCACATTGTACAATAGAGTTTCACGTGATCAAATGCTACCTCTAAAACCATCGGCGAGACGTTGTAGAGACATTAATGAGCAACGCCTTCGCCGGGAATCCAACCGCGGACCTCTGGAATACGCACCCAGCGTGCAAACCACCCCACCACGAAGGCATTCCAAGAAGGCGTTAGAAAAACCTTATATATTCCCACTTTTAAAGGGCGACTGGGGTGCTTAGGGGACTCAATCGCTAAATCCTGGGTGTAGAGAATCATCATCCCCCCACCTTTTTCAGTTCGGGCGCCAGTGTGGTTATTTCGAAGCAGGCAAGATGAAATATGAGCAACGCCTTCGCCAAAATTCGAACCGTGTACCTCAGGAATACGCGCCCAGCGTGCAAACCACCACACCACGAAAACATGCCGAAAAGACGGGAGAAACACTTTATAACGTTCGCCATTAAATTTCAGAATTATTAGTCTTTATAGATTAAATCAAAATATCTATTAAAAATCAGTAAACTTAAAGCAGTCAAAAGCGAAATATCCATTAAAAATCACTAAGTTGAAGGCTGACAAGTAAATATTCTTTTATATTTCACATACACCTGTATGGGAAACAAAAAACGTTTTCATGAAATGCTGTTTTATTATGCAAATGAACTTTTTAAGCAAAATATACATTGAATAACTCCTCTGACAAATAAATATTATATTTTTTATTTCCTGTACACCGTCTATATGAAATCAAGACGAGTTTTCGTGAAATGTCCTATTCTGAAAATTCGCTGATCGTTGTAATAATGTTGTTAAATTTACTGTCTTGGATACAATACTTTTGTATTCAACACCTCGAAAAGCTTAATATGTCTCATTTGGAAATTCATGTGCCTGACAGCTGGCTCTTGGAATTTTTTTTTAAGGAAAGGTAACCCGGAATAAATCATTTGGAATGCAATTCCAGCAATCACCTCCCATGCGAAACAGCACTAGCCTGTGAATAGAATAATTTCGTCTTGAGCGTGATACAATTTCAATCAAGTCTAAGCCATTTCGTGTTTCATCAAGGAGATTGCGACCTAATATCAAGGAGAGGGTGAAGCTTACCAACAAACTAAATAACATCTACCATTACTATCTTCTAAGGGTGTTTTTCCTTTTCTGTTTCAGATGCTAATAGATTCACTTGAGAAAGAAACTATGCTCTCAGCAGTTTTTCGGGAATTCATTTTGGGTAACATTTAGATGAAAAAAAATATTCTTGGTGTTATAAAATTCTCATGCCTTAGAACCTAATCCAGGGATAACAAACCAAATATAATATATTTTGTGGTTTTATTAGTTTAATTGAGTGCAATGGAAAACTTTTAAAACCTGGAATAATGCCCTGAAGGTTAATTTGCAAAGTAAAACACGTATTTTTAAAGATTACCTAGCTTGTAAAGGAACTGTAACTATCGTGTTTCGGTTTTTCTTTGAATAATTGACATTTGCACAAAAATACTATTAAAACATTACTTATTTTCAAGGAGATCAAGACACTCAAAGATAACGAATGAATAAATTGCATTTAATTATTTTATTTTTAAAATGTTACAAAATCAACTCAGCAATGAATAAATACAATTCAAAAAACAAACTAACTTGTGCAAGTCTCTTAGAGAATTGGTAGAATCATTCGCTGCTTGATATACACGTGTTGTGTTAAAATGCCACATATATAGAGGGCAAGAGGTGAAAAGAATTCAAAAGAAGAGAGAAACATGACAACGTAATACATAAAATTAGGCAAAGCTACAACCTTATGTTTGGCGTAGATTTCAACTAAGTATGTATCGATTTCGAGGGCGAACAGTTGCAGGTCCCTCATCATCAGGAGCAAAGAAGGGAGGAGCCACAGCCGTATTCATGTTCTTTTCTTTTGGTGTAAATAGGGCTATGACTCCTTTCTATTTTGTGGAACATTTTTTTACTCCTCCTGAGGAGGGAAATGTACCAGTTCGCCTCGAATTCGAAAGTATCTGAGTTGAAATCTACACTCTTAGACAAAAAAAAAAAAAAAAAAAAAAAAAAAAAAAAAAAAAAAAGACGCACCGAGAAGTTATAAAGCAAATTGGACACAAATTAATATGCATACATTTTTGCACGGAAAATGAAAAATTTTACATTTTGGCTGCCAATGAATGAACGGTTGTCGCTACAGCGCAACTGGCAGGATATTTAAGTGAAGAAATTACGATTCCAGATCATAAATTCTTCACCAATTTCATTCCGTGTACTCTGATAGATAGTAACTATGCCTCGCATACTGGTGCGCGAACGATATGCGCAGATGTCAGAATTTGAGAGAGGTAGTGTAGTTGGCCTCAAAGAAACCATTTTGGTCTTATCGGCAAATAGCTCGACATTTGAGCAGGAGCCATGCCACTATTGGACGATGTTGGCAGGAATGGATGAACCATGGCCGCACACAGCATCAAGAAGGAAGCGGAAGGCCTAGAGAAACAGAACGTGAAGACCGAGCAGCACTCACAGCTCCAGATGCATCATTATCATCGATTGTACGTGCAACTATGCAACTAGTGCTTCAGCTAGTGACCTCAAGGACCATTCATAGACGGCTCACAGAAAGTGGGCTGAGGTCACGATGCCCCTTGCGCCGACTACCATTGACTTCTATACAACGTCAAGCCCGTTTACAGTGGTATCGGGCTCATTTGCACTGGAATGTCACTGACTGGAGTAGAATAGCCTTCAGTGATGAGCCCCGCTTTGAACTGAGCCCCGATGACTAGCAAAGACGAGCCTGGAGACTCCCCGGACAAAAAAAATGACGCCCCGGACAGCGGTGTGATACCAACGTGACTGTTTTCCGGCAGACAGGCCGAAAACCAGGAGTGATGGTCTGGGGTGGCTTTTCATTTCTAGTAGGGCCCCTTTAGTTGTCATCCGTCGCAACCTTACAGCACAGCGGTACGTCGATGAAGTTCCAAGGCACGTTGTGTTGCGCTTCATGTCATGCCACCCTGGGCTTACATTTCAGCAAGATAATGCCCGCTCCCACACTGCACATGTTTCTACTGCTTGCCTTAGTGATTGCCGAACATTACCTTGGCCAGCAAGGTCTCCGGATCTCTCTCCTACTGAGCACGTTTGGAGCATTATGGGCAGGGCCCTCCAACTAGCTCGGGATGTTGACGATCTAATGCGCCGGTTGGACAGAATTTGGCACGATGTCCCTCATGAGGACATCCGCAACCTCTACCAATCCATCCCAAGCCGAATAACTGCTTGCATAAGGGCCAGAGGTGGACAAACGCGTTACTGACTTTTTCACTTTGTGAAGCTCTATCACTTCAATGAATCATCCATTTTTCTCAAACTGTAATCATTTTTTTCTGTACATGTATATCACTTCTACTGATTTTCGTCCCATTCGGTTAACTCCATCTTAGTGCGTCCTTTTTTTTTTTTTTTTTTTTTTTTTTTTTTTTTTTGTCTAAGAGTGTGCGTCAAACACAAGTCTTTTGCTTTCCCTAATTTGGATGAAAATTGTTTTCATTTCAAATTATAAATGAAGTCTGATAGCGGCATAACTATATTACCTGTTAGATATGTGGTTGTGAAAATACAGCAAAATCAAATATGATCCCAGTAAAACTAAATGAATTGAAAAGAAATGCACATTAATTGAAAGAAATAACATAAAATATTTGCATTTCCTAAATTAGCATTACTTTAAATTGTATTGTGAAGTTAACTGCTCGCACTAAAGAAAAGTAGGTGCAACAATATTCCATAATTCGAAACTATAATAAGTAAATACGTTGAAATGAAAGCAAAACCGTTTGTTAAATGAGAAAGTTGATCCTGAAAACTAAGGTAGTCAAATTTATAACGCTATCGGGAGATAACTGAAAAATTATAATATCAAAGGATTCGAAAAATATTATTGAGATTAGTTATCTTCTGAGTTTTAAGTTTGTGAAGAGTTGTCATGTGAGAATTGTTTAAACAGTAGAAATTTAGTCTTGTGAATTGTAGAAAGTGAATTTTAATGAGAATTTTGGTGACAACGGGAATTTGTTTTGTGGAAATTTTTAGATAAGTTTGAGAAGATTAGTTACTTTTGCTCTGTACTCATGTGTGGGAATTTTCTGTTGATTACAAGTAGTTTGTCTTGAATTTGCTAGTTAATCGTAATAGATGTGATTTGAGGTACTGAATTTTCTTTCTTGGTTGGACTTGTTGCGGAATTTGGGGTCAATTCTTGTTTTGGTTTGACTTATTAGTATCAAGATAGTTGTATCAAGTTTGTGTGTTGTTTTCTGGTGGTTTCTGCCAAGGTCCGTAAAATGTAAGTTCTCTGATGTTTAGTTTCTGTGGAAGAATTGAGATTTCTGTGGTCTTAGGGAAATAGAAGAATTTGAGTTATGGATTTCATTTGTGTGATTTTTAGGGATTTTTTGAATTATGAGTTATGAGTATTTTTTTTAGTTTAGCACTTTTGAGAACTTTGCATTTGTTGCTTGCAGTTAGGTCTTGCGTGAAGTTGTAATGTCCTGAAAGCTCGTTTTCTTGTAAATACTTGCACTTCATGGTGGCACTTGACCTCTTACACCGGGGGCAAACAGGAACTTGTTATCTGAGAAATCTATTGTTGTATCTCTTTCATTGTGTTGGTTCAGGATTGTAACGTTTCGGTCAGCGCACTTTTCTTTCCGAGATAAGAGATCTTATGTTCTCTTTCAACGTGTCTGGAGGTTTGCTTGATACGTAAAGTTTGAGTCTGTCATTTATAATACAGCGCTTTTCTCAGCTTACATGGACGCGGTAAAGAGTTACTTTGTTTCTTTTGTTTGGGTGGAGGTGTTGCTGAAGGCTGCTACTTAGGTTACTATACAACGTTTTGGAAGAGTCTGATGCAGAATAGATCTCAGTTTTCGCCTAAATTGGGGGGTTTGTTTTGAACACCTTTTTGATTTGTGATATTTTATTTAGTGTTCTAGTAACGTGCTTCAGTCCAGCTTTGATTGATTTCTTTGACTAGTTGAAATTTTTTTTTTTTTTTGTGGACTTAAGGGTTTTTTAGAATTACTGAAATTTTTGTTGTCTTAATAAGGGGACTTGAATATGGTGTTGTTACTCACTAGTGTTTATCTTGAAGTTTGAATTTTTTTTTTAGTGACACTTCACTCTTGCTGGTTGATTTTTTTTTTGGCTTGATTTGAATTACAGTGAAATATTTTTTGACTTGATATGGTTTAACATAATGACTATTTGTGTATTTGTTTAGGTATTGCAGTTTAAATTTTTTTTTAAGTATCGCTGATCTCATTGCTCTTTTGAATTATGTACGAAATTTTTACAGTTTAATTGTATTTTCATTTTATGTCTATATGTGTATCTTGGTAGTATCTGTTTGTAATTATTGGCCAAACGTCATTTTGTATATACATTAGGTTGTATTATTACTATTATTTTTGTGTGTTTTGGATAAAATTCTAATTGGTATTTGCACAGCGTATTCGTTATGTTCATTCTCGGAATTGATTTTGGTTGGATTGAATTTTTGGACAATCACGTTTTCCTTCTTTCTGATCTTTGTGTGGGGTATTTTCGGCTGGTTCCGAGGTTCCTTGTGTTGTAACGTTCTTTTCTTTTCTAATGCTTGGCCCTGATCAGGCCGCTTCTGTTCTTAGACGTGACTGTTTGGGATTCAATCTTAGAAGTTATTCAATTTCGTAGTACTTAGGGGTCTTTACTCCTTATTTGAATACGTTCATGTGACATATTTTATTTGGAATTGTTTGAATTATTAGTGTGTTTATTTTCTCAGGAATGTATTTTATGTATCTGCGGCGCGTTAATTATCTTATTGATTGATCTTAGACATATTTTGTTTGTGATTAGCGCCTTATTTTTATTTTTATTTTTGTATGTGTTCTGAGTATTTCTAGGTTTAATTAAGTGATTTAATTGATGTTTTTGATTAATTATTTTTGATGATCTTCCTTGAGTATTTTAATTAGTAATTGCTTTGATTAATCTTGTTGTTTTACTTGCACATTTTGGACTTTACATTTAATGTGTCAGTAACGTCACTATACCAAGGAGTCGTATGAAATATTGTTACATCATGTTATCCTTTAGCCTTATTGCACAGTATGAGTCATGGTATTTCAAGAAGTGTCTGTCTGCTAAATTTTGGTAAACCAAAATTTAATTCCTTAGGGGAAAGGAATGTTATGTAGAGAAATTACCGGATAGCGTTATAAAAATTAGGTGAATGATTTTATGATTTATGGAAATTTAAATTTTATTTTGATTCTGAATTATTTAATTTAAGGCTTTAATTTTGGGGAGAAACAGATGCTTCGGGAAATATTATTTAGTATAAATGAATATTATTTATTTTCTTTTATTTGCAAATCTTGTACAAACTTTTATTCATTGTGAAAGAAGCAGGGAAAGGGAGGCAATTTTCGCCAAGTCATGATTTCGCGCGCTTTAGAATGTTCGAGAAAGAATTTTCATTGTTAGTTGACCTTAAGAGAGGAAAGTACGTGACGGAAAAGTCAAAGGTTGCTACTTGTCTTTCAATGTAAGTCATTCAGGTTTTTGGCGATTGAGGGTCCGGTTGTTGGCTAAGTGAAGAAGGGCGCGCATGCGCGATCACCCTTATTTCCGCATTCTGGAGTTGAAAACGAAGATTTTGCCATAATTAAGGGGGCGATAAGTGAAGCCATAGTGGGAGCCCGTTTTTGTGAAGGAGACGAAGGAAATTCGAGTTGGATACAGACTTACTTTTGGCTGACTCTCGGACTGACTCGCTGATTTTTGGGCTTGCTGGACAAAAATGTGATTACGAAGCGGGATGTTTTCCGGCGGGGAGCGGCAAATATGCTCCCCGGCCGCGTTTGGTTAAGAGGCGAGACACACTTACTCTGGACACTCTTACTTTTGGACTCGCGCACTTACTGGTTGGCTGGACTTGTGGATGTTACTCTGGAACTTACTTGGGACGTTACCCGTGAAGCTTGCTCTTGGGATGAGTAAGAACAGGCGAGCCGTAATTTCCTAGCAACAACGTTTCTGACCGGCGAAATTTGAACGAGTTACCTGCGTGTTGACATAGGACTTTCAGGACCAAGCGGATAGCCGTCCTGGGCAGCAGTGCTCCTGTTTCTGTTCTACAGTAGTGAAGTGGGTCTACATTTTTAGAACCAGTGTCAAGATGAGCCCGGCCGACATCAACGCGGGATAAGATAAGAGTCCTCCGCTTCAAGATGTCCATTCAAGATAAGTTTTATTTTTTTTGGTGTGTTTGAACTTTAGGCAAGCTTTTCAAAAACGTCCTTAGCAGAAAAAAAACAACGTCAAATCTAAAATTTAACTCTCAGGCCTTAAATTGTTTCCCTTTCCTTTCTTTTAAATCACCAGACAAACCTTAAGTTTTTTTATGAATTTAAATGAACAGACTCTCAGATGAGGTTAAGATTTTTCTTATTGTGTTGTAATTGAATAAACTGATATTTAATCTGGAACCTCTTACAGTATGTTTTCTTTATATATTTAATATGAACTTTTCCTTTATATCTTGTATATGTTTTATGTTTTCGATCCTCTCACGGCGCGGTCCCGGAATGCATTTTTTTCACAACGCAGAAATGCTGTACACGTTTCACTATACGATCACTCCCTTTAACGGCAAGTAGTTTCATATTTAACATTTTTATATGAATTTAAGATATAACATTGGTGCCGTGAAGTAAGATTCATAACATTATTTCCCGGCGTGAACTTAAGCGATTTAACAGTAGCGTAAACAAAATAAAAAATTATTTTAAAATAGAGATACTTGTAATCTATGATGATTAGGCAACAGCCTAGATGTAAGCAGTTTCACAGAATTTTCAGAAGTTTCTTTATTGCCAAAACAATTTTTTATGCACAACTGTATGCACAGTATGGTGTTATGAAATTTCTCCCAGCTTTTTGTTCTAACATTTTTTTTTAAATATTCTAAATCTTCTTTACCTGATGATTTTTTCGTCTTTCCTAATATCAAAATTACAAGTATAACAAGTGTTTCAATTTTACAACATTTTTAATTGCATCACATTTGTTGTCCTTGATTGGACTGGGAAACCTCAATTAAAATGATTTGTGAAAAGATTTTTGCTTTGTACCCGGAGTTAAATTCTTCCTGAAAATGGTCAATGTTATTTTGCGTTATGTAAAACTTTACTTATATGAATTAAATTTTCGAATATGAATTCAATATCTAATGCGCACTATATTTTCAAAAGATGGGATTGCCTAGAAGAATTATATAGTACGGCAAGATTTTCATTGCTTTCTAGGATCACATTTTTATTTTATTTATTTTTTTGGGGGGGGAGGGGGTAAATTTGTCAGAAAAATAGGGCAAAGGATAAAATAAAGAGAAGCCATTTTGATTAAATTCGGTCCTCTACTTGAAACTATGCCGTTACGAGATTTATTTTGTAAATGCATATTAAAACATAATCGGCTATAAAAGCATTAAAAAATCCACATTATAAGGAGACAAGATCTCAAAGCACACTGTTGCGTGAACTGTGTGAATCGTAGCATAATAATACCTTATATGTAGAATTTACCTAATGCTAGAAATAATTTAATTAGTATTAATTTTATTTTTGATTTTTTTTCGGCTCTTATCTTGCGAATTCAAGCAGCCATAATAATACCAGCGTTATATTTATCTGTCTCCAAAGCCCATCTGGTATTTTTATTTTAAGTTCTCAACAGACTCTTGTAATACAGAATTTTAGAATAATTTAAATTCTACCTTCAAATTTATAAATTCATATTTATTAAGATGTGATTTCCGCATTTTCTAAGGAGCTTCATTTCTTTGCCATGGATAAAAATCCATTAAAACCCTTTTATATATTTTGTGATCAAATCAAAAAGAATTATATTTGCCTTCCAAATAATGAATCGCGAATTTAAAACATTTTCAGTGAATATTTAAGAAAAAACAGCATACAATTTGTAGGGTTTACTTTATTTCTCTAATAGTTATTTTTGTTTTGAAACAAGCATTTCCTATACATTCTAATTTCGCACCTACGTTTCCTTGCTAGAATAAGTTTTCAAAATTGTGATTTTTGCAAAGAAAGAAATTAGATAGAAACGAGTATTCAAGCCGAAGTCGGTCACTTTAGTAGGAGAGCATGCTCTGCTTTCCGGCCACGTTGTTGCTAATAATCTAAGCTTACTGCTCTACAGCCGTACTTCTACGTGCCTGCTAGTGTACACCGGTGATCTTTAAATAAGGGCCACCTCCATTAGTTGATTTTGTGCAGCGTCGGTTGGTTACTTTTATTTAGTAGCAGATTAATTTTATATTTTCTATCTTGAGTTAAAGCCAAAATGGAGGCTTGCTGTACGACCAAAAAGGGGCCATTTGTTCATTTATTTTGAGTTGGAATAAAAGATAATTTAAGCCTTCTTTGGACTTGTTTCTTACAAGCATTCAGCGAATACTCGCTACACAAATATTCAACATTCTAGCTTTCAAGGAAACTGAATTCATCCAGGATATTAAAACTTTTCTGATGTAAAGGGAAAGAAAGTAATGCTAGCTCATTTCTTTACAAATTGCATAAAATATTCAGAAGAAAGATTTAATATGTAATGAGCATTGCTTGCTGATGGATTATTTGCTGCGTTTGCTTATATTTCATTGTAGATTAACAAAGTTTCTTGTTCTATGAAAGTTCTAAAAAGGACTTATTTTGTTACGTTTACTATTTATGATAACTGAAAACAGTTTAAGAAGGAATGCTTTGCCTATCAAAAATTATAAGTTAAAGCTATACTCAAAGTTCTTGAAATAAATTTCTATAAGTCTCTAAATTCTGTAGTTTCATATTCTTTTCCAAACACTGAGAGAGATTAAAGACAATAAATGTTTCCTAGTATGAGGAGAGTCTTTTTATGCCCCGTGTATGTATTTGTATAATCATAGATAAAATTTATATTTCAGTAATAGGCATAACTATATATATTCAGCAACAGCCATGGATGCGCAATCAAGTCGGGAAAGAAAATTTCATCTGTTAGAAGTTTAGAAACTAACAAGGGAAATGACTGAGTAAAAGATAATGAAGAAGAGGAAGAACATAATATTGTAGAGTCATTAGGAATTTTCGCTGCTGGGGTCGTGAAAAATGCACAATGTTTTCTCCGGAACTCGAATCTGGACCTCTCGAATACGTGTCGAGTGTGCCACCGTTACACCACGAAGGCATGCTGGAAAGAGGGAGAAAAAAAGCCTTCTAATAGTTTACAACGAAGATGACATAGATTTTTCTAGAAAATATTTTTTAAAAAAATTCTTGCTTGCAGTCGTATTAATGTCTTTAAAAATTTAAATAATTTGCAGCAATATCTAACCTTTATCAACTTTAAACCTTATACAGCGTAAATAAGCTAGTAGCTTAATTAAGCATTACGTGTATTCGACAAAACACACTTTTCAAGTCCATTCTCTGGCATTGTATCGTAGAAGTAAATAGTTTTTAGAAAATAAATAATAAAGTCCTTAAACAAACACTGTTGAACAAAGTACACGATAGAAAAATCTACATTTTGCTCGTTATTTCAGTTTACTTACATTTATAATCTGAATTAAAGCTGGGAAAATTGCTTGCCTAATTGTTAAGTATTTTTTGACAGCCAGCATATTTGTCTCATATTACATCTTAGTAACTATCGATTTAAATCTATGAAATGCAGTTACAATTAAAGCTAGTTAATTATAAATTTACTCTTCAGTGAAGACAATTTTGTGGTACATTTTTAAAGTGCAGTAAATGCAGCAGAAACTTAGTATCGGTATTCTTGTGCAGTACCTAAAGCGGAAACAAATACGTACCATTAAATGAGGCAGTTCACTAATTACCTGCATGCAAATGATGAGATACTCGGCAAACAACTTCGAGTAGTAAAAAGAATTCTGTGACAACCTGAGGACCATCCAAAGTTCGGTAGTACTCCCATGCGTCGGAAAGTAAGCCAGCGTTAATGAACCCAATTCATTAAAATGAATTTTCTTCCAAAACATAGAAGATAAGCCTGCTTTTATTCAACCTAAACTACATCAGGGATGTTAAATTATCCCTAATATCAAAGATTAAAGATTAAGGATGAATTCTGTCGAATAACTTGTTGAAACGTTATGCGTTATGAATCACATGTATTAAAAAAATAGGACTGGAAAATTAACGACTTGCGTAAGTTAGACCTGAAACAAAAGATTTGAGGTTTCAGAAGCAACATAGCATTATAAAAAAGTATTATTCTAAAGCTATTCTAAAGCTTTCAAAGACTCAGAACGTTAACAAAATTATTTCTTTCATTATATTCCAGACAAAAACATACTGCACATGTCTAACCAATCCATCATCGTATAAGATCGGCCGAAAGAAACTCCACTTCCAGCGACGAAAAGTTTCATTTACCACAAAGCGCTATATGCCGCGAAGAGTCACGCGATTTAATAACCGGAAACGGGCATTGTGCTCTAATACGATCTGCCATTGAGAAAAGTCATAAATATCCCTCTTTTGCATAATATGCAAACTCATGTATTTTGAATGAGGTCAACTGCAACGCAAATAAAAATGATATATGACGAGCAGAGTAACCTCATTTTTTTCATAACTTGTTTTTATCCTCGAAATTACTGGAGATAAATAAACACCTGTTATTGTTTCTCAGAACTAATGTAACTCGCACGTAATTAAAATTACATATGGGTGTATAAATCAGCTTCGAAGTTTAAAATACTTCTTTCGGTTTAAGATCTTGAGCAATAAAATGCAAAGCTATTTATTTCATATTTTGTAAATGTTGTTTATTTCCTCAATATTGCATACTTAATGATATGTTTCTTCAGTTTGCTTTTTTTTATTTATACTGATAGGAAATTTGCTCAAAAACCTATTATGATTTTTTATCTGTCTTGTTTTTAATAGAAAAATTACAGAGAGCCTAAACTGTTCGAAATGCAGTCTGTTTTTGTTAATTAAGGTATGAAGTTTAAACAATTTTTGCGATCGCTTTTTTGTAAGATAAAAAATATTAGAACGTAATTATTTGAAAGTTCATAGGTTTCCTTGCGAAATTCCATCTCACAAGTAAGTTAAGGAATTGCTTAGTCGGAAAATAGAAAAGACATATTGCTTTTGAAGGAACTGTCAAACTCTGATATTTATGACAACAAATATCTTCTAATGAAGTTTTACTCCATCTTCTTAATTTATCTCTACTATTTTTACTTTTATTATATTTTACTTTATCTCTGGATATATATAAGAATGGAAGAGAACAATTTTTAATCATTCTATTGAAATGCATGTTTAGGGTAAGCTAAATGCTAAGTTAACATTTCGAAGCATGGGAAAAAATTTGATATCAGCCCACTGTTTCCACGGAGTTTGAATTTATATTTTTGTCGCATTTTCTTTGTATGATATAAAAGTTTAAATTTCAGCTCACTTAATCTTAAATTTCACATTTATAATCACTTTTAAAACTCAGTTAAAACTGATCAATGTAGATACGTAGGGCTGAGAAAACTGCTGAGTAATACACAGAGTTCTTTAAATGGATTCAGTTACATATACTAGTTTTAGTGTTTTACGAGAGTTTGGATGGTGTTCTCAGAGAACATGCCTATTTATGATAATAAAATTATTTAAATTATTAAAAATATCACTGACTAATAGAGATGGACGTCTCATTGAGGTATTAATGGCCAATATAAAACAGTTGGAAACTTTACGCACACTTTCCTTTCAGGGCTGCTGTTCCCATAACCCTTCACCATGGTTTTTAATTCCTTGTACGAAGTAAAAAGGAAGTATTGTAATCGCGAAAAGTTTCCGGCAACATATTTCAACGAAAATATCCATTTTGACCGCTATCGAATGCAATTTAACGATGTTTTTGCGTGATATCTGTGCGTAAGGACAGAATAAAATACACCTTTCCTCCAAAAAATTATAAAACTGCTTTAAAATTAATTCTGAAGAGAATTTTTCGTGGCGTCTGTACGAACGTATGTACGTATGTGCGTGCGTACGTATCTCGCATAACTCAAAAACGAGTAGCCTCAGAACGTTGAAATTTTGCATATAGGACTGCTATAACATGTAGATGTGCACCTCGTATTGTGGTTGCAATCGGCCGCACCAAACGTATATAAATATATTTATATATATATATCCACTCTGTTACCCGGCTCAGTGACCTCAGTATCTTTACTCTTATATATTTGTAAATTGTACATTTTTTGCTTTAAAAATGATTGAAATATGTTGTTTTTATCTTCCGGTTAAGGTTTTTATGCCTTTCTTAATTTTGGAAGCAATATTCGTACAATTATCAACAATCTAAAAGCTGTTTAAGTGCGGTTAAGTTTGAAATAACATGGCGGACATATTTGTTTACATTGGAAACAGCAGAATTGTAGATTTGTTGCCAATCTAGAGAGACTAAGCTTCGCAACACAAAAATAACGCCTTCATTTATTATTGCGAATTAAATCATGCTTAATCCTTTCTGGAATTTTTTCGAGGAAATAAGTGTTTAAGATTTACTTCGTAGTTTTTAATGCAGATATTTTGAGTTTTTATGTATTTTTGCCTTGTCGGGAAGTGAGAGCTGAATTAATTGAATGAGAAATACTAAATCGTCTGTGAAAAACTGTTTCTTTTCTGTTTTGTTTGCTTAATTTCTTTCATACATCGTTTTAGCTTTATTATAGTATTTGGATAGAACATGTGGCAACGATAGTTCTTCAAATGATATAAATTTTGTGCATTCAGAGTGTCGTTATAGTAAACAAATATAGTGAATTTTAAAGAGTGCATTTATCTATTGTGGTTTATGCGCTGTTGACGAAGTATATTTAATTCAATCCAATCAATTTAAATGAAATTCAAGAAAAAATGCGTATAATTTATTATTCCGTACAAGGAATTTATGTGGCGTACACATCAGATTTTTTGAAAAACTGTTAGGATAATGTTAGGAATATAACATGATTTGAGGCTTCCTAAAACTTGTATTCCTATGCTGAATCTCATCGGTCTAAAGTTAAGAAAGTCCAGATGATAGTCACAGCGAAAGAATTCATTGTATATTAAGATATCCAGTAGTAAAAAATTGTAGCTATCAAAGATTGTTAGAAAGATAATTTGGAACCAATATATTTTAATGAAGCCATTTTCATTTGATATTAGAGCTCAAAAATGAGGCAAAAGCTAAAGACTGAAAAGTTGCCCAAAATATCTATGTGGGCTAAAGTTTTATTGAAATGTAATTCTGAATTAGGCAAACTGTGTCGATAAATCTGCTCAAAATTTATGATTTAAGAAATTCATTTAAAAGGCTTTCATCTTACCATCTACATACACGTCTGTAAATACAAGTCTTGATTTTATATCAAGTATTGAAACTGCTGTTAAATGATTTATTCTCTACTGTTATTAGGTCAACAAAGCTGTCAGACAGTTAATAAGAGTTGTAAATTTTAAAACTAATTAATATTTTCATATTAAAATATGCAACATGCTGTATTATAACAAAACCAAATGAAATAATTTAGAAAGGCTAGACGTCAGGCCGCGCAGCAAAATGTTTCAACATTATTTATAAATAAGCATTTCTTCACCTTTCTAAGAAAAATGTAAAATTTACATACCTTTAGTCATAATACAAATAAAATAATGTCCGCAAGAATTGTGCGGAAGTAAATTTCTTAAATATTTACATATAGGTAATATTTATCCGTCTCAGACCAGAGAAGAAGCAATGCAATACTTTTGTCGTAAGATAGAAATGTTTTAAACATAACATTCGGTGAGAAGTGGTAATGCATTGTATCACTTTAAAATTATAAAATTTTTTATTACTTTTTTCCTGTTAGTTACTCATTTTCTTAATATCTCTTTTAGAGAAAAGACCACGTTTCTGTTGTTACTTTTATAAGGTAATCTTTTTCCTCCTTCCAGCATGCCTTCGTTGTGTAACAGTAGCACACTGAGCGCGTATTCGAGAGGTCAAGGTTCGAGTTCCGGCGAGGGCATTACTAATTTTTCAAGTCTACTTTAAAAAAAAAAAAAAAAAAAAAAAAAAAAAAAAAAAAAAAAAAAAAATTATGACTCTGCAGTGGTACTCTAACTAAAAAGGTGGTGGGCAATAATTATTCACTACCAGGAATTGGCTACTAGGGTCCCCTAAACCCCAGTCGCTATTTAAAACACGTAGTATATAATGTATTTTCTCCTTCCTTTCAGATTGTCTTCGTGGTGTAACGGTAGCACACACGGCTTCAAAAAAAGAAACAAACAAACTAATGACTCTACAATTTTAGCAAAATATTCAGGTCCTAGTTAAAATAGAATACATTGCAATGTACTGTTTTGTGCAGAAGAGCTTAATTCAATGGCTTTGAGACACAACTATACTGGCAATGGAGTTAACGCTTTACTCCGAAGTAAGGTGGCTTAGAAAGACAAAATAATCTTTTTATTGAACTCATTAAATTAACAGAAGCATTGCAAACGCTACAGAATATAACTCCATTACTTGAAGGTATTTAAAATAACATAAGATGAACTTAAAGTCAAGTAACGTACTCGGTGACTACATAAAAATAATCTGCTTAAAGTTGGCGCAATTTAATCAATGGCGCATATTGAATTGTCTGCTAGCAAAATGGGTAAAGCGTGAACTAACATTAGCAGAACTGGCAACATTAAATAACTCTAATGGGAGGTTGCCAGAAACTCTAATTTTAAAACATTCAAACCCTCAACTTAGATGCGCAAGAACTAATTTGCAATTTGTTGAGGACTACGAAAGAAGAAGCTTTAGCACAGTTTCAAATCATAACTGTTTAATAAACATAAAAATCCTATACTTTTCCCTCACCACAGTTTATTTAAATCCGAAAACGAAGGTCTTAATGACCTCACATAAAATTTAGAATTCTACAATCGAAAAGCATGAACCAACTCTAACAAAAACTCGTTTAAGTTCCTACGACTAAATTCACATTCTACAAATATGATTTCATTTTAAATGTTTGAGATCCATCACCGACATTTGTCTCATATCTCTTTCCAGGAATATTGAAGGAAAATTCTTTCAATTGAGAAATATTTAAGCCACACAGCGTGCACGTAAGAGTAACTTTATAGCTTTTCCAAGTTCACTTGTTCTCTCTCAAACCCTTTTCCAGCCATACAGCTTTATATTTAGTGAAACAGTTGCGTACAAGTTGAAGAATTTCAACAACTACCTGCTAACCGAGTTCTTACATTGTTAGAAGGATTAGACATCAACGACACCCTCTTTTAAACATCTTTACTTAATGTTCCAGACTAAGCCTTCATTTAACTTTATAAGTGTTGATTGGAGAGCCTAACTTTAAATCAGCTCATTTACAATATGCTATCCTTTAAATTTCATTTACAGTATTACACGCTATCAATATCACATTTTATGTTTACAGTACATTAGCTCTTAGCATATATATTCATGTATTCAAGATATTAAACTTTATTCAGTATGCTGTAACTCGAAATATTACCTTTAATTAGTTTTATATTTACATATAAAATTCATGAACATGTACACTAGTTTCTATTATTTCAATTGCATGTTTTGCAAACTTTTCTACTTAATACTAATTACGTACATATACGTAATTACGTATACGTACGTAATTAATAACTGCATGTATTTTTATTTTTGCATGTATCTCCTATGTATTTTGCATGTATCTCCTATGTATTTTTAATTACGTATTGTATTTTTAATTAATTCTTAAAACTTACTTCATACTACTTTCTACTGATTCATTACACACTTTAGACTGTATTTAACACACAAATATTAAATTCTTAAAAGTAGATAAATACATAAACAAAAGAAAAATGCTTCTTTAGCTGTACCTATTTTTAGATATCTCCGCCTGAGGTAAAAGAAACGTATGCTAGCAACTTTGCACACATAGTCTAAGTAAATGTTTGTTTATCTCTTCTTTTTGTGAAGTTCAACATCCTCTTATGCACAAAAATTCGCTCAAAGGTGGGAAGGTCATGGTTCTGTGGATTCTTACACTTCTCCGGTGAGAATAGCATTGTTGGTCATTTCCTATCCTTTCTAAATACGGTCATTAATACTCGTCGATTTCTTTTGAACTTCAGTGTATTCTAATAGTGCTAGTCTCTTCCTTCGAAAATACATTTTTGGTTTGTAGACCGCATGCTCTGCTCTGCATTTAATCTGTGCTTTTTACTCGTTGGTTCTTTTAACTTTCCTTAGTATTGGTTTCTCATCTGGCGGCCGTTTGTAGCATAGATTTCTTCTTAACTGATCAGTCATTTCCCTTCAACCCAAACGTGCTGCCAATATTGTTCGTTGGGACATTTCCTTTTCGTCGTTTTTTTCTTATTTCAACCTGCAGTTGTTTCTTACTGGAATGGTCGCGCAATTGCATTTATCCTTGAAATTTGTTTGGCACGTTCTTTGTTTTGCTCTTTCTTCTTCGCCATCTTCTGTAAACTTTCCTCTTTAAAGATATATCTCAGTATAGAAGCTGGGTCTTTTCTCACTTTTATGACTCCCGTAATCCTTTCATTTAATCTGCCGGGCTTGTGACTTAGACCTCGACATTGAATCAACCGAACTTTCCAATAGTTCTGCACTACTCAAGGCAGGAGATTCTGTCTTGTTTCCCTGATTCTCTCAATTAAACAGGGAACTTTGAATATAATACACAATTTCCGAACTGGTTTCTTCTAGTGCACAGGAAAGCGAATTATTTTTAAAACTTTACGATTCACCTTAAAATCAATTTAACGATTTTTCTTGTTCTAATAAAATTTTGTATTCCATTGCCCATATCTGAATCTCACGTAGTGTCATCCACTAATATCTGAATGTCTGCCAACATAAATTCTTCTGAACCTATTACAACAAAAACATTTATCCAGCGACATAGTCAGTTCTTGCCAAGAAATAATTCAGTGTTTTACGAGTAGTATTATGCTTGGCGAATCTTACTGCATAGGTTAATTCATTAATACAGATATCTCAGCGTTGGTGGTAATTCTTATACCATATCAGCTACAGATAATTTTAACTATTTTAACAATTCATTTGTTCTGCGATATTTGACTGTGGTCGATAAAAGATCATTTTAAATTGATTTTTTATCAAGAGCCGTACACATTTCCTCAATAAGTTTACTTATAAAAATACGATATACAATAAAAATAATCTCAGACAATGGTCCGCAGCTGGTGGAGCTGGGGACCATTGTCTCAAGTTATTTATATTGGAGCGCCGTATTTTAATATAAATTCTTTTAAGGAAGTACTGGCAACAGTTTTTATTGTCACCTTTCTAATGGGAATTGTTTTACCCACTTCGAAACATTATCAACAATCACAAGCAAGTACCTGTTTTTATCTTTTTCATACGTGCATAAAGGCTTAACAGATCAATTCCTACGTTATTTCGTTAGGTAATGTGGCTTTTATGCTATTTAGGTACCCATCCGAGCTATAATTAACACCATTAATAAATTGGCAAGTTTAGCAAGACTTCACATTATAAGGTACTTCTCCCACCTTTCTAGAGAGCCTTTGTGGTGTAGTGGTTCTGCTCGCTGGGCCGGTTTTCCAGAGGCCCGTTGTTCGATTCCCGGCGAAAGCGTTTGCTAATTTTTCACCTTGCATGCTTATAAAATAGCTAATGTCGCTACAACATATTTAGTTACAAATCTTTGCAGCTGTGAAAAATGAACAACTTCCCTTTCCCTCTACACTGTTTTCTTACATTCCAAGATGTCCTGATGATTTCATATCACGCAGTTCATGTAAAATGATTTATCTGAGATAACTAGCCATAATTAATTGTTCTTAGTTGTTCTTTTTGAATAAAACAGAAGGTTATCAATAATTTCCTAATTGGTGATTCTGTTCCTAATTCCTATTATGTCGTAATGTCAACAAATCAAATATCTTTTAATTCTTCACTTCATCATTTAGTTTAATTCTTAATAGGAAATCCGCTGTAATATTATCTTTTCCCAAAGTATGTTTAAGTTTTGAATTGTAGTCTCGTATTTTAAAAGCCCGTCTCGTGAGTCTTGGAGACAGAAATCTCCCAGAATACAGACGTACAATAGCCGCAAGTTCTGTGTATAAGGCAACAAGTTCCTTGCCAAAATAAACTCGAAATTTCTGAACTGGCAAAAAGACTCCAGTGTTTCTCTCAATAGATGTATAATGTCTTTGAGTTGGATTCCTTTTTTTTTCTAAAAAATGTAATCGGTTGTCTGTCTTGCATAAATACGTCTTCTATTGCGAACTCAGATGCATCTGTAGTGATTTCTAAATTAACGTATGTTTCAGGAAATTTCAGGACGGGGGCTTCTATTAATGCCGCTTTGAGGTTTTCAAAAGTCGTTTTTGCTTTCGCCTACCAAGAAAATGTATTGTTGCTCATCTCGCAGCGAAGGATAGCTCTGGCAACATAACATAATAAATAACTTCTACCCAACGTTACTTCAGAAACTTCTAAAATGAAAAAATAGTATGTTACATAGTAGAACACACTTTAATTATGTGAAACCCTACATTGAACATACAGTTTTCTAACTACATCTGGTTGCGAAGAAAATTACATTCCTTTTTTACGTTCTGAAGATTTTAACCGCAAGAGTTCATCAACCGATGTAAGTCATTTAACTCTTGCTTATTGGCGAGTGAAATGATGTTATTCTCAACATCTAGGTTTTTCCTTTTAAATTTATTAAAGACTCTGCTTTAAAGGCAAAATCTTTAAAAAATCTTTAATGAATGTTTTAAAATAGAAGTACAAGCCCAAAAATGATGCAAATTTTCTCGCTGTATTAGGTGACGGATAGTTTTTAATTTTAGTACTTTTTGAATCATTTGTTTTTATTTCTCTATCACATATCTAATATTCAAGACACTTGCTCACATATCTAATATTCAAGTTATTTGGCAGCTATTCTACATTTTGCTACGTTCACTTTTAAACCTGCTTCCCTTAGAAGCGAAAACACTTCAAAACAAACACTCAACAAATCGACCATGTTCTCACCATTGCGTTACTTGTGACTGTTATGTTATTAATGTATCTGGATATTGATTTACAAAGTACAGGCCTTAATATTATTGCCAATTGCCCTTTGAAATGTAGCGGGCTTCCCGCATAATAAATGCAGTTTTTAGCAGTCCTCCGATTTCCCACATATCTGGAAATTTCAAGAACTGATATCTAGCGTGGTCATGTATTTTGTAGATTTAATTTTTATTATTATTTCTTCAATTACTGATAAGGGGTCAACCTGATATTTTGTTTGGTTTTCTGCTTGTTTGGATTGAGAATCTACAAGCCTTGCAATTGGCAGAAAGAAGATTATTGTACCTTCCTCGCAGTATAGGTGGAGACTACTTGTGGAGAATTATAATTTTGCCATTCAAAATGCCCGAAATATGCTCTCCTATGCCGTCGTTTTTGAATTTATCGCAACATTTGGGTTTGCCACTAAAAGGGGGTTTCTTTCTTGTTTCGATCGAGTAACTCACCACACGTGCTAAACTTGGGGTGTCATGAAATAAATCTGAATGATCAATGGATGCATCTTTTTTATGTTCCAGATGGAGTTTGTTCATGTCCAAAGCTGGCGGTTTTACCTCTTTTTCTATCCACTTCTGCATGTTCAGCTTGTCATGCCTTCCTGAAATCAGTTCTCACGCTTGCGGATTTTAAAACCTCCAAACACAAAACACTTTTGCCTGTAATGTTCTCACCGCACACACAAAAACTAACCACTTTACGTTTTTAATTTTTAACTTGCACATTCCGAGTCAGTCTCACTATGCATTCATAGGGTGTTTCCTGCGCTATTATCACCTTGGTTCATACAACGTCGAAACACACGTATTTTCTATTTTTTTATAAAGCTTTCCTCAAAACGTTACTGACACATACCGACATTCAAATTTCCCAGCTAACTCAAAAATATGTTATAGTATATCAGACTTTCTAAACTTTAGACTATTGTGGATATGCGGGAAAAACCTGAATGATATATTTTAAATAACTTCTGAATCAGGGGTTTTCTCCCATATTACAATTTTACCACCTAAATCTTTGACAGAATAAAATCCGTTAACTCGTCGTTATTCGTCTAGCATTTACCATAAAAATTTGCTTCCAGTTTGGCCGATCTTTAACCATTGGAAATGCTTACAAAAGACCAGCTTTAAGTACATCAAACTTATAAATCTCACTCTCCGTTTAGCCTACTAGATATTTCCAGATTACCTAATACCAAATCAATGCTTGACTCATAGCCCAGCGGCTGCTTTACCAATCTTTTTTATTTTTCCAGCTGGATATAGTAAAATCGCGCTTCTAAGCTTTCGCTAAACTACTAAACTGAATTATGTCATCCAAACAAGTGGATAGCTTCATTGCAACTCTCATGACTTCCACAAAAAGGCATAATCCTTCTATTGGAATTGCTGATGTAGGAACCTGGAATCTCGATGAGGTTTAATGTTGCCTCGTCTCCAGGCATGATTTGTTAGAGAGCTGACTGCCAGATGTAGGGTACTGATTGAATAGAAGATTAAGTTAAGACAAAGTCTTAGAATTTTTTTTAATTCTTTAAACTAATCGAATGCTTCACTTGTGCTATAAAATAAAACTCTGGTACTTGCGGTTATTTTAATAAAATAACATAAAGCTAAATTCAAGTGACGTAGTATGTGACTATATAAAGACAGTTTACTTTAAGATTCTTTCAGTTTGCTTAAAGGTGGTTCAGGTTATCAATATTTAATCGTCTGCTAGCCAAATGTCTAAAGCGAGAACTGACTTAATAAGAGCTGACAGTAGTATGTAACAATGTGAGATTGTCAGAAGCTCTACCTCTAGACCTTCGAAACTTCTGCTTAAATGATGAGGATTACAAAAGAAATTATATTACAGTTTCAAATGTAATAACTTATTAATTCACATAAAATCTCACAGCTTTTCTCTCTTCTGTGTTTTCTAAATTAAAATGCAAATATCTAATCATCTGCAAAGCATTTTAATTGAAAATATGTTTTAATTTAGTCTTTGATGTATATAATCTTTTCTAGGTGCTATTTTTACTCCAGGTACCGAAGAACAGCAATCTGCATTTAGGCATGCAATTCATCTTCATAACACCAATGGTTCTCAAGCGCGATTTAAAGTGGAGCCTGTTATAGAAGTTCTTGATAGCTCTGACGCTTTCAAAATGGCACGTGCACGTGAGTTTCGATCTCTCTCTCTCTCTCTCTCTATATATATATATATATATATATCGTATGTTGCGATATTAATAATGAGGGAAAATATGGAAGGGGTAGGAATATATACTGTAAATAATTTAAGTTAGATTTACAATAATTACAATACGGCTTGGAGGTTTTGAATATACTAAAGGACCTTAAACTTTCATAGAAATTAAAATGTTTGGTTTAATTTACTTTTAAAATTATTCAAACACAAATTCATTTAACGATATCAAAACGAATATTTACATATTGTAACAAATTATTATTTATAATTAATCTCGAAAAGCAGAGGAATGGCCTGAAAGAGAACTTGAAATGTTTCAATTTACAAACTGAATTTTTACACCCGGTGATAAATTGAGTGATGTACCTAGACTTCAAGTATCAAATTATGAATGAATTAATGTTGCAATTGCATAAAGCACATTTCTTCATAATATTCAGCTCATTAAGTTTCAAAATCAGAGTATCTATTCAGCTGCATTCATATTCATAAAAATAATCATTTAATCTTTACATTAAAAAGATAGATCCACACTTATTTGAATAATTGATGTTAAATATTATCTCTGATATGAAAGTACTTTTGAAACTTCAGAATCAGAAGGTAAAGGAAATGATTTTTATATTGTAGCAAAAGCTGCTTTTTTATTATAAAATTTAAGATTTTTCATAAACTTCACTGAATTATTATGTCGAGTGTATTTTACATTTCGCTTTATCTTGAATTATCTTATATATCAATCATAAATGTATATAGGCAGTCTATAAGATCCATTTTTCATACTCTTTATGGAAGTCAGATTTTCTGTGGTGAATTCTGTACAGGCATATTAAGAGTTTATTTGAATAAATTTCATTATAGAGAGTATGGCTTTAGTTTGGCAACTATTCAGATTAATAACAAGAAGGAAATTATATCCTATTCCTTAGTTCTATTTATGATTACTTGGTTTTACAAGCAAAAGACTTTTTCAAATAAATAACCTAATTTAGTTCAACAGGAGTAAAACAGTTACAGCTGAAAGTTTGCATGAGACTGAAATTTGAGAAAACTTACAAGCGCCACATTTAGCATAGTTTTCTAAAATTAATTTCATATCTACTTAATCATAAGAGTAAATCTTTGACTCAGTACATTAAACAGTCGCAGTTTACAATCTCAAAACTTAACAGTGAAAGCCGAGACAAAAGTTTAAATAAAAAAAGTATAGTAATATCTAAGAATCAGTTTCAACGTCAAAACAAGGTTTCGTTGAAATGGAAAGCTGTCAAAACCGTCGTCTTCCAAGTCCTAATTTCTAGAAGAGTACACAATTCATGAATCTTTCCGATGCAGTTTTTTATTTCAATTATTAAAGAAGAGTTTTCATTATTAAAATTGACATTCTTCAGTGAAGAAAAGAGCGTAAATGATCGAACAACAGGCTTTACTCTTGTTCGGCTTTGTTGCGGTTTCTAACTTCAAGGCGGAGTACAACAATGGGATAAAAGATGGGGGAATACTTAAGAATGGTTTAACATGATTCTTTCTCTATCCCTAGCAAACAATTGTTTCAAACAGTTTCGGGATATTTTGATGAATTAACACGCTGCCGAAGTGAAAATATAATAAAATAAAGATTCACTAAAAATGTGCTATGTAAATTAACAATCATGAGCAGTTTTACATCACACGCAGTTTACAAGCACTTTCATTAGCATTTTAGTTTACATATGATGCGCAACCGCAATTCATGTCGGTGGTATGTTATCAGTATTCTGTTAAGTTCCACATGTATATGTGGCTAAATTGCAATTTTATCTGAAAAATGGTTAACATGCTATCAATCATCAAAATTATTTTAAAGGCTTAAATAATAGATACTGTGATATTCTTTATTTAAAATTTAATAAATTCATATGTTTTCTTTTAAGTAATTGATGTTTGAAGAACTTGATGGTAACCACATTATAAATATAAAAGCTATAAATCAAAATATAAAACTTTAATAAAATATAACAAGTTTCTCAATATTTTAACTTAAAGTTTTAATATATTTCCGAATCAACTAATTTTTGCAAAACAAAAGATCACGCGTAAAGTACTTTTAATTCACTCGAGTTTAAAACTTCATACTATCATATAAATTTTGATATTACGTTTATTATCGGACAATATTTTGACTGAAATGAAACAGACTGTTTCCCTGAAAACACAATTGTTCAATATACAATAAAAAAGAAAGATATAGATAAATTATTTTTTAATAAGCCCCCCTAAGAAATATAGCTTTTATGTCCGCAAATTGATACTTAAAACCAGTGGTTAAGTATTTTATTACTTATCTCTTCTAGTTTATGAAGTCACTGAAGCATCCTAGTGATAGGAGTTTTAATAACCATGCAGTCGAAAAGCTCGTAAGTAGATATAAAAGTTTCTGTCCTGATAAGAACAAAAAAGATTTTCACAGTTCATTTTTCAGTATGATATTGTTTTGCCTCGAAATGCTTTTTGCTTCGTTGAATGACCAGCTCTGAATCTCTGAAAATTATTCTGAAGTTTTGTCCTCAAAATGTTCAATTAACTGTTCTTTTCACGCTATCGTCATGATTACATCTTTACTTTAAAGTCATTACTTTTATTAGGTAGCTCTACTGAAAACGTAAGCATTTGATCCTGACATCTATTTTGCGTCCTAAACAAACTGCTGCTTTCCTACTGCTACTACCAACTAAATAGGAAGAAGCTTTTTTCGAAGATAGAGATGATTACAATAAGCATTGCTCTAAATATATCATATCGCAGATTCACAAACTATCATTTCTCTATCATTGCCTGCATTAACACTACATTTATGACACAACACATTGCATGCGTATTATTAAAACTAGAATTCGAAATGCCAGTATAAACTGAAACATTATTTGCAGGTACAACGATTCTTGCATTTATAGAATTGTAGGGACATCGTGTTAGTTTTTTAACAGCAATGCTAATGTAATCGATGCGACTGATGCCCTTCAGATTAGCTTGTAAAATAAGAGACGAATATTGGTATCATATTCATAACAGTTTACTATCAGTATTATTAAATTAAAGTATTATATTAAATGCCTTACATTTCTTTTACTCCTTCGAAAAGATGTCAACATAACTAGCGGTACTTTATATTTTTATATCACAGTGTTACTTATGAATGTTACTAGTGTCAATGAATTAGTCAATAAATATAAAAATTTATCCAATGAACATATTTCTGGTGTAACAGTTCTCATAATACAATATATATTGAATAAGGAAAATGTGGATATATGCGTATATAAACATATAACCAATAAATCAGTAACATTGTTTAACATAAAATAAAAACAAATGATAAACTAAGGATTTGTGTTGTGAAAGACAAATTATACCCTATATAAATTAAATTAGTCAATGATATTTTAACAAATAAACAAATTAAATATCTAACGTTTATTAAGAAGTTCGATTATTGATTTAATGTTACAGGATAGAATACAAAAGTAAGGTGGCATGACTACACTTTAGTACTGAAGAAATTGTACAAAACGAAACACACCTTGTTTTCTTGACATAGTTCAGACAAAGAACCAATGAGAAAAAAAGCGGGCCCCTTTCTCGAAATTACATAATGTTAAAGCACATTTCTCTGCAAAACATAAAACACTCAATCAGTTTTTGACAAACATAAATAAAAAGATCCGGTTGACACCGGGCCAGGCTAAAAAAGAGCTAGAACCATTTATATTTCAGAACCAGTCCAATTTAGGAAATTTCTAAGGAACAGAAGTGACATTTACTATGAAGCAACTTTATGTGCGGCACTCATCGGTTATTATTAAGAACAACATTTAATTATCATAATTATTACTGAATTTTCAAAAAAAAATTGTAAGCAGTCACAAGAATGTAAATTGGTATTACATTTAGCAGATAACGAATTTCAAGGTCTTCGGTTATTAAGAAAATCCGAAGACCGGCGCAAATTTGCCGTGTCCCCAACTCAAGGCGAAAAATTCTGGAATATAGATGAGTGAGGTTAGCTGCCTCCATGGTCGACGAACTACAGGTACAGGAAATTGGAACCGTTTAGACAAATGGGAAGAAAAATAAAAATATTAGATAGTAAGCTGATTAAATTCGTGAAGAAAGTCTCTTCTGGCTGGCCCCTCAATCCATAGAGGGAGCAGTAACGGCTTCCAAGTCAAAACGTAGCTTTATTTTTGGGAGGCTCTAAGCAAGTCTCCTTGTATTTGTCTCTCTCGCTCACTTCGTCAATGTCTCTCTGCCTCTCTGACTGTTCGATACGTTGATGCAGAAGTAGTTATACAGGGGTTCTACTGCATTCGCAGTACTTCCCTGTAAACCTAAAGGAAATCCACAATGAGCATGGTGTTCAAAGGTTCCTGGATGAATCCCATGGAGGGAGCAGGGTGAGGGAGGAAAACTGACTGTTCGAGATCCCTGCGCAGAAGTTTTCTTCCTGGCGGGATTCCCAAACTTGGCGATTAAACGAAGAAGAAAGGACGCCAAGTTGCAGCAACCTTCCGAGTGCCGAACCAACATTTTTCGAAGGAAGACAGGCCTTTCGACTTCCAGAACTTGGCACCACTCGCTCTTTTTTCAACACAGCATTTCCAGGCTCCCCTCTGCAAATGACGCAAACGAAACGAAAAAGTATCTAATATTTTGTCAAACTCCCCTCCGCAAATGACGAAGTATCTAATATTTTGTCAAACTCCCCTCTGCAAATGACGAAGTAAACAAAATTCTTTTCCGCTAGCTTCGTCGCAGGGTCTCGATCTAGAACTGATACGAGTTGAATGGCCGACATTTCCACCCCTCACTAGCGCACCTAGTAATACATTTACAATACTTGAGGAAAGTGCAAGATATTCAAATAAAGCACGTCGCAAACCGATTGACTACGAAAAGTCACCTTGAAAGGAAAAGGACAATGTTTACAACAAGCTAAATATTTGAGACAGAATTTTTGGAACTTTCCAAATAATTTTACACAAACGTGTCGAATAGTATAGTTACACAATTACTCGGTAAAAGTATTCAGTTCTATTATTTACGTTTCTTACATTACATCAGTCAAAACAATAGCACCTGAGTCAGAAAATATTGTTGCGAAATGTACAGGCGCTGTAAGATGGCTTCCCCGCAAAGCAGTTTTAGGATTGCCATAAAATGGCAAAGGAAGGCAAGGTTGCCACATTTGGCGAGAAATCGCCCATTTGGCGACAAAATTTGCGATATACCATGGACGGTTGGAGAACCTTCTGGAACGAATTCTTACCGGTTTAGCCCAGAATGTTCCCGAACACAAGCCGAAAGCTATATAAACCCTGCTGGTCCCCAGTCAGTTAGTGTGTGTCTCTCATCGAGAGTGAGTGTGTCTCGTCTAGCGAGTCAATCACTGCGGAGTCCATCGAGTTGACAGCCGGGCAACGAGTGCCGAATAGGTCGTCGAGTCCACCGAAGGAGTTTGTTAGTGTATCGCGGTTAGTGCATCGTCGAGAGAGCTTGTTGAGCTCCGGGAAAGACTGAACCGAAGAGTCAGGAGCTGTGCTCGTGTGTCGTCGAGTGCATCGCGAGTTGTAGCGTGGAGAGTCTCGAGAGTACGTGGAGTTCCATAAACGACCAAGCAGAGTCGGGAGCTGTACTCCGGAAAGCAGAGACGGGTGTTTTGCAGGAAGCTGTCTCCACCGTGATAGCCTGATAACCTGAAGGCTGTGTCGCTGATCGAGTCAGAGTGTTTATAGTAGTTCACGACGACTGTAAAACGTGTTTCGGAGCTGTCCTGACAATACTGGCTAATAAAGTGTGTTTCGATACTTCATCAAGTGTCGTGTTATTCAATCCAAATCCACACGAACCCCGTACGAACGTGAAGGAAGAAAAACGTAACAACTGGTGTCAGAAGTAAGAAAAAAAAACGTAACAATATGGATTCATAACTATAAGAAAGAGGGGTAAAAATTAAGCAGAAATAAAAATTAAGTTTACACACCAAAAAAAAAGTAACAGAACAGGAAACTTTAAAATATAAAAGTTAAATAACCTTTAAGGTCAAACCAAATCAACAACAAACAAAGCACAATAATAAAATCAAATAAAACTAAATTAAGTTTTTCAAGCATAAAAAAAATAATAAATGTTAAACCAAACTTCACCTTTAAAGGATATTAAGAATAACATTACCAAACGTAATTCAAAGTAAACAATTACAACTAAAATATCAACTTAAAACAACTACTTGAAAATTTAATAAAACTAATATTGCTCAAATCTAAATGTCTGCTGAATCAAAATTAGGCAACATAATAATACATAAAAATATGAGACTTACGAAGTTATTTAATCAACAGAATATCGCACTGAACATGATGAAAAATAAACATAAAATCACGAACCATTGCGTTTTGTTACAATGTTCCTTTTAAAGGACTGTTGAACAACTGAAGATGAGATGCTAAGTGTTATGATTCTGTTTTAGTAGACCAGTCTCACTATTGAACTCACCACAATGCTAGCAGTAGAAGGTGGCTGCGAATGTATTAAAGTATCACAGTGCACATAATGTAGTAAATTTTCTGCACACCTGATTTATCATTGATTTTTTTTCTGAATGCTGATTTCGAGACAGATTTTAACATTTTGTACACTTGTTTGTCTTGCTGCAGCAAGTATTAAAAAAATACTAGTATTTTCATATATCTATGCATTTATAATTTATTTAACTTGTCAACAAGCGAGCTTCGCAGGTTTCCTTTATGTATTTCTCCCAAAATTATTCTCCCACTTCAAAAATATGTTCTTCAGTGGTCAGTTGTATTTACTTAATTTATCTCAAGGAAGGATCAAAAGAAATGTCTTTTTGCTAGAATTTAAATATAAGAGATCTTTAAATATAGTCATAGATTAAGACATCGTAACTGCATATGAAATTGAGACAAAGTCACGCTGAGCATACTATTTAAAATACAAAGTTAGTCATGACTGTAAGGTGGTAATTAAGACGCAGCTTCAAATTACCTCATTAAACTAATCAGAATTTCTCATATAGAGGAGTAAAGCTAATTTAAATGGAAATATAAGATAATGAGCACATAATATTTAATAAGATACAGCTCGTTTCGAAAATTATTCCTGCCGTTTTTAATCGAAGTCTTCCTTTGATATGATATAATGTTTAGTTCATGTCAGATGACGTCATCTTTTCATAAGAAGAAGGGATCATTATAAGAAGGGTGTAAAAGACCCTTTTAAATTATTCTGAAATTCGCAAGGAACTCTGCTTTATACAACACTCTCTCTATATATTTATTCGTACCGATGTCAACTTCGTTGAATGCTACAACTTAAACGTAGTATTTTCCACATTTAAACTAACGTATTTCCATTATTTAAAAGAAAATTTCATTGATAACAATTTGAGTAATTATGCTTAAATTCGAAATTACATTTAAATATGTCATCGAGAAACTTCAAGACGCGTGTTATTTTATTTATATTATTTCATTTTGTCTTTCACACATTATTTTATATTGTCTTTCTTGAAGAAAATTTCTGTATTTAATAATAAATAATATGAAATTCAATCGTACTAAATCGTACGAGGGAACGCATTAGATGGCTTGTCAGGCAAATACTGTGATTTCTTACATCAATTCGTTAGCATTGTGTCATAAGATTTTCATTAACCGCTCAAGTTTCCTTATTAAAATTAGATATTACCAAAACAAAAAATAGCAGACTAAAATTTTTGTTGAAAACTATTATAACTTAAAATAAGAAAGTAAAGATATCTGTAAAAATAATTCTTTCAACAAATCTGTCGTTTTCAAATTTTCAAGTTTACAATACATTGAAAATAATACAATTTTCTTAAATAATTGTATTATTTTCAATGTATTGTCATAAAAATTTGGTACGAAAGAAGCATAATAAAAATATTATGCTTCTTTCGTAAAAAGACGAATTATATAAACTGCTTCGTGCTTCTTTCATACTGAAAAGGCTGTATAGTCTTACCTTCTTTGGAAACAAACTACCTTGAGACCCACGCTGAACGTAAGCGACTTATCATCATGTCCAGTAAGGAGACAGAGAACATAAGAAAGGTGTAAAAGACCCTTTTAATAAAGCTCAGTAATTTAATAGAAGGCACTTGTTGTCCTTACAAAACCAGCATTTATGGCATAACTTAAATGTAATGAATTCTAATTAAAGCTAAGTTAAATCGTAAATAGCCAAAGGCTACACAGAATGAATAACGCGTAAGTTGCCTCAAACCTAATACCAGCGTTACAAGACTAATGGCAAGAATAAAGGAACGCTGCAGACAGACTGCTGTCTAAGAAATTCAACTAGTAACGTGGCCTTCAGCAGGCAGAGCATGCTCTGATTAAAAGATCTAAAACATTCCTTTAAATACTATATATCTACCTTATTTGAACACATGCAAACTAAAATTAAATGCTTCTCTTCCAAACTAATTTAAACAAGCCATTTAGCATATAAACTCAAAAGTTATGCAAATCTTGGGCAAGTAGGTAAACTGTGGAAGTAATATTTCTTACAAATTATATATTTATTATTATTAATCATTTAACTTTAATATGATACTTTAGTATGTTATATGTTTCATAGAATTTCAGTGTAAAATAGCAAAACCATATTACCTTGCTAACAAACACAATTTTCCAAAAATATGCTGTTATTGCTTTTTTTATTTTCTATCGGTAAATGTAACAGGTTTATAAGGCTTAGTGATAAAAAATTTTTTATTTGACTGTAGGTAGAAAAAAATGTTCATGTTCCAGAAAATTTCGTGTTTGGTGAAAAATTCATGTCATATGAGTTCTAGTAATTTCCAGCAGTTAAATACCAAATTAGAAAATAATTTTAAGAAACTGATTAATGTCATGGAAAACCTGAACCGTGAGAAAAGTTACCACATTAAAATTTCATGTAATTTAGACGAATTTCTGAGTGATTGGAGATTTCATTCAGCATTTAGTTATAAAACTGAGCGAAGATATAAATTACCTTAAACTTTTAAACACCTGCATATTTCAATTAAAACCTGAAATTCATAAACTCTACTAATTTACCTATTAATAAGCTCTTTTAAGAGTTCAGAATTACTGATTCTGCCTTATGAATACGTCATATTAGCCGCTTCTCTTTGTAAGAAAATATATTTGTTATTTCTCTTTGTAAGAAAATTGTCGTATATATTAATATCTAAAATTCATTGCACTTTATCATCTCAAAATCTAGTCAAAGAAGTTAGGACTTGAATATCATACCCTTCAAAATTTTATATCTTACCGTAGCGTGTCTATGAAAGTTACTTTTAATAGCATGACCGGACTGACTATATATTTCTTTTAATACACTTTTTTTATGCTACCTAAATTTTCTATACTGTATTTATTTCAAGTACTAGCAGATAACAATTCGACAAAATTGTTTCTTGCAAATGAAAAAAACTCACAGAAATTTAAGTGGGTAATTCACGGTAATTCTAAACTATATTTTCCATTACAAAAGTTTAATTTAATGCATACATAGGGCTTAAAAGTAATTGCCGAAAACGTTCCACTTGGGAAACAGAAAAAAAAAGTTGTAAGAAATGTATATGAAAAGAATCCTCCGTAGCTTAAATAATCAGCGAACCTTGTAACTTTTATGGTAATTATTTGCGAAAGAATCCTTTGCGGAGAATGAGTTTGTGGAATCAAAAACTAAAAGTGCTTATGACGTTGCAGAAAAATGGATTTTAACTGGAGCGACCATCAAGTGGATGCATTTTTTTTCCTAAAGAAAATACCTTTAATGAGTATAATGTAAATGAAGATAAGCAGGTGTCGCTTCTCATTTCCACATACTGTATAATCTATCGTCTTTTAGTACAGGATTTAATGAAAATGAGCATGGCATTTATAATGAAACAGTTTGGTCTGCCTAGAAGGCCAGTTTTATATGAAAATTTAATTTTATAAATTCTTACACATAAAAATATGTTCAGTATTTAGATTGAATGCCTAAATATCAAGGTGTAGTCTTTTGTGATTACAAAATATCTCTAATTATAATGTTGTATTTACATACTTATTTGTTACTTTCTTAAGACAAATTCTTGTGCTAGAGTCTAAAAAGAAAACAAAACCTTAATTAGAACATGTATGAATGTTAAGCATTTATGTTTTAATGTCCCCAGAATTTCTAGGAAATGCTTTATTCAAGCTAATTTATGGAAGAAGGCAAAGTTAAAATGATTCATATAGAATATGCTTCATACGATTAAAGTCGAGTGACTTAATTAGCAAAAAGATATGGATAAATATGACAGATCTATTCATAATATAGTGTGGTTAACTAAGCTATAAAGTGTGGTTATCAAAAACTAAATATTCTCAAAGTCGATTAAACATTCACACAACCGTGTCAGAATCTTTCTTTCTCATTTGTTTTGCGTATTTTTTTTATGCTTGCGTTCCACTGCCGAGAATAGATAGAAAAGGTATAGACGTAGGACAAAAAGGAAAAACTAAAGCGTAAGTGATCCCAAGTAGAACAACCTTATCCTAACCTAGTTAGCAAACACGTAGTGCATGATGTTGCAAACAAGTCATATTTTGTCGCCTTTGAGACGCGAAGATGTTCGAGAAATTTCACTATTTTATGACCGTTGCAAAGATGTCGAATTCACTTCTGTACGCAGAATACTTTCCAGGCAAACACATCGAATTAATGTCTTTAAACGGTACAATTTTGACGAAAAGACGTCGATTTCAAGTCTTTACGTAAAGCAGTTGTTAACTCAAAAACGTCGTATTTACGTCTTTATAAAATAGGTTTTCTTTGCAAAAACATAGGATGCTATTTGTAACAACGTCGTTTGACGACATCTAAATGACGCTCTAGTATAAGTTAACTTTTCGATTAATATTGCAACAGTCCTTAAAAAGGAAATTAAGGGATTAACAAATTGTTCGTTGTCTAATTTACATTTTCGGAATTGTTGTAAAAGCTTGCTATACCGTCTTTCTATGAATATAGACCCTTTTATAAGTCCATTTTGTTTAAAAGAATCTTATTTAATTTTTGTACTCGTTTTCTTGGTGTATCCCTAAACTCTGACATATATGCACTTACTTGTTTTTCAGAACGTCTAAATAGATTGGATACATAATTAAAGTAAAATTACATGAACTGTTAATTAGATAAAAGTGATTAATAAAGTAATTAACTTGAATTAAAGCTGCAGACTTTTCCAGCTCTTTCAGCGTACAATATAAACGACTTAATGAGCAACCAACCATTATGAATAATGCTTATTTCTTAGTTTTGATTTATTTGTATTTATAAAAAATATTGAATTTAGAAAATACATCTCCTTTGAGTTATCTTTCTTTCAAGAATTTGTTATGAAATAAGGATTCGGTAAGATAATTAATATGTAAAATCTGAAGTACTGTCTAAAGATTTACATATTGCCAGCAACGTATGAAAGCTGTCATTCTGTAGAACACCTAGGTATTTCACAAGATGGCGAGAACTGACTGGCAACATATGAAATATAAATTTGTATGTCTCGTGTAATACTTTGTGGTGCACGATGAAATATATTTTTTATTATGAAAAGATTAACATTTCAAAAATTTCCTAGGCATTCTAGAGAATGCCAAATGACAAACCGGGCAAAGTATGAAAGAAATCTCAGATTCATTTCGAATATCACGACACGAATTCATTTCGAATATCACGAATTCATTTCGAATATCACGAATTCGTTTCGAATATCATGAATTCATTTCGAATATCACGAATTCGTTTCGAATCATGCCATTGCAGTCGATAGTGGATTAAACCAACATGATGATGACATGTTTACAGAAGAGATTCCCGTTTCTGCTAACGTTTTTTGTGTGTTTAAAGGAAACCAGGGATGCATATGCATGCACAATGTATTGAAAAAAATCCTTACCTGGACATACTACAAAAGGTGATAAAATGGATGTAATATAATGAAATAATAATGGTTTTAAACAACACTTTTTTCATGACCATTTTTTCCAAATTCGCCTAAATAGTATTTACCATTCTGCAGAATGCTTAGGTATTGTATAAAATACCTAAAAACATATGTCATAGTTTTTATATTTCATATTCTGCATAAAAACGCTAGGCATTCTAAAAAATGCTTAGGTATTCTATAAACTGCCGGCATTTCATAAATTGCCTGTAACATATATAAAAATATTTACCAACGTATAGAGGAATATAAAATCAATGTATAATAAAATATCGGTATTTATTTCTGCTGCAATATTAGTACATGTTAGCTTCATAAGTACATGTTAAGCCCGAAATATTTCTCATTTTATCGAAAGCTATATTTTAACCGTTATTCAAATTTTCTGTCCTTTACTCTAGTGTCTTCCCATAGTTTGATTCTTCAGCTTTCGCTATATTAATTGTTTGGTGCCTTGAGAATTTTATACATTTGATACATATAATACATTTGTTAATTTTAATTTTTTCAAGATTTACCAGAATTTCATTAACTAAAGTCAAACTTGTCTTTGATAGACATATCTGTACCAATTCAACAATTTGTTTATTAAATTTTGCAACTTATATTAACGTAATATATTTATATTTATATATATGAAATAAATTAATGGAAAATTAGAAGTTAAATTGAGGGGGAGTCCAAATTTTGTAATTAATTTTAAAATGGAGTAATTTTTAAATGTTTTTAAATTTACTAATTACCGTGTACTGTTTAAAATATGTTGTTTCTTTCCCGATACATTTTAAAACATCTAATGGTGAAATAATGAACTGTCCATCGCATTCTTCTTGAGATTAAAGTGGCCACAAGGAAAACAGATTAGAGATTTAATTATTACAAAAGATAATTTCTGAAACTGTAAAATAAATAAGTAGTCCAAATTGCAAAACATCATTTTTAGAATCTCAAACAGGGTAAAATGTATTTCTTTGCTTTAATTCAAATATTTGAAGATTTAGATTTAATTTAAAGATTAGATACTTAATTTCTTCGATAAACAAGAATAAATTAATATTATAGCATACTGCCAATATTAATATTCAGAAAATGTCCTTTTAATTTTATATAAGGTCTTTGGAAGTTTACGGAAATAAGAATTCCTGGTTTAATAAGCTAAGATTATTATAAGAAACGATAACTGGCCTTTGAGAATAGATGTGTTTCGTATTTCATTGGGGAAATGTACGGACTAATAATGCGTAACACTTCAGTAGCTGCAAAGAGTATTATGGTTGTCAGATGGATAACGTATTACCTGATAAAAGAAACTGAGATGCGATGCTTCCGATGATGTCCCATATCAGGCGAATGAACGAGTAGCTATTCTGGTATTATCATATTAAATAAACGCCATTTCAGCCATATTTTAGTTTCCTCGAGCTTATTAAAAAATTTTGTGGTGTGCACAAAGATAACTACAAGAAACTGCTTACTGTATACAAGAATATTTACAGAATAATAATAAAATAAAAAAAAAATTAAGATAATTTAATTACGATACCTAATTTTCAGACATGGAAGTTTAGAATCCGCATACTAATAATCTGTAATTTCTTCTATAACTAAAAATGTTATCATTGTTTTACTTTCTAGCACTTTCGTGGCAATGTTGTTAAACATAATTTACAAATTGCTTCAAAACTCTTGGTATAGTTTCATGGAGGAAGATAGTAAGATTTGATGAAAGGAGATAATAATGAGAATAGGAAATAACCGTCTTTCAAGAATATTCATTAAAGACAATAAAAATGGAGCAAAAGTAATAATTTTATAGTGAAACCGTCAACACACTTTATTTTGCATTAAATGCTAGAATATATCACACAGATGTAGAACTTAAGTTTAAAATAAACAAAACCAAATGAACAAATTTTAGAAAGCTATATCTACTAAATAGCATGAAAGAGAGTATTGTTTATAGATCTCGATTTCTTAATTATAGAAAAAAGTTTATCGACCCTAAAATGCTTACTTCATGTCTGGAACATCTGGAAATACCCGGTACCTTTCTTGCATAACATTGGTCATTACAACATTCGGAGTGCTGAAAATGTTGGTGTACGCAGCATGAGATTAACTGATGTACCCTGCAACTATAGTTTTATTAAAAGAAAGCATTAGAAAATTCTAATTCAGAGCAAAATAATACCTAGTTCTTATTTAAGTTGTAATACTGCTGCCATCTTTCTCTTCAAATCGTGTAGATTTGCAACATTATGGATAAACAAAAATATATTATGTTACATAGGCTTTATTTACTCTCGTACTATGATTACACTTTAATTGAATGTCTTCATTTATATACTTAAATTTAATTTCTAATTATCTCTTATGAAACAAAATTTATCGATTAAATATCACGAACCATAGTATTTGCTGTAGCATTAGTCAGTAGCAATAAAGAGTCATTGTATGTGTAATTTAATACAGAGCATTTGATTCAAATAAATGTACATACATAATGATACAGTTGCTAATAAATTTCAGATATGTTTCTGTGCTTGAGACGTCACATTCGTTTTCTAGTATAGTTTCTACAAATGATAAACGTTACTAATATAATCAGAAAGCTTTGATCAAGGAGAATAAAACAGGTGGGAGCGTTAAACAGGCAGCAGAAAAGCAAATACCATTTTAAAAATATGAGTCAAAATTATTTACAACTTTCTGTAGCAATCAAGAAACGAAAAAGGAAAGACCTGTGTCACGTATAAAATACCTAATTCTTTTATTTTGTGACAAAGGGGCAAAGTACCGCTTTGTTATTTCTAATTATTGAACGTTTTGGTATGAATACCGCTGGTTGAATGCTTTTACTTTGCTTTCTACTCTGAAAAAAAATAGCATAAACAACATTTTCTAGATCATGACTGGAGTAGTGTTTCTGGTATTGTTACAAAGCATTCCCTGCCTAATTTCAATTCCCTATTTAAAATCCAAATAATTAACAGTTATGTAGAGGCTGACAGAACAAATAGAAGTAAAGGACAGATTCAACTTAACCAACTTGTTAATTAAAACAAAATGTATTTTCTTACAAAGGCTTAAGTTAGAATAGAACATGTGGTTAATCTGGCATAGTAATGTATAATACATAATGAACATATTAAACTCTTCTTTACTAATGATACTACTCATTCTTTATTCAAGATCAGAAGGCAATATTAAAAAAATGTTGTTTGGCAGATATTTTTAAACCTCTTTAGAGAAGCGCGTCAAGGCTCCGTCACATTTGGTGCTTCCCACGGAAGGAGAAAAGATATGTCTTGTAGGAATAAAAATAATTGCAACATAAAACCAGGACAATAAAATAATAATGCAGCTAAATCTACTTTGCTTGTAAATATTCAATAAAGATTAAAATTATTGAAATCCCATAAAGTTTGCCTGGTAGCAAAGGTTTGGAGGAAAATGCCTAATAATCATGAGAATGAGGCTTGCTATATCTGGATTTGAAATTCGTATAAATAAATAAATAGATAACTGTAGCATATGTTTTCACATCCAGCACCTAATTAACCGGAATAAGAAAACAACATGACTTTCAAAGGTATAAATTTAAAAGAAAACATGAATTTAGATGAAATAAATTCAGTGGCTTTGTATTCTTTGTAGAATATTTTATGCTATTGGAATCACATAGGCCGTTTAGTATATGGCGCAGCCAGAACGCAAGCCTACAAACTATATTCGCATACTTATGCTCCTCAAACACACATTTTCACTATGGCCAACCTCAGGAAACTCAAGATCAATTGTCTCATTGTCAGGTGAAAATCCTAATTGCTGGTTGAAACTACAGAAATCTCAGTGGAGCTAATTAAAGGTTGAATATTAAGGTGGAAGTTCAGCGTTATACGACAAAAAGAAAGGAGGTAGTCAACACCGGAGTTTCAGTATGCAAACAGAAGCTTCAAAACCTGTTGAAAATCGGAAAATGTCAGCATTCCTGGAGTGGAGAATTAGATCCTTTGTTATCCGTGAGTTGGCTCTGAAAAATCAGAATAAGCTTGAATAATGTGGATCGATACTGGAGGAGATACTAGAGAAAGTGAAGAAGTTGCATGAAATGTTAAAAATGCAAGGTGAGTGTGTTTTCAGTTGGATAGCTCAACCTGGGAATTAGAGTCCGAGAACATGTTTATCAATGATTTTAAGAAAGTTTATTATATTAGGTATAAATACATAACGTCCTAGAGAAGGATGGAAGCATCTTAAGCATCGAATTAGACATGTCTTGACGAAAGACTTGCAGAAGGCGTTTGAACAGAATAAAGACTACATAAACGTAGAGGTGACGCAAATATACCCAACGTGGGAATCTCAGTGATAAGTTAAGTATCATAGTACCTGGTGGTTTTAAGATGCTAAAAATGTAACTCGGTGATATCAAACACAACATAATGCATTAGTAGATTGTGACATATTTAAAGAAGGGGTTCATATGTATTCATACTGAAGGATTATTTCAAGGAGAACGATTTTCCACCAGGCAGAATAAGGATACTTTTGCTGGAAATACGTCTGATCCATTCACAACGGGTGTCTTAAATTTTGACATCATTTTGACATCTAATCGTTATGATTCTGCTGCACAAAGTAACATGATTTACCTACCCATTAGACCAAACTGTAATCCAGAATATAAAGATAATTTCATGGGCTGATGTGTGAAAATTTTGTTTGAATAACTGAACACTTGCCCGTTAATCATTGGTCGAAAATGGTCGAACACACCGAGTCAGTTATTTAACCACATCACCAATTTAGGCAGAGTGCTACTCAACGATATATCAGCTATCCCCGCTAGCCACAATAAAGAACAGGCGGCGTGAACTTTAAAAGTAGCATCCAAGATTTTCAGAAATTGTATGCATTTAAAGTTATTTTGTCTCTTGCCTATTTACTTTGTCTCTTGCCTAAAAATAGGAAATAAAGAATATCTCATTTCTTTGTTTGCATAAATTGTGGCTATTGATCATATATCAAGAAGAGAAATCACTCGTTGGAAATTTTTGCACTTTTGAAGTTCATCCTTTTTCTGAAATCTTGGATTACGATAATATTCTGAGAAGGTTAGTGAAGGGAAGTTACAAGCATGATAAGGTAAAATTTCTCCAGCAGTTATTGATCTGTATCAGCACATTATTTCATTGCATATGCCATGGGACTTTTATTCCCAGAGATAATTTCGTAAACAAACAGATATTCAAAACTAGGTTATGTATTCACTCTAAGAAACTGGCAACAACTTATAAGGTATTTTTCCCACCTTCTTAGCATAGCTTCCTCGTGTAATGGTCAAGCACGCTTGGCGCGCATTCGAGAGATTCCATGATTTCAGTCCCGGCGAGGGCATTGCTCATTTTTTTTACCTTTCCTGCTTCAAATAATCCTAATGACACTATAGTGGCGCCCGAACTAAAAACGATGGTGGATAATGATTGGGTTCTCCTAGTCCTCAGTCGCTCTTTAAAAGGGAGAGTATATAAGATATTTCTCCCGCCTTCTTAGCATGCCTTCGTGGTGTAATGGCCAACACACTCGAAGCGCATTCAAGAGGTCCATGGTTCGAGTCCCGGTGAGGACATTGCTCATTTTTTTATCTCTCCTTTCAAAAAATACCTAATGTCTCTACATACTGTCATTTGATTGTACGCATTCTAATTTTTAAATGTTGTTTGAATTTCATTTTATGAAATCAAACGATTGTAGATGTGCTTTAATTTTAAAAATGCGCATGATTTCTTATATTATTTTTTTTATTGAGTTCGGTGGCGAGAGAAACATTCCAAAGGGCATTGCATGTTGAACTCTCTAGACGTGACATACAAAAATATAAACACATAGGCTTTCGAATCATTTATTCAAGTATCTGGTAACGTTCCCCATCCGGAATGACCAAAGTTCCGTTTTTGTGGGCTGTAAGAGATTCTACTATACTGCAGAAGCTGTACCCGTGTTAAAGAAAATAATTGAAGAGAAACTGATATAAGTGATTTGGGTTACCATATTACAAACAGCAAATCACTGTAATTAATTGAACTTGCAATATTTAAAATATCTTTCAACATTGTTAGAAAAGATTTTAATTTTAAGTACCATGACTAATTTAATGTAGATGAAGTAAATAATATGGAATAGTTAACATTTAAGAAACGGAAATTGTACACAGAAAATAAAATCATTTTGTAATCATTTTTCTCGTTCTTTGCCGCGTACTATGTTTCTGTAACTGAAAGCATGTCCGACTAACATCGGAAGGTCCAGAAGTTGAAACTCATTTGCTGATTTTCCATGTTTTCTGCTCCGTGAGAAACCTAATGATTCTACAATTTGAACTGAAAAAATGAAGCGCAATTTTCGTAATGCAAATATATCAATATATTTATCTATCAGGAGAAATATTATATATTATACGTATATACAATTATCGTGAAAGATGGCTGGAAACTCATTTTGTTAATTATTAATTTTAGATATTTACTTGCAGTTATAGAATTTATTGGATACAAAAGGGTAAGCGGGAAGTCAGGCAGAGAATATAAACGAAATATTAGCAGCAATTGGATACAAATGTTTCAGACCATTTATATGTAACCATTTATATGGACCATATAGCGCAAGTTTAATTATGTTTTAAAAAGTTGAAAGCAAAACTTTTGCATAAATGTAAGAGCAAAATTCATAAAGATATTAAAAACAAAATTTACTGAGTAAGATCTCATTTCAGCACATATTTTAGACTGCAATTAAATTTCCCCTAAAAGTGTTTCCTTAAATTTTCCTTCAATAACTTTGAGGAAAAGTTTAAGAAACGAAAAGCTCAATCGCAAATAATTGCTATATATTGGTTAAAACACCGTTTGTTATTTATTGACTTAGCAGTCAGCCACGGCGAAATATTTATGAGTTTTGCAATTAAAGCTGCAGGACCATTACATTTTTTTCTTTTTCTGGAGACATGAAAAATATGCATTGTCCTCTCCGGGACTTGAACTTGGACTTCTTGAATATGCGTCAAGTGTGCTACCGTTACACGAAGAAGGAATGCTGGAAGGAGAGAGCAAATACCATATATACTCCACCTTTTAAATGGCGACTGGGGATTCGGGATACCAATCGCTAAATCCTAGTGGTGACGAATTATTGTCCACCAGATTTTTTTAGTTTGGGTGCCGCTGTAGACTCAAAAAATGAGCAGTGTTCTTGCCGGGACTCGAACCTGCACCCCTCAAATACGCGCCGAGTGTCCTACCATTACACCACGAAGATATGCTAGAAGGAGAGAGAAAATACCTTATAGCTATATGTTATTTGACATTTCAACCTATTTATGTATAATAAGCCTTTTTCTATGTGGGCATTTTGTTCTAATGAGATAATACAAAAATCTGAATTTTATCCTTCCGAAACAGTTCTATACCTAGAGCTTAAATAATTTACTTAAAATTCCCTCCTTCATATTCAGAAATTTTACAATAGGAAGTACAAAACATGAGCCAAAGAGAAAAAAAAATATAGCCTGTAGCAAACTTTCACAAACACATTAGTTTGAATACAATCTCTTGACATGCACTCCATTTGTAATATTTGAATTTGAGAATTCTGATACTAACCCCTCAAACGAGAACGATCAGAACTTTCACAATGTCTGATAACTTTGTCTGAGAGTTAATTACCTGACTCAGATTTCTTCACAGGTAAATTCGTCGCCATCATAGTGGATTATTGTTTCACTGAAACTGGTAGTTCTTTACTCGACTTATCATTCAAGCAACATTTGTGATTTGCTAATAACACTCCTTAGAAAATTACCGGTGCTTGTGATGAGAAAATAATCACACTCAAATTTTAGTTTTATCTTGAAAAGATGCACATTATTTCAAGAGTGTTCCAATTTACTACAAATTCGTAAGTACAGAAAATTAATATTAATACAATTCTTGTTCATGACATTTTTTTCATAATATCCTTTTAAGATATATACAAGTTAGGAAGTCTTAATCTTCAGATACTTCGAAAGTTTTCTGTAAGAAGCATAATTGAAAGCACATTAGCATAGTGGCCTTGCAAAAAATATGCCAATAAATGAAACGACAAGTAAAGTAAGTAAAGATTTATCTCAAATGTTTCCATTTTTAAATATTTTATTACCGGAAATAAAGTAAAATGAACTCATACACTGAAATTATGATTTAACGAATTCGGATTTCTCGATTGTCCCGATTAAGCGAATTGTTTTACCTTGCTCAGTAAAATATTAGGCCTATCCCAGAAGTGGACATATTTTAAAGAAAATCAGCGTCTCTTATTTGCAAATAAATTGTTACAAATACTTAACGCCAGTTCTTGATGAAAGCATGGTGGGGAAAAATTCTTTCTGACGGGGGCGCACTAATGTATCTAGTTCTCATCTCCAAAGATAATACCGATGCAGAAACTCTTTACATGCATCGCTAGGTTTGTCTTTCATTTCAACTTCGTAAATATCATGCTCACGCGCTTTAAGCATAAACTCGATAATGAACGATGTGGAAGGATTTCAGAGCACGTGTATCTATTTCAGCATGAATTATATGAGTTTTCAATCCATTAGAGATGCTTGTTTCTCCGCTGTAATGCTTTTGGACATTTTTCATGGATACAAGTTACTGCTGACCAGAGCAAGGACAACTTTCTCACTCCCTATACATATGCTTATGTATAGTTTATATTGTACCGTGTATAACAGTGCCGATGATATAGTTGTGTAGACTTCGCTGCTCTGCTAAAAATTGTTTCAATTATTTTGCATTTTGGTGTAATGTTTTAAATTGCCGCCATGTATTTCGAATTGTTCTCCAGGTTCTTATATGTGAATCAAGATACGATTTTCTGTTTATTTGCAGCTTGGATTCCGTGCCTTTCCTTACCAACCTCCTAAAGTTAGTAAATCCACTTTTCTATTTTTTCGCTGAATGCGAACCTCTAGGCATTGAAAATGAAGAAATCTCACAAAACTTGAAATTTGCATGGAACATAGAACCTGCTGCGATTTAGAAATGATTAACATTTCTCAGCATGCACGCATTACAGGCAAGAGTAATACACGGAATGATACGTTTCAATTCGGAAATCATGCTTATGTGCATTTCCTTATGTTAAATATGTCTATTTAAGAACAAAGAAGTCATATCGGCTTATCTTAGAGATTGGTTTCAAAGAAGTCGTAGCTAGCTGGAATTGTGCTGAACTATTGATCGGGTTAATAGCGATCTATTGCTTGTGACAATATTTTGCAATCAGTTGGTCTAAGAAAGTGATACAAAAGGGTAAGCGGGATTTCAACAGCGCTTATTTATTAGTGCTCGAGACGACAAATATCATTTCCATATTGTTATCAGGGACCCTATAACCATATCACTTACCAATATACGTACGGTAAGGTGCGTCAGCATCTGTATTTCCATGGATTGTTAATTTGAGGACCATTGCTTTAGCTTAATTTAATGCTACGTCACAGAAATCAATGCTTTCTATGCTACGTTAAACGGCAAGCATGAACACATCAATGGCTAGACATTACCTTGGATACACATTTTGTTCTAGCACGCGCTCTTTGTTAGCTGTGGTTACGTTACTACATTTTTAATGCCTATTAACTGTGTTATATCTTCGGGCTTCTCCTATCCTGGGTTTCCTCAGTATAGAGGATATTGGATACCTGCCTTAGTCGGCAGATTCACCAATGTTCTCATCAAATGAAAACATCTGGACAATGGTTACAGATTGAAACAAGCGACATAACTGGCTGTTAGAAAACTTGGTGAACTCTGGCATAGAACTGAAGCTACAAACAAACTGAACCTACAATATCCGTAACAACTACTGAAAGTCTCTTGACTCGCCTATCAGTTGTATATCCAATTACTAACTTTGCTAGAGGCAGATGTATTGATTTTTGAAAGTTCTGTATTTCATATTTGCCTGATATTTTATCATTTCGCCCTTCCATTATAATGCATATGGAAAATGCATATGCTTCTATTAAGTAGGAATGGATACTAATGAAAGTACCAAAATTTTTATGAAACATTTAAACAAACATTGAACATTAAGTAGTTATGTCGATAGTTAAGAAAGTCCACAAGTTTGTTAAAACTAACGTATTTTTACTTAATATTTCTGTATCTTAGAGAAAAGTTTCGTAAAAATTTCTAAGCGAAAAATAAATTTCTAATTTCGAAGGGTACTGAATTTTAAATTAACCTATTATATTATGAAAATACGTTTTCTTAAGTAATAGGACGAATATCTAATGGAAGCGTTATCGCGCTGTTCCCACTGGAAGAAGTTTAAAAAATTTAATTTGGCTGGGATCCAACTTGTTTTATCTATGCAAAAGAAGAAGCCTTGTTTGAATTTACTGCGTTTAGCAGAGGAAATCAAATAACTGTGGTGGAAGACAACGTGAAACATAATGATGCAGAAAACCTAGCCCAGAATTCCATTTAGTTTTAACTCACATAACATTTCTGAATTTATAGGATACTTCGAACTGTGAAGGTTTGTATATATTTATTGTACAGATTTTGGAAGCAAATTAATTTATTTATGAGATGCATGAGATACATATTTTCAGATTTATTCACAAATAGTGAATACACGTTATTTCATATAAGTCGATGCATGCATTTTCAAGTTGCATGTTGTGGTTATAAGTGCTTCTTTGTTATACTATATTGTATAGTAATTTGTTTATATCAATGAAGTAACTTGAAAAATATGCAGTGCTCTCACCTGGACTTGAGCCCTGGACTTCTCAAATATGCGTCTAGTATGCTTCAAATTACACCACGAGAGCAGGCGGATAGAAGGGAAAAAATAACTTACAAAATTATACAAAATTTTTTAAGATTCATGAAATATATTTATTACGCCGTTGTTTTAATAAATAATGGTATTTCTTATTTCTGCGATTCATAATTAATCAATCTCTCAGTCACCAGTTTCAAATTTTAGATCAATAATGTCACGGATATTTATGCTTTGAAGAATATAGAATTATTTCATCAAAGTATAGTTTCTTGGAAACATACATTTCGACGGATTATAATTCAAAAAGTAAAGTTAAAATTATTTTATGAGCTTCTTTTTAAGGTTAAAAAACAATTTTCACGTATAAAAGCTATTTTAGTTTATTCATGTTACATTGCTCTATCAATTTCTACGAAGGCAACATGTAATTCATATTGCTAACTTAAAAGGTATTTATTTCTCCCGCCATTTTAGCATGCCTTCGTGGTGTAATGGTCAGCAAGCTCGGCGCGTATTCGAGAGGTCCGAGGTTCGAGTCCCGGCGAGGGTGTTACACGTTTTTCATATCTCCTGCTTCGAAATAACCTAATGTCTCTACAAAGTTTAATCACAAGGCTTTCCTTATGTTTAACTAAAACAGCAAGAAAATGCAATATAACCATGCCATTTTTAAATTGTATATACACGTTTCTCAGTCTCATGCAGTTTCCCATCAATTCCAAAAACGTTAAGTTAACCAATTTTCATGACTTGCGTACACGATGCCTAATTTTCATTTGAGCAAATTCAGCTATAATTCTTTCTTTTGAGCAAAAAGTAATAATTTACACATGGAATACTCTTAAAACTATTAACGTAAGCTAGTTTTATGAGGGTGTAAAAATAGTAAACAAAACTTAAAAAGCTGCAAAGATCTTTTACTTTTGAATATTAGCATGGAGTTAGAAATTCAAAGAAAGTGTTGAATATTATTAAACACTGAAGGGAATTAAAATTAAATATCATTAATTTATTTTTTGATTTCATGATCTGTCGCCTTTTGAAAAGGATTTCGTAAAAAATTGCCTTAACCTTGTTTTTAAGTCTGTCCAATTTACTGGTCGCTGCAAACAAGTTTCAGTGAAGTCCCTGCAGGACAACAGTGAACAGCATTGTGGAAGCAAGACAATAGAACTGTGTCATAAGCAGTAGGAGGGCCTAGTTTGGTGACGTCATAAGCAGCTCCAGAAACATCCGTGCTTGTCATCTATCAAACTATACCTGTCAGAGTCAGACAATTCACACTCAACCCAAGAACTCCTCCATACAAGCATTAAAGACGATTTATCGGGGAAACTAGGGCTTATATCAGTAAGGAAGTCATTTTTTAAAACTTATATCTATATTTTGGTACCTTGTTCTTTCTTTTATGTCGCCACCTCTCAAGGACAGGAACCATGGTGTGGCTGAAAGCTAAAATGTTAGAGAATAAAAAAGTCCTCCCGAAGTGGAACGGGTCTATCAATAGCAGATGTGATATGTTTGGCAATTAAAGACCCTTTAACTAAAACTGTGCTCTTTTGTTTACTTCACTTAGAATAGTCCCCCTGTTTTAATCTTTAAACTAAGAATGGAAGTTTTAATGTAGGCGTGGTTTTTTAATTGCTTGTTAATGCTGAGAGATTAAGCCAATTTTTTTTGTTATATGAATGTAATACTGACAAAACCGGTATCATGAATTACGCATTAGGGCCATTTAAAATCTACTTTCCTTTAATTTTAAAATAAATCAAAACTGCAAATGAATTCATGCTTTTTTATAATTATAAAAATTGTTTAATGTAATTATTCAATTATATCCTTTGCCACTAAATTTAAACAATGCTTTTATATGTTTTATATTGTTTATGTAGAGGTTTTTAATGCAATAAAATTGCAATTAATTATAAATAAAATTTATTCTTTTTCAAAAATAAGGTATTTCTTTCTCTACATGCAGTTCAATATGAAGATAATTATTTACTGCTTTCTTAGGGCAGGCAAGTCTCACAATGGAAAGCGATTTAAACAAAATAACCTTTTTATTGTTTATGCTTTTTCTAAATATACGCACCCACCTACTGTAAGTATATTGAGAAATTGTTTCACTTCAGAATGTCTCTAATTTCATTATCCAAATCTCATAATTAATTAGCTATTCATTACGTACGATATTCTGCTTCTAACTGCTCACACAACAGAGGAACTTTGTTAGTCAAATGAAAGATGCATGGCTTAAGTCATGGTAATCGTCCGTCGGGACTAAGAGACATGGGTCTAATCGCCCCTCTACTAGGTAGGGATTGTATGGGCCAGAAAGATAAGGCACTGTCTCCGAAGTTACGAATACTCTAGTAATTTTTGATCGGGCCCGGCGAACATAATTTTGGTAAAAACTGAGCAGCGCGTAAGGGAATTGCGCTCAGTGTAGTACTTTGCATAACAGTGTATAAGAGCAATTTGTATACAGTTGAAGATTAAAATAATATATTGCCGAATATATATAGAATCTTCAGGTTTCGATCGGAGAAGAACCCGGCTTGCTAGGGCGAGTCGCATCACTATTAAGCATAATTAAGTTTATCGTCTAGTGGCGTTGTGGGAAGAGTTTTTTTAAGTACACACAGACCAATAGCACAGCTGAAATTTTCATTGCTAATATTGACGACAGCCTCTTTGTAAGATATTTCTTTCGCTTTAAGAGGGCCGTCATCCCAAAGGTACTGCCAGGAAAATGCTTAATACAGTAGTCAGCTCTGAATAAGTAATTAGTGGCTTCTTGGTCTTCCCACAGTCCTGCGTTCTTTCGATTTAAATGGTGTTCACTGTTTGTTATATTTCTACAGATTTCATTTAATGCTTTGATATCGCATTCAACAGAAAATCGGTTTTACTGACAGCCATAGAATGTGATTTTACTCAAGGACATTTTGAACAGTTGCAGTTATTCGAATTTCAAGTGCTATAACGAGCAAAGGTTACTGACTAGATCAGTATTTCTTAAAATTTTTTCCAGTCGGAACCCCCTTTTATCACTGAGATTTTTTTCACGACACCCCAGGACCCCATAATATTTACAAAGATTTTCTGGGACCCCATAATATTCACAAAATTTTTCTGGGACCCCATAAGTATTGCGCAAATCCGACACACGCATGAGTGAAACGGTCAATTTTTTTCACTTGTACTGTAATATACTATTGCAGTCTTAGGTCATTAACTTCTAATTTTGAGACACAGAATAACAATGTGAAAATTTTAAATAAGTAACAGACGAAATGACAACGTCACGTGCAAAGCAAGGGAAATGAACGTTTATATTATAAAAAGAACGTATTCGTTTTTTTTCTTTGTCTGTATTGTCTTACATTTATCTATTTTCAGATACATTGTGTAAAAACATTTGATAATTGTAAAATTATTATAATAAGTTAAAGAAATATCAAAACTGCTAAAAGTTTTGGAGACCACCTGCTGCAGGTACATCGACCCCATTGGGAATCGCAACCCAAAGAAACCGTGGTCTAGATTAAGCACTCTACCAAACCGCAGACTATTTAGCAGAGATGAAAAAAGCCTTCTTCCTAGCTAACCTCTAAACTGGTGACTGAACTTTGTGTCTGTCACAGCGTATGTTTAGAAACATGAATTCCTGAAATTTTACAAGTAACTGTGGATACTATTTCTTGATTTTTTGTTTTACTGTATAATGTAGTTTTGCTAAATCATTTTATTCAAGTTTTGCCTCTTGCCTGTGTTACTGTTGTTTAGTAAGATTGTAGATTAATTATGTTATTTTAAGCAGGAAACGTTGAAAATGAGAAATGCCCTCGCCAGGACTCGAACTTGGAACTCTCGAATACGCATGAGTATGCTAACCGTTATTCTATGTAGGCATGCTAGAAGGAGAGAGAAAATACCTTATATACTTCCCCTTTTAAAGGACGACTGGGTATTAGGGTACCCAATCACCAAATCCTGGTGGTGAAGAATCATCATCCGCCACCTTTTAGTAAGGGCGCAACCGTAGAAACATTAAATCATTTTGAAGCAGGAGATGTGGCAAATGTGCAATGTCCTCACCGGGACTCGAACCTGGACCTCTCGAACACGCGCCGAATGTGCTAACCGTTACACCACGAATGCATGCTAGAAGGAGGGAGAAAATACCTTATAAAACTTCTATTTATTTGCTAAGACAATAGATTGTTAGCGTAAAGGAAAGTTAAACAGGTGCAACCAGTTAGCTAATCAGTTAGCCTACAGTGTTTTGATTCTTCAGTGCATTTTAGAGTATTTTGAGTTTTTTTTTTAAGCTTAGTTTCTCTCAGAAATTTACTTCACGTAATGCACAGCAAGAAATATTGAAGTGAAAATACACTGATAAATTTTACTTACGTAAATCTGACGACTAAATGTAAAATATGAAGGATAAAAAGTGATACGTAATTAAAACATTTATTTAGCTCATTTAGTTAGAGCAACTGGGGTAACAATTAATAACCTAATATGAAAAGTACTTATATATCTTTCATAATTCTTTCCACGCCTAGATATATAGATATTTTTATGCTTATCTTTAAACAAACAGAACTATGGATTCTAATCTACTATTTCAAGTGCTAATATCATGTGATTTGATCAAAAAGGTAGAATTGTTCTGATATTTTCCCAAAAACATTTATAAAGAGAGTAAAATATATCAACAACTTATCCGCACTGTACAACTTCGTGATTTTGAAGTTTAAAAAAGCTACATAAAAGCAAGATGGGCAACATCAAAGAAAAATGAAGTCATCCGTATATTCCAGCATGGAGTCATTAAAGGGAAAAAAGAAAGCATTTCCACTGTCATTTAAAATTTAAATCATACAGTCATACTTGAAAAGATGAAGAGGTTAATAAATGTACATATTTAACTGTACTAATCTTAGAGATCGCGGAATACAAGGTTAGTAGTGCATGACGCCCCTGACCAAGAGGGTGTCAAGGAATGAAGGATGACCGTATTCCCCTGCTATGAACTCCCTGATGCAGGCATCATTTTTGTTGGTATTTTAATCTAAAAAATAGTCATTTTCCCAAGCATTCCTTCAAGTTTATTCCTCTCCATTACATGTACTTCATTGATCATTTGATAAATTAAAGTATAGTGAAAATGATACTTTTTAAAAGTTTTAAAAGCAGCAAACATGCAAGAAATAGTTTGGGTTGATTCTGAACTATTCTACCGCTTTAAGTTGTAAAAATGGCATAATTTTTGTGAGGTTTATTTGATGTAAAATGATTAAAGTTATTCATTTTTACCTCTGTTAACGAACTCAGTAACCTGCAACACATTCACGTTATTAGACATTTATGGAGGGCAAATTTAAAAAATTACATTAAAGTTGAAATAAATAACAAATCTGAAGACAGATTTGCAATAATGGTATAGTTAGCGGAATAAAGTTAGAAGAGTGAGATTTATATTTTATAGAACTGTAATCATAATTGTTTCTCAGAAAAAATTGTATTTCGCGTTTAAAAAAAAAATTCATTTTGTTTCTAATGTTGCCATTTAAGGCTTCAAGGGTTGTAAAGTATTTTCTTTCCCCTTATTGCATGCTCTCGTGATGTAATTGGGAAGCACATCTGGAGCATTCGAGAGCTCCAAAGTTCGAGTTCTGGCGAGGAAAATGCACATTTTCACGTCTCCTGCTCCAAAATAAAATATTAAAAAATTCTGATGGTCTCTACAAGTTAATAGTGTTTTATTGTAAAAAATAAATTATTTATTTAACGTTTTAGATTAGAATAACATGCTGTTTGTTAAATTTCCAGACAGAAACACTCCACTGTCTTCTGGAAAATAACGCATGCATGAAATTAACGCATACATTTTCTTAGTTAACTTGACATTAGTTTTCTGTCAATTTCATATCTCAATTCAGATTTGAACAGTCGCCTATCTACAGTTATTAATACCCCTTGCTTTCTGCTCATTTTTGCTGACATAAACTAAAATTATGTTTGGAATTTGCTTTTCAGTGCGTCGTTAAATGCTGTTGATAAACAATAAAATCAACTAACATTAATTAATTTAAGTCATTTGAATTTAAAAACGTTTCCTGCTTGTGTATTTTTAAATCTGCAATAATGCTAAATCGAGTTTAAGCCCGGTGTTCAGAGTGCAGAGCAGGAATGGGCAAACACTTTTAACCAAGGGTCTAATACATCTCTTCTAATGCATCATGCCAGCAGGGCCGTCAGAAAGTGCTATGGTGCTCGTGGGGCAATCTTTTGCGGTGCCTCTAGTGCTTTTCAGCACACACCTATCCAGTACACGTTATTAAATCAGAAATTAAAATAGCATTTTATGCACTTATTCTCATATTTTGTAATTTAAACAAGCCCCAGACTGTAAATACGGTATGCCTATGGCCTTGCACGCGGATCAGTTAATGAAACATAAAATGTATACACAAATAAAAAACATTATGAACCAAAAAAAGAGGTTGATGATTAATCAAGCATATCTAATAAATTTTAACTTTGCATTCATTTTAATTTTCATCATAAACGCTGTGTTTTATTAAATCAATTATTTATGAATGCATGCTTAACTTGTGACGTGAAATCTCGAATGTTCGTTGCGATTACTTCCTTCAAATTAGGTTGTATCATATGGAAAGCAAACATTCATACGAATGCAACTTTCCAAAAAAATGGGATACGTTCCTAGTGCTCATCAAATGATTTATATCTGTTTAAATGAATACTGTGTAGAGACACTAGGTATTTTTTGGAAGCAGTAGAAGTGAAAAATGAGCAACACCTTCGCCGGGAATACAACCGCGGATCTCTGGAATACGCGCCCAGCGTGCGTGCAGACCACCACACCGCGAAGGCATGCTAAGAATGCAGCAGAAATACCTTATAACTGTTTCATTTTTAAATAGAACTTTAGGGGGAGGAAACTTTCTTTCCCTAAACTTCTCTTAAAATCTCAACAGTATTCATATTTCATTTGGAGGTATTTGTTTAATTTAAAGATCTCTTGTAAGTTAAACTAGGGGTCATCGACTGAGTTCGAGAGTCTGTCAGTGTTTCTAATTACATTCAATCCTCATTATAATTCTTTACCTTGAATTGTTTGTTTAATTTTAAAAACTCTGTTAGAGTCTTTCTGAATTGCGTATATTAAACGCTTTACAGCATTGTTGACCTCGTATGAACTTGTTGAATTAAGGATCATTTTTCTATATCCACTGTCTTCCAACAGAAAAGTCTTACAAATCATTTGGTAATTCGGTATCTTCTTATTATATTGACATTTACAAGGAAACTCAGCTTGAATAAGATCATATTGTGATACGAAACTGAGTTGAGGTACGATAAAACTCAATTCCGTTTCTTCCGAAACAGAAATGCGATCATAATTTATTCCCTATTTTTTAGCAATATAGTAAGAATATCTCTGCAAGGTTACACTATGGATGGTGAAAATAATTTAGTCATTACGAATACTGCTGCTCTAGTGACTGATTATTCAGAGGGATGTATCGAACGCTGTTCGAAATGTTTGGGATTCGTATTATATCCAGATTAATTATATTCGTATTATATTCAATTTTCTTTAACCACTACGAAATCGAAGTACTTTTCATAAAAAAATGCACTAAATTAGCGATAACAGTTTCAATTTTCTGAAGGTTTATTTTAAAAATGTTTTATGGTTCTACGAAAATTTTCGTAGTGTAGTTCAGTGTTGGATTAATGCAGAGATAATTAGATGTGTCCCTTGTTACAGGTTTCACAGTCTGTACGTTTTTAAATTTGCTACATACTTTTAGATACTTTATACATGAAAATGGGAATCTCGATGACTTTCAGAAAGACATGTATTGCAAGTAAGATCATGCGTTTTGCAGTTAATGTAATTTAGGGTGATGTCCTTGCATTCTTAAAATCGCTATTATTACTACAGCAGGCACAATTCTGTCTGTAAGGATTCTATGAAAAGTATGTGAGAAAACTTAACACGGGAAAGATCACTTAACTCTTAAAAGTTCTTCGTACAAGTGGTGTTTTTAGCCTGTGTAGAATAAGCGAGCAGAAAAAAGTGCTTTAAAGGCTCTCGGGGAGCGCTCAGTAACCCACCTTTTTCAGCTATTTTTTGTTGTTGTTATTTAACATGAACAAAGGTTGAAATTTGGCGTATTTTGGAAATTCAAAGCTACTTGAAATAACGCAAGGCATTTCTTCACCGGCGGAATTTTTCTCTGATATTGTCAATTTTATATTTGGTAATTATTTTAGGACTTCTGTAATTTGCTTCTTCATGGTTTTTCTCTGAATTATGAAGAGTTTCTAATTTGAATTATGGGACTTTTCTCTTTGCAAGTTACTGTATCATCTTTTGGGAGATTTTTGATAGAATTAATTTTGACACCTATTTTATCTAAGGCAGCGACTTCATTTACTTACTCTAGAAACTTATTAGAGGAAATATCCGTTGAAGGCAATATTAGGATTGACGGGAAGTTAAATTTTTTCAATGAATATTTGGCTGGAACTTGTTGGAAATCTCCTTGATATACTAAGGCACAATGATGATGAAGAAATGAAGTATTATCATTTTTGCTCAAAACGCAGTCTGACGAGGAAGAATCTGTCAATGCTACTTTGTTAAGAAGGGTGAGGATACCATTGAACTGGTCATGTAATTTATTTGAAAGAATATATTTTCCTCTTGTTTTTACTTTTGTTAATTCAGTTCTAGAAAGAAAGATTTTTGTCACTTCTTCTGAACAGTTGAATGAATTAAAGTTGTTAAGAAATGATGGGAAAAGGAACTCTTGGAATGACTTTTCTGTTGGTTCTTTAGCAAAATGTGTAATACAAAATTTGTTATCTAGTTTATCTCAAGACTTAGTATTCAGAGGCAAAATGGGCAAGTTTAAGAGTTAGTATACTGGTATTATAATGAACATGAAATAAAAATACTGAAAATACTTAATTTTAATAGTTGTATGCTGTAACTCGGACAAACGTGTTTTAATTATAACAAAAGTATTATTAAAAAAAAACTGCAATTTATACAAGAAACATCGATATAAATTGGCAGAATTCCTGTATAGATGGCTGATCTGCAGATGTATAACATGTTCAAGAAGACACTTTTACAGTAGAACAGTTTTACAGCTTATTTTATCACCTATTGGAATGGAAATAATATAACTGTAAAATGAAACTCGAACGAAATATCGGTGTCGGTGTCTGGAAATCAAGATTGCGTTGGTAATACAGTCTGGGAACTAAAATTTCCGCGAAGTCTTATAGGATTGAAGAATTCATAAGATTGCAAAACAGATGGCTGTAAATGGCTGACGCTACGTGCATTAATTGAGATTGAAAACACTATTTAAGTTTTGTGAAAAGAAAACAAATTAACAAATAGCTCCAACAAGATAGAAATTATACTGTTCGATAGTAAATTCAAAGTATTAACTTTACCGATGAGGCCCCTTTTGGTTAATCCATGATAAAATTAAAATAATTTTGATATATCCGAAGACTGTGAAACGCATTAGCATGAGAATAACTCATAACAGTAATTTAATGGAACGAATGAACGGAAGCTATATTACACAGACGCTCGATATTAAAAATGCGCTCATTGAGATGTACCACACACCTTCAAGGAGTTCTTGATATCATACATAAGGATATATTGGACTGATTTCCCAAAATTAAATATTTGCATTGACAAAAAGATTTATTATGGAATGCGTCGAGGCGTCCAACAACACTACGACATGACGCGAGGGCTCTGGGTACAATATCATGATGGAGAGATCCGTGGGAGGAGAGGCTGTGAATAGAATGAATTCTTCAACGTCATTCACCGTTGCTGTTCAGACTCTGCACCAGGCATGCTGATATGAGGTGCTACTGGGGACACTTCCCGATCAACCCTTCTTCACATAAGCCAGTGCGAGCAGTCACCATTATATTTCTGACGTGTTCGAACTCGTACCTGTGTCTTGTATTCGAGGCCTGCGAGATACCATTTTTCAACGATGTACTACGACTTGTTGCCCGTGCTGTCCTGATCTTCATCGAAACATAGGGTGTCTGACTGTTGATCAGGCCAGCACATTTTCAAGGTCCCTCACACATTGGGAAAGCACCTAATTATGAATTTCTGAGAGATTGGCACTCCATCACTCGCCAATCACTGCAGTTTATGAACTCTGGCATTAGAGCTGAAACCTCATGAAATTAAATATCTGTACCTGTTATCAGAGCTTGACGCCCAGGTGAGTTACAACCATTACTACTGAGGAGGCAGCTCTGTGTATTGACTTCCGACGCTGTGTACCCCAAAGGACTTGCAAATTTAATTATGTTCTTTCCAATATACTGTGTTTGTACACAGTAGTATGTTAGTTTTACATGGTTTTCTAAAATAAATGTGAACCTATTTTAATCATTATAGCATGGTTAAAGAAACTGGGTCATTTAATAATAATGAAACGCTTTTTACAGTTTCAGTAAAGAAAAGTTAATTTTTTAATTGAAAATTTAAAACAAAATCGTAAAATGTTTAACAAAACGTGTTTTTGATGCATTTTCCCCCTGCATTCTTTTTGCTACTTTATCTTGAGCTAGTAATTTTAGACGTTATAAAGGAACAACTATTATAAAAGTGCTCAAATTTTGAATTACTAGTTTCAAATAATTTTCGGAAAAAGTGAACTTAAATGTGTAAGAATAAAGCATTTTTAATAAAAAGGTAAAATAAACAATACACTTAGTACTGAAAATATATCGTATAGATACCTTCCGGTTCTACAAATTGTTAGATACAATACATCTGTTTTATATTTAATGTCATGTCTTTTATATCAGTATTTGATTAGACTGCTTCTGCAGTTTTATGTAGAATCGAGCAAAATTGAGCAAAACACATCAGTTTCAGTAGACATTTTATGTAATGACTCGAATTAATTCCGAAATGATTTTAAACTTTAGTGTGTCAGCTGACAACTAAATATAAACTGATTATGGGATCCAGTAATGCAGGATTTAAAACAGTTATGGTGACACTCATTTTATGTATAGAGAAAGAAACTGCAACAAATCTTTGAATCCTAACAAACAAGGACTTTCGTAAGTTCAGCATTATCGTCCAGATATTCGTCAAAACCCTTCATGCAGCTAAGAAAATACAAATATTGAAACTCTTGAGATGCCAGTAGCGATAGATACACACAGTGGCCAATGAATTAGAAAACTTCGAGATTTTCATTTGAATGCGTGCTAAGGATGAAGTATCAATTTTGTTTTACACGTGGTTAGAATGCTAGGATAAACAAGCTGTAAGAGTGCTTTTCACGATGAATAAAATAAAATGGGAAAAACGACATATTTTTCACCATTTGAAAAAGGGTTTATCGTTGGTACCCCTTTAACAGGGGCCTCGATTTCGGAGACAGCAAATCTTACTGGGTTCTCAAAAGCAGCTATATAAAAGGTTTTTCAAAAGTTAGAATCAGAACCCACAGTCCTTTTTTAGAAGACGTAACTGAGGTTCGAGCACAGCTTTCCAAGAGAGTGATCCGAGTCGTCTCCGACGAATTGTACGGTAGAACAAGGGGCTCTACTGTATTTTAATTGATTCAGATCGCGAACCAAGGCTCTTCTTAACAGATTTCAGCTCTAACCATATTCAAAGAATTGCAGAAGATAGGAATGCATAGTTTGTTGTTTTCCGAGTGTAAACAAATAGCCATGAGATACCCAGATATACTGGCAGATCAAGTGCACCCTGCAATGTTGCCTTTTTACCCTGATGGCGACGGATATTTCATGGATGATAATGCAACTATACATCCAGCCAGAAATGTTCAAAATTTGGTCGGTAAAGATCAGTCTGACTTCCAACATCTTTCCCTGCCACCGCATAGCCTGGATCGTATCCTCATAGAAAATGTGTGGGATATAGTGGAAAGATGCATCCGACAGCATTCTCTTCTTCCATCTAATTTACAAGATCCAGAAAGCTGCATAGCCAATGCATGGTGTTCACGGGACGTAAATGCACTTCAGAAGCATATAGACCTGATGCCCAAACGAATCAGAGCAGTTATCCGTGCATAAGGTGGTCCAATAAAATATTGATCTTGGGTTTCTACTTCATTGGCCAGTGTGTATAATGGAGAAAACCTTGACAATAGCTGCGCTCAACAAGAGATAAACTCCGAGAAGGGAAAATGGTCTTTAAACGAGAGACATGACATAACCTGTTTAAATATCTAATTTCTGTATGTTTACGTTTTATAAATCTGCATCAGTATCATATTTTGAAAATCGCTTAAATTTTGTTCTAAAATTCCTATGATTTAAACTTTTAATCGTGTTATATGTCATGATTCTTAAACGCGCGTTTCTAGGTTTTGAGTATTCTAAATTATTTGGAATACCTTTTTTTTGCTTTTGTATGTACCACATTTAAAAAATGTGTAATTCAGCAGCTTATATTTGTTCTAAGTGTTTTCATTATTTATTATATCTCTAAGTTCATAAATAAACTATCATAATTTAATATTTTTTTAAGTTTTCGCGATCGAGCTTCGAATATCACGTAAGAAAATTGCACTCATAAATCACCCCATCTATAAAATATTAATTAGAGATTCCCAATAACCGCTCATAATAGATTCATTTTTCATTCCTATTCGTTTTTTTTTATCCAATGACTGCGCTTTTTTGTTTTTGTGCACCTAATCATGAACCACATCCCTCCCAACACAATAGATGATGCTTTGACATGCATCTTATTAGTTACATCCTAAAGCTATACTTTTTATTGGGCTGAAGTAAATAAGTATAATGGCATTAACAAATTCCTGCTTGTTATCAAATAATTTTAATTCATAATAAAAATAGATAATTGGGCTGAGTTTCAGAGTTAGACTGTGAAACGCAAGAAAACTAGGTTTCATATGTCTAATATAAAAAGCTCTGCTGCCAACTGTTTCTCGACATTTTTTTGCAATTGGATTCCACCCAAAAATGATAAGAATGTAGCTTAAACATGCAGTGCCGCTTGGAGGGTTGCGATTCTTCAGCATATTTTTCTTCTCAACATCAAGTAACTTACGCCAAAATATCATTATTGTTGGCCACGATATTTATACGTTTATTCTATTCCGTGATTTAAGTACTCCGAAACGAATAAAAGCTACAGTACGTGATAAATCACAAATAGCTTACAATCCATTTTAATTTAGAGGATTCATTTGAGCATCTAAAATTCCGCATGTATTTGCAAAGCAGCAGCAGAATATTTAAGTTATAAATACGTTCCGAATTTTATAACGGTAAGCTAGTCTTTAAAGCCTTTTTGTAACCTGATTACCTCATTTATGCTTCACTAGTGAAGGATGGCACTTCAGTACATTAATATGCGATTTTACTCAATGAATGGAGATCTGGCTTAAAAGTCTATAAATTTGTGATTTTTATTTCCATGAATTAAATTGTTTAGGATCACATGTTAAAATTAATGATTTTAAGGAACATGTGTGCAAATTACGAAGCACAAATTAATCATTTTGTACTGAGACGAAATCCCTTATTTTAACATAAAATTAAAGCATCCACAAATCTGTGACTACATGATTTTTAATACCTGATGTGTAGCATTGCTTTATGTAGTTTGATATTAAAAGTTCATACTTTCGAATTTGCTATTTTTCCTTGATAAGATTTTGATGTCTTGATAATATGATGAAGTATGATAATTGGTAATTATTTACTGTACTATTTTATACAATGAATGATAAATGAAGAATTACTACAGTTCAAGAGGAGACGTACTGATTAAAAGCTGACATTTTTGTGCAATTCAGTAACGGATCTTTATTGAAGTTTTAGTAAATTACTAATTCAGAAACTTGCCTTTTCAATATTGTTTTAAACTATATGAATAGCATTAATTATTAGCTTTAGACTGAAGAAGTTAGGTACCTTTAAATAGCCAAAACACTTGAAGTTTTTATGTTTTTAAATTAACATTCGGTATTTTATTAGCAATTAAAAACGAACCCTGTGTTTGCCCTAGAACTAAACTTATGTAAAAAATAGGTCTAAGTTTTTTCCATTTTAAAGACCCATATATTTAGTTTGTACTTTAACATCAGCAGTTTCCTTGTATTAAATCGCTTGAGCTAAACATTAAAGACTTCGATTACAACCGAATATACACTCATGTCCATAAATTAAGGATAATGCAAAATCAGGGAAAGGAAGACTTAGAAGCAAAACAAATTTGACTTATTTGTAAAGCTTATTTAATAAACAAAACGTAAAGAGCTAAAAAAGATGCTATATGTTTGTTATTATTAAAAAAAATTAGCAATATTTTCTCCCTGGAGCAAATTACAAAAAAAACCTATTTACAAAAAAACAATATTACATGGTTGGTATAATTGTTAATACATTGTATGTCTCCCAAACGATGCAATACAGTCCGTACACAACGCCTAGGCATTCTGAGTATCAAATCATCGATCTGATCTTGGGGGATATTTCACCACTCAAAACGCAATGCTCTCCGAAGTTCCGGTAGACATGTAGGAGGAGGTTGATGGGCTGCAACTCGTCGGCCAAGCATGTCCCACACGTGCTCTACTGGATTCAAGTCCGGTGAGAATGATGGCCAGTCCATACGGGTGATATCCTCCGATTGAAGGCAATCGCTTACGATGTTTGCACGGTGAGGACGGGCGTTGTTATCAATAAACACAAATTGTGCGCCCATGGCACCCCGAAACAAACGTACATGTTGTTCCAGAATGACGTCCCGATAGATTTGGCTTGTCATGGTTCCAATTTGAACATGCAGGTCAGTTCTGGAACCCAGAATAATTCCACCCCAAACGAGCACTCCTGCACCACCGTAACGGTGTCGTTCAATGATGTTTTCTTGGTGGTAACGGGTACCTGGATCTCCCCGTATGAAAGTCTGGCGAGAATCAGACTGCAAGCTAAACCTAGAATCGTCGGAAAACATCACACAAGCCCCCTGTTGTGGTGTCCAGAATGCATGCTCTCTACTCCAGGCTAACCGCAGGCGACAATGAATTGCAGTAAGTGGAACGCATCTGACAGGTCTACGAGCATATAGACCGATCTGCCCTAAGCGTCTGTACACGGTGTGCCTTGAAATTGTCGTACCAGTGGCTGAAGAGAGCTGACGAGACAGGTCTGAGGCTGTGCTCCGCCTGTTTCTTTTGGCTGTAACTGCCAAATATCGGTCCTCATTCGGCGTTGTAACTCTGGGGCGACCTGTGCTGTAACGTCTACTCACATTACCATCATCTTGAAATCATTGCCAAAGCCTGGAGATGACACTCTGGGCAATTCCAAGTTCGTCTGATACTTCCAGTTGGGTACGCCCACATTCCAGACGGCCGATAATTCTACCACGTAAAAAATTATCCAAATGTGTCTTTTGTGTCATAACTATTCGGTTATTGCACTGAAATGCTTATAAAGCGCTTGCGAACAATTTTACTTCTTTGCCTGTATTCCTTATATATCACTCTCTTACACTCTCGTCATTGTGACGTACCATCGGTGTCATCTGGTTACTTCCTGAAATTTGCATATGATTCTTGAAGATGTGTGTATTGATTTTACAGGTGATATATTTATTTTAGAGTTCGATTTCCGCGTGACTCCGAATTATCCTTAATTTATGGACATGAGTGTATCTCAGCAAAAACATAGCAGACGAAAACAATGCGATGAGGAAACGTTGTCATACAAAACATCGTAGGAGAAAAGAAAACAAAGAAAAAATTTCATAGTTCTACAAAATATCATCACCCAAAATAAATAAGTTCAAAAACTTCGCAGTTTAAAAACATCGTCGTCAATAGTGTAATGTTAAAAAATTAAGCATTTAATCATCGGACGACAATAACATTCAAGACATACGTTTCCCAGGATTTAAAAGTTCTAAATACATATTTGCATAATTATTTATGACCGCAAGAAGAAAGAGGAATAATTTCACTTTTATATTTCATATTATTGAATTAAATAATAAGTTTTCGCTGAAAAATAGAAAAGAAACTTAAAGATTTAAAAATTGAGAAAATTGAGTAGAAAATTAATGCAACTTACAGCACTGAACATAATTTTATACTTACATAGTTGAGTAAAAAGGTCTTTTATAAATTAATATTTTTTGTAAAGCTTTACTGGCAATTTTTCATGAAAAATACAGTCTAAAAATATAGAAAAAGGAAAATCACAAACCATTATGCGAATATGATTTCATGACTTTTAAAGACCGGAAAACATATGTCTGCAATGTTACCGTCATGCGATGATTTTTAAGAGCTTCATTTTTTACCACGATATTTTCGACGACAATGTTTTTAAATTTAATAGTTCTTGAACGGCATTACTTTCGGTGACAGTATTTTATACCACGGTGTTTTACAACTGCGACTTTTATTCTTTGCTTTCTTTTCTCTCACGACGATTTGTAGGACGACGTTTTCGGCTTGTGTTGTTTTCTCCGCCACGTTTTCGTCCGCGATGTTTTCTGTGGAGACCAAAACTTCTGTATGCTATTTTATGTAATTTATATGGCATATCTATGCATATATTTATTCATTTTAAAAATGTAATATGTTTAGAAGATTTCAGGGTAATTTTTTCATTTAAAATTTCATAAAATTTTGCTCTTCCTGTTGACTATATCATTTCTTTGAACTATTTGATAAGAATTTTAAGAAATATTATTAATTTTGTAAATACTTTGTCCGCATAAAATGGCCAATTATTACGCCTCTGAAGAAAGAAATTTATAAATGTAATGAGATTTGGAATCGTGTGAAGATTTCGCTTATAAGTTTCATTTTCTTTATTGGCATTATTATTATTATTACGTACGCAGTACAGTTTAAACATCTAATTTTTATACTCACAAACGTATTGAATTTCATACTTTTTATTAACATTTAAAAAGAAATGTTGTAATTACCTTCAATTTATAAATGAACATCTTTATGCTATGATTTCACAAAACTCTAATTTCTTTACTCTGATGCGCATGATTTCTCTGAAATGGTTAGTCAGAATTTCAAAAAAGTTTGACAAATTTTATAAACGCTTTGGGAGTATAAAGTAATAAATCATTATGATTCTCGCATAAAAACCTGAGCTACTATCTTTAATATTACATAAAAATTAATTGATTTTTAGATCTCAAATGTTAAAAAAAGTCTTTGAGAAAATACAATTCGATTATTTTTAAGGCAGGTGACTTCAATTCTGCATTGGTTTTCTAATATCGAAAAAAATTAGCTAAAAATGGCGATTTGTTTATTCATAATATTGCAAGAAGTATATGTTTTAAGTTCATGTAAGAAACGAAGAAGATATTTCTTCATTTAATATATTTTAATATCTGGAACACGAAACAATAAGTGCAATATTAAGAATATCGAAATACATATACAAAATTTCATGAAAATGAAACAACTAGTTTTAAAGACATTGAGATTTAAATCGTGTTATAATTTTTGCTTATTTTCACAATTTTAAGCTACTTAACTACATAAGACAAAACAATAAATTCGTGGTATGTTGTCAAAAATTGTAAAGTTGAAGAACTGTTAAAAATGAGCATTTATTTTGTTTTGTGTAAATTTCTCAACGTCATAAGTTTTTATTCTATAATTTTTTACTTCAATAATATTAAAACAAGAAAACCTTTATGGCTTATTTTGCATATACACTCTGCTAAAGAACATGTATGCGCCTACGAAAAACCGCGTCACAACTACGAAACGGGGTATAAAAATGTGGTTTGGCGAGTTGCGTAAATAATTAAATTTGCAGCACCAGTCAGCACTGTGGAGCGATTAGAACGCCCATCTGAAGAGCGCAACTGGTAGAATGTAAAAGGGCTGGTGCATCGAGTGAAGAGCATTTACAACCGCGCTGACGGCTTGGATGCACAACGTTGTAACGAAAAATGCCTTTAAGACGTACTCGAAGGTGTTACAACTCGTTCTCAGACTTTGAAAGAAGTCGCATCATAGGGATAAAAGCCGCAGGTTGGTCGAACTGACCGATCAGCCGGCTTATTAGTCGAAGCTCCCATTGTTAGAAACAATGACCCAGCGAAGGCCTTAGTGCTTGAGACACCAATGTTTGAGATGATCGCACAATTAGAAGGGCTACCACTTCCACATCAACAGTTACCAACAGTTATCATGGATTCAACGACATATATCAACACGCAGGGATCCAGAGGTACGATTCGCAGAAGGTGATGTTGCGCTCTCGACTCAGATATAGACGGACATTAAAACGTTTGCCATCGACACTCCACTATAAGCACTGTCGTCTTGCATAGTGCCGCTCTTGATCAAGCTGCATAGAGTCCGATTGTAGAAATGCGACCTTCAGCAACAAATCACGCTTTCCTCTTAATGCTGATGACCGGCGCATAGTGCCAGGGCGGCTTTACTTCCTACTCATTTTCGCATTCTTCGTATTGCTACTGGTAAACAAAACACTTTTGTGTCCAGTTCTTGATAATTTGTATATCTACTCGATCTGTCGAGTGTGGCTCAATTCTTTCTCGGTGCACATACTTTTTTTTGCTACAGAGTGTATAAAAGAACACATAAATCCTATTTCTTGTTCGATATCTTCAGGATTTTGATGAAATATTTCTATAAAATTCCGTAAAAACGCCTTTTAGAAATATGTATAGTGTCTATACATCAGTTCCCTTGAATATGGAAATATCAGCTCTTACCAGTCTTATTCGCTTAACTGCTAACCACAGATACCTGAGTCGCCTGAAAAGTGAACATAGGGCTTGTGGACGTTCCCGTGCTTCTCGCATACCATTTAGCTTTCTCAAGTACTCCTTCACGAAAGAATCCCTATTCCTAAGCAGACATATATAAATAAAGTAAGCTAAGTGCTGCAATTAAGTTACAGGGATCAGCAGTAATAGCATTTAAATTTTTAGAAAGCTACGAATACAAAGATACATGTAGAATACTGAAATTTAAAAATACTGTTTCCTATCTGATAATGATTGATAACAGCATATTTCGATTACCTGATAAAGAACACCTTCGTTCAAACAGAATTCAGGTTTCTTCACTTTCATTCAATATAAGGCTTTTCACATGAAGGCAAATGAGGTTTGAAATTTGAATGCTAATTTGTTTTTAAACTGCTACACTCCTAATATTATTCACATTAGCGACAAAAGCTAACTTATCATCTTCAATTGAATCCTTATTTAATTCAGTTTCCCATACGTTCTCGATTCCTTAGCTGATCTATCACTTTATAAAAACATCATTACTGTTTTAATCTTGAAATTTTCTTAATTCTATTGATGATGTTTCTAGCCTATGCAAACACAATTAGGGCAAATCCGCACGCTACTATTGCCTCTCCTAAGGTAAAATTTACCTTAGTTGTGCATAAAAGATTAAAGGCCTATATTTGGCCACCACAGTCATTAACGAATTTGGTGGCTAAATGTAGTCAACACAAAGAGGTTTCATAGCGCCAGTGGTTTCAATTTTGCATAGAAGAGTAATATCAAAATTACGCAGAATAAATATGCTTTACATTTGGCATAATATATTTCTTGAAAAACCTCATCTATTGGAGAAATTGAATTATTCCTACTTCTTACCATTTCTTTTTTCGGCGGCGTAAATCAAGGATGACCAGCGTCTCTATTATTCAAGGAAAATGTAACCACTCAAAATGTAGAAATTTAATTTTATTGATTTAATTTTATTTATTTAATTTTATTGATTTATCTTTAATGTTAAATCTGCGTATGCATGTATCCAGCTAGGGGTTCATAATTTGGTGCGCATCCAGACAAACCGAATTATATTCGCTAAATTTGGTGGTATTAGGATACTTTTCTCAACTGACATATTTTCAAAAATATTTACAAATCAAAGTCTTCAATAACCTTTTTAATTTCTCCAACGCACTTTTCAATGTTATAATTAAAATTCTCTTTTTTTGTGCGTGGTCGGATATATATATGCAAATTGATTAAAATTACTTTGATGACATTGTTTTGATTAAACGTGTTTTGATTAACCCCGTTAGAGGGCGAACATTGTCTATTATCATAAAAGAATTCTGTTTTGTATGCATTAATGCTAATGATCACTTTAATTACTGTCTTTTATCTCCTTTCAATTCTAATTTTAAATAATTCAATTTAAATATAAAATCTTAAATCTTTAAGAAACGGTAAATTACTAGGCCAAGTTCCGTCATTTAAATTTGCAGGTTCTCAACATTGCTCTTCAGTATAGAAAACAATATATCATTTAATGAATCACAGAATCATTGCAGAAGTTTGCTTCTACTGATCTATACATCGGTATATAATAACAATTCTGACGGCTCTCCATTAAGTTGCAGCTATATGAAGCGTTTTTGAATGAACTTCTTCCAATGGAATTAACAATTTTGAAAGCTTTCTCCCTTATTTCCTTTTTATTTAATCTTTTACTGGTAAACCGTCCTTCATAATAATGCTGAGTCTTCGAAAATTTTGTTTCACTTCTAATTTCAATGGGTACTAAAATGAAAATGAAGTATGGAGAATACAATCATTATTATTAAAGTATAAAATAAGGTACTTCTATATTTGTACAGACGTAGTGCTAAAAACTAACACGTTCTCTAGAAACAGTATAGGGCTACCATTATTATACTAAAGTAAGTACGACCGTTTGTTATAAATTATTCATGACAATTTGAGTTTGCGTGTTGCATCTCTCGTCGTCTGTGATTCGCGAAATCTCTCTCCACGTTCTGCCTTGTTGGCCATTGTTGGTCTAAATAATCTAGTTTCTAAATTTCATTGTTTTATGTTAATCAAAACTGGCTATAAAGAGATCTGGTTGAAGAAACTTTAATCATAATAATCTTTTAATTCATTAATCCTGAAAACGAGTAAACGCAAACTTAAACTTAATAATGCAAAATTAGAAACTTAGGTTTAGATTCCAAGCATTAAATCTAGGAAGTAAACAGGGAGATAGTAAGAAAAGCATGTATTTGTGGTATACTACTATCAGAACTTTGGGACTTTGGGAATGAAAGACCATGTCATTAGTTGTAAGAAATTACATCGTTTTATGAAAATATCTTGCACATATCTGAGCGATGAATACACACAACCCTCCAAAAAATCTTAGTTTTGGTAATATGTAAGAGTAATTTGACATGAAGATATGAAAAACGTTTTTCTTTTATCTAGAAAATGCCACAGTAATTTCGCAAGATTACCGCGATATAGTATTTATAAGAGAATAGATTTCCATATGCATAAAACTTATTATGAAAAGATTTGACTTCCAAAAACTTTCTATAGTATTCTTCTTCTTCTTCTTCTTCCGGTTCATTGAGAAGAAGTGCGGATGATATTGTTGCTTATTAAAAATATGTTCGTGGACACCGAAAGAAAAATTTGGACAAAACGTTCAGAACAAAGGTACCTTGTAAAGACGTAAAGTGATATTTTTCCTTTTAAAACATCTCATAGTAAAATTCATTAACTCTTTGAAGGGCGGTGGTTACCTACAGTAACCACCTTTTCTATTGAACGTCTTACGCACTGGTGCGAGTGGTTTTCAAGACTGACCGTTTCTGAAGTTCTCTTGCAGCGCTCGCTAGATGGCAATCAAGAAATATAAGCCAATCAAGAAACATAAGCCAATAGTTGATGCAGCAATTTGTCTTCAAGAAAATAAGCATCAGCCATAGAAGACAACATCACAACTATGTGCACTCTGCAGCACCAAGGAAAAGCCTGTAAGAACAGTGTGGGAATGTAGCAAATGAAAAGTTGCACTCTGCTTGAAAAAGAAAAACGGTTTCCATGAGTACCATAGCGACTGATTTGTAAGGATGTTTTCTGTGGGCGGTGGTCACTGACACTAAGCACCAGAAGTGATCGTTTTTTTCACGCGTCTTGGACAAAGTATATGTAATTGTCGCAGATGATTTCATTGTAACCCCTGATTTAGTAAATAAAACGAAAGTTTTGCTGATAAAGTTAATTGCCTTTTACTGCCCCTCAAAGAGTTAAATTTAATTACATTTCTAGGGTTCTAATGTGTTAAATCATCTCAGTGCACTTTGAGGAATAATGCTGATTAATGACCGTTGCTTTGTAAAACATATCTCTTTGTGCAGATTGTTAGAAACAATGGAAATATAGAATTAAATGCTCTCGAAATTAGAGGATCAATAGTGATACTATATACAATAGTGAAGGTAAAATTCCGCGAATAATTTGCAACAGGAAAAATTTCATTGCGTGCCGTAGCGAAAAGAAGCAGTATGTAATAGAAGTATAATTTATAATTAAAATATAAATGTACTTAAATTAGAAAAAAATTAAATCAATATGTTCATCTATTAGTCCAAACTCTATAGACTGAATCGAAATAGCGTCCTTCCCAAATTGTAATAAATAAATGAATCAAAAAACGAAAGCAAATTCGAAAATACAAAATACAGTATGAAGAGTAATTTTAAAATTATAAAATTTTGAAATATGCGTGCAACTAAATATTTTAATTTGGAACATCATTAATAATTTTTGCCAGCACAATAAAGCAACAGACAAGAAATTAAGTCACGTATTAAGAACAATATTTAAACGACTGTAAAATTAATTTCAATTAATTAAAATTCTGCATATGAGGTAAAAAACTTAGAAAACTAAATTAGCATTCAAATTTCAAGAAAACATTTTAATCTAACATGTGTAAATTCTGAAAAGAAATTTTGTGGCTACTAAACTAGTAAAAACACACAGCATTAATGCTAAATATTAAGCAGTAAGAAAGAAGGGAGACAAATGCCGTATTTTTTACCTCTCATTACCTAATTTTATCGTTCCAAAATGGAGAGGGGAAAATGTTGAGAGTAATTTAATTTGCGAAGAACGCGGTTACAATAAGCCAATAGCAAATGAAAAGTAGTCATGTATAAACTAGTGATAACTATCACAATATTATTTTCTTTAAAAGAAACCTACATTCCAGTAATAATACTTAATAATATTAACATTACAGTATCTGGCGGTAACTGAGCCGAAAACATCCCGATTTGGTTCACTAACCTTGTAAAACCCCAAAGTCTCTTCAGAAGTAAGATGAAATCTCATATTTGAAAAGTTTCTTACATGCGAGAAAACTGCCACGACAGGAAACAAAGTGCGTTCCAAATAATAAATACATGGGGAAACCAAATAGATGAAATGCTAACATATGTAAATACAAACTAAATACACTGAATAAAAATAAAAGTAATTAAGGGAATACAATTTACCAATAAGTCATTCCTTAGTAGAAAAAACTATATACAATAGTGAAGGTAAAATTCCGCGAAAAATTTGTTTTTAATATTCGGAACCTTGTGTAAAAGCTAGGGGAAAACTACGCGAAGTAATGCGGTATTAATTAACGTTAATACTAGTAGAATTTATGAAAGGAATAATTGTAGAACATGTAGAACAAAACTGATGAATTTATATTGAAAGAGTTTGAAGACTTTTTCAAGGATAAAAGAGTTCGTAAAAAGAAATAAGTTCCATTTTACTGCTACGAAATACAGAATTCTCTGACGCGGACTTTCGTGAGTATTAGAAATGAATTAGTCTACTTTAGTTATAAAAAGAAGGGAAGAAAATAGTAAACATTTTATTCAACATCATTATGAAATGTAAGACTTTTGAAAAAAATATGTCTTTTTCAACGGGGATTTAAATTCCATTGTATACAGCTATATAGGTTTAAGTATAGCCATTCATGGAAATCAGCAGTTTAACAGTGCAATTCAGACTGACACATTTAATTTAATAATTCAGAAGACAAACAACAAAAATCAGCGTATATTTACAAAATTTTCAAAGGACTAGTTTCGATGGTTTTACCGAACCACCATCCTCAGCTGCAAAAGCGCAAATGAACAAGATAGGAAAAAAATGATTAGATAAGATAACAAAGCCTGGACAAGAATAAGCAAGTGGCGCCATCTGTTGGTGAAACCAGAACTAAAACATAATTTCTTTAAAGGCCGAAGGCAAATTTGGATTGGAATTAGGATCGTTAACTAGAACAGAAACGTTAACTAGATCGTTAACTAGAACAGAACTGGGGTATTTATAGGATTCCTTGCTAGTGTTGTTTAATTTACATTGGCCAAACTAGAGAGCCTTAAAATTTCGCGTCAAGGAACATGAGGCATATGTTGGAAAAAAGGAAACACAGAAGTCTTCTGTTGCGCAACATTGTTGGTCCGAAAATCACACTTTCAATTTTTCTGCTGCCAAAATTATTCAAAAAACATCTTCCATTGGAGAACTGGATTTTCTAGAGGCATTTCATATTCATAAAAATTTCTGTTCTAGTTAACGATCCTAATTCCAATCCAAATTTGCCTTCGGCCTCTAAAGAAATTATGTTTTAGTTCTGGTTTCACCAACAGATGGCGCCACTTGCTTATTCTTGTCCAGGCTTTGTTATCTTATCTAATCATTTTTTTCCTATCTTGTTCATTTGCGCTTTTGCAGCTGAGGATGGTGGTTCGGTAAAACCATCGAAACTAGTCCTGTGAAAATTTGTAAATATAACGCTGATTTTTGTTGTTTGTCTTCTGAATTAGTATTTATTCGGCGTGTTAATGTGTCTTACATTTAATTTAGCTAGATACTTCTTATAAAACTAAACATAATTTTATTATTTTTGTGTATTTTAACTAATAATTAGATTTCATTTAAAATTTCACTTTCACTACAGATTTTTCTAGTTCTGTTAGTTCATTTATTATAGATTTGGAAATTTGAATGAAAATTAATTATCTTTAATGACTTTTATACTGAAAATTCTTCTATTGTCAAATATTTTTATTTTGTTTTATGTATATGCACATATATGTATATATATGCATGCGTGTGTATTTTACATATTTGTAGTTCATTTTCCTAAGAAAATATATTTTTTCCTGGAATCTTTGACCAAGGTAAATGCTGAACACCGTTATTTCACCAAATGACAGAGATATGCGAAACGTACAATGGCAGAAAAAAAACCATAAGATGGAGGGAGAAGCAAATGAGGCATGGGTTTTAGAATTTACATGAATTCCTTGAGTTCAAGATTAAATGCATCGCATTATTTTGAGCACACAATGCTTTAATGATAAATAATTAGGACAGATTAAGACTGCTGTAAACCTATTATATTCGTAAGTGGCTGCTTAAGGTAATTAGATAACATCTCTTAATGGCCACAATTATCCAAGAGAATAGAAAGAAGCGGATGAGCGTTTGTTTATTTTTCATACTTGAAAAATTACTGAGAAGCCACTTTAATCTCATCAAACATATTAAAAGGGCGTATTAGTAAATTTTCATAGTCTATTTCATAAGTTAGAAAATCAATGAAAAGCTGATAGATTCCTTTATATGTTTTCTTGAAAGAGAGTATTTATTTAACTACGAGATATTAATATATTTAGTATATATATAGGTTTTTAGAAATATTATATATAGATTATTTTAGATAATAATCACAAAAGAGCATCAGGAAAATTTAAAATGATGAAATAAATCTATATTCTTCACAACTATATCATTTACAATATAGAAAACAGGAAAGAGTGCTATTACGAAGTCATATGTAAAATGCAGATAAAATAATGTTTATATGAATTAATAAATATTAAGACTGTAAGGTTAAACCTTAATGCCTCTTAAACTGCTCCTTTTAAATTTTTTTCTCCTATGAAATACTTACTTTCTTTGCGCAGTTAGCCTGTAAATCTAAAATGAATTATAAAAAATGCAGGTAAGAGGTAAAACTAAACTCATTGTTCATGAATGCAGTAATATGCGGATATAAATAAAACTTAACAAAACCGCCGCTGTCTGCTGGATATTGTGAATATAAAAGACGTAAATATTTAAAAATCTCTAAGCGCACTTCAGCACCTATATAATATATGATTCCAAATTATTTGAGGTCTCTAAGCTTAAATACTAGCAATTATTAGACAAGGCCAATCGAAAACAGCACGAACAAAATAAAGGTGGTTCTCGAGAGAAACAGCTTTTTCAGCGGTTGCCAAACTCTCGCTCTGTATTTACATACTTGCTCGTTATTTAAATACGGAAAAACGTAATATAAAATAACGGGTTATTTAAAATAAGCCTTAAAACATAGAGTTATTAGGTTTATTTCCAAGCAGGAAAGATGAAACTCAGCGTTGCCCTAGGCGGGATTTGAACTCCGCGCCTTCTGATGCTTACCGGACGTACTTTCTAACTCCATCACAAAGACACACTCTAATGAAGGAAAAAAATTCAAACTCTTTTAATAACATGAAGTTCGTTAACAATTTCATATTTTAGCTTTAATAGTTTTCACTCGCTATTGCACTGAAACACTGAAATAATGACAAAAAATTCAATAAACCTGCAACCCTCTTAGGTAAACCACAGAACTATTATCTTAATATTTTTAGCAAACTCGGAGATCAAGAAATGTAGGAGAGGCTATATAAGCTGAGAAATGGAAATCTCAATTTTGTTTAGCTGTCTTAAACCACTAGATGCTTTGAGGCTATTGAATTAAAATTTGTAATTACATACTTTTGTATTTTTATTCTCATTTGCATCACAATTTTATTTAATCTCAATATTTTATTTATGTTATTCACAAATATTAATTTTAAAGTGATATAAACTGATTAAGATAGATTTGCTGATATATTCAAGCCTATTTAATTCCAACGTTTTGCTCAAATGTCATTATTTTCCTTCTTTGTTCTTAATGTATATTGAATAAATTTGACGACTATATAAATTGTTTCAATAATTCATTTTTGTCAATCTTACTGTTATGAAACTACATGCATATCATGTGTCTCAAGATAAAAGCTTCGCTTTGATAACTTCCTATTTCATATTACGAAACTCGTTTGAAATTTCCATGAACAAGTTCCATGATTAAATGACTGTTATAGCAGTATATCATTAATTTTAGATCAGCTTCATGGGTTTACGAATAATTCTTATTCCTGATTTCCTCGTCTCACATTTGATGCGTCAACTAAATTTTTAAGGAGGCTATTTTGTGTTTTTTCTCATCTCAGTTTCTCTGAATCTATATAAATTGGTTTTAAAATGTTATAAAATACCTTAATAAATATTAGACTTAAGTATAAAAAATGTAGAAAACCTTATCTTCGTTTTTTTTCTTTAACAAACTATTTCAAAAAATAAAATGTTACATTTAATCCCTTTCTTTTTATTCTTGAATGTGCATCCACTAGCCATATCCGAAGACTTTTCAGCGTAAATGTTAGAAACTAAACGGAGCGCAGGGAGAAGCGGATATTACAATTCCTGCTGCTCCTCCAGAAATGTATTTCATTTCGTAAACTTAAAGAATCGAATAGAGCGGGAGGAGGAGGAGTGGAATTCCTCCAGGACAGAAGCCTTCCAAAATAGCAAGGGTCCGTTATTCTTCCCATCTCCCCGCCACAGTCCGATATTCATAGTTATTGATCGCTCATCCATGTGCTGTTGTTTTTTCTACTGCTTCGTCCTCATTTTGAGCGATAACTTTGGGCGTTTGCACAACCAACTAAAATTTGAAAGTAACTACGTCTGTCAATGGATTTTTAGTATTTCTGTCGATAACTTCAGAAACCTTTAACAAGTCATCGGTTTATTCAGAAGTATTTTTTTTGAAGTGAACAAAAAACAGTCAGCTCATTTTAATTAGGATTCTGAGAAATTAATCTTTTAATCAGAAATGCATGCAGCTGAATGTATCTCAAAGTTTACTTTTAATACATTACAGGCTATTATGTTATACGCTTGGCATTATAACATTATTTTCCGGTTAAAGCAGCACAAGTCATTTATTTATTACTTTGAGTATATACAAACACATGCGTCTGCGTAAATAAAAGGATTCTTCCGTGTACAATTTATTGGAAACTGGGTCATATTTACTTTACTTACGGGAAAAGCTATGTAAACACTCATACAGACGTTTGCAGTTATTTGAAATTGGGTCGAACTACCAGTGGTCTGATTTACTCTGCAAATTATTTTTAGAATACAGTCTTTAATATTTAGCATTTTAGTAACAAAAATATTAATAAAATTTAAACATTGAAAAATATTTTAAAATCTAATGACCGTATGTTTTGAAAAGAAAGTATAGCTTAAAAACAATTTTTAGTGTTATAATATTATGAGATTTCGAGCTGGCCTGAGAAAAAGTCATCAACTGAAATGGGATACGTTTCCTCTTAGATCTTTCTTCCAGTTGTGAAAATGAGTAGCGGAGTACATAAGGTCTCGGTCTTTATGACGCAGTTGGGATTGCCTTCAATTGGATTCATCTTATTCTTGCAGTGGGTGCTTAGATTTATAAAGAAATAAAAACAACAAATCTATTTAAATATTGGTAGTACATGAAAGCTAAAAGAAAAAATACTAACTATTTCACTGAAAATTAGTTGTGAAGTTTTATTTTTGACCCCACTGAGCGTATAGTTTATGTTATATTTACTTTTACTTCCTGAACTTTGAAGCAACATCACTAGCTTCCGAAAAATACAGATTTATAAGAAGGAAAGAAAACTCAGAATGCTAGATATATGCATTGCTGCTTTCAACGTTTTGCGCGACTGCTTAATGAAACCTTCAGACACCTTCGCAAGCTGTTACGTTTAAGATTTAAACTTAGCTATAAGATATTCTCGTACGATACATATTGAATTCCTGTTATAAAAAATAAGTTAATAATACTTGGATTAATTTTACTAGCAGCTGATTAATTTACAGTTTAGTTTAAGTAACTGGAGCACTATTAAAATGTCAATACTTATTGACTATATGAGCTGGCAAACAAATAATTTGTATGAATATCTACCTAACACTATATGAGTTTTATAGTGTTAGGTAGACAGTAACAGAGTAAACATTTAATACTTTAGCTCCGTGTCACATTATTTCTGCTTATATGTGTCCCATTTTTTAATTAAGTTCCGAATATCTTAAACAGGTTGATAAAGAAAATATTTTTAATATATAAAAAGTTAGATACGTACAATAATTTGCCATTTAACATAATAGATCTTCATTCCACCCAAGATTGAGATCAGGGGTCAGTTTGACTCCATGCATAGATGTTTAGAGATGATTCATTATATGCATTCGTTTTCCATCTTCTGTGAACTGAGCTGGGCACTCCGATAGGCTCCAGCCAGACATTTATTTATCGAGGATACAATACTTGTAATAAAAAATTTTACAACAGCGTCACGAAATTGTTAATTATAAAAGAGAAATTCTGTTACATGGCTTGATTTATAATATGATTTTAAGTTATATATGTTACGTAATAATTATAGGGGATAGAATGCATGGTAAAAATATTGCTACTATATACAAATAATAAAGGTAGAAGAGCGACAACATGTAACAGCACAAATAAAAGTATTTGTAACAATACGGAATATAAAATAGAAATATATTGAAAATTAAATTAGAAATTGTGGTTGTGGATTAGAACTATTAGTTGTGAACTAATATTAATCACGAGTTAGAAATTAAGATAAATAGCTTCCTTCAGAAATTCTAACTTGAGAATGCTTTTAAATGTGGCATTAAAGAGAGTCACATCATGTTTATTCTCAGTTACCCAGAAGGGAAGCCCTTTTGACTACGCACAACTAAATGTTCATTTAGTGACTTCTTCAGTGTCGCCCTTATCTGCCTACTTAAAAATTACCCTTTTCCTTGGATATGTGCTGTGCTTTTGAATTGAAAGAATGTCAAATTAGGGCAGAAGAAGATCTTTAAAATTTATAAAAAGCTTAGACGTTTATTTAAACTTAAAAACTGAAAGCAAAGAAAGACAAACGCAAAGGGGAAAAGAGTTAATTCCGAAATAAATATAAATAAAATTCATATATTATGTTACATATATATATATATTATATATTATTTATATTATGTTATGTGTCAAATATAAAATAAGAAACTCATATCGTATGTATTCATTTATAAATTTTAAAAATAATCTGTTTAATGCGTCAAATAATAATTGTCTCCTGCTGGCAGATTTTATCCAGTCTCTATGAGATTCTAGGTATGCATGTTTTTCTGAAAGTGCTTAACTTCAGATTATTTGCAACCAAATGTGCCCAGTAGTAGCTAATTAGATATTCAAATTATTTAATATAATCTGTAATTAGAGTTTAGGATTTAAATTAGAAGCAAGGGGCACGATAATATCAGTTACGTCAAGATTCAAAATTTCAGATTAAAATGTACTACACACATAATATTTAATTCAGTTTGTAAACAGCTGTGTTTGTTGTACAAGCTGCAGCGAATTTAGTTGTAATAAAGCCTAGTTAAAATAAACCTTTATAATTTGACTCAAGTTTAATTTAATTCAGGCTTTAGATTCCAGTGAAATCTCTATCAGGCTTAATAAACGATAGATTAGTAAATATATTTGATTTGGAGATAGAAATAACCTCTGAAGCATTAACATATTAATTTTCATACCATTAATGAAAGTATTTCATCACCTTAAAATCTAAAGTCATATTCGGGAAGAAAACAGGTGTTACATCATCAGATTTATTTAGTCACTTTCATTTCTTCAGAAAGAAAATATGAAGTAAATATTTCTTGCAAAATTAGAAAGCTTCAAATATCAGAATGATGGAAATGTTACTGAAATGCATTTTATTTCCACATAAATCATTTTTATCTATATGTGTTTAAATATTGAATTTATTTCAATGTATTTCATTATTGTACCCTAAATTAATACCACATAACCACTTTTAGCTTCTTAATAATTTCCTTAACTTTATTTATTTAAAATAACCACTTCTTCTATGCACGTTAAAACATATATTTTAAAATTATTCATAGTTGAAAAACATTTCAAAGTGTACTAAACTATCTCTCCTTAAAATAACTTCAGTTAACTAGTGTAATATTTGACAGCTTAGGTTTAACCATATTTAGCATATGTTTTCTTATCGTGATCTTTAATGAAACATAAATAAGCCAGGGACCGATTAATATAAATAGCTATTTATATTTCGTGTTCAAGGTGAGTCCTAATTGAGAGCTAATTATTAAGTATACAGGAAAAAGGCAAGAGCTGAGACGTTAAACATCTAAAAATGTTAAATAGTTTATTCATCTGTTTCTACAAACTGCAGTTTGAATTCCACAAATGTTTTGAATGATGTTTTGCCAGGTACCCTTTGATACATAGCCGTAGCTTGGTTTCTGTTTTTCTGATTTCGATTCTCTCAATAGATATAAAAAACATTAGGGAACGGAAATATGTATTCCCATAAATGTGTTGTTTCTTGCTCTGATGGAAGCTATAAATTCTTATTTATTTGATATTCTACGAATTATTCTAGAATGTCTACATTCAAGTACTACTATAATAGAATATCTGTAAAATTCCAGAAATTTAGCATGTGGAAATAGCAGTCTAATACGTAATATTCCATGAACTGATAGAGAATTTCTACGTAACAGTAAAAAGCTTTGAAAATATTAATTTATTAACATTTCCAAAGCTTTTTTCGCCCGAACAATGGCCGAGTTGTTAAAGACCGCTGGATATTACTAGTTAAAACTGCCTTGGGTTCAATCTCAAGAGAACGGACTAGCTGCAAGCTTGGTTTTCATGTAACGTGAATACGGGACATTATTCTTTAAAGAAAGTCTTCCTCGAAGGTGTCCCTCCTGTTAGGCAGATAGCCCTCATGATTTAGCCATCTTAGAATAACCTAAACAAAGTTTTTCTCCGGAGGGGCATAATTTAATTAAGGTGTTTATTTACTAAATGAAATATTTATTTAAGTAATAAAGATTTACAAAATATGACTTGTCAAAATTTATATTTAAACCAACTTCCTAGAGAATATCTCCTCTAGCAAAGTTTGACTGTAAAGCTTGACACAGAGGATGAGGATTAGATTCTCCCGTAAGGCTTGGTTGTGAACATCATTTGTCCCCTCCTTTGATGGGTTTAGTATCAGTGTATCTCCTATCAGAATTCTGCTTCCTCATCTCAATGATAATACGGTAAAATGACCAATTTCAGACCTTGTCTCTGCAGATGCGGTCCTGGTTATTGGAAATTAAATGAGAGCGAGATAGAAATATGCTTTACATTTAAGGTGTACCTTACTTAAATTGTACCTTAAAAAAATGAACTCAAGGCTCAACCTATGAACCTAAAATTTAATACATAACATGACTATGTAATTTTTTAAAGTTCAGCTTAAAAGAGCAAGATAGCTACCGCTCATAGAAACAAGTAAACGAAATCAATAATATTAAAATGAAAGACATTGAGGAACAAAATAGTATTAACGTTTGCTTTCACAATCTTAACAAATACTGTAAAGGAATATCTAATTATTAATTACTCTTTTGACTGTCAGGTCTAGTAATTATCTGAAGTTTCATTGACTGAATTTTTGACAAATGTATTTTCTCGGTTGGTAGAAAGAGATATGCTTGTCATAACTTTAGGAAAGCTATAAAGAGGAAATCATAATTTCGAAATAGTTAGATCACAATAGAATAAACCCTGTTCAGAAGTATTCGCATAGAAGTATTCGCATAGATACCATATACTCATCACCCTTACTATGTAAAATAAAAATTAATTGTAGTTCGAAAAAGTATTCCGCTTAACCATAAAAATATTATTTTCTGATTATAAAGAATCAGAAAACTTGGGGGTATTGATTCCCATCGATAAAGTAATTTTTTTTCACATTAACGTCCCAAATTAATTTTACTTAATGCTATGTATTTACTTTTTCTACGAACTATTAAAATTTAACGCCATTTACTCTAACCTGGAGGCACTAAAACTTAAGCAGAAAAAGTTTCAAGTAATTTAAAACTGATTTAACAAGACCTTGGGTATATTAGGTATATTACATTAGGAAACATCTAGGCTTTCTAAAACCAATCTAAGCAAAGTTTTTGTAGCAGTGCCTGAATCTAGGCTTTCTAACACTGCATCTAGGCTTTCTAACAGAAAAAAGCAGTTACAAAGCAGTTAAAACAGTTAGAAAGCATCTAGGCTTTCTAACACCGATCTAAGCAAAATTTTTGTAGCAGTGCCTGAATATTAGGAATTTTTAAATATTTTTATATTTAGCTATCGGATATTGTATATCTGCGGATATTGAATATATACCAGCATCTATCTCGAAGCATATTACGGAATAATTTGTTACAAAATAACACCTTTCGTCACAAATGAGAATTACATAGACGGAAAGATATTTATGCAGGCATTTGGTACTTGATTTGTTAATTAAAAACGACTTTTCAAAATGGAGATATTTTATTTAATGCGAGATTCAAAATCAGTCTAGTTTAAAAAAATTAAAAATAATTTTATTATTAATATCCTACGAAGTGTGGAATCTTTGATAAAGGACTCTGTTTGCAAATTAATAAAATCCATTTAATAAATGCTATGAAGTTTAGGCAAATTTATTCCTTTTATAAATTTATTATACATCTAAATTTTATGCATAAATAATCGCTGTAAAAAAGAATCAAAATTTCAATATAGGTAAATCGTATGTTAATAAAAGACTTTTATTCAGTGGTTAGCAGTAATGCAAAATTTTGTTTTTCCACACTTACTTTATTTGAGGCAATTCAGCATTGCAATCGTAATATGTTACAAAAATGTATTAACTAATGAAAAACAGGCTATTTACCAACTAACACATTAGCCATAAATCATAACGGCTATTTCTTTGGGCATTCTGTCTAACATCAGGCGAAACCCTTACCTTTTAGTGAGCTAGAAGAATCCGTCAATAATCCACATTTATCACTAAAGAACGTGTCGGCTAAACTAATAACGACACGTTATTTCTATCCACCGATCTAAGTTACGAGCTACTTTTTCATACCTCTCGCATGAGTTGGATATCGGAAATACGACATTCTGGATTATAACCGACAAGAAGTATTCCATCGTAAACTGCAGCCCAAGAATTTTTTACAGAAGGCTGCAGCAAGGAAAAATCATTTATATGCAGTTTGTTACAGTTTTAGGAACTATTTAAAAAATTTAATTTATTAGCGGAATGTAATCATATGCATAGTCTAAATTACGTTTAGTCTATTAATTGTTGAAAAAAATCAACTAAACGCAAGAAATGTTAGAAGCAGTCCATAAAAGTAATACATTATATTCGAAAACTAATTTAGATCACTAATAAATAATCATTTGAAAACTGCTATTTAATAGAAAAGCTATATCAGAAATAGTGTTCTGAAATAAAAATAATAAATAAGAACATACTTTTAATAAAAATAAAGAATTTAATTTTTATTTTATTTTTTTTAATTCTGTTTTTGATTCACTTGTATAAGAGACTGCAGCAGCCATTTCGTACATTATAGAAACATAATACACGCAAATAATTGAAAACTGCAGGCCCACTGTACTTAAACCAATGTTTGCCTCAAGTTTTATGAGTGACTTTTATTTAGCTTATTAGATTATTAATATATGCTACCTCTGTCTAAGAACGGTTTACAATTAGTAACGTGTGTAAAGTCTGCCTGTCCATGAAATTTCAAGAAAAATTAGGAGTAGTAATTAATTATTTTAGTACCATAGTACGATAGAGGTAGAGTATAACTTTTATTTAAAAAGGAAGTCTTGAGTTCTGTTATCAATCAAAGCAGCTCTTTACACATGAAGAATGATTTTTCGGGTATCAGAAATCATTCTGTGAGCCTTATTGCTAATTTGTTATGCATTAGGCTGCGTCTATTACTAAATGATTATTATTAGTTGTTTATTTCAAATATATGATAAGATTTGAAGAGGAAACGTTCCGGCGATTAAATAAAATAGGCAATCAGACAAAATTATTACGTGGTGACTAACATATCAAGCCTTAAGTATGATGCATATGAAGGTAACAGTTTCTGTACCAAATCTGAAATACAAATTATTTAATTCGTTTATCTCTAAAAATCTTCAAAATTTACAATCTTATACGTATATTCCTTGATATAAGACCAAGAAGATAATGTGTAATCCTTATAACGACTTATCATGTTATACTGATTACAATAACTATCAGAAATAATAAAAATATGTGATTAAATTCATTCAAAAATCATTAAGAACAGAATTAAAACTCATCTAAAGGCGTTTTATGAACTATAAATGAGAGTACCGGGAAAGTTATAAAATTGAAGTTTACGCGTGGTAACATATAGTCTTGAATAACCCAGAAATAAGTATTGTTTAGTACTCGATTTTTATTTTATTTTCGTAAACATAGATTCAGTTTTCTTTTCGAGTGCACTTATTGAACGTAAATTCAAACTATCTATGCAAAATTATTCGTATTTTTCACTTTTAAGAAAATTATCATAAAATAATAGTTTCAGAATTTTCACTCAATATAAGGGAAACGCAAAATTCCTGAGCATTGTGTAGAAACTCAAGCACGCCAAAAAAAATGGTAAAAATGTTTATATTTTATGTCCTGAAGAATAACCCAATCTCAGGTTAATAGAATTCAGATTGATTAGGAGGCCGACCTAAAGAAAGGGTGAGATGGAGATTGGAGATGAGTAAAAGAGAGCAAGATCGAATATATCAAAAGAAACCAAGGTCTTTTTATTCAGGAAACAGCTACTAGGAATATTTTATTTTCAGGAAAGAACTTTAGGTGGTATCTCTAAATGCAAATAAGTGATGAAAGAACAGCCATTAGTGGTATCAGGATGTAATTTCTTTCAAACAACTTTATTTCGGATCTCAAAGTTTACATATATGATTCCGATTAAACACAATTTTAGTTAGCAAAATAATTATTATTCAAGGAAATAACTGAAAATTATCATTTTAAGGGTAATGGTTGGTCAACGTAAGTACAATGTCAACTCTATGGACAACATGCAAATTGTGATACACAATAAATATCAGCCGTTCTACCCCCAGTATATTACATGACATGTCCACCAAAGTTTCGCCATCAAGTTAGCGATCAATGCATATAGGTCTTTCGTTATTTTCTGAAAGCCTTTTGAACCCGAAATCTACAGCATGGAACATCTATTCAGTTCCCTTAAAATCTATTCATGAAACGTTACAGAATTTTATTCAATAATTTAATCTTGAACTTAACTGAAAAAGTGTTTAAAATGTGCAGATCACACCTATATAATATGGTGTTCGGAAGAACTTCCAACATACCTATGCTTATCGGTCTTAATATGAAACCACAATATCTTAAAGCTATCATAGACATTATCAAGTATTACCAACGGAAATCAGTGATATATCTGTATGACTCTGATGATGGTAAGTCTCATAATTACCTTCTGTTTTTTAAAATCATTTTCATAGTCTCTTAATTCAAATTTATTTAAATGTTTTAGAGAAGAGGTACACAACTTGCGTAATTAAATTTAATACTGTATTTACTAACATATAATAAGAACAATCTCATTAATTAATATTAAATTAAATTAAAATCCCATTAATTAATTTTCTAAGACAAACTTTAGAAAGCTGCTAAAATGTTTCTTACAATGAATTAATTCCGCAGTGTAATGGAACTAACGGAAAATATTTTTGTAGGCTAAATCCGTGTTTGTGGTCTATTGAGATATACGCGTTTCATTAAAGGTGCATACACCATATATTTGCATTAACCATTTTTTGTTGGAATGCGTCGTGATACCATCTTAAGAATGCTGAACACATATCTCGCTACTTATTGTATTCACTATTTATTGCATTTATATTTCACTATTTACTGTATCCCCTTGCTCTTCGTAGCGTTCTATTATGACTGTGGATTTTTAGAAGTAAAGAGCATTGTGTTATCCAGCCATTTGTAATAATTAATCCTTTGAAGCATCCGATTTTAAGCACTTTTAATATTCCCTGCCTTAATATACGCAAAGAAGATGATATGACTTCAAACAAAGAGGGGAAGAATTACTTCCTTTTAGAAAATAGAATAACATAATTTGTCTTGCTAATTAAAGCATAATTTTATTTTTGTTTTCATAAAAGGTACTCAGATATTTGACTGTTGAAAGCATCTTCAAAATGTTGAACCAGTATTTAATTAAATACCTTGCGAAAGGATTTGCTAGCTAGTATTGTAAATGCTTTTGTAATCTTTTAACATATTATACAAACTAACATGTGAAGTTAAACATATGAACTGATCAACAAATAAGTGAAAACATAGATATAAGAAAACTGCTAACGTAGACTTTTGTTACTAGTGAATCAAGCGAAACCTTTGTTTCGAGGTATAATCATGTTTTTTTATAAGTAATAGAAGTATAACTAAGTAGCATTTAATATCCAAAGCGTTTTGTGAAAACTCATAAACTAATGAAGTATCTAATAGAGCAACAGAGTATTTAGTATCTAATGGAAGAGAAGAGAAAACTTTTTTGGAAGTAGAGAATTCGAATATAATCTTTTGAGATTTTAAGCACTACTTATTTATCATCTCTATATTATTCGCAGGCAAACATGCATATTAAATCAAATTTTACAATTGGTTGATATCTAACAACAATCTATGATTGCTATGTGTTTTACCTCTCACTTAAACCTATTACGGCAGCTTTCAGCACAGTTGAGGCAAAATTCAGTACTTAAGTTAACAAGTTTCTTTTTATACGTAGGGTATTTCCAGTGTTTGAGAAATTAAGCTCTAGTTCCATTTCTAAAACTAATAGGCAGCTCTAGCCTCCAGAGACAAGTCTTGAAATGATTATGCAGCTACCCCATCCAATTCATTTTTTTGACTAATAATACAGGTACATTTTTGTTGTACTGTTTTTATAACTATGCAAAATACGAACAGCAATCACTTTCATTTTCTTCGAAAAGAGGTTGGGAAATATTCAGAACATTTTCCGTCTGCAAAAAGTGTTCTGTTCACACACCTGTTCCTCCATATGAAAACACCCTTTACGGGTTATTCAATTTTACAGTCTAACCATAGCATAAATAGGTGTTTTTATGACATAGGATCACAAAAAAGGTTCTTTAAGAACGACACAAAATTTTTCTTTTTGCTGGGAAAAGTGAATTAAATTAAATGATGATTATGTTGAAGAACTCAACTGCATTGCTGATGAAAACGGACAAAAATTTAAAAAAAAAAAAGTCTGAATTCCTAGAGCTTTGGAAATATCCCTCGTATTATGTTTCATATAAATCAGTAATATTATGTTCCCTATATATACATGCAGTTTTCTAATTTCGAACAATATATACATTATTATTAATTTTTTATTATTGTTTATATTTTTAGAAAAATTAATTTTTGTAATTCTTGTTCATTATTCAACTGTTGAAATATTTGTTACAAAAGAGATACATGAGCAACATAATACGTTTTGTAATAGCTTAACATGATTACTTACATATAATTATTTTTCTTGTTCCAGTATGCTCGCAAATGAACAGAGGCATTTTTACTCTGCTTGCTCCGACAACAGAAGCAACATATGAGACATTAGCAGCTTATACTAACACATTTCATATGCCATTTTTAAGTCCTTCGCTTCCTCAGAAGAACTTCAACAGACCTATGCAATATGGTGTTAATATGAAACCACAATACCTCAAAGCTATCATAGACATTATCAAGTATTACCAATGGAAATCAGTGATATATCTGTATGACTCCGATGATGGTAAGTCTAATAATCACGTTCTGTTTTTTAAAATCATTTTCAAATTCTTTTACTTCAAATTTATTTAAATGTTTTGGAGGTGAGGAATACAAATTTGCGCAATTATATTGAATACGATATTTACTAACACATAATAAGGACAATCCCATTAATTAATCTTCTTTCTGCATATTTCAGTTTTTACGCTAGAAGAGTAAATAATTAAATCTTAGTAACTTTTCAATGTAACATTTCCGAAGGAGTATCAGTTGACAGAAATTTCATCTTACAAATTTAATTTATTATTTAGATTGTAATTAAAATTTACTTTAAATTTTTAATTGAGAAATAAATATATTTAACAAGTTAAGTGGCGACATCAATAACTTAAACAGTACTTATAGCAGCGAATTCAAGTATAATATCAGGAATCGGTTTGATGTAGACTTTAGAGCACAACGTTTAATTTCTGACAGTAAATCTCACTTCCTTAAATGATGTATTACATCACTTAAGGAAATCCTAATCAGAATTAGGAAGCAATATTACATAGCACTATACATCAGTCAGTCTATTTGTTTATTCGCAATCGTGACATCAAATGGTAATACTCTTTACTACACCCAGATGGTTGTGTTTTCTTTTTCCTGATATTTTGTGACATGTTCAAATAATATATAAGTCAGAAAATGCTTAAATGGTGACAGGTCAAACTTATTTAGACATCTATTTAAAAAACCTTGTAACTGAATACTCACATAAATTTTTATGGAATAGTGTTACGTGATGATGCTATTGCTAAGATTACATGAAGATAATGTGAAGACATGAGGGTATTTCCTACATTGATTAAAATAAACATTCAAGATAGAGAAAAGAAAAATTCCCTTTGCTTCAAAAGCAGCACTAAAGAGCCTTTTGAAGAAATAACCAGGATATAAGACCGGTACCAGGAACTTCAAAAGAAGTGCTCGGTTTTTCGAACATAATTAATAAGACAATGATCGATAGAAATGCAGGATTTTTTTAACGGACATAAGGGAATAGGGGCATAATATTTACTACATGAGTGGTTTCTAAAAAAGTTTTGCATAAAAATGTTTTTTATTCTCTTTAATGGAATACATATTTAATGTTTTATATGTAGTAAGATAAGTAATATTCATAAAAATAAAGCAATAATGCTTATGCATAAAGAGTGAAATTAAGCATAAACAGTGATAGAATAAACTGCTAAATAGCACAAATAGTGAAACATCATAAACAGTTAAATTAAGAAAACATCTGACCTCTAGACGTAACAAAGGTAATACGAAAATACAACCTATATTGCAGGACTGTTACGTATTGTAAAAAATATGTATTGTTGTGACAAAACTTAACGTGGGTACCCAAAGAATAATTCGCTTGCTTCTAAGATGAACGTTAATATACTTTCTCATTAGCAGTTTAATACATTATAGACTTCATGCGTGGTTAAACAAGTTATCGTACATTCTATTCGTTACGTGCATTTTTATTGAACATAAAATACGTCTTTTGTGTATATCTACATTTTATATGCAGGCATATTTGATCAGCTATATGATCAGTATTCGACTAATCGCACCTTGAATACAAAGTATGTATCACAGCAAAATTTTGAGTCCGCATTATATAAAATATGATGACTTTAGAAAAAGGTCATATAATATTTTTAATAATATAAATATGCATAAAAAATAAAGTCAGGCAATAAACTCCTTTTGGAAAAACTTATGTTAAATTTGTTTTGCATCTACTGTGCTTTGGTAAAGTCATGCTGCTAAGAACACTTATTTTAGATTACAATCTCATTAAGAAAATTTGTAATCTATTACGATAAAGTAAAAATATTATTTAACAGTGCATTTTGTTACATTTACTTCCATTCAGTTATAGATATATTAGGGACACGGTGTTAAAGAAAATATAGTCCTAAAGAGTATATGGTTTCCTGTGATAAATATTTTATAAAGGCGGCAGAAATATGCGTCTTCTCACAATATGTGAAGAATAGTCAGTTACAACTAAGTGGCATAATAATGTATGTCACTGTATAGATTTAATGGATTTTTTTTTAAACAGGAGACGTGAAAAATGTGCAGTGCCTTCGCCTTAACTCGAATCCTGGACCTCTCGAATATGGGCCAAATGTGCTACTGTTACACATTGAAGTCATGTTGAAAGGAAGGAGAAAATATCTTATATATTACCCCTTTTAAAGGGCGACTGGAAATTAGGGGACCCAACCGTCAAATCCTCGTGGTGACGAATTATTGTCCACCACCTTTAGTTCGGGCACCACTGAAATTAGGTTTTCTGATGTGAAAAATGAGCGATGCCCTCGCCGGGACTCTAACCCTGAACTTCTCGAAAACGCATCGAGTATGCACCATGGAGGCATTCGGAAAAGAGGGAGAAAATATCTTATATACTCTCGCCTTTTAAAGCGTAACTAGGGTAAGGGGGCCCAATCGCCAAATCCTGGTGTTGCCGAATTGTCGTCCACCACCTTTTAGTTCTGGTACCATTAAAGAATCATTAGATTTTTTGATGCTGCAAACATAAAAAATGAGCAATGTCCTCGCCGAGATTCGAACCTGTCTCGAATACGCGCGGAATGTGCTACTGTTACACCAAGAAGGCATGCTGGAAGAAGGGAGGAAATACTTTACAATTTATTAAATGCTGAGTATAGTTATAAAAGTCTTAGAAATACATTTTAGATTAAGACACAATAACAAATACTAATTCAGAAGTCAAACAACAAAAATGAGCGAAACAACAAAATCATTTGCAGTTTTGCAGCTGAGGATGGTGGTTCGGTAAAACCATCGAAACTAGTCCTATGATAATTTTGAAAATATAACGCTGACTTTTGTTTTTTGACGTCTGAATTAACATTTTAGATTATCGGTTATGAGTGAATTAAGCATTATGAATATAATATCGGTTATTATGTGAATCTAGACAATTCATTCCAAGTTTTTGCCATTCGATTTGTAGAAAAATGCAAAGAGACTGATTTCTGCATTTAATAACCAGCTTCATCCCAAATTTCTTTTATAACACAAATGTCTAAAACTTCTACTCAGTTAACGAGATGGTAACAAAAAAATCTGATCACTGTTAAGGGAATAGGTATGATGCTACAAAATTTGATGTCTCAAATTAGATTTTTTGTAAATTTTGTAGATTAATAACAAAATAATACCAACGTTTACGTTAAAACCTAAAAAGTAGAAAACGCCTGGTCATCGCTACAAGTTCGCTACGATATGTTAAGAAAAGTATCAAGGAAAGATTAAATTCTTTTTTTAAAGAGGCGTCAGTCTAACACCTGCTAATTGTTTTTTGTATTTCATCAAACGTTTAGATTTTTAAAAATTGCTTAAGGAATAAAACTTTAAGTATGCAATACAAAAAAGAAAATTCTAAAGGATCTATTTTTTTGATGAAATTTTGTATTATCTAATAATAAAAGAAGCTGAAAGTTGTTTTCTTTCAGAACATCACAGAAAAGTATTCTTCATCCAAATTTCGATCTTGTAGTTTCTTCACTTATTCCTTCCAATCGAAGAGAGAGGTCTAAGAGAACCTGAGGTAGATACACGTGAAATATCAAAAAAATTCCATCCTATCACCCCAGGAAAGTTATTTGAATGAAGCCGCCTCTCTTAACTTTTCCTCCGAGAGAATGCATCATCGTTGCTAAAAGGGAATCCTACTCTTGTGCTTGGACTTCCGCAGAGAGAGAGAGAAAGAGAGTGAAAGACGGCCGCAAAATGTAGCTTTTACTTTCATTTTACTTATTTGTCTTCAATTCTAGCTCATATTCTACGATGCGTTTCACTCGCGCTAGAATGTTACAAATCACTATTTTCAAATTATATTTCTTTAGTTTTATGCGTTTTTATGAGCAGAAAAGGCGCAAGGAAATGTCTATTAAACAAGGAAATGTCTATGAAACAAACTTCTGCATGATGGCTCTTTCTCTGAAATTACTTATAAAGATAAAGCACGAGATAAAGTTATAAAAAGTCCTTATTTCATAAATTAAATTTACCACTATTTAAAGGCACTTTAACTGTTAAGCATATAAAAAAACTATATTAATTTCTAATTTACAAACTACTTGCATATCAACGTTTAGACACATCACTGATGTGAGAAAAAGTTTTAAATTTGCTTAACAGTTCATTCGCTCATAAACATATTTAAAGAAATAAAAAAAAGCTTTTATGCAGTAATAAACTTTTATTTAAAACTAAGATTACATGAACTGAAAGAAAAATAACTTATCATACAGTTTAACGGGATTGGCTACTACTAGGACCGGAAAACGGTGGTCATTTTATTATGGAGGCACCTAATAGGTGAGCCCCCGTTGTTTCCTATAAAGGGATGGACAAATTATAACCATGCCATGCCTTCTCCGGGATTCGAACCAGGGGCCTTCGGTTCGGCAATCAGAGTCACTAACCACTTTCTCGGCTGGAAGGAGTAGATAAATTTATAAAGAGAGTAATTTTATCTCTCTTCTTAATAAACTGTATTACGTATGCTTCGGCTGCAAAGAATTTTCTCTTAGAGAAATTACCACATATGACATGCATTTGGTGAGACTAGCTATGCATGCCATTATAATGGATGTTTTCTCAAGCTGTTAAATTAAAGAAATTTCGTATCGCCTCATTAATATTTTTAGTATTTTTATTTATAAAGAGAGTGAAGAGTTTGTTTTATAGACAGTGAAAATTTCCCACTTTATAATAAATAAATGTTTGGATATCAGAAATTCTCATAAAAAATACAGTATTACTTTTCACAATAAAATTAAAGAAATAAGCTTTTAAAATGAAGTGTAGACAGAACTTTCCATAAATTTAAAAATAGGGAAACTTGAAAATAGCCAGGTAGATTTAATTGTAAAAGTTTAAACACCAAGCAATCGCTAAACTCTATTGCTTTTTAAAAGATAGAGATCATCCAGCTAAGATTTGTGTTTGATTCTTGGTCCAAAAAAGAAGAAATTTGCTTCACAATTTGTGAATAAATAAATATTAAAATTAATAATAAAATAATAAAAATTTAAAGACTTTGGAACAGATGGATTTTTAGGTGTGGATATTTTAAAATAATGGACAACAAATAGTGAAACAAATCGAGCGATTTTCACAAATTCGCAAAACAAAATATCACAAATACATTAAAAATTTTATATAAAATTCATTAAAAGAGATTTGTTTGCTCTCTATCCAATGCTATATGTAGTAAAAATATGAGAATTTTAGTGTGTTTGTTAAGCGAAGATATGTTAAAAAAAATGTCTTAACATTAACATTTAAAACATTAAACTGAATATAGAAAAAAATCTCATAACTTTATTTTATTGTCCTTTGGAATTAATATGTGTGAAAAATTTGAGCTTCACAGCTTATTCGAAAATTGTTTAAGAATCGATGATAAACTTTTGAACGACAAACACATGAGTGAGCTAAGTAAAAGCATACAAAAATGCATTTACTCTGGTTATTTTATGTCATATAGAAGTGTTTTATCTTTAAATGCTCATTATTTACACATCTTAAATTAATACAGAATTTTGAATTTAAAGTCTTCATGACTGGTCATAAATCAGCTTAACTTTAAAAGACATCAAAAATTAGAATTTGTTCTAAAAAATTTTCAAGAATCAATAAAAGCTGCGTTTCAGTAAACTTAGATTGAAATTATTAGTCTTGAATCTTAGAAAATTTTTGTCAGTTTGCTTCAACCTCATTTTTAAATTCAGTTTTAAAATGTTTTAAAGATCTTAAAGTGCAGTCGTTAAGCAATTTTAAATTATGAATGGACTGAAATGCACACACGCACATTTATATTCCTGTCATAAATTTTGTCCTTTAAGTGCTCTTTTAATCTATTCTTTGAAAAGCAGAAATATTTAAATTCAACGAAGAAATTATGATGCATCGTAAGTAAATATACGAGTAACATGCATAGAAGATGATGAAAACAGCCTAGGAAAAAAATTAAATAAAATATAAATATCAGTATTATTTAAGATATGAAGGAGGTTTCTTCACAAATGCATTGACCTTTAATGGAAAGTTTATAAAAAGATTCTTCATGAGATAAATAAAACAACCCTAGTATGATGGAATGAAAAGAAAGATTGAAACTCTCCAAGGAACCGGAAAGAGTTCCACTTCCGAATGAATCCCACCCTCTAGCAGAACCACTGGAGGCGGAAATGAGAAGGGAATGGTCGGAAAATCTGGAAAAGTATTTCGGAAATTGGATAGGAAATTACGGCATGTATTATTTCATGAAATAGTAAGTCACTGGTTTCATGTTATTTTAGGAAAGGATATGGACACAAAATAATCTTTAAGTGAAAATGAAACCTTTCTAGAGAATCATTTTATCGTCTATTATCTTATATGCACCAGATGCACCTACACACATGTCTAGAACTTTAAAAACCCTGACACCAGCATACAACTGAAGCTGTTCAATTATTGTACATTGAATTATACAGTTTAAAACTGAACGGCAACTTTAAAAAATGCTAGTAGAAAACAGCAAAGTCCGCTGATCAAAATTTAGTATAGAACATCGAAGATGCAGAGATAAATTTTTTTTTTTGCTTCAGGGAATTATCGAAAATATAATTTGACATCCTTTATTCAGCGTTAGAAATTTATTACAATTTCTTGAAAACTCTAAATTTTGCGAAATCTTTTCTACTTCCCTAATAAATAAAAAACGATATCGTCTGTAATACCAGTACGAAAAATTTACAATTCGATGAAAACGATATGCCAAAAAAAATTAGATTCCTGTTTTGCTTTATTTCAAATTTTATGTTGTGGTTTTTTATCCCAATTTCGGAAACGCTGTTTGAACTTGCTTTGAAAATTGAAAATTCTTTAAACACCTGTCGATTTTCAAAACTTCATTCGGAGCAAGCAGAAAGAACAAAAAAATGGTCCACAATAAATTAGTCTGATACATCTATTTCAGTCAGTATTCTTGAACGCGTCAAATAGTGAAATTTATTCAGTGTTATCAATGAGTAATAAATGATGACAGTTGAAAAATACTACTAAAATGGTCTACAGTATTAAGGGTACAGCAGATAAATATTTTTTTTTTCAGAATAGCCAGCGCAGTATTTTGAAACTTCTTCGCTTTTGACATCGCTTTCCTGTATAGAGGCGAACAATGCAAGGAAAGAGCAACCATACCATGTCTGTGCCTATCATAGTATAAGGAAAGTTTCGCTGAGTGGTGGGGTTTATACTTCATGGATGAAAAACAAAGCCCGTATTTACGTATTTAACGTTGATGAATTTAAACAGGTAAAAAGATATCAAGTGGTGTTCGAAGGACTGAAAACTTGATTATCTCAGATGACTCAAAAATCAGTCTGTATGATTCGATGTAAAAGCAACTTTTCAATAGTACAAAACAGATTTTGACATGTTCTTGTACGGATGTATTTGACATCACGATAACAGTAACCTAGAAATTCTGAATAAAAAGCTTAAACGCCATATTGTACCAAAGCCTCTTTGAGAGGGATTTGCTTCCTAAACTTCAAAAGCAATGTCATTGTTTGGAACATTGTTTATTCCTAGGAATTTTAGTTTCATCTCATCCCACTAGAATAACAAAAAGTATCATTTATTAACATTTTCATCGGATTATATTATATCATAAATACAAAATCACATTTATATTATATCATAAATACATTATACAGCATTTCTTCGTTACTAGAATAAAACATAATTGTAACAATAATCTTTAAAAGTATGCCACATCTGCGATGACATATCTTTGATTTCAACCCTGCAGAAAGGTGCTTAATTAAAATGGTAAATGCTTTGAAACATAAGGAACCGTTCAAATTCTTCTCAACTTAAATATACTGAGCTATGTTTGGAAAAGTGGGCACGCCTAGAATATACCCAGTTTGAAAAAACTTAATACATCTGAAATGTTTCTTTAGTATCTTAGCTTATACATCTGAAATGTGTCTTTATTAGCTTAGCTGATACATCTGAAATATGTCTTTAGCAGCTTAGCTGATACATCTGAAATGTATTTCTAGAATTTATTAGAAATATTACAGCTTGAGTACTAGGACAATTAAGAAAAATTGAATCAAATTGAATCGAAGATCAACTAACTATTAATACGTTTCATACAGATGCAATGCAAGCTTTGTTTTTACATCATAATTTCATATTTTGTTTAAAAGAAGTGGGTACATAGAGAAATAAGTTGTTGTGAATTTGTATTGAATCATTCAGGCTTAAACATATCATTTACCCAATATAGAACTACTTATAATAAACTATTTTAATTAATAATGTAGTTCTTGTGTTACAATAATAGCATCTATGTCTTCGATACTTGTAAAGGATTACCGCTTTCCCTCGTGTATGCTCTCGTAGAGTAATTGAGAGCACGTCTAGCAAGCACTGAAATCTCCATAGCTGGAAAAGGCGTAATTGTTTTTTAGAACTCTCGCTTCGGAAAATCTTATGCCTGTATTCATTGAGATGGTACACTGGTGGATATAGTTACTGAGCGAAATGAGATTTCTGCTTAATTTGAGAATTTATCAAAGATAAATATAAAGTACTGTATGTGTCTTTCCTTCTTCAGTATATAAATAGAATTAAATGCAAAATTTGAGCTTCGCAAACTGATTTCTTAAAACAGTGGTTTAAATTTTAATTGTATTCGAAAGTATCTGTTTTAGAAGGAAAGAACTTTAATTTTTCATAATACACATAAAATTTAATAATATACATGAAATTGTGTTTCAATAACCTTTTATAATTTCCATTAATTAAACTAATCATAAGACTATTTTTTTACGAAATTTTATACTTTTGCTTAATAATCAATAAGTGTAGAAAATTAATACGTGAGATAATCGGAAGCATGAAATTTGTCAATAAACTATGTATATAATTAACTAACAGAGCTGGTGTCGCATGTTACAGTAAAATAAGCATTTCGTTATTTAAAAGTGGGAACAGGAAATGTTAAACGCGCTGCAGTATCATCTTTGAATCAAAATAATCAATCAATTGATAAAGAAATATCTATAGCTTATTCATTATATTAAAAAAGAACGTTTGTTTTTTCTGTTAAGTAACAAAACAAATACAAATTTTTAACGTAGACTAAAATAAAAAATTAAACAGATAATGAGCAACTGTTACAATAGATTTTACCAAAGAGAAAGATTTTAAAATGACTATTTTAAATGCTTTCCAAATTATTTTCTTTTGATTTACACTGATAAAAAATTGTAAATGTTACAGCATACTTTATAATTAAATCCAAAGGAAATAATTTTATATTATCATTTAAATGTGATTTTATTGAATTTATTTTATATAATTATCTTAGATTAATATATAAGAATCAACGATTTAAATATGTGTTCACTTGTAAATTATAAAACTAGTTTGCTAATTGCTAAACAATAACTTAAGCTGTTTACTGTTCGGAACAGATGATAAAACTTAATATGTAGTCATTTATTTATTCTATAATAACATTTATCCAAATATATTTTCATATTAAACTGGAAGAGAAACAAACCAATGTTAAAGTTGACAATAAGGCAAAAAAAAAAACAAAGATTTTAAATAAAACTATCGATTTCGAGGGAGATCAAATGGAGAACGGTCTTTTACAGGAGCAAAAATATTTTTCTTTTGATTTTGAGTGCATTTTGAAAAAAAAAAAAAAAGGTTTTGAATTTTATTCAAATTCTGCGCGAAATTAATTTATATTTTTATACGTCGATTTCAAAGGATATTTTGCGTATTATCAGTGAATTTTAGAAATAAAAGATCTCGCTAAAAACTACAGAAATCTGTTAAATCATAAGATACGAGACCTGAAAAATGATTAAGAATGCAAGATTTCAGTGTTCATTTCATTACATTGCATTAACTAATATTTTTATACATTTTTCTTAATATGTATAAAACAGCAAGTTAATCTCGAAGAAATTGCTCCATATTGAGAATGCATTTCTGAGCTGAAAAATATACTTTTCATTTTAAGGAACATGAAACCTATTGGTAAATAATGCACTAACTAATTGCATGAAAAAGGCTTAATACACAGATGTCTAAAGTCTAAAACATAAAAAATATTTCCTTTAAATTTATATATATATATATATATATATATATAACAGTCTGAAGCAAGAATGTCCAAGAAGGAAATATTTAATTTGAACTTGAACCCACATGTCATACGTATAGAAATGACTAGCGGGCTGAAGCCCATTACTTCAGGGGATGGATGCCTTCGTGGTATTCGAAAGTTGGACCTAACTACCAGTGTACAGCGATTTTACATTTGCTGCGCCCGCTTTGTTAACGTATGCATGCAGAAGATACTGCATGCGGAAAACCACGAAAACACACATGCAGCCAGCCCGCTCGCCGGGATTAGAAAGTTGGACCGAACTACCAGTATTCAGCGATTTTACCGCTCAGCTGCTTGTACGAAGTGTAATCGCGAAAATTTTCGGGTGTGATATTCCAACAGTATACTCGTTGTTAAAATTCCTTTATTTAAATTCTTTTTGGTAAACTCCAACTGCTGTCTATATATTTTATACTTAACATCTCTTTTGTAATTATGTTTCATAACAGTAAATATATACTGGCATTTAAATGCCTTTAAAATAGTAGAAAACATTTAAAAGCATTATGTTACAATTTTTTCATGCTCGGAAGTAATACTTTTAACTGCGAGCAAACCTTTGATCTTAGTCGTAACTGTAACTGCTTTCGGCGGCGTTTGTTTACATTTTTCAAGCGTGGGTTTTCGAGCTGATCAGTTTTCGTCAGTTATCTTTGTTTACCTTCTAAAAATGTTCTTCGAAGGGTCTTCTAAGACTCTTGATAATATTTTAGTCGTGAATTTGTTCTATTTTGATTATACTGGTAATTTTTTTTTTTTACTTATGCTATCATAATGCATACTATTAGCAAGTAGTATCATAAACCCAAAGCATCAGCGGTTCTAAAATAAAACTCGTGCATGTGTGAAGAATATTCATGGCAGATGGTCATTTGTAGATGCTGTTACCGCAGAAAAAATTGCTGACACTTAAAATTTAGCGGATATGACAAATGATAAAAGTCCAGCGTGAAAATCAATTGTGAATACAACTGCGAGTGTAAAGGCAGCTGAGTTGAAAACAACTTTTCAATCTACATCAAATTCTAATCAAAATTTGATTGAAAAGTGTTCCTATATTTTAATGAACAGCGAAATGTTTGTTGCATAATGCTACAACAGTTCTTCAGATGTAATATGAAAGGGAATGTTTGGCTATTGAACTCGTTTGCAAATTGTGTAAGAAGGTGTTAATTTTAAAAAATCAAAAATTGTAAAACCAAAACTTGCAGATTATAAAATTGCTGGTAAATAACAGAATGTTAAATAATAATATGTGCAATGCTATGGAAATTCTAAGAACAGATAACAATTATCAAAATATTTTGAATAATTAGGCAACGACCACAGGAAGTGTCATTTTTACTTCCGTGTGTAATGTAGTGGTGTAGCGTATTCAGCTACGGCAAAGCACTCGAGTGCAATCTCCCTAAGGGGAGGGATGCCTTCTTGTCGGCTTTTTAAAGGAAAGTGGCATGGGGAAAATAACAAAAACACCCATGCAGCCACCCCATTCACTGGGATTCGAATGTTGGGTGTTTGTAAAAGACGCAACTTTGTGGAACAAACTCATTTGCTCATTACAGTCCTATCCCTCGAGTATATCAAATATCATGTGAATCATGCCCATGTCTTGCATCTGCTGCACACCTTGTTCCATCATTGTGTGGATATAGCTCATATTGTGTCAATAGTGTTGTATGTGTCCAATATCCCCTGTATATACATTTGAAAATATATATGTACATACATATAAACCAAATTAGTTAGTCGCCTGTTTTTATCGCATTCAAAATAAATAAATAACAGAAAATAATTTTTAAAATCTACCGAGTAAGTATTGCAGATGGGTGGGCTGCACCCACTCAATTCTTTGCTGGTGTCTAAAATAGTTTCTGTGTGAAATTTGTGGAAATATTTTGTATTTAAATCAAAAACAGAAAAATAATTTTAAATCTATGATTAAAATTGTTTTTCTCACTTTCATTATTATTAACACGAAACCGAAGGGACTGAAGAATTTTTTCGTGTTAAAGGATATTGGAAAAAAAAAAAAAAAAAAAAAAAAAAAAAAAAAAACATATTTTCAACAAAATTAAGTTTATTAGAGTACATTTTATTTGCACAGATATGCATATGGGCATGTATTTAATAAAAAATCAATGAAACAAAATCATCCACAAGAACTGCATTATTCATTTCGTTTTCTTTGTCGGAATCTGCATCAATGATATTTTTTTAGCTTTGAACAAACTCCAAAATATCCTTGTCTCCAATTATTTGGGGCTGTACACACATTATCATCAACTACTGCAACTGTTGTTCTTTGGATAACACAGTAGGGCAGCACACAGAAACTTTTCCAAACGTTTCATAAAATGTCAGTCGTGTGAACCCGTAAAATATTTTACTGTACCTATGTCTATAAAAGACACAACTTTGGGAAAGACATTACAGGCCTATCCCTTGAGTATATTAAATATCATGCAAAACAAAATATTTTATATGAATGAAATCAGTTATTGCGTCAATAGTTCAAAGAAAAACAGAAAATAATTTTTAAAATCTACCGAGTAAGTACGCCAGATGGGCGAGCTACAATCCGTATTTATCTGAAAAGAAATAATAATAATAATAATAATAATTTCTTAGTTATAAGTTTATATTAAACACAAAAACTTGAACAGAAAAAAAAATGTAAACAGAAAAAATTGGTGGGCTTTTGACGGCATAAACTGCCTGACACCTGAGGTCTCCTCTGCAACCTCATCGACCAGGGGGTTATTTTTTCTCCCAGGTATCAGCCCCTTCCCTGGTCTGCTGTTACAGAATCATTGACAAAATTGCATCACTATATATAAATATGTATATATATATATATTGATGCAATTGTATATACATATATACACACACGCACAATTAAGATATATATATATTTGTATGTGTTTACAAAAATGCAAGCAATGAATAAGAAAAATTATTTACAAAAATTTACATGTTCTATGTACACCTGAAAAGAAAAACATTTTAATTTGAATGAAATCATTTCTATATACACCTGAAAAAAAGTATTTACAAGTTCTATGTACATCTGAAAAGAAATGTATAAAAACATTTTAATTTGAATCAAATCATTTCTATATACACCTGAAAAAGAAATATTTTTATGTGATTGAAATCAGTTCCATAAATACCTAAAAAAGAAAAATACATAAAATGTTTTAAAATTAATGAACGCAATTGTATGTAGACCTGAAAAGGAAAATTTATAAAAAATATTTACAACATTGAAAAAATAATACAGCTTCCGATTGCCTAACTACTACAAATTCCACTTTGTAACAACAGACATAAAAGCCGACTAATGCATAATTCTCAAACTGTTTCAGCTTCATCTTGACTTGCTTCAATTTATCCCAGTCATCCAAAAACCTCAAATCTTTTTCATTTTTGCTTTGGCTTGATTAACTTCATTTTGTGTTGCAAAAATCTCACTGTTTCAATGTCTCGAGTAACTTTTTTACTGCAGAACCTCCCTGTAAACAATATTTCTTGTGAATACTTTAGAACATGCGGGCATCAAACGGCCTTGCTTCTTGGTGTCTTTCACTAAAACATGAACATTCCTCATAGACGAACATCTTGAAAAAGCTACGTAAAGCATTCCATGACTGAAAACTGGTTGCGGTAAATAAATCCCAACTTTCTTAAGTGTCTGTCCCTGTGACTTATTAATAGTCATACAAAATGCAAGCCTGATGGGAAACTGTCTTCGCTTGAGCTGAAAGGGGAGGTTTGAATCTGATGGTGAAAGTTCAACACGTGGAATAAAAACTCTCGATCCAGCATTCTGTCCAGAGATGACTTCACAATCTAAAACGTTTGGCATAATTCTCTTCACAATGAGCCTTGTTCCGTTGCAGAGTCCAACCGATGGATGTAGATTTCGTAGAAGCATAACTATAACTCCAACTTTCAAATTCAGACGATGAGATGGCATTCCAGAAGGCGTCAGGCTGTGGATGAAATCCAGCTGATACGTTTCTTGTTCTTCTTCGTCATCGCAAATAACCGAGTCTGCACTGTAGTGCGTGAAAACTTGACCTGGAAACGTGGAAAGAATTTCTTCATTAAGCTTCAGAGCTTCCTCGTTCTTTGGACATAAAATCGCTTTACTGGCCAAGTCTTGTAAGTCGAATTCATTACCGCAGCCAAACATTTCTTCTACTATCGATCTGTTGACCACACACAAAGATGGAATTTCGATAATGTCTTCGTCCAATCCACTGTCATTTTTAAGACGACCGTCTCCCAACTGCAGAAGCCATTCTGAAAATTCTTGTTCTTCCGGATTCAATCGCATATTGGTGGAAAGCGTGCATTGTTTGAAATGTGGCCACAAAAAGGAGTTCCTAAGGCAGCTCTCGATCGCAGAAGTTCGGTTTCCATGTGCGACAACAGGTAATGTTTGTCTCCAGTCACCTCCTAAAACTAAGGTTTTACCGCCAAAAGGAACATCCAGTCCGGTCAAGTCTCTCAGCAATCTGTCGACAGCTTCCAAAGCGTAATGAGGCGTCATGGTGCATTCATCCCATATGAAAAGTTTCGCAGTCTTCAAGTACCTTCCTTCAGCGCTATCTTGTCTCACACGGCACGAAGAATTTTCCAGAAGTGGAACGGGCAACTTGAAAGTAGAGTGTACAGTTCTTCCACCGGTCAACAGCACAGCAGCAATGCCTGTCCACGCAACGGGAATGGCAACGTGGCCCATTTCTCGAACAGCATGAAGGATCGTCCTAAAAAGGAAAGTTTTTCCAGCTCCGGCAAACGCATTAACACAAAATGTCTTCGGTGTGTTAGGATTCTCATCTCGTACAGCTTCCAAAACGAAGTCGTAAACTAATTTCTGTTCAGGATTCAACATCCCGTTCAACACTTCGGCTTGTTCGTTTTCATACTGGACATCGAACTGCGGGACTTCGAGAGAAACAGCATCAGTCAATGTTGGTTGCGGGAGACCAAGAGAACATAGCGAAACATTGTGCACTTCTAACTGGTCTTCTATACTTCTCAGTGCAAGGCTGAAACTGTCTTCTAAGGAGTAAGATCTCGAAAAATCTTCAGAAAGGGACTCTTTGAATTCATTCCACAAAGCGACGGGTTCCGCAGGGTTGCAGAAAACACAGATGAAGCAAAAAAGCTGTCTTAGCTGCGGTGGCATTTGAAAAGCTGATGCTTCTGCCAGAGTATTTTTCCATTCTTCGTCGTCTTGCAGCAGATGCCTTGCACGGCAGGCTTCCTTGAACGTTGAATACTCCACACCTTCGTAAGTTCTTAAGTCGGCAAAACTCTTCGTTCCTTTAACGTGACACAGCAGCAACCTCAGATGGAAACGCTCAACATCTTTCGGGCTAACAGAATACATTCTTGAAATGATGTAATCTCCAAGTCTAACTCGTGTCTGCCAGGCATGATTCCTCCAGGTGAAATGTTTAGGAATTTCGGCATACAGGTAACCATTCGCTTCGGGAACTGTCCTGTTCAGTTCAAACCATCCGGTGAGCATGGTATTTTTCTCGGCAGCTCTCTGGAAAGCATTCCTTTCTTCGGATTCGGCAAAATAGACGGGCTGCAGGTTTTCCAAATGAACCGGTAGTCGTATGATGGAGTGCGACTTAGAATGCATTCTTTTTTCAAACAGCCTCCACGCTGCTTCAGGGGCAGACACGTATCTTGCATTTAAGAAGCATTTGATCTCGTCCCACATTAAAGTTCTATCTCCAGATTCTTCCAGAACAACTTTAGCTGCATCATGACCCTTGTACACGTATTTGAACAAATACTTCACCGATTTTATGGAGCTGCATACTTCAACGTTTATGTGGGCGTTGTACTTTTTCGATAAATACGGATTGTAAGGAACGACCCATCTGTTATCGATGGCATGACCCTTGATCACGATAAAGTTTCCATCGTCCCTTCTTCTGTAGAGTGGGTAGCCATTCACGTTCTCTTTAGTTTCTGCCTGAAACGGTTTCGGAAATCCTTTCGAACATACACCATCACTCATGCAGGGAGAGTTTCTATTCAGTTCACCGCAGGGTCCGTGAATCATCGATGACTTCACAATGTTGTGTAGCTCCGGATGTCGAGTAGCATCTGGAAGTTCAGCACACACCAGCGAGTCGATGCACTCTACATCTCTTATTTTGTCTTCTTCCGCTAAAAACAACAAAAGGTGCATATGAGGCAATCCTCTCTTCTGAAATTCGATGACGTGTATATCTGCAATGGTCGCACCTAAGATGTGATTCTTTGTCAAATCTTGCATCAAAGCCGTTTTCTTCAGATCAAATACCCTCGAAACGATGTCCGGGCGATCGTGAGCCTTCTGTCCTGGGAATAAGTTTTCTGTTATTTCCGGCCATTTAGGGTTGCACGTGAAAGTCAAAAACAGATCCGGTTTACCAAAGTCGCGCACAATGGCCATCGAGTCCTGATAGTTTTGCTGCATGCAGCGAGGGCTTCCTATAAACGTTGACGGAAGTATAACCGGTATTCCAGGGCGGACGCCCGTCTCTTGACCAACTCTGTAAATGTGATCGGCAAGACCCATGTAAGTTTCCACTCTCAGATTCGTCTGATGGCTCCGGAGGTACGCAATCCTGTTGCCTTCAACTTTTACGTATGTATCCACGAGATACTGCTGAAACAATTTCCGGCCATACAAAATCGGGTTGTAGCAATCTCGTCGTACGGACACCCTGTGACTATAAAACTGTAACTCTGTGTATTGCTGTCCGACTCTGAATCCTTGCTCGCCGTGAGGAAAGAAAAGTACGTACGTCATGGGTTCCAAGTTGGGATTTAAGGTACTGATGTTGATGAGACCGCCACCTCTCGGATGGATCACGATGTCTCGGTTTCGATGGAGGAGCGCCGTCCGTACTCTTGAAGACGACTGCAACTTCATTTTCTTTCGGAGCATTGTAACGTCCCCTGTGCTCGCCTGCAGCCACACTTTCACCCTTGATGTACATGCGGATATCCGCAGCAGTTTCGGCACCTTGCTCTCGTACAGTTTCTTCTTCGAATTCCTTCAGCATCTTGTAGGCTTCCGCATATGGATTAACGTTCCTTAAAACTGTGTCCAACTGTCTCAGGAGTTCGGCGTTCAGGGCAACATTTCCAAATATGTTCATTCTCTGCCTGAGGGCTTGATCCGAATCTAAAATGTACAGCTGAGCATACTGTTCTTGACCGGGATGAGGCGGATGAAGGTGGCTCGTTCGATGATATATGGCACCGTGAATCCTGAAGCAGTAGGGACCCGAACCCGAAAGCATTTCTATATTGGCACCCAATGAAGCAAAACTGAGCAGGCAGTTGTAAGTACGTATGTTGGCAAAAAACTCTTCAGAAAACGGGTGGTTCCCATTCATTAAATTGTGCCATTCTTCTGGATATCTTCTTTCAGCTTCGACAATTTTCCCATTGTTACAGCAGTGTATGTATCTTCCTCTTGCATTCCTTTCTCCCGTAAAGAACAATCCGTTGCAGAGATCGCAGGAAGCTTCCATTGAACCGGCGCTGTGTTGCTCAACATAAACTTCGAGTCCACATCTTCCTGCATTGTGAAGAGTGCTGCGTGAACGTTGTGCTGCATTCATGCGTAGCCTGTCTTCTCGTACGGACATTGTTTCTTCGGATAGGACTTGTCTGTGGCGTGCAGCGTCTCGCGTTCTTCGTGTAGCAGCGTCCTCTTCCGACTCTTCCGCTCGAACTTGACGATGACGATGAGAGTCCAGTCTGTGCCTCCTACTGGTTTCTTCTTCACTTTCTTGAGCACGCAAATTTTCTTGACATTGGGATTGCCTGCTGAGTCTCCTAATGGTTTCTTGTTCCGTTTCTGCAGCACGTAAATTTTCTTGATGTTGAGCTTTCCTGCCGAGTCTCGTAGCGGTTTCTTCTTCCGTTTCTTGAGCGCGTAGGTTTGCTTGCCGACGCGCTTGCGTGCTCAGTCTCGCAGCAGTTTCTTCTTCATTTTCTGCAGCTCGCCGTAAACTCTGTGCTTCAGCTCTTCGTCTTCTTGATGCATCTCCTGTAATGCCTCTTTTCCGTTTCGGCATTTCAGTACGTTTAAAAAAGCACTACTAAAATATTAACTCGACTCAAAAAATTGACTACGCAGATGAAAGAAAAAAATTGCTCATTAAACCAATACTGCTGGAAAAAAAATTAATGCATTCTATATGTATACAACACAAATTTTAAAATAATCCTAGACTAAATGAAAAATTTTCCACTTAAGAGCAAATTAATTTTAAAAAATCAAAAATGTAAAACAAAAACTTCCCTGTTAAAAAATTGCTGGCAAATAAGAAATAATATGGGTAATATTATGAAAAATTCCAAGCACAGATAAAAATTATGAAAATATTTCTAATAATTAGGTCAATCTGAGAACAATGCACATAAACAGAAAATGAAAACCTAAACACAAAATAAATAAAAGGTATAAATACAAATATAAATTAGGAACTTCTGAAATCAATTCTGAAATTCAAATAACAAACCTAACAAAATAACAAATCTAATAAAATATAGAACATTCGATCGCCTTAAAACGATAATTGTTATCGCACACAGGAAAATGTCAAAAATATAAAATGTAAATGCAATTTATCGAGCAACAATAACAGAAATATAAAACACGAGTGAATAGATCTTTAAAAAAATACAAAATAATACATTAAATATATAAAAAGAGTCACCAAGTTAATGTTCCGAAGAATTCTCAAGCTCTAAACTAACAGGAGCATATAAAAGTCTAAAATACTACTTTAAATTACTAAAACTACAAATATAAATGCAAAAAACAATCAAATATCCTGTAAAAAGAAATAAAGATTAAGTACAATGAGTAATAATAAGAATATTTACGAAATTTCAAATGCTGGAAAAAATTGCGACACTCTCCTTCCAAATCCAAAATTCGTAAATAAATTTTTTGTTGCCAAACCAGGAAACTAAACTTCTGATTCTATTTGATCTGTTGCCAGACCGGGAAACAAAACTTTTTATTTTATCTATGACGTCATTTACTCGACTTATCAAGGGCATAAACCAATCTACATTCAACTAACGACAACTAAATGAAGAGAATGTTTCTATTTTTAGTTTTATTTTAGCTTTTCAGTTTATTCCTTTAAGTTATTTTAATTTTTTATTCTTAGTTTGTTAGTGGCGAACGGCCTTGGCGTTCCCATAGCATTTTTATCTCCGACGACTGCCGAGACTGTTGCCACTCGGAAGACTGAGTGCCTAAATTATTGTTTTCGCAGTTTTTAATTAATAACTCCACGGATTATTGTCGTACGAAGATGGGACCGGTATCGATGGATTTGTTGATTTTTTTCGAATCCGGAGATATGCGTTTCGAATTCCAACTCGGCGCCGTTCCCAAGTTATTCGAGAAAAACGAATTTGGCACTCGGCCAAATCCCTAAAACAGGGAAAACAAGTGAAAGAAAGTGCAAAACGTAGGGAAACGTAGGGGAAAAAGCAGTTTTTAATTAATATCTCGGCTAATATAAGTCGCACGAAGATGCCGATGGTCAATATGGCGAGATACGGGAATTCTGAATCCAACGGTACCTTCCGCTAAGCTCTCCATAAAGCCGTTCTTGAGAAGATGAGGTTACAAACAAACAGACGCGCACAGATTTTAATAGTATAGACTAGCGGGCAAGCCCGCCAGCTGAGCGGGCTGAAGCCCGCTTATCATTGTTCGTTTTTAAAAGATATCCTATGTTAAATTTGGCCGGTATTGAAAAGTTGAACCGAACTACCATTTTTTAGCGGCATTCCGCGGGCTTCCCCCGCTTTTTTCACCTATGCATCCAGAAGTTACCGCATACACTATACATATGCGGAAAATCACGAAAACACCCATGCTTCCAGCCCTTTCGCGGTTATTCGAAATTTGGACCGAAATACCAGTGTTCAGCGCTTTTGGGCGGGAGCCCGCCCAAAACAGTGTTCACGTGTGCATGCAAAAGATACTGCGTACACCGTACACATGCGTAAAATCACGAAAACACCCCTCCAGCCAGCCCGCTGCCGATTCGAAAGTTGGACCGAAATACAATTTTTCAGCGATTTTGCGCGTGCTGTGCCCGCTTTATTCACGTATGCATGCTGAAGATGGTGCATAAACGATACACAAGCGTAAAATCACGAAAACAAACATGGAGCCTGCCTGTTCGCCGGTATTCGAAAGTTGGACCGAATTACCAGAACCGCATTAGCAGTATTCTGTGCCCGCTTTATTCACGTATGCATCCATGAGATACTTTATAAACAATACACATGCGAACAATCACGAAAACACCCATGCAGCCAGCCCGCTCGCCGAGATTCGAAAGTTTGAGCGAACTACCAGTGTTCAGCGGTTTTACCCGGTATCCGCGCGCTGTATTCACGTATGCATCCAAATTTTATATACAGTACCCCGGAATTCGAAAGTAGGACCGAAATACCACTGTTCAGCGATTTTGTGGAGCGGGCTGCGCCCGCTTTATACACATAAGCATGGAGAGGATACTGCATAAACGATACACATGAGTTAAAGCAAGAAAACACCCGGGGAGCCAGCTCGTTCGCCGACACCGAAAGTTGGATCGAACTACCAGCGTTAAGAGGTTTTGAGCAGGCTGCGCCCACTTTTATCACATATGCATCCAGAAATCACTTTATACACTATACACATGCGGAAAATCAGGAAAACACCCATGCAGCCAGCCCGCTCGCAGAGATTCGAATGTTTGACCGAACTACCAGTGTTCAGCGGTTTTACCCGGTATCCGCGCGCTGTATTCACGTATGCGACCAAAATTTATGTACAGTACCCCGGAATTCGAAAGTTGGACCGAACTACCAGTGTTCTGTAGTTTTGCGCGGGCTGCTTCCGCTTTATTCAAGTATGCATGCAGAAGATACCGCATACACGTTACACATGCGAAAAATCCCGAAAACACACATTGAGCCAACACGGTCGCTTGGATTCGAAAGTTGGACCGAACTACCAGTAATCAGAGGTTTTGAGCGAATTTCGGCCGCTTTATTCACTTATGCATCCAGAAGATGCTGCGTACACGAAGCACATGCGTAAAATCACGCAAACACCCATGGACCCAGCCCGTTCGCCGGGATTCGAAATTAGGACCGAACTACCAGAGTTCAGCTTTATTCATTTATGCATCCAGAAGACACTGCATACACAACAGATATGCGTAAAATCACAAAAAACATGAGTGTAGCCTGCCTGCTCACCGGGATTCGAAAGTTACCGTATACCATCTCAAAGGAGCAAAGAAAAATCTTTAATCTAAAAAAGAAAAAAAAAAAAAAAAAGTGTGAATTTAATTTTTATTGGTGCGAACTTATTTAAAATATCATTTGCATTAAAAGATAATATCTAAATTAAGTGCACGTATCTAATAACATAAAAAATATATTATTGCAAAAAATCAAATTTATTATTAAAAAAATAACATATTTTTAAGAAATAGCTTTTTCAGATTTTTTAATTAATATCCCAGCTGATTAAAGTTGTACAACTTCAAGAACGTCATCATTTAAATTTAATGTAATATAATAACTTTTATTCAATATCAATAAAAGAATTAACGTGACAATCATCCTAACCTGAAATTAAAAAAAAATTGTGAAAAGCAGCTGTTTATTTAAAATGCCTACATTAACGAAATATTTTTAAAATACAGTTAGGTAACATGCAATCGCGTGCTTTATTCAACTTTAGAATATAACCTTGATTTGTATCTGCGGCGATTCAAGAAACTGTTGCAATCGGAAAAATGAGCCCGAAAATTAGCGTTTTCACAGTTTTTAATTAATATCTCAGCTGATTACCGTCCTACGAAGATGAGAATGGTATCATTGGATTCGTAGAATTTTTTGGAATCCGCAGACACCTGCCTCGAATTCCAACTCAGCGCCGTTCCATAGATATTTAAGAAAAAAGAAATTGACACGTGACCTTTCGCCAGCACAAATCTCGAGCGGAAGCAATTGTCATCCCCCCGGCGCTTTCGAAAAAGCAATTTTATCTCAGCTAATTCCGAGACGGTTGCCACTCCGAAAAATGAAATAACGTTTTCGCACTTTTTAATTAATAACTCCGCCGATTATTGTCGTACGAAGATGGGACCGGTATCGATGGATTCGTTGATTTTTTTCGAATACGGGGATATGCGTTTCGAATCGCAACTCGGAGCCGTTCCGCAGATATTCGAGGAAAACGAATTTGGCACTCGGCCAAATCCCTAAAATAGGGGAAACCCGTGAAAGAAAGTGCAAAACGTAGGGAAATGTAGGGAGAAAATCAGTTTTTAATTAATATCTCGGCTAATTAAAGTCGCACGAAGATGCCGATGGTCAATCCGGCGAGCCACGGGCATTCTGAATCCAACGGTACCTTCCGCTAAGCTCTACACCCAGCCGTTCCCGAGGAGATGATGTTACAAACACACAAACAGACAGAGGCACACAGATTTTAATAGTATAGACTAGCGGGGAAGCCCGCCAGCTGAGCGGGCTGAAGCCCGCTTATCATTGTTCTTTTTTAAAAGATATCCTATGTTAAATTTGGCCGGTATTGAAAAGTTGAACCGAACTACCATTTTTTAGCGGCATTCCGCGGGCTTCCCCCGCTTTTTTCACCTATGCATCCAGAAGTTACCGCATACACTATACATATGCGGAAAATCACGAAAACACCCATGCTTCCAGCCCTTTCGCGTGTATTCGAAATTTGGCCGAAATACCAGTGTTCAGCGCTTTTGGGCGGGAGCCCGCCCAAAACAGTGTTCACGTGTGCATGCAAAAGATACTGCGTACACCGTACACATGCGTAAAATCACGAAAACACCCCTCCAGCCAGCCCGCTGCCGATTCGAAAGTTGGACCGAAATACAATTTTTCAGCGATTTTGCGCGTGCTGTGCCCGCTTTATTCACGTATGCATGCTGAAGATGGTGCATAAACGATACACATGCGTAAAATCACGAAAACAAACATGAAGCCTGCCTGTTCGCCGGTATTCGAAAGTTGGACCGAATTACCAGTGTTATGTGGCTTTGCGCGGGCTCTGCCCGCTTTATTCACATATACACCGAGAAGATACTGCATACACTATACACATGCGTAAAATCACGAAAACACCCATGGAGCCAGCCAGTTCGTCGGGATTCGAAATTACCGCATTACCAGAACCGCATTACCAGTATTCTGTGCCCGCTTTATTCACGTATGCATCCATGAGATACTTTATAAACGATACACATGCGAACAATCACGAAAACACCCATGCAGCCAGCCCGCTCGCCGAGATTCGAAAGTTTGAGCGAACTACCAGTGTTCAGCGGTTTTACCCGGTATCCGCGCGCTGTATTCACGTATGCATCCAAATTTTATATACAGTACCCCGGAATTCGAAAGTAGGACCGAAATACCAGTGTTCAGCGATTTTGTGGAGCGGGCTACGCCCGCTTTATACACATAAGCATGGAGAGGATACTGCATAAACGATACACATGAGTTAAAGCAAGAAAACACCCGGGGAGCCAGCTCGTTCGCCGACACCGAAAGTTGGATCGAACTACCAGCGTTAAGAGGTTTTGAGCAGGCTGCGCCCACTTTTATCACATATGCATCCAGAAATCACTTTATACACTATACACATGCGGAAAATCAGGAAAACACCCATGCAGCCAGCCCGCTCGCAGAGATTCGAATGTTTGACCGAACTACCAGTGTTCAGCGGTTTTACCCGGTATCCGCGCGCTGTATTCACGTATGCGACCAAATTTTATGTACAGTACCCCGGAATTCGAAAGTTGGACCGAACTACCAGTGTTCTGTAGTTTTGCGCGGGCTGCTCCCGCTTTATTCAAGTATGCATGCAGAAGATACCGCATACACGTTACACATGCGAAAAATCCCGAAAACACACATTGAGCCAACACGGTCGCTTGGATTCGAAAGTTGGACCGAACTACCAGTAATCAGAGGTTTTGAGCGAATTTCGGCCGCTTTATTCACTTATGCATCCAGAAGATGCTGCGTACACGAGGCACATGCGTAAAATCACGCAAACACCCATGGACCCAGCCCGTTCGCCGGGATTCGAAATTAGGACCGAACTACCAGAGTTCAGCTTTATTCATTTATGCATCCAGAAGACACTGCATACACAACAGATATGCGTAAAATCACAAAAAACATGAGTGTAGCCTGCCTGCTCACCGGGATTCGAAAGTTACCGTATACCATCTCAAAGGGGCAAAGAAAAATCTTTAATCTAAAAAAAAAAAGTGTGAATTTAATTTTTACTGGTGCGAACTTATTTAAAATATCATTTGCATTAAAAGATAATATCTAAATTAAGTGCACGTATCTAATAACATAAAAAAATATATTATTCCAAAAAATCAAATTTATTATTAAAAAAATAACAACATATTTTTAAAAAATAGCTTTTTCAGATTTTTTAATTAATATCCCAGCTGATTAAAGTTGTACAACTTCAAGAACGTCATCATTTAAATTTAATGTAATATAATAACTTTTATTCAATATCAATAAAAGAATTAACGTGACAATCATCCTAACCTGAAATTAAAAAAAAATTGTGAAAAGCAGCTGTTTATTTAAAATGCCTACATTAACGAAATATTTTTAAAATACAGTTAGGTAACATGCAATCGCGTGTTTTATTCAACTTTAGAATATAACCTTGATTTGTATCTGCGGCGATTCAAGAAACTGTTGCAATCGGAAAAATGAGCCCGAAAATTAGCGTTTTCACAGTTTTTAATTAATATCTCAGCTGATTAACGTCCTACGAAGATGAGAATGGTATCATTGGATTCGTAGAATTTTTTGGAATCCGCAGACACCTGCCTCGAATTCCAACTCAGCGCCGTTCCATAGATATTTAAGAAAAAAGACATTGACACGTGACCTTTCGCCAGCACAAATCTCGAGCGGAAGCAATTGTCATCCCCCCGGCGCTTTCGAAAAAGCAATTTTATCTCAGCTAATTCCGAGACGGTGGCCACTCCGAAAAAAGAAATAACGTTTTCGCAGTTTTTAATTAATAACTCCGCCGATTATTGTCGTACGAAGATGGGACCGGTATCGATGGATTCGTTGATTTTTTTCGAATACGGGGATATTCGTTTCGAATCGCAACTCGGAGCCGTTCCGCAGATATTCGAGAAAAACGAATTTGGCACTCGGCAAATCCCTAAAATAGGGGAAACCCGTGAAAGAAAGTGGAAAACGTAGGGAAATGTAGGGAGAAAATCAGTTTTTAATTAATATCTCGGCTAATTAAAGTCGCACGAAGATGCCGATGGTCAATCCGGCGAGCCACGGGCATTCTGAATCCAACGGTACCTTCCGCTAAGCTCTACACCCAGCCGTTCCCGAGGAGATGATGTTACAAACACACAAACAGACAGAGGCACACAGATTTTAATAGTATAGACTAGCGGGCAAGCCCGCCAGCTGAGCGGGCTGAAGCCCGCTAACTCTGGGGCTGGATGCCTTTGTGGTATTCGAAAGATGGGCCGAACTACCAGCGTTTAACTGTTTTCCGATGCCTACGCCCGCTTTATTCACGTATTCTTCCAGAAGACAATGCATACACGATACACATGCAGAAAATCACGAAAACACCCATGGAGCCATCGCGCTTGCCGGGATTCGAATGTTGGACCGAACTACCAGCGTTAAACGGTTTGCGCGAGCTGCGCACGCTTTATTCACGTATGGATACATTGCGCGGTCTGCACCCAGAACGAAAATCACGAAAACGCACATGCACCCAGCCTGCTGGCCGGGATTTGAAAGTTGAAAAGAACTACCAGTGTCCAGCGCTTTTGCGCGGGCTGCGCCCGCTTTATTAAAGTATGCATCCAGAATATACTGTATACACGAAATGCAGAAAATAACGAAAACACCCATAGAGACAGCCCGTTGGCCTTTATTCGAAAGTTGGTCCGGACTGCCAGTGTCCAGCGATTTTACCCTCTTTATTCGCGTATGCATCCAAAAGATACTGCATACACAATACACATGCGTAAAATCACGATAGTACCCATGCAGCCAGCCCGTTCGTCGTTATTCGAAAATTGGACCGAACTACCAGTGTTCAGGGGTTTTGCGCTGGCTGCGCCCGCTTTGTTCACGTATGCATTCGCAATTTCTAGACAGTACGCCGGGATTCGAAGGTTGGACCGAACTACCGTATTCAGCGATTTTACCCGGGTTGCGCCCGCTTTATTCACGTATGAATCCACAAGATACTGCCAACACGTTACACATGCAGAAAATCACGAAAACACGCATGCAGTCATCCAGGTTGCCGGGATTCGAATGTTGGACCGAACTACCAGGTTTCAGCGGTTTTGCGCGGTCTGCGTCCGCTTTATTCACGTCTGCATGCAGAAGATACTGCATACGCATTTGACATGCAGAAAATAAAGAAAACACCCATGCAGCCAGCCCGTTTGCCAGTATTCGAAAGTTCGACCAAACTATCAGTGTTATGCGGCTTTGCGCGGGCTGCGCCCGCTTTATTCACATATGTATCCAGAAGATACTCCATACAGTATACACATACGTAAAATCACGAAAACACCCATGGATCCTGCCTGTTCGCCGGTATTCGAAAGTTGGACCGAACTACCAGTGTTCAGCGGTTTTGCTCGGGATGCACCCGCTTTATTCACGTATCCATGCAGAAGATACTGCATACGCGTTACACAACAGAAAATAAAGAAAACGCCCATGCAGGCAGCTTGTTTTTCGGGATTCCAAAGTTTGACCGAACGACCAGTGTTCAGTGACTTTACCGCTCAGCCGTTAATGGGCCGTTGTAGAAAGCGTAATCGAGACACTATTCGCGGTCATTATTCAAACATTAGATTCGATATTAAAATCCCTGACTGAAATTTTGATAAACTTCGACATAATCAGACGCAAAATTGTATCAATATATATATCAATGCAATTAATACTTCATAATTATTTATAATAAGAAAAGTTTCCATATACCATCTCCAAGAAACACATATTCAATTTAAAACCCTGAACGAAAAAAAATGTTTAGTCAAAATTAAAATAAGTATTTTAAATAGTAATTTCAACTTCTTGTTTAAATATCTGCATAAAAAATTTTTAATCTAAAAAAAAAAAATCAAAAGTAAATTTAAATATTGAAAAAAAAATAGTAGCCATTGTCATTGACAGCAGTTTAAACCACTTATCAATGGGATAAACCAATCTACAATCAATTAACAACAACTAAATGAAGAGAGTGTTTATATTTTATCACTCACAAAATTGAAAATGTGTAAAATGTGAATGCAATTTTTAAAGGAACATTAACAGAAACATACAACACGAATGAATAGATCTTAAAAAAAAAATAAGAAGCAAAATATTAAATAAATCGCAAAAATCTAAATGTTGATACTTGTTTCAAGTCGGTAAGTTAATTAGAAGCAAAGATATTAATTTTTAAATAATTCTCCACGTGGTAATCCGTGAACTTTGACCTTTCCGCCAACACATTGCTTAAGCGGATGCAAGCTGTTTCTCCCCCCCCGGCGCTTTCGAAAAAGCAATTTTATCTCAGCTAATTCCGAGACTGTTGCCACTCCGAAAAATGAAATAACGTTTTCGCAGTTTTTAATTAATAACTCCGCCGATTATTGTCGTACGAAGATGGGACCGGTATCGATGGATTCGTTGATTTTTTTTCGAATACGGGGATATGCGTTTCGAATCGCAACTCGGAGCCGTTCCGAAGATATTCGAGAAAAACGAATTTGGCACTCGGCCAAATCCCTAAAACAGGGAAACCCGTGAAAGAAAGTGCAAAACGTAGGGAAATGTAGGGAGAAAATCAGTTTTTAATTAATATCTCGGCTAATTAAAGTCGCACGAAGATGCCGATGGTCAATCCGGCGAGCCACGGGCATTCTGAATCCAACGGTACCTTCCGCTAAGCTCTACACCCAGCCGTTCCCGAGGAGATGATGTTACAAACACACAAACAGACAGAGGCACACAGATTTTAATAGTATAGACTAGCGGGGAAGCCCGCCAGCTGAGCGGGCTGAAGCCCGCTTATCATTGTTCGTTTTTAAAAGATATCCTATGTTAAATTTGGCCGGTATTGAAAAGTTGAACCGAACTACCATTTTTTAGCGGCATTCCGCGGGCTTCCCCCGCTTTTTTCACCTATGCATCCAGAAGTTACCGCATACACTATACATATGCGGAAAATCACGAAAACACCCATGCTTCCAGCCCTTTCGCGGGTATTCGAAATTTGGACCGAAATACCAGTGTTCAGCGCTTTTGGGCCGCCCAAAACAGTGTTCACGTGTGCATGGAAAAGATACTGCGTACACCGTACACATGCGTAAAATCACGAAAACACCCCTCCAGCCAGCCCGCTGCCGATTCGAAAGTTGGACCGAAATACAATTTTTCAGCGATTTTGCGCGTGCTGTGCCCGCTTTATTCACGTATGCATGCTGAAGATGGTGCATAAACGATACACATGCGTAAAATCACGAAAACAAACATGGAGCCTGCCTGTTCGCCGGTATTCGAAAGTTGGACCGAATTACCAGTGTTATGTGGCTTTGCGCGGGCTCTGCCCGCTTTATTCACATATACACCCAGAAGATACTCCATACACTATACACATGCGTAAAATCACGAAAACACCCATGGAGCCAGCCAGTTCGTCGGGATTCGAAATTACCGCATTACCAGAACCGCATTACCAGTATTCTGTGCCCGCTTTATTCACGTATGCATCCATGAGATACTTTATAAACGATACACATGCGAACAATCACGAAAACACCCATGCAGCCAGCCCGCTCGCCGAGATTCGAAAGTTTGAGCGAACTACCAGTGTTCAGCGGTTTTACCCGGTATCCGCGCGCTGTATTCACGTATGCATCCAAATTTTATATACAGTACCCCGGAATTCGAAAGTAGGACCGAAATACCAGTGTTCAGCGATTTTGTGGAGCGGGCTGCGCCCGCTTTATACACATAAGCATGGAGAGGATACTGCATAAACGATACACATGAGTTAAAGCAAGAAAACACCCGGGGAGCCAGCTCGTTCGCCGACACCGAAAGTTGGATCGAACTACCAGCGTTAAGAGGTTTTGAGCAGGCTGCGCCCACTTTTATCACATATGCATCCAGAAATCACTTTATACACTATACACATGCGGAAAATCAGGAAAACACCCATGCAGCCAGCCCGCTCGCAGAGATTCGAATGTTTGACCGAACTACCAGTGTTCAGCGGTTTTACCCGGTATCCGCGCGCTGTATTCACGTATGCGACCAAATTTTATGTACAGTACCCCGGAATTCGAAAGTTGGACCGAACTACCAGTGTTCTGTAGTTTTGCGCGGGCTGCTCCCGCTTTATTCAAGTATGCATGCAGAAGATACCGCATACACGTTACACATGCGAAAAATCCCGAAAACACACATTGAGCCAACACGGTCGCTTGGATTCGAAAGTTGGACCGAACTACCAGTAATCAGAGGTTTTGAGCGAATTTCGGCCGCTTTATTCACTTATGCATCCAGAAGATGCTGCGTACACGAGGCACATGCGTAAAATCACGCAATCACGCAAACACCCATGGACCCAGCCCGTTCGCCGGGATTCGAAATTAGGACCGAACTACCAGAGTTCAGCTTTATTCATTTATGCATCCAGAAGACACTGCATACACAACAGATATGCGTAAAATCACAAAAAACATGAGTGTAGCCTGCCTGCTCACCGGGATTCGAAAGTTACCGTATACCATCTCAAAGGAGCAAAGAAAAATCTTTAATCTAAAAAAAAAAAAAAAAAAAAAAGTGTGAATTTAATTTTTATTGGTGCGAACTTATTTAAAATATCATTTGCATTAAAAGATAATATCTAAATTAAGTGCACGTATCTAATAACATAAAAAAATATATTATTCCAAAAAATCAAATTTTTTATTAAAAAAATAACAACATATTTTTAAAAAATAGCTTTTTCAGATTTTTTAATTAATATCCCAGCTGATTAAAGTTGTACAACTTCAAGAACGTCATCATTTAAATTTAATGTAATAAATTAACTTTTATTCAATATCAATAAAAGAATTAACGTGACAATCATCCTAACCTGAAATTAAAAAAAAATTGTGAAAAGCAGCTGTTTATTTAAAATGCCTACATTAACGAAATATTTTTAAAATACAGTTAGGTAACATGCAATCGCGTGCTTTATTCAACTTTAGAATATAACCTTGATTTGTATCTGCGGCGATTCAAGAAACTGTTGCAATCGGAAAAATGAGCCCGAAAATTAGCGTTTTCACAGTTTTTAATTAATATCTCAGCTGATTACCGTCCTACGAAGATGAGAATGGTATCATTGGATTCGTAGAATTTTTTGGAATCCGCAGACACCTGCCTCGAATTCCAACTCAGCGCCGTTCCATAGATATTTAAGAAAAAAGAAATTGACACGTGACCTTTCGCCAGCACAAATCTCGAGCGGAAGCAATTGTCATCCCCCCGGCGCTTTCGAAAAAGCAATTTTATCTCAGCTAATTCCGAGACGGTTGCCACTCCGAAAAATGAAATAACGTTTTCGCACTTTTTAATTAATAACTCCGCCGATTATTGTCGTACGAAGATGGGACCGGTATCGATGGATTCGTTGATTTTTTTCGAATACGGGGATATGCGTTTCGAATCGCAACTCGGAGCCGTTCCGCAGATATTCGAGGAAAACGAATTTGGCACTCGGCCAAATCCCTAAAATAGGGGAAACCCGTGAAAGAAAGTGCAAAACGTAGGGAAATGTAGGGAGAAAATCAGTTTTTAATTAATATCTCGGCTAATTAAAGTCGCACGAAGATGCCGATGGTCAATCCGGCGAGCCACGGGCATTCTGAATCCAACGGTACCTTCCGCTAAGCTCTACACCCAGCCGTTCCCGAGGAGATGATGTTACAAACACACAAACACACAGAGGCACACAGATTTTAATAGTATAGACTAGCGGGGAAGCCCGCCAGCTGAGCGGGCTGAAGCCCGCTTATCATTGTTCTTTTTTAAAAGATATCCTATGTTAAATTTGGCCGGTATTGAAAAGTTGAACCGAACTACCATTTTTTAGCGGCATTCCGCGGGCTTCCCCCGCTTTTTTCACCTATGCATCCAGAAGTTACCGCATACACTATACATATGCGGAAAATCACGAAAACACCCATGCTTCCAGCCCTTTCGCGTGTATTCGAAATTTGGCCGAAATACCAGTGTTCAGCGCTTTTGGGCGGGAGCCCGCCCAAAACAGTGTTCACGTGTGCATGCAAAAGATACTGCGTACACCGTACACATGCGTAAAATCACGAAAACACCCCTCCAGCCAGCCCGCTGCCGATTCGAAAGTTGGACCGAAATACAATTTTTCAGCGATTTTGCGCGTGCTGTGCCCGCTTTATTCACGTATGCATGCTGAAGATGGTGCATAAACGATACACATGCGTAAAATCACGAAAACAAACATGAAGCCTGCCTGTTCGCCGGTATTCGAAAGTTGGACCGAATTACCAGTGTTATGTGGCTTTGCGCGGGCTCTGCCCGCTTTATTCACATATACACCGAGAAGATACTGCATACACTATACACATGCGTAAAATCACGAAAACACCCATGGAGCCAGCCAGTTCGTCGGGATTCGAAATTACCGCATTACCAGAACCGCATTACCAGTATTCTGTGCCCGCTTTATTCACGTATGCATCCATGAGATACTTTATAAACGATACACATGCGAACAATCACGAAAACACCCATGCAGCCAGCCCGCTCGCCGAGATTCGAAAGTTTGAGCGAACTACCAGTGTTCAGCGGTTTTACCCGGTATCCGCGCGCTGTATTCACGTATGCATCCAAATTTTATATACAGTACCCCGGAATTCGAAAGTAGGACCGAAATACCAGTGTTCAGCGATTTTGTGGAGCGGGCTGCGCCCGCTTTATACACATAAGCATGGAGAGGATACTGCATAAACGATACACATGAGTTAAAGCAAGAAAACACCTGGGGAGCCAGCTCGTTCGCTGACACCGAAAGTTGGATCGAACTACCAGCGTTAAGAGGTTTTGAGCAGGCTGCGCCCACTTTTATCACATATGCATCCAGAAATCACTTTATACACTATACACATGCGGAAAATCAGGAAAACACCCATGCAGCCAGCCCGCTCGCAGAGATTCGAATGTTTGACCGAACTACCAGTGTTCAGCGGTTTTACCCGGTATCCGCGCGCTGTATTCACGTATGCGACCAAATTTTATGTACAGTACCCCGGAATTCGAAAGTTGGACCGAACTACCAGTGTTCTGTAGTTTTGCGCGGGCTGCTCCCGCTTTATTCAAGTATGCATGCAGAAGATACCGCATACACGTTACACATGCGAAAAATCCCGAAAACACACATTGAGCCAACACGGTCGCTTGGATTCGAAAGTAGGACCGAACTACCAGTAATCAGAGGTTTTGAGCGAATTTCGGCCGCTTTATTCACTTATGCATCCAGAAGATGCTGCGTACACGAGGCACATGCGTAAAATCACGCAAACACCCATGGACCCAGCCCGTTCGCCGGGATTCGAAATTAGGACCGAACTACCAGAGTTCAGCTTTATTCATTTATGCATCCAGAAGACACTGCATACACAACAGATATGCGTAAAATCACAAAAAACATGAGTGTAGCCTGCCTGCTCACCGGGATTCGAAAGTTACCGTATACCATCTCAAAGGAGCAAAGAAAAATCTTTAATCTAAAAAAAAAAAAAAAGTGTGAATTTAATTTTTATTGGTGCGAACTTATTTAAAATATCATTTGCATTAAAAGATAATATCTAAATTAAGTGCACGTATCTAATAACATAAAAAAATATATTATTCCAAAAAATCAAATTTATTATTAAAAAAATAACAACATATTTTTAAAAAATAGCTTTTTCAGATTTTTTAATTAATATCCCAGCTGATTAAAGTTGTACAACTTCAAGAACGTCATCATTTAAATTTAATGTAATATAATAACTTTTATTCAATATCAATAAAAGAATTAACGTGACAATCATCCTAACCTGAAATTAAAAAAAAATTGTGAAAAGCAGCTGTTTATTTAAAATGCCTACATTAACGAAATATTTTTAAAATACAGTTAGGTAACATGCAATCGCGTGCTTTATTCAACTTTAGAATATAACCTTGATTTGTATCTGCGGCGATTCAAGAAACTGTTGCAATCGGAAAAATGAGCCCGAAAATTAGCGTTTTCACAGTTTTTAATTAATATCTCAGCTGATGAACGTCCTACGAAGATGAGAATGGTATCATTGGATTCGTAGAATTTTTTGGAATCCGCAGACACCTGCCTCGAATTCCAACTCAGCGCCGTTCCATAGATATTTAAGAAAAAAGAAATTGACACGTGACCTTTCGCCAGCACAAATCTCCAGCGGAAGCAATTGTCATCCCCCCGGCGCTTTCGAAAAAGCAATTTTATCTCAGCTAATTCCGGAGACGGTTGCCACTCCGAAAAATGAAATAACGTTTTCGCAGTTTTTAATTAATAACTCCGCCGATTATTGTCGTACGAAGATGGGACCGGTATCGATGGATTCGTTGATTTTTTTCGAATACGGGGATATGCGTTTCGAATCGCAACTCGGAGCCGTTCCGCAGATATTCGAGAAAAACGAATTTGGCACTCGGCCAAATCCCTAAAATAGGGGAAACCCGTGAAAGAAAGTGGAAAACGTAGGGAAATGTAGGGAGAAAATCAGTTTTTAATTAATATCTCGGCTAATTAAAGTCGCACGAAGATGCCGATGGTCAATCCGGCGAGCCACGGGCATTCTGAATCCAACGGTACCTTCCGCTAAGCTCTACACCCAGCCGTTCCCGAGGAGATGATGTTACAAACACACAAACAGACAGAGGCACACAGATTTTAATAGTATAGACTAGCGGGGAAGCCCGCCAGCTGAGCGGGCTGAAGCCCGCTTATCATTGTTCGTTTTTAAAAGATATCCTATGTTAAATTTGGCCGGTATTGAAAAGTTGAACCGAACTACCATTTTTTAGCGGCATTCCGCGGGCTTCCCCCGCTTTTTTCACCTATGCATCCAGAAGTTACCGCATACACTATACATATGCGGAAAATCACGAAAACACCCATGCTTCCAGCCCTTTCGCGGGTATTCGAAATTTGGACCGAAATACCAGTGTTCAGCGCTTTTGGGCGGGAGCCCGCCCAAAACAGTGTTCAGGTGTGCATGCAAAAGATACTGCGTACACCGTACACATGCGTAAAATCACGAAAACACCCCTCCAGCCAGCCCGCTGCCGATTCGAAAGTTGGACCGAAATACAATTTTTCAGCGATTTTGCGCGTGCTGTGCCCGCTTTATTCACGTATGCATGCTGAAGATGGTGCATAAACGATACACATGCGTAAAATCACGAAAACAAACATGGAGCCTGCCTGTTCGCCGGTATTCGAAAGTTGGACCGAATTACCAGTGTTATGTGAATTTGCGCGGGCTCTGCCCGCTTTATTCACATATACACCGAGAAGATACTGCATACACTATACACATGCGTAAAATCACGAAAACACCCATGGAGCCAGCCAGTTCGTCGGGATTCGAAATTACCGCATTACCAGAACCGCATTACCAGTATTCTGTGCCCGCTTTATTCACGTATGCATCCATGAGATACTTTATAAACGATACACATGCGAACAATCACGAAAACACCCATGCAGCCAGCCCGCTCGCCGAGATTCGAAAGTTTGAGCGAACTACCAGTGTTCAGCGGTTTTACCCGGTATCCGCGCGCTGTATTCACGTATGCATCCAAATTTTATATACAGTACCCCGGAATTCGAAAGTAGGACCGAAATACCAGTGTTCAGCGATTTTGTGGAGCGGGCTGCGCCCGCTTTATACACATAAGCATGGAGAGGATACTGCATAAACGATACACATGAGTTAAAGCAAGAAAACACCCGGGGAGCCAGCTCGTTCGCCGACACCGAAAGTTGGATCGAACTACCAGCGTTAAGAGGTTTTGAGCAGGCTGCGCCCACTTTTATCACGTATGCATCCAGAAATCACTTTATACACTATACACATGCGGAAAATCAGGAAAACACCCATGCAGCCAGCCCGCTCGCAGAGATTCGAATGTTTGACCGAACTACCAGTGTTCAGCGGTTTTACCCGGTATCCGCGCGCTGTATTCACGTATGCGACCAAATTTTATGTACAGTACCCCGGAATTCGAAAGTTGGACCGAACTACCAGTGTTCTGTAGTTTTGCGCGGGCTGCTCCCGCTTTATTCAAGTATGCATGCAGAAGATACCGCATACACGTTACACATGCGAAAAATCCCGAAAACACACATTGAGCCAACACGGTCGCTTGGATTCGAAATTTGGACCGAACTACCAGTAATCAGAGGTTTTGAGCGAATTTCGGCCGCTTTATTCACTTATGCATCCAGAAGATGCTGCGTACACGAGGCACATGCGTAAAATCACGCAAACACCCATGGACCCAGCCCGTTCGCCGGGATTCGAAATTAGGACCGAACTACCAGAGTTCAGCTTTATTCATTTATGCATCCAGAAGACACTGCATACACAACAGATATGCGTAAAATCACAAAAAACATGAGTGTAGCCTGCCTGCTCACCGGGATTCGAAAGTTACCGTATACCATCTCAAAGGAGCAAAGAAAAATCTTTAATCTAAAAAAAAAAAGTGTGAATTTAATTTTTACTGGTGCGAACTTATTTAAAATATCATTTGCATTAAAAGATAATATCTAAATTAAGTGCACGTATCTAATAACATAAAAAAATATATTATTCCAAAAAATCAAATTTATTATTAAAAAAATAACAACATATTAGAATATAACCTTGATTTGTATCTGCGGCGATTCAAGAAACTGTTGTAGTCGGAAAAATGAGCCCGAAAATTAGCGTTTTCACAGTTTTTAATTAATATCTCAGCTGATGAACGTCCTACGAAGATGAGAATGGTATCATTGGATTCGTAGAATTTTTTGGAATCCGCAGACACCTGCCTCGAATTCCAACTCAGCGCCGTTCCATAGATATTTAAGAAAAAAGAAATTGACACGTGACCTTTCGCCAGCACAAATCTCCAGCGGAAGCAATTGTCATCCCCCCGGCGCTTTCGAAAAAGCAATTTTATCTCAGCTAATTCCGGAGACGGTTGCCACTCCGAAAAATGAAATAACGTTTTCGCAGTTTTTAATTAATAACTCCGCCGATTATTGTCGTACGAAGATGGGACCGGTATCGATGGATTCGTTGATTTTTTTCGAATACGGGGATATGCGTTTCGAATCGCAACTCGGAGCCGTTCCGCAGATATTCGAGAAAAACGAATTTGGCACTCGGCCAAATCCCTAAAACAGGGAAAACGGGTGAAAGAAAGTGCAAAACGTAGGGAAACGTAGGGGAAAAAGCAGTTTTTAATTAATATCTCGGCTAATTAAAGTCGCACGAAGATGCCGATGGTCAATCCGGCGAGCCACGGGCATTCTGAATCCAACGGTACCTTCCGCTAAGCTCTACACCCAGCCGTTCTTGAGAAGATGATGTTACAAACACACAAACAGACAGAGGCACACAGATTTTAATAGTATAGACTAGCGGGCAAGCCCGCCAGCTGAGCGGGCTGAAGCCCGCTATATATTGCTCGTGTGTAAAAGAGTTCCCGTGTTAAATTTCCCCGGTATACGAAAGTTGGACCGAAATACCAGTGTTCACCGGTTTTACCCGGGCTGCGCGCGCTTAATTCACGTATGTATAGAGAAGATACTGCATACACGTTACACATGCGTAAAATCACGAAAAGAACTTGCACACAGCCCGCTTGCCGAAAGTTGGAACGAACTACCAGTGTCTAGCTGTTTTGGGCGGGCTGCGCCCGCTTTATTAAATTATTCATCCAGAATATACTGCATACACGACACACATGCGGAAACTCACGAAAACTCCCATAGAGCCAGCCCGTTGGCCTTTATTCGAAAGTTCCAGTGTTCAGCGATTTTACCCGGGCTGCGCCCGCTTTATTCGCGTATGCATCCAAAAGATACTGCATACACGTTACACATGCGGAAAATCATGAAACATACATGGAGGCAGCCCGTTCGCCGAGATTTGAAAGATGGATCGAACTACCAGTGATCAGCAGATTTGCGCGGGCTTCGCCCGCTCTATTCTCGTATGCATCCAGAAGATACTGCATACACGATACACGTGCGTGAAATCACGAAAATACCCATACAGACAGCTCTTTAACGGGTATTCGAAAGTTGGACCGAACTACCAGTGTTAAGCGGTTGTAAGCGGGCGGCGGGCTTCGCCCGCTTTATTCACATATGTGTCCAGAAGATACTGCGTCCACGATACACATGCGTTAAATCACGAAAGTACGCATGCAGCCAGCCCGCTCGCTGGAATTCGAAGGATGAACCTAACTACCAGTGTTCAGCGCGGACTGCGCCCGCTTTATTCGCATATAAGTCCAGAAAATACTGCATACACGATAAACATACCTAAAATCACGAAAATACCCATGCAGCCAGCCAGATCGCCTTTATTCGAAAGCTGGACCGAACTACCAGTGTTCAGCGGTTTGCGCGGGCTGCGCCCGCTTTGTTTACGTATGCATTCACAATATACTGCATACACATTACACATACTCAAAATTACGAAAACACTTCTGGAGCCAACCCGTTTGCCGGGATTCGAAATTTGGACTGAATTACCAGTGTTCAGCGATTTTACTGCTCAGGCTTTTTGCCAAGTGTAACCGCAAAACTTTTCGGGTTTAATATTCAAACAGTACATTCGTTATTAAAACTCCTTTTGATAAACTTCAACATAATCACACACAAAAGTGCATCAATATATATATTAATGTAATTAATCGACAATAATTATTTATATTAAGAAAACTTTCCATATACCATGTTCAAGCAACAATAATTTAATTTAAAATTCTGAACGAAAAAATAATTGGTCGGAATTTAAATAAATAGTTTATTTATGCTTATATTTATTTTTTTGCAATTAAAATTTCTTAATTAAAATTATATGTAATATTAGCTTTATGCGAACAGAAATATTTGTTACCAAAAATACGACAGTATATATAATAATGAACTTATATATAATAACAAAAGCAGTGAATGATTACGTAGCTCAGTAACACAAATGAGCACGCTGATTTAAGCTATTAGAAATATTAATTTGTATTATTCAAAGTTGCTTTTCTTATTCAGATCCAAAAAATCACGAATTGTTCGAAAAATGCACAAAATTAACGTATCTCGGCAACTAACAGGCCGATCGGCTCGAAATTTAGAATTTTATAATTGCCAGATTTTGAAAAGAGGTTTGGTCTTTGTTCCAGAGAGATTGGCAAATTAGAAGATTAATTAGCATAATGAATAAAAATCCTCCACTGCGTTAATTTCATCCATGGCGAATGGCCTTGACGATTCCAAAAGTCTTGCGGACACCCATCTTCCCCTCCCGGACACCTGTCGCTTTCGAATCAAAGGCCGTCAACCAAGAGTTTGGAAGGGGAAATGAAGGTAGTAGCGCTTTTTTAATGAACCTGCTAATTAGGCTCCTAATTAGCAAAACAGTTTACAATCAACGCTAACGTTCATTTGAACATTTGGGAAGTGCAAAATTCAAAATTTGAACGATATCGGTTAATTCTTTCAAAAGTTACGTATTTTTGTGCATTTTTCCGGCTCAATTTCTCTTATTAAGAAAAATGCACTAAATATTCGTATCTCGGGAACTAATCATGCGATCGGCTCCAAATTTAGAAATTTACAACCGATGGATGGTCAGATGAAGGATGCTCTTTCTTCTAGATGGATTGGCAAATTAGATGATGAATTAGCATAATGAATAAAAAAGCGCCACTACGCTAATTTCAACCCCTGCAAAATGGCCTTGACGATTCCAACAGTCGAGAGGATACCATCTCTCCCCCCCGACACCCGTCGCTTTCCGAGTCGAAGGCCGTCAACGAAGAGTTAGGAAAGGGAGATAATGGTAGTAGCGCTTTTTTAATGAACCTGCTAATTAGGCTCCTAATTAGCAAAACAGTTTACAATCAACGCTAACGTTCATTTGAGCATCCAAGAAGTGCAAAATTCAAAATTTGAAAAAAATCGGCCGGTAAGATCCGGAGATACGTGTTTTTTGTGCATTTTTCCGACTCATTTAGTTTAATTAAGGAAAATTCGTAATTTGGGAACCAATCATCCAATTTTCTTGAAATTTCGAAACTTTTAATTCGCGGATCTTCAAATGACGGATGCCGTTTGCCCCAAGTCGATCCGCCAATTAGACGCTTAATTAGCGGCATGCCTAAAAATGCTCCAATACCTTAATTTCGCCCATTGCCGCGGAGAAATATCCCTTTCATAGGGGAAAACCCAACAAAGAAAGCGAAAGAAATGCTAAAAACGTAGGGAAAAATGAGTTTTTAATTAATATCTCGGCTAATTAAAGTCGCACGAAGATGCCAATGGTCAATATGGCGAGATACGGGAATTCTGAATCCAACGGTACCTTCCACTAAGCTCTCCATAAAGCCGTTCTTGAGAAGATGAGGTTACAAACAAACAGACGCGCACAGATTTTAATAGTATAGATCAGCGGGCAAGCCCGCCAGCTGAGCGGGCTGAAGCCCGCTAGTATAATGGGTGTGATGCCTTTGTGGAGGACATTTAAAAAGTAACTGGCTTTATTTCGCCGGTATTCGAAAGTTGGACCGAACTACCAGTGTTCAGCGGATTTACGCGGGCTGCGCCCACTTTATTCACGTATGTGACTAGTATATACTGCATACACGATACATATGCCTAAAATCACGAAACCACCCATGCAGCCAGCGCTTTCGCGGGTATTCGAAAGTTAGAACAAACTACCAGTGCTCAGCGATTTTACGCGGGCTGCGCCCGCTTTATTCACCTATGCATCCAGAAAATACTGCATACACTATACACTTGCGGAAAATCACGAAAACACCCACGCAGCCAGCCCGCTCACCGGGATTGGAAAGTTCGTCCAAACTACCAGTGTTCAGCTGCTTTGCGCGGGCTGAGCCCGCTTTGTTCACGTCTGCATTCAGAAGATACTGCTTACACGATATACATGCGGAAAATCAGGAAAACACCCATAGAGCCAGCCCGTTGGCCTTTATTCCATAGTTCGTCCGAACTACCAGTGTTCAGCGATTTTACCTGGGCTGCGCCCGCTTTATTCGCGTATGCATCCAAAAGATACTGCATACACGATACACATGCGTAAAATCACGAAAATACCCATACAGACATCTCTTTAACGGGTATTCGAAAGTTGGACCGAACTACCAGTGTTCAGCGGGTTTGCGCCGGCTGCGCCCGCTTTATTCACATATGCATCCAGAAGATACTGCGTACACGATACACATGCGTAAAATCACGAAAGTACACATGCAGCCAGCCGCTCGTTGAAATTCGAAAGATGAACCTAACTACCAGGGTTCAGCGCGGAATGCGCCCACTTTATTCGCGTATAAGTCCAGAAAATACTGCATACACGATAAACATACCTAAAATCACGAAAATACCCATGCAGCCAGCCAGATCGCCTTTATTCGAAAGCTGGAACGAACTACCAGTGTTTAGCAGTATGCGCGGGCTTCGCCCGCTTTATTTAGGTATGCATTCACAATATACTGCATACACGTTACACATACTCAAAATTACGAAAACACTTATGGAGCCAACCCGTTTGCCGAGATTCGAAATTTGGACTGAAGTACCAGTGTTCAGCGATTTTACTGCTCAGGCTTTTTGCCAAGTGTAACGGCAAAACTTTTCGGGTTTAATATTCAAACAGTACATTCGTTATTAAAACTCCTTTTGATAAACTTCAACATAATTACACACAAAAGTGCATCAATATACATATTAATGTAATTAATCAACAATAATTATTTATATTAAGAAAACTTTCCATATACCATGTTCAAGCAACAATAATTTAATTTAAAATTCTGAACGAAAAAATAATTGGTCGGAATTTAAATAAATAGTTTATTTATGCTTATATTTATTTTTTTGCAATTAAAATTTCTTAATTAAAATTATATGTAATATTAGCTTTATGCGAACAGAAATATTTGTTACCAAAAATACGACAGTATATATAATAATGAACTTATATATAATAACAAAAGCAGTGAATGATTACGTAGCTCAGTAACACAAATGAGCACGCTGATTTAAGCTATTAGAAATATTAATTTGTATTATTCAAAGTTGCTTTTCTTATTCAGATCCAAAAAATCACGAATTGTTCGAAAAATGCACAAAATTAACGTATCTCGGCAACTAACAGCCCGATCGGCTCGAAATTTAGAATCTTATAATTGCCAGATTTTGAAAAGAGGTTTGGTCTTTGTTCCAGAGAGATTGGCAAATTAGAAGATTAATTAGCATAATGAATAAAAATCCTCCACTGCGTTAATTTCATCCATGGCGAATGGCCTTGACGATTCCAAAAGTACTGTGGACACCCATCTTCCCTTCCCGGACACCTGTCGCTTTCGAATCAAAGGCCGTCAACCAAGAGTTTGGAAGGGGAAATGAAGGTAGTAGCGCTTTTTTAGTGAACCTTCTAATTAAGCTCCTAATTAGCAAAACAGTTTACAATGAACGCTAACCTCTATTTGATCATCCGGGAAGTGCAAAATTCAGAATTTGAACGATATCGGTTAATTCTTTCAAAAGTTACGTATTTTTGTGCATTTTTCCGGCTCAATTTCTGTAATTAAGAAAAATTCAGAAAAATTTTGTATCTCGGGAACCAATCATGCGATCGGCTCCAAATTTAGAAATTTACAACAGATAGATGGTCAAATGAAGGATGCTCTTTCTTCTAGATGGATTGGCAAATTAGATGATTAATTAGCATAATGAATAAAAAAGCGCCACTACGCTAATTTCACCCCTGGCGAATGGCCTTGACGATTTCAACAGTCGAGCGAATACCATCTCCCCCCTCCGACACCCGTCGCTTTCCGAGTCGAAGGCCGTCAACAAAGAGTTAGGAAGGGGAGATAAGAGTAGTAGCGCTTTTTTAATGAACCTGCTAATTAGGCTCCTAATTAGCAAAACAGTTTACAATCAACGCTAACGTTCATTTGAGCATCCGGGAAGTGCAAAATTTAAAATTTGAAAAAAAATCCGTCGGTTAGATACGGAGATACGTATTTTTGGTGCATTTTTCCGACTGATTTAGTTTAATTAAGTAAAATTCGTAATTTGGGAACCAATCATCCAATTTTCTTGAAATTTTGAAATTTTTAATTCGCGGATCTTCAAACGACGTATGCCGTTTGTCCCAAGTCGATCGGCCAATTAGAAGCTTAATTAGCGACATGACCGAAAATGCTCCAGTACCTTAATTTCCCCCCTTCCCGCGGAAAAATGTCCCTTTAATAGGGAAAAACCCAACAAAGAAAGCGAAAGAAATACCAAAAACGTAGGGGAAAATGAGTTTTTAATTAATATCTCGGCTAATTAAAGTCGCACGAAGATGCGAATGGTCAATATGGCGAGATACGGGAATTCTAAATCCAACGGTACCTTCCGCTAAGCTCTCCATAAAGCCGTTCTTGAGAAGATGAGGTTACAAACAGACGCGCACAGATTTTAATAGTATAGATTAATAATAGTATAGACTGGACAGTTCTGTCACAAATTTTGATACGTGTGAATCATCTTTCAGCAGTAAATGTCTATCCGCTTACATCTTGTGTTCTGCAATAAATAAAATCCTCACCTTTTGATATGTTGAAAAAGCAAGATTTAACATTTAACAAGTATTTTCGAACATGTATTTTTTTCAAAAATTCCATGGAAAGATTTGTATAAGAAAATGTTTAAATTTTACATTGTATTTTTAAGACTGTACCATTGGAATTAAATACTTCGGTAACTATACATCCAGAAAGGGGAGCACAGTTTCTTCCTGTTAAAATAAAACATTTTACGCTAAGAAATAATAATAAAAATACAATGATGTATGCAACGAAATAAAATAAAATTGCAATTAAAAACCTTTAATGATTTTCAAAACGAAATCCAATATTCGCGCTACCCCTTTTTTTCTATCCATATCATATGTTTCCTGTTCATCAATGATATCATAAACTTTTATGATACGACTATAAAAGTATCCATATTAAATATTTATTAATTTGTTATTTTCATTTTCTTAATTTGTATCTTTGAAATTTGTGCTATATCACCGTGAAAAATAATAAATAATTTAATCATTGAAATAAGACCGAATATCCTTTAAATGAGACTAAATTGTTACTGCATTTCATACCTGTATCGGAATCGTATGGTGTTCAAAAGCTTAAAACTATATCGAAATTATTCATGCAGGTAACAACCATTCTTGCATTCAGTTACTGGCAAAACTTTATCTCTTTCTAGTCTTTTGTTTAATCTACGCTGATGTACACTTCTATTAGAAGTCTTTAGCTCATTAAATAAGTTTATCAAAGTGAAATGCACTCCATGCAGGCATTAAATTACAGCTCCCATTTATCTGAAACAATTTCCGCTAAAGCGGAGAAATGTACCTCACATAACTGAAGAACATTTCATCTTCAGTCTGGCTCAGGAGAAAGCAGCCAAATTATTCAATGGACAAGCAATGTATCAAAAACTCTTATTACTCCTGAGATACAGCGATGCAAATAACCCTCAGAGAAATACATTTACAACATCAAGTAGTAGTGTATGAGCCGCCAGAGGCATAAGTGAGGTTACCTAAGTTGTGAGAGAGATAAGCTTGTTTCAGGAATCTAAATTTAATGCTTGCCTGCCTGTCGGGAAAACGGAGTTAAATTAGGAACTGCGACTGATTAAAATGAACAATAAATCATCTTTTAGCAGAGGGAATTAGAACTAAATTAGTGAAATAACGCACCTCTAAAGGATTCCAGCGAGGCCTCATAAATACTTATTTAAAAGATAAGTATATACGCTATAAAAGTGAAACTGATATTTTGAATATCAAACAATATAAGCATGTAAATATCATTTGCTATTTATACGTACTGTAATACCTTTCAAAGGTAATTTACCAAATGTGTCACATTTTTATGTGCATTAAAGCTATTCATTAAAAAGGCTAATCGTTAATAAAACTGCTAACTTATCGATATGACAGCGAATATTAATTATGATATATGCTTCGAAGTTATACTACGACATATGAATTTACACAACCGTGTTTTATCGACTTAATAATGTTTTTGTTGTTAGTTTGAATAATAATTATAGCTGAAAAAATTTATACAAACTCCTTCAACCGCAAGAAACAATTCGAAACTGAACTCGCTAAATAGCTGTATAAATAGATAATACGCTTTTTAATAGCATGGTAAATTTGTTATGCAGAATCAATGTAAATCTGAAGAAAAATTTTGATGATTAAGTTTCATTTTAGGCATATAAATATTTTATAACATATAAAAAAATATGATTTCTTAAGAATTATTTCAGTGAGATAAGTAATAATTGAAAATTTATGACGGTAAATATGGTGACCTGAGCATTTAAATCGATATTGACAATATATAAGAGAGCTGAATGTGTAATTAATAGTTAATAGTAAGACACTGTGAAGAATAACATCAAATTTAAAAGCAGAACAATAAATAAAAAACTGAAAATAATTAGCTTACTGTTAATGTAAAGTTAATTTTTAGCGCTATGGAAAGAACACAGAAAGAATCAAAGAAAACAGCTATGTTAAGATGTCTCACAAATACAATATATACGAGTATGTCTCACATTTCCTTGTGAGATAGTTTTCTACATTTGGATGCAAGTTGTTAAGTAAGAAAATGAGTGAAAATATAATACAGCGGTTTGTGGGTTTACTTTTTTAAATTTTCCTATAATAGAAAGAACAGATTATGATATAAATATACTTTTTTCCTGCGTCTGCTATCTATGAGCTATTTGAGACCTCGCACCAATTTCATTTAAAGGATTTAAAGGATTCAAATTTGGCGACAATGGCGGAGGTCCAATATGTTTAGGAATACTGTATACACATAAAACCATAACCTAGTATTCAAATCCGTGTGCTTCACATCATTGTCCTGTTTGAAAATAAATCTCTACTTTAACATTAATTTATATGCAACCTTTCTCGGATTTCTTTTTAAGATACTGTATGTAAATAATGCCCATAATTAAAGCACAAAATAGCTGTATAACCCAAAACATACAAGAATTCTTTCGGTAAGTGACTGTAGCATAAAATCTGAGTTGATCAACCACAGATTTGAGCTTTCGCGAAACAATTTTCCTCTTGAATTAATAAACTCAAGTTAAATAATTAAAGTTAAATAATTTCAGTTAAATAAACTGAATTTTGTTACTTCGCTAGAATTAACGGTATTTCAGAAATTCTGATTTTTATTAATAAATGTTCCTAAGTAAACCAGATCCTTTTTCCAAAAATTCTTACCTAATTCATGAATTCCTCTTTGCATCCTGGCTTCTGCATTCATTCTTTCGTAATATTGAAAGCAATGTTTCAATATTTAAATTCTAATCAGAAAACGCAGTAATTTTAGAAGAATTTACCTGACTGATTTTGTAGGATTTGCTTTGACACTTCTAATAATACGAGTCTCATTCCAACAACATGCGTCTCATGCGGATGGTTCAGAATTTTCGATCTTTGTATTGCTGAAAGTGGAATTCCATTTTAACCCTAGAAACCAATAAAAATTTCTACTGGTATCCATAGAATTGTACCGGTTTGTATTAGCTCTGCTCGTTTTTCTGGTATTAAAATGTACAATAGAAAACAATAAAGCTTCCTACTAGTACCATTAGAAATTTACTGGTTTCAACTGACTTTTATTGCTTTATCTTGATCTTTGTTGGTATTTCTGGTATACACAGAACACACACACGCAACATCAGCGTCAATAAAACTTTTTAATGGTTTGTACACGATTTATATTGAACTTTGCTAGTTTTCTTATCCTGTTAATACCAATACATTTGAAATGGATGCCAATATATCTTCCATTCGTTTATTATTGGTTTATACGAATCATTTTACTGGCATCATTAGACTTCTTGTAAAGAACGAAACAAAAAATGGAAATAAATACGGGTATCAGTAAACTAAAATATATTTTTATTCATGTTATCTACGGATTATTTTTAAAGTTTTATTTATTTATTTTTCTTTATTTATCTTATTACATTATTTATTAATTTTTATACTGTTCAGATTAAAGTTATTTCAGTTTTGTAACCACAATAGGAACATTTAAAGTTGAAACAGTGAACTTTCTTGTCACAACCACTGGCCCACCAGCGGCCGAGTCGCTGAACACTGGTAGGTCGGTCCGAGGTTCGAATCCCGCGAATGAGCTGGCTGCATGGGTGTTTTCGTGGTTTTCCCCATGTGTAATGTGTGTACGAGCCAGTTTCCCTTAGAAAGTCCTCGACGAAGGCATCCCTCCCCTTAGGCAGATAGCCCTCGTGTGCTTTGCCATAATTAAATACACCACCACACCACCTGTCACAACCACTTCCTCAAGACGACCGCCTTTGAAAGTGATTACTGTTTTAAGAACATAAATAAACACCAGCATTAAAATGACCTACTTAGGAATATCAAAATAACCTGGAAACACGAATAGTCGTCTTACAAGAGGGTTCTCTATATATGTTCGTTTCTCTTTCTGTTTATTGGGCCCATCAGCGGCCAAGTGGTAAAGTGGCTGAACACTGGTAGCTCGGTACAGGGCTCGAATCGCGGGGAATGAATGGGCTTTTGGCTGAATGTGCGCTTTAGTAGCTTTCCACATGTGTAACGTGTATACGAGCCAGTTTCTCTTAGAAAATCCTCCACGAAGGATCCCTTCCCTTAAGGCAGATAGCCCTCAAGCGCTTTGCCATAATCAAATAAACCCAAACCTTTCTGTTTATTTCATATAATGCTTTTTTAGGAAAACAATCGATGCATTAATTTAATAATTGTGTAAAAACTTATTTACACATTCCACAATATGCAATTAAGCGCAAATGCAGTTAAAAGGGTAGTAATTTCTTTAAAAATACTTGAATTTTTTTCGTACTTTACATTAATCAGAAGCACATACAATAATTATAAAATTATTTTGTATATATAAATTGTTTTGTAGGGTTGTCCTCTAAATGCTTTGTGGTTGAATCATCGGCCGGGGTAGCTGGGGGCTTCGCCCTTGTAGTAACATAATAAGAATAAATATAAACAAGAATAAAAATTACAGCAAGAGAAAACTATTCTAAGAAATCAATACTAACACTAATATATTTTTAATTTAAAAAAGGCACAATCTAAAAGGCATTTGTAAAAACTAAAATAGAACTTAAACTAATAAACCAAATCTTTATTGTTTTGAATCCGCTCCTAATCGTTTGACTGGCCGATTTCAACAAATTTAACCGTGTTCCAATAGAGGAAATTAAATACAGCGTTTGTCTAATTAATACAGAAATGTCTAATTATTTTAATTATTAATTATAATTCAACACATGATTTTATTCAACACTCAGTTTCATCCTAGATGCTGTAGTGTACTTCAAAAACAACAAAAATTTGTATTTGTTGTATGCACATTTAGACCATAATTGTAAAACATGGTACCAAAAAGTTAAAACTGAAAACAAATCCAAATTTAAATTGGAAGAAAGTGTAAATGTACAGATCTTAAACAAGCTAAGACGCTATTTTGCAATCCAAGAACAACAAAAAAACAATCGTTTCAGTAAGTATAAAATTGCAAAAACATAATGTACTTCAAATTCTAAACTGAAAAAACAGTGTAAATGTACTGAACTCTAGCAATTTAAAAAATCTTTAGTTTTCGAAGTAAACATTTTTGAGTAAATGTTCAAAAACAACTGAAATTTTTGAGGCCGTGAATTTATAAGACAGAATAAAATAAGAGAATTATAAAGGAATAACATAGAATTTATGCTATAAAAATAATTTTAAGATAGCTTCTCAGTCAATATGAAAGAAAAAACGAAAAACTTACTCTCGGCAAATTGAAGTAGCTGGTTTCCATGTTCCGCTAGTCGCAGCGATTAACATGTTAAAAACGTAGCTTGGCTGCTTGGAAGTGGGCTTATACGGGATTGACAAACTCAAGGAATGGAGAGTTTGCCGGACATCGCTGGTGGTTCTTCAGGCATCACGCGATAGCAGTTTTGACCTCTAGGGTGGTTGGCGCTGTGCTCTGAGGGCTTTTGCTGGAAATAGAAGAATAAGCGCTTTTGCGCGACTTAGATTAGTATCTAAGTTAAACAAACATGAAAATGTTATTTGCTATATGAGAAATGCATATTAAAGTTGAAACGTAATAAACATAGATGAAGTAAATTATATATTAAGAAACTGTATTCTTGCAATGAGGACTGGAAAATTATTTGCCAAGTATAAATGCGCTAATACTAGAATAATGAAAATGCGTTGAGAGTAATAATATAGGTAGAAGTAAGGTACAACAAAGTCTATTCCCACTTTATCTGGGGCAAAGTCCATTTCTTTGCAAATTACATGATAGTTGAATACATACTAAATGAAAATTCAAAAAGATTTAGGGAATTCAAAACAAAAGTCTTAATGCTTTGCCAGGTAAATAACAGTCTTTAGTCTAATATATGTTGTTTTTATGAAATTTATTAACTATGAGCAGGGAGAAAAACGAGGTTATTGCACGTTTGGCCCGCGTTGGCGAAGTTTAATATGCAGGGTTATGATGAATAGTACGAGGACGCTTGAATGGATGCACAATTGTTGGATCCAGAGTTTGTGAGTTGTGCGATATGATGATGTTCTGAATTTTGTGCACTTCTAAAGAAGTTATGCGTGGCCATCAGTAATCTGTTATGCGTGGTCAATCTTGGGCATGAGGAATTTTTAAATCCTGATATATCTGTTGATTACTGACAAACCACGGTGAATCTGTTAAACTTCTAAGGATTTTATTTTGGAGGACGATGATCTTGCGACGATAATATTTTGGCGCGGTGGCCCAAGACAGCGCTGCATAAAAACGTATTGGCTGAATTAGAGCTAGATATAGTGTTTTTTTAATATTGAGACTCAATTTTGATTTTAGCCCGATTAAACTGTAGATCGATATGAAGGTGCCGTATGCCACATGATCTTTAAACGTTAATTGTTCATTTAAAATGTCTCCTAGATATTTTCCTGAACTGACAACTGGAAGTAGGGAGATCTATTGTAATGTTAATATTAACTGACTGATTTTTATGATACCTTCTAAATAGGACGATATTGCTATTGCTGGTGTTTATTCTGAATTTCCATAATTTACATCAGAGATTTATGTAGATAATTCCAAAATGTAAAATTTCTATGGCATGTTGTAGTTTGTGTGAACGTGAGATAATAATGGTATCGTCAGCATATTTGGCTCTTTTAATACAAAAGTGGTTCTGGGAGATATATAAATTAAAAATAGTCGGTGCATGTACCGATCCTTGAGCGACTTCAGCTTTGAGATATTGTTCTGACAAATCTTGCCCTAATCTGAGCTGAAAATTTCAATTTTTTATATGAACTGATTAATCTGATAATTCCTTGAGGTATTCTTAATGAAACCATTTTGTAAATTAAACCCGTATGCTAGATTCGATCAATTTTTTTTTTCTATATCTAAAAAGCAGGCTGCTATGCATGATTTATTGGTAAAAGCTTCTCCTATTGTTTCAATGACGTTTAAAATTTGCGTAGTAATTGAATGTCCGTGTCTAAAGCCGAACTGGTGTTATTTTATGATGCTATTTTTCGAAATATAATCGTTGAGTTGTACTTGGATAACTCTTTCAGATATCTTGCCCAAACATAGTAATAAGCTTATTGGGCGATACTTAGTAGGATTTTTAGGATCTTTATTGGATTTGATTCAGGTTATAATTATTGCATATTTCCATTGCTGTGGAAAGTACGATTTTCTTATACATTCATTAATGGGATTGTTTGGCTATGTGGTTTGTGGGTAGAAGTAATAGCATGTAAAAAACGGAAAAACGGAGTACAGTTACGTGTAAGTGGAAAAAACAACAGAAGTTTTAACAATGATTTGAAATGAATATTTTTTATGAAAACCTGGGAAAATGGGAAGTATAAAAAAATAATTTTTGTTGTGCTAAGTTTAATTTTAAATATTCATTAAATGATTTTAATAAACTAAAATATTTCAATTTTACTAGGTAGCAGAAAGTGGTAGAAGTAAACAGAAGAAAAGAGAGAGGAGAACTAGCATAAATCTTCACTCTTTTCTGCGACAAAATACGACAAAACAAATGAGACTTGTAAATAACAGTGCTTATGCTACCTGAGAACATAAATACATTAAGAAACATCCGCGCTATTAACTTCACATGGGTTTAAGTTAAGGCCTCATTCGTAACTTTAATTTTAAAAAAAGTGTAATTATAGCCTAGTTGTTTTAGTTGTAAATTAATAAATTATTTAAGAAAATTATTTTCTTGTAATGTGGAAAGGAGATTTTGCATTTCTTTTTGTAAATATGAAGTATCTGTGCAGATGTTTAAATTCTGTGAATTTGTTTTCTAATGGTATTAGCAATACTGTTTTTGGAAATATTGGAGTGTCATTTAATTAGCTTAAGAGTTTGAAAGTTAAAACATATCCTTTTAATCTTTTAGTGGTCAAATATGTTTAATAGCAAGAAAATATGTTTGCTGTTGGTTGGCTTCCGTTAAGCTTCAGGTAAACAGAGTAAATTTGGAGTTTTTCAAAAAACGATTCATTATTATAATAACGTCATATATGAACCAGGAAATGCATTTAAATTTACTTTGAATGTAATTATCATTATTTTTCGTAAATTTTAAATCTTTGGCGAATACTATTGGAATAACTGGTACACATAATTATGTTGTTAATTTGTTGGACAAGACTGTTGCCTTCTTTAATTTAATTGTGGAATAAAGTACATTATAAAAAATATAATATTTTTATTGGAATGAAAGAATAAAATACAATAAATTTCAGGAAAACTTTTGACAATTCAGTTAAACTATTTAAATTTTCATTTAGTGGTAAAGTGCTCTAAAGGTTTTCAAAGTCAAAACAGTTGATGTCTTTAATTAAATTATTTTTAATGGTTTTAATAGCATTTTGGTTCCTATTAATAATCCCTAAATAACTGTGATCTTTGCAGATTTTGATGGTCGAGAACTGATAGACGCTTTTCAGCTTGCGAGCAAAACAAAAATCAATGGTTTTTTATAGTTGTTGTTTCCACTGGCAATAAAGCGAAATTTTATGAGATCTTTATGACACTTGGGAAGTGCACAGTGGTTAACCTACCGTAATTAATTTGGGGATGAATTTTCAGTTTTCTGCGAATTGCTTGAAGTTTATTAATAATAGATTTTCCTTTGTAATTAATCTTTTTGTAAGTTAGGCCCGTGAAGTTCGTTGCTAAAAAGCAGGAGATACAATTTTTTGAAAAAAATGCTGAAATTATTATTTTCGTTCTCTGTTTTAGTGATTAATGAATCATTTTAACATTTGCCTTGAGGTTATTGAAACCTCATTTTAAATTTACCCATGATTTTGTTCAAGGACAATTATCCTACATATAGGGGTTTTTCCACTGGTCTTTAAGTGCATTTGTCTTATGGGTACCCCCCCCCCCCCCATATTGGTCTAGAGGTTTTTGGTCTACTGTTTTTTTTTTTTTTTTTTTTTCTCCTATACAGATTCATATAGGTCTACGAGTTTTACCAATACAAGTCTATGAATGCTTGCCTACTGGGAATAAAAATATATTTGGTCTATGGATCTACTGATTTTATGAATTAAATCAGGTTTTTTTTTTTTTCCGCGTCGGGAGTGAAAATTGTGCTGTGCAAAATTAGTGCTGCTCATTAAATTTCGTCTTCAAAATTAGATTCTACTCTTATATGCGCCCTAAGATCACCAAATGTGGGGATACGTGTTTTGCGCTGGTTTTTGGCGTGATTGCGTGTTCTATGGCAACCCTTTTGACATTGAAAACTCTTTTGCTCGAGTGTTTCAATTGCTCGTTGGTTCACGTCGTGCGTGTTTTGAAATAGCCTATGTTGCAATGAGAGACGTGGTTGCAAGATGGTCTCGGAGATTATTTTTAGTGCCTGTGCATGATAGAAATAAGGAAACGTTAAAGCAGTGTATTAAAGAGTGGATTGAGCCTTTTATAACTATTTTTTCGGATGGCTGGAAATCTTACAAGGATTTAGAAAAAGAAGGTTTTGAACATTTATTTGTGAAACATAGTATGAATTTTCTGGATAGTGTGTCTGGATGTCATATAAATACGATAGTGATTACGTGGCGGCATGTTAAAGGCGGCATGAAATTGGTATTTCTGTTGTTCGAAAAAGCATTCATTCATGGTAAGTGCATTTTATTTTGTTCTTGTTCTTATTTTGTAGAATGTTATGTTCACTGTTTCTTTTAGTATGAATTTCTGTCGTTATTGTTTGTTTTAATTGTTTGAAATTTATTTTAGTTTATTTTATTGATTAGTGCGTAGTGCCCATATTGTGCGATTCGTAGAATTTTTTTAAGGTGAAACAGAACGCTGTGTACATGGTATTCTTTGAAATTTATTGTTGTTATGTTAATTTATTAAAGCGAGGTGTGCGTAGTTCGTAGATTCTTTCGCTGCCTAGATTGTGCAATTCGTAATTTTTTTTAAGTTAAAACATATCGCTGTGTACATGGATTCTTGTCAAATATTTTTGGTTAGAAACTTTACATTTTTACTATCTAAACTTTTGTTTTTGTTTCTGATTTTTAGCTCAAATTGTGTGTTCAAAATTTGGTTTTTTCATGTGCGAAAACCGCGTTTTTGGAACATTTTAGGCTTAAAATTCGAAATGTTGACAAAAAATTTAGATAGTAATATGGCACCGTAAAGTTTCTCCCCAAAAATGCTTGGCGAGAAATTTGGCGACTTGAGGGCGCATATAAGACTAGTTTCCAAAATTAGTGCTGTGAATTCGATACATTTGGCCTTATGGAAAATCCCATCGACTATTTTTGCATATTAAAAAAAGATGCCAAACTGCGCGATTTTTCGCCAAATATGGAAAAGTCTTCTTCAAACACGAGGGTTTGGTGTAACCTTGATTACGTGTAATCAAGGCCGTAAATTTCGCGAAAATGAAGAATCGGTGATTTCGCGAGCTGAAAATTTCGCGAAATTTGGTAATTGAAAAAATTTCTGTTTTTTATTATTATTTGAGGCGAAAAAAAGTACTTCGCGAGAGTTATATTTTCTCGCGAGTATAGTTGTTTTTATAGTATATCTCCTTAATAAAAAATAATGGACATTTTTAATAAAAAATTAAATATAAATAAATGATAATATTATAAATTTCAAAGGAAGATAAGAATAGAGCGTTTTTTCTTGTATTTAGTTTTTTTGTTGGTTTTGGTGCGACTGGCGCCGTCTCTTGTAGTAGACGGGATTTTCCGTAAGTACTTTGCGGTAGACAATTTTTAATTTATAAGTGAGTCATTTCAGTGTTATTTCAAGATTTTTTTAATGCTTTTAACCTTGCTTTTGCATGTTTGAGTTAAATAACTTCTTCATTTTTTGGCATAGTGGTAAATGAAGACTAGATCGAAGACTTTAAATATGTTCCACAAAAAATATGAAGTTTGTTCGGTAGATAAAGATAAATTTACCTGGTATGTATTCGATTCAACAAAGGAGATTTCCATGGATAAGTATTTTACTTTTTGATAATTGGGATATGTTAAAAGAGCAATTTTTAGCTTACTTTTCTACTTCAGAACAAATTATATTTGATGACTTTGTTTCAGTTACGTACAACACATTGAAAAGTATTTACGTCAGAAATTAAAATTATGTTCTGCATTGAATTCAAATTCTTATTCAAGGTTCACGAGAGCAATACTTTATGTTACTGTCTGTTCCAAATACAAGCTCACTTTAGATTTCCTTAACATAAAAATTATTTCAAACTTCAAGTTCCCCTCAAGAACCAGAAAGCACCTGTAATGTGCTCAGATTTACTGTTCCCAGGCAGAACCATATTTTTTATAATCCAGATACGGATAGTTAAACGACAATTCTTCCATTCAATTCCAGGTCCATATTTTCATACTCCAGATACGGATAAATAAACGACAATTCTACTACACGATCATTCTAACCTAGATCTTAAATACTTAAAAATCTGGTTTCGAGAAACGTTCAACCACCACCATTGAGATATCAAAATTCGCAGTATTAAGTAAATAAACAAGAATCAACCTCCAATCTATCAAAATCAAACCTCACCTAAAAAATGACAATATAATTAAGGTAAATGTTAAGGTAGGTAAAAATAACTTTCCTGTTATTATCGGTACATGTAGTCAGGTTAATGTAACTTCTGAGAATACTTAAAGTTGCACTGATAATCTTAAAGTTGTCTAAAATGAAACTTCAATAAAACTACCATCTACATCTGCTGTCCTTTCTGTCACTAAATTAGTTAAGTTATCAACGTAAAATTACGAGATAATGTAATATTTTATGTTGTAAATTCTCGTTTAAATTACTTATTGTTGTCTTTATCTTGTACTCCTTTGTTTAAATTACAAATTAATTTTAATACTTATGGGATCTATCAATTTAAATGGATAATAAGTAAAGGTGTACAATTAAATAGTCATTTTAAAAGTAATTTCATATATTTATCAGAAAATGAAAACGGCTGTTTCAAAAACGTTGAAAATAATGAGTGAGAATTCTTGTGTGAATAAGCAGATGAAATAATTATTAAATAATTATCGTCATGCAAAACGTCAATATGATGTGGATTTTATTTATTTTGAACCCCTAAAAGTAATACTAACTTCCTGTAGATTAGAGACCAGGTGTGAAGGCAAGCCCTCAAACTTTCACTCTGAATTCCATGTCAACTACGGTAACGAACATTGGCTAAAAAAATCACAAGCAGATAGGTTTCGACCAACAATGTATTGTATATGCAGATCATGCTGCTCTAGTTTGACTTAAGAATATAAAAAATATTACAAGGCTATTCCGGTGGCCTTTTAATTCATTTACGTATAATTTTGATATAAAATATAATAATGATCTTACAGATGTTGAAGCTGCTATGTTAACTAGAAATCCTATTTGTCAACACCTTTGTATACAAACTAATTTATTATCATTAGAAGAAATTGAAGATCATCAAATATGGATACTGTTTGTAACCCTACGTTTAAGAAAATTAATGATGTGTTAACTACGAAGAAGCAAGGATTCCAGGAAATTTTAATACAAATATCTCTTTGCAATGAATTACTTGAAAAAGCTCATATTGAATTTGTCCATATTGGTGTATCCTCAATATTAACTTTGTTATTTCCTCAGTATTACTGAACAAGATTATTACAAGATATTACGAATTGTTCTAAACATTGTGAAGTATGTCAGATTAATAAGAAAAGTAAACAAAAGAAATTTGGTTTAATGCAAGAACTACAATCAGTAAGTGAACCTTTTAAACTGTTATGTATAGATACTGTTGGTAATTTAAATTATTATAATTCTACAAAAAGATGTATTCAGTAAAGTGTAAAAGGTATTATTATAAATTACGTTATTCATCATTTATGGACATTTGCTTCTAAAAGTGTAGCTATGTTCACCACCAGCGATGACGACTGACCTGACATTTAAGTAAATATATTCCAGTGTATCGTCATCCTGGCAGAAGGAAAATCTGAGCGTGAAAAATGGGAGGTATTAATTATTTTGGCTGATCAACATTTACGGAATACAGCACCTACATGAGTACACAAGGTTCATAACATGTATACATAAGTTTAACTAAATAAATATGCAAGGTTCTGGTGAGTACATTCATTATATAAACGCATATACACATTTCTTGTTTACATACAATAGTTATTTGCTATTTACATGAGATTTAACGATTTCGACGTGCGTGCATATGTACCCAATAATCCTGATTAACATTATATACGTAGTGAAACTAAGTTCAAGCAAAAGGGTGAAACATAATACAGTACATATTTACAGTTTTATTACCGAGATAAATATAAGTAGTTAAAACATTTGCATCGCCTTTGAAATTCTTTAAATTGTTTAACTGCTTTATAAAAGGTATTTTCAGCAAATACTAGTAATAATGAAAGTAATTAAATACCTATACTTACAGTGCTGTTTTTCTATACTGCCACTTCCCAGTTGTTTGTAACACAACATAGCTAACACAGAAACTGATGATGCTAGACTGATATTCATGGTACCTTTGCGATGATACGTTGAGTTCTTGCAACTAATATTGAGGGTCTGGTAGCTGTAAAAGAGGAAATTTCAGTCTCACTGTAAACTAATCTTTGAGTGTTAGTGTTGCTTGATATAGTTGCCTTAGGTTGCAGTTGATTTAGGAAAGATTAGTCGAAGCACTGTTATCTGCTGCAGGAAGCGAAATGTATTGTACCAAAACAGCTAGGGCATTCCCATTTCTAATGTTTTACTGCACGGAGTCTAACAACGTTCTCAATCTTACGTTTGGCCTGCTTATTTTCACATGCATTCTCGGTCACTGCGGCCAGTGGGCACTACTATTGCGAGAATGACGCCACATTTTGTAGGAAGATTAAACAAGACGGGGGACGAAGGATTCCGCGAAAAAAACAAATTAGTTCCAAAAGTCACCGCTAGGGGAATATTTGGCGCTGTGTAATAGAAAATAGTGTTAACAAATGCAAATTAATACGGAATAAAATTACCTTTTATTATGCACATTTTCTGATTTAGTTTAAGTGCAATATGGCAACACTTTTATAGGATAGGATCGCTAATTATTGCTAGTTTGATTGGAGTTTAAAAACTGGCGAACCGTTTGGCTACATGAGAGTTTTCATGGTTTTCTCCATGTACAACGGCAATACAAGCATATTTTCTTTAGAAATGTCTCCTTGAAGGTGCCGCTTCCCTTAAGGAAATGCTCTCGTGTGCTTGCCTTGTTAAACCTTAAACGCAAGCCAGACTGTTAAGTAAGACTTATGAATAACTACAGGCCGACGAACGATAAAACCTTTAAACACTGGTAGTTTGACACAGACACAAATCCCGGCGAACGGACTGCTTATATGTGAGGTTCCGGGGTTTCTGCCATGTGTAGCGTGAATATCAGCTATTTTCACTTCAAATCTGCATTCGAAAGTCATCCTTCTCTTTAAAGGATAGGCCCTATGGGCTTTGCCCTAATTTAAGCAATCCAACAGTTCACAGATTACTTTATTTTCACTCTGAAAGCTGCCACAACGATTCAAATATTTCGCTTTTGTTTCTACAACTTTGTGACCCATTGACCAGCTACAACCTTTTTGACTTTTTGTCCTCAGCTGCCGCTGAAGACTAGTAGTTGAACCGATGCTCGAACACCAACAAACGAGCTAGCTGAACGAAGGTTTTCCTTGTATTTAATGTAAATAGGAAACGGTTTCCTTAGAAAATGCTCCACGAAAGCATTCCTCTCCTAAAGCAGACGGATCTAATGTGTTTCATTATTTCAAATAACCCTTCAGAGCTTGTGATGGTATCGAAGCATGAGCTGCCTTTAAGGATCAGCAGTTCTGTGCGGTTATTAAATTTCATTAAATGTCTGTCCTAAGAGAAATATTATCGTGTAAGTCAAGTAAGATACAAAATAAAACTGAATATAGGAATTAAGTTAATCGTCACAGGTTTAATTTCTTAATTCACTCAAACATAAATTTTTTGTGGAATAAAATCTCTTTTTGCTGGTGACTGCTTTTAAGAGTTTAAAAATCTTTTTCAATAGACCGATGTCCAAAAGGAATAAAAATTGCTATTTTAAGCAATCTGAGTGAAGTAAGAGAACGACTTTGTTACTCTCTTGCTCTTGGCAATACATTAGAAAATATAATGAACCTGAAACATCTCAACATTCTTATTTCGAGAAAAGAAAGTAAAATAAACTTTGCATAGAGAGATTAAAATTAGTTACATACTGTTTAATTAGCTAGTTAAAATAACGAGTTAAATAATTTTCTATTCAAATTTTATATTTCTCTCGTTACAAGTGTTTCAGAACAGCTTATATTCTTACATTAAAGTGAAACCGCTAAAATAGAATTTTTAAAAAAAATATTTTCATTAAAAGCGACCGGATGTTAAAGTAAGTACTCCTTGGAAGATACTATACGCCTGAAATGTCACAAGAGGAAGGAAATGAAAAGAAATTGCGACCTAGAAGAGCAGGTGTTAATTCATGTGCAATGAAGTAGAAACTCATTTCTATAGCATAAATGCAAAGAAATGATGCATAGAAATGACGCATAAAATTATGGCTAAATTATTGTAGCGAAAATAATTCTCAAAATTATTGCATGCTTAGTTCCTTACGGGTTACTATTTAAATTTATTTCGTTAAATTATAATTAAATATTTACCCGGATACAATTGATTGTACATGTCAGATGCAACTTTTAATGTTTTAGTTAACTTACTACTGTAAGCCCCGTGTTGTATATCAGTGGTGCACGGGGTGTCTGTATGCTTTCAAATAAAAAAATCAAATATTTTCTAATAATTAATTGTATCTTCATTTATAGCCTTTGTAAAATCAGTTGACCTTAACGCCTGAACAGAAGGGACCATTCAGGATCCTCCCTCTAGCATTGCAATCAACCGCTAAAGCGGGAGCAAATCGTCTTCTACAATCAATTGCAGACCTGTTTTCGCTGTTCAGCAGACCACTATTCGCACGTTCTATCTCTAATTTGCACGCTAATTAGACATCTGTGATTTGCATGTACAAATCTAATTTACATGATGTACAGCTAAAGATAACAAGTTTAATATGTTGATTCCTCAGATTCATGACGGTTCGGGGTACACGAATTAATGCAGCAGATGCATATAAGTTTAAAATTATTTCCGAAGCTCTTCACGAATGAAACTCGAGGCCTTTCCATTCATGAAACGTGACTGCCAGTTGGAAATAATAGATGTGGAAAGCCTCGGTTTGCCCTTTCCAAATATCACGTTCAAGTGAACAATTGCTTCAGCGAAGACCGAGTATTTTGATAACTGTTCATTAGTTAGCTGCTCTTGTTTCTTGGATAATATGTAGAATTTACTTTAAATGTAATCACAGAACACGCAGTTCGCTCCGAAGTAAAACACGGGAAAGCAATGCAGTCGAACGATCGTATTATGAGCAACATGTATTATTTCTTGTAATATGAAATTATTCTGCTACATTTAAATCGAAATCCATGACCAAATGAGAATATATTTAAAGTTTTACATTGTATGTGTATATTTTGTATATGAAGCTTTTGCTTTTCAAGCAAAGGTAATCTTGAGTCTCTCTCGACGACTTCAGCTATGCTCCTAACTAAACCACTATATACTACACATTTTTTAAAATCCCTTCTCATACTCATTGTGGGTTGTTTTCGAATCTTTGAAATATAGCCCGTAGAGAACAAAATAATCTGCTAAAGGGATTAAAATTATACATTTGCAATTCAAATAAATTCTGAATATACCAACGCAATGCTTTTTTCTCATATGTTAACTCCAAATTCCAAATTGAAACTAATCACTTGAATCACAGCAAACTGTTAAAAGCAAAAGTTTCTTAAAAGATGACATCGTATTTTGCTGCTTTTCACGATTCTATTGATGAAGACGAATCAGTTAACATACTAGAAGCATATTAGTGATAGGAAAAATAAAAGTTGTTTTATGTTTATGTAAAGAAATTTGTTTGCAGAATTAAAGCTGTTCATATGTATTATCATTTCCTGTTCTTAAATTAAATGTTACTTAAAAAACTAATAGTAGGTAATAACTACTATTTCGGTACATTTTGGCTATCCCGGGTAACATGTTCTTGACAACCGTGTTTGTCTATGATAGATATTTGGAGACAAAACATTACCAGCAACATTTTGTTAAATGTTTATCTGTAGCTACAGCTTTTGGCTCCATCCACAGCAAGTTCTGCAAGCTATATTTGGTTGTTGTTAATAACTAAATGCTTAGATAGTAAAGTAAAGAAAAAAGAACGAAACTGAATTTCTGAAAGATCAGAAATAAAAATACACGAGTGTGGCCGGGGTAGTTATTTTTGTAGACCAAAAAATGTCATAAGAAAGAGATAAGGGTTACTTAAATATCACGGGGGATGTCTTAGTATAAGTATCCTAATTTTTGGAATAAATAATGATTCTACTTTCTACTCCTACTAAAACTTACAGTATGAATAAGAAAATTGCTTAAACAAAAACAAACAAACAAAAAAAAAAAAAAAAAAAAAAAAAAAAAGAAAGAAAAAAGAAAAAGAAGAAGAAGCAACTACATGTGAAGTTTCATTAAGGAGTGTTTCAATCCATGTTTATGTATAACACATTTAGCTAAAAAATGTTTCGCATCGATTTTAGTTAAAAGGTCACCGTGGGAGATAATAATGGTTAGCAGAGACTAAATGTTAATTCGAACACTGAGTTTCGTATTCTACTCAGTGTCCATCTCCCCGTGGCATATTCTTGATAACATTTTCGGTAAGAGTGCGAAATGAAAAATAGGCTTGTTCGCTCCCGCTAAACTACTTCAGAGCTGTACCCACCAGTGGCCAAACGATAAAACCTTTGACCACTAGCATTTCGATCCGACTTTAAATAACAGCTGTATTGGAGGTCTTGTGGTTTTCCCCGTTTGTAACGTGAATATGAGCTACTGTTTCTTAAGAAACATTCCCTTCTTGCTTCTGAGCAAATTTCATGTCATGAAAGGGAGGAGAAAAAAAAAAAAAAAAAGATCAGTAAAATTTAGGTTTTTATCTGCGCTTCTAAAGCTGCGTTTTTATCGAAAGTCTACCTAAATTATTAAAAGGAATATATCTAACTAAAATATTTTACACAGATTCCTTTAAATTTCCAGTACACTTTGAAATTCCTTGAATTCTATTTCTAAGTACTTGCATGCAATTTAGAACTGATTTCGAGTAATAGTGCTTATAGTAGTAGTAAGCTTATGTTTCATGGATTGAATAATTTCTAAGTTTTTAAAATGCTCTGCAAGACTGCAAACATTTATCTTGCAAATGCAAAATAGTTACCTTTCCTGAGCATGTAATCAATTTGAATTATTTTACAGGCTTTCTTATTAAACTGATTTAAAGAACTTGAAATTCTAAAACTTTGAACAATGAAAGAAAAATTTAAAGCGCCCAAAACTACCGATCTGTCATCGAAAATTTCGTAAGAAACAATTTAACTAAATTTTTGAATGAACTATAATTACGTAATTACAATGGATTCTGAAAAACAAACAGAAATGCACTAGAAAATATTCAAAGTTAAATTATATATGATGCAGAGTAATTTATTCTTTCTTAAAGTAAACAGCAATGAAAAAGGAAGGTTATAATGCCAACAGCAGCATTGATTGATACATTTCAATTTCTCGTTTACTGTACGTTGCCCCCTTTCCAGTAGAACCCTTCTAAATCCTATGAGCAACTCAATAACTCATCTAAAAAATAGCCATTCCTGATCCGGCCAGGGCACAGCAGTAAGTCAATATGGTTGAGGCATCGTTAAAGAAAGAGCAAAGCGGAATAGCTTAGTCGGGGAGGGTTGGAAACACTAGGTCTTATGTCCGGCATTATACCCGCAATTTGTCAAGCGTACGGTAAACAAAGGGGGCTTACTAAAACCTTAAGAAGGTCATAGAGGCAGTTCGAATCTTAATGATTGATTCGAGAGGTAAAGCCGACAATAAGATAAGGCGATTGAACAGTTCGTCTCTCTCCCTGACATTTATGGGGGCAGTTAACTTATGAAGAGGCTTAATACGGATATTTTTCCATTTAACTGATTAACTTTTAAGGAAGTGTTGGTAAAGATAAAAATACACAATCATGAGAATGTGTCTATCGATCACGCGTTTTGATTCGAATTTAATTGAAGTAATTTAAAATAAAGACGTCTAGGATTTTATGGATATTTTCGCAGTCATTATATTGTAGTTCAAAAACAACAAATCGATCGCTGGAACAAATTCGGCTTTCTCAAAGTACGCAAGATTAAACAGTAATTTACCTTCTTCTATTTATTAATTTCTTTCAAATGTCCATATAGATCACTGAAATTGATACCCCTCTAACTATCTTAATATAATAGTTCCCTTTAAAATGAATGCATTGGCAGTAACAAAAAGCCATTTATGGCTCAAATGTCTTCTCAAATGCTGAAAATCTATAATTAAAATTTTAATTATTGCCAAAAATTACAAGCTCATACAAAAAAATAGAAATAAGGTAATTTCCATTTGCCTTTACTTAGGCGAATTCTTAAAGATTTATTATTAATTTTTAATTATTAGGCACAAAACCTTAACTACAATAATTTTTTCATCCGATACGTATGCATAATATCGAGCAGTAAGGGGATAAGCTGAAAGGAACAAGAAAAATTCTTTGCTAACAGAAATACAATTACTGCTATTGTCAACCAACATCCTTGATTTTCAGAACAATACGTGATTTTAAGGTATTAAACAGTATTTTACTTTATTTAAATTACTAGCTCTTTTGCATGAGAGATTTTACAATTAATAGATTTTTGGTGTGATCAAAATAGAAGAAAAACACGCCAAAGTGAATTTGATAATTTTACGTTTTTCTGCAATGTTTCACAAAATAATGATCAGAAATTTAAAAGCTATAAGTTATTCTAATATTATATATCACATAATTTAAATTACAGGTGGGAATTTCTTTGAAAACTAAATTTACAGATAAAATTCCAATACTTAGGATATTTTAAAGAAATTAAAATAGTCATAATACAATCAGCCAATTATTGGCACAATGTAGAGGAAAACTTTAAAATTCTCCGGTTATCCGATTCATTAAAAAAACGTAGAAAAGAGGAATAATCCATAACGCAGAAGTTACAAAAGAACACTACCGTTTAGAATTTAGCTGGATTTTTAAATAGATTCATGTGCAGAATAAATTTATATAGTTTTGTAAATTAATCAATATTCAAGTAGGAAGGGATTACGCTTTAGATAATTGGAAATTAGACATCATTAAAAAAGAATAAATTATGAAAACAAAGTATATTAAAGAACAATATTTATAGAACAAATTAGGAATGATATTGAATAAAACTCATGCAGAAAAGTCAGTTAGTACCATTTGTTTTTTATTGTATGATAATTATATTTCTTAATCAAAAACACATAAATTACTTACTGCTGTGAATAAAAATAATTCTCAAAAACTATGACATCATCTGCTTTCACATTTGTTACTCTCTGCATTTCTCGTTTCCTTTTTATCTTTTCTAGAGATAGTTTTATTTTATTCTTACACTTTTTGATATTAATTTTTGCACCGTTCTGTAATTAGCAAACTTAATTTTTTTTTAAATAGAGCGCGCGTTATCCACAGATAGGTCAATAAGAAGATCGGTCAATGTATTAATTTCTGTGCAGAGAATACTATGCCTGTGAATTTGTGTTTCCATTTGTAAGCATAACTATCTGTCTGTCCAGATGTACTAGTAGCCAGATCTGTTTAAAATGTGACAGCCTAATCCACATACCTTTGAATGCATAAGTACAAACAAACTTATGTCCAACCATTACACCTTAAACCATTTTTCTCATTATTATAGATTCCTAATTAGTCTTTAACTTTAATAATCATTTATTGGCTGATCTAGCAAGCTAAACAATGTTTCACCCCTCTTTCTACCAAAAGGTTAAAAGTCTTAGGGGAATGGAACACGTAATTTTAACCACCTGCAGCTTTTAAAACTTCATTATTTGAATATAATAGTCTACAGTGGTAAAATCGAAATTATAGGAAGGGAGAAAAGAAAAAAGCGGATTTATCTTTAGGCAATAAATGACAATTTGTCAGTGCCAGCATTATTGATGAGGGGTAAAGACCGTATTCTCATCTCAAATGGGTCAGACGTAATAACATTTCGCTTTTTATTACTTTAATGGTATACGGTTTTAAAATTTTACATTTTTAATCCAGGTCGTTTCACTGTACTTGAAAATGCTTTTTTACAGATAGAATAAAGCTTACGTTTGGACGTATTTCAGGAAATGATGCTTATTTTGGGAAATATCATCCTTATGCATCCTTTGAGCCACATTGAATTAAATATTGGGATTGTCAGACCTCCAACTTTCAGGCGAAACATCCAGTTTTAAAGAAACAAAACTTACGGTTTTTTTTGTAAGCGGGACGCATTTTGTCGTCCTTTTATGGTTTAAAATAATTTAATTTGTAGAAATTTTACCACAGCATATTACTATGCAACTATCAATACTAGTGCCCATTTGAGAAATATGTATTGGCTACACTGAATTGTCTTTAATAGTACTACGTGATATATGTTTAAAAACGTCTGAGAAAGTCTGTGATTGTTGAGCATGAAATATCGTTTAATTGTAACTGGTGTTTATATACTATCTAGAATTTATAAGTGCAGACAGCCATATAAATAAGGTTTTGTAACTGTAAATAGTACTTAATGTCATTGTAAAGAAAGCTCGTAAATACTCAAAAGGACGTCATTTCGCAGACTGTAAAAGTCTGCGAAATGACGTTAGTGTATCTCATAGTTATTGAATCTACGTTTATTGTGACGTCTCCTCATTATTACTATAGCTAAGATCCCCTACTCTTTTCTTACAGCATCCCCAACTTCAGTAATCTTACTCGGGCAAAACAAGGTTGTTGTCACCATTATATAAGATTTAGAATAAAGATGATTACATCATTCTGCAAGTTAGAGGTTTTCAAAATGGTGTCTTCAAAATTATACAAATAAAGTGGTCAAGGATACAAACTCTGTAATTCACTCAGACTGTAGTTAAGAAAGAGAAAACTTTACTTTCGTAACGGTGCCTCGGCATTAAATGGTGTCGCCACAGCTGTAAGGTTGGCCCGATTCGAATTAAAACCTAAATCATCGCAAGATGTTGGCATTCGTATGAAGGTTGTTGACTTGACCTATGCTGTAAAGTATTCATAACAGGTTTGAAAACTTAATGCAAACTTCCTAGCTGACAAATTTTAGACTTAGTCCAATTAATTGCATTAAGGTACATTTTTCTGTGAGATACAATTACAAGTAGGCGTGTAAGGATTATGTTAATTTTATTAACAGTTAAATTTTAAGTTAAGTTCCATCGCTGTCAAATTCTTAACTTCAACTTACTACTTCCGGCCAGACCGTAGTTTTGGAATCACTCTGAATACTTAATGAGAAGAAGCTGTATTTAAATAGCAAAGTCTACTTGCCGAGTTAGAAAGAATCAGTTTCTGATTTGCGTGCGTCTGCCTTTTGGCTACTCCCTTTCAAAGCTGTTGTTACGTTCGATCGTACTCAAGCCCTTGATAAGCTTCGTAGTCAAATAGAGCTAAGGGGCCAACTCGATTAGAATCTTGATAGCTTCGGCTATATCTCTTTAGTTAATGTTAGTTTTAGTTTATTTCTTAGTCTCTTAAGTTCAAGCCCAGGTGTCGGCTTTTATTGTACACTCCAAGACGGAATTTTGTTAAATCTTATTGGAATAATAAAGGGTTAGTTACCCTTCCATCTTGTTTCTTGTCACACGAACTTAAGCGATTATTCGCTAACTAGTTCTTAAGGGGTGTTGGAACCCCAAAATCTTCAAAATTTGTGATTTCGGATTTTTGTATTTTCAAATTCTCTACACTTTTATCTTTCTAAAAATATCATTCTTTAATCTCTATGAAAATTAGAACTGTAAAAAAATCTAGTTTAAATTTGTCATCTACTGCTTTGATCAATGGGGATTTTTACATAAAAACGCGTTTTTCTCCAAACGTGATTTTTTAAACTCGATGTACCTTTTCTCAGGAACTGCTGCTCACAGAAGTATAAACATTTTATGGCTTATTTATTAGGTTCCATAATATTTACTGAAATGAGCTTTTTTTAATAAACTTAGGAAAAAAAATTTAATTTTTTTGTGTGAGAAAAGTGCTAAATTTTACTATGCCTAACAAAATATTCTGTAATTTACTCTAAAATTCAAAATGCTTCAAAAGATCATTTCAGTATAATCAGATAGGTATACTTTAATTACAGAAAAAACTTCAAGCTTGTATCTACAGCAGATTTTGAGAAAAGGTACATCGAAAATGGCCAATTTAACATTGTCGGTATAGGGGTTTCTGATACTCCTTAAGGTTACTCACTTTGACTGCAATTACACAGTGGTAAACCTCACAGGCGGAATACCAAAAATTTCACAAATAATCGTACAGGTATAGTTTCACGGTACTAGCTGTGCAGTTCCGGCCCAGTTCTGATAGAGAAACCAGGGATGACCCAGAGGTGTCCGACACTTTTTTTCCGTGCCACCCATACCCCTTGAGAAGAGTTTGCCTCTCCACTATTTTGATCGTCTGCTGCACAGGCACTATACGCTTACAAACATTCTATGCCTTCTCGGGTATTTGAATCTGAGCCCAGGGGTACAGCAACCAGCGTCGCGAATTACGTCATATAATTGATCGCTATACCGACCACGGCAGCTATAAAAGGCACATGGACGCTTTTAAGTTATGAAATGGCCTTTTTCGAGAATAAATGTGAATGTTTCAAGTTGGCTGTTACAGTATACCCAATTTTCATTTACTAAGAAAACATCGGAGAGCAAGAGTGTTTGTATGCTCGTTAAAGTAATAAAATATTCTGAAAATTAGCAATTATGTATTAAAATAATTTATATAGTTGTAATCCCTTAATATGTTTACAAATAAGACAAAACTAAAATTTTACAAATAACTTACAAATATTAAGATTACCTTAAGATTTTGTCCATAATTGAAACAAAAAGTTACAAAAAATATATACGAGAGTTATAATCAAATGAATAAATATGACAAGTTTAAAAATGAGTTTATGATCATTAGAGGCAGTCATATTCATGCATGGTTGTATATTTTAATTATAAGCTGCAGGATATACTTAGCATGGTGCTACTGTTACAATTTTATTTTTGAAACAATATATAATAATGTAAATCTCAAATGTGCAGTTTGTAATCTATCAGTTGTCAAAAGTTAGAAAGAAAGAATAAACTAAAAGTAAAAAAAAAAAAAAAAGAGCGAAGAGTCTTACTAGTGGATTTTACCGCGCCTTAGTAGTGAAATTTGTAAATGTCTAAAACGTTCTAAAGTACGTATGGTACAGGAGAATCAGGAAATCAGGAAATCAGGGCGCAATGATGGATGTGGTTCATTTTATCAATTTTCTTCCGTTCTTATTGCTTCGTTACGGTCTTGTAAAAAAATAAGAAATATTCATCATGTTTATCATTACTACAAGGAAATACCTAAGAGAGACCAAACTGCGTTGGGCTTTCGGAAAACTAAAAGACGAACAGTCAGTCATTCAGAATGATTGATTACTTAAATTCCGCGCTCTTGAACCAGTCGTGTCAATTTCGTTGGAGATCTTTAAGCTTGTAAAAGGTGATCAAATGTTTGTAAATATTTCAGGTGATCTCTGTGTTTATTTTCCTATTAGGACTATTAAGAGGCTATTTTATTTATTTTGCATTTCTATTTTATCACAGCTACAAGTTGATACAGAAAGACAAGGTTTCACTTCTGTTGCTATTGTTGTTATTGTTACCAGTCTCGCTTGTCTGATATCAGAGGAAGCCTACGAAATTCGTCGTGGCAAGAAGGGAAGGCTGAGCCTGTCGTTGGTAAAAGCGTTAGCCTTGGGCACCATAAGGTGACTAAGATTTTGCTCACTTCTGTCCCCAGTTTAGAAGAAGAGCACCCCGCAGGTCGGTCCGACGGTCTCCTACCTCTCTTTCCCTACAACCAACCTCTCGAAAGGACTTTCGGCTCCCCGCATAATTTGAGTGCCCCTATTCCACACAGACACTATACATTTACAAACATTATCTTCTTCTCTGGGATTCGAATCTGGGCTTTTCGGTAGGGCAGTTAGTGTCGCTAACCAATATTCCGGTTGGATGGCAGGTTTCGCTTCTTAATATGATACCTTCATTCAGTTTCTTCATTCAGTCAAAAGCCTCTTTTGGGTGCACGCATTCATATCGCTTAAGTGACATCTGGAGCTCAAGCCCAGTCCGAGCAACAAATATAAATGTTCATAATCCAACCAGCATAAGTACTATCATTTGTTTTCTAAAGTATAACAGTACATTCCTAATAAATGACAAATTATCTATAATCCTAAATAATGCTTTGAATCACGTTTTGTAAGGTTTATGCCATTAATATCGTTATGGAAAGGTGTTAGTACTGCCATATAAGGGATTCAAAGATATCTAATAAAAGCGTAAAATTAAATAGAGAGAACCAAAATAATCAGATTTAAAATAAATGGTTACAAAGCCCTTTTGAGCTATAGATAAAACTGTTCTGCTGTCGTAAATAGTCATTTCCCTTGATAATTTATAACATGCATCGCTACAAGAAAGCGGAACTCTACAGTATGCAACGTACCTGTGAACGCTGCGCATGGAAACAGTCAGCAGCCAAAATGAATTGGTCATGAATCGTTTTCTGTGCCTCCTTTGAGGAGCTACGTATCTCCTTCATGCGCAACTTCGGAAAATATCAAGTTTGAATAGACACACAAGGTATTTTCTCCCTCTTTCCAGAATGCCTTCGTGGTGTAACGGTAGACCACTCGGCACCTATTATAAAACTGTTCTTTATAAAACCGTGTCCAGGTTCGAGTCCTAAGGAGGGCACTGCACTTTTTTCATGTCTCCTGCTCCAAAAAATAATCCTAATGACTATACACATATAATTTAAATATAATTTAAATGTTAGAGAAGTATTTAATGGCTTATTTAAAAAGAGGCCTTTTAAAATTTATTTCATTTGGGAATAATGTTTTGTATTTATTACCTAATAAAAATGCTTAAACAAAGGGTAAATATAAAAATATTATTATTAAAGTAGTGTAAGTTTCTTTAAATATATCTACAATGATAGTTTATAGGCGATCATCTACCAAAGATGGTCATCTTGAAATTACATTTATTTCTGAAAAAATAATTAAAAACAATTAGCTTGTTATTTATAACGTTCGGATTGCGCACTAACACTACAAAAGGATTTAACCCTTTTTTGAAAATCTTTTAATGAAAAAAATTGCAGAATCACTTCGAAATATTTCGTTTATTTTCTTAAATAGTAACATGCTGTAATGTAGTAAATTCACGAAACGAAATTTATATACATGAGGAAAGTTAAAATTCATTTTTAAAAGACTTAAATGTTTATGCAACATACTGGCAATAATCAGTTGCTATCTTTTAATAATTTCTGTTTGTACGGCAATGCACCTAATATCGTTAGGCACTTTCCCCTTTACGTTAGTTTTTTATTCGAAAACGAAATGCAGAGAAATACCCTCACATTATGAAACATAAACACTTTTTTGTGACATGTTTACGATGTGCTCTAGAGATGGCTACGTTAATGATCCCATTTCTTGCACTGTACAGAAAATGTTGAGAACATTCCTCAGACTTTCCTAAATACATTTGTTTAAGTTAGATTTAGGCTTTGTAAACATTTCAGTTCTAGAATAAACGATAAATATGAAAGATTCATATATGAGAGTGTTAGAGAGGTATATATCCATTTCTTTTTGTTGAACATAAATATTTGTTTAAAAAACAGGACGAAAATATTTTTAACGATAGAATAAATTAATCAGAAATATTAGCGCAAATTTCAAATGCTTATATATTAATCAGTTTTTCTCTTCACGAAAGTTTTACCATAGCTGGGCAAATAATATTTTCATTTCGGATCATTTTCGTTTCCAGTTTTATATTTCAAATAAGATTTAATAGTTTTTCTCTCTTTTCTTAATTACTACGAAATTCAACTCTTTAGCATTTTATAAATTCCGCCTTCGTTTATTTGGATAAAATTCAAGTTGACCTTTTCAAGTTCATTGATTGTCACAGTTGAATTATCATTACTTTCTTCATTATCTGGTTTTTAATTTTACTTTTGAAACAGAACTACAAAGTCGCTTCACTACTGCACTAGCATTTCTTCCTTAGCATTTCTTCATATATCAATAAACCAAAATTATTAAAAATTGAAAAAAATCCAGTTCATAAAAAACAATATTATATTTAATTAATACAAACTATATAACAAACATAAATGATAGAGAATAAATTTAAAAAAGCTAACGTTTATATTTAAAGAATATAAAATAACTTTGTTTCTACGCAAATGTAAAGCTGAAGCAGCAAGAAACAATATACATGAGCTTTGTTTATTTTAAAATGGCATTAGATGTGTTCAAAAGTTTCAACGTTAAGAATCATTTATCTTGATTTGGAATTTTAGGCTTTTTGGGCTACTTTATCCATCGTTTTCGCCTTTTAGACATTTTCCCGCACTTTTATTCCCCTTAGAAGGCAGTCTTGAGTGAATAATTTGTTGCAAATAATATCTTACCGTCAAATTTTATAATTTTGTTAAAGTTTCAAAGTCTTCCGTTTTGTGTTATACATTGAAAATTTCATAAGTGTGACACACACGCTTAGGGAGTTAAACTGAATGTTTTTTTCTTCTGCGTCTTTGAGGATGATAAGCAAAGGTTAATCAGTTCCCATCGCTTGTTTTAATATTCAGCGTTTTAGTCTAACAGTATTCTAGTAAACCACTTTCCTTTCTCTTAATGTTTCATTTATTCAGAATCGGCTGACTTAGTTTTGCCTTAAAATTCCTGGGTATTCAAGTCACAGAGCATAAGTTGTGCACCGTTTGTTTTTTCCCTATCTACTTGGTATTTTCGGAAAGCACTTACTATGCTATTATCGTGTTGATTTTCCTTTAAATTGATGTTATATTTTCAAATTATTTCCTTTCAATAGTTCTTTTAGATGAGCGTAATACACATTCATTTTTAAATGACCTTATTTATGCTTTCACGCTTTATTTTATAGATTTTCTTCTCGGAATTTTCACAGACTTTTATTTGCTAGAGAGTAAGAAATCCCATCTAGATGAGCCAGATATGTTCAATTCATAAAATCATGACTTAAGGACCATCGGAGCAGGTCTACGGAACCTGGAATAACCATAAAATGGGAAATGCTTAAAAGAGAGATTTCAATGAAACTACATTAGGGTTATTTTGTGTATCTGTCCATCTCTATTCTGAATGTCATACAACATACCTGAGGCATCCCAACAGCACTATTTACTTATCCGGATAACAATTTTAACGTCCTGTATGTCAATAACTTTCTTGACAAGAATTAATGTCTTCGTAACTCTGAAATCTTTTGTTGAAACATTTTTAGAATTTTATAAACCCATATGATGTATTAAATTCGATCGTTCGTATTTAAATTGGATAATTTATATTGATTTATATATTGTCACCTAATATTATCTGATGTTGTGTATATGCGTATATCCTACCTACCATATATTTAATATGATGAATTATTATTTTGATTTCACATATGTGATATGGATATCATCTTCCCATTCAGTTTGTTGTTTTGTTATAACGTATATGTTTACCTTCTTTATATAAAAAATTTATTTTTTTAAATGCAAACCGAACATAAATGTCACAGGACGAAACTCAGTAACAAACAAATTCTCAGATTCAAAATTCTAAAATTTGATTGAGTATTGTATTCCTTAAAGATCAACAAGACTGGACAAGGTAGGCTTAATAAAAGTAAAATTTTCAAATGAGTCGAAAATCTTAGTTATTGGTAAAATGCATTATGGTTTGGAATTTTGACCAGTTTGGTTTATATATCTTATGCGAATCGTCAGTGCTGCTGATTTTCGGCTCATTTGAAAATTTTACTTTTTTTAAGCCTACCTTGTCCAGTCTTGTTTATTTTTAAGGAATACAATGCTCAAATTTTAGAATTTTGAATCTGAAAATTTGTTTGTTACTGAGAGGGGTTGTATTTAATGGGCGAATCCTTTTTTGAGGTGGTCCTGGGTCAATGGTTGCATTGTAGATAGATAAATAGAACTGTAGATCAAATTTAATTTAAGATATCGTAAAATTACGATCCTACCATACACACGCAGTATTATGAGAGACTAGCATTTTCTAAACGATAATGACCAGAAATCCAGCACGTGAATATGGAAAACAATTTTTCCCAAGAAAAACCTGCCCATTCAGGTTTGGTCAGGGAACTGGTCATCACAGTCGTGTGCCTTAAATCGAATGTTTCAGAGCCCAGTGAAAAAAACAATACAAAGCAAAAAATCTAAGCAAAATTTGCTCTTAAAAAGAAAGCGATATCGTATAATGAAAAAAAAATATTAATTTCAATGTCTTAGTGATGTGTTTAGATTACTAAAAATAATGACCTCGGAATAAAATATTACGTATACATATATAATATTATACACCTAATATTATCAGACCAGTATCAGAACCAGGAACACAACCAGACTAAGGGTGTAAAAGACCCTACTATTGAACGTAAATATAATTTACAGACGACACGGACTTACGTGCTTACAAGCACCGGCCATTTTCGTTGAGAATTTAAAAGATGCGTAATACTAAACTTAAAGGTAGGAGCAGTACAAGGCTACACACTAAAATTTAAAACTAACAGGTTGACTCAGATCATACACAGGCAGATTGTAATTCGGCAACAAGAATGCGTAGCCGATACGTAACAGCTGGAAGAATTAACAACGTGCGCTCACAATAGCGACATCACGATCTGTTAAAACGTTCGCTCCAGCAGTTTAAATTCTCTCGTTCACACTAACTCATTGACATGCTGGCTAGTAAAGGGGAGAGGAGTAAGAGAGAACAGAAAAGGCTCACAAATTAAAATAACTGTTAGTAAAATTAAATGAAAACCTACAATCTAAAGTACGTCATCTGAAAATTAATCTACATTACACTATTATATAAGATCAGGATTGCTGATATTTTCTATGCAATCATAGACCAAAATTTAAACAAATAAAACTGATTAACTTCTCTGTATGAGTAATGAATCATGAAGTAGTTATAAAAATTATATTACATATATATGTGTATAAATATGATCTAAATTTCATTTAATATTTTTAATAAATTATTTTATTATATATATATAATATATATACATATATTATATATAGATATATATATACATATATTATATATATATCTATATTATATATAGATATATATATATACATATATATATATATAGTAAAATGTAGAAAAAGGCATTAAACATCGAGTGACCTAGTATGTCAACTCAAAAATTATATATGATATATACAATATATATGATCTAAATTTGATTTAATATTTTTAATAATTTATTTTATCACATATATATACAGGGTATACCGTAAATTTTGCGACAAACTTCTAGTGAAGGTAGGGCACACCATAAGATTAAAAATTGCATAGAAACCCATGCCTGGAAATGTCTGGGGTGAATGGTAGCAGAGGTAGAAGATGAGAAAAGAAACAAGAGTAATTAATTTGAAACATTTATTGGACATGAATACAAATGGTGTACGACAGCTTGAATGTTACAACAAATGCTCGAAGTTTACACCCTCACGCTAAACATGCCTTTATACTGACGGACCATTTATTGCCGGATATGTTCAAACTCACCAGGAGTTCCTTTGATTGTAGAAGCTGCGCAGGCGAGTCTTGTCACGAGATTCATTTCAGACACAACAGGATCGTAATACTCGACAATTTTGATGGCTTACGACAAAAAGAAATCAAGGCGCGATAAATCCGATGAGCGTGGGAGACAGGGAACTGGTCCACTACGTCCAACACATCGATGCGGGAATGATATGTACAAATGACTACGAACATCTAGTCCAAAATGAGCAGGGGCTCCATCATCTTGGAATCACATGTTGTGCCTCGCATTTGGTAGAACATCGTCAAGCAAATCGGGAAGAACCAGCTCCAGAAAGATCAGATAATTCGCCGCATTCAAATGGTCCGTCGGTGTCAGGTTTTTTGGCGTCTGATGGTGCAAGCTTCTAGCATCTGTTTTATATTCAAGCTCTCATACACCATTTGTAATCATGTCCAATAAATATTTCGAATTATCACTCTTGCTTCTTTTCTTATCTTCTACCTCTACTACCACTTACCCCTGACATTTCCTATGCAATTCTTAATCCTTATGATGTGCCCTACCTCCTCTAGAAGTTTGTCGCAACATTTACTGTACTTCCTGTATATATGATCACATTCATTACAGATTCTAATTCTCTACAGTCTTAAGCATTTGTCAAAGAAAACGTAATATAAATTTACATTCATTTACAATTATTATTCAGAAGGAAACGTATTTAATTTTATTAATGCACAAATAAATGATGGATTCTTTAATACTAAAAGCATAATATTCTATATTTCAATTTAATATAAACTAAATAAATAGATTTTTGATTTAACTTCATACATTTTATATATTTACTCTCTACATATCTTAAATATCGTAAATGAAACTCCATCATACTCCATATTATAAACTGCTTTCTAAGCTATCGTTGGAAACTGTAATCATTATTTCCAATGCATTATTATTAAACATTAAAATATCCAAATTACAGTTGCTCGTAAAATGACATTTCATTTCTGCATATGACCATGCAGATATCATTTTTTTTAGTTGTCTTATTTCTCGCACATATTTATTTTCGAATTTAGTTTCTGAGGTACTTAATTTGCAAAAGGGATTTACTGAAACGGCGATTGAAAGAACAATAACAGAAGTCCATGCTAAAAAGAAAGATGACAAGGAAAAATTCAGAATTAGGTTGAAAATAAACTTTAGTTGGCATTTTCATAACTTCTGATTTTAAGGGTTAATGATGTAAGTTCCGCTCTTTCCGTAGGAGGAAAAATTGCCCTTTTATTTTATATTGTATTTATTTATCTTCATTTTTTGTTTTGTCTTGTTCTGAAGAAAATGAGCTTGTGTCGATAACTCATTAAATTTTGCATAAAATCTATGACAATGTTTAATTTTTCTTCCTTTAAAAAATGTTCTAATGGATGAGCCATAGTTTGAAGTAAGTTCTTCAAATACCAATATATTCCGGACTAAATTTCCGTTTAAATATTTTCTTAACTATTGTCATTTGTAGTAAATGTAAATATAAAGATAAATAATTAGATGCCATTTTTAATACAAACAAGTTTGTTATAACCATTGCATTTGCTTTGTTTTAGACATTCACTAGTTACATGTTCCTTTAATTTGCCTTAAAAAATGTATGACTGCTTGTATTTAACAGGACACGAAAATATCAATATTCCATTTACCTCCGCAAGCAAATTCAATGAAATTCATTTTGTATGCATCACAGAAGTTTACTTACAGCAATTCGGAATTCCAGCTAAGCCACAATGAAGTTAGACTTTCAGTTAAACATTAAGTTCCGGTGTTAACCAACCATTCGGCGAAATCAAAACGAGTTTGACCATTGACTAATGGAAACTGACACAAACGGACAGGCACAGGGTAAATTTTCTGACCGCAGTCTACTTCACAGCCTGACGCATTTCGTTGAAGGCTCATTAGTCATTCCCCATCCCCCCTCGCAGTCGGCGGGGTAATCTCCTGGAATGACTCTTCAATCAACAAACCAAATGAAACGGCAGAACGAATATCGAAAATTACTCTCTCCTTCCCCAAATTTTATCCCTATCAATAAGTGGGGGTACAAAGCACTATTACGTCCAACGTCTATTGTGGTCTTTACTGTCAGGAATGAGGAAAATATATGCCCAACTTTATTTCATTTCGTATTTGTTATGATCTCTTGGATTAGCGTATAGGGTGGGAGAACCGCCGCTATAAACTGGATATTTTTTCCACAGTTAACGCCAGTGACACGTGAAAGAAGAAGCGCGCTTTGTGCGACAAAAGGGCAAAGGCCTTTAAAATTTAATTGTACAAATTCTGTCTCCAATTAAATGTTCAGTTACATTAACAGAAAAGAAAAGAAAGAGAAGTGTGCCTACACACACAATTATTAACCTTTCCCTTAACAGTGCATTAAAGGTTAAGCCATTGTGTAAGCCATGCCTATTATATACTAGGGCTACCTGTCTCAGGAGAGATAGACGCCTTTTTGGAGAACTTTCTTAGGGAAATTGGGCTATATTCACGTTATACTTGGGGAAAGCAAGAAAATGCATGCAGCCAGTCCGTTTGCCTGGAATTGAACCCAGGCCAAACTATCAGTGTTCATCGACTTTACCGTCATGCCGCTGGTGGGCTCCACAGATAAGCTACCAGAAGTAAAGCAATGCTCAAAGTAAAGTTTAAACACTGACAGTTAGAACTGTACTTTTCCTGTAACTTTATCAAGAGTATTGTTTGATTATCTACTGTTTGATCTCAGTAGCAAATTTGACTAATATCGTTTCCTTCAAATAGATAGAATCAATCATATTTTCTCCAAATTAATTTAACATTCCAAGTTGAAAGATATTTTTTATAAACGATGAATATCTAATAATTAATGCAGACCCTCTCTCTCTATAGAAGCATATATATAGATAGATAGATAGATATAGATATAAGAGATAGATATAGATACCTGATATATTTGCCACATGTATGCGTTAAAATTATGTTATGTTCTATATAATTTGCATTCATAAGTACGTGTGTATAATCCAACACTTCATTACCTAATAATATTAATTCTAAACTTTCAAACCCTTGTTTGCGTATAAATGTATATATATAAAGCCTCTAACGCAAAAAGAATAACTTTCAAACAACAGACCAGCTAGCATGAAATCTTGTCGTTTATCTTAATCACGGAAAGCATTTTCTTATAATCTCGGAGTACTTCCTTAACTTCTCACATACTCAGCCCATGAAATGAGATTTATCACAGTTTTAAAAGTCCATCAGGTACATTTTTTATCATGGAAGTTTCAGAATAAATGTTAATGAGTGAGTAGAGAGCGGAAATATAACTTCTGGCGCTTACAATCTCTAAAGAAACACTCCATTACTTGCAGATGTGAAGTTTAAATGAATCTGCAAATGCAGTTCTTTGCTTAATGAATTAGAAAGATAAAACTCATCACTTCAAAAGCAACGTTCAGCGTTTTATTTTTATTATCCAAAGTATTTTACAAATATTTACTGCTATAAAAGTTTTCTAAATAAAAGAACTGCAATAAGTATGCATTTAAAATAAATGTGTTCGGCAACTTCTTTACGTTTTCTAAATGATTCATTTTAGAAAGATGGTTATTTTTTGCACACATTTTAGTATATATTATAAGAGTTAGAATAAGCTTATTAACATAAACAACACGGCTAATTTATGAATTTTCTTTTACTTCACCTATACTAATTTTGGATTTTTTTAGTACAACTTACTTATGCTTGTTATTTTCAGGATTTTGCGTTTTTCTGATAATTTAACAGATACAGACAGAATAGTTTTGTCCTCCTAATATTCTTAAGGTACTTCAATTGTCTAGTTGGGAGAATTTAAAAACACGGAAACACTAATAAATCACTAAGCCAAACATGAAGAGAAACTATCTCAGAATTCTGAATTTCTCTACTTCAATTTCTGTGAAACTAATAAGTTTCCTGGTTTAATTATGCGTTTTTTTTTTTTTTATTTTTTTTATTTTTAACATACTTATTGAAAATAGTCTAAACAAATAAGTGCGCATATAACTATAGTAAAGATTTGAAAACAGTATTTACATTAGCACGATGCGTGAAAGAAAATTTCCAAAAGAAACTACTATCGAGATGCCTTTCCGAAAAGAGGTGGGAAATAGCTGCTCCTTCAATTTCACTTTCTTTCACATAGAAACGAATTTCCTTCCTGTAACAATAAAAGAGCAGCAGTATGTGCGGTTACACAATGCAGCTTCAATCTCTAAGGAAGAAAACTTTTTTTTTTCCCTTAAAGAAAAGGTCTACTTTAAATTACTTTTCTTCTTTTAGGCCTTTTGAAACTTCAACACATTTTCGAACTGACCACCGAGGACTATAAACTGGATGTCCGAATAGTGAAGAGGATAACGAACGCCTCAGACGCCAATGAATTTCTGCGAGAAATTGAAAGTTTGGATGCTGAGAGCCGAAAATATATAATTCTTGACTGCAGTGCTGAGAACGGCAAAAACATAATAGTGAACCATGTTCATGACATTTACATGGGAAGGAGAAATTATCATTTCCTTCTCACTAGCCTGGTGAGTGCGTTTTTTACTTTACTATCATAAAATCATATTATTTGGTAATAAAGTGTGTATTAATCTTTATATCATATTCCATGAGATAAAAGTTTCCCAGCATTATGTTAAGATGCTCAAAGTTTAATAGAAACCTTGAAGTTATTACTGAAGTTAGAGCATCTCTTAATCTCGCTGGAATCATATCAGTTTAGGCGCAGAAAATCGGGTGTTTGTTAAACGAATATAATTTTGCTAATTCATTTCAGTTTAGTTTGCTTAAAATCCATTCTGCGTGAATATGTTAACTTGTCAATGGTAAACATATTTAAACTGTTATCTTTTACAAAATTTTTTGCAACTTTAGTAATAAGTTTTAATCAAACTTTTAAGTGAATTTAGAGGCAGTAGAAATGATAAATTTTTATAATAAACAATGAAATATTATTCACATTAGACAAGGAAATTACAATGTGATATATTACTAAACCCACCAAAAAATAACAGTAAAAAAATCGAGTTTGCTTTTTAATTGAGAAGTCCTTATTAATTTATCTGCATATAAGCTAAAACATTTAGTTTACTTTACTCCTATTTGAGAACATAATATGAAATATTTTCATTATATTTTTTCCTTATGTTTATTTCTTATATACCTAAGAAAAATTAAATATAATAACATGAATGTAAAGATGATCCATGTTCTGATTCGAAAATGACTAGACTTGGAAAAAGGGGAAAAATTATCTTTAAATATAATCTCCTTACTCAAGATTTCCTACAAAACCATTAATGCTAAAAGTGTGGATTTCAGTACCTATTACTAAATTTCTCTTTTCAAAAACCGGTAAGTTTATTTGTTTACTTACGTACATTGTAATTTTTTATGATTGAGATGATTTACAGCTGACAGAATCAATAATATTATTGAGTTCCGTACCCCTTTAATAAGTCTAGAAACACTTTTGCATTATAAGGCCCTGTATAACAAGGTATGGTTTTTCAATAGGGTAAAACTTATATTATTATAATATTTATAATAGCAATTGATTTAAGAGAATGAGTTTCAATCAAATATTTAAATAACTTAGACGCTGCAGAGATGGCAGCCATAGAGATTAAACAATGACATAGTTATACCGCATATTACACAACCCATTACAAAACAGAAGTTAAATAAGAAAAAAGATTTCTGACTATATTTTCTTAACTTTATTGAACAATTTAAAATCGATATTTCGCAGCAGTCAGCATATGTTCTTTATGTTACTTAAACTTTATCCTGTCTTAATGATCTTTTAATTTCTAAATCGTAAAAGTCAAACATCAGTCAAGCAAAGGTTTATATGTTGTCTACCTTGAATATTTAGAAATTAAAGAGTAAAATATCTTACAATCTTGCGTTTGCATTTTCATTTCTGGGCCTAATTTTATTTGAACTTCAAGTATAGTACGTTGATTCAAAAGAATGTTACGTGTTTCACCCGTTAGTATTTTATACCAAGTGAAATAAATCATTCAATTCTTAGCGAAAAGCAAAGAAAAACTAAATATTTAATGAACATATTGAGCAACCTGTAACATAAAAATCTAAGTTAAGCTCAAAACGCTTGGGGGAAAAGAAGACTACGTAAAATCCCCGCAACGTAAGGGAGAAAACTATAATTTTGGGGAAGTGCTCATTTACTTCAGGAAGTAATTTCTTTAGGAATTTCTGAAATCGCCGCTTTAGAGAAACTGATTATGGCAAACAAATTCCAGGAAGAACATCCCACTGTAGTTAACATTTTAGAATATTAATGTAGTCATTTTACTGGTGACTAGAATAACAAAGTAATCTCAGTATTTTAAATAAAAATTACATGAATGTGAATAGTATGGAAATGTAAGGAATCATGGGAATTCTTCAAAAACGACGTGCTCTTGACGTGTTTAAGCGGTAGGAATAAGATGTACTAAGATTGTACACTTCGGATGTTAATAACCTTAATTCTCGGTCATTTATTACTTTGTTCTTAAGATAGTAAATGGACTCTTAAGTAACAATTCCTGTGTCTTGTATTAGGACGTTAATATATATATATTATGTATAAACAACAATAATGAATTTATATCTTATTCCAAAAGTAAATATAGTTACAACATTCAAAAATAAAAAGAATAATTTAAATGTTTCAGCTGTTCGTGCTACTGGAATATTTTGCTAAAGATTGTCCAAAACGGAAAGATAATCGCTTTGGGCAAAATTGCAGTGAAGTGGAACGCACGCAAAACTCTAGATAAAAGAGATCAGATTAATACCATGGATTTTCCGAACTTATCCGTAAGCGCAATTGAAGCAAATTAAAATTAACAAAGGGGAACCAGTAAGATGTTCATTAAATGCTGAAAGCTATATGACATGATTTGGAAGAATTGATTTTGAGATTACATTTTCCAGTGAAACGGAGTACAAAGAAATCGGAAATACTGATTATTCATCCGCAGATTTTTGGGTAAAATTCAAAATCAGTACTGAATCGAAATCGTATTAACTGCAGATTTATTTGTATGTTAAATCGAAGTTACATTCGTGATCTAATTTATAAGTAAAGATATTATATATAACAAAATTTTGTTTAAAATTCAAAAGGCTGTTCATCGTGGCTTTATAAATCAACAAGAGATTTTTCTTTCATATTATTTGAAGTTTCACGTTTATAAACATATGATTAAGCATAAACTTTTATCTATGAGCAGATTTACATTTTCATAAAGGTATCTGTATATGAAGGATATTAATTTGTTCTTTCATGATTAAGCACTTTTACATTTGAAAGACATTAATTTCAGTCTAAATGGTAATTTTAATTCATCAAATTTGATTAAACGTCTGGAAAGATATCTTCTCTTTTTTAGCAGTTTATTCTTATTTTACATTTCTGATCCAAGAGAAAATCTTTAGAAAGAAATGGAGTATTTTCAGGTGAGATTTTAAAAGTCTCAAGAAATTATTATAAAATTGAAAAAGACGTTTAAAACTGAGAACTATGGTCACGTTGTGGGAGTTATTACTACCCTCAAATATCAAAATAATATTCGTTTCATCATTATAAATGCTTGCATTCCCGGTCAGTATTGTAACTACAACTGTTAAAAGATTATATAATGAACTAACATTTTGGAATAAATACTCGTTTGAACGAGCGCTTGAAACTAAAATGTCTGTGGCTGACATATCTATGTTTACAATAGTTCTTCGCATAATGAATGAGTAGGAGGGAAATTGATTTGTATGAGATCTGAGGTATTCCTTTCTTTTAGCATACTGCCTAATGTAAATTGTAATTTATATCTAGATTTTAATTGTTTCATACAGTCCCTTCAAATTTAGTATTATTTTTTATAATAAAAATAACGTGTGATATACTTTTAGTTAAATTACCCTAGCTGCAAAATTTTCTGGTGTACTGAAAATATGCAATCAAGCTATAAAATGGACACTTTATAGTCTAAAAAATTTAAAATATATAATCAGAGGTTTTTAATTTTTACAATAATGTTCGAATGTAAACGGTTATTGTAAAAATGGTGCTAATTCAGAAAACATCTTTTGAGCGTCATTATTTACTTTGTAACAAATTTTACAGTTAATTATGCACAGGATAAATAGACAAGGCAAACGATAGCAAATCATAACATGTTAGACGTCAAGTCATATCTTAGTTGAACATAAAGCTGTAAATTTTGAAAGTGACTAGGTGATACTAATCATGACTCAAAGGCATCATTTAGATCAAGGCGAGAAGTCGAGAATTGTCCGTAAGACTTAAAGATTAAATACATTTGGAATCTCCGGGTGACTGAATATTTCACAAACCTTTATCTCAAGAATTTTAAAGTTTTTTTTAACATGGGAACTACTAGTGACCTAGTTAATTAAATTTGTTTCATGGAAATTGCAGTATTGTCAAGCATTGTCAGTATTTATCACTGTTGGCATGAACAAACCATTACGCAGCCGATTCACTGTTGACTTGAAATCTTTCAACAAGCACTGCTACCCGAATACTCACAACTAAAGGCTTAAAAGATACGGTCTTCATGAAAAAAGATCATTGCGATGAGTTCTGTTTTCTGTGTTTACTAAAGAACAATCTTTAAAATGCATTTTCATCGTTCAAACCAGAAGATTGGGCCCAAGTATCCGTCATGGAAGATTCCACCTTCAGTTTATTAATGGTTCTGGGTGTACGTTCAATCGAACATAATTTCGAACACCGAACCTCACATCGCATCTCGCATCTCCATGAAGACATTGTTTCCCTCGTGATGGTTTTTGTTTGTTTGTTTAAGGAATAATAGTGCTAAACAGCGGCACCGAGCTTCATATCTACGACACGTCTTCTCTTAATGCGCAGAGGTACGTATTTGAGTTTATCCGTTCCCAAGTAGGGCTGTTTGGAAATGCAACGTGCCCATATGTTCTGTTGGATTATGAAGACTCTCTACATCATCGTAATGCTGTAGTAGATGAATTCCTTTTATTTGAGAATATTTTTCGAACGAACAGGTCAAGACACTCTCCAGATGTCAATGAGCATGTGTCGGATATCTCCGATTGGCGAACCGAGGAGCACCAGATCCCTCCTCCAAGGCTCCAGGTACTTAGACAACTTTTCTTGGAAAACTGACGCTTCTTATCTTAGTATTCAATTGGTGTTTTAATTAGTAACATGGAAATATGTCGTGGAACGTGCCTTTTTGGCTAAAGGAAATCATGCATCCTATAAAATAATTGCATCTTGGAAAACAGATGAGATGCAATTTCCTTTTTTCAACTATTTGCAGGGTTTGGCATTAACAGTAAAGTTTTAGCATTATTCGAATTATAAATAAGGTAATGTGCTGTGTTGAATGTTTATAAAAAAATCTTCATGTCTTTTCGTCCTGTAAAGAAATTTTTGTTTGATTTTAATATTTCTCTTTTATTATTATTTACCATAAAATCCAAGATATTTTATAAGCGAAATACTGAGTTCAGAGCAAGCAGTAAGAGAACAGTTTTGTCGGATTTTTTTTATTTAACCCTTTAAAGGCCAAAACGCACGAAACGACCAGAAGAGGCCGAGATTGCGTTGTTGTTGTTGTTTTTTTTTTTTTTCCTTTTCCTCAGGTATGCAGTAGCAGGTGCAGTTTCCCCAAGTTCATTGTAACAGTTTATTGCAGATAACTTGTCTAAAAGGCTATGGAAGCTTCTTTGTTAGGAACTAGAAAGGATGTCATTGAAATCTTCACATTTCTTTGTGCTTTAATGGAAGAGAAGTGGAGGAAACGGACGGGTCGGGTAGTGGACAGGGAGAGGCGTTTCGGTATTTTAAACATGCAAGTTAGCGAAGGCTTCGGTTTTATAAAGGTTAAAAATAGGAGAAGAGTGATCGAAAAGTAGCAAAAGGTATCATGTGACGTTAGAGGTCACGTATGTTTTTGTGTTGTGAGCTCACATGACTTCTTACGTCGTAGCACAATATGTCTACGAGAATTTCGCAAGTTACGATTTATAATTCGATTCTTGGTTGCTTTATTGTGCATATCTATTTTGACGATAATCTTAAAACCATACTACTAAATTTTCATTGTTCAAATATCCATTTTTCTTTTAATTAGTTCTCAGTTAATTTAGGTTGTTATTTTTCAGTTGATATGTTCATATGCATTGTCAGGTGCTCCCTCACGTGTAATGTTGTGAAAGTAAATTTTGAGTTGGCGCATTGTTTTCTTTATTCATTGTTTCATGCTCTACTGTGCTGTAATGTTTTTCAATTAATTTTCTATTTTGACTGCTAAACTTATTTTACTTCGTCATATTCTGATTTTTAATAAAAGACTTTATAGTTAAATAGCTTTTATAGTTTTAAATCTCTTATAATTTTATAGTTCTTTCATAGTTAAATTTGTTTGTGTTGATATTTAGAAATCTAGTGCGACTTTAATTTTTAAATATTTACAGCTTAAAAACTGTGTCTATGCTTTATTTCATTTTTTAGTACAAAATATGTATTAACTTTACGTGAATTACTTGTAGACTCATTAAATATTAGAGAAAACGATGAATTTAAATTTTAATTACTTGTTTTTGAGCAATTCAGGTAAATTAACGTTCTTTATAAATGTTACGCACCTCGCCCAGCGTAAATGTTCACATTGTGAATTTGAAGACATTTCTTGTTATAGGTGCATAGTAATAATAAGTACATAAAGTTTCAAGTCTTAATTTATGATATTCTCTTTTTCAAATGCTATTCTGAGACATGTGTTTCATTAAATAAATTTTATGTGATCTCATCTTATGTTTACATAGCTTAAGTTTTCCATTGCCTACTTTGAATTTTCTAATGTGGGGTAATATGGGGTCTAATATGGGGTATGGTGGACTTTTCTTACAGCCAGATAGGTCGCGCCACGTGACGGCATTCTAAACAGGAGGCAGCTGAGTCCCTATGGTAATTGAACTCAGTCCTGCGTCAAGGCAGTTTCTGTCTCCAGACGGATTCTCGGAGGATGATAGTGACATGAAATTGCCATCCCCAAGAGCATCCTAGACATACTCTATAAGGGTTAAGGTATGGGAGATCTGAGTGTCCAATCCATTCTGCGAATATCCTCAATTTACAGGTAATCGTCGACCAGCTAAGCTATATGTGGACAAGCGTCGTTGCCCATTAAGAGGAACAAAGGGACAACTGCATCCTGAAAAGTCGAACATAGGTCTCTGAGACCTCCTCCCTATACTCCAAATCAGTCAGGAAGCTTTTTTCAATCACATGCATGTTTGTGCGGCCGTCCAGCATAATACCTGAAAAAACTATTACACCTCCATCATCATAATAATAATTTTCCCTAATGAGGGAAGGAAGGTATCGTATTTCTGGGTCCTCTCCAGATACAGGTACGCCAAGAATCAGTGTCCAGGCTGAACTTGACTCAACTCTAGAAAACACAGTGCTCCACTGAAGTGTAGTCCAAGGCGCATGTTGTCTACGCCATGCTAAACGCACTGGCTTGTGTCCTGCAGTGATCGGGACGCAAATAATGGGTCTTCTGTCTTACAGCCTTATCTAATGAAGCCTGCAGACAACATTAGACTGACACTTGGGCATACAGCTCACGTGAGAACTGTGAAACTGTAGCAGGCCTGTGTTGCTGCGCTGAAAGTTCCAAACAACGATCCTCATTCATCTTTATGGATCTTGGATGACCTTGTCGAGTACTTCTCAGTCTGGATCCAGTGTCCTGAAACTGTTTCGACAAATTGTAGATAAAACTTGGTGTTACATTGAGCTCTGTAGCCACCTTCGCTTATGATCGGCATGCCTGCAGACAATTTTACATCTGTTTTCGTCGTCCATACGTTCATGGTTATTCATGTTACCTGATACCTTATAAAATTTACCCAACTCTTGCCAGAAGCATGGCGAAGGCGTACGAGCACATAAATAGTCGAAAACTCCTCGTGCATTTATATCCCCTCCACAATCCCAGCTCCGCAGACACGCAGTTGTGCGCTTACGTATTCGAATCTGAATATCTGCATAATTCTACGGCGGCATAATTAATACCTTTAGGTCAATGCATTCTATAAAATTAGATATAATTTTGAAATTCTCTTAACTTTGCACATAGTGGGTTTTGCGGGAAACACTTTTTAAGCATAATCTTTTGTCTTAGTTTTCAAAACTCTAAATTAATATCGGTAGTATATTACATGTCTGCAGATTTATCATAATTTTGTTTTTACTAACAGTCTAGGAATAAATTCCTCATGTTTAGAGTTTTCAAATTTTAGTTTGGTTTCCTTCACATCTCTAAGAAATTTCGTAACTACTGTTATTGCTACCACCTTCTCGAAATGGCTACCAGTGCAAGTGGATGACATTTCTCAGAACATTATTACATTATGGTACTGAACATCACCAATATCCTTGCTCTTTAAGGTTACCACTTTCACAAAAGATAAGATGTCTCAGGAACATCTCAGGGACTCAGGCAAAGTAGGTTTATTTTCATGTGTCATATGCATTTAAATTTAAAAGCCTGCTTAAAAAAATACATTTGAATTTTAAATTGGAAGACCAGCTGATCAAAGTAACAATAATGTAGAATTTTATTGTATGCTTGAGTTAATGCAAGTTTAATGAGCAATTTTTGTTTACTTTTATTACATATAAATAGTTTTATTTTGAGCTAAGCAGATATAAAATGTAACTTGTTATTCTTCCTGAATAGAAAATCATAATACTCCAAGCTAATAAGAACGTTCTCATTTAATCCTGTTAGTGATGTATTCTTAGGAGAAGGGATACATTTACGATTAAGAAGTTTTCATTTTAAATAAAATTCCTAACTAACGTCACAAGAAAGAATGAATAAGAATTTCGAGTCAAATATTTTTCTTTCTTACGTCATGCTTGATGTAACTGCATTAATATATGTGTTCCTTTTCCATTCCTTTTCATTCAATGCGCTATCGGTATATCAATAAAGACCAAATTATACTGGATTTGAAAGAACGCTTATTTAAGCATAATTTTTTTAAAACACTTTGTATGACCTTTTAAGATTTCATGACGTATTATATTGATTTATAATTAAAACATCTGGACACCATTATTAATCCATAATTTGTTAAAGTTTTCTAATTTTTAATATTTTAATATTTGTGTGTTGATTTTTACTTCTTAAAACCGTTAAACTGAAATACTAACCTTCTTAGAAAACAAGACCTGATTTGTTCAATAAATATTTTAATTATACACAGTGCACTTTATAGCAATTTGAAGAGTTAACTATGTTATAAAAGGTACTGTTAAGGAGTGCAAATAAATGTATAAAAATCATTTACTCCATGAAGTTCTGTATTGCGCCAGCTAATTATATTACAGTTTTTTGCTTTAATGTAATGTAACCTTGCATTTCGCTCAAATTTATTTTAATAGCAACCAAAGGATTAAAAGCAGTGTAGTGAGGGAGTTAATTCATTTTATGTCACATAATTGCTAATTTTTCTGCATGCTCTCAAGCTCATGGTGCTTAATTGGAATTACTGTCAGTTTGCATTTGCTACGTTAGGCGGAAATTTTAATGATGCTCTCAAGCGCGATAAAAGTCCAAAATCTAATTAAAACACAATACACCAGTTAGGAGAACTATTAGAGGGTGAAAATATAAAACAGGCGCCAACTGCAAAGCTAAGAAATTACAAACAATTCTGATTTTATGTAATGTTTGCGAATTTTGTGCTATAACAATTATTTTTTATTCGACCATCCTTAGCTGTATTTTCTAAATAAAATTAGTTCAATTTTAGAAATCATTAAAAAGCATAGCTGCTATACAATGAGATGAAACCAATAAATATTGCCACAGTTTACTGAGGTAAATTTGCATGGAAAACTGGAAGTTCTCTTAAACCCTACTAGTGTAATTAACGTCTAATGATAATTATTAGTAGAAACCTCGAAAGAGTTTAAGGCAAAAAAAATCTGAACCCAAATATTTACGAAACTCTAACCTTTATGAGCACTCGTAAGATACCTTGAAGTGCCAAAACTAAATAAGACCTTTCGGAGTACATATAGTATACAATACGTCCCTTTAAAGGGAACATGCCTGACAGTAGAAAAAAATTATAACATAAATCAGAATCTATCATCATTTCACATCTCTAAGAAATTTCGTAACTCTTGTCACTGCGACCACCTTCTCAAAATGGCTACCAGTGCAAGTGGATGACATTTCTCAGAACATTATTACGTTATGGTACTGAACATCACCAATATCCTTGCTCTCTAAGGACTTTCACAAAAGATAAGATGTCTCCGGAACATCTCAGGGACTCAGGCAAAGTAGGTTTATTTTCATGTGTCATATGCATTTAAATTTAAAAGCCTGCTTAAAAAAATACATTTGAATTTTAAATTGGAAGACCAGCTGATCAAAGTAACAATAATGTAGAATTTTATTGTATGCTTGAGTTAATGCAAGTTTAATGAGCAATTTTTGTTTACTTTTATTACATATAAATAGTTTTATTTTGAGCTAATCAGATATAAAATGTAACTTGTTATTCTTCCTGAATAGAAAATCATAATACTCCAAGCTAATAAGAACGTTCTCATTTAATCCTGTTAGTGATGTATTCTTAGGAGAAGGGATACATTTACGATTAAGAAGTTTTCATTTTAAATAAAATTCCTAACTAACGTCACAAGAAAGAATGAATAAGAATTTCGAGTCAAATATTTTTTTTTTCTTACGTCATGCTTGATGTAACTGCTTTAATATATGTGTTCCTTTTCCATTCCTTTTCATTCAATGCGCTATCGGTACATCAATAAAGACCAAATTATACTGGATTTGAAAGAACGCTTATTTAAGCATAATTTTTTTAAAACACTTTGTATGACCTTTTAAGATTTCATGACGTATTATATTGATTTATAATTAAAACATCTGGACACCATTATTAATCCATAATTTGTTAAAGTTTTCTAATTTTTAATATTTTAATATTTGTGTGTTGATTTTTACTTCTTAAAACCGTTAAACTGAAATACTAACCTTCTTAGAAAACAAGACCTGATTTGTTCAATAAATATTTTAATTATACACAGTGCACTTTATAGCAATTTGAAGAGTTAACTATGTTATAAAAGGTACTGTTAAGGAGTGCAAATAAATGTATAAAAATCATTTACTCCATGAAGTTCTGTATTGCGCCAGCTAATTGTATTAGAGTTTTTTGCTTTAATGTAATGTAACCTTGCATTTCGCTCAAATTTATTTTAATAGCAACCAAAGGATTAAAAGCAGTGTAGTGAGGGAGTTAATTCATTTTATGTCACATAATTGCTAATTTTTCTGCATGCTCTCAAGCTCATGGTGCTTAATTGGAATTACTGTCAGTTTGCATTTGCTACGTTAGGCGGAAATTTTAATGATGCTCTCAAGCGCGATAAAAGTCCAAAATCTAATTAAAACACAATACACCAGTTAGGAGAACTATTAGAGGGTGAAAATATAAAACAGGCGCCAACTGCAAAGCTAAGAAATTACAAACAATTCTGATTTTATGTAATGTTTGCGAATTTTGTGCTATAACAATTATTTTTTATTCGACCATCCTTAGCTGTATTTTCTAAATAAAATTAGTTCAATTTTAGAAATCATTAAAAAGCATAGCTGCTATACAATGAGATGAAACCAATAAATATTGCCACAGTTTACTGAGGTAAATTTGCATGGAAAACTGGAAGTTCTCTTAAACCCTACTAGTGTAATTAACGTCTAATGATAATTATTAGTAGAAACCTCGAAAGAGTTTAAGGCAAAACAATCTGAACCCAAATATTTACGAAACTCTAACCTTTATGAGCACTCATAAGATACCTTGAAGTGCCAAAACTAAATAAGACCTTTCGGAGTACATATAGTATACAATACGTCCCTTTAAAGGGAACATGCCTGACAGTAGAAAAAAATTATAACATAAATCAGAATCTATCATCATTTCACATCTCTAAGAAATTTCGTAACTCTTGTCACTGCGACCACCTTCTCAAAATGGCTACCAGTGCAAGTGGATGACATTTCTCAGAACATTATTACGTTATGGTACTGAACATCACCAATATCCTTGCTCTCTAAGGACTTTCACAAAAGATAAGATGTCTCCGGAACATCTCAGGGACTCAGGCAAAGTAGGTTTATTTTCATGTGTCATATGCATTTAAATTTAAAAGCCTGCTTAAAAAAATACATTTAAATTTTAAATTGGAAGACCAGCTGATCAAAGTAACAATAATGTAGAATTTTATTGTATGCTTGAGTTAATGCAAGTTTAATGAGCAATTTTTGTTTACTTTTATTACATATAAATAGTTTTATTTTGAGCTAATCAGATATAAAATGTAACTTGTTATTCTTCCTGAATAGAAAATCATAATACTCCAAGCTAATAAGAACGTTCTCATTTAATCCTGTTAGTGATGTATTCTTAGGAGAAGGGATACATTTACGATTAAGAAGTTTTCATTTTAAATAAAATTCCTAACTAACGTCACAAGAAAGAATGAATAAGAATTTCGAGTCAAATATTTTTTTTTCTTACGTCATGCTTGATGTAACTGCTTTAATATATGTGTTCCTTTTCCATTCCTTTTCATTCAATGCGCTATCGGTACATCAATAAAGACCAAATTATACTGGATTTGAAAGAACGCTTATTTAAGCATAATTTTTTTAAAACACTTTGTATGACCTTTTAAGATTTCATGACGTATTATATTGATTTATAATTAAAACATCTGGACACCATTATTAATCCATAATTTGTTAAAGTTTTCTAATTTTTAATATTTTAATATTTGTGTGTTGATTTTTACTTCTTAAAACCGTTAAACTGAAATACTAACCTTCTTAGGAAACAAGACCTGATTTGTTCAATAAATATTTTAATTATACACAGTGCACTTTATAGCAATTTGAAGAGTTAACTATGTTATAAAAGGTACTGTTAAGGAGTGCAAATAAATGTATAAAAATCATTTACTCCATGAAGTTCTGTATTGCGCCAGCTAATTGTATTAGAGTTTTTTGCTTTAATGTAATGTAACCTTGCATTTCGCTCAAATTTATTTTAATAGCAACCAAAGGATTAAAAGCAGTGTAGTGAGGGAGTTAATTCATTTTATGTCACATAATTGCTAATTTTTCTGCATGCTCTCAAGCTCATGGTGCTTAATTGGAATTACTGTCAGTTTGCATTTGCTACGTTAGGCGGAAATTTTAATGATGCTCTCAAGCGCGATAAAAGTCCAAAATCTAATTAAAACACAATACACCAGTTAGGAGAACTATTAGAGGGTGAAAATATAAAACAGGCGCCAACTGCAAAGCTAAGAAATTACAAACAATTCTGATTTTATGTAATGTTTGCGAATTTTGTGCTATAACAATTATTTTTTATTCGACCATCCTTAGCTGTATTTTCTAAATAAAATTAGTTCAATTTTAGAAATCATTAAAAAGCATAGCTGCTATACAATGAGATGAAACCAATAAATATTGCCACAGTTTACTGAGGTAAATTTGCATGGAAAACTGGAAGTTCTCTTAAACCCTACTAGTGTAATTAACGTCTAATGATAATTATTAGTAGAAACCTCGAAAGAGTTTAAGGCAAAACAATCTGAACCCAAATATTTACGAAACTCTAACCTTTATGAGCACTCATAAGATACCTTGAAGTGCCAAAACTAAATAAGACCTTTCGGAGTACATATAGTATACAATACGTCCCTTTAAAGGGAACATGCCTGACAGTAGAAAAAAATTATAACATAAATCAGAATCTATCATCATTTCACATCTCTAAGAAATTTCGTAACTCTTGTCACTGCGACCACCTTCTCAAAATGGCTACCAGTGCAAGTGGATGACATTTCTCAGAACATTATTACGTTATGGTACTGAACATCACCAATATCCTTGCTCTCTAAGGACTTTCACAAAAGATAAGATGTCTCCGGAACATCTCAGGGACTCAGGCAAAGTAGGTTTATTTTCATGTGTCATATGCATTTAAATTTAAAAGCCTGCTTAAAAAAATACATTTGAATTTTAAATTGGAAGACCAGCTGATCAAAGTAACAATAATGTAGAATTTTATTGTATGCTTGAGTTAATGCAAGTTTAATGAGCAATTTTTGTTTACTTTTATTACATATAAATAGTTTTATTTTGAGCTAATCAGATATAAAATGTAACTTGTTATTCTTCCTGAATAGAAAATCATAATACTCCAAGCTAATAAGAACGTTCTCATTTAATCCTGTTAGTGATGTATTCTTAGGAGAAGGGATACATTTACGATTAAGAAGTTTTCATTTTAAATAAAATTCCTAACTAACGTCACAAGAAAGAATGAATAAGAATTTCGAGTCAAATATTTTTTTTTCTTACGTCATGCTTGATGTAACTGCTTTAATATATGTGTTCCTTTTCCATTCCTTTTCATTCAATGCGCTATCGGTACATCAATAAAGACCAAATTATACTGGATTTGAAAGAACGCTTATTTAAGCATAATTTTTTTAAAACACTTTGTATGACCTTTTAAGATTTCATGACGTATTATATTGATTTATAATTAAAACATCTGGACACCATTATTAATCCATAATTTGTTAAAGTTTTCTAATTTTTAATATTTTAATATTTGTGTGTTGATTTTTACTTCTTAAAACCGTTAAACTGAAATACTAACCTTCTTAGGAAACAAGACCTGATTTGTTCAATAAATATTTTAATTATACACAGTGCACTTTATAGCAATTTGAAGAGTTAACTATGTTATAAAAGGTACTGTTAAGGAGTGCAAATAAATGTATAAAAATCATTTACTCCATGAAGTTCTGTATTGCGCCAGCTAATTGTATTAGAGTTTTTTGCTTTAATGTAATGTAACCTTGCATTTCGCTCAAATTTATTTTAATAGCAACCAAAGGATTAAAAGCAGTGTAGTGAGGGAGTTAATTCATTTTATGTCACATAATTGCTAATTTTTCTGCATGCTCTCAAGCTCATGGTGCTTAATTGGAATTACTGTCAGTTTGCATTTGCTACGTTAGGCGGAAATTTTAATGATGCTCTCAAGCGCGATAAAAGTCCAAAATCTAATTAAAACACAATACACCAGTTAGGAGAACTATTAGAGGGTGAAAATATAAAACAGGCGCCAACTGCAAAGCTAAGAAATTACAAACAATTCTGATTTTATGTAATGTTTGCGAATTTTGTGCTATAACAATTATTTTTTATTCGACCATCCTTAGCTGTATTTTCTAAATAAAATTAGTTCAATTTTAGAAATCATTAAAAAGCATAGCTGCTATACAATGAGATGAAACCAATAAATATTGCCACAGTTTACTGAGGTAAATTTGCATGGAAAACTGGAAGTTCTCTTAAACCCTACTAGTGTAATTAACGTCTAATGATAATTATTAGTAGAAACCTCGAAAGAGTTTAAGGCAAAACAATCTGAACCCAAATATTTACGAAACTCTAACCTTTATGAGCACTCATAAGATACCTTGAAGTGCCAAAACTAAATAAGACCTTTCGGAGTACATATAGTATACAATACGTCCCTTTAAAGGGAACATGCCTGACAGTAGAAAAAAATTATAACATAAATCAGAATCTATCATCATTTCACATCTCTAAGAAATTTCGTAACTCTTGTCACTGCGACCACCTTCTCAAAATGGCTACCAGTGCAAGTGGATGACATTTCTCAGAACATTATTACGTTATGGTACTGAACATCACCAATATCCTTGCTCTCTAAGGACTTTCACAAAAGATAAGATGTCTCCGGAACATCTCAGGGACTCAGGCAAAGTAGGTTTATTTTCATGTGTCATATGCATTTAAATTTAAAAGCCTGCTTAAAAAAATACATTTGAATTTTAAATTGGAAGACCAGCTGATCAAAGTAACAATAATGTAGAATTTTATTGTATGCTTGAGTTAATGCAAGTTTAATGAGCAATTTTTGTTTACTTTTATTACATATAAATAGTTTTATTTTGAGCTAATCAGATATAAAATGTAACTTGTTATTCTTCCTGAATAGAAAATCATAATACTCCAAGCTAATAAGAACGTTCTCATTTAATCCTGTTAGTGATGTATTCTTAGGAGAAGGGATACATTTACGATTAAGAAGTTTTCATTTTAAATAAAATTCCTAACTAACGTCACAAGAAAGAATGAATAAGAATTTCGAGTCAAATATTTTTTTTTCTTACGTCATGCTTGATGTAACTGCTTTAATATATGTGTTCCTTTTCCATTCCTTTTCATTCAATGCGCTATCGGTACATCAATAAAGACCAAATTATACTGGATTTGAAAGAACGCTTATTTAAGCATAATTTTTTTAAAACACTTTGTATGACCTTTTAAGATTTCATGACGTATTATATTGATTTATAATTAAAACATCTGGACACCATTATTAATCCATAATTTGTTAAAGTTTTCTAATTTTTAATATTTTAATATTTGTGTGTTGATTTTTACTTCTTAAAACCGTTAAACTGAAATACTAACCTTCTTAGGAAACAAGACCTGATTTGTTCAATAAATATTTTAATTATACACAGTGCACTTTATAGCAATTTGAAGAGTTAACTATGTTATAAAAGGTACTGTTAAGGAGTGCAAATAAATGTATAAAAATCATTTACTCCATGAAGTTCTGTATTGCGCCAGCTAATTGTATTAGAGTTTTTTGCTTTAATGTAATGTAACCTTGCATTTCGCTCAAATTTATTTTAATAGCAACCAAAGGATTAAAAGCAGTGTAGTGAGGGAGTTAATTCATTTTATGTCACATAATTGCTAATTTTTCTGCATGCTCTCAAGCTCATGGTGCTTAATTGGAATTACTGTCAGTTTGCATTTGCTACGTTAGGCGGAAATTTTAATGATGCTCTCAAGCGCGATAAAAGTCCAAAATCTAATTAAAACACAATACACCAGTTAGGAGAACTATTAGAGGGTGAAAATATAAAACAGGCGCCAACTGCAAAGCTAAGAAATTACAAACAATTCTGATTTTATGTAATGTTTGCGAATTTTGTGCTATAACAATTATTTTTTATTCGACCATCCTTAGCTGTATTTTCTAAATAAAATTAGTTCAATTTTAGAAATCATTAAAAAGCATAGCTGCTATACAATGAGATGAAACCAATAAATATTGCCACAGTTTACTGAGGTAAATTTGCATGGAAAACTGGAAGTTCTCTTAAACCCTACTAGTGTAATTAACGTCTAATGATAATTATTAGTAGAAACCTCGAAAGAGTTTAAGGCAAAACAATCTGAACCCAAATATTTACGAAACTCTAACCTTTATGAGCACTCGTAAGATACCTTGAAGTGCCAAAACTAAATAAGACCTTTCGGAGTACATATAGTATACAATACGTCCCTTTAAAGGGAACATGCCTGACAGTAGAAAAAAATTATAACATAAATCAGAATCTATCATCATTTCACATCTCTAAGAAATTTCGTAACTCTTGTCACTGCGACCACCTTCTCAAAATGGCTACCAGTGCAAGTGGATGACATTTCTCAGAACATTATTACGTTATGGTACTGAACATCACCAATATCCTTGCTCTCTAAGGACTTTCACAAAAGATAAGATGTCTCCGGAACATCTCAGGGACTCAGGCAAAGTAGGTTTATTTTCATGTGTCTTGTGCAATTAAATTTAAAAGCCTGCTTAAAAAAATATAAGACATAATATATAAATAAGACGTAACTGTATAATTGGTTTGGAGCTATGGGTAGTCTTTTATTATAACAAGGATTATGAAATTGATATTAGAAAATTCATGAGAATTATATCAAACGAGGTCTTGAAAATTGCAGAACTAGCTGCATGAAAGAAACATATTTTCTTCAGATATAAAGACATTCTTTTAAAAAATTTTTTTATGCAAGTTCATAAGTTAACTTGAGCAGTTTGTCCAGCAGAATTTGAGCTCAGATTGTATTCTAGAAATCAAAATTAAGGATATGAATGATTAGTATTCAGAAATTAATACTCTGTTCAAAAATGTTTTCTAAAAGGAATGTTGTCTTCAAAAGAGAGGGTTACTTTATGTTAATAGTAGGTGCGTTATACAGTCATTTCCTAAACTCTTTATAGGTTTATATTCAGTGAATCCAATGTAGTACTTTATTAATATCTGTCTAAACAATCTTTTACTTTTTTACTGAAGCCAGCCAAATGCATTACAAAACATATGTGATTCATATAATATCACTTTCTCTAAATTTTAAAGTAATATTTACAAAGCATTGGGTCAAATACTGCAGTGTTACCAATGCTAACTGTCAATGAGGTAAAATGCGATAAGATCCAGTTTCGTTTTCTCTGACACTTAGTTATTAGATAAGAAAAACTGTTTGAAACTTTGCAGCTACAACTCATTTGACAAATATGTCACATTTTTCTATTTATTGACTTTAAATTGTCTTATCTGTTGTAATGTACACTAAACTCAGTCATTTTTAACAAAATTTGTTTTAGAATTTGTCTAAACGTGTAGAGATATTAGGTACTGAGAAATATCAGCTATACCCTTACCGGCGTTTCAACTACTGATGTACCAGTTGCTAAATGAATGTGGTATTGCTTACTTCACGGCAGCACGCGAAAAGGAATGCAGCAGTTCCTTATAAATTAGGTTGCTATTTATAATTTTTTGAAAGATCATAAGAGAAGAATTGACTGCCTTTTTTATTTTCATTGTTGCAATGTAGAGCAAAACCTTTCTAATTAAGTTGAAGGGGTATTTTAACATTTCCTAATTATTCCTATTACTAATTATGCTCACCATGACAGAAAACTTTTGCATTGCTGTAACACGCTTTTCGATTCCTAGTTAACATGACAACCCGACACCATATAAATTCTTGGTACTCACAACTATTACCCAGAATAAAGCTTATTTTATGAATAATTTAGCAGGTCAAAAATTAAAATATAATATAGTTTGCCATAATAAAATCTGACTAATCAGCCTAACCGAATCAGTTTTAGCATATTCTTTTTTTTAACTCCATTAATTAAATCTATAGTCAGTAGGATAGTCTGTTTATTATTTTATTGTTAAGAGAATAGTTTTGTTCTTCCGCCTAAAAACATCCTGTCAACCTGAGTACTTTCTGCTGAAGCACCGTGATTCTTAAACATCTATAATTTTGAATTAGCTTGTAGTAGTTTAGCAGTAGTGTAATTTTAATTATTATTGCTCTATGTTTCGGCCATTATACCATTTTCACACTTGATAGAAATAGGACTTCGAAATAACGTTTCCAATTACATCGGCTACTGGCATTAATAGAATTATCCTAACTGAAATGTGTGTACATTTTAAAGATATGAAGATCAAACTGAATTCAGTTTCCAAACAAAAATCTGACGTTAGAAAAATGATGCTATCCGAAAAGTTTCATGAATTGGAAACGGACAGATGTGTATTTAATTATGGCAAAGCACACTTGGGCTATCTGCCTAAGGGGAGGGATGCCTTCGTGGATGATGTCCTAAGAGAAACTGGTTCGTATACACGTTACACATGGGGAAAACCACGAAAACACCCATGCAGCCAGCCCGTTCGCGGGATTCGAACCTCGGACCGAATTACCAGTGTTCAGCGACTTTACCGCTCGGCCGCTTTGAAACGGACAGGAATGAAGCTGTTGTGCAACACATCGTTAAATCTGGGAGCTTTATTCACAAAAAGCACAGATTAGCTTGATCGTTATAGCGAAAATTAAGCAAAGCTTTTCGAATTTAAGGACGATGCATGTCGATGAAGAAACACTGCTTGATTAGAGTGAACAAGAGGAATCATCATTCTTGCTATCGTTAACAAGTTCAAGAGATTTCTGCTAAAAAGCAGATTTTGGAAACACCGCTAAATTAAGTCGAACCTAGCAACCGAAACAGAAGTCTGAATGATTTACTTTTCCTCCTACGGAAAAAGACATTTGATCATAATTTCCATTCCATACAACATGAAGGAGCACGATATCGTACCTTTAAGCAAGAGCTACTTTTAACTCGTCAGACTATACTGCATTTAACGCATAAATGTAAGAAACGTTAAAGTACAGCTAGACCTACTGAATTTTGAACAATGTTGCATCTGTACGCATGACTTATAATCAGATAAATTTTATGTTCACAGAATTTAGGGCCTATGGACATCACAATATTTGTTGTATCAATAACCTTGGGGTTTCCCGTAAGGAAAATCTGGTGTAAACATTTTGGAATTAGTTAATGGTAAATACGAAAAGTGTGATATAGATTGCTATTTCTGTTCTAGAATATAAGGTTTTGCGTTAACTGAACTTCACTTTATTGATTGAAAAACTAATGGCGAACATAAAATATAAAATGTCCTGTGAATAAATTCCTGTAAATAATTTATAGTCAGTCCCAGAGAAATAAGAAGTATATTTATGTGGCTCTGTGTCCATAGACTGTATAGGAATTATTTTATACTAAAGCTCAATGGCTTTAATATGATTATATTAATTTAGTTTAGAAAAACATGAAGTGATGCATTTCAGTTCTTCAAAAGATTTACACGCCTGAATCAAATTAAACTAAGAGAATCGATGACGTGATTTACACACCCGAGTCAAAATAAACTAACACTGATTCAAAACTCCCAAGGACAGTAAAACATATTACATTGCTATACGTTTCCATGATTTTCCCGGTAAGAAATACATTCAATCAGAATTTCCAATCTACTATAGATCAGAACAAAATAGAGGATCTGACAGAGATACACGTATCGTAAAGGAAAGTGCAATTTCATTTATATTCTGAGCAATTACTTTTATATATGCTTGTTTATGATACCCTTCGAAAGAACCCAGTTTAGAAGAGAAAAATTATGGTAGCTACTATAAAGAACTGTAAAATTATAGGCTTTTTTTGTCTGGATAGAAAATACGTTGCGATATCGAGAATGTTGCATTTAGCATTCTGACGAAATGAATATCGGATTTCAAATAATATACGATACCGAGAGGAAAATTTTAAAGTGTGAAAGGTCAGTACAGTAAATAAAACATAACTTTCCCTTACATTAGAGGTATCCTCATTCTTTGAATAATCAAAAATTCGTAGTTATCAGTTCCTATATTATGTAACATTTCTCTACATTTTAAACCAATTCTGTAGTTTCAAAGTATAGCTAATGTGGATTCTTCAGACTAATTCTAGAAAAAGATATCTTTCGAATACACTATTGTTCTTTAGACTCCGGTCATTTAACCCTTTAACTGTCAAGTTATTTTGATGATTTGGGTACACAAATTGTCAAATTTTTTTATTGGAAAAACCAAATGTAGCCGAAATAAACATCTCCCGATATATATTCGGGTATTACAATACGATGCACTCAAAAGAAAAAAAATTACCCCGAGAAATACTCGGGCGTGACATTTTCGAACAGACAGTTAAAAGGTTAAAAGGAGTGTGGTTACAACTTTTCTTGCAGTAAGAATAAAATGTAGATACACAGACCGATAGCATGCGTACTGCTTATGCATTGTTTGGAAATGCCAATGTAGTTAGTACTCTGTATCCATTTCTGTTTCATATTACTTGTTTAACATGACATGACACTGAATTAAACAAAATTTTAGTATTATCTTAAGGAAGACCTATCCAAGCTGCATTAATCCGCGCACAAAATTCGCTAATATTTTGCTGGGAAGACTTTCACCAACGCATTACACATTGCTTGACTTTACCCCATACTCATAGGGGATAAACCAGACTATCGAGGCTGCCAAAATGAATGGCATATTGTGAATTCTAAATAAGATTCGTGTTATTTCTGCAGTATGAGAAATGACATTGTTTTTATAGAAGTTATGAAGGAGGAAAATTGTCATTGTGGAATTTCAAATGTAAGTAGAATGTGTTTTACTTATCAATCATTTTTATGGTGGTTGAAATTGTTTAAGATGTTCCCATCCATTCAAAAGAACTATGCATAAGAATGATCCCCGTAGGTGCGATATGTTAAGAATGATTATAGTCTTCTTGATATTTCTCATTCCATCGGCAACAAACAAAAATGTCTCTATCAGTTTTAGTTAAACAGAACAGGGCACGCCTAACGTTCGATGCGCCACTGTAGTAATAGCTGTAGATTATGAATCTTGATATTAAGCTCCACATGCGCAATTTTTAGTTCAAGGAGTGTGATTTAATTCCTGTAAATTTTATTTTCTTCTTTCTCTATATTAGGTTCTAATATTTTTCAAAGATATTTAAATCATATATAAATAATATTAAACATAAATACCACATGATTGTGCAATTGTGTGGGAATAGAAGTTTGACAGCATCTATAATAAGCATAAATTTAATGTTTCAGCATTTTCCATTATAACTATAATTTATTTGCTTGTATGTGAGTAAAAGTATAAAAGTTTAAACTAAAATTCTTTTTAATCTCTGTTTAATTATTAACTGAATTTATTAAAATTGAAAATACCTAAGTTAATTTATTATGCATTACAAATGATAAAATGTCATATACAAATTGCTTTCGGGTTTTTCGGTGCTTACAATAAAACCTTTCAAGCAATGCAAAGCTGCAGAATTATCGAGTGTATGAATTATTGGCATTTTCGACAAGTTGTCATAAGCTTTATTTATTACAGAAATGTTAAATTCTGATAGACGAAAATACAAAATCGAAATATCATTTGCTCCGTGTAGATGAGTTTCAAATTTAGATATAAATCAAATTACCAGAGAAATAAATCAAAGTAAAAATACAAAACTAAAATTAGGTTATCACTATATGAGTTGCTACAACTGCTAAAGATTCAAACCTCTGAAAATAAAAGTTAAAATATATAAATGGGGTTTAGCTAGAAAGACAGTTTTCTTTCTTTTCTTAAGTTACTCCTTTCGTGCTAACTGGTGACTTATTTTATGCTTTTGCTTCAAAATTCGGAAGAGGTAAAGTTTAGCAGTGCTGTACAGTTACGGCAATCAATTACCGTTTGCATAATGAAAAATATTTTCGTTCAATCTCCTGCTCTAGCTTTTAAGTTGAATTTGCAAGAACGTTTCTGGAAATAAAATACATCTTAATTATGCATGGAAAAGCAGAACACTTTATGAAGATCTTATCATAATCACATGGCCTTATGTGTGTTCAAACCAAACCTCGGATTTAGTTTTTTATTGAAATTCGGTTGCACTTATAAGGATGGGTTACATTCTAGACTTAAAAATTACTGCTAAGAGATTCTGTCTTTCAACACGTTAAACATAAATTTAGATAGGCACCATACTTATGATTAGTAATTAAACACCAAGTTTCATCAACGTTACTATAGATTTTAGAAGGATATATGTATGCTTCCCATTTTATTTGACTATACAAACTAAGGAACAAAATTTCAGTTTTCCTTCAGAGGGTTTGCTTAAAATTTCAAAAGTTAAAAATTGCCCAGATTTTCTTATTTGAAAAACAAATATGTAGATGATTTTGATCAGTTTCGTCACTTGATGAGCAACATCACCTCAGAAAGGTGCCGAAATGTGTTTCCAACTAATTTGCTGGGATCTAATGTTAAATACTGAAAATCTTGGAAATCATATTTTCATACTTTTTATTTTGATTTATAATCACAATTAACAATGTTTTGCAATTTGGTACCAAAGCGTTTCTTATGTGATGTTGCTTATTGCAAACTGCAGAGTTATGCTCCATCTTAGGGCAGAAAACTTTTGTAATGATACTTAAATTCTATAATTTTATCAGAAATTAATGAATTTCAAATATAATTAACTGATATATCTAATAAAATAAATTCATGTTAATAATCCTTTAGTTTTAACTTTCGGCCACCGTCTGTAAATGTGCTACTGCAATGTCTGCACTCTTGGCTTTCAAATAATATATATTTAAAAAAGAAAATGCTAAACGTTTTTTGCTTCGAAAAACTATGTTATTTTTAATAGTATTTATTACATTTGTTTCTCGCATTCTTGTGCAATTTTAGGTTTTTAGATTCAAAGTTTCAAGAGCTTTAAATGTTGACATTATGATAAATGGAACAAGTTTTAAAAACTTTTGCCAAGGAATTTAAAATATTAACCTTACAAAATTTCCATTTTAGCTCGATAAAACTGAGAGTTTTAGATTTGTCGAGAAACGAGGACAACACAGTACGGAAAGGTTTCGGCTATGAGCAGGGTTTTTAACAATATAACTCTTATCATAAAGAATTGCGTGCATTTATTTAAAATAAAATTAAACTTATTTCCCCTTCAGTTTCAATTACAATCAATCTAGAAAAAATTACGAGATTTCTCTTCAAGAAATAATATAAAAGCAAAAGTTTTTTTCCTTTCTAAAGCCAACAGTCAGCTTTCGGTGTGTTTTGATATTTTAAAGTCTCGTTTCGTTCCTTTTAAGTCTATGTATATTTTTCAACAAGACTGTGGCTTTACTGCAATGTTTACTTTTTAAAGCCCAGTGCATGAAAGAAAAAAATGTTACATGATTATGGCGGCTTGCCAGAAACTTTAAACGCATTTATAGGTTTTTAGTGTTCGATATTTTTTTGTGCAAGTTACGGGAAAATCCTTCTTAGTCTTCTTAAAAGTGACTAGAAATTCCTGGATAAAAAGAAACTTTTGTCTGCACATTTGATTTTGAAAAATCGCTTCGTTTTCATTTTTGGAATTATATAAAATTGAAACGACATTATTTCATGTTTTATCGTATGTAGTTCATTTATCATTACTTAAAATTCCTGCTGTCTTTAAATTCCTTGGTCTTAAAGATTAAATGGGCTGTCGTTTATAGTGAATATTGTTCGATAATTTTGGCCAAAATATGATTCATGAAATGTTCTAGTATATAACGTGGAAAAGTTGTTCATGTTATATTGAATCTTGTTGTCTATCAAGCTTCTTAAATTCTGTCAGTCTTCTGTCAGTCATAGGCTCTAAGTACAATTTTTACCAAGAATTTTTTTACATATCGTTTACACAACAAGTTACTGCAATTCTATTTTGTCTTTTAATTTGAATGTATTACTAAAATATTGGATATTCGTACTTTTCAAAATATCAATAGACCGGAAAATTTTGTTTTGTTTTGAGTTTAAAATGATAAATTTTTCCTTTATTGTACGTTGTCAGATCTGTCTCTGTTATTCCACATAAACTAAATTAGTTTCTACAATGAACCTGGCGAAATCTCGCATAGGCTTGAATAAATTACCAGCGCAGAAAAAGGGTGAAAAATAATTCTCTATTTTTAATTCAAATAATTAAAAGAACCGGCACGATCTTTGTGCTTACAATGGCATCGTCAACTTGCGGTGAAACTGAAATGTAGAATATAATATATAAGTCAAAAATAAACTAGTGCTGGATTAGCACGTTAAATTACGCCTAACAGGTTGACTCACAAAAGCCTAGCAGGAATGATGATAATCTGGCTAGCGTAACAGCGAGATAGCAACGAAACGTGCGCTGGCTAGCGAAAACACGCTCTGAATAAACTCAGAGATTCACCTGTTTAAATAAAATTTACATCTTGGCGAGAAAATGCGAGGGGAAGTTGAGGAGTTCAGGAAAAGTATCAAACTTAAATTTGTTATGCAAAATAAGGGAAACCCTACAATGTGAGTGGGAAATACGACACACTGAAAATGGTTTCATAGAGCACTGAAAAATATGGTGCATTTTCAACAGCGAATACTAATATTAACAAACACAAAAGTAAATATTTTACATTAACACAGTAAGGCGTCAATTCGAATTTTAGTCATTACTTTCAGTTCTGGCTTACCGAAATTTGACTGAAATATATTTTCTTTTTCATATGTAAACCTAATATTCGATACTTGGAGCATTTAAAAAACTTGCTGTTACTTATACGTAAATTTACGTTATAAGTATAATGGTTTGGACTTTTAAAGATGAATATTCAAGCCTGCAAGCAATTTTGTTAACTATTCTTAACTTAACAGTTATGAGATTCTCATGTTACATTTTGTTATAATTATGGCTGTAATGTTTATTTTTGAAACGATTGCGCTGACTAAAATAAACGTATTGGCTTTGGTTGAATTTGTACGTATTTTTATTAAGACTAGTAATTTTAATTTGAGGTTTCGTTTCCTTTCCCAACCAAGTAGAGGATCCATTTAATTTGTTGCCCTCTGAAACTGCTAGTTTTCTTTCCTTCCAGCTTAACGGAGAATCAACCTTCGCTTCCTGCACAATACCATGATATTGCGATGTTGTGATAAACATAGACCTCCCCATTTCACATTTTGAGATAAACTTGATTCGAATTTCTCTTAAAATAATAAAATAGCTAGGTTAGCGGATAAAAGTATGAGTTTCAGATACATTAAAAATAAGAATTAATTGCGGAAAATCTACTAATATCACTTTATAATTAACCTACAATGAAGAAAATCTATCCAGTCTAGCATCATAATAATTATGTTACGCAAAGAAATGTTTATTCATTTATATTTAATTTTGATGAATGAAAATTTTGTTTCCTTTTTAAAAGAGGAAGTTTTTTAATAAAGTAACAATGTAATGATAAAAAAAAACAGTACTGCATATCTAAAATATTGTAAATGCTGTGCAGTTTAGTATTCTGCTAAGTATCCGTCACTCGCATACAAGAAGATTCTGACTAGCCTCTCTGAGCACAATTTATACGTGCAAGGAAATATATTTTACATTCCTTTGGTTAACATAATCAGTAATCATTTGCTGTCAAGTAATGAATTTAAGCAAAACAGCGTTTAATATGATATGTAGTAAAAACTTTTAATGTTTCTAAAATAACTCATTTCAAAATTATCCATAGAAAAATTTAGCTCAGTTTCTTTTATACATATTGTTAGACAGATACCTAATTTAAAAAGATTGCATTTCTTGCACAATCAAATACAGCTCTCAAACCAAATCTTGAATGTTATATTCTTTATTTCTTAATGCTTCACTCAAAATAGGTGATTAAGTCTACGTCAGGAAAATGAATTTTAACATAAGCGTGTAAAACCGGGCAGTTATTCTTTGTGGGATATGATTGAAAATATATTAATTGCAATTCTCCGTGATTTTTATTTAGTTGTTTGTGATGGTTATTTAACGATCCTTAACATCGATATATTCCATATATTTGGGAAATGTCTTAAGACTAGAATAACAATAAATTGACATATTTTTGTGTTGTTTATATTAAATCAAAAATGAAACTCCCAAGATAAGGAATGCGCGGTAAATTTATGTAAAACCCATTTTTATTATTATTTCCAACAGCATCTATGTAAAACTATACACTAACAGACAATTCATAGTTACGTGATCATAACAGTGCCCTAAGCAAGTTTGGTCATTAAGTTTTAGGGATGGATATTATTTGTTGTATGGAGTGTATTTATTTTTTGCTTTCACTTACAACGTCAAGATTCTCTCATTACAGTTTAGGAGAGTTATCGGTGAAGAGAATCATGTAAGAGGATTTTCCTAATTAATTTCTCTAACATAATTTAGCAGGGAGTAGGTGCATGCAAAACCTACTCCCTGCTAAATTGACATAAATGCCATCTATTATTTCATTAAGCTCATATCATAATCCATTACATGTATATCAAGATGCAAGGAAAGTCAAGAAAAAGGTTTGAAAAATCGTTCTATTTAGAACTCAATTTTCCATCTTGCATTTATACTTATTTAGACCTCTTCAATCCTTATTTCCTTTAGTTTGACTGGTTATTACTACCACAAAACGACAACTATACTCTTATTGCGGTAATAAATAATGACCATGAAATGATTTTTACACTTACTGTATTGTGCTAGTTATCTTTACAATTACATAGAACTAATAGAATTATCTTCACACTCATACTATAATTCATACAGTGTACGTTTTGCAAGTTGCGAAATTAATCACAAACTGCTCCATAAAGGCTTCCAACTACCAGCAAATACTGAAATATAGAAAACATCAACTCGGATAATTCATTCGATATTATAAATACTGCATGATATCTTAATTCAGTTCATCTCAAATATTAAAGTGAAAAGTCGCAAATTTGGGGCCATTGGTTAGCTTCCTATATTTGTTTATTAGCACTCTTCAAAATGCAAAGGCTACGTTTATAGAAATTTCGTTTACACGCAGTATCAGAAAATTATCGCTAAGAAACGTAATTCAGTTGAGCATGTAAACATAGTGTTATCTTTCCTGCTTTTTCAGCTATTAAAAACAACCTTTCCTCCCAGAAAATGAAATATTAGCTTTCTCACGAATGCAGAAACAATTTCACAGTTAAAACAAGAAAGAAACCTATGTTTATGTATCATTTGTTATACATGCGTAAGTAGTGAATCACAAATATGTATGAAATTTTAACTGTATGAAGGGGCACGAGATATAACATGACAGGATCTAACATTGAGATCAGAAGAAATATAAATAAAATTAATTAAGTGTCTTGATTTGTACAATTTTATACATTGCTATAATGTCAGTATTATGGTACTTTCCGTGTAAATATGTATGCAAGATTGTACATTATGTTTTGCATCTTAAAACCACTAATTTCTTTTGTAGCTAATGAACTTGCATAAAGCGGAAATAAAATAAGCCAGGAAGGGCTTATTTTTTATAATGTTCTATTGGAAGATTTACCGAAGCCGTTATTACTTTTTTCTTATTTCCTCCTATTACCTTAACGGAAGCTTTTAAACTGACTTTTCCTTAATTTGGGTTTCAATGTGTTTTGTCTCATGTGCATCATTCATGAGAGTACGTATGTACTATAAAATCTTATAAGGTATGTGCTAATTCCATAATTTAAATGCCATTTGCTAAATACAAATATTTCTAATGAAACAAAGGACACACATATTATACATAAAGGAAAACCATTTTTCTTTAGCGGTTCTGATAACCAGAAAACAAGTATATTTTTTAATAGTTTTCCATGCTTGAAATTTTGCAAGACGGAGGGATTAAAAGATGCCCAGGTTTTATTAAAATTTTCATTTGTCCGCAGGTGATGGATGAGTACTGGAAGAGTGACGTCCAAGAATTTGGAGCTATTAATATCACCGGCTTCCGTATTATTCAGCCTCAAAGTGAGGAGACTTCTCAATTTCTCAGCATGTGGAAAACACTAAATGCCTCACGTTGGCCTGGTGCTGGTTCTGAACATATCTCGGTAAGTAGAAACTGAATATTGGTTTTTACAGTCTAGCTTATTTACACTTTCTTACTTTAAAGCCTGGTGAAAAGGATAATTTTCAGAAACTTCATTTTAAAATATAGAACAGATCTTTCTTAAAACCTGTCAAACTACTGTTAGAATGCAGTCTTAAAGATCATGTATCATTCAGCATGGATTTCAGATGTTTGACATTCGTAACATGAAATTAAATATTCTGCTATGAACTTGTGATTATAATATATGTAATGTAATATCGTAAGGAGACAAAATTCTACTTTTATAAAATGCTTTCATACTATTTTGCGCAATTTTAATAGCATTGTTTCCTTGCTCTAAGCCTGAAGCATTCATCCTATAAGATATTTCAACCGCCTTCCTAGCGAGCCTTCGTGGTGTAGTGGTCAGCACCACTACACCACGCTTCTGAAATACCGACTCAGGTACCAGGAAGGTACCTGAGTCGGTATTTCAGAAGTACGTGGTTCAATTCCCGGCGATTGCTCATTTTTCATCTTGCCTGCTTCTAAGAAATACCTAATGTCTCTACAGTGGCGCCTGAACTAAAAGGGTGTTGGATAATGATTCCCCTCACCCAGGATTTGGCTATTGGGTCCCCTAAAAACCCCATTTGCCCTTTAAAAGGGGGGAGTATATAAGGTATTTCTCCCACCTTCCTAGCGTGCCTTCGGGGTGTAGTTGGTTAGTGGCTCTGCACGCTGGGCCGGTATTCCAGAAGTCCGTGGTTCGATTCCCGTAGAAGGCGGTAGCTCATTTTTCATCTTGCCTGCTTCCAAAAAATACTAATGTTTCTACAATCCAACTAACGTTACGGGCTACAGATTAACGGTTTACAGATTCTTTTTTAGTATGATAATCTGAAAATGTTGCATGATTTTAAGTTTTTATTAGTTATATACTTCGGCATTCGTTCCGTTTCAAATATTGCTAGTGAGGGAGACATTGATCATGCTTTATCTAAAAAAAATCCATTAATCACCACCAATCCTAAAACGAATCCGTTAATCAGCAGATCAACATCTATTTTGCAAAAATCTCTAAAGTTATTTTCATTGTTTCGAATTCATGTCGGCTAGACGCATAAAACATTATTTAAATCAGTAAATAAATATTTTATTATGTCTTCCAATTTTGTACATTATATCCAGCGATATTTGCTAGTTTGAATTAGCCGCAGTATTTTGTAAAAATGAATTCTTGCAGATCAAAGCTGAATAATAATTAATAAAGAAGTCATATTTTACTTCATAATATTAAAGGCTGCTTTACGGTGGTAGTACGAATAGCTCAAACAATCAGAAAGCAGGTATAGAATGACAGCAATACTTTTCTCGTCAAGACTAGCAGTTACAGATTTCCCCCAAACTACAAATCAAAGTAAGCATATTTTTTTGAAAATATTGTAGTTATTTAAGTCGGTTACATTTAGTGCTCAGCCTAATAAACATTTGAAGTGTAGAGACATTAGGATATTTTTTGGAAGCAGGCAAAATGAAAAATGAGCAAACGCCTTCGCCAGGAATCGAACCACGGACTTCTGAAATACCGACCCAGCGTGCAGACCCCTACACCAGGAAGGCTCACCAAGAAGGTTGGAGAAATACCTTATATACTCCTCCTTTTAAAGGGCGACTGGGTTTTTTTAAGGGGACCCAATCGCCAAATCCTGGGTGAGGAGACTCATCATCCAACACCCTTTTTTTAGTTCGGGCGCCACTGTAGAGTCATTAGGATATTTTTCGGAAGTAAGAAAGATGAAAAATGAGCAAACGCCTTTGCCGGGAATCGAACCTTGGACCTCTGGAATACCGGCCCAGCGTGCAGAACACTACTCCACGAAGGCACGCTAGAAAAGCTGGAGAAATTCCTTATAGAAGAGTCTAAGAGTGATTTTTATAACTGATTTAATAATAAAGAACGCTTTATTAATTTTGCTGAATGAGAATGCAGAAAATATATTTCTTATTTATACTGTTCACAGTTTTGGAGAATTTTTGAAAATTATTCAACCGTATTCTATAGCTTTATCTTCAGAGCTGTATGTATGCATGTATAACTAAATATTCCAGTGCCTTTAAAGCCGTATCTACGCTTCCAGCTTGAAATTTGTCAAATTATTAATGCAAAACGCCTTAATACGCCGAAGTCATACGCTGTGATACACAATGGCAGAGGTATTTTGGAATTATAGTCAAAAACACATGTTATTTTCAAATGTAGTTTCTCAACGTGCGTGTTTCGATACAATGCTAACAAGATTTAATACATTTTTCAGTTGGGAGGAAGGCATGCTAATATTCGATAATTAAAGGAATGAGGTTCAGAGCTACAATTTATGAATATACTTTATGTAACACAATTTTCTTTTAAATATTGAATCTCATTCAGTCTTAAGCAATTTATTTTCAGCTTTATTAACTTTCTATTTCTACTGTGTTATCTACTTGTCTTATGGTTTTTATTTTGTTGTTTCCAGCCCTTCTATTTTCTAGGATGTTTCAAGTAATTTTTATATAAGATTTTAATAGAAAGTGCATGGAAGGCGAAGTTACAAGCTTTATTTCCCTAAACAATAATCGATGACAACTATTTCTCATCTCAAAATCTTTCACAACAAGATGCCCAATTTCATAAAATTAGTCTCAACATGTGAACGGGATGTGTTTAGTTTAAAAATAAATATATATGTGATGTATCAGCTTTAGTCGTAGCTTAAATGATCAGACGATAAGTTTTTAAAAAAAAACAGGATCCATTTATTATTATTCAGGAGAAAATAGCAGTTACAAAATCAGATCTCCGCAGTAAATAAAAAGAATTACTAATAACTTTTTGTATGAAGTTTACTTCATCGTGACATTTAAGAAAAAGCCCCGATATTCTTTTGCAAGTCCTTTTATAGCCTCTGGAAAGGCGGAGCTTCCAAGAAATGACGTCAGCCTTTTCAGCCAATCCAGTTCGCTTTAAATATTTCCAGAACATTCTATAACTGTCCGTGTAGAAAAAGCGGGAAAAACAACTTGACTATGGCGCTGTGGATTTAATTCTACGTAGTTTCAAATAAGAGAACGTCGCCATTAAAAATAAAAAGAACATACAGTTAGAATTTTAAGTGTATTCTTGATTATGGAATTTTATTATTACAAATATATGTAATATTTCTGTAGTAGAACGCAGGTGGTTTTATCTGCAATGAACAGGTAGAATTTTGATGTCTTAGAATGCTGAAAGGACGATCCACAATGAAGAAGAAATTTGGCAGACAAAAATAATTTAACAGAAATAATTTAACTTTTATTTCAGTAAACATGTTGTGGCCACAAACAAGTTGGCACATTTATTGTGCTTATTCCAAAAAGCTTACATTTTTGACAGATTTTCAGTAAAAAAGAAGGAGCAGACAGACAGCAGTACAGCTGAGCCAAAGCGGTGAAAGCAAGTGCGTTATGTTCAGAGCGAAATCTTAATTCAGACTGAGTTAGTTTCGGTTCTCAATGCATTTTGATTGGATATTTAATATTGCTGTAAAATGGCTATTGACTATTTGAGTTTTAGTTTCATTTACATCATCAAAATTATGTAACAGTCATATGACATAGATTTTTCTAAAGATGACACCTGAAGACAGATGCGACCGTAATTTCAACACACCATTTTATTTTTTAATAATCAATTTTTAGGACACATATTCTTCTTTACACTTTATCATCATGGGTGCGATATTCACTCCTAAATTTTATACAACATTCATTTCTTTACACGATATACAGCAGAAGAAAGTGGAGCGTCGAAGCAGCAACGAGCAGAGTAGAGAAAAGGGGTACGCATCAAGAAAGCAAGAGATACATGGCAAAAGATGTCTTTAATAAGATTGGATAAGAGCTTACCGCAATGCAGCATAATTACAGAAGCAAACATGATACGGATTGATATTGAAAGACGCAGTCCTGAAAGATATTATAAACAATATTTTAAATAATTTCCGCTTTTATGAAAATACACAAATTAAAATGAATAATTACAATGTCATTGCTAATTTAAGTTATAATTCTGAGTTACATATTTTATGTCTTATATATATACTTTTTTCTTAAGTAAAACTCCATTTAGTAGGTATTTCCTTGTACTTTTATTAATATTTTCTCAACATTCTGTGAAATTTACTTAGTAAACATTTAAGCCCAGCTATATACTTAATGAAGAAGGCTTTTGTGCGAAGGACCAAAAGAAGTAATCGTTAAAACAATTTTTTTTTGTATGATATCTCCTTGTCTTAAAATGATGTCTTGGATTTAAATCGGAAATAAATCATGAAAAACATATCCTCTAGGTCAGTAAATTTTCTTATTTTCACTTAAAATATACGTAATGATTTCCTTCATCTAATCGTAGATAAATATAAAAGCAGAAACACAGATGGGAGCAAATATACACACCAGCACATCACTGACAATAGACAATTACATAATCTATCGCCTGCAGCATCTAGAGTATATATATTTCGTAGAAACTGTGATGGCTGCTTGTATTACGAGACTAAGTATTGATTCATATACTATCAATGACATTTTTATCATGTTCTTGGATGCTGTTAAATTTGAAATACTTTTAACTTTTCTTATCACGTACTTCCTTGTGCATATTTAGACCAAAACATGAAGCAGCTTTAGAATTGTGGTATTTCAAATTTTAAGTGGTTAATTATAAAATTTATGGTAATAAATTATCGATAAATAACTGCATTAACATGGGTGAGTTTTAACTCCCTTAGGAAGGTAGCGTATTGCCATTAAGACAGATCCTAGCTTTCTACTCCTATCTTCCTATCTTAAGACAGTCTTAACTACTTTAGACTTAAAGAGATTTATCTTATAAAATAATTTTCAAAAGCCATTATGCTCTGCCTTTCGGTACCGCAGTAGGCTTCCCTAACCACTATATTATCTAGGCGGCTCTTTAAGAAACTTGTCATAGTAGCTCTTAATCAATGGCACTTAGTCAGAATATTTGGTCAATCTCCAGTTCTTGTTTCATCACAGATAATAAAAGATAATTTTATTGGAATTTTTACTTGAGTTAAATATCATTGATTGTAAGTTACTTGAGTTAAATATCATTGATTGAGTAAATATCAATATTGAGACATTACAAAACCTTTTTTACAGAACTCACCCCATTGACAATATTTTCAAAATATTGAATTAATAAATTATTTTATGATTTTATGAAAAATAAATTATTTTCAAAATATATTTCAAAATAAAAAAATTCAAAATATATTTCAAAATATTGCCCCTCGAAATGTGCATTTAATTCGATACGTGTAAACTGGAAGTGGATACATGTAGCAAATTATGTATCAATATCTAAATATCTATAAATATCTAAATAAATCATTCTTAGATACATATGTATAATATATTCATAACCATGTATAATATATTAATATTCATAACGTGTATGTTCATATTCATAATCATTTTTAGATACATATGTATAATATATTCATATTCATAACGTGTATGTTCATATTCATAATCATTTTTAGATACATATGTATAATATATTCATATTCATAACGTGTAGACAACTGAGTTAACGTGTTATTATAAATAATGGCTAAAGCATTAAATCACACAGATAAATATTTGTTAATGCATCACATTAACCGAGCAATATGTGCAATGCTTCATACTTTCTAGGCAGTGTTTATGAATTAATTGTCATAAAAATGTGTGTTATTAAAATCATTTAAAGAATTTTTTTTTTTTTTTTTTTTTTTTTTTTTTTTTGAGAAAAATTAGAGACAAATGTTTCGATAGGATCTTCAAAATTTAATCAAATTCTAGAGAACTAGGTTACTCGTATATTATTGCAACTGTCTTAAAAATATTGAAAAGAAAACAAAATCTAAGTCTACAAGTCATTAAAGCCTCAGCGGTTGCAGTACAAATGTTTGATCCTAAACGAATACACTTATAATCATGGTTTTCACATTTTGAAATTATTTTATTATTATTATTAGAATTAGTAATTGTAGCCTGATAAAATACAAAATGTTTGGCGTTTTGACAATAATAATCTAAATTTTAAATATAATAAAAAATATTTTTAAAGAATAAAATATGTTTTTACTAATGGGCTTTAAACACTCGAAACGTTACCCAGAATTATATATACCTATTCAATATAATGCGTTTCAAAAATAAATGTTTAACATTTATTTATTTTTAATTACGTTTATTCAAAGACTGAATCTTGATCGATATCGATTTAACTTTTAATGATATTTAACTTAATAAATACTAAATTCCTAGAGTGAGAAATAAAGAAAAACCTATCTCGAAGAGCATGAAAAATTATGCATAGTGTCCCGTATTAATGATAAATCAGTAAATAAATATCAAAACCCTTTAAGAAGCATTGATTACGATCTGCTTATCATTTGAATATTATGCGAAACCTGGCAACCATTGGATATTTGGAAGCGAGAAATTTCTAATAATAAAATGTGTATCGTCCTAAGTCAAGCGCGGGATGTTCGATTCACTTCTAACAGAGAGAAGCAAAGAACAAATTCAGAGCTCAGTTCTAGCTCTGAATTTCAAAGGAATGTGAAAGCAGTACCCTAATTTCTTATATAGTGACATAGTCCATATGATGCGTACGAATGAATGTATGTATCTAGGTATATATACAGGTTGATGCTAAGACATCGCAGCACGTCAGAGAAATATGCAGTGATTTCATAAAATACCTTTTCCGGTATATGAACACATATCGGCCTATCTGTTCAACCAATCGAAATGAAATTTCAAATATTTTTATTTGAAGGTATGTGCTCGAGATTGGTATTATTTAAATCAATAGAATTCTTGAACAGGATAACATTTGCTGTTACAGTGAAAAAATTTACAAATTTTTCAATGGAAAGACACACAGTTTTCCTACGCAAATTAATCAGTGCACTGAGGAACTATGAATCGCTTTGGAAAGATGCACGTATGACAGAAATTCCCGAGTTAAAACATTTGCAAAGGAAGAGCATTGTAAAAGACTAATGACGACACAACAGAGGAGAGGAAAACAAGTTTCCTTAGAATTATAAGTTTTCGACGTGTACAATTTTTAACCTATTCGTCGTCCGTAACGCGTCTAGCGCGTTCAAGTGAAACTTCTGCAGGGCGGCCGTAACGCGCTTCAAGCGTTATTCTACATTTTAAAACTTTTAAATGTTTAAAACGCTTTCTAAATGTTTACTTGCTTGAGTTTTTATTTTTGTTTATTCTAATACCTCTCAGAGGGCAGTACTAATCAGGCATTCTATTTCTAGTTGGATTCATCCCCCCCGGATTTTATGAATATTCACGCCATTTTACGTAAGATACAAGACAGTGAGAGATCTTCAACGTCTACTCAGCAGAAAAAGAGAAAAAAATCAGGTTGTGAATTGTAAAGACAAGAAGTATATACGTTTGATGAGTACAGTCCATAATAACTTTATGACTGATGTTGAAACACGGAAAAGAACTGTAAAAAAACTAATAATTGTAAAAGATTACAAGAGCAAAATGGGAGGAGTGGACCGCCTGGATCAGATGTTATCAAATTAATCCTGCTGTTAGAAATAAGCAGAAATATTATTACTTTTCCATTATGCTTTATTTCCTTATAATTTTACTTAATATTCATTGACATTCATCCACTACGAAAGTTATGTGAGAAAACAACATTACACGCTGCGAAAAACAAAGGGCCGTTGGGGAGAAATTTTCGCGGCAGGAGAGGACGGCGAAAGGGTTAAAGCAGAGTCATCTCCCGTAGCCCTGCAGTTTCTTGGTCACCGCAAACCCGCTACTTCACTCCGATGGATTTCTTGTTTTTTCGTTATCTGAAATCTAAAGTCCACACATCTAATCCACGAAATTTTTCAGAACTGAAAGATGCCACAAAACGGGAAAATATACAGATTCCATCTACTATGTTACGTTCGTCATTCAGTGCGTTGCCGTCTGCGCAGGTGGGTACGTTGAAAAGTTGTAATTCCAATTTAAGTTTTTTACCCTTTCCTTTAGTGTTTTATCATTGGTCCTTTACAATGGTCTTCTTTGCAAATGCTTTACGCTGGCAATTTCCGTCATAATGCATCGTTCCGAACTCATTTATGATTTTGCATTGCGCTATGTTACCATTCAAAAATTTGGAAATGTTTTCATCGTAACCATGACCATGAGAACTATTGTTTAAAATCATCACAATCTCAAGCACGTGTGTTTAAGTAACAACATCTGAAATTTCATTTCGATTGCTTGAGCGCATAGGCCGCTAGGATTTCATAACATCGGGAAAGTTTTTCCGAGACCACCCTGCATATTTCGAAAATTAGAGCAAATACCTATAGTTATACTAATTTTAAATGAAGTAAATAGTGCAGCATTTTTAAGAAAACTTTGTTAGAAATTGTAAACGTTTTAGAGGTTTAAAATATGAGCATTAACTTTAAAATTGCTGATGAAAACACTCTGTTGTGTAATAATTCATAAATGACTTTAATATGTTATTAAGTTATGATTCGAGCACAGTTTTTTAAAATTCGTTAGTTTTCTTAAAAGATAGCGAAAGGTATGTTACAGCCAGAAGCGGCTGATTTTCCCATGCTACTACCCACTCGGGTTCGAAGGTCAGCCAAGGATGTGAATCAGCTACGTGCTGAAATGAGACCATCCCGTGGCCTTGAACAATTAGAAACTAAAACAAGCAAGCAATTTTATCCTGACTGGAAAAAATACTGGTCAAAATATTTACTCTCTTTTTACCTTTGGTACCGTATCTTGCTGTCATTTTTACACAGCCTCTCTGATCGCTATTGCGGTTAGCGATGCTGGCTCCTGTATCACTGGGCTCGGGTTCATACCCCGAGAAAGGCATGAATGTTTATATGTGTATGGTGTCAATGTGATGTGGGAGCGCTTAAAACACGGGCTACTTCAATAACCATTGAGCGAGCAAGAGATACCGGTATCCCTGTCACTTCTACCTGTTTCTGTGACTAATTTACACAGCTTTCATGATGCTACATTTGTCCTCATTGTTTGGCTATAAGTTAATTTCATTTAACATTCACTTATCATTAAGAAAATTTATTAATATTTTATCTAGGTCTTTGTTTTTTAATTTGATTTAATTTTTATTCAAAACTTTCGATAATCTTCCACAGAGATTTGGCAAGTCTAAGTTGATAAATTAAGACCTGAGGAATAGCTTTAATTCCTTATAAATTTTACAGTTTAATTTCCCCTTCTAACATTGGCTCCATGCACTTCGTAGAAGACATTTATTTTGCAGTACATTTTGAATGAATACTGATACTTTATATCTGTAAAATGTGTTGAAATCTTTCCAGAATTGTCTTATAAATTATGCATCTTTTCCTGAATTTGATAATGGTATCCAACAGACATCAATTTGGTCTGTATGAGACCTCAATTAAAATGAATTATTCGATATGTTTCTCCCAAACAAAATGTATATATATATATATATATATATATGTATATGTATATATATATATATATATATGTATATGTATATATATATATATATATGTAATAATAAAATTCCATAGTCAAGAATACACTTAAAATTCTAACTGTATGTTCTTTTCATTTTTAATGGCGACGTTCTCTTATTTGAAAGTACGTGGAATTAAATCCACAGACCCGTAGTCAAGTTGTTTTTCCTGCCTTTTCTACATGTACGGTTTTAGAAAGTTCCGGAAATATTTAAAGCGACCTGGATTGGCTGACGTCATTTCTTGGAAGCTCCGCCTTTCCAGAGGCTATAAAAGGACTCGCAGAAGAATATCGGGGCTTTTCTTTAATGTAACGATGCAGTAAACTTCATACAAAAAGTTATTAGTAATTCTTTTTTATTTACTCGAGATATGAATTTTGTAACTGCTATTTCTCCTGACCAATGATAAATGGATCCTGTTTTTTTAAAACTTATCGTCCGATTATTTATGCTACGACTACATCTTCACAAATCTATTTATTCCGGACAAAAGCTGGTACATCACACACACACACATATATATATATATATATATATATATATAATGCGTATATATAAATACAATGCATATATATAGAGAGTAAAGTTTAATTTACGTTTGAAACCTTTTACTTATACAAAAGATTATTATTTAAATTCAAAGAAAACCGTTAATTGATATTCTATACGAAATTCTATGGATATTCCGTTGAAATAGAAGTAGATTACGTCTGATCCAAGGCACAGTTTCTGCTGTGTTATTTTTAAATAAGGGTGTTATCCTCTATACCTGAAGTATTGTTTAACATATACTCCAAATACTGATTCGTAAACGTATGGAAAATGCTATTTTTAATTACAGAATCCTTGTAAAGGAGAGAAGCTTTCATCCATTAGCTGAAGCGCGACTTCTTCGTAAGCCATTAAGTTTTATTAGTCTGATGTTATTACTGTCTGTAAGAAATATCGTGAATTACACGAGAAAGGAATTGATATTAAAAATAACCTTTCCTTTCGCTAATAGAAGATGGTAAAGATATAAATCTTACTGTCCTTAATATCACGACCATATTGAAACGCTTTTTCTCTGATAATTTTCTCCTTGTGTCTATTATATAAAATTTGCAACTTAATAATATGTTTAGTAGCAAAGTTCAATTTAATTTATAAACACTGATATTTGTGCCACTGCTTTTAACCTGTTCTCATAGTGTAGAAAGAAATCCTACCTGATTCAGTAATACTATTATTTATGCAAGTTTCCGTCTAAAAGCTTTAAGTAGAAGTAATAAGTTCGTTTATAGGCTAAAAGAAGAATTGTAAGGCAATAAAACAGAACAAGTTAACAGCCCTAATTCGATGGCAAGGCTAAAGCCGGAAATGAGATGGAAAGTACTAACGGAAGGTAATTGAAGAAGAAGGATTAGAAGCAAAATAATAATGAAGATCTAAGAGAAATCACAGAGATCATCAAATGCGTTAAATGATATTACTGCAAAGATTATACATTAAGTAAGTTTGGAACTTCAGCAGCAAGAAGGGGTAGTTTGATTACCTGGGAAGTTGATGGACACAACTTAGGTAAGAAATACAAATTACGTAAAAGTTTCAAAAATAAAATAAAAAATTTACAAATTGAAAAAGTCAAGATGTACAGCACTACACCTGTATTAAGTGGCTCCAGCTTTCATAGCAAGTAGGTATGCCAGACTAGAAATTCCTAGTAATTAGGAAAAACAAAAGTGCAGCTGAATTTGCACATTTAAAGAGAAGTATATCCTACAAAACTGGCAGCTAAATTTAAATTTAATTGAAGGATTGTAGTTCGTATTTAACAAAACGCAGATGTGTTTAGTGAAGAAAAGATCTCTTTTCCCTGCAGTTTTGGCATTAAGACTCACTATATAATTATTTCCTTTTGAATTGTCCTGAGGTGCAGCGTGAATATGAGTATATGTTTCCTAGACAGGTCTCTCCGAAGGCATATCTTCTTGTAAACACACAAAGTCTGCCATTCTATTGCACGAAAAGTATATTTTTTTGCAAAGCGAATAGCTTCAGTTTGAATCCTTTTCTTTTACTAAGAAAATTTTCAAACCTTCACTGAATTCTGGCCGTATTACTCAAACCTTAAATTTCTTTACTGCATTTTTTTGCTTTTGTAAGTTCATTCTTATCGACAATATATTTTCTTGCTTCAATTCCTGAGAAACTGTGAACTAAGGTTGACTAAAAACTAATATATCGCTAACCATAAAATAAGGTACAAAAGAATTATATTATTATTAAATTATTAAAAGAAAATTAAAATATAAATAAATACATGAAAATTACGATTTTTCATATAAATATTCGCCTGAAAATTTAATATTTTGCCTAAAAGAAACAATTATTACGTGCACTAGAAAAATAGCATTTTGAAATTCTGGAAAATCGAAAATGGTGTTTACATTGACGAATATCGTCATACTTTACGTAGTTTTTTAGCCCAGAAGGGCTATTAATTTCGTTTTGGCATCTTGCATTGAAACTTTTGAATGTCCGTTTCACTTTTCAAATTTTTGCCACCAAATATTATCGCCCTGTGTTATATTTAAAGAAATTAAATAATGAAACATCTGCATAAATGTATGTATGTTTCTCGCATTGTGATAAAACAACAGTTCCTAGAGCCATCGAATTTTGAATAATGTGATTCTTTAGCGAATATGGGCATCTGGAAGCGCTAATTTGGAATTTTTTTTATTATCGATTTCATTTTTTCTAACACTTTAAATAATAACTAACACTTTAAAGAATTTTTATTAACAAACTCAACGATTTCAAAGCGAGCAAAGGCAACACTGTAGACGAGCAAAGGCAACACATTATTTTAATCTCCAGTGCGACAGACTTTCTATCGGAAATTCTAAAGATATGCTCATTTTAAAATTATTTTGCGATATTGCTGCTGAATTGAATTTTATGGTTAACGTGCGAAGAACATGATATTCAATAAGTAAAGGTAACGCACAAAGTGTTAAAAAACGCCCTTTTAAAAGTAACGTAAAATCTGAAAGCTTTCGGATTTTATTTTTTAATTTTTTTTAATTTTAATTTTTATTTATTTATGTATTTATTTATTGCGCTTCTACAGAGTTTAATATTTAATTATTTTGTCACTGTGTACTTTTAAATGATCCGATTCATGTATATTATTTTCAAAAAATATTCAGAATTCAAGTCTGAAAATCCTTTCTCGCTAGAGATGCATTTTTTAACCTGTTGTTACATTAGAGCATGAAAAGCGTTATGCTCTTGGAGTATGGCTCAATGCGCACTTTTCTACACGAACTCTGCATGTATCTACGGACGTATGCATATGTATATGGTGAGTATATACATATCATATCACTATATATCTATGCTCATAATCATATATATATGCTTTTGCACCTGAACATTTATATATATATATACATATACGCACGTGTTCATATATCTATGCGCATATGCATAGATATATGCATGCAATAAAATGGTCGGTTCGAAACGTTCCGGGACAGATTCTTCTCCAAGCTATAAGTGAAGTCAGCACTGTAACAACGGTGGCAGCTTGAACTAGAAACTGTTAACAACAAATGTACAAATGGGTCAGTTAGCTGTGCGCAGATGGAGCAGAGAGTAGAATAGGATTTCACGTTTTAATCAAGAAAACCTCTACGGAGACATTCGAATGTGTGAAAAATATTTACCTCGATAATTGTTTAACTCGCGCACGAGTCGTGGTTTAAACGTTTTAAAAAGCCATAGATGTCTCTCGAGGATAATAAAAAAATCGTTAAACCGCAAGTTTGTCCTACATAATCATTGAGAAACTTCTGAACACCAAACTTCATCTCGCATGCAGAGCTATCGCAGAAGAGTCAAACAACTCTAAATGAAATGTTCACGGCATTCTGTGGGTTACGAAGTTTTGATGAAGAACAAAGTGTGAGCAAAGTTTGTCCCGCACTCATTGACTCTCGAATAAAAACAAACAACAATGCGTGGATACTTGCCGCAACTTGGTTGAAACGGGAAAACGCGGCCAATTTTCTTCTGAAAAAATTATCACTGTTGACACAACTTTGTTGTATCAGTACAACCCTAACAGAAAACGACAAATTGCGGATTGGGTCGGTGATGGTTCTCTAAGTGAAGACATTGCTCATCACCTTTTCTCAAACTAACAGTATTATTCACAGGTCATTTCTTCCACTCCCATCACTGTAAATATCCAGTTTTATCTGTATATCATAGACGCAAAGTAATAGATGGTAACTGCAAAGAGATAATGCTGTAATGGATGATAATGCTGTAAGGCTAATTATTTACAGCTACAGGGCCAGTAGTCCTCTTTTTGTAGTGTAACTGTCACTGTACGTCATAGATTGGTTACGCAGGAGTATTCAACGGATTCATCCAGAATGATGGAAGGAGAGGAATTTTTTCTTGCTGCACGATAATGTACTCACTCACACTGCTAGATTTCGTGTATACTTTCTAGCGACAAAATGAATCACAGTTCTCAACCAACCTCCATATTACCCCAATTTAGTTTTTTTTTCCTTAAAACTCAAACTTCGAACTAAGGTTGAACGCTATGATGACATAATCTACACTCAGGCCACAGGGACACGCAAATTGAATAATATCCAATGCAAGTTCAGCCAGTTTCATATACTATATCAACTATTTTGTGCGTTTTACTCAAGTAAGGGGAGACTTTAGAACACCAGACGCATAAAAAAACCTTCCTTTTAAGTTTTCTCTAGATCATCAATCCATTGTCTGAAATTTTCGGCTACTGATGCTACGATGACTGTTTATAATATAAGGGGTGTTCAAATGAAAAGGTACGAAACATCATCGTAACAACCAAACCAGTTGAAATTTGAATATGCCGCTTTGGCATAATGTATTGAGACATCTAAGGACGCAAATGCAGTATCCGACATGGTTGTGCGCATGAACAAGCGCCCTCGCACGACGCCGAAGTAAAGTAGGCAGTTGTGTATTCCGTCCAACTGATGCGGTAGTGCGTGTAATAACATTTCGGCGTTCACGATGAAAAATTCGACGACTGAGGAGTTTCGAGATGTTGTGAGATTTCTGACTGTGGTGTGGTGTTGCGTGGCCCCAACTTGCCCGCAACAGGAGTAGTGACTGCTATGAACTAGAAATTACACAAACTCTTAAGAAGGGTTTAACTCCCTTTTTATTCCACTTTAGAAGTTACAGATGCGTTCACTTGACGCTCACAAACTACGCCGACCCCGCGGTTAAATAAAAATAGAAAAGTACAACTAAAAATAAATAACAGGATGAATAAATAACAAGTCACTACCTACGAGGCTCTATAAACGTGACTAACTTAACCGCGTTCTAAGATACAGCTGCGATTCAGCAAACTTTCAGAATAAGAAGTTGAAAGATTCAACTAACTGCCGAAGTAGGCACACAGGCCGAAACGCGCGGTTCTTAAACTTCTACCAAGCAACCTTCACGTTCGTGAATCAAGAAAGCACGCTTACAAACTCGTTTCCCTTCTATTTAACTCAAAATTACTTCTGCTAAAAATTTGAATACTCTGGGTGTTCTACTAAAATTTACATACTCTGGCATTGGCAATTCCAGGGGAAAGTAAAGGCTTGACAGGAAAGATAGCTTAAACTTAAAATAAATGTTAGTTAAAATAAACCCTACATTTGCCGTTGCCAGAATTTGGTAAACTTGGAAGCAGGTCCTAGAAACGACCTGTTGAAAAGTTTCCACATTCTAAACTAAAACTGAAGAGCCTCATTTACATAAAACAAACTGTTTTCTCAAAAGTTAGAATAAATTTCTGCAGGTACATAATTTTACCATCTCTTATTACAGGAACCTTTTCTGGTCTTCAGCAACCAATCTTTTCTCTTCCTTCCAGCACCTGGAAGGAATAAGTATCAGTATCTTCTAAATACATTATGATTTATACTTTCTTAACACTGGATAAAGTTGTCGTTTTCGATCCTTTTATTTTCCTTAATTAACTGCTTAATTCACATTCATTCAAACAGTCAAACATGAAATTAACTTTACCCTGGTTCTCCACCATGTGTGGTGTCAAACGGGAATATTCGTGTTTTAGTATTACAACACTTCCCCTAACCACAATGATTTGTTAGAATTCCAACAACCAAATAGACACACCTTAATCGACATACTGAAACTCGATGAGCTATGTTTAACATTCTTAAAATTCAAGTGTAGGTGGAGAACCCTACAAAACACATTGATTCTAATTCCCCCTCATTCATCTTTAGACATGCAGGCTTTCGCTCTAAAGCATGATTTTATCGACAGTTTAATACTTAAATTTGAATTCATTTCTTTCGAGTATTTACTTTTAGCATCTAAAATTTTATGCTTCTAGACTAAATTCTACTTTTACATAACTTTCAAGTATTTACGTATATTTACAAGATTCTAATACATATGATTTTTACACTTTACCATAAAAAGAATAAGATAAAAATAAAGTTTTACTTCACGCATTCTTCGCCAAGCTGGCGGCACTGAAACTAAATTTTTCATTAATACAAGAATACGAAGTTATTTTACTTTCGGCCAAATTTTGGCTTTAACATAACAGAATTAGTCTTTCGACCAACAGGAACTGCTTGCTCTTAGATTTTATACTTAAAGAAAATAATACTTTTGCCTTAGCTAAATAAAGTAAAAGAAACTAAGTCTCAACCGAGACAAATTGACTTCCGTCAAAACATAGAACTTCGTATTTACGCATAACATTTCGAAACAAAAGAAAAATTTAAAGAAGATTTTAACTTATCTTTGAGTTTTCGATGATTGGAACTCCGACATCCTCTTCTGACAGAACTGATCCCACGTTATGGAATTCATAGAGGTCAGTCGTCGCCTTTGGGTTCTTCGAGTTTCGTCCATGGTGATTTTTCTTTTTCGCCCTCTGTACGCCGGCCTCTTGGAGTTGTAGTCTTCGGGTTCCTGTCTTTTCCGTTTTGCCCCTGGACGGCTGGTCTTGGCGGCCTCCGGTCTGGAATTTCTTCTGTTGGTGGTGGTCTTTTCGTACCTCCTTCGGTCTTTTTGTTCTCGTGAACGGCGGCCTTGTTTCCTCCTGACTATCTGGCCCTGGAAGTGGTTTCCTCGACGCAGAATTTCTACTGCGGAACGTTGTAACTGGTCTTTTCCTATTTATCAAAGATTCTTTACGCGGCGGCGTGGATTTCTTGTATTTCTTGAATGCTGGAGTCTGAACATTTTCCTTTCTTCTTTTCGGGACCGTAGCATGACTTGTAGAAGGGCTAGGTTCCTTTTCCGTTCTCTGCTTCTTGGGTGGTGGAGCGGGTGGCGTTACTTCTGGGCCTTCCACTTCTTTTGCGCTTGAGTCCTGCAAGAAACTTTTAAGGATTTCAAAATCATTATGATTATAAAATTTTTTCACCTGGTCGGGACTTGCTTTACAGATTTCCCCTCTCTCGTTCTTAAGGTACAATACGACTCTCTTGATTTGCTGAATTACATATGGGCCTTCAAATTTTGGAGCTAACTTTGCAGTAAAATTGTCTGGGGCACTTGACAAAGAAAATTTCCGCTTTAACACTTTATCCCCAACTTTAAAATCTGCTTCACGGCGTTTTCGATCATAGTACAGTTTCTGTCTATTTCTTGCCGTATCCGAACTTTTAACCGCCTGATCAATGAGTTTTTGTATATCTTTTTGTTTGAATTCTTGCTCTCTTTGTTGCACAAAGAATAATTTATCTAGTGGCGTAATTAACTTCCGTCCTAAAAATAAACCTGCTGGAGTTTTTCCCGTAGTATCATGATTTGCTGTTCTTAAAGCATAAGCTAACTCATTTATGTAGCCATCCCAGCGCTTGTGATGTGTGCTAACATAATTTCGAATTATTTTTATGAACTCTTTCTGCGATGTTTGCCTGTGGTCTATACGGAACCATTTTGATATGGCGTATGCCAAGTCCAGTGCAAATGTTTTCAAATATTTGGCTAACGAATTGTTTACCGTTATCGCTAATGACATTTATCGGTGCACCGTATTTTAAAATGTGTCTGTGTAAGAATGCATCTGCGACTGTTTTGGCTGACCCGCGTTTAAGTGGAACAATTTCTGTCCATTTTGAAAAATGATCTACAATTACTAAAAGAAAACGATTTTTATTTAACTCACTCTGGGGGAAAGGACCAAGAAGATCTATGCCTAAAATTTCATTCGGAAATGTAGCGCGAATGCTATTTAAGTACCCGGCCGGGCTGTAATTAATATCATTTATTAACTGACATTGATTGCAGGACCTGACATACGCAGTTACTATTTTGTATAATTGCGGGAATATATTGCCTCGCGTACCCTTTTTAAAGTCTTTCTGACCCCTAAATGACCCGCTGTTTTCGCGTTGTGTAATTCCTTCAAAATGCTTAATCGAAGCGAGGCTGGGATGACTGGTTTATATTCGAAATTTTCGTTTGTTGTTTTCGTATAAAATAATAAATTATCTATTATTTCATAGTTTTCTGCTCTACTTCTTATTGAATCGATATCTGTGTGTTCAAAGCTTTCGGGGTCTTTCAAATACGCAAATATACTTTCAAACTCAGGATCAGCTTTCTATTCGGCAATAATTCTTTCTCTAGAATCTAAAATTTTGGAAGTCAACACAGCGCATTTGAGTTCATTGCCTTCATCGTCCAGTTTTATGCGAGATAGTGCGTCATCAACATTGTTTTCCATACCCGGTTTATATTTAATTATGAGGTTATACTCTTGAAGTTTTAAAGGCCCATCTTATTAAACTGGGCGTTAGATTTTTCCCCGAGTAAAGTCTACCAACAGCCGCATAATCCGAAAAGACTGTTACTGGCGCTTTGCCGAAATAAACTCGAAATTTGTGTGCAGCCATTAATACGGCTAATGTTTCTCTCTCTGTAGCTGTATAATTCCTTTGCGTAGGGTTTAAAGTTTTACTAAAATATGCCAAAGGATGGCCATTTTGCATGAGAACCGCACCTACGGCATAGTCCGACGCATCTGCTGCAATTTCCATGTTTTCGTCCCCTTCCGGGAATTTCAAAACAGGGGCATTGATGAGTGCTTCTTTTAACCTTTCAAATGCAGTATTTGCCTATGCTGTCCACGTAAATTTACTTTTCTTTCCTTTAATTAGTAACAACGGTTCAACAATGTTTGCAAAATCTTTTATGAAGGACCGATAATAAGAACATAACCCAAGGAAAGAAGAAAGTTTCTTGGCGGTGTTGGGAGGTGGGAAATTCTTGATGGCTTTTATTTTTGAATCCTGAGTTTCTATACCCTTTTGCGAAATTTTATACCCCAGATATTTAAGCTCTTTAGTCACGAACTTGCATTTTGATGCCTTAATTGTAAGACCGGCCTCTTTTAATAATTTAAAAACCTCTTCTAAATCTTTAATATGTTGTTCCAACGTACTACTCGTTATAATTATATCATCTAGATAGATTAAAGTCGATTTTCCTAGGACAGGCTTTAGAACAATACCATAGCTCTCTGGAATGTTGACGGGGCCCCACACAACCCAAAGGGCATGCGTAGAAATGCATAAGTGCCCGATTTTGTGATAAACGCGGTTTTATGTATGTCTTCGGGTTTCATAGCTATTTGATAGTAGCCAAACGTTAAGTCCAACGTAGTTATGTATCTCGTAGACTTAATTTTTCTAATAATTTCCTCTATAACCGGCAAAGGGTAAACTGGGAAATTAGTAACACTATTAAGCTTTCTGTAATCAATATCAAACCTCCAAGCCCTTTTATCCGAAGGAGGGAACTCATTCTTTTTCCTACATAGTACGACTGGACTCGCGTACTCACTATTTATGGACGTTATTATCTGGTTCTTCAACATTTCCTGAATGTGTTCTTCTATGATTTGTTCTTTCTGTTTATCACACCGGTTAGGTTTAGTCCTACAGGGTTTGTCGGCAGTTAACTGTATATCATGCATAACAATTTGACAATTACCAGGCCGTTCTGAAAACAAGTTCGAAAAAGTACTCACCACTTCCTGGATGGCTTGGCCTTCATGGTCATTCAAATGGCTAAGGTCGACTTGCGGTTGTTCCACTGGCTCCACCACCCTCCGATCCATTTCCAGCATAATTCAATTTTCCTGAAAATTCAGTTTGGCCTTCGCGGCCTTTAAAAACTCCATGCCTAAAATAAATGGACTTTGCAAATTTTTTACCACAAAAATTAATACTTTGAGGCTTTCCTCTTTTACCTATATGTTTAATGATAATTTCCCGATGCAGTGACAGGTTTTTCCTTGCGCCGCTATAATTTCTGTGTTTTTATTTTTAAATAATCGTAACCAATTAAAATTCTTCTTAAAAAATATATCACTCATAAAATTACCTTCTGCCCCTGTATCGATGAGGGCTTCTACTGGTACATCGCCAACCAGGACTTGTATAATCGGTAATTGTGAGTTCTTTACCACGACCGTAGTTAGGTATCTTCTTGAGGGTTTTTTCGAAACTTCCGGGGTCTGGACCCTCGCTTTTACAGGCCCCTCTACTCGTTTAAAGCTTTCCTTTCAACTTCTGCCTTCTGAGTACGCAGACAGTTGTTTTCAAATTTCCTTTTTGGGCCTCGACCTTCGAGCTTCGATGAGTTAGCTTGATAGTTCTTTCCCCCATAAGAGCGATTTGTGTTTCTGGTCTGTTCATTTGACGATTGCCTTCGGAGACCTTGATAATACGATGCCCCTCTAGCTTTTTCCGTTATTCTGCGATTTTGGAACTTGACCGCCAACTCGAAGAGTTCCTGCAAGGTGCTTGGGTTTCGAATTTCGAAGTAATCTTGAACAGCAGGTAGCAATCTTGGTAAGATTATTTCAATAATCTCCGCGTCGGGTTTCTTCCCATACAATATATCCGTCAGCTTAATTTTTCGCAGAACAAAGTCCGTCAACTCTTCTATATTACGTTGATAAAAACTATACATTTCGGCTTCTAGCTTTGCTCGGTCTTTCACTATGGGAAAGGCCTTTAATAATGATCTTTTGAAATTTTCAAAGGTATATGTTTGGCCTCCGAATTCCCCTAATAAAAAATTGCCTATATTCTTCCACCATAGTGAGGCCTGTCCTCTTAGTGCAGACGTGGCAATGGCGACTTTTTGTCTTTCAGGCACAGGGTATAGCTGGAAATGATTTTCTAGGCCTTCTAAGAATATCGCCACCGAATTTTTTCCGTCGAAATTGACGTTTGGCTTGATTGATGCTCTCATCGTCTGGACCAGGTATCCAAATCCTTCTAATTGGTTCACCATTTCTTGTTGTTGGACTTGTACAGGAGCTTCCATCCAGTTTTAGGCCATTTCAGTTCGAAACGTGTTCGGGCGCCAATGTGGTGTTGCGTGGCCCCAACGTGCCCGCAGCAGGAGTACTGACTGCTATGAAGTGGAAATTACACAAACTCTTAAGAAGGGTTTAACTCCCTTTTCATTCCACTTTAGAAGTTACAGATGCGTTCACTTGACGCTCATAAACTACGCCGACACGGCGGTTAAATAAAAATAGAAAAGTACAACTAAAAATAAATAACAGGATGAATAAATAACAAGTCACTACCTACGGGGCTCTACAAACGTGACTAACTTAACCGCGTTCTAAGATACGGCTGAGATTCAGCAAACTTTCAGAATAAGAAGTTGAAAGATTCAACTAACTGCTGAAGTAGGCACACAGGCCGAAACGCGCGGTTCTTAAACTTCTACCCAGCAACCTTCACGTTCGTGAATCAAGAAAGCACACTTACAAAATCGTTTCCCTTCTATTTAACTCAAAATTACTTCTGCTAAAAATTTGAATATTCTGCGCGTTCTACTAAAATTTACATACTCTGGCATTGGCAATTCCAGGGGAAAGTAAAGGCTTGACAGGAAAGATAGCTTAAAATAAATGTTAGTTAAAATAAATATAAACCCTACAGTGGAAGGGGTTAAACTGGCCGATATTCATCGCCGGATGGTAGCCGTAAACGGGGCAGAACTGGCACTCCACTTTCTCACTGACTTGTCGGACACACAGTCTGCTCCGTATACGGCCACCATCCGGTGATGAATATCAGTCGGTTTAACTCCTTCCATAGTCAGAAATCAGGTAACCTCTCACCCCGGAAGTTTCGAAAAAACTCTCGCTGTTCCTCAATCTTCCAATTTTGCATTGCGAACGCCAAGATGTTATCACACGCACTGCCGCATCAATTGGACGGAACACACAGCTGCCTTTTTCACTCTGGTGTCATATGTGGGCGCTTGCGCATGCGCACTACCATGTCGGATACTGCATTCGCGCCCTTATAGGTCTCACTACGTTATGCCAAAGCGGCATATTTAAATTTCAACCGGTTTGGTTGTTACGACGTTTTCATTTGAACAGTCCTTATAGTTTTTACATATTCATAAAAGTAAATAAGAAACACATGGAAACAGTATATCAGCATTTTCGCTCACATGAAGCTTTTGTGTATTGTTTATTTAATCTGTGTTATTTTCTTGTAATTTATTAATTGTTTCATCTGCTATAATTTCTGGCTAGTAAAGATATCATAAAATATTGAGTTTTGGTTTCTACATCTGGATATCATACACTCAAAGTGGCCTTTTTTGTTTTTCTAAATTTTTTTAAACTTATGTAGAAGCCTATTTCGTTTCAAGTGTCTTGTTAGTATTTTTGCCTAAAAATATTTTATCCTATGCCTGTTTCCATTGTTTTATTTATCTATTTTATTATGTTATATGTATATGCAGTAAACCTTGCAACTCGCCTAATTCAGAGGAAATGTAATATCATACGAACTAACCAAAATTCGAATAATTCAGATTTTCTTTAAAATATTCGATAATACTTACCTTAGTTATCACATTTCATGTGTACACTCTGCTATTTTTCGAAATTAAATGTTCTAAATGCAAATCCTCCAAAAACTGAAAATTTAAAATAATATTTCAACTAAACAAGTAATTTTCCCATCATCTTAAATATAAAAACCAAGAATTTTCAAGTTGGTATTATTCAAAAATTAGAACTAAGCAATTTCGAACTAACCGAGCTTGACTGCATATGTACAGCGGTATTACAAAAAAGACGTATATTTGTATAATGTTTCTTTTATTAATTTATTATGAATTTCAGTAGAATTATTTTTAATATTAAGATTAGAATTGTGTATCCTTACTGCATTGAAATTAAGATTATTTGTGTTTTTCTTCTTATTCATTTCAGTCAAAACATTCTTGATATCACACTTTTCACATTTATTAGGAAAGCAAGAGTATAATTTCTTACTTTTGAACTTCCTTACTTTATAATGTTCTTATTTTTAAGGCAACTGTTGCCTTAGCCTATGATGGTACAAAAGTCATTCTGGATGCATACAGCAGACTTCTAAAGAAGAAACCTGATATCTTCAGAAACAACTTCCGTCGAGGAGAAGTATACAATAATGGTACTAAAGGTATAGATTGCAGGAAAACTCCCGTCACTCCATGGGAACATGGGGATAAAATCAGCCATTATTTTAGAAAGGTGAATGTTTAATAGATTATTCTGAAATTAAATTAAATACATGTATGAAAATGTTAACAGTGCATCAATAAATATCCAGTCAATAAGCATCGTGCGATAAAGCAAATTTTCCATGGTGAATGCCTAGTGCTTAAATCCTTATGTAAGGCAAAAGCAAATCGCTAAGTCGTTTTTAAGATAATTGTTCTATACCATAATACTGCGGGGATATTTATCCTGTAATGTTCTTCAGTGAACGAGACGGAAGTTCAGAAATATAGATACCATAAACAGTGATCACGATTTTTGATGTACAAGTTCTTAGAGTCAATGAAACCGACTACCTTGGAATCATGCTAAATAGAAGTTCTACCTGTTCCTTTCCACATTAATTGAATCAGAGGCAATATTTAGATCATCATGATTATAGTAAAATTGTTTTGTGTACTGACTGTATACTAGACTTAACCATCTTTGACCCTCGATAGATGGCCATGACACTTTAAAATATAGTAACAGTTTCCATTCGTACCTTATCAGTGAAGTATGAATAACTTAATTTGATTTTTAAATGTTTCCTCTAAAAAACTGCTTTACTCTATAGTGTATTGTTACGAAATGTCCAGGCGCGGTAAGATAGCTTTGCCTCAAAGCAGGTATAGGGTTTCCATAAAATGACATGGGAAGGCGGGGTTGCCATATTTGGTGAGAAATCGACCATTCGTTGACATTCGGCAACAAAATTGGCGATATGCCATGGACGGATGGAGAATCTTCTGAAACGAATTCTTACCGGTTTAGCCCAGAATGTTCTCGAACACAAGCCAAAATCTACATAAACCCTGCTGGTACGCACAGAGTCAGTGAGTCAATCAGCTAGTTAGTCAGTCTGTGCGGAGTAGGAGAGTCCATCGAGTTGATAGTCAGTCAGCGAGTGCCGAGTTGGTCGTCGAGTGCACCGTATGAGTCTCCTAGTGTATCGCGGTTAGTGCATCGTCGAGTAGAGTGTGTTGAGCTCCGGGAACGACTGAACCGATGAATCGGGAGCTGTTCTCTAGTGTATTCACGAGTGCATCACGAGTTGTAGCGTGGAGAGTCTCGAGAATACGTGGAGTTCCGAGAATGACCGAGCAGAGTCGGGAGCTGTACTCTGGTGCTTTGCAGTGAAGTTGTCTTCACCGTGATAGCCTGATAACTTGAAGGCTGTGCCGCTTATTGTTCCAGCGAGTTTATAGTAGATTTCCGACGATTGTAAACATGATATTCGAGCTGTCTTGAATATTACTAGCCAATAAAGTGTGTTTTGATATTACATCAAGTGATGTGTCATTATTCACCCCAAATCCGCACGAACCCGTAACGTCCGTACGAACGTGAAGTAAAAGAAGAAAAATTACGGAACAGTACTTAAAAGATTATTTTACAGAGAACGAACTATTAGTTGTTCAATTCTCTAGGCCCTAGGAAGAACTTTCAACGAAGACTTAAAAAACTGATTGAAAAGTGTCCTTAATGTAAATGAATAACAAACAATTATATATTTATAATAATTTAAGTCTAGATAGAAAACTAGTTCTTAATGAATAAATGTTAAAGAGAGGATTTTAAAGATAAAACAGATTGCACACAATAACTTATCTGCAAGTAAGAATTTTACGAAAAATATGTTTTTTTAGGTTTAAGCTAATTTGTCCAATGAACATTTCTTTCAACAATAAATTCGGTTTTAACAAATTATACAATGATAATTTAGTTTGAATAACAGATTTTTTTTATCTTAAATACGTAAGAAATATTTATGTTTGATGAGGAAAGAAAACAGATCAACAGTGTTTTTAAATTTTATCCATTAAATATAAACCACTAGTTTTGTAATTGTTAAGATGTTTCTCATTGAATCAGTTTAGTATGTATTTCTGAGTTTTCAATAGTGAGTTTAGTCCTGTTAATTTTTTTAAATTTTTATTTAGTAATGAATATTTCAAAAGAAAAAATATCTTCAAGATTTAAAATTTCAAGGTGAATTAATTTTATAAAATTTTACATACATTAAATGGAGCAAACGTAATTAAAAGATATTCTCTGCTTGTTCATTAGAATAACACCGAGTCCTGGATCCAGTTTCTAATAATTATCATAGCTTTATAGTAGCCAAATTCACTGAGAGTAGTCTGCATTGCTCTCTTATGAGCATTTTCAAATTAAATATGATATAAATTAGATAATAAATGCGGTTAAATGTAAGTTATGTAAGTAAGATTAACATGTAATGAAAATACATTTTTTTTTTCATTTAGACTAAGTTTTGTGATCATTGTATATGTAACATCCAAAAATAAATTATGGCTTTAGAACCCAACAAAATCTAAATCTAATAATAAATAGCAATAAACCAATTGACGTATATTCTTGTATTTGCATAAAATAGTAAACTAAATTTTAGAAAATAAACTCTCTAGGTCATATATGTCGAATATAATAACATAAAAATCCTAGTTTATTTGGACTCAAATTTGGAATTTTTGTACTACGGTTGTACTATTGTGTCATATTTTGGAACGTTGCGTTCACTGATATAGAGTAAGGTTGCATAAGTCGAACAGCCTAAGAAAAAACAGGTATAAATAGGATCTATAAAAAATAAAAATTAAGTGTGGTAATAATATTAATATCTTACATTGTCGCTATTGATTTTTATTACAGTAAAATTCCATACAGTATACTTTCTTGGATTAAATTAATAAAATTTATATGCACGAACCTTAATAAGACTTATACAACCAGTATTCTAACTCACACCACCTATAGTTTAAGTCCTACTACGTTTAAAATTGAATAGTTATAATGAACGTTTTCAATTAATTTATTTATACAATTAATTACAACAATGATCTTAAAGAACTATTTTCATTCTCTTGTCAACTCCACCACATACCCATCCTTTGCATTTTAAGCACTGAATCACATTCCCTTCGCGATCTTCCTCACAAAAATGATAGGAAGATTAACACCATGTGAAACACTATGGTCGACTAGGGGCATCTGTGCCCTTAGTCGATTATAGTGTATGACGGCATGTCATACTAAGCCTAATATTTTAAAGCGATGGTACGACTTGCGCAACCTTACCTTACTCATTTGTTCCAGCAAGATTTGATTTAAAGTTCAGCACAAAACAATGATCAGATGAATTAAATTTTCATGAATTTATAATTAATCAAATATAAGCATAATATCGCAAAGTGTCATAAATCTTTGAATTGTAGCTCATCCTATGCAATCACAAATAATAACAAAAAATCTATTAATGATAATCTCAGACAGTTTCAGGTGATCACACATCTCGGAATCAAAGAAAATTAAAAATCTCAAAACCATAGCCAATCACATATAATCCTAGATAATTACCAGGTTTGGAATCTGAACAATTAAAATCACGTAAACGATAAGGAGCCTATTCGGAAAATTGGAACTAATAAGAGACTATAAAAATCACGTGGTTAGCTACAAAAACGTCCGTGCGGTACGACTGATAGTAAAGAAGAGCTTACTCCCACATTGTTCGATGAGTGGCATGACGTTCCGCTACAAATCTCGCAAGCAGAAGCAGTAAATGGTATATCTACAGTTTAGTTATTCACACTATATTTCTCCCATGCATGAGTGGCCTGTGTTACTGTCACAAAGGAAAATAGTATTAAAAAATTGCAGCTGCTTCTAAATAAATTCCTCCATCTCGTTAGCTACTCTGTATTCTTCTCTTTGCTTCTTCAAAAGTAATACCGTGCACAACGATCTGAAAATTGAGGTCCGTGAAAGCTTTCCGAATGTGACTATTTTAATTTTTTAAAAAAGCTAAAATTACAAAAGAGTGCACTTTTCGGATGAAATCGGTAATGAAATTCTCATGGGAGATGACAACTTAACGTTCATATACAACCCACTTCCCCAGGAATTCCTCTCTCTTAATCCCACTCTATTCAGCGCCATTTCAGGCGTGCCTTGCGGATGTTATCTTTCCCATCCGAAAAGGAAGAAAAGCTCTTAGGAGCTCTACAGAGCAAAGTGTCTATATTTTTCATCCACTCTCTGAAAGGGACTAACACTCCTTTTCCTTTTCTAAAGGGTTTATATTCAAATACGTTCCGCTATTAGGCCTCTTAATGGAACACTTTTATGCTTAGACATAAGCGTTCCCTTTCTGAATGCGTTGTATTTTAGTTACGTATCAGACAGTCAAGGTATCACAATCAGAAGCACGTATGAATGTGATGGAAAAGGAAACATTTAAAATTGAGCAGCAGAGCAGCACGGTATAATTTGGTTCCTAGTTGTATAAAGGACTGGGCCCACTGCAATTCTTTGCAGCAAGTATATGGTCCCTTCATCATTCGCTTTGCCCAAATAAATAAGTCTATACGCCAAAACCTAAATGACATAATTGGCAAGGTACGTAAATACCTGCACATCCCCAAGATATAGACACACTACAGAATATGAACATTTCGAGCTTGCCATGCGAGACTAATGCCTTTTCATGCTCGCAAAGGCAAATTAAAAACTGCAGCTGTAGCAAGTCTAAACTCCGGAAAAATGCACCGAGGTGCACTAAAGAATTAAATCTCAGCTACTTTATTCGGAAGCTGAAATTTAATTTCCTTTTTCTTGTTCCACTACTGTGTCCCGCAAGTGGTTTTTTCTGTGTGTCATACCTTCTTTCAAATGCATAACTTTCCATGTCAGTGGGATAAATCTCTAAATAACTAATTTTTCACTGCCAATATAACAGATTTGCATCCCATGATGTTGCATTTGGCTGGTTATTTGTTGATCCAAACTTTGAAAAACATGAAAGTATATCTTTGCTTTTTGTATGTGTTGATAATTTGTGAAATTCATTAAATCTGCTTTATAACACATAACCCAAATTAAAAATCATATTTTCCACTTAGTAAAAATTATCAATAAATGTAGAAAGTAGTCTGTAATAATATGAAATGTGTATAAACGGCATTTCAGAATTTATAAATGAAATACTAAAATACATCACAAAATTCTAGCATATTCGCGTCAGGAAAATTTTCCAGTAAATCCAGACACTTTTTTTTTTCAGAAATGAGTTTTATATCATGAGATGAATGAAACGTGAGGACTAGGTTAAACAATTAACAGGTGATAAATAGGTTAAACAATTAATATACTGCAAAAGGAGAGAACGTAGTATAAAATGTAAAAAGCGTTATTTAGGTGAAAAAAGGAAAAGTAAAATATACAAAAGTATAAAGAGAAAATTTACTAAAATACTGGTTTTGGAAATCTAATATAACAAATTGAAAAACAAAATATACCATTTATATACAAATGAAAGGCTACCTAACGTTTTAAGAATTTCAAAAACTGCAACAAACTAGCATTTGCTTTTGTAAGACCAAGCTTGATGTCAAGTTAAATAAAAAGTAACACTAATAAATGTTATGAAGGAATAGTTTAGGAAAATTGTCCATGTCCACAATAGTATTTATACAACCTTATTTTCACAACCGTTGGTTGTAGACATATACTTCAGTTACAAAAAATTGTTTTAAATAACCCAAAGATTCATTTTTTGGTATTTAAGGTTTAATAGAAATTAATTTTGTAAGAATTACGAAACCTAACATTTTGTACGTTCCTCCAGTCCCTATACTTAAATTTAGGAATATTTTGGGCTCTTTATACAAACTAAAAGACAAATGGTTTCATTCTCGTGAGACGAAAATTGACAAAATTAAATACTAAAATCGAGAATTATATTTAGGGGTCGCGCACAGATTGGAAAGTGAAATGTTTGCATTTGTACATAACTAAAAATAAAAAAGAAAAAAAATCTCATGTTAAGAGATTTCTGAGTGAGGATTTCTAAGCAGATCATTGTGAAAAATATTGATCAATATAATTTTTTTTTCAAAACGGAGGTATCATTTTCATAATCTTACAGAATTTGTGTTCTAGAAAATTGTAGCAGTCTTCAGTATTGACCCGTAATTGACTCGTAATATTATTTGCATTAATTATAAATGAAAACTGGTTTTATCTTAACGAATATTTTACAATTACGATTACGATTTTACGATTATAATTCTAAAGTAGTAAAATTTCATGAGAGTATTGATAACGTATTTTTAGTTTGGAAATCTATAAATTATCTGTGCAGATATTCTTATGGCATACCCAATATAGCAAAATTATAAATAAAAAACATTAGTAAATCACAAAAGAATATCATTGTTTAGCATTTAAGGGGGAAAATTCAACTTCAATTTATTCATATGTATTAACCGACCCCTCAATGCAAACTGAAAATAAAGTCAAATACAGCAAATTTGAAATCAAATATTTCGGTCAATTTTTGCCTTACGGGAATCAAACGTTTTGTGCTTTATTTTTTATAATAAGTATAAAATTTTCCTGAATGTAAATATAAGGCACGGAGTGATGTGTAAAGTATTAGATTTTGTATTTTATATAATATTAATTTTTAATTACGAAACCATGAATCTATACGTCATTTAAAAAATATTCGCAACTGGAAGTAGATGCCTACGACCAATGAATGCGAAAATAAAGGCCGCGTAAAAGCTTTTGTGATGTATGTACGCAATGGCCGGTATCAGACAGTTCATTGGGTAAAAGAGTTATACGAAAATGCGTAAAATAAGACTGATGTACAAAAAAGGAATAAATATTGTTAAATCAGTATCAGTAAAATTATATCTTATAAATATGCATCATACACGTGTTACCCAAAAGTATATAATAATATGTATGTAAAAGTATATATATGTATATAAATGTATATATAACGTTATTTTATCCAAATGAAAACATTTAAAAGAAACACTATATGCAAAACAAAGCTATCAACTGTGAACGATAATAATATAAGGAATTAAATTTTAATTGGTGATAACACAAATTTAATGAAGATGAAGACATTTTCCAATAACATTATGTATTCTTCTGTGATTTATTTTACAGTAATATTATGCTTATGTGCTAAGATTTCGATAAAAAGAGTAAATTCACTCTATGAACATCCTAAGTTATAATATAATTGTTAAATAGGCTGTATGTCTGTCCTTCATTTTCAATTAAACTTGTAACCGAAATCAGACGCAGATTCAATGTTCGCTTTACGGTACTTTCATGCACTATGCGTCAAGTAAAAATTATCTTGCCATTAATCCATTTTCTCGTTCAAAAGTTAGATTTAATGATAATTTAATGATAGATTAGTGATAATTCATTTTTAATAATGATAACTATATCTTAAGAGTTATATAATTGTTATTTAATAACTGTGAATGCTTAATTTTTTTTCAGACAGATATTCGTGGTATAACTGGAAATATCAGCTTCAATGAGCATGGCTACAGGAAAAATTTTACAATTGATATCATTGAAATGACCATCAACACCGATATGACCAAGGTTCGTCAAACCTCTTTTTCCAAATATAACATAGTGGAAAACGACAAATCATATTTATTTTAATTTGGATATTAGCTGAAAAATCAATTTATCACTACATAGCTCTTCAAAGAAATGCAAAATTATTTTTTTTTAACGAAGAGGAAAAGTGTAAATGCATATACAAAGCAACATATATACTACCGAAAATAATTGTCACATGATGTCAGAATTTATGAAAATTCTAATGCTTAGTGTACAAAATTGCGAAAATTCTAACACAAAAATGCCCAGAAGAAAAGTAATTCTTCTTCTTCGATAACTAATATATTAATTGATACAAGAGTTACAAGCAAACTTTAATGTAAATAACAAGCAAAATTCAGTCTTTTACCTTTCAGTAGCTTATACCTTGAAATATACTAAAAAAAAAAAAAAAAAAAAAAAAAAAAAAAAAAAAAAAAAAACTAAAAATTTAAAAAAAAAAAAAAGGTTACAACTGAAATCAACGGCAAAGTGAATTTCGATAATATAAATGCCCAGCATTTCAAATAATTTCTTTAGAACACTTTTTCTCTCTGCGCTTGGTTTTTAAAGTGATTTAGATATATTACTCAGTTGAGTGAAATAAATCAAATATTAACGCTAGATAGCAGACGTTTCAGAAGTTTTTAAGAAAGAAATGACAAAAAAAAAAAAAAAAAAAAAAAGAATCTACAGCAATTTAATGCAATTTTAAAGTAAGTGGGTTAGCACAGCAAACAAGTTGCAAATAAATATGATAAAAGGGGTGGACAGTTCTCCATGGTCTTAGTATCATGAATGTAGGTATTAAAAAAGCAATAACAATACAGGAATAAATGAAATTTATATAAAACAAAAAAAAAAAAATGTCACAAGTTTAAAATTTTCCTTCGGTTGAAATCAACTGAAATTTCAATGTCTAATCAGTTAATAGAATTAAGCAGCCCAAAATAAGTTAACTGAATTAAATTTACATTGCAAATTATTTTGCACTCTTTTTCTAATGACCAAACTTTTAGATTCAATGTTTTATATAACTAAATAATTAGAAATTTTTCAATAGAAAGAGCACTAGAATACACTAATTATATTTTAAATGAAAAAAAAATCATCAGTTAAATGTAATTATAAAGTAATGAAAAATCTTAAAATTAGGAAAAAAAGTTACTTTAGTTTGGGGTAGATTATGAATCAAGTTCTTTCGAGTTTGACGGCGATCCGATACAGGTCCCTCTTTCTCGAAATCGTTGGAATTTTATTTAAAATTAACCTTTACTAAGATTGTATTATTTAAATTGTAATTTATTATTATTAAGTTTAAATTCAAAATTTGAGTGTTTATCTTCCAGTTTAATGGAAGTTTTATTTCATGTATTAAACTCTAGAAAAACTTTGATTATATTTTGTGAAACTAGATGGCGCCACATAAATACATCGACCGTCGGGATTTTCGATGTACCACATGTAAACGGGAGGAAAAACCCGGAAATTTTAAGCATTTGGAAATAAAAATGCGCACATTATTTTGCAACTTTCTTTCAGATATTTAAACTATTTTTTAAATTCATTTAAAAAAAAGTCGAGATAGGTAATTAGACTATCATCTACCGCATAAAATCCCGGTTTCGGTTTTTACTGCGGCGCCCTGACATTAACATACTGAACAAATTACATGGGTATCTCAATTATCCAAGTGCTAATGATCATAAAAAAGGAATAAATAAATAAAATAAAATAAAAAGTTAATAAAGAATAAGCTCTTCCATCTCCTTTTTGGGCTACAAACTGTTGTTTATCATATAAAGCAACAAATGAGGGCAAGATAATTTAATTTCCAGACATTTCAGCGCTCTTTTATTGAAACATTAGTGAAAAATGACTTCACTAGTGAACTTCACTAGTGACTTCACTTCACTAGTGAATAATTATGAGTGAAAATATCCTAACTGAAGACACACTTAAATGTTTAGAATCTATGTTTCAGGAAGTTCCTTTTTCATGAATCGAAGTTGATGGGTTATTTTTGCTTTGCAGTTTAGACAAATGCATTGCTGAAATATTTCTTTTTCCTAAAATATTTATTACAGTTGTACTTAATACCATAGTTTAAATAAGCCATAGTTTAAATATTAGCCATAGTTTAAATATTAGCCATAGTTTAAATATTAGCCATAGTTTAAATATTCATTAGCCATAGCCCTAGTTTAAATATTCATTAGCAACGTCTAGAAAATTATCTGTAACATCAGCGAATGACACAATCTCGAGCTGCTATGATTTGGTTGTTGTGCAGCGATGAACAAAAAATTGCTCCACGGCGATAAGCAATGGTTGAGAAAAATTCATATGCAAAAATAAAATATAAAATTATGTAGTAACTATAAATAATGCTAAAGCAAAATTAACTTTTAAAAATCTATGATCCTAATGAATTAAAAATGAGCTAAAATACGTAAATGAATATTGCTGTAGAATTGTTATAAACTATAGGGAATGGAGATACTAGTTTCGTAATATAGAGTTTTTGGTCGCGAAAGAGAGTCTTTAGTTTTTAGCCCATTCACATCGGTACCTGGATACATTTGAATAATTCTGCCAAGTTCCTTCTTTAAGTGTGGCAGATTTTACTATCTCACTTTGGTCTTTTTTATAACGGAGAAGGATAATTTAAAGGCAAGCTATTCCAAAAGCTTTGAAAAAGATGTCGAAATCGTTTTTCATCATTCGATAAGAGAAATTTTAAAAGATGCTCCATCATAATCATGCACTGAATTCAGTGCAGTTCTTATGATGAAATAGTCAAGAGTAATGAGAACACTCAAGTCGTTATGTTCAACAGAGAGAACCACATTGTTTCTCTAAATTAAACACGATTTGATTTATTTGATTTCATCATGATTTTTCATCATTTTCATCTTCGTAGTTGAAGGTGGTCCTGATTTACCTTTTAAACTGCAAGTTTATTCAAAGTGTATTACATATACACTTATGTGATATTTAGAAGGTGGTAACTTCTAATAAATCTAGGCCTTGCAAAATTGTTCATTAGCTAGTTCAGAAACATGACATTTCATTTTACATTCCTCGGGTTACAACCCGCTTAAGAAGATGCTACTAGAAATGTAATCTTTTTTTTTTTTTTTATGATACATCACATTTTTGTCTGCATTACACATTTCTCTACAGCAATATTTTTTTACTATACGATTTGACAATATATATATTAGAATATATATAATATTAGAGAGAATTAACGTTATTGTTTGAGTTATATGTCACGGAATGTTTTCATAAAAGCAGATTGAAAACTGCCAATTTTACGATAAAAAATATTGTGTGCAAATAATATTTATATATTCCTTTTTTTTTTTTTTTTTTCTGTAGATAGCTACATGGTCAGACATCACAGGAATGGAACTCTTTCCTCCAAAATACAAGAGAATGCGAGTTTCTACAGGATTGGAAAACAAAACTTACATCGTAACAAGTATATTAGTAAATATCCAATAGTGTCGTTAAATGTTACTTCGATCATGTTAAAAAAATTTAATGCGTAACTAAAATATGTTTAATTTATTATCTGAATACGAACGAGTAGCTGTTATTTCAACAGCAACCTTTATTTAACTAATTTGTGCAGTAAAATTTAGCGAAAGTTTCTTGAACTTAGGTGCAAAGTTACTATTATAGTAAAAATGGTTTTCTTTTTTTTTTTTTTTTTCTTTCGTCTTCTTTTCATAAAGGAAGAACCTTATTTAATGTACAAGAGAGCTGAGCCAGGGGATGTCTTAGAAGGTAATGACGTATTTGAAGGTTATTGCAAAGATCTGGCTGATCTCGTAGCGGAGAATTTAAAGATTAATTACAGTTTGAGGCTGGTAAATGACTCAGCGTACGGGGGCCAAGATCCTAACTCTCCAGTGGGCTGGAACGGAATGGTTGGAGAACTTATTAAAAAAGTAAGCACTTTTAAAATAAGAACTAGGAGTTTAAAATGTCTCATAAACACAAATTTCATTTCTAATTTTTTATATTTCACATTCTCTGAGAAATTTACGATTCATGATACTCGCTGAATTCATGATAAGAAAAGTATTTCGACATTTGAAAATTTTAAATTTATGCAAACGAATAAAATTTCATATGTTTTCTGCTAAGTTTATTCCGTCATTTAGCAATGCCATAGAGCAAAAAAGGATGCAAATATGAAAGTTTGCAAGTTAGGTTAATCACACTTTATTAATATTCTTATAATTTTTTTCAATGCAGAATGGGATAATTTTTTAAATACTCAGTTACAGTAATAAAGTGATAACGAACAAAAAGAAATGTTTGCTCAGAAAAATATTTTAGTGTCTGATATGCAAAAATACAGTTCATACTAATAATTTTAGTTTTCTGCGCTTAATAGGTTTGTAATACAGAGATATTTCTATTTAGCATAAAATCGATACTGTGTATTGTATTCTCTTTAGCACATCAAAAACGTCATATTTTCATCCTTTCTTCTATTGTCAGTTTAATTCATTTCAATGGTAAGAAAGGCATTTCAATTTTTTTGTGTTTCATTTTTCTAGTTGATCACGAGAATAATTTGTGTGCCAGAATTGTAGTTACCGTGATATGTTACCGTGAAAGACCGAAATTGGAGAATGTCGACTTTCACCGGAGAATATCAACATTCACCAAATACGTCGGTGAAAGACCGAATATTTCACTACATTCTTGCATATTCGGACCCTCACCGGTGTATGTCGACAATCACAGATATGCTCTGGTGATAGTCGAAAAGAGAGTTCATAAAGTGCCATAATAGTTTAAGTTGTTGCAATAAATAAGATTTGAATCACATAATTTAGTAAGTTTTTTATTACTGTTATTTTATTTTCTCATTTAGAACGTACTGTATAATTAAGTAAGTTTTTAACTTCTATTATTTTCCTTTCTCATTTTGAATGTATTGTGTGTTTTAGGTTCTCATGTTCTTAAGTTCTTATTTCAAGTCTCAAGTGCCTTTATTCGCGACTGAATTACGGAGAAGAAAATATAATATTGTTATATGTTCAACATTCACCATTAGTACATGGTGAATGTCGACATTGACCGGTGTAAGTCAGAAATAAGAGTATTTGGAAAATATTTCGGACATACACCAAGAGACTATGTGAATGTTGAAATTCACCGGTGAAAGTCGACATTCTCCAGATTTCGATGTTTCACCATAACATATATATTTATTGGTATCGGAAGTGAGTAAAATTTTGTCAAAATCAGTATGAATAAAATGGGACGAACGTTTAAATGCACAAACATGCAATAATTACAAATGTGCTGCTAAAAGTAAATAAAATTGCACGGTTTTCCCATTAAATGTAACTAAGTCAAAACAAAATGGAACACACAGTTCTACATCCCCCTTTCTAGACTAGAACATGTCAATTTTTCCCCATATTTCGGTTATACGCCTCAAATAAAGCCAAATTTTCAAGTTTTGAATACATCGCGATAATAGTGTTTTTTGTTTTTTTAAGTGGCTCTCACAATTTTAACCCCGTAACGTTTATTGAATTTGACATATACTTAATCATGTAGCTTTTATTTTCTTGATTTCTTCTTTTGTAATTCGAAATTTTCTGGTTGATTTCTAAAATTTGTGATTTTAAATAATATTTACAAAGATTTCGGTATACATTTTTGAAATATAATCCATGAAATGCTTACCATCATCATAAATTTGATGTATTTCTAGGCGTATGTGAAAAAACATTATTCAAAATTCCGGAAAGATTTACATAATGGGCCTTTTTGAAATTTGGCATATTTGTTATAAGCTATAATAACGCCAAATATGGTTAATTTACTTTGTTATAAACGTCAATGAGTTGCAACTGTTATTTTTAACCTTGAATTTCCAACTAGGATACTGAGGATTATTCATATGGAATTTCTTTATTTTCATTTAAGAATGCTTAACAAATATTTATTAATAATACATGAAATACTATTTATAAAATTCATAATTTTTTTTTTTTTTTTTTTTTTTTTTTTTTGTTTTGTTTTTTGTCAGAGTAAATTTTTGCCCCTTCTCCATTTTAACATCTGCTGTTTTACTTAACTTCCTTTTACATGCAATGAGATGTATTTGCAAATTTGAAAATAGTGCATCACGTATATATTTAATGCTTCTGAGTATTACTGTAAAAATATTGTAAATAAAACATGCTGTCTTCTTAGTACAGAAATATTTAACAAAAATTTACTAGAATATAATATTTTTTACTTTCTCTGTGCTCTAAATGCAACAATGAAAAATAATTCTGAAGGTGTTTAACGTCTAAAAATGTTTTGAGGCTTTAACTGCATATTATATTTTCAAATAAACTATTTTTGCTATTTTGGAACCCGCTGATATTATCATCAGAAACCCTTTCTTCAGAAGTATAAAATATTTTTAAGTAAAGATTTAATAAGAAAAATCATTTTTTAAAATTCAAACATAGATGCAAACATTCAATCTTATAGCAATCAAATTAATCAATCAAGAATCAGAAATTATGTAGAAATTATCCGTAGTTTTCTTTATTCGATAGCCACGACTTTATTAAACAAATCTAACAAGATATTTTTTTTAAAACAAAAGTGAAACTCATTTTTAATTCTTAAAAGCATTTTTCTACGTAGCGTGTTTTCATTGTGTGCTTAAAATTTCAATTTAGAATATCAAGATCTGAATTCTGATAATTCGAAATATAATAAATGGCTATTACATTTATTTTCACATTATTATTTCTGTGGCATTTACTCTTAACAAGGACGGATAGGATCTGTCTAATGTGCATGGGTAGTTTTCAAAAAATGCCGTCACCTTTTTAAGTTACAGGTCTTTCGTAAAGACCACAAATGTTGCTCAAAGGTGTCCGTACTGTTATGAATTACAGTATCTTTAAGGAAAGCAACCCTCGGCGAAGTTGCCGAGATGGCCAGATAAAAAGGTGAACATATTGGCTTCCTCCCTTAACTTAAAGTCGCTAACTCGCTTAACCCTTTGCGGCACAGTGTGTTCGGTGTGGACACACCTAAAAATTTCCTTCTGTACGCACAGAAAAATTGAATGAAAAAGGATTTATAGGTTACTATATTTTACTCTTAACCTTCTTTATTTATAGTAGATGGCAACTCAACACAAACCAGTCCATATATTTTAGCCATGTTTAGTTTTTTAAGACCTTCATTTTTCAAAGAAATCTTCCAGATTTTTTTAGGGTATAAAAGGAATTGTTTTAAAAAATTCTATGTTATTTTTTTGGCTGTATGCTAATCTCCTTATTCTACATTATTTTTAAACTTTTACCTTGAAATCTTGCCTAAAATCATAAGGCGAACCGTAGGTGTGCCCAGACCGGGCTCACCGATAATCTAGGACAATTGATAGTCTGTATTCTTTGTTTCTTCGCATCTCATCGGTCAGTTCACTGACAACAATGCTCGTTTCAGCACTCTTTTCGAAGCTCTATTCAGTCAGTGTGCCACTTTGTGCACACCCACAGAATTAAAACGATAAGTGCTATCTTCACAAAATTTTACTTGTGTACTCCTCTAGGCCTAATTAGACTGCCTATCTTTTTTTTTTTTTTTTTTTTTTTTTTTTTTTAAATCAAAACTCCAACATTAAAAGGAAACGTGCCGGAAAGGGTTAACGAAGCCACACATTTTAAAGTTCACCGTAGGTCGCTACCAGTCCAGCGGGCCATGGCTACCAGTTCCTTGCAAAAATACGTGTATTTATTTAGACGATATTATAATCACGGGGGGGGGGAGAACTGATGATCACATTAAAAACTTGCGTCAAGTAATTTCGCTTCTAAATGAAGTTTGACTGAAAATAAATGCACTGTTTCAGAGCTTCGTAAATTTGGGCATTCCTTCTATTAGGCTTTTTCACGCCGACTTTGCCAGCTTGCGCGCTAGTTTAATTGTGAAGCTGTTAAGCTATATATAGTTTCATTAATTTTCGTTCATCCATTATTTTTGATTTAAGCCAAAACTGATGGCTTCTGTAAGCACAAGTTGGTGCCGATTGTTAAACTTTAGTTAAGTTAAGGTTCCTTTACATCCTTTCCCTGTCTCTATGGTACTTACAAGACATAGTTGTAATTCGCTATTCGTCTTTTAGAGTTCTGAACTAATTTTATGCTACCTGAAAAGGTCAGATTCTATAAGGTTTTCTTGAGGAAATAAGGCATTAAAAAGAAAATTAAAGGTATCATCATGGTATTAAAAAGAAAAACAAAATGTTATAAAATTATCTTAAAAACATTAATGTTTTTTCTTTGATTTTTGCGATTTAAAAAATTAAAAATTTTAACTGAATCGCAAATAGTGATTATATTTTAGCAAATTAAAAGTAGGATGATAAAAGTGTGTAAAGTAATAACTCAGTGCTTGAAGCTTGGTAAAGAAATGAAAAATTGTATGCTTCTCTTTATAAATTAAAATGCGTATACTGACAAGCCAAAACATTATGACCATCCCCACATTTTTATTGAACTCATCTGGATGACGTGGAGGTCACATGATTAAGTGGCAATTTTATTTAACTGCTATTGGAGAAGATAAGGAATCATTCTTGCACTTACTTTTGAGAGTAACGGGAAATGCTGCTGATCTAAGTGAATTTAATAGAGGGCAAATTGTATTGGAAGATTCGAAACTAGTGTCTCCTAAACTGCGCTACTGGTAGCTTGTTCACGATCTGCTGTTGTTAGTATTTATGCAAAGTGGCTAACTGACTGGCCAAGACTGTGAAACCAGCAGCAGACGCCAAGGTGTTAGAAATCCAGTCATCAAAAGAAAAAGAACATTGGAGACTATCCCGCAATTCAATGCAGGTCCAAGAGCAAGTGTTTCGGACGACACAGTTCAGCTGACTCTGTTGGATATGGGACTGCACAGCAGATGTTCCACTCGTATGCTCCTGTTGACTAATAGTCTTTGTCAGCTACTCCTACAATGGGCCCGGGAACATCGAGATTGGACCATGGATAAATAGAAGACAGTTGAATGGTCGGATGAATAACAATTTCTGGCTCATTACGTCGATTATCGTGTCATGGTACGCCGTCTTCCAAGCGGACAAGTACTTGTTCCTATATAGTAGGTCATAAACAGGCTGTTGGTGGCGGTTTTATGCTTTGAGGGATGAATGGGCTGCTCTGGGATCCTTAGTTATGGTGTGGTAGAACAGACCATGAAAGCTGCAAACTATCTGAACATTGTTTGAGGATCAGTTGCGTCATTACATGGCGTCTATCTTCCCAACTGGAAATGGAATGTTCCAGCAAGACAACGCCCCTGTCACAAGTCTCGAATTTTGTAGTGGTTCGAGGAGCATAAGGATGAATTCCAGTTAATGTCTTGGCCGCCTAACTTGTCGGATCTTCACCCGATAGAGCACATTTGGGATGTCATGGAGCCGCAGCCCAGAGCTCAAACACCACCATGTCGGAATATCTCGACTTTGCGTGATCGCTTCTTAGACATTTGGTACAACCTATAATATATCATCTGAACGAGTCATTAAAACACGTATTAACCATGCTTTGTATTATTTTCTTTTTTTCAATGTGATACGCAACTTTTAAAGGCATAATGTCAAATACTGGGTCACAAAGATTCCTTTGAAAGAAATACAATTCAAATAACTACTATCAAATTCAAAAAAACATTTGTATGAATAAATAGGCTTGAACTACACAGTGCGAATGAATAAACAGAAGTTTTCAGGCAATTAAATTTGAATAAATATAATTCAACCGCTCAGCTCAAATATTTTAAATAAAATTCTATTAAGCAAAAAATATCTAAAAATGGCATGTTAGTATAATATAAAGTGTACGTTTGCAAGCAGTAATAAATGCTGCACCTCTTTTTCTACACTTTAAAAATAAAAGTGAAGTTAGAAAAGTTAACATAAACTGAGGAGTCCGCCATGTAAATTACTCTTGGTGAAAAATGAAAAATATGCGCCTAACCATATTCTCGAATTTCTTTGTATGTTTCTTACAAAATTTTACAAACTTTGGTTTTTACACATAATTTAAGTCGTAGAAAAGAAAAATTAGCATCTCCTTTCAGAAAAAGTACAATTTGGTGTGAAAATTCGCATGTTAGGACAACGTTATAACGTTATATAGAAATATAATATGCGCTGCCTTCCAAAAGTTAAGGAGCAGCATGTTTCTTTTGTCTAATTTGAGAATGAAGCACCATAGGAGCAAGAAATTTACAGAAGATTTTCACTAAACAGTTTTTTAATGAATGCGATATAGAACGTTTCTAAAGTAATTACAGCAAAAAAATTGCACTATTGGCAGCGAAATCCAGTCTTGGAGAAACATTATATCACAGTTTTTGAGGAAAAATGGGGTGGTAGTATTGCAAAATTAATTCGGATTACTATCAGAAATATGTTGTAACACCTATTTTTAAAGATGAAATTCCATCTCTTTATGCAAACAATTTTCACTGTGTTAAGTTCTATTAAAATAAGGCTCCAAACCATACCTCTAAATCTACTGCTCTTCTTCTTTTTTTTTTTTTTTTTTTTTTTTTTTAATGAGAAATGAAACCGGAATTGAAGCTATTCCCTTTAAATGCTGTGCATATGGACTTTTAAAACCAGCTCTTTATAAGCGGCATCCCAAAACATTGGATGGATTCTGCAAGATTTTGAAGGAGGAGTGGAATAAAATCTACCTTGATGTTTTAAGAAAAAGACTTTTATGTTGGAAATCAAGATGTAATATAATAGTTCAACAAAAGGGCTATCAGACTGAACATATTAAAAAATAAAATTCTAAGGTTTGTTTATATATAAATCTTTGCAAATTTGTTACAAAAATATGTGAACACCCTCTGTATAAACCCCACACCAGATGGTTTTCCAAAACCTTTTATTTTAAATTATACCATGTATTGAATAGCAATTTATTATATCAAAAACTAATAAATGTTTTACATTGTAGCAAATTTTTATCAGATTTGGTTTTCTTACACTAACAAAAAAGTTAAGTAATACGAATTCTTCACGAATTTCTAATTCCATATACTTCCTTGAAGCAGTTGAGACGAAATGAGGTTGAATGATATCAATTCTAAGAAAATTTTACTAAAAATATTTGAAGGAGATCATATTTTAAATGTTTACTTGTTGTTTCGACGCAAAGCAATGTTGAAAACTTATATATGTATTTTACCGCAGATGATTTTGTTTCGATCTCAAATAATGCCAGATGCCTTTTGTCGTAGAATTTTAGCGCTTACAGAATATTTTATTTCTGGGAGAAAAAATATACTTAGTATAAAAATGTATGCAGGCTCTAAAGAAAAATCTTGTTCTACAATTTCTGTTATATGTATATACAATTTTTAGCAGTATTTACAGAAAGTGTTTCTGCTTATTTTGGAAGCTTTTGCATTCGTTTATTACTTAGCTAAAGAATGATTTCTGAACTTCAGTTCACACAGACTTAATGAAATGAAAATAAGCGCATTGTGGCGCCATCTGTTATTAGCAATAGGAAATACTGATTTAACTTGAAGATTATCATATTTTTTAAATTTAGGTACAAAATAAGGATTTTTTTGCAAGACTGCAGAATATGCCAGGTAAACTGTTAGAACAAAACTTCATAATGTAAAACTCGAGAAAATCAACTCATATCCAATCAATTAGTTTACAAATCTTAAATTTACAAGGAGGACAATTTAGTGTTTGGAATACGAAAATAGAACAGTAGCAAATTCTACTCAAAAAAATAACTAATTAATTATTCCCTTACCTTGATTAATCAACGAGTTCAGCAAAACTAGTCTCAATTTAGTGTACTAAATTAAATACTTTAGATTCCCATACTTGAAGAAAAACATTGCTTATTTTATCCACGGGATTTGAGTAGATTTTTCAAATAGTTTTAATCTGCAGCAACGACGATTTCTGGTGTGTATAAAGTTCAGTAAATCTGATATCTGTTCGTATTAAAAGTTAGTGTGTGATAAGTTACATATTTAGATATTAAAGTAAAAGAATAAAATGAATAATCTTGCCTTTGCTAATCAAAATAGCCACTGAACGTTCTTTTTTAATTTAATGCTTTGTGACTGGCATTTTAAGTCACCTATTTTCTCAAAATATTAAAAAAAAGATCGTTTTTACAAGAAATTTTCTAGTTTCTTAATTTTACTTATTTAATATTTATTTACTTATTTAATAATTTCTTGGTAAAATTACAGAATATAACTGACGATTGTCTTGCCAGTGATGTGAACATGAACAGAGCTCCAAGTAGAGTATAAATTAGAAACTTCTCATTTTGTAAATAAAATCCTAATTTCATCTGGAAACACAGTTATGACGATCTCCGTTGTTTTAATTTATTATTTTACCATTTGTCATTAATTTAACTTATTTATTAATTTAATTTAATTATTATAATTTAACTTATTTAATTAACTTTATTTTACTTTAATTATTAATCATTTATTTAAAAAAAATTATGTTTTATTTTTCTGATAGACTTGCCTTGGACTGCAGTGCTTCTAATTTTAGAAATCAAGATCTGGCTATAATTAGTACCAGAGATCCTCAGAAAGGCTTTAATATATGCATTGTAAATTCATAATTTATAAAACTTAGAGACAGACTCATATTTTACGTAATAGGAAGACGAGAAATGATTTGTTCTAATGCAATCTAATAAGTAAATATCTCGAAATTGTTTTAGTTGTTATTGCACATTAAATTGAGCTGCTTATCAGATGGAATTTCTAAACATTCTTACTGGTCATCATGTGCTGGTTAAGTACAATTTCTATACGCATGACACTTTCTGAAAATATCAAATAACAGTTAAAGTTGCATTACAATAATTAGGTAAAGATCCATTAATATGTTGCGAAATGCCTGAGAAACTATGGAATATTAAAGGATAACTATGCAAAATTGAGGAGGGAGATTTGTAGCACAATTCCATAAAATTACCGTGATGTAATTAACATTGAATTTGCATTGATGTTTGTTTGAAATTCATTTCTTTGAACATGATATATGGAAAAACGAATTCTAATTTTATATGAAAATATAATAAAACTTGTATAAATATTGTGCAGAGGGGTGTCAACTAAGACCGCTGATCATTATCAGATCATTTATGGTTCGGTTACAGGAAAATGGAGAGTATATGTCAAATTTTCTTGTTTCTCTGCGGAGGTACCATGAATACGACCTACTTACCCTTGATACTCCTTAAGGACATTCTTCTTCAAGCAAAAAAAGATAGCTCTTGTTTTGAAAACCTATTTTTAATTATTTTTTGGCTTAATTCTCGAAATATTATTACACGTGACACAGAAGTGATATTAAGTCAGCCGTACTGCTCTAGTTAGATAATCACAGAGAAATGCATAATGATTACATATAGTAACATTTTATTGGATATATTCTTATATTAAAAACTCGCTATGTACCATAATGCTGTAAGCACCAAAGCAAAAATTAGAAAAAATTAAAAATACTATAAGCATTATTACTTTTAGGCAGCAGTATATTGTGATTTTTTATAAGATTTGCAATGTTAATAAAGAGACAAATTCAAAATTAATCGAGTTGCAGAGCGACTAAATAAATTAAACACTGTGAAATAGTTATTCTAATAATAATAATTCTAATAATCGTCTATGTAAATTAATGACAAAACGTTAATTTTGTTAATTGCGATGACGTACAGCTCTCACACTTGAAATCAAAATTGAACTACGTATGTAATCCTTAGGGTTAAAATGTGAATATAACAGAGCAGAACAAAGAATAATGCATTTACATCGTTATAATTAAGATTAATTTGCAATAGCATGCGTAACAGAAGTACTACTATGTAAATGGAAATGATATCAGAGTTCAAAAACTGCTCTCTGTCATGGTTGTAATAAACTATCCGTAGGCATTTAATTATGAACTAAAAGATCTGTTGCTTTGGCTACAGCTATTATTCCGAGTTTTCAAATTTCGGTTAAATAAATTATCTGCGGCATTAATTACTTATATTACACGATATCCAAGTACCTGTGCTGTCGCTTAATCGAATAGCAAAGTGGGTGAAGATTTTGTTTATACTTTCTTGAGGAACTTTTTATGGCAAGGAGCATTTTCAGGACTTTCTTAGGACTTTTTTTTTTCAGGCCTTTATTCTGAAATCGCTTAATTGTTTTCTTCTGTTCTCCTTCCCTCATGTGGGAAAATGTTGGACTGGCTAGATGCAGTAAAACTGATTTAACTTTAAATAAATGCAACTGTTTTTTTAATTTTAGGTCTGAGCTGTGAACCATAGCCAGTTATTGGAAGAAAACTCACATAGGCATTATCCTTTTTAATCTGATAAATAATATCACCTCTAAAATTTAGAATTTATTATGACTCCAAGGTAATTATATTCCAATATGACAGATATAATTTCTAATATGCCTTCCAATGTGATTGGCAGGGATTAATTGTATGCCTCTTTCTTCTGTATTTTTCTGAAAGGTTGCCTTAAATGCTTTAATCACAAAATACAAAGGAGAGAGTACCTTCAAAATAAAATTTGCAAAGATTTTCTGATGTATTTTTAAGGACATTTTGAATAAATGCTATCCCTCAAAAACTTTAAACTTTATTTAGAAATAAAACTAGTTGCGCCTAATAGAAATGTTTTTATATTTCTGTGAAATAAACATTTCTTCCGTATATATAAGCTCTTGCAAACTACAGTATATTGCTACAGTTTTATCATTGCATTGTTCTGCGACTTAAAATTACTGAATTACATGATTTACATTACACGAATTTTAGTGAAAAATCTTCACCTGATTGTAGAGTTAAATTAGAGTACTACATCAAATTAGAGGTATTCTGTATCAAGCCCATGTTAGGTATTAATATTCAGAATACTTTTGAAGTTAATGGTATTTTCTGATTACCTCCACGAAACTGCACCCCCCACGAAATGTCAACTGTTTAAAAGCATTTGTTTTGCTATCTTTACGACTCATAGTTATTTTCTTCTTCATAAATAAGAATAAGAAATATTTTATTAGATATTTATAAATAAATATTTATAAATAAGAATAAGAAATATTTTATTAGAAACAGTTTTATGAGCATAATCAAAATCTGTTTGACTTATATTTGCATTTTTATAGCCGATAAAACTGATGAAAAGGAGCAGTTAAATTTAAAGAATAATGCACATATTATCAAATTCGTATGTGCTACGCACTTGCGTGAATTGTCTACTGTCGCATGTTTACTTATAAGGTATTTCTCCCACTTCCCTAGCGTGTCTTCGAGGTGTAACGGTAGCACGCAGGGCCGGGATTCCAGACGTCCGTGGTTCGATTCCGGGCGAAGGCGGTTGCATATTTTTCATCTTTTCTGCTTCCAATTAACCTAATGACTCTACATACTTACAAAGACTGTATTGTTGCATCAGGTTCCTCTAGTTACAATAAAATTAATGTAAAATTCCTTACCTGCTGCATCTTCAGTGTTCTCGACGTCAGGCTTCTAATAATCACGTTTCCAGTAAGAGTTTCTATTACAATTAGCAGGCCATCTTGTCTTTTAATTATTTATTCAAAGAAAACGCTAATATACACTATTTACAAGGTAGGTGATAATTATTTTAAGACAGTACATTTTTAACTCTGAGTCTTTATGCTCCTCAGAGCTGTTCCAATCTAGTCTCGTTCCCGGAACTCAATTACAGAAAAAGTAAAGGAAGAGATGCCCGCCATCTAGTGGCAAGAATGTGACATCCTCCCACCTTTTGATTTTACCTCGATAAGATGGGAAAATCAAAACAGAATTTATCAATAATTAAACAAAAATTCAAGTACAACTTTCACAAATATGAAAAGTAACTAATGCTTTAAAATTGATACTTACAAAGAAGGATTACACATCTAAACATTTTCTGCATTACATTCATACCATATCCAGATAACATGTTCCAATTGACTACTGTTAGGACAATTAAATTTCTAAAATACTGAAAAGAAACAAAAATTAGTATAGCAATTTAAAAATATGTAACAGGTTTTACAGTTTTACGTCCATATCTAGTTTGATAGTTCATATCACTGTCACACTTATCGGCAGAGTTCTTTCTGTTCATGGTAAAGTCACTAAACAAATTAGGTCTATCAAGTTCGAGAGGATAAATACGTTTCACAGGTCTTAGGAGTTCACCCGTTGCAGTTTTCACTTTGACAACACGTACTTCGTTGTCTTTCTCAGGATATAGTTCTACAACACGACCTATTGGCCAATCTATTCTCTTCTTGTTGTCGCTGCAGACAAACACCAAGTCATTTTTGTTGATAGTCCGAGTAGATCGTTTAGATGGTTTTTGCACTAGGATAGCTAAATATTCATCACGAAATCTTTTGCGAAAGTGTTCTCTTGAGTTCTGCAAGAACTTGTATCTTTTTGTCAGATTGATGGTATCCAGGTAGTCTAAGTCTGGTACTCCGAAGTCGTGCACATCTTGTAGAAACATTGAAGGAGTTAGTGCCGTAAGATCATTTGGATCTTCTGAAAGGTACGTAAGGGGTCTTGAGTTAATCACTGATTCGATATCACAAAGTATAGTCAACATTTCCCCGTAAGAGACACAGGACTTTCCGAGAACATTTCTCAACATCTTCTTGACTGTTTGTACCAACCTCTCCCACCAACCACCCCACCATGAAGCAGTTGGGGGATTAAACTTACACTGTATTCTCATACTAGTTGAATGACATTCTATTTCTTTCCAATCTATCGATTTTAACAGATTTTCAGTTCCAACGAAATTAGTGCCATTGTCGCTGTAAATAATACTTGGACGACCTCTTCTGGCAATAAATCTCCTTAATCCCAAGATGAACGCATTTGTTGATAAACTTAATATCAGTTCAAGATGTTTCGCGCGATAGATTGCGCAAGTAAAGAGCAAGATCCATGCCTTTTTTTTCTTTCCTTAAATAAAGAGGACCGGCTACATCGACTCCGGTCACTTCAAACACCAGAGCATCTCGAACTCGATCTTCAGGAAGAGGTGCTGGAACAGTCTCTATATTCTTTGCTTATCTTCTACAGCGAACACACTTCATAAGAACTTTACGTACTGTTTTTCTTCCTCTCAGAACCCAGAATTTCTGTCGAATATTGGCTAGTACGAATTGCACACCAGCGTGGGATAGTCGCAAATGGTAATCTAAAATTAACCTATGAACTAAGTCATGATTTGAGGGCAATACAATTGGACAGAGAAAATTTCCTTCTTCCTCTCTTCTAGCAATCTTGGTCTTTAACCGAATAAGGCCATCTGAGTCAAAAAAGGTACAAAGGTTGCTAACTTTAAGTTCTTTGCCAAATGCTTCTATCTGTATTATCTTGCATATTTTCTTTTCTACAGTTTCTATTTCAGGGACCGTGAGTTCTCTTGATTGTTTAGAATCTGGTCTTCTGCAGTTGTTGATAAATCTGCATGTCCAAGCAGTTATTCTTAACATTTTATGGTAAGATGAATATTTCTCAAAAAAATGTTCTACCCTTTGCGTATTTAGTGCAGAAATGACTGATTTCCTTTTTTCTGAATTCACTATTTCCATGTCCGGTATTTCCCTTTGTCTAGGCCATTCTTCCTGATTTTTCTTCAGCCAATTGGGGCCCTCCCACCATCTAACTACTAAAAGTTGTTTGGCGGTGCAATCTCTTGATGGGAGGTCAGCTTGATTTTTTGTTCCAGCAATATTTTTCCCCGTTTTTGGATCCGTCAGTTTCCTAATCTCCCTGACTCTGTTTTCCACAAAGGCAGCCCAGGCAATCTCTTCCCTTTGAATCCACGTCAAAACTGTTGTAGAATCCGTCCAAAAATGCGTTTCCATTGTAAACCATTTAAAACAGAAGAGCATAGTCTGGCACCTATCGTGGCAGCTATCAATTCTAGACGAGGGATCGTAATAGATTTCACGGGAGCTACTCTAGACTTCGATGCCAACAGATGAACTTCAACTCCAGAATTCGTCACAGTTCTCAAGAAAACTGCAGCAGCATATGCATTACTACTGTCATCACAGAATGTATGAATGCTGCAGAACTTCCTATTGTCTTTGTTGGAATGTATCCAACGTAGGAGGGATATTTCTTTTAAGTGAAAAAGGCTTTTATACCAATTCACAAAATTTTGTTTTGTACTCTCGTCGACTTCAGTATCCCAAGAAATTCCTGTTTTCCATAGGTTCTGCAACAATATTTTAGGATACAAGAGAACAGGATTCACAATTCCAATAGGATCAACTATTTTGTGTGTTACAGTGAGAATTGTTCTCTTCTTTATTATACCCATTTCAAAATCTTCTAGCCAATTCAGATTCAAAGTTAAATTATCTTTCTGAGAGTTCCATAACAGACCCAATACGGGTGAAATAGTTTCCTGTTTCAAGTTATCTCCGTTATGTAACCAACTTCGAAGATTAAACTTTCCTTCATACATTATTTCTCGAGATTTTTCGATGAACTGGATCATCTCGGATTTTTTGTCAAAACTGGCAACAACGTTATCTACGTTGAGACTACGCAAGAGTTTAGCTACCATCTCCGTATCATATGAAGAATTTCTCATGTACTTTTGTAGATGGAATTCTATAACAGCTGCCAAAAGGAAAGGACTACTCTTAACCCCAAATACTACTCTAGTATGACGAAATATTTTCGTTTTCTTTTCTTCCACATCATCCCACCAGAAAAACCGAAGCCAGTCTCTATCTTGAGGCTTTACACTGATCTGTAAAAAAGCCTTTTCAATGTCTGCTATAGCAGCAAACTTGCTTTCCCGAAATCTCAACAAAAGAGAAGGAATTAGTTCTATCAAATTTGGTCCACACTCCAAACACTGATTTAGAGAAGGAGACGATTGTTTCCTCGCAGACGCATAGAACACCGGTCGAATTGGTGTTGAGCTATTTTCTTTGATCACCGGTCTATGTGGCAAATAATGTCCATAGTCAATCGCTATATTTTCTTTAACTTCTTCGATCACTCCTAAGTTACACCAGTCATTAAAAACTGCATTGTATGAAGAAAATAAATTTTGAGATAGAAGTTTCTGGGTGGTAGATTGTAGACGTTTCAAAGCTAAATCCTTGTGGGTAAAGAGTTGTACATGATTCTCCGCCCACGGAAGTGCAACTTCATAACGCCCCTCTTCGTTTAGAGATACAGAATTTTCGAACTGCAATTTTGCTTGCAAATCCCTTTCCTCTCTAGCCTTTTTTGTAACTGGATCTGTTATTCCGATAACATCAAGCCTCCACAGTTCTGACAGCGTGGCATCAGAAATATATAAAGATAACGAAAGCGTGGAAAAGGAATTTTCTATTTCATAATTGTCAATGTTCGCTTTCCCCATGACTGTCCACCCAAGTCTTGTACTTACAGCAACTAATCTTCCCCAAGGAAGAACTTCGATTTTACCTGTAAATAAATTTGCAGCAACATCTGCCCCTAACAATAAATGAATCTCTTGGGGGTTCTCCTGGAATACTCTGCAATTTCCATTTTCAAAAACATCACTGACGTAAATTCCTCTTCTTCTAAGTTCCCTAATCCAGTGTATATTTTTGATTTTAGGGACCGAAGAACATATTTTTCTTTCATCTAATACATTGATTTCGCAATTATACCGTTTATCTACGCTACCCAATTTTATTCTATAACGTTTATGTTTTTCCGAAACTTCTATGCCACCAAAAAGTCCGTGGGTTACACTTTGTTCACCTAAGCTTCTTAATTGTAACCTTTCTGCTGCATACCTGCTTATGTATGAGTTTTGACTTCCGGTGTCAATTATCGCTGGAACAAATTGGCTATTCCCTCTTCCATATATGCGAACAACTAAAGTTTGCAAATATACTTCTGAACATCCTGCTTGATTTGAAAGTGCTTTATTTTCTATCTCTTCGTCTTTTTTAATTTCCGAAACCTCGACAGAAGGATTTTGTTTATTACACATAATAGTTGCATGTTGTTTTTTACAAATAGAACAAGTTATTTTTGTTCTGCAGTTTCAAGCCAAATGGTGTAATTTTAGGCATTTATAGCATTTATAGCAAGTAATTTTAGGCAAGCATTTTAAAATGTCCCTTTTTTCTTGTAATGATAAGCCGGAAACGAAACTACAGTCATAAGTCTTGTGGAATTGATTACAGAAGACGCAGTTCATATTTTCCTCTCTGCATTCGGATTTTGTAAACAAATCTGTAGCGGTCGGAATCTTTGGTTTATTATGTCTATTTGAGAGACCATATGCGCTTTTCGTTGCAGGGGGGAAGAAGACTGTCGCCGATCGGATACTTTTTGCTGCTGCGAAAGCGTTGACCTTGTGAGTTCGCAGGATGAAAATTCTGCGTGTAAAAATGACATTAAATCTTTTATGTTATAATCGGTGCCAACATTTTGTGTTCTATGAAATTCAAGCGTTAATTCTGAAGGCAATAACTTCAAAATCATCGGACACAGCAAAGCCGTAAGATTCCGATACAACATCTAACGCTTCGAGACATCTAATCTTTTTTTGTACATTATCATACAAATTACGAAATGTTTTTATGTCATTCGCATTTTTTAATGATTCAACATTCAGCAAATTATTCATGTGGGCATTAATAAGAATGTCTCTCCTTCCAAAACGGTCGTGTAAGATTTGAATTGCTGAATCATAATGTTTCAGCGATAACGGAAGTCCTTGAACGCAACTAGCAGCTGTTCCTCCTAAATATGCTTTCAGGTAATTAAATTTGTCTACTTTGTTCAATGATTCGTTATTATGTATTGAGGACTCAAAACTATTCCAAAAAGTAAGCCATTGACTACTGTTCCCATAAAATACGGGAATCGAAAGTTTTGGTAATTTAACATTAGGTGTATCTTTTATATTTTGCTGAGTGTTCGGTGCATTTAAGTCATGATTAAGTTCCTTAATCCGTTTCTTAAGCCTGAATTTCCATAACGTTATCTTCTCGCGATATTGTTCTGTAATTTCGAATTCATTTTCGAATTCATCTACACTCAGAATTGGTTCAACTTCTACATCGGCATTAGCTAGTGTTTCGGCTTTAGCATTAAGCCGTTCTAACAATTCTTCGAGCTCATTAATACTACCTTCAGATTTATTTAATTCACTTTCGATTTTCTTAAATAGTTTTGTAACGGCAGTTCTTAAGATACTTCTTTTCTTTTTAATTTATCTACTTCTGCCATTATCTTTCTTAGATTCAAACACTTACACAAAAAATATACGTCTCATGAAAAACAAATAGTTAACTCTTACTTAGAAAACAAAATTATTCTACTGCTGAATACTTCAAGAACAAGTACTAAAATCTTCAATTTTAATATTCAGCTTTTGAATTCACTTTATTAGAACTTTTCAAAAAACCTGGTGTCCCTGTTCGGGCGCCATAAAAATGTTGCATCAGGTTCCTCTATTTACAATAAAATTAATGTAAAATTCCTTACCTGCTGCATCTTCAGTGTTCTCGACGCCAGGCTTCTAATAATCACGTTTCCAGTAAGAGTTTCTATTACAACTAGCAGGCCATCTTGTCTTTTAATTATTTATTCAAAGAAAACGCTAATATACACTCTTTACAAGGTAGGTGATAATTACATTATCAGTACATTTTTAATTCTGAGTCTTTACTCTCCTCAGAGCGGTTAAAGTCTAGTCTCGTTCTCGGAGCTCAATTACAGAAAAAGTAAAGGAAGAGATGTCCGCCATCTAGTGGCAAGAATGTGACAGTATAAACACGGTAGTTCATGCAAATATTGAAATTCACTCTGTGGATAATCAGAAAAATTAAATTTGTCATTTAAACTGGCAGTCAGATTATGAAATTAGGGTCATAAATCATGTACATCATTTTTTTTCTCTTTTTATAGTAAATTTCATCCGCGGGAGAGTGCTGAATATTGGAAGTTCGGCCTAGATTTGGATGCTTAGGAGGTTTTATATGGGAACACAAATACCAGCCAGGTTTCCTTTAAAAAGATCTACAAATGATTTCCCACTTAAGCAGATAGCTCTCGCGTGCCTTGCCTATATACTAAACAACCAATCAATATCTGCTGTGTTTTTATCCGATCAATAGCAACTGAATGTTTGTTTATGTAATCGAATTAAGCAACACGTGCAAGTAGATTATCTGTCTGAGGAAAGGTTGCTTCATGGAGGACTTTCTAAGGGACATTGTATCACACTTACGCCACATACGAGAGAAACCCCCAAAGCCCTATGCAACCAACCCGTCAGCTGGGATATGAACCCGTTGTCGATATACCAGTCTTCAGCGGTCATATCCACTAGGTCATTTTTGAGTCTCGTCAGTTGATTACCGATATCGTAATTGATGAATTTATGGTAAATATTTACTTGAAATCGTGACATTAAACAGATATGAATGAGACTGTTTTAATAGCATACACGTGGGAGACAAGAGCATATGTAGGTATATATGTTGACTGAAAGCCGAGAACAGCTTTCATGTCTAACTATTTTAGTTTACTGCGATGAAAAAAAAAAAGTATTTTTATAAAAATTTCCGCGGAAAAAATCAGTTTCAAATAATGAGCTGAATTATCAGTCAAATTAATCCTCCACAAATCTGCCATTCATTAACAAAGAATGTTGCAATGGGCAAAAATGATAAATTACTGCTACCGAAATGTGTCAAAAATCCCTTTGAAAGGCAACTATGGAAATGAAATGCCAAATATCGATCCGAATGAGCTCAGTAATTAAAGAGACAAAGAGTTCTCCTGCATTAACTGAGTACTGCGCTTAGCTAATGCGAACTAATGTGTTAATCGATTGGGAAAATCTGAGATTAGTACATTTTGATTTAAAAAGAGATAACACAGCCAGCAGGAAATATCTGATGTGATTAAATATTTCCCTTTCCACTCCTTTTACAGATGTATCTAAGTACAGATACAAAATTGCAATGTTTAGCTTTTGTATTTTCCTCTCATATTAGACGGTAGTTAACTTCCCAGTAAGAACTTTACCATTTCATCTAACATGTTTTAATTAGTATCATCTTAAACCACATTGTGATTTTTACTGCGCAGAAGAGAAAAATGTGTGCCCTGATAAAACAGACAAATTTTGTAATCGACGAATCCGAAGCATAAGTTATTTTCTGTATCTTCATTATAAAAGCCTAGAAAGTGTCCATTACATACACACATACCATATATATACACACACACATTATATACATAGTGTTATATATATAGTGTGTGTATATAGTGTATTATATATATATAGTGTATATATATAGTGTATATTATATTATATATATAGTGTGTGTATATACATATATATGTCATAATAAAAGCAAAAGGAAAATACATTATATATATAGTATATATAGTGTGTGTTATATACTATATACACATTATATATATAGTGTGTGTATATACATATATATGCCATAATAAAAGCAAAAGGAAAAGACGAAACACTGTAGATCGGTGATCTAAAGAACTTGGCAGTCGAGGCAGTTTTAATTCCATTTTTATTTTCAACTGATATTTGTGGCCACAATCACTTGGCACTCTAGTCGTGTCTTTCCACAGAAGATTTACATTTTTGATATTGTTGGGATAGAAAGCAAGCCAGCGAAATTACATCTTAGCACAGTAGAGAGCAAAAGCTGAAGTGCGTAGTTATGAAAGATGGAAGCACGCGAAGAGAAAAGTTTTGATTTACAACGGCAGTTTCAGTTCCAAATTATTACGTCATCAGAGCTGCGCCGATCATAGAGTGATCTAGAAATGACGCAATGCAGAGAAGTTATTACGATTTTAGAATAGAGAGGAAGAATTAATGTTTATGGTTATATTATAATTCTGATTCATATAATTTATCTTACATATAGATAGATATAACTTATAAGTATTACATACATATTATTATTACGATTTTAGAATAGAGAGGAAGAATTAATGTTTATGGTTATATTATAATTCTGATTCATATAATTTATCTTACATATAGATAGATATAACTTATAAGTATTACATACATATTAATTGAATCCAGTTTTTCATTTTCAATTGCTTTGTATCAAATATATTAAACAACTGTTGCTACTTTTGATAATTTTCATCAAATACGGTTTTATTTTTACGACTAGATTTATCAAACATACGAGTATTTTTATTTTTGCGACTAGATTACAGCCACGTGCTTCACCATTTTGATTAATCACAATTTGCGTGATTTCTTCGTTCATAGCCATGCAAGGACTATGGCAGGAGCCATGCAAGAACTATGGGACCATGCAAGGAGCCATGCAAGGACTTGGGTTAACTAATGGAAATTTTAACTTAATTTATTTACTTGTAGAGACATTAGGTATTTTTCTGGACGTAGGCAAGATGAAAAATATGCAACGCCTTCACCGGTAATCGAACCACGGACCTCTAAACTACGCGCTGAGTGTGCTGACTACTACACCACGAAGGCTCGCCAAGAAAGTGGGAGAAATACCTTATATACTCCCCCTTTTTAAGGGCGACTAGGCCTTTTTAGGAGACCCAATCGCCAAATCTTGGGTGAGGAGAATCATCATTCAACACCCTTTTAGTTTGGGGGTCACAAAGCGGGAGGGATGAAAAACTAGCACCGTCTTCGCCGGGAATCGAACCGCGGACCTCTGGAATACCGGCCCAGCGTGCAGAACCACTACACCACGCAGGCACTCCAGGAATGGGGGAGACATGCCTTATATACTTAATTATTTATTTACTATTAATGTTTCTTATTTCGCCTAACTAAGTAATTATTAATTAAGTAGCTCAGAAATATGGCTTTTGTACTTCGCGTGACACCCACATTCTGAAGAAGATGCTATGAAATGTATTACTTAGTTTTTATTTTAATTATTTGTTTTTGCTTCAAAATTTACTACTACTCAGTGTTATTTTAAGATTTTTTATTTTTCTTTTTATTTACTTATTTAATATTCTTCTCAATAGCCCCAACAGCGGTCTAGCGGTAAAGTCGCTGAACACTGGTAGTTCGATTTGAAGTTGGAATTCCTGCGAACGGGCTGGCTGTATGGGTGCCTTCGTGGCTTTCCCCTTGTGTAACGTGTATGTGAACCAGTTTCCCTAAGTACCTCCTCCACGAAGACATCCCTCCCCTTAGGACAATAGCCTTCGAGGTTTTGCCCTAATCACATAAACCAAACCAATACTTATAGTTTTTGATTTATCTCTCCAGTATTATTTCCGTGCTGTTCTGGAAAAAATATCAATTTATACATTGAACATTGCAAAATGTCTTCCATTTTACATATATATATATATATATATATATATATATCTGTGTGTGTACGTGTGCAGACGCTTTCCACTTTATGAACTTTAACAGATACAAACAAACCTGTTCTCAAAGAGTGAGATTTGTTCGAACGCGAAAAGAAAATAAACCAACAGAACGTAGCTAATGTAGCAATTTAATATATATATATATATATACACGCCGTGCATACTCACAGACACTTGACGTTGATGAAAAACCTGATACCACTTTAAGGCACTTTAGGTCATCCTTAATTTTTATAACTACGTACAGGACATCCATTTACATTATGGATACATAATGTTACATTATGGATGTTAGATGTAAACATGAATGGTGTTTGGAAACTTATGTTCGCCTATCTTGTTCATGACACGTGGTTTTAATCAAGATGCTGAAAAGGAGGAAATCCTTGTGAGTCTCGTTGGCATTAGCGGACAACTTGATCTAGACTAGCAGAAGGAGGATTTCGGAAAACTGATACCTTGACAAGGAGAAGAAATGATTAATAAAGATCTGATGCATCTCTTAGAGATGCTTCTGATATTATTTCAATCGTTAGAGATAGAGGAGGCGGAAGAACATACTCATTTTTAAAAGTTTGATGCAAAGTTCATGGCAGTAGCGTCTTTCAAGGTTAAAAAAAGCTTCCCTTTTTTGGAAAACAAAGACTCAAATTCTAAAAGGTTTGCTATAGTAAAGTCTAACTTGTTGTTTCTGGTCCATCTAACATGCCACTTTTTTTGCAGTCTCTTCATCTCATATGTTCCCTATACTTGCCCATGAGTCTTGAGACTGTGAGTCAGACTTTCATATACTCTGACCCATATAAAGATCTTCTAGCTTCATCCTCACAGCATCCACACATACTGTAAAGACAAAAATCCAGAGCATACTGTAAAGTAACTCTTATTTCATTTGTAATTTTTTATTTAAAATGTACTGTATTTAAAATTTAAAGCGTATTATTTATTTGTTTTATTGTTCTGAATTGTTTATTTGATTATGTTTATAGCTCTCCATCGTTAGAAGATTTACTTAGTGAACCTAATATTATCTTACGAACAAATTCAGAGTTTGCACAGTCGCTTGGAACAAAACTCGTTCCCACATAATATTTTGCTCTACAGTGTTAATTTTTAATTTACTAGTCTAAAAGCTTTCTTCTGTTACATCTGCCGAGCGTTAAAACTGATGATTACTGGTAGTTCGATCCGGGGTTCGAATCCCGGCGAACGGGCTGCCTGCATGGGAGTTTTCTTGATTTTTCCAAATGTGTAACGTGTATACGAGTTATTTCTCTTTAAAATGTCCTCCCTTTAGACAAATAGCCGTTTAGTGCTTTGTCATAAAAACAAACAAACCAAAACATCTTCTATTATGTATATTGTAAGTATTATATATATTGTAAGTGTCTCACCTTTCACAGCGCAGTGAATCATTTACTATTTTGAAATAATAGTTGAAATCATTAGTAGAATTACTGAATGACGAATATATTGCCATGGAATATGTACTTGGTATCAAAATTTCGAACGCTAATTTCTATGAATGTCTGAATTTGAAATAAAGTCTCATGATAATGACAGAAATCTGTAGCTACGTAAAAATTTCTAGCCACCTTTATGCTCATGTTTGCTCCCTTGTTCGAAGTAAAGAAAGTACTGTACTCGCGAAAAATTTCGGATATCGTATTTCAACGAATATATCCATTTTAACCGCGCTCTCGAATCCAGCTGAACGATGTATTTGGGGGACATCTATGCATACGGACAGAATAAAGAACACTTTTTCCCGAAAAGGATTATATTATGGACTTAAAATGGATTCAGAGGAGAATTGTTGGGACATCTGGACGTACGTATGTGTGTATATCTCGCATAACTCAATAAAGGGTAGTTGAAATTTTGTGTGTGGGACTGCTACAACATGTAGTTGTGCATCTCACTTTTGTTTTGCAATTTGCAGCACCAAACACACACATATATAAATTTTTTTAAGGTTCCTGTGTAAACAAAAAATTTAGCAGTTTTTATTTCATTCTTGATATGCATATTTGAATCTTTATTTGTATTTTTTTTCGTTTATACTTAAGTATTGTAATTTTACTGTCTTAGGGGTTGCAAATGCATGTTGAGAAAAGGTCTGAGCATTTGAGAGCCACTGAAAGTTAATTTAAATTGAAAATTTATTTCGAAAGTAACGGCCATGTATCTCAAATGTCTCAGTGAAACAGAATATGTATTTGGAATTCATTAATCAACTTCGTTTAGGGCTTCAAAACACTTTTTACTTGTTAAGTTCTGTTTGAAGCGTTAAAACTGAGGAGATAAATACTTCCCTTTTTTCCTCCCTTTTATTTTCCTCAATTTCATTTTTATTGCTTATGTTTTCAGCGCAGTATTATTATTTGCAATTTTTACTTGTACAACCTTTGGGTACGACTATCTTCGAAATACAAAATGGTTAGGACATTCATATGAAAGAATTTGTGAACTTGTATTTCAGATTCGACTAATAATTTAAGCTCCGACTCTTTTAATAATTATATATATATATATATATATATATATATATATATACATAAAGACAGAGAGAGAGAGAGGAAGAAAGATATTGACGTAGATACATACATATTTACATTGGAACTCTTCTACCCAGCTCGGTGAGCTCAGGTTATTTACTCTTTCTAGAGTGGAAAATTCTGTATTTTTTGCTTTAAAATTGATTGAATTATTTTGCTCTTATATTCCGCCTAAGGTTTTTATGCCTTTAGTTAATCTGCATGTAAGTTTTGTAGATTTATCAAAAATTTAAAAGTTTAAGTAACTATGCCTAACGAGGCCGCCATTTGTTTACATTTGGAACTCTTATAACAATAGTGAATTATGTCAAGTGGTGCACCAACTTCAGTGTATTTTTAGCCAGTGTGACCGAAATTTAACTTTCAATTTTGGGTACCGAAAATTTTGTCTTCATGCCCGCTGGGCGAATTGCTTGTTTTTGCGTAGAAATTCTAAATTTAATTGTAGAATTTTTTTAAACTGTTTTTAACTGTATTTTGGGTTTCAGGTTTTTCTGTAGTTTTCAATTTCTAATGATGATTGAGTTCTTATGCATTTTTGCCATGCCGTGAAGTCAGAACCTGAATTTAATGAATCAAAAATATATCTCAAATGAAATTCGAAGAAATAAGTTTAAATGAAATGCAGCAAAAAATGTGTGTAATTTAATATGCCGTTAAAGGAAGTCATATAGTTACTATATCAGACTTTTATACTTTATTGAAACCATAATTTACTTTTAAATAATAATAATTTCTAATATGTAGAGCTTACTTACATTCAAAAGAAGAAAACGGAAACAGTTTTCTTAAATTATTTCTGTGTTCTTCTGGTGCGTTAAGTCTGAAAATCTTTCCGAACTGAGCTTTAATTTTATTAAAAATTAAATATTTGGTTTTTACAGATTGTAACAGTAGATACGCTTTTTATTTTAAAAGAGAAGCGCTAGATATATAGAAATTCCTCTAATCTGTATTCACGAAAATTTTATTTTATAAAATTGAGAATCTTTATAATTATTGCTTTGTTTTCATTACATAGTTCATAGATTTGTATGAGATCTATAAATACACTGAGCTCTCATGGCGACAAACATGCACAGACAACCCTGAGACTAGCCGCCTTTGAAAATAATTGCTATTTTTGGAAATGCAAACAAACATAAATAGTTATAATATTACTCCTAAATCGTCAAATGTACACTAGTAAGAACACCAAAGTATCTAATTCTCTATCCAGCTGAAATAATTTTATTTAATAAACAAATCAAGGAATTATATTTCCACTTTTTACTCTAACGCGAAACAATTCTATTTTAAACAGCAATTGTTTATGAAACATTTAGTTTAATTTCTTAACATAGCACGATTAATTACATAGATTTGATACGGCGGTTATGATACAGCCCTTTCTAAATGTTTCGTCATATTCTAATTTGTTTATCTTAATGTTTTTTTTTTGTTGTTTTTTTTTTGTTTGTGCAGCCGATAAGAGATTAGTATGCAGCTTGATTTAAGGGAGTTCGTTTTTTGTTTTTGACATTATTATGATCGATCACATGAGCTTTGAAGCTCCAATACATATATGTTAGGTGCTTTTAACTGTAATTTAACGAAACTTAATTTATTTAACTTAGTTTACAAAGACAAAATGTAAAAGCACTCAAGCCAGAAAGAGAATTAAAAGGTACTAATTAAAAATAGTGCTAGCTGTCTGTAGGAAAAGTTGGGTTAGGTTAACTGAGTGAGGCAAAACAACTTTAAGGCTATTTCCCTATAGAGAAGGACGATTTAAGGAAAACTAGCTCGTATTCAAGTTACACATTCAGAAAACCACAAAAACTCTCAAACAGTCAGCCTGTTCGCCAGGATTCATGCTCAAAAAGTAAAAGAACAAAAACTAAAAGAAAAAGGTACGAACGTAAAAAGCGGAATTTACACATACAGTTTAAGTATGAGGTAGAGATTGCATACTCGAATGCAAAATAGGCCATGGAAATTAGCATGAAACGTAATCCCGCGGTCACCCCACACCGCCTTAAAAGGGGCATATCAGACCTATGCGTCAGTTCGCATGCAGCGATAGATCCGTGTAATCCGAGATAGCCAAAGTGGAAAGCATGAGTGAAAGACACAATTTGCACGATAACATGCATTGGAGGGATTAGAGGGATTTTGCAAGCTGGTACAAGACAATCAGCTGTTGCAAGACAGCTGAATGTGCATCGTAGTGTCATCAATCGGAGGTAGACTCGTTACCAAAGGGATCAAAAGTCTTGTAGAAGACGTAGGTTTGGACACCGGCGGATTACCACAACAGCAGGTTATCGCTTCCTGTTATTATGTGCAAGACACTAACAGAGATCACTAACAGGAAGACAGCTGATGTCGCATCTCTCTTCTGCTGCAAGATGGCCCATATCCTGCTAATAAGTTGGCGTTGACTGCATGAAAGTGGACTGACGCCCAACGACCTGCGGTTTGTGTTCCTTTGCCCCATCGCGGTTGATTTGGGACCGTGAAAGTCACACTTGGACCCCATAGCAGTGGAATCACGTGCTGTTTACTAACCAGTCTCGATTTAACATACAGGACGATTCCCGAAGGTCAATTATATGGCGAAAACTAGGGACACGTGAACGGGCGCCAAACATCATTGAAAGAGACCGATACAAAGGAGAAAGTATACTTGTATGGGCTGGGGTGACAATGAACGTACGCGCCGACCACTGCGTGATTCCGTCACAGCTGTCCGATATCGTGATGAAATGCTACACCTTCTTGTGCGTCTTTATATTGCTGCAATGGGTAGCGATGCGATATTTATAGACAATAACGCCGGGCCGAATTGAGGTCGAGCTGTGAGGAGTTATCTGGAGAGTGAAACAATTTCACATCTGCCGTGGCCTGCTTGCTAGATTACGGACCTGATTCCCATAGAGCATTTCTGGGACATGTTGGGATGATGGATATGAGGTCTCAGGGTGCCTCCAGGTACTCTTCACGAATTCTAGCCTACATTACTACAGGAATGGGAGCTACTGCCACAACAAGAGATCAGCGACTCTATTGCCAGCTTCCCTCTCCTTTGTCAAGCATGCAGTTCAGCTAGAGGGCATGATACCCATTATTAGCGTGATGTTTCCATTGCACATTCTTCCGACCCATTTGGTCTTTCGCGATTTAATGCCCGTAATATATGTGTTTTTGTACGTCTCTGCTTTGTTATTTGCTACGTGCCTCTTGAATCAATCATTAGTTACCTCTTGAATCAATTCCACGCATACCTCTACACTAACCTTTTGGATCAATTTCACGCATATTCATTAAATAGCTATTCAGTGTTTCCTTCGTTTTTTTTTGGGGGGGGGAGTAGGATTGCAATAAGCTATAAGATTTACTGCATAAAGCTCAGACTGTTTTAAAGAAGAAAGTTATTAAAGAAAAGCAAAAATCATACCGTCAAACTTCATTTTCTAGGCGAATATTTTAGTAATTAGTGAGGATTTTGAAAATATTAAACAGACTCTTAAAAGCATGTTTTATATTTCTATTTTTTTTTTTTTTTGGCTCAGTTTTAAAATATGCTCTTTACCGTATTTTAAAACGTTACATTGTTTCAGTATTTCAGAAGATCAAGTGTAACTTTTCATATATTCTTTGCTCCTTACCTCTGATAAAAAGTATTAATAAGCAAGTAATCTACTTGAGTATTTTTAGCAGACTTGAAAAGTGTATTTATGTTATGCAAATCTATTATGGACTTAAAATAACTGTGAAACTGAATAATGGATAAAGCAAAACTAAATTTATGCATTATGAGCTGTAAAATTGATTTATATTTTGCCCATTATTAGATAGCAGAGCTAAACTGTTCGTGATATTAAACATGCATTTAGAAATTTAATTAGGGATAAATTTCTTCAAAGAAAAGTGGTATCTTTTAGCATACATTTTAAGATATATATTATACTACTTATAGAATTCTAATTTATTTCACTCGAAAATTAATGTACTTTTCTTTTGCCCTTCCTTAATCGTACTTCTTTAACTGCCAATAAGAAAAGCGGCTTTGAATTCACTTGAAAGCTGCCTTAGGAAACGATGTGGCTTTTAAAAAATCATTTATGCGTTTGAGTACTTTTAATTATAAGATTAAGATAGAAAATAAGGCTGTGTTCCCATAAATTATGTAAATTAATTTTCGATTATGTTGTTATATAAAATTAGGCAAAAAAGTAACCTTAGTTTGGCGTTAATTATGAATAAAACTCTGTCAGTTTGGTGGGCAATCAACACAGATCTCTCTTTTCAGGAACGAAAAAAAAATAATTCTTGAAGGAGAGGAACTTATCCTGTGTTTTGTTTCTGAAGATGAGAGACTAACGCCTGATCAGAATTCTACGCCAAACAAACGTTTCATTTTCGTGTAATATTAATTTTTACATTGGCAGGTTGTTCTAACAATTTTTATTATGTAACCTTTAAATCTCAAAGAAGGCTTAGACATGTAGTTATCCAAAAAGGAAGCTGTTGAAATTTTGTACTTCGTCAACGAGTTAGGAATTGCGATTGCAAATCAATGCCAAAGCTGGTGAAAGATGACTAACTACTTTCATGCGTCAAAAATATGCACATAAACGCGCTTTAGTTTGCATAGTTTGTTAGGGGGGATAGCGAAAAAAATAATATTAAGTTTAATAAATCTAATTTTTTATTCATATGAAACGGATAATTTTATGGATTTTCGCGTCCTAGTATTAGCAATCTATGCAAAATACTCTAAAAAAGCGGATCGCAAAGAAAATTAACTGTATAACTCACTACCGACATTTTCTATATGTGCGTGCGTATGGATAGGTGTGTGTAATAGGTGTGTGTTGACGTTTATGCTGTTTATTTGGCTTATATGTGTCTATATTTTCAGAAGGAGACTGCAATTATTTCTAAAGGTACAGAGACTTAAAATTATTTTTTCGCTGCGACACTGTCTTATTCTAGCAATAGAGGGCGCCATAGTACACAAGCGAGTACTTTCTCGAGTTGTATCGAGTCCGTAGGAATTTAGCCAGAACTTCAGAAATAATCAAACTCCCTTGTTTCATATCAAACATTTTATATTCTGAAAATAAGAATTCGTCATAAAAAGTGTGTTAATAGGTATACACTTTCCTTAACATTCGTAAAATAGGAAACCAAATTAATATTTTCTCTCCTTGTTTGGCTAGCTAACTTTTGCTCCAAATTTTAAGTTTTTATTTCATTTTATCAGAGAAAGGTCAAATAGATTGAAAGCAAATAAAACTACTATTTACCATGAATGAAATGTATTCAAAAATGAATCCTTTGTATTTGTGTATGTGATGAAGATTAGCAAAACTATTTGTAGCAAGATACCAAGCAGTTGATGTTAACGTAATTTTGAATTGTAAATTTAACCTTAGGTGGCATAGTAAGAAAATAAAATCTTGATTTCGATGTTAATAAGGATTTACAATTTACAAGTTTTTACATATAGGGAAATACCATTGCAAATAACAATGGATTTTATTTTAAATTTAAGCATGCTGTTGCTGGGAGCACGAAGGGGAAAAAATTACAAACTCCAGAATTATGTATATTGTTTCCATTCTAGAATTATATAAGTTTTAAATTTTTTAAGTATACTAATGTCTGCTATAAAGGAATTCTTCACTTTAAGCAAAATTTAAAGTAATATTTTACTAGATTGGAAGTTTCTCTTTAATTGTTAATTAAACCACTTACACTACACAAAAGGAGAAGCTTTACAATTTAAACTTTTATCTGAAGCGAACAAAACATTTTAAAAACAAATTATTAAAATAATTAACGAATTTTGATAAGAATTACACATTTGCGTTAATTTTAACTTAAAATTTTATAAACTATAATGTTTTAAAATAGGATTATGATCATATGATATCATTATCATAAATCATTATCATGGTGTTTCGAAAAGTAACTATCACTTATAAAAATTAATTTTTTGTAATTATGGTTTGATATCAAAACATAAATTTAGACAGAATAATTTTATGAAATACTTAGAAATTGATACTACCGAAATTTAATTACTTATAAAATTTTAGCTTTGAAAATTGTCTAATTACTCCTCGATAAAGCATATCACTCATTAAAAATGTCAGCACCCAGGCTAATTAAGATAATTTTCTCGAAAGCTAATTAAAAAAAATAGTTTCCAAGGCTTCTTCTTGGCGTTTATGACCAATATACTAACACATTTGGATATGAAACAATGACAATGTCAACAAATTTATAACATATAAATAACACTTTTCTTCACATCGTTTTTGTATAAGAAAGAGTGTTTTGAGCCAGAGGGAGGGGGAGAAAAGAAAAGGGGAAAGAATTGTGGGTGTTCTAAAATTATTTCTTTAGGATACTTGTGCAATATTATTCCAAGTATACTGAAGCACTGCAGACACAGAGTTTTCTCTCATTCACAAAATAACACACAGCCATAGAAGCGAAACAATGGATGGCATTTTAGCAGCAGAGAGAAGAGCAAGAAGAATGCGAAAACAACAATATGTATATTAGTGGGAAGGTCATAGTTTGATTTTGTGTCTAAAGGCTTGATTTGCAAAGTTTAATATTATTATTAGTTTAAAGGCCATTTTTGCATATGTAAGTACATGCGTCATGAGACTAACGTTAACAGTCATATCATAAGGATTAATTTTGAAATGTTGCAATTCAGAAAGATTTATTATTAGCATATTTTCAGAATAAAAGGATAAATAATCAAACATAAAAGGAAACTTAAGGAGCTATATCAAATTAAGGTTCAAATCTAATGTTACATAATCTTTATCTTACGTATCTCCCTTTAAAAGGGAAAAAATAGTTTCGAGAAAAGACTTTCTAAGAAAAAATCCACTGAAATACTGAAAAATAAGAAAAGTATTATATAGATGTTTCTGATTGCATTTTTGAAAATAAATAAACATAATTCTCAGAGTCCCTTTGGAATTCCGATCGGCAGTCCAATTATTTTGAAGAAAAAGTTCATGTTTACGCAAAGCTCATCGTAATCCCAAAGATTTCTTTCATCGTAATCATCGTAAGATTTCTTCAGAGAAAGCTTTCAGAATTTTTCTTACTTTTATCACAGAATACCACTTATATAAACTGTTTACATGCACATTGGTTATTTTGATACTGTATAAAAATTACAAAAATTTGTAACATTCTAATTCATATACTTAAAATATAGTTTTTAACATTAGAAAGTCTGTTATATGCTAAAAAATTTTAATTTCATTCTTTCATCCTCATTTACATTTTAGTTTCATTTTTGTTCCTAATTTTTTGCAATAGAAGGGTTGCCTAATTTTAGCAATTAATTGCTAAATTTAGGCAATACTAAATTAATTGCTCATTTTAGCAATTAATTGCAAAAAATTAGTTGCCTAATTTTTTGCAATTTTCTAAAACCAAATATCTGGGACAAAATATTTAGGCACATCTTTATTAACTGATTGATGTGTTTATTTCACCAGTGTTTAAGGGGTACACGAGCTGATAATCGAAAAGCCCTCCATTCCTTATATAAGGTAACTGACCCTTCGAGAACTGCCTGAAGTCATTTCAGAAAGGATATCTTTATATAAAAAACATATTATTATATCCATTCATATTAGCAAAAGCCTTCTTTTTCTTTACCGACTAGGGTAAAGGAACAATTAACTCGGTGATGAAAAATACACCTCTGAATCTGAAATAATATTTTTGGATCCTAACTTACCTTTTGCATTCAATTATTCATTACTTAATTTATTTAACATTAATTACTTGCCTTAATTTAAAGTATCATTATTTTGTAATGATTTCCGTTTCTTTTTTAATAACAATATTCAACCTTATTACAATTATTTAAATTCATAAATTATGAATTGTTAATATTTTAATACTAATTATAACAGCAATCAGATTTAGATTTTTTAATAGTTTTCTATGTTACTATTCAAAATCATAAATTTTAATATAATATCCTAGATTAAAATTACTTCAGTAATAATTGTGTTTTATATTAATTTTATTCCCACATCAATTCAAAATTTTCACAGTAATTAAAAATGAGAATGGGTGTTTATATTAAAGAAACTTAAATTTTATTATCGTAATATTTATTTTATTCAATGCGAATACTGAAAAATAAATTTCTAATAGCATAAAATCTACCTTGATTAGATAGTTATAAAAATAGTATTACTCAAAATAATTATTATTGTTAGCAGTCTTTATGTGATTATTATACGAAACGTTTTTTACTACATTCATTCATTAATTATTTCACTGTTTTATCAAAATTTCGGAGTATGCTATTAACAAGATAATAACATTTTTAAATGTAAAACCTTTCTAATTTTCTGTAATCTAAATTATTGCGTTCTCATCTTTTAGATAATAATTTATGTGTTTTCTTAAACTAGCAAAATAAAATTACAGAAATTTTAAATAAAGTACGTGATGTAAAATTTAAAGTCCGTATGTAGTCTTTTCATCAGTTTTGCTTCGCTGAGGAAAAATATAACCTAATTTACTTAAAGATAAATGTAATGTTGATTTTTCGGATGATGAGCGTAATATAAATCACGAAAAGTGCATGTTAAATAATTTCTCTCACAAGCAGCTGAAAAGAAGCACATTACTGTAAACACTTTAACAAACCTCCGAATTATCGGTGCACTGCATCTTTAAAACACTTATTAATTAAATTATTTTTCTCGAGATACGAGTAGATTTGCAGGTTTCTGTTGATGTATTTGGTTTGTGAATTTTTCTTTTCCTTTTATACTGATGCGAATGCAGTGAGAAATGGTTATTTGAGGTATTAACATTCTTCAGTTCTGTGATAGGTTCTGTATATTTTCAGCTTAATAATATCAGTAACCCCAAATTAAGTCTTTTGCCGCCCATTTGGTCTTTCCTGACAACATGGTCGTAATACATGTGTTCTTGTACGTCATTGCTTTATTGTTTGCTGTGTGGTCTAATAATACCACACGAATCTCTTGGATTAATTTCACGCATATAAATTTAATAGTTTTTTTTTAATTCCGCGTTTTGCCTTTGTTGCTTATTTTTAGCAGGTATGTAAATATATATATGTGTGTGTGTTAAAATACATAACTGTTGTTTTACAATATTGTAAATGGAAATTAAAATTAATAACATGATTATTTTTTCAAAAATTAAGCTATACGCTTTTCTATGATATTTAATATTTGTATTGTTCGGCAAACTCCTAGCAGCAAGAAGACTGCCGGCATTTGTCATAGATGTTCCATACAGAACGAAGCAGAGGCATTAAGATGTATTGCAAAAAAATTCCAGTTTAACATTTCGTTAGTCTGGACAAAACATTCTCCATATAAACTGCCAAATTTTACGCGCATCAGTTCTTCAGTAATTACATTCGAAATTTTCTGTAACAATATATTTGAAACAAGGAAGATAAATGGCATACACTCCATGCTAGGAAGACAAAGAACTTGAGAAGAAACGCTTAAATTATGTTATGGATGTGAATGAAGAATAATTAAATTTAGTTTCTAATTAAGGATTTTATTCGCAGAATTTAACTTCGATATTGCTTAAAAGATTTACATTATGTAAGTGTATGCATCATGAGTGCTATATAAAAAATTTGTGAAAAGAATTAATTTTTGAAATGATGCAGTCTCCCTGCAAGCGTTACTGGTTTAGCCCTCAAATTTCAAAGTTCCTGGAAATGTCGTGAATAAATGGTATTTTTCTTTAATGTAATTGAAAAACGACTCTCTCATTTTGTACCCTAATTCCCTTTTTTTCAATATACTTCCAACACGAAATCGGATACATTAAAAGCTAGCAGAAATTTTCATGTGTAATGAAAACGAAAGCCACCCTTCTATACGGAATTTTCCGTCCATAACGCTGAGAAGGCTAGAGCGATTTATTATAAGTTACTATTTCTAGAGCAGAAAAGTAAGTATAGGAAATTAATATGGAGATTTAAGTACTAAATCAAATTAAAGCAACTATTTTATCTTACTTATTGTATACCTTACTTGTCAAATCTAATTTTATTGCGTGTATTATAATGGTTTAACATGTATAGGAAGGTACGTACGTACATATGGTTACGTACAATTTATTGTCTCAGATGTCTTGAAAAGATTTATTTCTGGATAAAACCTTCATTTGATTTGTCGTATTGATTTTTCTATGCGCAAAATATAGATCATTACCTATCTGAACGAATTACGAAAATTCAGCATAATAAAATATCTCACTCAGTTTGTTGCGTGATATTCCATCTTGATTATTCAAACTAAGACAATCATCTTTCAAGCAAAGGCTTTGCTTTAGGTAGCATTTGTTTGCTCAGATGAAACTGCTGATCGAGTGTAAATAATGTGAGTAAGTAAGCTGAAAGTTTATTTCGCCAATAACAATCCAGGTTTATATCTTATACTGTAATGACTTTATAAGGTATATTGTCTCACCTTCCAGCATGCATTCGTGGTATAAGATAATATAAAGGCTTCCTCGTTCCCCGAGACTTAACCGCACTACGAGTTCTTACCTTAGAACCAGGCACAGAGGTTTAACCTCCGCCCTCGCACATTGGAAAGAAGGACACATCGCTTAAAGCAACACTGGTCGTCAATTTGCCACCTGCCAGTCGCTCGGGGTGCCCATCGCAGTGGGAAATTACCCAGCGAGCCCGAGGGCGCTACCCACCCGGGCTACTAGAGCCACACCGCTCTAGGACTCGCCAATCCACAGGGCTGGCCAATGAGTGACCTTTCCGGGGCCTCCAGAACCACTAGGTTCATAAATTTTATACCCCCATGGCCGAGACTGCCTAGGTACAAATCCTAGCCAATAGCTTCGCAAAATTCTCCACGTCGACCCATGGAGGTAGGAAGTAAGAAGGAGTCGCCCTAAACAAGTTTCTCCGTACCCTGCTCTGAAGCACCGGCGATCCCTACGTGGTGACCAAAACATTGGGTCATTTACCATTGAGTTCTATGGGATTTGACGCGTTCGGGTGTAAATATTTTGTAATTACGTCGCAAATATACATATAAATGTATATATTTTCTTTTTCTACAACACTTCAGAGTCCTAAGTATGTGAAAACAACATATTTTTAAACAACATTTCATTCTGAACGGAATTAAATGCTATACTTTTCACAGGACAGTTTTCTCAGAATGGTTTAATTTGAATGAAATATTTTCACAAGTTTTCGTTAATTACATTAGAAAAAAAAAATTAAGGTAATTCGATTTTATTCGGTTAAGGTACAAAAATTAAGATCAAAGTTTATTGTATTATTAATATTGAAATTATGCATTATTTCTTTTCTATTTATAGAGCTTCTTCCTAAAATACTTTCTTAAATATGACATGATTTTTTGGCTTCTTTTAAATCGAAAAATGTAAGTCAATTTATAATTAATGCTCTATTCGGTTCATTTTAAATTAGAGAATTATTAGGAATTAGCGAAATACTTTAAATAAGTATTTCGCTAATTCCTAATAATTAAATATGTATTAAATAGTATTTGACTTTCTCTGAACATTTCTGAAAGGGAATAAAATAAGTTTTTTTTTTCTTTTTTTAAGTATTATTTAAAACATGTAACTGAGTTATTATAAAATGTAAAGGGAATAATTCTTTTAATTACACTTATCAGATTTTTTTTTACCCTTCATTTCAACAATACATATTCCAAAACTCTTTATTACGTTCTTAAGTGCGCATTTCATAGCATTTAGCATTTGCTTTACAATACCTTTTAACAGATTGCTTTCCAATGCGAACAATTCTTGCTTAAATAGTTTTATAATGTATTTGTCAACAGGATTTCAATTTATGTTTACAATTCAATATTAAGGTTATTATATATTTAGATAATATTTATAATCATTATAAATTATATACATTTAATCATTAGATTTCTTCACAGTACTTTCACAGTTTTTTATAAGTGAATAAATTCTTCATTTCAAATACATTTATAAATAATTTAATGAATATTTAAGTATTTTTTCAAAGGCAGATACATGCTTTTTGCAAGCACATGCATAAATACCCATACATATTTCCTATTTATCATTTCCGGCATGTGCAAATCTTTAATTTCTGTGCATTCACTATATTTTTCGTGTAAAGTAATTTACACTAATTTAGCATACACCCGAAAGTTTTACATAAATATATATGAATATAATTTGAATAAAAATTATAAGTATTATTTTTAATACCCACTCAAAGGTCAGTTTTCCTTCAAAATTCCTCCACGACGGCATCTCTCTCTTTAGGCAGATAGCCCTTGCCTGCGTTACTCTATTTAATAAAAACTTAATCTGACCTATGTGCCTAATTACAAATATTTTAACATACATAATTTTATATTTACATTTAGCCATCAAGTTTTAAACTTTTCAAATCTTCTAGAAAATAAATTTTGGCAGATCTCTTTTAGCAATTTTCTTAAAATCTATATTTTTGTAGTGCAACAGCTTAGAATTTTATAAAACAAATTCATAATCAAAATCGCTGTTGTTAGTTATCGAAAAATAACCAAGATGTGATTTTTGCGTAAATGTCAGTAAACTATACAAATTATTATTATCCATCCCACTATGAATGTTTTTTTTCATGCGAGAGTGTCCCTTTTTCGATTTCTATGGAATTGTAGTGTGTCGAAATACTATCAGAATCTTGTCAAGCGAGCTTCTGAATGTAAACAAATAACACCCCGTCTGGTGACCCAAGCTTCAAAGCAGTGCTTCACTTCTAGCGCGGAATGGCCCCTCCTCCCTTTCCTACCTCCATGCGTCGACCACAGGGGAGGGGGCATTCGTGGTATAACGGTAGCACACTCGGCGCGTATTCGAGAGGTCCAGGTTCGAGTCCCTAGAGGGCATTGCACATGTTTCCCCTCTCCTGCTTCGCAAGGGCCTGCTGACTCTACAGTGGGACGCCTGAATTGGGTTGTGGTGGACGGTCGTTCGTTGCCGCCAGGGTTTGGGGATTGGGTCCACTATTTTCCAGTCGGCCTTTGGAGGGGGAACTATATGGGGCATTTTCTCTCTCCTTCTAGCGGGCCTTCATCGTGTAGCTAAAGCATACTCAACGGGTATTCTAGAGGTACAGAATTCGAGTACCGGCGACGGCATTGCACGTTTTTCGCACCTCCTGCTTCTATAAAACCTGATGATTCTACAGCTTCTTGGAGGCTATTAAAAGAAAATGTGCTGTCTAAGTTAAGCATGGGAAGAACCATGAAATTAGCCATGCTGTTCTGTTGTTTTAATAATGGCCAAAACTGCAATTCTAAAGATAATTTATGTATATATATACATATATGTACGTATTTCTAACTCACAGAATTATCATTTTGGTTTCTGCTTTGTAGTTGACACGAAAAAAAGTGAACTTAGTAGAATCATTCATTGAAGAATGAAATAAATAAATAAATAAATATGAGTGTAATAAGAATGTAATCCAAACGAAATCAGCAAGCTATTTAACTTGATCACATACTGAACACAATGTGAATGCGATTTAACATGCAGAAATACTATGCATATTAGTGCTTGAGATACGTGGCAAATGAATACTTAATTTAATGCTGTTGTATTACATTTATTTCAAAATCCATGTATTTTATTATTATGCTTCTCATGCGCTCCAACTTGTGTTTAGCTGAGCCAACGGATACCAACATGAGACTTTCCAAATCATTAGTCTCCATGGCGACTGCAGTGTTTTTAAATTTCAGTTCACGAAATTTCATCAGTTTGGCATAGAGCTTTGCGTGCTTCTAGAACTTTAAAACACCGATGCTTGATTCCAAGCGTTCAGCGGAACGTGAGTAGCGATGTAAAATGCCTAGAAGTTAAATTCTAAAACGCTTCTTCAGAAATACAGGAAGGTTTACTGTAAGAACCTCATTATATTATAAATATTTCCCAGAATATTTTAGAAAGAAATTTGTTTCTTTAATATAAGAATAACTTACAGGTTTAGTTGAGGCAAACACCTGAAAACGGTGTTTAATTCATTAAGAAAAATTTACTAAAGTTATGGACTAAATTCTTAAGCATCGATAGTAAAATATGGAACGCGTAATGAGGAAAATTCTAAACTGGATTTGTGAAATTTCTATAATATTTTATAATTTGACATTGTTTAAGGGGTCAGGTACCTTTTGAATGGTAAAATATGTCAAAAAATTACTCAAATTACAAGTGATGTATCTCCAAAACTAACAGTCCCATAAAAATGAAATTTCTAACACATAATAGTAGAACCCTTACTTATTTGTTTAAGATTACTAAATAAGTCATGTGCATTAGTAAAACTTTTAAATAAATTTTTTAATGTAGAGCCCTTTTTTATAGCTAATATTTGGACATTCACTGAGGGCAGCATTGCAACTATATAAAGCATAAGAGGAACCCAATTTTTTTTCATATGGTCGAAAAATAATGTATCTTTAAAACGACGAAGATTTATTTTATTCAAATGTTCCTTTCCTGCAAAAATAATTTTTTAAAAACAAAATTCAATTTTTATCAAATTTTTTAGGCATAAATTAGCTACAATTTTAAAAGTTTTTACATAAGAACCATTTTGGTTCGTCATATTAAGCATATCTAGCATATAAACATCCATGTAAAATTTGGTGCACTTTGGATTAGCCGTTTCAGAGAAATGCTGCGCGCAGTGAGTAAAATCATAGTTTTGAGAAAATTGACTTCAAAGATAAAAGTATGTTTTTGTCAAACAAATATGCATTATTTAAGAAAACTAAGTGTTCATATTAAATCAAATACATGATATAATTATTTATATATGGATACTCGTATAAAAACATCTAAAAACAAAATAAGTTCACACAACTCATGAAAATATGAAACGAAAACTTTAACGCGATGACGAGAAAATTTACAATTTTTACACAAATTCACTTTTATTCAGGCTAGTCATTTGCAGATTAATTTTTTTCATACTGAGTGGTATTTGAATAAAATTACTTAAAATTCTCTAAAATTATATAATACAGGTTGTAAAAATGGACAATATAAGTTATTGTCCAAAAACCAAAAAATGTAAAGCGTATATATTTAAAATGCACCAGGTGAATATGTTTTGCCTTCATGTAACAACACATTCTCTGCAATAGCCTTTTGTTTACTTCTCTTTTTCTTACGCATTTTTTTGTGCTTTGCAAATGGCGTAATTTACTAGTTTTCACACGTTGCTCCTCTAATTTACATAGACATGCTCGACTACACGAACCAACTGACAGCCCAAGTTCCGCCATAACTTTTAATCTTCCCTGATTACCTTCATTGTAAAGTATTGTGGCCTCACTCGTTGCTATTTCAGCAATTCTTCTTCCTGAACCAAGGGTCTTGGGACACAATTTCCAAATCAAGTTATTTAAAGATTCATTGCAGTTTTGTGTCTTTCCGCCAAGACATCTTTGCAATAGTGTCGGTTGTGATAAATCATTAAATATTGGTTTAATAACATCCATAACACAAAAAGGAAGTGTTGGTTTATGTCTGAATTCGCTCACAGTTCCATTAGCTACAGCCTTTTGGTATTTACACCAAGTATTGGGACCTATAAGACAAAAAGTATGCAGCGGTTCGACATCAGTTGACCGTGTGTGAAAATAGATTGCCCATATAGCATTACGCATTTCCGCCAAAGAAGTTTTGTGTTCTCGAATTGCATTACCATAGTAAGCAGTCAATTTGTCAATTTGTGTATCAGTCAAGCGACCTTTTCCTCCAATAGATTTTCCATCTGCACATTTTATACCTTTCTGTTTCAATTTTCTGAGTCGCGTTCCCATTCTCTTCTGAATATGACCAACACATTCGATTTTAGAAACGGATACATCAGAACAATAGGGCTGGGCCTCCGTTATAGATTGAAACGTCTTGGAATCTCCATCGCCTATGTATCCAATATATTTTACATCATGCTTCGTTTCTGACCGCCGGAAAATCCGAACCATACCGACGACCTCCATTTTACCCGCAGAACCATTGTGATTCATAAGACACTCCGCTTCATGTTTTATTTTCCAGTTATCGTACTCTGGTGTACCTTTCATGGAATTCCATGTATCACATGCCTTACAAAAAGATGAAAGAACCTCTGTGTCGAGAACCTTACCACTTTTGTCTCCAATAACGGTACACACACCTATTCGTGATGTGTGTCCCCTGGTTTTCCATGAACCATCGCCGCTAACCACAACATTTGAAGAACCCGTTAGCTGAACTTCTTCGCAAGCAGCATTTTTCATGGATTGTTGTGCCACATTACTTGAGCACGTCATAAACTTCTTTACTGTAGCATTGTATGCTTTTTTTGATACTGGGTGTGGAAGATCCATAATGCCACAAAATAGTTTCATTGCTGAGTAGCCCATTCCAATTGTTCGCATGGCATAAGCATAACGTATGCTAATTTCAGCACAGTTGTTCTTCTTACCAATCATTTTTTAACTTTTAAATGTACGCAGTTCTATACAATTTCCACAATTTAAAGAAAATTTCGAACTTAGTCCACACACAGCTTCTTCTTTTATAGTGACATCACTACCACATGTTTTGCAGCACAGTTCTTTTTCGAAAGAAGAAATCATTACATTCAAGTCCAAGATACTAAAACCTTTAAAATCATCAATAGTTTCATTTTCCAACTGCTTATTAGAAAGTTTTATTTTCTTTGCAGAAGCACTCACCTTCAGTTCTGCAGTAGAGGACTGGCAATGCTTTCGCGTGTGGATATTACCAGCAAATTTTGTCTTTTTATTTTTACTGCCAGATGATCGTTTAGGTGTCAATCTACATTCTATCGTATTCATATTGATCTTAGGAACGACTTTTCAATATCAATATTTAATTATATTATTAAATGAAGGGAAATATAAGAAGAAATCTATCACAGAATACAGAACACGTTGTAAAATTCGCTAGCAAAACAAACTGAATGAATGAGTAAAAGTTAAAGTTAATATATTGCTTTCTTCTTCTAGAAAAAGCAATGAGAATTAAATAATTATTAAATATATCTATTTCCAAGCCATCACATGAAAAAAAATGTTAAGATTGCTTTTATAAACGGAATTTATCGCCACTCTTCACGAGCGCAGCTGTAAATATCCAGCTGTCAAAACAGGTAAACAGACGCCTCGATCCTGACTTTTGAAAATTGGGCTTCGGTTCTTCCTCGATATCTTTCGTTCTAGTGGGAATTTTTTTATGCGGTTTGTTTTAAAATGTTGCTATTAGTTAGCTCTTTAATATAAAGCAATAAAAAATGATTTTGTTTAACCCTAAAAGGGTACCTGACCCCTTAAATCACGAATGGTATTTCATAAATCACAAGTATGGATGCATTACTTTTCATTCACTTGACTAAATACCCAAATTAATATGTTGAAATTTTGTGCATTCTATTATAAAGGAAAAATTATTACTGTGGATAAAATTATCTAAATAATTCGCATAAATCATTTATATTACCATGAACAGTTAAATACTCAAAAGTCTACTAAAATTGTATTTATATTAGTCTTTTATCACATCCCAGAAACAAGCTGATTCATTGTTAAAGTTAGATGACAGACAAATGCTATCATCCAAGATACTGCATGCCAACAGGAAAAATGCGTACTTAACAATATCTGCCCTCTTAGCTATTGAAGAATTAAATCCTATTATAGCTTTTGCTCTACAACTTCTGTTTTTTTTTTTTTTTTTTTTTTTTTTTTTAAAACAAGGAAATATTTCAATTTCGTATAATGCTTAAGTTTCACAATGGCGTTTCCACTTCCGTTACTTTCTTGAGTGCAAACATAAAATTTTGCATAACGAACTGAGTACTACTTGCATAACGAACTGAGCAGATATGCAGTTACTTAACGTAATTAAGAATATTCAGACAATTATTATACTAGTTTAATTCATTCTTAGTCAAAAATTTGATTACTACCTTAATTTATGTAATGATGATAAATCAAAACTTTATTTTCCCAAAATATATTCATTTTATTTATTATACTGTTTTCACATATAATCATAGTTCCATTTGGTCAAAGCAAGACGGATAGGGTGCGGGATCTAATCTTCCTTAGCTAACACACAATGTAACTAGATTTACTAAGTGTCTAAGTTCCGAGTCGCAACGACTCTAAGATGAATACAACAGAGGAAGTGCGTAAATGGCCCTTTTATTAAGCACAATAGTTTACAGATGGAGAGTACACACCTTTTTCATGGTCACCAACTACTAGTGGTGGGGAACTTTAAAGGTGAAGTAAGAACTAAATTCAAAGGTCAACAGTAGTGCACGACTACACAGTTTGGTTTAATCTAGCAGCTTGACTCAGAAACTTATACCGGTAGGATAATAATTTCGGTGGCAAGAATGCAAAGTCGAACTTAAAATTTTAACAGCTGGTAGAATTAACAACGTGCACTCGCAGTAGTGAATACGCTCTAACTAGACATTTCGCTACTTCAACTTAAATACACTCTCGTTCACCCGTAATTGATTCATATGCGAGGGAACGCAGGGGGAATAAGAAAAATTATAAAAGGTTAACAAATTAAAATTACTATTAGTAAAAATTATAGAACCTTACGAGTCTACTTCATAAAGAAAAAGACATTAAAAAGTGTTTATTATATAAAAACTCTGAATTTAAAATAATTCTTCAAAGAATCCCCACAAAATCTCTCATGTAAAGTAGTGATAGACTGCACATTTTCAGAGGTATTTTCCATGTGTATTTTAAACGAACTGTTTCTTCCTTTGAGGGTTCGTCTAAGATACTATGTATGTGCCTGCACCCAATGTATTCTAATAACTTTGCAACGATTTTTAGTAGCAGTTCTGTATGTAACTGTTGAGCAGTTAGAACGTATGTGGTACACAACTCTTTTTGTTTGGGTAATTGTCTATCAGGTGATCTATGACAAGTTCTGTACTGTTACAAATAACAATTCTGCAGTCAAGTATAACGTGCTGCTTCTTTTGAAACACCTGTATTTGGCTATAGTGCCCTGTTCAGTTGTTTAATAAATAGAAAATTCTGTCTTATTATATTTCGAGGTGTGATTTTCAAGTACATATTTTGCAATTTAAATATAAATATGTAATATGTTTTATTCATTTATTTATTCTTGAGTACATCCCTGGATTTAATCAAATGACATTCCCTGTCATAATGAAATAATTTGGCACTGAATTCAAAATAAATAAGAGCCGAGAACATAAAAGCAGAATAGGTGATTAAACACATATTTGAAAAACCAGAGCTGATTCATAATTAGAAGTCGCAAGTAGTAATATTCCACATTAATTATAATTACGCAAAATCGATCGATATATCGAGATTGTGATCGAGTCCAATACTCTAGTTAATGATACACTTAATCGTACACCATGCAGGACTTTTCTCTCTCACAAGCATTAGGTCTTGAAATCAAATTTCCACGCATGTTCATAAACACTTAATTCTACATTTAACAAACATCTCATTACCTAAACCCTTGGATTCGAAGGAAGAAAACTATAAAACTTGTATTCACATTCTTCAAATGATTAGCCACGATTAAATATTTTTATTCTTTTCTAAGGTTTATTGATATTCTGCAGTAAATTTTACAGGTTAGTTTGATTATTTAATGCTAATAGTGAAACAAAAGTCATGTATAAACCTTAGTTTATTGTTTAGCCGTACCCACTTTCTTTACCTGCTGAGTATGAGTCGAAATGCTGATCGATCCAGTACTGTAATGTTTTAATAAGGAATTCGTATTTACAAAACTATAAAAGAGGATATTTCCAATACATTTAAGCTAAATATTACTTCAAAAACGTACAATCAGTTCAGCTGAATGCTACATTTAAAACAAAGGGCTTGATTTTCGGTATCAAATTACCATGATTTATTCCCGTTTATGGATATTTTCAAAGAAAAAAAATAAATCAGTCAGATGCTCAAAAATAATAATAAGTAAAATGAAGCATCACATTTCTCCTAAAGCGGATTATCCGAAAACATACCGTCTTGTACTTTATTATGTGCTTTTTTAGCAATTTTTTAAATACTTACTAAATTTGAAATTCAAACTTAAAATTTAAACCTGAAGGTATATTTTAATGAGATCTTATTTGTAAAGCATTTATTGGCTTAAACTTGCACATGTTTTATAACATGGAAGTAGCGATATATAACTAACAAATTAATAAATTGGAACTCCAACATATCCAAAAAAGTAATTAACAATACTATAATTAATCAAATACAACGAATTAAAACTATATGCACAGATACAATAGATTTACAACGCGAAATTTTGATCCTTATCAAAATTCTCAAAAATAATCTAATTCCCTTTCAATTTATCAACCATTGCCTTAAAAGAGCAGGCGTTAAATACTCACTCTAAATCATTTAACTGATAGGGATATGATAATTTATTCCTAAACCTGAGAAGGCGGTATAAGTTGGATGACTGTCAGTTGAAAGATTTGTATATAGTGTAATTACTCAATTGTATATATTGTAAAAAGCTAATTGTCTTCAGACATATACTGTTACTATACTGTTACTAAAAAAATGGGCCTATTTCCTGCCTTTAGACTGTCTACTAGCTCTTGGATAGCGAAAATGCCTTTTTCCTTTCTTAAATTCTTAATCATTGCGACACGACAATTAGCCAGAAATTAATTAATTTCCATTCACTAGTATTTTTAAAAAAATCTTAACAGACGGTCTCTCTCAGATAAGAACTCCACAAAATACATCCCTCAAGAATTCCAAGTCCCACCCACTACCATAAATTTCTTCACCCAAGTCTTGCCGACTGATATAATTCAAAGCCCCTACTGCCGCTAAGAATTTTCGGACACCCTACACTTCTGAGTCAGACACGAAGAGAACACACTGCCAACTCCCCCACTAGAAAGAATGTAAGTTACTTAATACCTTTCTGGCCTTTATATCTTCATGTACATTCACTGATCTTATTTATATTATTTTCTATTTTATTTTTATATTATTTTTATATTATTTTTATGTTCTCTTTGATTTGTTTTTGCAAAGTTTGCATTATTTATCTTTTTTATAATCTTCTATGTTTATTTCAACTTTACTTTGATTTCGATTTCATAATGACAATTTCCAATGTTTAATTTCTACAAATAATATAGTACTCAAATACATAAAGATGATAGTGTCGGGGACGATTACTCGAGTTTTACAAGATTTCTCTACAGTAATTGATTTTTACTCCAAATTGAATTGACTAAAATGCTTCATGAGAATCAGTTCTTTGAGTAACAACTATTCGCGGAAATATTTGGCCTGACTAGAATTGCCGGTTTGGCTTTAATTTATAACTCGAGTAAAGACGAAACACTTTCATATTTACGTATTTCTATCAATTATTGATCATTGAACGGGAGTTGGTTTGTTCCCCTTGAAAAGTCAACTAATTTCCGATCAATGACAATAATTACATGTTTTAATTTTTACTTTTACAATTGTAATATTATTCTTCGTGATGATTTAACTCCAGTTCCCGTTAAAACATTATTAACATTTTGCTTTCAAATTACTTCAAAACATCTTTCAAAATATAACTTACCAGTATGGATGCACACTTTTAAAATAATTCTACTTTAATTAAACTTAGGAGATAATATAATCAATTAATCAATACGGTTTAGGAAATAAATTATTATTAACTAACTTTGCAGCAATTGCGCAAGTAATAATAACTTGTATTCGCACTAAATGGATTTAAGTTCATACAACATATGTATAATATATATATATAAATTGAAAAAGAAAATGTAAAGTGAACTGGTAATTAGACGAAAGACCTATCTGGTCTCAAAAACTTTTGCGCATAATGCTGCAATAAGATTTGAAAGAATAGTAGTAGGTAGGAACATTGCAGCAACCTTGCTAAAAAGTTACCAGGAGCTGTAGCTCCACGAAATGTACAGTGTTTTTTGGAAGGAAGACTAAGCTATCGTGAAAGTGGAACTGTAAACAGAATCCGGTAACTTAAAAGCTGAAGCTTGAAAAGTGAAACTATATATATAATCGAAATAGAAATTGAAAAGCTAACAAGTAATGTGACGTAAGACCTATTTGGTCTTAAAAATGTTTTGCGCAAAGTGCTGCAAAAATATCAAATAATAGGAATATATATATGTATAGTATATATATATATATATATATATAGATATAGATAGATAGATATATGGATATATAATATAATTTATTTACTAAAGAAATATTGATTATATTATCTCCTAAGATTAATCTTAGTAGAATTATCTTAAAAGAGTGAATCCATACTTAGTAAGTTCAATTTCGAAAATTGTTTTAAAGTAACTTGAATGTAAATTGTTAAAAATGTTTAAAGGGGACTTGAATTAAATCATGAATAACAAAATTTCAATTGTAAAAATAAATAAATTAAAAGCAAGTAATTAAATTAAATGCAAGTAATCATTTCCATTGATCGGAAATTAGTTGACTTTTCAAGGGGAACAAAGCAACTCCCTTTTAATTTATTTCTTTTTACAATTGAAATTTTGTTGTTCATGATTTAATTCATGTCCCCGTTAGACATTTTTAACAATTTACATTCAAGTTACTTTAAAAGAATTTTCGAAACTGAACTTTCTAAGTATGGATTCACTCTTTTAAGATAATTCTACTCAAATTAATCTTAGAAGATAATATAATCAATATTTCTTTAGTAAATAAATTATTATTAACTTACTTTGCAGCAATTGCGCAAGTACTGGAATAACTTAATTTCGCACTAAGTGAATTTAAGATCATACAACATTTAATAATATATATATATATAGTTAGTATATGTGACTTTGTACACTTACTGCAGTAATACTTGCGTAAGTGTTATCAAAGCTTTTATTGCAGCAATACATTACGCAGGGCAGTTATCTAAAGGTACTCCTTAAATCCTCTATAACTCCTCAACACGTACAATGCACTAAAGCCTTATATTTTGACAGAAAGAAACACTGTACTATTTTAGTATATATGCTGTATAACATGATCATGAAGCTTTTCATCCTAGTTATAACTTATACAAGTTTTAGGAATGAATTGATATGTAAAACTTTTTTATATTAACTGCCAAAAATGTTTCCAGTATTGTCTTGCCAAGCCAAAAAATGATTATCTTAATAAGCGTATTTAAAGGCGAGAAAAACTCAGAGTGAAACTTTCAGCAAACCCGAAACACTTGGCATCTTCAACATAATTCAGTGCTTTGCCACTAGAGTCATTAGATTATTTTTAAAGAAAGAAAGCTGAATAAATTCGCAATGCCTTCCCCAGGACTCGAACCTGGACCTCTCGAACATGCGTCGAGTGTGCTAACCGTTACACCAGAAAGATGCCGAAAGGAGGGAGAAAATAACTTATGTTCTCCCCCTTTTAAAGAGCGGCTGGGGATTAGGAAACCCAATCGCCAAATCCTGTTGGTGGAGAATCATCATCGTCCCCCACCTTTTACAAGTTTTCTTCAGGTAGTTGTTCTTAAGTTATTCTTTTTCTAAGAATATTTTCCCTCTTCACTTTGCACGTATTTATTAGCTTGATGTTTTAAGAAATAAAATTGTGAATAAATTTATCTAAGAATGGATCTCTGAGGATTTGTTGAAGATGAAATAAAAATTATCTAAATTTTGTTTGATTTGTTGATAAATAAAATTATATTATACTGGAATACCTGCATTCAATAAACGATAAAAGAACTTTTAAATGAAATAGGATTTCAGTATTTTTATGAAACGAAAGGAAAATGTTAACATCAGAAATTAAAAAAAAAATATTTTAATTAGCTTTTCGCTTTCAAAAATTCATATTTCTGCAGAATGATCTCGAAAGCAATTTTCTAACTAAATGCGTTTCTTAAGGTTACCGCATTAATGCTTTGTAAACGAATATCTCATGGCAAAAGCTGGCTTATAAGCTCAAATGATTATGGGAGTGCATGCGAATTAAAGCAAAAGAACTTATAAATACAATTGTAAAATAAGGCTTTCTGAAAAATAAACTTAGAGATAAATATTTCGCTTTGAGTGCAACAAAAAATTAGAATTAAAGAATTATAACTTTCCACCTTTAGAGTATTAAATTAATTATGTGAATATATGATAAATTCCATAATTGGAATGTTACCTTTCACAGCATCTCTTTTGAAAGCAAATAAAAATATTCAAGTTTAACATTTTTGTTTTTGAAACATATAATAAGCTTCGAAATGCTTTCATTCAGCTGTACGAATTTCATAGCATTTCCAAAATTGTGGTGGTGAAAAAAATAAACTATAAATACAGTAAACAGTTCTGATTCTTTCCCATGCATTACCTCATAATGATTTCTCTTATCTGAATAAACAACTATAATTTTGTACTGTAAGAAGACGCCTCCTGAAAGCTGGGCTGATAGCCTGTACACCATATAGAAATATGAAAGTTGGCGCTTAATTATAAGGTTCTCCCTCCTTTCAGCATGCCTTCGTGGTGCAACGGTAGCACACTCGGCGCATATTTGAGTGGTCTGGTGTCATGTACCCGCGAGGGCATTGCTCATTTTTCATGTCTCCAGCTTCAAAATAACCTAATGCCTCTACAGTGGAGAACTAAAAAAGGTGGTGGATGATGATTCTTTACTGCCAGGATTTGGCTATTCGGTGTCGTAATTCACAGTCGCCCTTTAAATTGAGGAGTATATAAGGCCTTATTTCTGCATGCCTTCATGATGTAATGGTAGCACATTCAGCGTGTATTCAAGAGGTCCAGTCCCGGCGAGGGCATTGCTTATTTTTCATGTCTTCTGCTTTTAAATTAGTGACTCTATATAATGATAAAGAAACAACTTTCTTACATTGGAGCAGGGTGTTGTATTGGAGCAGTAAACAGTATGGGAAGAGGTATTTATTCAAAATCTAATCATTTTCATATACAAACTAGATTTATACAATTTTTAAGCTTTTAAAACCTCTTAAACAATCTCTTCCTAATTGATAAAACTTCTTTGATTATTCTTGATATATTTTGTCAATAGGTTTATCTTTTTTCCCGATTAGACTTGAATCTAAATATTTAATGACAGATTTCCACATGTTCGTAAGAAGCAAGCAAGGAGAGTGGCATTTTGACAGGTGTGAAGCACCCTAGATCTCTAATGATTTGGAACTGCATATATCTTTATTGTACCAGCAGCATCAAAATATTTTAAACATGGGTAAATTCTCAAAGAGATCTTGGGAAAAAAAAATCACTTTCGGAAACTTTTTCTTCAATGGCGGGCACTAGCCATTTTAGTTTCTTGACGCTAGTAAGACCAGAAGCGGTGATTGTTTATTATGGAGGCACTTAATGGGAGGTCACCGTTACCTCCTGTGAAGAAACAGACAATTTATATCTATGGCCTTCTTCCGGATTCGAGCCCGAGCCCTACGGTATGGCAGTCAAAGTTACCCACTTTCCAGTCTGGGCGGCGCTTTCCGAGATTCAATGTATACTTTCTCCAAAGGGGTGTAGTTTTCCAACATGAGTAGTAATTTATCATACATCCAGAATCCTGAAAAATGTTACTTTACTTCTAAGAGAACTTCAAGTGCTAGCTTAGCATGGAACTAATCCTTATACAAACTGCATCGAAGAAATAACATAAATAAGAAAACTAATACAAAAAAACTAGGGAATAATGCGATTTCGACAAAGATCTTACAACACCACTGAACAGGTTTTATAAAAGGAACACCCGAAAAACCTAGGCATTAATAAAATTCAAAGGGCGTTATCCTAAATATTGAAATGTAATAATATTGCTTAAAATATAATTCATATTAAGATGCGCGTTTAGAAATATCATTAAATGTATGTATTCTGTAATAAATCGCTCATAATTATAGAAAAATATGCTTCTGCTACAAGGTTTTAGAAGTCTGAAATAATTTTTACAAGACTATAGGCAAGTTAAATGTCTTTGATAAATGCATGAAACGCAAATACGATTCATTAATCTTGCAACATAAAGCATAATTCTGTTTCTGAAAACTAATTTGGAAAGACAGAAGATAAATTTATTTACCTAGAGCTAACAATACGAAAATATTTCTTTAAAAACCCACTCTCTGGGGAAAAAATCATTGTTTATACGCCAGAAAATTTCAACTCTTTCGAAGCCATATACTTTAATGCAACTTTATGAAGCGTAAATTCTTTGCCAAACCTTTTCAAAGTAATCGCTACCGAAAGTTTAAACAATTTATAAACCGCCGAGTTAAGAAATTAATCAATCGACAAATTTCCTGAGAACGTGATAATAATTAAAGCGCCAACAATCCTAAAAACATGGGAAAGCAGCATAAAAAATAAATGTAACAATCATTAAAAAAGTTTTTCTTCGAACACGTCAGTGAACAGCTGAAAAATTTCCCAGAAGAATTCAGTGCTTTATCGCAAAGTGAGCTGTTAATGCAAAAGTGATTTCACGTTGAAAAAAAATGGCCACGCTGGAAACTTTTGAGGCTGGCTGAAGAATAAAGCACTTTTTCTAAATAAGTCTTTTGCTTCTTAAACAAAAGAATGTGGATATAATATTTGTTCTCTTTTCATTAAGTTTAGAATCTATTTTCCTTTACGGTATATTAATTGGATATACGTAAGAAAATTAATTTATATCTGATATTAAATTTACCAAAAATATGTCATAGCCTTAATTTAAAAGCCGTTAGCAAAGAAATTATCAGTGAAACATTCTTACAGTTCCAAACATAAACCACCTTGCAGATACTTGTACAGAAAATTACAGTTAAGGAGAAGAATGTTTTATTTTACAGCCAATACAGTTCTAATAAATAAAATATAAATTATGCATTTGTCATAAAACAGTTCTTTACACTCTTTAAGAAAATATCGTATCCAGATTACTTTGTTATGTCAGCATTCAAGATGTAATCCACAGTAAGCAGCACACAATGTCTACTACATGTTATAATTAACAATACTTAGTACATATTATCCAGTCAACCGTGAAACTGTTGCCAAGCAGAGCGATTTAGAACCGGTTATGGATAAGCTTGCCTCCATAACACGCTCATAATATCCGAGGTTTGGTCTAGTGTAGCCCCGATTGATATATCTACAAGCCACTTGAAATCAATTTAAATTGTAGGCATTTGGATGAAAAGTGTTGGGACGCGTATCATACTCACCTGATCCTTTGCCCTCAGACTTCCACTTGCTTCTCTGTATTCAATATTTGTTTCATTGTATAGCATTCAATTCAGTTTAGGGGGTAAATTAGTACTTTGTTCAACTTTTCGCTGATAAAGCGAAGTTCTTTTGTGAATGAAAATTACAAAGCTCATTAAAAGAAAGCAAATAGTTATCGAACAAAAGGGGTATATACTACTGACTAATGTTTTTTAGAAAAATAAAGGATCTTTGAAGATAAAGAAAAGGCGTTGTGACTTTTCAGACAACCCAAAATTTATTCTTCATAGAAAGTTGCTCTACAGCTGATATTATCAATTTTACACGACTTTATATATAAAAGCAATTTTATTTGTTGGGAATGCTTGCACATACAGAATAACTTAAATGTGTATCTAAATTCTAAAGCTAAATAAAAAGCTAAAAATTGCACTTGTGGTCGTAAACCTGTAATTTTTTAGTAAAATTCAGACAGAATATTTAATAATAAAAGATGCTATAGGCAAAGATATACTGTCGTTTATTTCCCTACAACATTGCTAGACATATTTTGAAGGAAAGAAGGGGGTATCTGTTCATTACTAAGTGTTTACAACTGTGCAAGTGTCATGATCCGGAGATCGAAAATTATTTTCAGCGGTCAGTTATCAAAGAAATGAGAAACATTATGAAGCATATTTTGACATATATTAATTGAAGCGTATTAGTTTGTCTAATGGTGCCAGATTAATATAAAACCACACAGATTACACTGATACTTCGTCCGAATAAGTAAACATTAAAATATAAGCGTTAGAAGTTAAAATATAATGCATTTTTTCTTTATTATAATGCACTAGAAACACACAAGAACTAACAAAATGCGTGTCTTCATAACGAGCCAAGAATCCACTACTGACTAACTGCTGGACATCACGTAAGTTAAAGCTTAACAATTAATTGTATCATTGTTGCTGTGAATGAAAATTATCTAGGTAAAAAGTGTGTTATATTTAAGTATAAGCAGATCATTGCATTGCTTCTGTACACGCAGACAATATCGTTTCCGCTTTCCAAACAAGACACATCAACTATTTGCTTTTCCATAAAAATGGCAAGAAATAATTTCTCAGTTCTTTCCAATACACATGACATATTACGTGTAGTTCTTAAAATGTAGAGTGGGTGAAAAAACTTTCGTACGCAGCTCTGGTCGTAAATAAAAGTTTAATTGATAATACAAAATCTTTTTCGAAGAAAATGAAAATTAATAAACTGATTTAACACAATTGCATGTAATATTTATGAATATTATAAAGAAAAAAATGTCAAGATAAATAAATAATAAATTTAAAGAAACATGAAATTCCAATAATGAAAACAAAAAAAAAGGTCTTCTTACGATATGATATGGTTTACGATAGAAACTTTTCATATTAACCAAATTATATTTATCGATGGGTATACCTTTCTTTTGTCTTTATTACTTCTCTTAAACGTTGTTGTTGTTTTCAAACAAACGTTGTCAACAAAAACTCCAAACATTTTTGTTGTTTCGGGCGAAATGTAGCTCCAGATGTCCTGAATAACATTGTTTAGTTCAAACTTGTTCTTAATGTTATATTTTTTGTGTTAACTTCGGATTTATTTCCATAAATGTTCGATGGGGTTTAAATCGGAAGATTGGGATAAGATGTGAAGCTTCTTTTTAACATAATACAGGCATCATTCTTAACAGATCTTAGAGGCGTGTTTAAAGTCGTTGCCCTGCTGGAAAGTAAATGTAGTTCCAAGGGACAATTTGTCTGCCCTGGTTAAGATGCTTTGTTTTAGAATATCAAGACACATGCATCTATCTATATTTCTTTCCATAAAAAGTAAATTAGCGAAGCCAGCAGCACTCCTTTACTCCTAAACCATGACGTTTTGCCATCATATTTGACAAATCAACATAAATTCTTAGTTAGTTTATGTTAATTTGGTTTGCATAACCCCACCATAGGACACATGGATGTTAAAATTTGATTCCTAACTAAAAAGAACCGATTCCCAAAAGGTAAGTGTTTACTTATATATTTCTTTGAAAACTCGAAGCCCTTTCGCTTGTTACAATGGCGTGCGGCTTCTTACGGACTGCACGTCCATTGCATATTGCATTTTTAATAACATTTCTCACCATTTGAGGTGTCATTTCAATGTTGCAATCAGTCTTTAAGCCATCTGCTACTTAAATGACACTCGTTCGTGAATTACCTTTAGCCATATCAGTGATATTTAGTTTATTTTCGATTCAGCTTTGGAGGTTTTCTTAAGCGGTCACCATCCTAAGAGTTGAAAGCTCAATAATGTCTTATCAATAATGTCAATGTCTTGCAATAATGTATTGTACTGTACAATTGCATTTATTAATGGATTAGGGTTTTAATTATGGAAAAGTACGCGAGGAATATCTGCCTAAAGGGAGGCATCCTTTTGTGGAGAACTTTTGAAAGGAAACTAGCTCGTTCGAACTCCGTTAATTGTTCATATGCCCCCTCTGCTGTTGAAGAGGAATATTGACCACTAATTAAACAGTCACCGCTGACAGAGAACGATAAACAGATTTCAGCGCAAATTTACAGTCCTTTATATACATAGAACAAGCGGCCGGTTCTCATTCCACACATGCGCAAGTGTTTTGTAAATCTAATTATTTGCATGTCTTACCTCACTTTTCATTTCCTGTAAGTTGGTTCAGTTTGTATAATTCCTTCATGGTGCTGCAGTTTTCACAAATATTAGTGTATTAATGATTTTACCAGTTGTTCTCATAGATAATCCATCATATCATAAATGAATTATCAGTTCACGGATAGCTTTAGGAGCTTCCATTTTAATATGGCTGAATAAGCCTGTTTCTCGTGTTATGTATGTTATATTTCTTTGGAAATGTCACTCATTTGAATGTTTCGCCTTTTGTGTTTATTAATTCGTCCAATATTAAGTCTATTAGAATTTATATTTTAAAGGAAAATGAATACGTTAAGTAAATAATTTTTACTTAGATATTAAATAATTTTCGTTTATTTAACTTGCTATAGATGTTACCTAGGAATTCTTGGCTTAGAGTAAAAAATAGACATTTTGTTCAACTTGAAGCTAGAATTAAGCGAGTGTTTCTATCATTCCTTCGTGACGCTTAAGTACGTACGATCTAGTTTCGAAAATTTTCTGCGGATCAGTCGCTGAAGAAATCGGGATTAATTTGTATATTGCTTACGGAAACATTTTTTTTTTTTTTTTTTGCATGAAACTTCACAGTTTTTCTTAAATATTTCAAATAGAATAGTTGCCGCGTTTTTTTTAAAAGGACATTTACTATAAACTCATTTTAAAGACTCGAATTAAACATATTTTAATAGTTACTGCAGGTATAAAGCAAAGATTAGAAACTATGCTAATATGTTCGCAACTTTGGCTTCCGTACGGAATTTTTTTTTACCCACTGTAGGTTACAAGATTAAGTACTGGAGAGATACAAGTGAATTTGCTGTGTTCCAATCTGATGAAGCCACTTCTAACATATTTTAATTGAAGCAACGATCAGATAGCATGACGGATATGAAAAAGGTGCAAGTAGCATCATTAACGTAATAATGTAAAATATCAGTATTATATATTATTCATTAAATAACTCGAGATTAAAAAACGAAAATTCTAAAGCAAGTGCCTGACCTATTTCAAATAACGCAAGTAGCTTTCCTAAGAAATTCCTTCTCAGATTACAAAGGCGAAAGAAAATTAATTCAGCCTGAACTCTTTGTCTTACGACCTTAACTAAGAGCTTCGGGGAAAACGACTCGATGTTCGCAAGCGTAATCTTCACAAAGGAATGCGATTCTAAATTTGGCGAACTACATGGCATACGAATTTGCAATTAATTAGTTTTAACGCTTTCTGAGTTTGTTGTTAGGCTCTTTGCTGTGATTTTAAAGGAGAAGGGCTTTAAAGAGGGTTAGTTTATTTCAAATGATTTTAACTTATCTTTGTACATACCGCGGCTACGGTATGTTGGACACGAGATCAAATTGTAACTTTCATATCATGATCGCATTGATTAATGTTAAATAATTACCAGCGATTTTGAATCACAACAAAGTGTTCTATTCATTTCAAAACCGAAAATTTGAATTTTCATTGAATAGCTAATGTAGAAACTTTCAGGAGCTCCCAGAAGGAAAGGCCTCTAAAAACACTTGTGTAATGAGAACATGCTTGTATTTTCATTATATTTTTATATCTCTGCCTTTACTATTCAGTTGCAAAGCAGTTTGAAAATATTGTTTTATTAGAACATTATTTTGTAATTTTTTCGCAAGCTGATAGCGTGTTTCGGAAGCTTATAAGGTATTTCTCCCGCCTTCTTAGTATGTCTTCCTGGTGTGGTGGTCTGCATGATTGGCGCATATTCCAGAGGTCCGTGGTTCCATTCCCGGCGTAGGCGTTGCTTATTTTTCAATCTCTTCTGCTTCCAAAAGTCTTAATGTCTCTACAGTGGCACCCGAACTAAAAGGGTGGTGGATGATGATTCTCCACACCCAGGATTTGGCAATTGGGTCAACTAAAAATACCCCAGTCGCCCTTTAAAAGGGGGGTATATAAGGTATTTCACCCGCCTTCGTGGTGTGGTGGTCTGTACGCTGGGCGTGTATTCCACAATTCCGTGGTTCGATTCCTGGCGAAGGCGCTGCTCATTTTTCAATCTCTCCTGCTTTCAAAAATCCTAATGTCTCTACAAGCTTAAATGACACCATGATTAATTTCGAAACAGAAAATTTGAATTTTCGTAGAATAGCTAAAGTAGTAGAGATTCAGGACCTCTCAAAGGAGAAGGTCTCTCCAATAATTGGATAATCTGTGAATGCTTGTATTTTCGTTATATTTTTATAACTTTGTCTTGACAATGCTGTTGCGGAGAATTCGAAATTATTAATTTCTTAGAGCATTATTTTGTCACTTTTTTGAAAGCTGGTAGCATGTTTCGTAACCTCAAAAGAGGCCACGTCACGTTGTAAAATCTAAACTGTGCGACCTAAATAATACAATGAAGACAGCAGAAAGTTTTTATATAAGATGAACAGTTTTACCACTAAGGGAGTATTCTAATAGTGTTAAAAGGAACGAGAAACGTTATAATCTATAGACTGCTATGGACGAGTATACTCACCATAAGATTTAAGCGAATTTATTCGTCAGTACACTAAAGCGTTTTGCATGAATGAGTTCAGGCGTTTTTATGTAATAACAGGAAGGCCACTAAACGAGGAGAGTAATGGTATCATTGGGGTATTTATTGTAAAGATACAATGTATGTTGAAGATTAATGCAATCATATACTAATTAATGCTATACTAAATTCAATATAGCAAAAAGTGTAAACCAGTTATTTAAGGTGCATTCTGCTTTCATATAAAATGTAACAAATATTTGCTCAGTAGAAAAAAATTCCGCTATTTTTACCATTTTTTCTTCCTTAAGCTTAAATGGGGGGGAAAGGAAAAGTAAAGGGAATGCTTGAGGAACGGGGCAGAAGAACGTGGCAGTCAACAAGATTAAGAAAGAAAATAAGTTAAACAGTTATTATATTTCCGTGAGTTAGACATTGATGTAAATATGGTAAGAAATCTAATATCGTTAGCTGTAAAGAAATTACTTAAAATTATTTTTTGAAAGCACACGTAACAATTAAAAAGCCATATCTAGATACTAGCACTTTTAATAAGAAAAAGATAATGGTGGGCGGTACAAGAGCGAAGGAAAGTGTTAGATAAATTATAGAGGTTTATCTAAAAATTTTTTCTAAGTTTGGGAAATTTATAAGGTATAAACCACGGCAAATACATCAAAAGAATGCATATTCAGTGTATATAAAATCTCTCCAGGCCTTTATTTATACCTTCGATATGTACTTACAAGTGATGAGACAAAGTTTGATTTTCGCCGATAGTCCGAACCGACCTATTAATTTTGCATCACTCAGGGAACCAGTCTGCTTGAATTGTTTCATTATGCACTACACTGTAAAAAAAAAGTTCGCTCTTTACAGGCAAAAGTTTTGTAAAGTTACAGAAATCAAAAAGTTACACAAGAATTTCCTGTAATGGTAACAGGTTGAAAGCAAACTGTAACGGGTACAGCTGATTTGCTTGTAGCATTACAGATAATGTTTCAGAAGCCGCGCGGAAGAATCACGTGACTGACTGGAAATTAGCTAATCAGGAGAAAAGTGTTTGAAAGCTAGTTGCAGAAAAAAAACATGGCTGAATATATATTGGTTGTATAGCGCAGGTAAGTAAGAAAATGTTTACAATTACTGTTTAAAATATTTTTTGTTCATTTTATGCAGATTATTCTCATGCACTTTGCACTGTTATATGTAGTGAGTAAGTATTTAAACGTTTAAGCTTTGCGATTAATTAATATCAGTGTTCGTAATGTCTAATGAGTTGAAAGAGTGCAAAATATTTATTCCAAATGCAGATCTAATAATAGTATTTTGTCATTGTGCATCCGATAAATTACGCCTTAAATTGCCCGTATTATTATTTATAACTAATTATTCCAAAATTTAATCACTGTTGTGGTATTTAATTGAAACGGTAATGTGGTTGTTGAAAACAAAATTAATCATGTTAGCGTTCGTTTGCAATCGTCTGACCAAAGAACGTTTGACATCTTTTTCCCGGCAGGCCTTGCGAGAAAAATATATGCAAACATTTAGAATTCTGAATGTAATGTATATATATTTTGCTTACTAGGTTTAGTTTATTCTTTTTCTAGGATTATCTAATTAATTATCCTTGGTTTATAATTCAGTCTAATATGTTTATGTACGAGTGTGTTATGAAGTAAAATTACAAAAACTTGAACAAAGCGGTCGAGAATCTCGTTTATTCTTTAAAGTAATAATATTATTTTTTTCAATGGTATTAATTTCTTTACGAAAATGTTATAATTCCAAAATGAAGTAATTACTATATTGATTAAAAATATGTCGCATCATACTTTTCGTAATGTTTTGTTTTACTAACTAGATGCAACTTACTTATTCCATATATTATTTTAATATCCCAATACCAACAGGGGAAAGATGGAAATGACCTAAAATATTTTTCTAAAAATTCGTTAAACTAGTTATAAAAGAAAACTAAAATTTTGTACATTATTTCCAAAAATATCATTTCATTAATATTTTATAAATTACAAAATTTATTATATTGTATATATAACTACCATGGCATACTTATAAGTTTTTAAACATTTAATGTAGAATTTATGTTGATTTTATTTTGCGCAATTTTAATACAGTTTTGAAGTATGATAGTCTTGTTACTAGGATAGCATGAATCTGCTAATACAAGTTTAATACATTTCTTGACAAATGTTTCTCTTATTCATGTAATATAATATATAAATCATAAAATAAGTTTTCTTAAAAATAAATTATGATTGTTTATTGCAATTTAAAACAATTCTGTATCTGTATGTTAGTATTAAAATAAAATAATAATACATTTTTAATGAAGCATTGATTTTAGCATTAACAATTGTAAATTTATATATATATATATACACACATATGAACAAACGGAAATGAAAGCTACTTTTCCTTACAAAGCAGTCCATGAATATATACTTCCCTTTAGGCTGATAGGCTTTGCATGCTTTGCCATATTCTATCAATCCAAATGATGCAAATTTGCAGAAAATTTTACTTTCTTTGAAAATTAATGCAGGAAATGAAATTCAGTGCATTTGTAAACTACATTAGTTCTCTTATAGCTTGGAATTTAATTGTCCAATGATTTACTAGTCCAAACTAATGCAGAATTCAGATATCGTTCAAATAAAAGAAAATTAAAAAGTCTGATTTTTAGACGTATATATGAAGATTTATTTTTTTTTAAATATTATTTTAAGTCAACTAAATTAATTTCAAATTTAAGTAAATATTCATGCCTTTCAGTAGCATTATTTTTGGAAATCTTAAATTAATTAACTGAATGCAATATTTCTTGTTAATAAAAGAAAAGCAATGCTATGAAAGACTAGCGAAGTGGATTTGCAAGTTCTAATTACGAAAGGTCCCATGCTCTAAGGGGTCATTTTTAAAAATACTTAATTAAAAAAAGTATTTAACGTAAAACTTCCAACTTCACACTTGTGGAATATTAATTCTATATATCTTATCTCATTTTATTAATTAATTTCATAGCATTTCGTGTGACACTAGTAGAAATTATTTATTAAATTTTATGCAGTTTCTGATCTATGTATTGATTTTGTTAATGATTACGTTAGGTTACATAAGATTTAAAATTATGTAAGGTACAAAAATCTTCTGCATCTATTAATGTATGCTGAAGTGAATGAAATTATGCCAGTGAAATTGTTTAAAATCAAAAACAAATTTCTGTGGAAAATTAAAGTTATAAATTCTAAATGCAAACAAAGGAGTGAATCTGAAAGTTATCAAATAAGCCAAAGTGTTGGTAATTTTTGCAGTTTTGCAGAAGAATTTTTATACTGTGCAGAATGGGAATATGATGTTTGGTTTTGTTAGTATTAATTATTACAACTGAAGTAGTGCAATTTAAACACGTAATTTAGCTTAAAATTTATTTGAACTTAATTTTCTAATTTATTTTGATCATGTATATTTCATGTGTCGTAAGTCTTTAAAATGAACTTAATTCTCATCCTATTTATTAACACAAATTTTTTAAAGAAGAAAAAGTCACATTTGTTTTGCTTAGTTGCACACGAAGATACATGCCTCTATATATAGAGAGAAAGAGGAGTTATGTTTATTTGCAGACTTTTTTCCTCCTTTTTACTAATATTACAGTACGAAAATCAAGGGGGAAATTAAGCAATCAATTTAATTTTGAATTGATTACAGTAAGACCATAACCAATCAAAAATATTCATTATTGAACTACTGGTAACTATATAGTATTATTATATAAAAGAAACCTACATTCCAATAAGAATGCTTAGTAACATTAACGTTTCAGTATCTGATAATAATAATTTTCATTCCTACTTCCCTGTACTCTGAATTTCATTCTTATTATTGCCCACTGCTATTCCCTAGACCTCAAAACATTTATTACATCTGGAACTGCAATTTGTGTCGTCTTCTACAGCATGCAAGTTATCACCACTCAATTTGTACTACCACAAGCAATGATCTTTAGAATTACCGTATTGCGTTACGTATTCCACCCCACCCAGCTTTAGAACCAGATTCTGAAAATTAAAAAAAAGTATTTGCATAATTTTACCCCTTTTGATGTATTTAGAAAATGAATATCCCAAGATATTAAAATGGATTTATCGACATAATGATTGTTTTCGTCATACTAACAAAGGCAAACTTTTGTACACTAAAGGCCCCATTGAATCTTTCTCTTCTAACTGTTGAATATTATGTCAGCCTAATACAAAAAATGAGTTATGATAGTGAAAGCAAATACCAACTGCCATTCACTGTGCAATTTTGCCATATCAGCTGCATATTCACCTTCTCTAATTATTTATGTATGATCTGAGGCCTAAGGAGTTGCAAGAACAACAATGAGAATGAGAGAAATTCAAATTATTAAGAAATGAGATAACTTATTAGATGTTGCAATTATGTGTATTCTTATTGAAATAGAGGTTTCTTTTAAAGAAATAATGTTGTGATAGTAGTAGTTTATCCATGATTACTTTTCATTTGTTATATTCCTACTGTGACTGTGTCTTTTGAAATTTAAATTATTTACTTAATTTTTCCCTCTTAATTTTCGGAAGATAAAATTAGTAAAAATAAGTGGGAATATGGCATAAAGAGCATTAGATATCCACATTTTTCTTGAAGCTGTTCATTATTATTGTTTCATCAATAATAGGCCATGCACCCAAAATCCACTAGCAAATCAGTTAGTAAGATGAAAACTACCACTACGCTGACGAAAAATTTAGGGTAACTTGTTCTGTGAGCGCCTTAAGGAAGACAAACATTACCTAAATCATTAAAACAATTTCAAAATCCTGTTGCTAAAAGAAAGCTACGGGGAAATTGTTGTCCGAGTTCCAGTGATTCATTTGGACCAATAGGCCCACCAGCGGCCGAGCGGTAAAGACGCTGAACACTGGTAGTTCGGTCTGAGGTTCGAATCCCGCGAACGGGCTGGCTGCATGGGCGTTTTCGTGGTTTTCCCCATGTGTAATGTGTATACGAGCCAGTTTCCCTTAGAAAGTCCTCCACGAAAGGCATCCCTTCCTTTAGGCAGATAGCCCTCGTGTGCTTTGCCATAATTAAATACACCAACACCATTTGGACCAATATGTTATATTGTTTTAGAAATTTAAGATAATAAATATAATATTTTTCGAATGCTAAAACAGTTCGCGAAATTTATTCAAGTTCTGAATTCTGAATATAAGTATACTGTATATTATATTTAATAACTATGGAGGCTTCATTTATGAAAAGATTTGCATATTGGCTGTTTTTGTACAATGAACCTTCTCTAAGCTATGTATGATTCCTGAAGATGTTGATCTTCAATGATAGTGGGCATCTTAGCGAAGTTATGTTTACTACAGTCAAAAGTCGTTAATCCGGACTCGTCGGGACTTCGGGGATTCCGGATTATCGATTTTTCCGGATTATAGATCATCAGTTTAAGTCTGGTAAGATGGCATGCAGAAATTACAAAATTAAAAATATGAAACCGTAATTTATGAAATAAAGAACAATTATGATCTAAAGGGTATCAAAATTTACAAAAAGAAAACGCTTAATATTTATTTGTTTACTTTATTAAACATTTCAACATTTCTTTCAATGTAAGTTGTTTAAGTTGCTTCACTTCATGTGACAATACTTTCTCTTTAATTCTATTAAACAGACATAATTTCTTGTTTAGTTACAAAGTTCCGCTGTTCAAGTCCTATAATTGCTGTGTCGAGAACACAGACTAATTTGTCAATCGAAATGTTTTCGTTTTCAATAACCTCTCTGTCACTTTCTTCGCTATCGGAAGCGAATTATAATGACAAGGAACTTGATTTAAATCATATCAAAGACGGAGTACATCAAGATGAAGTACTACATTTAGTAAGGAATTATAAGCCAAATAAAATAAAAACATCTGCCCTGAAGATAAGGATAGTGCTGACAGATCAACTTCCAATTCATTGCGCGCCGCGGCGCTTCTGCCCCCCTTGCCGCAGAGCAGCGTGAAATTGATAAACAGATTTCGGATTTCAAAACATACTTTCGCTTTGTAGATCCTTTACATATTAGTAAATATATATCGAAAATTCTATTATATAAGCTTACTTTTATAAAATTGCTCTAACAGTCTGCAAAAAATAATAAGCCGGATCTAATTTGAAGATTAAGGAACTACGAAATCTGCAACATTAATAGAATTAGATAATTTTAGCGTAGCTTATACCGACCGTTATACATTAAAGGCGCATGCGTAAACGTATTATGCGCTTGCGCACACGCATATTCGCAGCCGTAAAGGTCTTACGCGCACGCGCTAACGCCTATGCGCATGCGTCAACGCAACACATGGTTAGAAAGTTTGTAGCTTTGAGGTCCGGATTATAGATCATTCCGGATTATGATTATCCGAATTAACGACTTTTGACTGTAATTAGTTATTTTATAAGGAATGCTGGTTAAACTTAAAAAGTGATTGACTGAGGTAGCTTGTCGTAATGAGACGGTTCACTGTAATCCAATTTTTTAAAATATTGAAGCTGTTCCTAATTAATTAAGATATTATAAAGAAGTATGATTAAAAGTGTTATATAAGCACATGTTTGAAACATCTATTAAAATAATAAGCTTTTTAAGAGCATGATTATGATTTTAAAAGAAATGTTTTTCTTTATTTAGGAGACATGGTTTACAAAGAGAGGAAAAACCATTCATTTTTTCCAAGTCGCCGAAACGAATTTTTATGAAATGTTATATTGTGTTATTTTTTAATTAATTTTTTTTCAGGTTTTATGCAAAATTTATGAATTAAGTAATAAATTATTTTTACTTCTGTATTTTAATTAGTATATTATTTGCTTCATAATGTTTCACAATAAAATTATAAATTCAATAAACTTCTTAATTAACATGCTGTAATATATATATAAAGAGAGAGAGCGTAAAGTTTGTTTTCTGTTGTCACATGTATATTTCACAATTTTGTATGCAAATCTCGAAATTTATAATAACTACTGTGTACTACTTTAGTATTACTTTCTAAATGGTAAATATTAAGCTTAGGTTTTTTACATATCATGTTTGTAAAAAATTATAGGTAAAATTAAAATGCACTAAATTTTAAGTTAAACTGAAGTATTGGGCCCACCAGCGGCCGAGCGGTAAAGACGCTGAACACTGGTAGTTCGGTCTGAGGTTCGAATACCGCGAACGGGCTGGCTGCATGGGCGTTTTCGTGGTTTTCCCCATGTGTAACGTGTATACGAGCCAGTTTCCCTTAGAAAGTCCTCCACGAAAGGCATCCCTCCCTTTAGGCAGATAGCCCTCGTGTGCTTTGCCATAATTAAATACACCAACAACACCAAACTGAAGTATTAATTTTTGAAACAAATTTGTTAAAGGCATAATTGTATTAAGCATCAAGAATTTTAATGGAAGCAAGGCTTTAAAAATTAAGTTCAGTTGGTGAAGTTTTATGCTTATTCAAAAGCATGATATTAGGGTTTTAAGGAAAGACTTCTATCTGTTAATTCAAAGGACATTATTTGAAGGTAAGGTTAAAAACGTTATGCAGTTACCATCTATTATCTCAAACAATAGCAGACTGCTGACAAACACTAAGTGCAGATAAGAATAAAAAGATTCGTTGGACGTTGTAATTCAAGCGTATGAACACAATTTTGAAATCCTTGTAGTAACAAAATAAAGTTCATTGCTATGTTGAATTCTTTAATTTACTGAAAATGTCATTTTTTAGAAGGAGAGAATAAAATATTTTTAAAACATGGAGAAGCTGAATTCTTCATAGAAATATTTCACAAACTGTCTTTTACTGTAATAATATGATCATATGAACATGCAACACGTTTACTCATATAAGTTAAATCTAAAGCAACATGTGTTTATTTTAGCTAAAATTACTAAAAAGAAAGTTCTAGAACATATCTTATTAATTGACACTAAAACATGCAAATAAAACATACTGTTTTTTTTTTTCAGCTATCTTACAGGGCAAATATAAATTCCAGATGCCTTCCATTATTTTATGTAAAGGATATACATGTGATTTAATATAAGGAGTAGCATATCAATTTGAACTTTTAAATTAATCAAAATGATAATATGAAAGGCCTTTCAATAATATCAGACATAAGTTTCTCTTCATAAAACAAAAATACTCTGCAACCGAATAATGTTACTTTTTGAAAAAGAACACTAAATGCTGTTGAAAGCACATCTTTTAAATTATTGCTATTCTGAGATCAAATTGGCTAACGTAAAAAGCCAAACTATTATGCTTCACTTGCATATATCTGTATAATGATATCTGTATGTATATACATATATACACATACAGATATCATTGTTTTACTCAAAATATTATATTGATTTCAATATGTTTTATTATAATAAGCATCATTTTAAACCAAAAATCTATTACTTTTATAGACATATCCTTTAGTGTTTCATCTATGAAAAGTATATTCTACACACATAATTACTTAATGGGATATTAAAAGGAAATAATCTGAAACCTATAGATATAACAGAAACAGATACAACCATTGGAATTTTACGTAAGAAAAGTATCTTCTACTCACATAATAATTTGCTATAATAGTACAAGCAAATAACCTGTAACGGTTACAGATATATCTGTTGAGATTTTACATGAGAAAAACATGTTCTTTTTACATAAATATTTGCTGTAATAATACACGCAAATAATCTGTAATCATTACAGATATATCGTTTGGGATTTTACATGAGAAAAATATGTTCTACTTACATAACTATATGCTGTGATATTACAAGAAAAAGATCTTTAACCATTACAGGCAAAATTCATGTAAAGTTACAAAGAATACACCTGTTACTGTTACTCAAATAACCCATGGCATCCCAGTTTCCATGAGTTTTCTTAGTAACCTTACAGATTTTTTTTTTACTGTGTAATTGTCTTATCCGTAAATGCTTTTGTTTATGTTTAGAAAGAAATTCCTATTACACCGCTACAAATGACTCGCATTTAACAAATAGTAAGATCTTAGCTTTTGTCTTCCACTGCAAGCTATATTGCGTTTTAGCTTCACCCAGCGTTATGATTGCTATGTAGCAGTTGAATCTACGATTACGCGAATTACGGTTAAATCTAGAATACATAAATAAACGAATGTTAAAAGCATCTACAGGCGATAAGAGTAAATGCACTTTTTAAAAAAAAATTCCAATGCGGGCACTAGCCGTTATAGGCGTTGGCCACTTTATTATGGAGGCTAATGGGTGGGCCACCGTTGCCTCTTATGAAGGGATAGATAATTTACATCCATGCCTTCTACGGGATTAGAAACCGGGCCCTTGGATACGGTAGTCAGAGTCATTAACCACTTTCTCGCCTAGATGACAAAACAGTAAAATATAGATGGCAAAATTAATTTATAATAGAAATAGTCTTTAGGGGCTCTCTCATAGGAGCTGGGGGGGGGCAAAGCATGTTATGTACAATCTATCACGTTTCTGATTGCACAGCTTGAAAAATCACGCAATGTAATTTAGAAAAAAAAAAGAAAGCTTATCAATTATTAATGCCAGTACAATGTTAATAACCTTTTCTATGTGACTTTGTAAAATAGTGGAAGAAAAACAATGTGAACAAATATGTATGGAAATTTATAGATGAGTGTATAACTGTAAATTACCATAAATAGCTGTAAGTTTGCTAAATGATTAAAAAAGAGATCTAGCTATGCATATAAAGCTGTAAAAGCAAAGCAATAAAGCAGTCCTTATCGTAGATAATATATATCTAAGAATACAATCGAATAATATAATGTAGCAAAGTGATAGAAAGTTTTAGAAAGTTTCATAAATACGTTTTTCAAAATTTGTTTGAAAAACGTATTTATGGAAGAATAAATAAATTGCAGACATGATTAGCTGAAGATTCTAAAACAAATCGATAAGATGAAATAACATATAAGGCTATAAATCCTAAATTATTTTCTTCTAATTATTTAAATTTTTTCACTTTAGCATTTTCATTTCAACAGATTTAACCCATTTGCTTCATATGTATATAAAACGACTATTTTACTATCAACATATTTTCATATATATATATATAAGATATGAAGCGATATATATATATATATATATATATATATATATTTTCAGAAATACAAAAGTCTCTAAGTTTTAACTATATTATTTACTATCTTTTACGCCATATACATTTACACTGAAGCTTAATAGCGTATGCATGAATGAATGTATCCGGCTATTAATTTCCAGGACTCATGGAATAACTCAGAAGGAAAAAAGGTTAAACACATAGCCATTTAATATGATTCAAAGTACTCCCCATCAGTCGTAATGCACGTCTGTACAAATTTCGGAAAGAAGTTTTAAAGTCCTCTTTTGGAACGCTCTTTAATAGTGACGTTACAGTTTTCTTGATGGCTTCGACATCCTGAAATCTTGTTCCTATCAGCGAATTTTCAGCTTAGAAAACAGGACAAAGTCTGCGGGTGCTAGGTCTGGAGAGTATGGTGGATGCTGCATTTCAACGACACCATGCTGGGCTATCGCCTCACAGGCAATGCAATGTATGGGCGGGCATTGTCATGTAGCAGCAGCCAACTCCCATTTTGTTGAAAATAAGGCCTCACTCTATGATTTCGTTTTCGAAGTCGGTCAGGAATTTCTGTGTAGAACTGTCCATTGATAAGTCATGTTAGGAGGAAGAAATTCACGATGAATGAGCCCATCGCGATCGAAGAAAGCGTAACATGACCTTGATTTTGGACTTTTCAAATCGAAATTTTTTCTGCCTTGGTAAACTTGGAGACCGCCATTCGGAGCTTTGACGCTTAGTTTCAGGGTCATATTGATAACGCTGACTCGTCTCCCATGACTATCCTATCCAGTAACGCAGGGTCAGCATAAGCGTTGTCGATAAGTTCGCCACATGCTTTTTATTCGTCCCTTAAAGGGTGAGGAACGAATCTGGAACAAATCTTGCGCTTGCCTAGGTCTTGCGTCAAAATTCGCCGAATCGTCTCTTTGTCCATGTTGAATTCATTGGCGAGTACTCGAATAGTCAATCGACGATCACATTTCCCCATATCGCGAACTTTTTCAATTGCTTCCGGCGTGCGTACGGACTGCGGCCGGGACCTGTGTGTGGATCATCTACGACGCTTTCGCCCCCGTCCCGAAGGCGTTTAAACCATTCAAAAGTTCTTGAGCGGAATAACGCTTCCTCGCCGTAAACTTGTTTTAACATTTCCTAGGTTTCCGCAGCTGTCTTGCCCAATTTGAAGCAAAATTTAATGTTAATTCTTTGTTCCATTTTCACTTCGACAATAGGAATTTAAGAGCTACGTTTTAATGCGACTTTCCACGAGAGCCACTTACTTCAAAATGGCGCCGATTGCACTGCACATGCGCAAGAAAACGCTCTTCATTATGCAGTCATTAGCGCCATCTACCGACTTTTCGTTCTCCTACAGTTACGTTAGTCCTGAAAATTAATAGCCGGCCATATATAACGTAATACAGTTCTCTTGGATTACTCAGGTTCTGGTGTTTCAGATAATTACTCCTTGAGAAGTCGGTCTGGAACATAAAAACCTAAATAATCAATTATGTTTTATAAAATTTTAATACGTTTGGCATATCCACTTTAAATTAATTAAAAAAATTAAGGGATCGTCTTTAATTTGATTCATAATTTTAAAATGTAACAGGTTTCATAATACAATTTTCAGCATCTTCCTAGGATACTTTAATCTACTTCTACTAAATTATTAATTTAAGTTAGTTTAAATTATTATATATATATATATATATATATATGTGTGTGTCTGTGTGTGTGCGTGTGTCTACGAAGTGTGATGATTTGGGAACAACGCAGATAGATGCTGAAGCACAAATAGCAGATCCGTAATGAAGTGTCGATGCTGAATAAGAAGCAATCGTAGCAGACTTTAAATATTCCTTTTAATTTAGTTGAATATTTTGCGGCCATAAATAATTTGGCACACTAATCGTGCCTGTTCCAGACCATTTACTTTTTAGATATTGTTTGCAATTAGAAGCAAGTAGTGCAGCAGTCTAGATAGGCCGAAGAGGGGAAGAAAAGGCTTTGTGTTCATGATGAAATCGTAATTCAGAATGAGTTAGTTTCAGTTTGAATGCATTTGATGGAATAATTAATAATGCTATAAACCTATTATTGGCTGTCCGAGTCTAAATTCCATGTACATCATTAGAGTTACGTAAAATTCATATGATATGGATTAATCTAAGAATGATGCAGTCCAGAAAACGTTATTATAAGCAATTGCTAATTTTAGAACAGAGGGGGGGGAGATAACCAAATTTAAATCAGGAATCAAGCTTGTTTTTGCTAATTTAAGTTACGATTTTGTTTTATCTAGTTTTTCTCTTATACATACTTGCATATATATTTACTAAAGAAATATTGATTATATTATCTCCTAATATTAATTTAATAGAATGTATCTAAATGAAGTAACCCAGATGTATGAAAATTTAATCCCGAAAATATTATATATATATATAAGATATGAAGATATATATATATATATATTTATATGTGATATATTTGAGATGCAGAATAAATACTTAATTTTAGAATAAATATAGTTTTCTGGATGCTTTTAAAGTTTTTAGATGGCTATTAATGTTTCCTGGATGTTTATTAAAAAACAACCGAATTAGTAACACACCGAAATGGATATTCCAAATACCATAAAAAGGAACGTATTTATTGTATTATATAAGAGAAAAAAGTGCAGTTAAATTTTAGAAATTATATGTTAAACTCACTTACTCTTGCAATTCTAAGGAGTTATTAATTTAATGCTTAATAACTTGTAGGGTAATGGTCTCTTGCAAAATGTAATTACGTGATAGAAATTTATTTGTGTAGATGTACACATAGTGGCGTGAATATATGAATCATGTTAAATGCTATTATAAAGGAATGAGTAAAGAAGAATGACCACTGTACATGAATAGCAATTAGAAAAAAAAAAAAAAAAAAAAGATTACAAAACAATTCCTTCGTGGGCGAAAATTTATATTATGTTAATCATGTATTGTTTTTAATGGCTTATAATTTTCCATTACTTTTATCGAGAGCTTGAAAGGAATATCATATTTGATTCCTAAAGCAATGAATCTTATTAATTGTATACTACTACTGCATTTTCGAGTTGCATCTAGTTCTCAAATTGTATGTTAGAAACATTGTTTTACAAGTTAGTTTTAATAGCTTCTGTACATAACTGTTGGTTTATGTTGATTTTCACTTTTAAAATAAAATAGCCAATAAGACTGATTTTACAAAATGAAAAAATTTGAAATGTGTAATAACAAGATGTGCGGAAATAATAGAAGTTACCTTAATCACTGTGCATCGTTTTGTTACTTTTTAGTGTATAAACTAAATATATACCGTAAACTTTCTTTGCTTCGCAATCATCAAACCGACTTAAGTTATATATATCTGTATAACTCAGACTGCGGGGTTAGGTTTAGCTACCTGAAATATTATACCAGTAAATATAGCCATGCACGACTCCTCAGTTCATCCAAGCGGAGTTAATAAGCATCGTTTATTGCTTATACTAAATCCTTGCTCTCGTTAACTCAGGGAGGAAAATAGAAAGGTAAACACTAATTCATCTTCCAAACAGTAATTTCATACATTTAGTCACTCTCTCTAGAGAATAAGGATAAAAACCTACCTCGTTAAATAAATTTTGAGAGCACTAACAGTGGTAACGTAAGATGAGAGAAAATAAATAAAAGGAAAATTTGTTATAGAGGATTTATGGATTATTTACTACTAGCGAAGTAAATCTAAATATACCGGAGGCTATTTTTCTACGAGAAATGTGGAATTTTGATTCTGAAACTTTGATTATAAAAAGGATGGTAAAGTAGCATTTTATTTCTTTGTCAACGGAAGAATTAATTCTCCCCCGTTTATGACATAAATTGATTAAGAAAAGAAATGCTGATCAATTTATGGCATTAAGGAACAAAAGCAAACAATTTATGACTAACGAATATTTAATTAAACATAAGCTAGTACTTTTATTTTCACGATTTTAGCAATTTATTTTTCTACATTATCTTTTATATTTTATATATTTTCATAATATGAGAATACTGGAAGGAATACTTTTCCTTAATTTACTGATGGGTCTTGCTGTTTGATATAATACAGAAAACACAGAAAACTGAATTTTAGCACTCAATTCGTCTGCAATCTGCGCAATAAATATAACAATAATTAATGTTTTTGAAAAATGAACATAATTATAATTACGTGTGTTGAAATTTTACTGTAGTTATACATACTGCGGAAAGTATCAAACCAAATAAGTAAAATAATCTACCCTTACTGCTTATCAAATTCCAACATCACTGTAATTTGTTTGAAACTACATTAGCCTTGGACATTTTTCAAAACTTCGAAAATAAAATGTTTTAAACGCAATCTATGACAGGGATCAAATAAAAGCTAATTTGAGTTGTCAGCTGCTGGTTGAGTGGTTAGGTGTGAAAAAAGGAAAATGTTTCAGGGATCCGATGTGTATGAGTGTGGCTGGCTTAGTCAGTGTAATACTCCTTTTTCATTCATATTCCATATATGAAAATTTTACCTAAAGAAATCGCTTTATGAAGTCAGATTTTATCAGAAGAAATAATTTCAATTGTGAACTTTCTTATTGAAACATGTATCGCGTTTATGGGTACTGGATCAGTATTTTGACTTGATGCTGAACCAAAAACAGCTGTTACTTTTGAAAAATGTAATTCCGTACATTTAATCATTCTCTCTAAAGAATAAAGATAAAAACCTACTTCGTTCAATAAATTTTGAGAGTAGTAGCAATGGGAACGTACGATGAGAGAAGATAAATAAAAGGAAAATTTTTATAGTATTTTTTATAGTAGTTATATATTATAGTTTATTTACTGCTAGCGAAATAAATCTAAATACACTGGGAACTTCTTATGGAACTTCCATCGTTGAGCATTTAGTAAGTTCAGTAAAAACATTCCGCCGGCGTCCCTTGCAATACAGATAGCGGTTTCGAAAGCAGTTTCGTTATTTTAGATTCGCATATGGGCTCATGATTTTCACGATTTATCCGATTCGTTCTGTACAACAGGCATATAAAACTATGCACTTCGAATTAGACTATTTAAAAAAATATTTTTAAAAGCGTTTTCATTAATTTGCACCTATTTGCATCCACACTGCACTTTATGCTCGTAAATTCTCATCAAGCACGTAGTAATCCAACTGCTTCTACGTTCACATATCGTCAACCACAAATTTGTCTTCTTGCTAAACGTTAAAATTTCCCCAGCCTCTTCAGTGCATCTGCGAGCAAGTTTTATCTTTTGTATCGTTGCTTTCCTAATCGACGTTAAATTTAAAGATTTGATTACTGTGATTGATTTCTTCGTTAAATTTTAAATAAAGCAAACCAATGAAGTCTTAATGATCTATTGTTATTCGGTAATAAGAACGGTTGAACGTTTTCGATCAGCGGAGTAAGTAACACAGTTTGGAGCTGTGATGCAAATTGATTAAAAAGGCTACATTGTCGAAGGTAAGGTCAGATGCAGGTTTCGGATGCATGGGGTTTTCATACATGTTTTTAAAGTGCTATTGCAAAACACTTGAAAAAAGAAACATTTTATATTATTAATGATTAAATTATATGTAAAAATGCTTCGCTTTTTAAACAAAATTTAATACTTATAGTCTATTTTTAAATACATTTATATTAGTGTGCTAAAACGTAATATATTTTAAATTTTATTTCTTCTTTTCATGTTATTTGAATTACATAAATTCTTTAAAATTTAAAAGAAAATTAAGTATTGTAAGCACAAAAAGTTATTTTCGATACAGGTAAAAATCTTTTCTAGGAATCAGTAAAACTTCTAAAAAAATTTACAAAACCTTCAGAAGTAGACAAATGCTGCATGCATTAAAATTCCATATATCTGAAATAACTGGAACCCATCCATCTCGAAATGTTCTTTTTAAATAACATATGGTAATTCATTTTGGAAATTAAAATAGATTAAATACGTGTAGCGATGTGAAGCCAAGACATACATTGTATCATATTGAACTCAGCTATGTGCTAAAATATTTATATGTTTATTTTATTAAAAGAGGAAAATCTTCTCTTTAGTTTTCCTCGAAGAGTTTAGTAGCATCTATGCCATGTATCATTCTCATGGGCAGTATATCAGCAGCTTGCTTTCTTCAAGAAACATAATGCAACCCGTAACAAAAAAAAACAGTTGTATTCCTTGTTATAATTATAATGCTGTAGTAAAATATTTCTCGTTTAGTATATTAAACGAGGAATCCTGAACGTAAGCTCCATTTCCAGAAACCTTTCTCCAGAGCTTGATCGCTCAGAAACTTCTTCATAGAATGGAGAAAATTCAAGTGATATGATGCACAGTGTTTTAATAATTTAACGAAATCTTTGATGTGCCATCCTGTTCGGTATACGGTTAGCTATGCTGCTTGCCATATCATTGGGATTAAACTCGAATCCCAGAGAAGACTTAAGTTTAGTGTCTGTATAGCATGAGGAACTTTAAATATTGGCGAATCAGAAGTTCTCTTGAGAGGTTTAGTGGTAGTATAAGAGGGAATAATAGTCTTCGATGTTTCTCTTTTTTGATTGTTTAACGAGTACTCTAGCGGCCGAATGGTAAAACCGGTGAAGATGGGTGATTCAGTCGTGGTTCAGATCCTACTGAACCGGCTAGCTGCATAAAAGAGTTTTACTGGTTTTTCATTGTGTTAAATGAACACCAATTTACCTTAAAATGTCCAATACGAAGCCACCCCTTCTCTTAAGCAGGTAGCTTGCGAGGATTACCGTGATACAAATCTAAATCTTTGTTAATTTAGCAATTTCTAGACGTCCTTTAATTGATATTATTCATCATTTAATGTAGATACATATTTTCAGCTGGAAGTAAACTTACCATAAAGTAACTATAGTCGCTATAAAGTCTTAATTATCTTATGGGCAGTTCAGTTAAGAATTTTCAAATACTGTTTTATTAATTTTATTATCTATGAACAGAAATGTCTTCAGATTAACAGTTGACATACAGCTATATATTACTTCATTAAGCACTATATGTTTTACTGCACTTTGAGCGTTCTGCAACTCTACCTTGGGCTTTTGTCTTGGATTGTCTGCTAGACAAAATTCTTCCTATAGCATAGAATTAAAATAACTATAAATTTGCCCGAAAACAACAATTCAGACAAGAAAGTATACTGTGTATTTCAGTGGTGTATTAAGAAAGCAAACGCATGTTTTCTATTTATTTTAATTTTTTGCAATTATTTTTATACCTCTGCCTTTCCTTAAACAAGCATGATTTTGCAGACACCTTCCTTAATGAAATATTTCACTCTGCCTTTCTTTAGTACTGATGCAAGTTTCACTGAACACGTGACTGATCGAATTACCCCTTTCGTTTCTGCAGGAGTCAAATGTTTTAAGTCAAAGAAAGACACACACTCTTTTATTTTCAAAGCCAGCTTAAAACACAAGCTAAAAGTAAGTACAGTAGTAGTTTTGTGGAGACTTTAGGTTACTTTTTGAAAGCAGTAGAGATGAAAAATGAGCAATGCCCTCGCCGGGACTCGAACCACGGACCTCTCGAATTCACGTCGAACGTACTGATCACTGCACTACGAAGGCATACGAAGAACTTGGGAGAAATACCTTATATACTCTCCCTTTAAAGGGCGTCTGGTGTTTTAGGGGACGCAATCGCCAAATCCTGGTATTGAAGAATCATCACTCACGTCGTTTTAGTTCGGGCACAACTGTAGAGATATTAGGTTATTTAGAAGAAGGAGACATGGAAAATGAGCAATGCCCTCGCTGGGACTCGAACCATGGATCTCTCGAATACGCGTAGAGCGTGCTGACCGTACACCACGAAGGGACACTAAGAAGGCGGGAGAAATACCTTATAGTTCCTGCATGTGCCCAGATCCAATTACCCACTCTATGTGTGAGCTAAACGGACTGGACTGCCTTCCCTTACAAAAGAAGAAGCGATTGTTTTAATAGTGTCAAATTTTGGATGGTTTTACCGTTTAAACTTTCATCTGTGTATTTAAACGCTTAGTTGTTGTTATCCGTCCATATTAGTATTAAATAATTTGTAATTCTTATATATATATATATATATATATATTAGAGCTCATGGGAAGTATATTGATAACATAATCTAGTAAGCAAAATCTGCCGTAAATAATTTTTAAGTTATTGGATTATTGCAATAAAATGACAGTGGAGTTAGTTCAGGTTTCGTTTGGTTACGAAAGAAGCAAGCGATCAGGTTTGGACAAATTTTACGTCATGGCAATGTCACACTTGATTGATGCAATTATATTGTTTAATTTGCTCAACAAGCATTAAACAATGAATACTGCCGATATCAATCAATCAAGAAACCCAGTCATTTAAGGTTGTGATATTTTAGGAGTTTAAGAAATTCCACAGAAGCTGCACTAAAAAATTCTCAAACCGCCTTCGGTAAAAGAATAGTTAATAATGATTCACTAACCGTTGATTTGCGAAATTTTGCTCAGAAGATTTGAGGCTGCAGAATGAATCCCGTGGGATCGTCCTTTCTCGATTTCTTCGAACGAATTACATGATTTAATTAAAGCAGATTCACTGCAAAATATACGAAAACTCGTCCAAACACTAAGTAAACTGTTTTCGACTATTTTAAAGTACTTTGTCATAATAGGAAAAGAAAAGAAGTCAGGAAAGTGGTCCTCTTCTGAAATCAGTGATAAAAATAAAACACTTAGATTCAAAGCGGGATCGTGTCTCTTAAGAAATAAAAAAGTAAAGTTCTAGCAGCAAATTTGACTATAGGTCGAAGTTATTTTTTTATGACAATCATACATGTTCGCTGCTTGGAAGGGAAAAAAGGTTCCAGGAAATGCTCGAAAGACAACTTTTCCTTTCCAGAAAGGTGTTGTTTACTTGATGGTGGTCAACTGCTGGCGTTATTCACGACTGATTCTCCCACGAGATGAAACGATGAAGGCAGCTCAGTATTATGCAGATATTCGGTAAATGCATAACAAATTTTGTTTAAGCAACCAGCACTTGTAAACAGACATAAGAATCCTGTTAATACTTCTGGCCGTTGCGTGTTCGAAAGGTCCCAGGTTCGAATCCGAGCGAGTGTACTCCTCATTTTTCATGTCTCCTTCTTCGAAATAACCTAATGACTCTACAAAGTAACTATGAGAAGCTAAACTAAATACTACAAAAATAGCTGTCAAGTGTGAAGCATTACCTAATAAAAATTCAGTTCACTTTGAAATTCCATTAACTTTCCTATTACGGACTGAGACCATAGCGGTAAATATATTAATCTGGTAACATAGTCGCCTTGCATTCACTAATATAGGTAATTGCCACACTACAAAGCATCGCTATTGCATGAACAACTTTTCTTAGATCTTCTATTACACACTTAGGGCAATAAACACTGGAGAAACTTCTTGTATTTATTGTAGTTTTAAGTTTACCTCAAAGTGAAAGAAAATCTATTAAGCAATGTGATTTTCGTTATCAGTAACGGAGATATGTTTTTTTTACTAAAAGGGTCTACTAATAAAAGAACACTGACCAGTATTCATCAAAAATAAATAATTAAACTAATCTAGCTATATAATATATAATTTTCAACAAGAAAAGAATTTTCCAAAAAGTCATAAGTTAAAATACAAACATCTCAAACGTTTTTTCAGTATCTCAACAATTATATAATAAATAATAAATAATAAATGAATAAAAAATGAAAATATTCAGAAAGAATTCCTGTAGTAGGAAATCTTAAGAAAATACATTTCAATAGGTATGATTTAAAAGTATAACTTTCTTCAAACTTGCCAGTTTCCGCTTAGTAAAGTGTAACAATTTTTTCAAAATGCGCCTAAACCAAAAATATACAGAAAGTAGATGAAAAGGACTTTTGTGGCGTAATATTAAAATACGTTGGAATATTGAAAGTATATCTTTTGTAAGATTCCTTTAAACTCTTTTTACGGAAAATTTATAAAATAGGGTAAAATTAAAATTGATAATGAAGAAACAAAATTTTTCCTCTAAACCAAACTAGTGAAACATGGGCTATTAATAATGATTTAAGACAGGTGTTCTCAACCGGTGGTACGCAAGAGAAAAATAGGTGGTACGAAAAGAAGTATTTTTAACTATTATATTCAAAAATTAAAACCCCACATCCTGATTGAGGTTTTTCTCTTACACTCGTATATTTATGAGATCTGAAAGTGGGAGTGGTGGAACTTGGAATAAGTGTGGTGGTCATAATAGTACTTTGTAGTGGTGTTACTAAAGGTTTTCAATTTTTGTTTAGGTGGTACGCGTTAGTCAAAAGGTTGAGAACCGCTGGTCTAAGAGATATAAATTGATCACGTAGTACATATAATTTGTGCAAATAGGGGAAATAATGATAAGTCAGGCATAGGCAGCGCATGGAAAGTCCAAGCAAAATCACACATATCATTTTCAGAGAAACATTTTCAATCTGTTAAGTGAATGCAGATTTATTCTAAAATTTCTTATTCTGAGTTCCCTTCTTTTGCTTTTTTTCCCCTATTAGTTGGGACCGTCGTATTCATCAACCTTTTCATTTCTATAACTTGTCCTGTTTAAATCTTCTGAGCTACATTTGAAATTTATCTCTCCTTTACATTTGTGTGTTTTTCCCATTTACATTCGTTATAAATCTTACGATTTTCTATAAAACTACCAGCACGTTTGAAAGCCCCAATTTGACTTTAGTAAATTTAGTGCTACAGTAATTTACTTTAGTAAATTTATCTGCGGTATGAAACTTCCGTTATTATATTGGAGTTTATCTACGAGAATGTAGAACTTCCTATGAAATTCGGACGTCCCACATAAAATTACAGATCTCGGGGTGGAAGGGAATAGAAGGCAGCAATGGACCAATTACGATTTCTCGGCTGCGGACACTTGTGCTGATGATCTGCTACCCGACGCCTTTACGGCCTCTAGTTCTGCGAATCAATAGTTATCGCGGTAAACGGTAGAAACAAATATTTCGATCCCGGTTTATCTTGAGCGTTGGTCACGTTCACTGAATGTTGGAATTCAGAGATACTCGCTTAAGCGGAATGGAGTTCCGCACGCAAGAGAATCGTTATTCCTCATTGCAAATTTCTTTTTTTCCTTCGGTGCTTTGTGTTCCTTAGGGGAAATTGGAAGCACGATAAAAACATCCGACCCCACTTTTTTGGTCTCTAAAGAGTCGTTTGTATTAAGTGAAACTCTTGCGTTACACGATCAATTTTTAAAGTACTCGACTAAATATTTCTTTCTAACGTTTTCTCCTGCTTGCGTGAACCAGAATTCTTTTCGTGATTGCATCTGGTGAGAAATTGAAAATTCGTATAAATTCCATTTTTAAGTTTCTTTAATTACATGAATAACAAAATCCTCAAAATAGTTTTAAAAGTAACGCCTTTGGAATGGTAGTTATGGATTTTGCTGTACTAGTTTAATGGAAGAGTTTAATGATTCATGTATCTAAATGAAAGAAAAAAATTAAAACGATGTCTTTTCTTCATCTATTTTTTATAAACTGATAATATACTCCCTACATCCTGTATGGTGGCAAAATGACGAGTTATATCCGTATTGATAAATCCCCTTTAAACCTTCTATTCCAAATTTTCACAGCTTATATATGCAATGCTTTAAACTGTCGTACCTCAGCTGTTACCCTAACACACCGCAAAGGCTACACCGGATGAACGATTATACAAATTCACTGCAATAAATTCCTATTTTTATATTGTTATTTCAAAATATTGTACATTGTTATTTGTATATTGTTATTTAACGTTATTTAACAATATCGGCCATCCAGCATAATAATATACTAAAAAATAGCCGGTAATTTTAGTGCACAAGACTAATTAAATTTTAGAGGTTTTTAATTCATCAGATATATCAAATTCTTACATTAATGTTTTGTTATATATATAAACTCAAGAAGTAAAGAAGCAAAATTAAAGGCGTAAATGGATAAATGGATAAGTGAAACATCTAGCGATATCCCAGCTAAGAATAAAGATGTAAATTAATTTATTAATTTTCTATTCATGATTTTCTCCAAGGAAATGAAGTGTAAAGCTATCGCAGACTGAAATTAGAAAATATTGATACTTAAAACGGATTGTGATAAATGTAAAATGAAATAAAAAACTGGTAATAAACTTCAAAGACTTGTTTAGTAAAATTTGTAATAGTATACATTAAAACGTTCATTTTAAGTAAGAAAAAAAATTGTGTACATAAAACATAAGGTAGAATAGTGTATACACAAAAGAGCAAGAAATTATTGCCGATTTGCTGGCAGATGGTCAAATCTCTTCCCAATGAAACTTGTGTAGTATTATTTGATTAAACATATTAAAATAATGACATCCTTCAGTTCAGTTGTAAGAATTCACTTAATATATACGAAACTGTTTAGTACACACACACATCTATATATAATATTATAATTAGGCATTCATCTCAAAAATAAATAAATATACTTACAGGATATTTCACATTTTGTTCTATTGGAAATTTCGTGGAGAATGTTTTAATAATAGTCGTATAACGATTTTGCTGAAAAATATTGTATTTTTGCAGGAATTTTACCACAGTTTCTTCAGTTGCTAGCAAATTCCGTAAATGCAGGGTTTAAAATTGAGCTAAGAAAAAAGTATTACGATCTATCTATAAAATGTATTCAAATTTGGAAGACAACAAAAAAGAACTCGTACCAAAATGGTGACGCTGCTTGGGTGAAAGATTATTATGAATATGGTTACCTAAAGAATTATTATGCACCCACTTGCCAAAGTTTTTCCCATTCTGAAAATTTGGCGATTTTTACTAAGGTGGTTGCGCTAATACGTAAGTACCATTTCTTCTACTCTTAACTAATCCGGTAATCATTTTTGAGTAATAACATTAAAAATCAAGGATAGAAACTAAATGCATCTGTCATTCGTCACAGAAGAATGGGTCGACTTGGTGACCGTTTGACTTTACTGAAAAACATCAGGTTTCTTTGTATCGCCCGCAGGGATGATATTTAAGAGCATTTTCATCAGAAATTATATAGGATTTCAATACTTGAGAAGTTTCTACCAGTTTCTTTGAGTTTAAAGAGTTTAGTCACACATATCTAAGTTTGATGAAGATGTAAATGCAAGCCCAAATCGAAGTTTTGAATATATTTTGAACTGATTGAAGTTTTCCTTCCAACTTCTTATGCATAGAAATTTTATTAGAAAGCAAAATTCAAGCTGAATTTTCTTTAATTTCGCAATGTTGAATTCTCCATTGCTTTCAAAGTTCACTGTCCTCGAGTGGTTGAAGCCACGAAGCGCTAGTAATTCGCCGCGAGTCTGTTAATGGTGATTAGAATGCCTGCATGCCTGCCTGCTGTTTTCCAGGTTTTTCCCGCCCACGCTTAGAACTAGTTAGTTTGGCTTAGAAATTTCTTCTCGAAGGCATTCTGTTTAGCCCGCATGTGCTTTCCCATAGACACCTGAACTGATCTTCTCGTTACGACCCACCAGTGGCCTAGTGGTAAAATAGCTGAACGCACTGGTAGTTCCAACATGGGTTCGATTCCCGGCGGACGGGCATGTCTGCATGGGCGTTTCATGGTTTTCTCCGTGTGCAAAGTGCAAGCAAGGCAGTTTTGCTTAGGATGCCCTCCACGAAGGCATCCTTCCTCTTAGGCAAATCCTAGTATATTTTGCTATATTAAACTAAAAGAAACAACCTCTCATTGTAATATGTAATGATAATATTAACTGGTAAAAATTGCTTGGTATGACTATTGTCAAAAACCATACACCTTAAAAAAAAATCTGAAATATTTCAGATTTCAAATTGCGTCCAAAGGGGCGTTTTTTTAACGTTTTGTGTATTACCTTTATTTATTAAATATCATGTTCTTTGCACTTAAACCATAAAATTTAGTTCAATAGCAATGTCGCAAAATAATTTTAAAAATAAGCATATCTTTAGAATTTCCGACACACAGTTCGAGGCGCTGGAGATAAAAAGGTTTTTTTTTTTTTTTTTTTTTTTTTTTTTTTTTTTTTTTTTTTTTCCCGTAGAGTGTTGCCATTGCTCGCGTTTAAATCGCTGAGTTTGTTACTCAAAAATTCGTTAAAGGTTTACAAAATATGAAATCGATCATAAAACAAATTCCAGATTTAAAATTTGGAATTTCAGATGCCCATATTCGCAGTAGGATTACGTGATTAAAAATCTGATGTGTACACCACATGACTTCCTTGTACGGAATATTAAATTATACGCATTTTTTCTTGCATTTTATTTAAACTTATTAGATTGAATTAAGCCTACTTCGCCGACAGCGCATAAACCACAATAGAATAAATGCATTCTTTAAAATTCACTTTGTTTACCATAGCGACACTCTGGCGCTAGGTTTACTTAACAATATTATATTTCATTCATATTATAACTCAGAATGCACAAAATGTATATCATTTAAAGAATTATCTAATCGTTGCCACATGTTCTATTCAAATACTATAATAAAGCTAGAACTATGTATAAAAGAAATTAAGCAAACAAAACAAAAAAGAAACAGTTTTTCACAGACGATTGAGTATTTCTCATTTAATTAATTCAGTTCTCACTTCGCGAGAAGGCAAAAATACATAAAAACTCAAAATATCTATATTAAAAATTACGAAGTAAATCTCAAACGCTTATTTCCTCGAAAAAATTCCAGAAAGAATTAAGCATGATTTAATTGGCAATAATAAATGAATGCGTTATCTTTGTTGTTGCGAAGCTAAGTTTCTCTAGATCGGCAACAAATCCACTAGTCTCCTGTTTCAAATGTAAACATCAATGGCCGCCATTAAAAACAGGCTTAGCGGCAATTAAACAACTTTAAAATTGCTGATAATTATAAAAATATTGCACACAGATTTACTAAAGGCATAAAATCCTTAACCGGAAGATAAAAACAACATAATGCAATCATTTTTAAAGCAAAACATGTACAATTTACAAACATATAAGAGTAAAGAAACTGAGATCACTGAGCCGGGTAATAGAGTAGATATATATATAAATATATTTATATGCGTTTGGTGCGGCCGATTGCAACCAAAATACGAGGTGCACATCTACATGTTATAGCAGTCCTATATACAAAATTTCAACGTTCTGAGGCTACTCGTTTTTGAGTTATGTGAGATACGTACGTACGCACGTACGTACATACGTTCGTACAGATGCCACGAAAAATTCTCTTCAGATTTAATTTTAAAGCAGTTTTATAATTTTTTTGAAGGAAAAGAGTATTTTATTCCGTTCTTACGTACAGATATCACGCAAAAACATCGTTAAATTGCATTCGATAGCGGTCAAAATGGATATTTTCGTTGAAATATGCTGCCTGAAACTTTTCGCGATTACAATACTTCCTTTTTACTTCGTACAAGGAAGTAAAAATTAGATGGCTCTAGATACCGTTGATTTATCACAATGCGAGAAATATACATACATTTATGCAGATTTTTATTTATTTGATTTCTTCAAATATAATGCAGGACTCTAACATTTTGTGGCAACAGTTTGAAAAGTGAACCGACATTTATAGGAGTCGGTCGCAAAATGCCAAAACGAAAGTAATAGTCCTTCGGGACTCAAATCCCTTTGGACTAAAAAAATAAGTTAGAAGGCATTTTAAAGGAAGGATATGAAGTGCATCGAAATATGGTAAGGAGTTTGAAACAAGCATAACATAAAACGAGAAAATAGGAAGGTCCTTCAACATGGACAGTTTTGCGGCAAATCTATTAAAGAATATTGCTGAGATACTATTGTGTCAAGAATAGTATTGCGATTATAATTGTGGCAGAAATATTATTAACTACACAATTGAAAAACAGACTCTAAGTTCTAAATTTTTCGACACATTTTAAAAAGACTTTGTCCTACTGTTTTTATTATTGCCCTTCTTTTTCTTTTTCGTCTGCTGCAACGATTCTCGAATTGTGCGGCGCGGCCCCTAGAGGGTCATGATAACATTAAATGGGATGCTCCTAACACATCGAAAAGGAAATATAATTAAAAACATCATTAAAATTGATTAATTTACAGAAAGTAAAAGAAAACAAAATATATTACCACAATACAAAAAATAAAATACATATTTACACTGATGTAATTCACCCATAAATGGAATTGTATCACTACTGCACAATGTATTTAATAATTAACTTATCAGTTACATTTGAACTGATCTTTCCATTAAAGCCATAATTAACATTAACTTATCAGTACTAAATTAAAAACAAGTTTAATAATTATTAGTGACACTCTAGGCCTGTCTTGCACAGCAAAGTTTTCCAGAGAAAAGTTTAATATTAAAAATAGATTCTTTGAGTTCTTTTTCTATATTTAGATGAAATCTATATTTTTTCTTCAAAGTAGCCACTGCAGAAAATCCGGTTTCGCAGTGTAAGTTGTTGAAAATGGGAATAATACACGAAATGCTCTTATTTTTCAGTACATAAAACATCATCCACCCCCACCCCCCGCCTAGAAGTCGCAGAATGATTTATTACTAAACTGTCTTTTGATTTCCCACTTACCGTGAAGTCTATGAAGATATCTTCTTTGGCAGTTGAGAGACATCGAAGAAGTGTTTTGAAATGGATTCCCAACCCTCTCGTAACTTGCTACCAATTTGTCTTCGGCAAGAAAACACTTTTTAAAATTCATCTTCTTCATTTGTATCAGTATTGGTAAACCCAAAACCTAAGTATTCTTGAGAATATTTTCGAAACCACGCTCGTCTGTACATTTGTTGATACTTCACAATCGTCTAATCCTGTCTCACGTCCACTTAAAAATTTATCCATGATTTTGTGTCAATGTACTGCTGTGAATACTTAATATAGTGAACTGCAATAGCACTAACACACAAATTGCAGCATATATATTCACTATAGATTCGATAGCGATATAAAAATCGATTCAATTAAGATTGGCAGGGATTGAATGAGGTTCAGCATTTATACACGTTTGCGTTCACAGCGCAGACGTTCCAGAATGTTCGAGACAAATTGGGAGTCCGATATGGTGGCCCTAAATAGACAGCAACAGAGAGGCATCGATTCTGGTTTTATGAGCGCAGCAGATTGGTGTTGCCAAATGTATATAAGTTTATTAATTCTTGGTAATTTGTTGTTGTTATTGTCCTGTCCATGTATTTCAGGAATGAATGGTTGCCAGAGCCTCAAGGAAGTTGGACCACTAATTCCAGCCCAGTTTTGAGAGAAAGTAACCCGGGGAGGATCAGGGGTTCTCCCAACCCTCTCCCCTGCCACCGAACCACACGATATGACTTTCGGCTCGCCATTTATCTAAAGTGACCCCCATGCCGCAAAGACACTATACATTTACAAACATCCATGCCTTCTCTGGGATCGGAACTTGGACCCTTCATTACCGCAAAAGGCTCCTGTAACTACTATACTGTCTGGGCGGCTTGGTAATTTGTAAGGCTTGTAATTAAAATCAATGTGCAGCTTTTTCGTCAAAATACTCAAAACACATTATTATTGTAGAGATTGTTATTGTTTGAGAGGACGGCACGATGAAAATTATGGTTGAAAATTTTGTTCCAGACACTAAAAGTTTGAGAAATCCTGGCCTATTGGGTTCAATGTTCCTTTACTCCATTTCTTAGATAGAAGTAGTGTATTATATGGCGCACAACCTGAAAAGGTTATTAGCACCCGGCACATGTTGACAATATACAATTAAACAGAAAACAACTAAATGTAATCACAAATTTAACACAACAACAGACATATAAAACCCAAAGTAATAAAATGATGAATATTGAAATGAAGTTACTCATGATTTATCTAAGAATATGTCTTGAATGAAAGACATGCAACTTGCAAGTTATTCGGGCACCAGAGGTAGGACCATTATCATTCTTTAGTAGAGTCAGTAGGTTTCTAGAGCCGGCCAATATGAATAATTAACGATGCCTTCACCAGGATTCCATCTTCGGATTTTCTGACTGCCGGACGTGCGTCCAATTACACCATGAAGGCCTGCAGTAAGGAAAGAGAAAACCCCTTTCGCTCTTTAAAAGGTGACTGGGGAAAAGACAAGTCAGATACTAAGTTCTAGCGGTAACGAATTATTGTCCACCAACATTTAGTTCGATTGTAGAATCCTTTTTAGAATTTTTCGAAGCCAAGAAACATGAGGAATCAGCAATGTCCATGCAAGATTCGAATGCAAGATTCGAACTTCAGAACTTTCGATTGCTATCTGGACGTGTTTCCATTTACAGCGCAAAGGCGTGCGGTAAGAAAGGGGGGAAATAATTTACACTTCTATTCGGTTATAATTCTACAAAAAAGATGCATGTATTTTAAATTCGAATTCTCCCTTTAAAATAATTGCCAAATTTTTTAGCATTTATTTTGTATACTATCTTCAAAGATAAATATATCTCTAATCTTATGAACGCCATGCTATACAATCGATGGAATTAACTTCTTTCTTTAAATGCATACAGTGATGACTGATTTACTTACTGCCGATCTTTCTCGCTGCCAAGTTACAACCGCCTTAAGCGTTGGAAAGGATAAATTGTTTTCAGAGCAAATAAGTTCTCCTCTTACTTTCCGCTGAGTTTGGCATGGTGTCAGTCGTTATTATTCTCTCTTCAGTAATGTAATTTGAGAACATTGATTTCACGTTAAACTCTTCTTTTCCTTCGATCTACAAGATGTCAAAATTTTCGGAACTTTACTCCCTTCGGGGGATTTTTATTTAAAATCAAGCACCGTCGCTGTTGCATACAGATTCAATTATTTTGAAGAGCTGATTCTTTGGAGAGACTTAAAGAATATTTATGCTCTCAAGCATAAACATGGCAGAACATTTGGAATTATGCAGATATGCTACATTTTTATTCAAATACTTGAATTTATATTATTTAATGGTGCTGAAATTTTGCTGATATGTATAATGATTTTGACTATGGAAAAAAGAGCACTAATATCAGACACACTTCCGCTTTAATAAAATAAACAATTCAATTAGTATTTCTAAGAAAATTATAAATTGTACTGGGTAATAAATGAGCAAGAAGTAGAGGTTAATTATAATTTTCATAGTTAAAGATGTTTAATAACAGGTAATCAAATGACGCCGAAATACGAATACGAAAAAGTATTATTTATCCTTTCACTTATCACATCTGTACGCTGACAAAATTCTAAAAGGTAACATTTCTTCATAGAATAATATTGCAACCTTTTAAACTGGGTATAGTTTTACAATAATTATCCTATTTTATTTAATCACGTAATATATTACCAATAATGTAAATATGAGTAATTATGTATGTAATTTCTACTTATTATGCCTCGCAGCTTTTGGCTTCCAAAATAGAAACCTTCAAATTCAAGGTGTTTTATGTCGTGGTGTGTGTGTGTGTGTGTGTGATTATGGCAAAGCCTCGAGGGCTATCTGCCTAAGGGGAGGGATGCCTTCGTGGAGGATTTTCTAAGGGAAACTGGCTCGTATACACGTTACACATGGGGAAAACCACGAAAACGCCCATGCAGCCAGTTTTATGTCGTGGCTTTTGTGACTTTGTAAACTTCCTGTAAGGTCAACTCCTTTGGCCTTTCCAAAAGGAATTTCGAAGTCGCGACGCATTTGTCAAAGGTCATGTTGACATTGACCTCAAGGTATAATAAGGGCAGCTAAGAAACTAAAGTAAACCTCATTGGCTGCTTTACGTAAGGGCATTATGCTAAACTGCATAGTGAAAATCATTTGTGCTTATCAGTCTTTTTAATCTTGAAGCTTCTTTCTTATTTTGAAATTAATGTCGATGAAGAAAATCACTTTTTCTTTTATTTTTGTTATTTAGGTAATGCCATCAGTAATGTATTCAATATGAACTGATTTGCTCCAAACTGTTGTGTTTTAAATATGTGCAATTTGCTGTGAGTTAACAAATAAAGCGTATTTTACATATGGCACATAAATGAGTATAATAATCAATTTAAATTTATCAGAATTACACATTGGCCAAAATTTTAAGTTTGCTTTTATGCCGCAAATCAAAGGACAGATTTTGAATGCAAAGAGCCAGGAAAATGAAGCTCACCTGATAACCAAAATGACAGCCGTTTTTCCTCTCTATTGTATTATAATTTAATTCTAGCTTAAACAACCCCTTTGTATATAATGAAAATATCATTAGGAATATAATGGAAAATATACGCAAGGAAAATCTGTGCAATGAAATCAGAATACAGTTTTTAAGATTTCTGCTGCTCTCAGGATTTTCGCAATGGTGGCCTTCAGATTTACGGTGAGGTATGATTGCCTCTTAAAAGTTTTACATCACATAGGAATTTACTACAGAATAATTTGTAAACTATGTCTACAGGATATGGTCCTCGATGCCGACACTCTCTTAATTGCCTTATATCTGTAGAGAGGAACTTAATGCTGTCTTTACTAGTAAGCCATAGAACTAATGCACCGTAATTTTAATTAGAGTAATTATTATTGTTTTGTAATTCTATCCAATTGTATTTTCTCGAATTAGTTTATTTGTATTACTTTGTTGTTCACTTCAGTTCCATGTATTACTCTTTTAATGTAGGTTAGCTAATAGTGCCTTTGCATTTAAACATATTTCGAATATAACGCAATTCTTTATAGCCTTTTACGAGAATTAAACATACAGGTTACTATTTTTCTATAGTTTAACCTAGATTCATAACAAAAGACAAATTTTTATTACAGTGAATTTTTACGCGCAGTTTATAAGTCTTCATTACATTTCAGTAGGTTAAATAGGCTTTTTAAGAAAAGTACGTAAGAGTTGTTTCGATGGTATAAATTAAATTTCCAGGTATTTGTTGAAAATAATCTGATTCACTTATCGTTTTAGTATACGATTCGGTACTTTTTTAAATGTAAAGGTATACTTCTCCATAACAGAGCAGAAATTTGCATTCAAATTGATTTAAGTTGGTGAATATTTAGCGTTTTTAGATTAAGAATAAGTTAATAGAAAATAAAATCGTTCCGAATTTGGTGTATAAAACGAACTATAAAAAAATTCTGCATAAAAAAATTATGTTTTTAATAAAGTGATGGATTCTCCTTCTTTTTACCATGTTTTCTCGCTAATATACCACTAGAAATTAGCGCATAATTTTAAAAGGAACAAAAGTGCTGGAATAATTAAGAATGCAAATTAGAGTATTCTGCAAATTTTTAAGCTGTTGGCTGGTATATTTTAGAAGGAAGGGTTTATGTTTAGATAGCTTGTAATAAAAATCTATTGCGCTTCAAAGAAGCTCGTTAAATTGTGAAATAAGGAATTGTTTTTTTAATTGTTGTTGTTGTTATATTGTACTTGTATTTCATGGAAGAATGGTTGCCACAGCCTCAAGAAGTTGGACTTCTACCTCCACCCCAATTTTGAGGGAAAGCACTCCGGAGGATGGTCGGAGGGCCTCCCGTCCCTCTCCCTTACTCCCAAATCACGCAAGGGGATTTTTGGCTTGCCGTATAAAGTATCCCCATGACATTATACATTTACAAACATTTACAAAGACAATATACATTTACAAACATTCATGCCTTTTCCGGGATTCGAATCCGAAACCTTCGTTACCGCAGTAGGTTCCCTAAGCTTAGTACCGTTTGGGCGGCTCTTTTTTAAATTAATTCACTACATTGCTATTAAAATATTATTATACCTTTCTTCCTTGCATATAGTTCACTTGCTCATGGCATTACTTTTATTCCGAAACAGAAAATTTGGAAATTCAACAGAGTTTTGCTATCAAACAGTATTTTCATCTTAAGCTATGCTCAAATAATTATTTTACTAGTATTAAGTACTATAATACCTAACCGTTAACAAATCCTATAAAGTATAAGATTAAAATTAATAACCTTCATGTCCCAACAATTTTAGTTGTAGAGGAATATTTAGTAAGAGATATTTCAGAGTGATGCAACTGAAATACTCTTGCATTACATCTGATAAATTCAAAGCTGAAGTTCATTGGGTTACGTGTAGAGTGTAATCTGCAGATGTTTAAATGGAATGTTTTTAGTGAATCTGAATGAAAGCCATTAACTCAAATTTATTAAATATCCCTTTTTTGTCTCACAGTAATTTACTTTATAATTGGTTTATTGGTTTCGCACCAGGATGAAGCACATTGCCACTTCAACACTACGAAGTGCTTTCTAAGTTTACTGCATGTCTCATTTTATTTAATAGAAATATGAAAAGATTTAAAGCCAAAAATATCTTAACATGTGCTTTCGCCGGCAGTCTCTTTCTTGCTTCGAAAGGACCTAATCTCTACTGTGGAGTCTGAACTAAAGTTGGTGAATGATGATTCTTCACCACCAGAATTTGGCGACTGTATCCCCTAAAACAGTCATTCTTTAATTGTGTGTGTGTGGGGGGGGGTATATGACATATTTCTCACGCCTTTTTAGCGTGCCTTCGTGTTGTAGGGTCTGCACGCTCGGTGCGTGTTCGAGAGGTCCGTGGTTCGATTCTAAGGGAGGGCATTGCTAATTATTCAAGTCTCCTGCTTCCTAAATAACCTAATGTCTCTACAACCTCAACTCATTTAACAGGCTCCACCAAACTGAATTATGCGCAGTTAAAGCTGCAATCCAGTTAGAGAATATCCGTAATGGGTAGACTTTAAATATAAAATCCGACAACCATATTCTCCATTTTGCCATATTCTCCATTTTAAATATCCATATGGAACAAGCTGCCATATTCTCCATTTTAAATCCGAACAATCCATCCCCCATAGCATTTGAAATCAACCAGTCTTCCAAAAATTTACCACACCCTAGACATCTTCATCTCTTGGATCAAAGGCAGTAATAATGACGTGGGTAACTAGCAGACAAACTGGCCAAAGAAATCGCCCAAAACCAAGAAAGAATCATTTATTAGTCAAACTTCCGAAATTTCATCTTCGAAATAGAACTAATAAAACACCTGGCAGCATAAATGGAAAAATGTCATTGTGATGACTTCATGGTTTAATAAGGCACCATTTAGCAAGACGAAACAAACATTTATTAAATATATAATTCAAATAATAATATAATAGTTACTCAGAGCAGTACGTCGCTCCTACCGCATAGTACAATCTACTACCTTCCTCTTCCGAGGCTAACATGCAACTCTTAATAAATACATTAACCCTTCTCGAAGAAGAGCTACCTGCGCCAAGCATGCTCTGTTGATCGCCAAACAGTCGCCAGATATCACACCCCCGTCGTAAGATTGTTTTTGATATTATTTACTAATCAATCAGCAATCTGGAAACTAAAATCTAGCAACTGTTTGCGATCAACGTGAAAAAGAAAAAAAAGACTACATATACTTTTATACATTCTCTCCTAATTTTCAAATCTCAATTACTATAGACATACCTCAATTTACTACATAAACATAGATAATACATTTTTATATATAAACATAGATAAATCATTTTTAACTTCACTTGTTCCGAACCTTATTATTATTGTAACAATTTATCAATTCTTAATTCAAAGAAACCAAGTTGATATTTTCTTTTATAAACATGTTAAAATATACCCTAGTATTATTCCAATGATGACAGTAAAATTATTAAGTTTCTTATATATATATAAAATTATATTCTTAACATTCCTTTTAATTAATGATGCTGCAGCATGATTTAAATCCTTGGGAGACAAATATCTAAATTTACCACTTACCTCGAATATTTGTTATCCAATAATTTCTCTATCTATTTCAAATTACATAAACATCTTATTTGCACAAAATTGTAAAATGATTATGAAAAGCAAAGAAACTATCTAATTATTAACTATACAAAATGTTCGTGAAGATGAACAGTAAATTAATGTTCAAAGTTCACAAGTGGGAAGTCTGGATAATGCATCCGCGTTTGACAGTTTTTTTCCAGGGCAATGTTCTATTTCGAGATTATATTTCTGCAAAGCTATGGCCCATCGTTGTAATTTGGACGATTGCGGAGCATTTCTCACTATAAAGGCTAGAGGATTATGATCAGTCACAATTTTCACCGATGAACCGAATATCCAAGGTTCAAACTTCTTCAATGCCCATACTATAGCATAAGCTTCACGCTCTATAGTCGGCCAGCTCTGTTGAGGTTTCGATAATTTCTTGCTCGCGTAGCAGATGGGAAATTGCTTCTCTCCCCTTTGCTGTGACAAACATGCACCTATTCCGATTTGTGATGCATCAGAATGAATGACAAACGGATCCTGCAGTGTTGGGGTGATCAGCTCCGTTGACATCGCTAATCGTTCCTTCAGTTGTTGAAATGTTGACTCATGAATTTCTTTCCATTCGAGTATTTCCGGTTGTTTATTTTTCGTGAGTTCTGTGAGTGGGTAGGCGATCTCTGCATACCCTGGGATATAATCGCGATAATAATTACATAGTCCTAACAGACTTTTAAGATCTCTTTTCGTTTTCGGCGTTTCCAGCTTCTTGATTGCCTCTATTTTCTCGGGATCTGGTTGATGTTTTCCTGATCCAATGATGTGTCCTAAATATTTAGTTTGAGGTTTTGCAAACGAACATTTCTTCGAATTGATAGTAAATCCAAGTGACTCTAGTTTGGTAAAAACTTTATCCAGATGTCGGAGATGAGTGTCGAAATCCGTGGAAAATATAGCTATGTCATCAATATAGGCTCTTGAAAATTGTTGAAATTCTTTCAGCGCGTTATTCATTACTCTCTGAAAAGTTGCTGCTGCGTTCCTTAATCCAAAGGGTAGCACTTTAAACTGATATTGACCTCGATGAGTTTTGAAGGATGTGTACTCTTTACTTTGTTCCTCCATGGGAATTGCCCAATATCCTTTCAGCAAATCTAAAGTTGTTATGACGTTGGCTCTTCCTATACTGTACATTAAATCAATGGCATTTTGCATAGGAAAGTCATCTGGCTTCGTCACTGCATTCAAAGCTCGATAATCTAAGCACAATCTGATATCTCCATTTTTTTTTTTGCTTACACAAACTACTGGATGAGCTATTTCTGCATTACTTTCTTCTATTAGTCCCGATTTCAATAATTCTTCTACTTCTTCATCGACCTTGGGTTTCAATGCTTCAGGAATCCTATAAATGTAAGGTTTCTTCCTCTCCATATTGGGTATTAATCTAATTTTATGAGCTTCAACTTTAGCTATTTTCAGCTTTCCGGTGAATAGTGCTCGGTGTTTGTTGATAAGAGCTATCAATTTTCTTCTCTGCTGCGGATTCAAATTTTCTAAATTCAGATTTGCATCTATTTTAAAATCTTCCAGGGGGGTCGAGAGATCTTTTCCTGGTAAAGTTATAATTTCTCCAAATTCTTCTTCATTTTCAAATATCACTCCAACTGCATTGACACTAGCTTGGAATTTTCTAATTTTATTTGCATGAACATGTTTGATCTTTCCATCAGGTAGTTTTACTCTATGGGAATGAGGTGGGCAATGATTCACGATTTCTCCTGGACCAGTCCATCGTGCATAGAGTTTGTTATTTGAATCTGGTATGAGTAAATAAACTTGTTCTCCGATTTTGAAATTTTTTGGTATTGATCTCCGATTAAAGTACTCAGCATATTTTTGTTGTTTATCACTTGCAATTAAATTGGCTTGTTCGGCTGCTTGTTCTAACCTTATTTTTAAAAGTTGTAAGTAATCCACTGCCGATTCACTTAGATTAGGTGGTATAGGTATTTCTCCTGACCATGAAGACTTCAGTACTGCTAAAAGACCTCTTGGTTGTCTTCCATACATCAGCTGAAATGGTGAGACACCCGTGGTGCAGTTTGGTACTTATCTGTATGCAAAGAGCAGGTATGGGATGTGCTTATCCCAATTCGAAGGATCAGTCCTGATTACATGATGTAACATTTGCTTGAAGGACTTGTTCCATCTTTCTACTAATCCATTTGAAGCACTGTAAGCAGGTGTAGAGAACCTAGGGTGAGAACCTAGTCTTTTCTGGAATTCTTTAGTTAATTTTGAAACGAAGTTACTTCCGTTGTCACTAGCTATTGTATTAGGGATTCCTGTTCTCATGAAAATCTCCAAAAGCGCGTCGCAAGTGGCTTTTGCTGTCAAGCTTCTCAGTGGAATGGCTTCTGGCCATCGGGAATGTTGATCTACCAGACATAACACATATGTATGTTTCCTAGCAGAGGAAGGTTCAATAGGTCCAATAATGTCGATGTTAACTGTTTCGAAAGGTAATCCTGGCCTTCTGACCGGTGTGATGGGAATCTTGTCAGATCGCTTTTCTGGACTTTTCAACTGACAATCTTTGCACGTTTTACAAAAGGTTTCAACATCTTGTGCTAATCCAGGCCAATAAAATGAATATCGTATTCGCTCCTTTGTTTTTCTTATCCCAAGATGTGCACCGAAAATGGAACTATGTGCTAATTCCAACACTTGTGCTCTTCTACTAAGTGGAAGCACTAACTGAAAAACATTCTGTCCTAATATTTTTTCTTGGTGATGTAAAAGATGATCAATAAATAAATAATTTCCTTTTTTTTCTATTGCTAGCTTCCATGCTTCTCTCAGCGAGGGACAGTTAACTTGCTCTTCGCGTAGGCGTTCAGCAGACGATAAGTCTGTGTTTACATAAACACTCGCCTTCTTCCCTTCCTCCTCTTCGTTTTTCTCCTCCATAAGCATTAGCGGGGGGGAATCGACGCTGTCGTTTGACTGTGCATTGGCGAATAAAGTTTGTAAGTTTTCGCTTCCATAATTATTTCTTTCTGCGTTTGGTTCTTCTGCCGCAGGATTAATCAACAGTTCGTATATTTCTGGAGTTATTAGGCAAGGCACATTTAGCTTATCAGTCACTGCAATTAATGTATCCACAAAATTAAATATATTGCTTCCATGATCTTTATGGTAAATAGGTACACGGCAAACTTTTGCTTCAATTGGTTGTCCGAAAGCAGGTGTTAGCAATATTTTACCTCCTTCTCTCTCCTCTAAATTTGGAATGAGCGATGAATGTACGATCGTTATCTGCGTTCCAGAGTCTACGATAGCTTCGATTTTCTCAGAGTTAATAAAAATATCTACTTTTTGCAGTGGTTGAACGATGCGTTCTGCGAATTCAGATCGTAGATGGGATGAGTCTACTTTAGCTACGATGGCTTCTTCTTTTGATGTTCTGTTCGAATTTTTTTGAGTTTTGGAATCATCCTTTCCCTTCTTATTTACTGCAGTTTCGTTCTTTCTTCTTTTGTCTGGACAATCTCTCGCGATGTGTTGATAATTTCCACAAATATAACATTCTTTTCTTCTCGCGTGAAATCTTTCGTGTTTTGGATATTCTTTTCTCATGGGTGGTGGAATATATTTGTCGTGTGCACATGTTGTATCCAGGAATCTCGGTGATCGCTTAATTCCATTTCGAACTTCGTCGAAAGATTTTCCTTTGGCCATGAAATAAATATCACATTCTGTAGCTAATTCTTGAGGCTTCAGCCATTTATTTCCTTGGCGTATTGCGACGTGTGCAGCTGTTTCTTCATCTAATGCTTGGAATAATTTATCGGAAATAATTAACTCCTTGAGTGTTTCGAAATCCTTTACTTCTCTTGACTTGCAGTAATAGTCCCATGTAGCTGTTAGTCTTGAAGCGAACTGGATATGCGTTTCGCCGGAATAACGTTTAGTTTTTCTGAAGTTTTCTAAACAGGTTTGAGGAGTAGGTTGATATTCCTTCAGAACAAGAGTTTTCACTTTTTCGTAATTTTGCAGATCTTCCTCCTTTATATAAACAAGAACATTTGAAGCTTTTTCTCCAATTAATTTCAATAATATTTCTGATTTGTATTCTTCAGGAACCTTCTTGTGCTTAAATGCTCTTTCGATAGAATCGAAAAATATATTCCATTCTTCTGCTCTCTTCGGTACTGGTATAGTCAGTGTTTCTACTCCTTTGATCAGCTTGTCCAGGGAAATTTCGGTTTCTCGTTCTGTGTTTTGTATTAAAGGTGTTGGACTTCTACTTCCTTCATTTTGAGTTGCTCGAATCTTCGCTAGTTCTATTTCGTGTTCTCTTTCTGTTCTTATTCTTTCTTCTTCCATTTGCATTCTTTCCATTTCTTCTTTTCTTTTTCTATTCTCCACTGTAGTAATCAGAATTTCTTTCACGAAATCAGCATCTTCGATGTATTCCTTGCTATTCTGGAGTTTGTGTTTCAGTTCTACCAGCTTCAAATCTGGGGATGCTTCTTCGCCAATTTCCAATAGAACTGTTACTAAATCCTCTTTCTTTGCGTTTTTGAACATTTTCTTCTATTTTCCTTTAGAATCAAGCCTTTCAAACTCTCGATTAAATAATTCTCACGTTTTTACTCTCTTTTGCAAATGAACACTTCTTTAGTTAGTTAGGCTTAACTTTACGCCTCTTCCGTTTTCAACGCTCTAAGCTTCTAACCTCTCTGGTTTTCTCGTAAGAGAGCGTGTTGTGATGACTTCATGGTTTAATAAGGCACCATTTAGCAAGACGAAACAAACATTTATTAAATATATAATTCAAATAATAATATAATAGTTACTCAGAGCAGTACGTCGCTCCTACCGCATAGTACAATCTACTACCTTCCTCTTCCGAGGCTAACATGCAACTCCTAATAAATACATTAACCCTTCTCGAAGAAGAGCTACCTGCGCCAAGCATGCTCTGTTGATCGCCAAACAGTCGCCAGATATCACAGTCATCACTGGATGCAGATCCTATACTTTCTATCCAAAAGTCAGCACAACAACAAGAGGTGTCCAATCCCATCTCACCTAGTACGTACATGACATGGACCATTCCTTGAAGATTTCCTAAAAAGAAGAATCACAACAACATACATATGCATTTGCGGAGACCATGCAGATGCCGATAACTATGCCTTTAGCTGTCAATTAACCTAAGACCTTCACCTACGTCATCCGCCATAAATTATCCAGCATTCAAACGTCTTCTAATTAAAGAATGCAACTTCAACCACATGATAAAGAAAATAGTATATAGAGTCACCTCCGTATGGAACAGAAATTTGTCAAACTTTCCCCGATATCACACAATGAGAATATCTTTACAAACCAAACGGGTTCAAGTATAGACTCAACGTACTACGTACTGACCAATGAACTCAAAATCATGAACAATTAATCCAGAACGCAAGAACTCTGCACCAAAATCAAGTGATACCAAATATCTCAGAGCACTGTATATCTCCACCGCACAATAATACACTTCAAAAATACAGAAATTTCAAACTCTGTATTTACCACCTCCACTTAACACGCTCCTGAAATCACCAAATAGCAATAAGAAAACTGTATTTGTCATTTTGCATATAGTTATAATTTAATATATCATATTTTGTTTAATGTGTACTTCAATTCCTTCTCCTTTTTAACTGTTGCTTCCTAATTAATGTTAAATGTATGTTATGAATTATCGGTATTATCTGTGTAATAGGTACGTTCAATATCCCAAGTGATGCTTATCAATATTTTTTTTTAATAACAAATTACCAAATAATTGTTCAATCTGCCAAAGCAACGGTATTAAACAACAAACACTACAGTTATGTCAATGCGTCTGCAAGACTGACTACCTGTAAAATCTCATAGTGAAGTTCTTTTGGTGCCCTCCACACTTTCACTTGTCACCTATCACCTGTTTAAACTTAAAGCATTCCTTTTATGTGATTCGTTTTAGGTGATATGTCTCACATAGGAGGATAATGTAAAATTCTTAAGCTTTAATGTTTAGTTAAAAATCACAGCATTGACTAAAATGCTTTTACATATCTCCTGATTTCATTAGTTAATTTTTATAAAATTTAAATTAATATTGTTTCAGTTATCATTGATAGCCAAGTAGCACAGCATCGTCGTGTATGCCGTTTCAAAAACGTTGCAATATGTCGTCTTTAAGACGCCCAGATGTCCGCGAACATCCACTGTTTTGCAACCGTTGCAAAGACGTTTTTATTATGTCTTTGCAGATAAGGTTTTTGTCACATAGATGTCGTTATTGCGACTTTCGCAGGTGATATTTTGGTTGTGAAAGCATCGTATCACGACGTCTTAAAGACGCCTAAATGTTCGCAAAATTCCACCTTTTTGCAACAGTTGTGAAAATGTTGTTATTATGTCTATGTGTTACATATTGATTTTTGCAGAAATATTAGCTTCATAATTAATATATTTTTCTTCTTTTTAAAATTTTGTATTCCTTGTATTTATCTAAAGTTTAAATATTTTATCATTTCCTGAAAACCAGAAGATAATACAATTTTTTCTCTTTAGACTAAATATGCATAATTAATAATTATTTTCAGTACTTTAAACTATAGTTTTTAAATTTCTCTTTAGACTAAATATGCATAAGTAATAATAGCTTTAATTATTTTCAGTACTTTAAACTATATTTTGTAAATAACTTAAATTATAAAATAAAAGGTTAAGTTACGATTATTTAATCATTTTTTCCTTAAGTGAGAGTAATTATGAAAGTGGTTATTATAAATATATAATATTAATAGTAGATTTTAAGTAACTAAAACTCAGTTAGTCGTAAATAAAATTAAAGATATATATGTGGGGGAAAAAAGAGCGTTTCTGATAACAGCGTTATCACATTTATTTCTGTTTAATCTCAGAGACACTGAAAATTGCCCCTGTCATGATAATTTAGGTTTAAGTTAACATAATCAGTATTTTACCTGAATTCAAGTATAACTTTATTCGCATTTCACAGTAAAAAAATAACCATTAACTTCTATACCTGTAAGATATGCAAATGAAAGATAGTATAAAGTAGTTAACAAATGTGATGAAAAATATTTTATACAAAAATATACCTAAACCTAATAACTTCCCATATTCATATCTAATATGAAGTAATAACCTAACAAACAACATACATGACAGCACTATTTAAGAAAAAACAGGAAATAGTAGTGTTTGAAAATATAAATATCAGAAGGAAGGTAACGGAACTAAAATTTCCAATTAATAAAAAAATATTTGTGTTTTTTAAATAGTAAGCAAGTAAAAGTGCAATAATTATGGATTGCAGTATTTACTAGTAATGCTGATGTCTCTTAACACCATTTTCTTCGATCATATGTTAATGTATTCACTTATTTTTAGTTTCTACATTTTAGAATAGTGGTAGATTACAATGATTATTTCATGCTCTTTTTATAATCAATAACTTTTGATACTGTACAGAAATAATTTAAATAATATAGTATAAAATAGTAAGCTAAGTACATTAAAGTAAGCTCTTTGTTAAATAGCACACGATGAAACCTTTTGTTTCTATTTATAATGAAATTCTTTGTTATCACAAGTACATAAAAAGTTAGCGAAGAAAATAGAATATACTTAAATTTAATAATAAATAAAACCTGATTTCCAACATTCATTTATTCAGATAATCTAATAAACATACATAACGGCAATATTAAAAAAAACGGGAATTACACAGTGTTTGGAAGAATAGATACCAAACGAAAAGTAATAAAACTGCAATTTACAATCAATAACAAATATTTAGTGTTTTTTAATATTACACAATTAAATAGCCCATAATTATAGATTACAATATTTCATAGAAATGCTAATGTTTCCTTAACACTAGTGTTTCGATCATACATTTTATACACTGTTTAAAATCATTAACCTTTTCTGCATACTGTACAAAAGACAATATACTATAGAATGTGCATTATTATTAATTTTAATAATTAATTAATTGCTTATATTATGCATATATCTAATTCATCTTCAGCAGTCATATTAAGTACTGGTACTAGTCCAATAATTTCTTTGTATTTTGAAAATAATGAACATACCATAGCAGATTGAATTGTTGTTGCTTCTGTATTGATTGCATTTTCAGCAAAACCAGAAAATGCTTTACCGTTGTATGTTATTTTTGGTTTTATATGAATTAATTATGAGCACCAACACAATCATTGTTTAATATGAATGATATACGATAAAGCATTTAGGACGTTATAACCGAATCGCTAATCCGTGTATCCAAATATTACACCGCTGGAAACAATGAAGCTTGAAGAACATCAACTACGGAAACACATAAAACACCAAAACAGAACACTATTTCACGAACACTATATTCACAATTAGCACTATATTCACGCACGTTGTTAGCACGTTGCTTTTGATATTTTCTAAATGGTTTATACAAACTTTCGGTGTCTTTTTGTAGAGCAGATATTCAGAAACAAAATAAGCACAAATTCGGCATTTCTACGATGATTTATCCTCCATTCAGAGGCTTCCAACAGGAGCTCACAGCAATGCAAATTCATTCACTGAAGGCAGTTGAAGTAAGTAGATAAAGAACAATGAGAAGGTTCACAATGCGTTCTTTGATTGACAGTGCATTCATTACATTCACTTTTAATATAAGCAATATTATTTATATCAGTCATTGCTTGATTCAATTTCAAACATGCAGTTAGTCTTTTCAAACGCCTTACAAATGGCATGTTTACTAAATTACTTGAAAGAACTGCTAGAATCTGAATTGATTGCGCAGTTCCTTGTTCGAATTTGGCAGCTAGCCAAAGCGCGCAAATCTCAAGACGTTCGTTTATATAACCATCCAGTAAAAAATGTACAGGTCTGCTTCTCGACTGTCGATGATTTTTCCGTCATACTGGACAGCCGTGAATTCGTCCTTACTTCAAAAATAAGAAATAAAGTTATATTTCAGTAGTGAAATAATTGCTGACATGTGATTTGTATTGATTTCGGAAATATGATTTTTTAAATTATATAAAATGCATAACTTAATAACTTACTTTATAGATTAGTTTCATTTTTAAATATTTTGCTATAATATGTATAAAATATATTTTAAGTATTAATCATTTTAACAAAATTTTAAACAATTATTTAGCACGTATTTTTAGTACTAATTAAATTTAATAAATCAAAAGTATTTATATTAAATTTACATTTCATTAGATGAATCTACCTTAGATTAATATATTTAGATCAAATAAAGTAATGAAACATTGCAAAGTAAATCTTATGTGGACTTCAGATTCTTGAAAGGGCAGATTTAGTCTCTTTTCATTCTAAAAAATGCTGATGAAATAAAAAAAAATGCTAAAACGATCTCGTCTAAAAGCGGTCATATCATGACGTTTCAGACACGTCGACAAATTGTTAAGATGCAACGGCAAATATTTTGCGTCTTCGCCACGTTGTAAAGACGTCGTAAAAGTTACCGCAACCACTTTGCATCTTCTCAGACCAGTCTGCAACGTCGTGTGCTACTAGGGTATATATCATTTTGTGCCCTTCATAAGCGGATGGGGGATAACTTTGAGAATATTATATGAACCATTCTTCATCGTATAGTTGGGCAGACTGGACATTTCATCAGCATGGATATCAAAAAGTTGCTTAGGATGTACAATAGGGTAGCGATGGAAACTGAATTCACCACAAGAGAAAATACAGTTCTTCAAACTTTTATAATTTTACTGGAAAATCGAATCCAAATGTCGAGTATGGGAGGTACGTGACACCTGCAATACCGAATGGAAAGTATCTAAGTACTACATTAAAATTATTGAATTTCTTTCATAGTGTGTCTATCAACTTGACAGCAATTGTCTTATTTAGGAATATCCGCTAAAATGTGGCTTATTACTTTAAGTATTTCATCAGCAAACTGTTTCAAACTTTCGAATGTCTGAAACAACATATTTGAACAGTTATGAAAGAAAATAATTTGTTTGTAAACTGTCACTCACTGCTTACTGCGTACATATTAAAAATATAGTTCTTTTTTTTTTAAAATTGGTTTTAACAAGCATGCTAGATAAGAAGCATCTTCGTAATTTTACAAATTATCCAAACTTAATCTACTTCCGATGTTCAAACTTCTTTTTATCACTCTTACTGTTATTATTACATACTTATGGGATTCAGGTCTGGTGATCTAGCAGGCTACTGCAGATATGGAAGGGTTTTACTTTCCAGATAACTCCCCACTACTGAAGGCTCTATGTGGGCAGGCTCTATCATGGATAAATATCTTGTCGGTACAAATTACAGTGCTAAAAAGTGCACAACAGGGTGTAAAATTTCGTCGCGATATCGGACGGCTGTGATGGAACCCTAAGAATCTTGCAGAGGTCGGAGCGGCAGTTCGTTGCTATCCCAGTCCACATACGTAAGCCTCTGTAATGGTCTTTTTCCAAGATACTTGGCGCACGATGCCGATCATAGCCTTTCAGGAAGCGTTCTGTATGTTGAATCGAGACTCATCCCAACTTTGATCTTCATGCGCCAAATTCAACAGACATGCTATGGAGACAAAAGAACACAAATCACATATTGTCGTGCGTACAGTCTACCTTCATGCAGTCGACGCGCAGGTTATGGCGGGATGTGGGCCGTTCTTTAGCAGTAGGGAGATGCGACGACAGCTGTCTTGCTGTTAGTGATCTACAGTGTCTTGCACATGGCAAAAAGAAGCGATCGTCTGCGCTGTGGTACCCGCGTCTTCTACAGTTGTTTTGATCCCTTTTGATGACACTACGATGCACATTTAGCTATCTGGCAAGAGCGGATTGTCTTGCTCCAGCTTGAAACATCGTGACAGCCTTACAACACCTTTCATCGTGCAAATGGTACCTACGGGTCATGCTTTCCGATTTGAATAACTCGGATTACACAGAACTATCGCTGCATGCAAACTGAACGCATGGGTCCGGTATGCCCCTTTTTAAATTTCTGTGGTATGACCGCGGGATTGCGTTTTATGTTAATTTTGGTTGCTTCTTTGCATTCTTTGATGTAACCTATACCTCATATGTAAATCGTAATGTTTTAATTCCAGATTTAACATTATTATCTTGTCTTTCGGCGTCGATTGCTTAATTTTGAGCATGACTGTATTTTGTCAAAACTTTTTATAACGCAGATGAGAAAATTAAATATCCATTATGTTTTCATCAATACAGCTTTAATTACAGGTTGTCAGGTAACGAATCATAAATAAAAAATCATAATTGCGTATGCGTACCATATTTATAAAATGCAGATTTTGTCTCATTTTTTTACTAGACTTATGAAATAGTGCAAGTTCTCTGATATTCGTAATAGTCTTTGTATTTTTCAGGTTAAATATGTTAATTCTAACCTACCCCATTGCGCACTTACCAAGGAACTATAGTACGATAATGAACCAGAATGCCTTAAATTAGACTCTCAATGTCACGCTAACGCACTTCAAAATACATTAAATTAGACTCTCAAATTGAACAGCGAAATGAAAAGTTCTTTTAAGCTTTATTTCGTGTTTAATTAAAGTTTTTCGCTTTTTTAAATTTCCTGTTTATCTATTTTTACTTTTAGGTAGGACGTTTCCATTACCTATATTAGCTAACTGAGAACGTTTCCCCTAGAAAAGAAATTAGCCTCTTATTTGATATTTTACTTAATTAAATCGAGTCAAATGTCTGCCGACTAAAGGGGAAATCCCCCTTGAGATAACTGGGAGTTAACGCTAGTTGGAATTGTAAAGGTATCTAAAATTAATTGACAGTTTAATTTATTAAGCTCCATTTTCTCGTTTATGTGGTTGCTAGAATACTCCTCCCATGTCTCTGATAACCGGCTTTGTAATTCAGGGATGAAGTATAAATTATATCTTGTTTATTTAGCTCAGTGATTTAAGTAAGAAAGAAGATCGGAAAACGACCGTAATTGAGAATACAGGCAGAAGGCTGTTTGATGCTAGACGTGCGTAGAATTTATACATTGTCGGCTACTGTGGAACATTTTTGGCTTAGCAGCTGCAAAAGCTTCGTTGCAAGTGCATATATCATCTAAGTCCAATGTATCACAAGCTATTAATCGAGCATAATTTTCAGAGGTGTCGTAGCAAAGCGTAGTTTTTATATAAAAATGCAACAATAAACCGAACTGGGAAAATTAAATAATATTTTGCGTTAAAATCTCTTTTAACAAATACAGATGCTTATCTGCATACCTTCTATCTATAAATATAACTTTTAAGTAAAGAAGTAATTTAAGTAATTCAGAAATTTGTAAATTAGAAAACTGATTTAAGGATTAATTTTATTAATAATTAGGCTTTTAATCAGTTTATCAAGCAAATTTGAGCCTCAACAAATCTTACTTCAGATGAAGATGATAATTAGTGTTTTTTTAAGTTTACTTTTCGTGTTCTCGATTCACGAGCAGCATAACTTTTATTTGCCCTCTCGAATTCCAAGCAGCTTTGCATCTATAATAAGTTTAACACGTCGTTATCTTTTGAAATATTTCAGATCATTTCACTTGTTCTTTAAATAGCCAGTTCAAGATTTTATTAACATTTCAAGGCTGACATTTTCATTCCCTTTGTTTATTTTCTTTCACTTTTTGATTCACGTACGTTTCATAACTAACATAAGCTCTGGTCTGTTTGCACATGAATGAAGTCTAATGTTTTGGCTTTCATTTATGCTTATTAGTCTTGGTTATTGCAACGTGATGTAGACCTATGCACCCTCAAACGAAACAGAAGGGCACATGCATTTTAGGTAAACAAAGTATGGCTATAAAAATTAAGAAATGTATATATTTCAGTATTCTTTTACAGACTATTTCCAAAGTTTCTTATTAAATTTGGTATTTCATAAAAGCTTAAAAAGTTAATTTTAGTTATTTTAACTACATTACAGAATAATCACTTGGCTTATTAAATGAAGTTTTGACTTTAGCATGAGACGAAACTCTAAATATTTCTTCCTACACTGACAACCAAAAATAATTTAAAAACAAGCAATTAATATGTACTGAAGAATATTATGCTTAATACAAGAAGTTACAGCAATAAGAAGGCAAATATTTCTATTACAGGGTGTTTCATATTGAATGGGAAACAAAAAGCATACACGTAAACGCTGTAATTATTTTATTTTTATAAAGCAAATTTACAATGAAACTATAGCTAGCCAAGTTTCTATAGGTGTTCTGTGTATACCCCTCCGGTCACACGGAAAATGTTTATGCGCCTTCCAGTTCCTCCCACACTCGTGACAGAGCATATTTTGTTAATGATTTGCGCACTTCAATTATCCACTACTTCAGTTGCTGCAAGTTCTGCGGAAATGAAGATATGAACACTTTGTCTCCAATAAGATCGCGTATTAAAAATTACAAGGTATTAGATGTGGAGATCTTAGTGACCAGCAAAGCTATGGCATATCGTTTGACCCAGCACAGCTAGTCCAGCGATGGGGTGTAGACTATTGTTTAGGTACTGGGGTGCATTTTTATAACAATGTGGTGGAGCACCGTCTTCCTGCAGAATGAACTCGGAACCGCTTCCTCCGCCTGAGCGAATAACCACTTTGATAGCACATTTTGGTAAATGCTTTCTTTAATCGATTTTTACACAAAGGAAAAAGAACCCATAGCACAATTGTTTGAAATATCGCAAAAAAATTCACCTATGGAGAATCACGTTATATTTCCAGAAACGGAAAACGTGGCTTCATCCATAAACACAGGTCTGTTCTCAAAATCATCTACCTCTAGCTTATCTTGAAAATTTTCACAGAAAGCTTTATCCAATTGTTTGTCGGAAGATATTTAAGCTCCTTCATCATCTAAAAAGTGTATGGCCGGGACTGTAGGCTTTACAGTAGCACAGACCACACTGTCACATGAGGCACATTGAATTCAGAACTCAGACGACGAGCTGATTTTCTGGGGACATTGTTAAAAATTTCACGAATTTTTTCTTCTGGCTGCTATTCCTTCTAATCTGGATTTTTTACACAAGCAGCTCATGTCCTGAATCTGCTTCACCCACCATTCGATGTTTGACTTTGCGGTGGTTCTTTACCTTACGATGATGTTTTGGCATTTTCCAAAACATAGTACGCTTTCTACTGCATAGATGGAGCCATTTCGATTAACAGTGCCTCTAACGGCGATTTCGTAACCGGAAGATTTTTTGTTGTTGTCGGGTAAAACTATAATTGTAGTTTCAGAATTAGTTTGTTTCGGCTCAATAAATTAATTACAGAATTTCTACTATGCTATTCGATTTGTCCCATTCAATATTAAACACCTTATAGTTATCAATTAGATCTAATGTAAGTAATATGAAGCATTTAAATTATTCAGTTAGATTAACTGCATTTAAATTATTCAGTTAGATAAATAACATACTGTGCTCTTTGAAAGAAAAATTAAAGATCTTATGGAAAGTCCAATCGCAAGAGTCCAAGAACTTACTATCTAGCCTGTTGAATGAAAGCTAAAGATACTGCCTATTGAAATAGTTAGACTCGCTAGGTCGAGTGGTAAAAGAAACGGCTGGCAAATGTCAAAAGTAACAGTCCAAAAATTTCGAAAGATACGATGTGGATATTGCTCACTTCAATAAAAGAATAAAAATGGGGAGAAAAAAAGTATAATTTTCTGATACTTTTCAGTTGCTGGCTTAAGTCTTATGAACGAAAATTAAAATCTCACGTCAGTTCAAATTGTATCGGAACTGCTGCAAAACTGTTTCAGGAAAAATGCAATCGGTATTTGGCTGAAGATGTCAAAGATGAAATTTAAATCTCACCTTAATCCAAGCAGGAAATCGGAACTGTTGCAAAGATACTGTCAATAAAAGGTTATCAGCTAAAGTCATCAAGGATGATGAAACTAGAGGGCTTGACTTTAGGGAAAGACAGCGTTTTTCCCAAAGAAGGCAATGGAATGCAGCCTCTTGGCTGTACTCTTGTTCGATATGTGAAAGAGTAAATATTTTTAAAATGACATTTTAACCGCCAACTTCTTAATCGGTTATTTTTTAAACTTCTAAAAAATTAAACCAAATGATTTAATATTGAAATTCCTAATGTCAAGTTTTATTCATAGTGCTAAAAATACTCAAGAATAAACTTTTTAACTCTGTCACCGAATGAAGAAACTAAGCCATAATGTGTAAGAAATTTGATTATCTTTATTTTGGTATTTTTTATTAATAAATGCGTAAAACTTGTGAGAATTATCTTCCTAAATTTAAGGAAAGTCAGATAATATATACGCTATATTTAAACGAAAATCATGAAAGCCTAATGTAAGTTACCTTTTTAGAGGTATTTGACCCAACGTTGACATTTTCTTTAAACCTAGAAGTATTTAAATGATAAGTGATTTTAATCTCATGTCTGCTTCTTATTTTTTTTCATTTGATTTGATGCACTCGTAATTTTATTATTTGGTGTTGCAACTCTAATTATGATCTTGCTCTTTTGTATTGATTTTAATGTAGTTAATTTATTTCATCCGTGTGCTATAGGCAAAATATTCCTTTAAACTGACATTATATTTAAGGAATAAACTTTCCTTATATTATCTAAAACGATGCATTAAATTAAAAAGTAGATAATCGAAGAAATGAATAAATGTCGTTAAATTATTTCCTAAACAAAACATTTATATTCATTTGTCAGCCCATTTTCAAAGGCTATAATACCATTTCTTCTTATTTGCAGGAAGCCGATATTGCCATAGCCCCGTTGACCATCACATCAGCGAGGGAAAGGGTTATTGACTTCACGAAACCTTTCATGTCCCTGGGGATCAGCATTATGATAAAGAAACCAATGAAGAAAAAACCAGGAGTATTCTCCTTCATGAACCCATTGTCTGAAGAGATATGGATGTGCATCATTTTCGCCTACGTTGGAGTATCTGTTGTCCTGTTTTTGGTGAGCCGATTTTCTCCGCAAGAATGGAAATATGAAGAACATTTCATGGGCCCAAATGCCTCCAATGATTTTTCCCTCTACAATAGCTTATGGTTCTCTTTAGGGGCCTTCATGCAACAAGGCTGTGATATTTGCCCCAGGTTAGTCATAATGTGCACTGAGACTTGAGGTTTCTAAGAACGTTTAACCTTCTTTATGGACTTCAATATGCATTGTGCTCACTAAAAGTAAGGCGGTTTATTTATTGTATGCTTTTATCTGGAGATTGTGTAAGTGAATAATTTTATTTAGACAGTAATGGAACGTTATTTTCACTCGTAATTTTAGAAAAGCCATATTGTTAAAGATATGTTTTAGGCATATGATGTTACCGTAACATTTGAGTACGGAATATTTCACTTTCAAAAAATATTAAAAGTGTACTAAGCGTATTATAATCTAGAATTTAGAATAAGAAACGTTTATGTAAACAAGTAAGTATGAAATATATTTTTGGATACATGGACTCCACAGGAAATCATTAAAATTACTTTTAAGGTAAGCGAATTTTATTAACCTTTCTTGAATAGTCTTCAAAAGAACATATCTGTGGCATCAAACGAAAGGAGACATAAAGGTAATTGGAATGCATTGTAAAATAAAATTGTAAAATTTTAAGTTTAAATGTCAGAAAACATGTATACAATAGATCTTTTAAAAAATGCATATTTACATTTTGCAACGATCTGAAGTGTGCATTTGAATGTATGAGTCAGCTTTCTTTTTTATTATATTATTCAATGGCTAGCTAGAATTAGGCATCTACTTCTCTTCTATCTATCAAATATGTTAAAAGCTGGTGTATTTGTAACATAGCTGAGACAATATTGTGCAAATGAACTAATTACATGAGTTGAATCGTTTAAAACCTTCTAAACAGGAATATAACTTATATAATGTTTTGAGCGTTTCCTGAAATCATTAATATGACATAACGTTTGGACAAACTGATGGAATGAACTCCTCGAAAAAGAGAAATAAGTCTGTATAATAAAACTGTATCCTAATATATAGTGGTGTGTTTCGGCCAAATGAACTATTCATCTACTATCTATTAAGAGTTGCAGCACAATTTTTGTTGAAGTCTTTAGCATACATTTGCAGACGATGTAGTACATCTTTGGCAAATCAGCATGCAAACACAATTTTTAAACGCATTGCATTACGATTTTCAAACATATTCTGCAATGTAATAACAAAACAAATTGGAAATTTCTAAAGAAAAATGCCACTTTTAATTAATATCAGATAATATTTAACAATAATATGATTATTTACGAAAGATTACAGTTCCCAAAACACTTGCAGGATGCACAGTTAGAATGAATTTTACTCGTGTAAGTCGTAGTGTGTATGTAACAATTTTAACTGAAGCTGGAACTTTAAAATATTCGAAGGTGGTGTTGGTGTGTTGGTGTATTTAATTATGGCAAAGCACACGAGGGCTATCTGCCTAAAGGGAGGGATGCCTTTCGTGGAGGACTTTCTAAGGGAAACTGGCTCGTATACACGTTACACATGGGGAAAACCACGAAAACGCCCATGCAGCCAGCCCGTTCGCGGGATTCGAACCTCAGACCGAACTACCAGTGTTCAGCGCCTTTACCGCTCGGCCGCTGGTGGGCCTAAAATATTCGAAGGAAACGTATAACTTGATAGGTTTTAACTAGATCATTGCAGCGTTTATTCCCTTCAAGTAGACTGTTTAATAAAAAAATACCAGATATTTATTTTCCTTTATACATACACACACACTCACAGAGCCGATATTTAAAACCTAACATTTTACTATCTTTATTTCAGATCGATATCAGGGCGCATTGTAGGAAGTGTATGGTGGTTCTTCACCCTTATTATCATATCGTCTTATACAGCCAATTTGGCAGCGTTTCTGACAGTAGAACGGATGGTTACGCCTATCAATTCTGCAGATGACCTCGCCAAACAAACAGAAGTCGAATACGGGACTCTCATGTATTCCTCAACGCAGGAATTCTTTCGGGTAAATCCTATTCTTCTAATGCTCAAGAAATCATACCGATATTGACAACTGCATTTTTAACTTCAAAAGAAGTCTTCTGAATGTATGTAAAATAAATGGCAAATACATGATTATATGTACAATATTAAAATAAATATTTTTGCGTGGATTACTGACAGTGTAAAGAAAATTAAAATGATGAAACTCGATTTTGTAGTTCTTAAATGAAAATCCAGATTTCAAAAGTCAGGACTGATTATATTTTATTTAAAATTTTTTAACATAACAATTTTAATTTTTTAACCAAAATAAATATTCATGGTATACTTCTAATTTTCTTAAATGTATATTATTTAGAAAAATAGAAGTTTAAAAATCAGCATAAAATTTAAGCCTAAAGCTTAAATAGAATTGAATACAAACTTAACTCCAATTTTGTCTCTTATTATATTAAACATTTCCTTTATTAATTGGTTAATATTTACTTATTTTCTTTAGTTGATTGATAAAATTTCTCTAAAGTATTATAAAATTTTGAATCAAATAAATGCTGAAGATTTTTGAAGTCATTCACAGATATCTGATTCGATATTCAGATTCGACGACAGCTATTTTTTTACCAGTTTCGTTGAGAGCTAATATTTTCTTGCTGTTGGATAATTCTCAAGCGCAATGTACCTCTCTTATTGGTTGAAAAAATGATATTTGTTTTTTTAGTTTTCATAGCAATTTACTGAAGTAATGTAAATAATTCAAAGCATTTTTTTTATTATTATTTTGAAATGCAAATGATTCGCTAGTTCAAAATTCACAATTTATTTTTAGAGAATAATGAATTTATTGCTATCAAAATTGGAAACACCTAAGCTATGTTGAATGACTTATTGAATTCTTGTTTTCTCCTTTAGATTAGTAATCAAAGCTTGTAATTTCTGGTCGAATAAAAGAACTGATACTCAGGAAGTTTTGCAGCTGGTTTCTAGTACTTTACAGCATATTTATTCATTTTTAACGACTAATATTATCTATATATTTGAAAAAAAACTGCTCTTGAAATTACGTTGAAATATGCAAAAGTTCAGTGTATCTCAGAAATTATCAAATGTACTCCAAATGAAATGAGAACTTCATTAGAATTTCCTACGTCTCCTAAACTCATCGTTTTTAAAAATTTCGTAATACTGATTAAAATACTCGATTCACAATTTTTGTTCTTGTGATTTCGAAACGGCATTTTATGAAGCAATTATTACTGACTTTAATATTTCAGTTTTACCAAATAACCTGAAATTTCTGATTTTCATTTTCTGCTTTTAGATAAATGATTTTGAAACTGACTTATAAATATTTTTTAATTTATAAGTTAACAGTATTTTTAAGGATTAGCTGTATATTTTATCTTGAAAGACTGAGATTGAAACAGCTATAATGAAACAAACTTCAGTGGGAAATAATGATATGAAAAAAAATGCTAATTTAGCAAATTTACAAAGCCACAGTTTTATTACAAATGCATGTGTTTACAACTTCCTGAATTTCAAATTCCTTTCTGTCATTTCTTGACAGGTTGCACCTTAGTTATTTTCCATTATTTTGACTATTTTTATAGAGTTCAGAAAATCATTACAGGCATACAGAACTTATTTAAGCAAATGTATTTTTTAAAAATATTATTATTCGCAGTTTTGCTCGAAAATCGATTTTGTGGAGATGTTATAATATTAAGGCTATGAATATACTAAAGTCAATATTAGTCACTCATTTGCATGCAGCAAATGTTCTTAAAATTTAGCTGACTAACATTTCTTTTTCTGGTCATTGTTAGTTAACTATGGAAAGCACGCGAGGCTCCCATTTTTCAGTTAGAAACAAATCTGGCAAATACCCAGCATTAATAAAAAGGCATATTTTTTTAATCGCAGTTGCCAATGTTTTATATTTCACTATGAAGATAAATATTCATATACCTATTTCAACTATTTAAACGTGAATGCCGCTAACGCTTTATATTTTTGAGCAAATTTAAGAATAACCTTTGTTTAGCGTTTTGATTTATGGTTAAATGTTAATTGTTCGAACCTTAGGTTTATAATTTAAAGATTATGTATATGTCGTCACCGATTATTGGAGTGTTTTCGTAATATAATATCGTTCTGTATGCCTATAATGATTTTCTGAATTATCTTGAAAATACATTAGATGAAGTATATTAAAGAATAGCTGTTATCCCTTTAAAACGTAAATGGTTTATCAAAATATCATTCTTTCTGTTTAATTTTGAAATCTATCACTGTATGTTCGGTTTTCTTTTATGAATAATATAGAAAAAAGAGTATAGAGTAAAGCATTGCAACGCGAAGGTACAAACTCTTTTAACGACACACATCATGAATTATCAATCAGAAAAATTGTAAAAGAAGTTGGCTATTCCCTAACGAGCGTTCGTATAAAAGTACAAAAATGTTCTTGAACGTAGGGGTATATCTTCTAAAATAAATTCAAGCCAGAAAGAATTGCTTTTCCGAAAATCAATGAAAGACTATTTTTGTTCGCCAAAGACTTTCAAGGTTAAACTGGTCTTAATGTAAGTAAGTGACAGAACAATACAACTCCCACCTGGTGAACAAACTGATCTCGAAGTCCAAGGAAGGTCCAGTTTTAAAAGAAAATACATATCGGAAAATGCCAAATTTTACCATTCCGAAGCGATCATACAAAATCGAAGGCACTCTAAAGGAATGTACTCTGGAGCAATGAAAGAACAGTAAATTTGCTTAGAATGGATGGGAAATAGTTGTTTGACGATAATAAGGAAAACTTAAAAAAGAAGGTGGCAGTCATAAGTTATCGGGTTGTTTTTCGTGATATGACGTGAGCTTAGTAGATGGTATCATGAAAAAAAAAAAGGTGTACGTGGCTATCTTAGAAAACATAGTGTTATCAATGGCAGAAGAGAACATGCTACTGAAATGCCCCTGTAAACAAGATAATAGTCCAAAACCTTCAACAAGTATGACTAAAACCTGTTACGAACAGAAAAGAATTGATCTTCTGGCATGATTTCTCTCAGTCATCGGATCTAAATCAATTGAGAACATTTGACATGAACTAAACTATCAAATTTATTCATCACTCATCAGATTTGAAAGACTTTTAGGGAACTGTGAAAAATTTATGGCATTCTGTTCATGTTGAAAAATGTCAAAAAGTGATTTACTCCCCGTCACATAATTAGTGAATCCCTTAACGGCAAAGGTTTTAAGGATATATTTTAACAATGAAGTTAAAATGTTTGTAGTAGACAAACCTTTTTTTCTCAGTAAAAATGGTGTTTTTAATTCTCTAACAATGCAGTTAATGAAATGTTAAATTGTCGTTATTCGTAAATTTGTATAAAATAAAAGATCACTCTTTTGTTTAGTTATATGTGATCATTTGTGCAATTTACCGGTAGCGTAAAAAATTATCATTATTCTTATATCATATTACTTATTTAAAAGCATATTTATTAAAATAAATTCTAAATTAAAAAATAATTTCTAATGAAATCTATGATATTGTTTAAGTCTTTGGAATAGATGGCAGCCTGTTTTCGTCACATATAGAGCAACTCAACTAAAGCTTCCACAAAAACACTTTTAGAAAAATGAATTATAAAGGAAATGTTTAATGGTTTTTCTTCCTTATTTCTACGGCAAGTTTTGAAAATGAATCTTTAAAGTACAATATATTTTCTAATTCTAAAATGTTTTGATTTCTTGCATAGTAACAGAATTCCATGTAATTCTCACTTTTCACTTATGTAAATTATTTTCTTAGTGGCAAAGATTTCCCGAAAATGTGATGCACTTGATTGAATAAAGAATAATAGTGTAGAATAACGTTAACAGTATATTTATGATACAAAACAGTTTATTCATATGTCACGTTCCTAGATTTTGCCTACAAATAATTTAATATTATAGCTTATGATATTCGTAGAAGTGAGAATTCCGAACAAAGAATTGTTTACATCATTAAGTTTCTAAATCAAAAGGACAAATTAAACGCGCTAAAACTTCTAATAAATTAACATCTTTAGAAAGTTAAGAAGATCATACCTGCCAAGTTTCGTAAACATGTCTCACTGCGTATTAATGAAGTTAATGAGAAATACCATGAATTATTAACTAATTATTATTATTATGACCTTCTACGAGAGCAAGTAACCTGCATTCCCTTGGCGGAGTTTTATTACACATTTAACAAACATTTTGCTAAAAATGTACTTTAAAAATGTATAAAGATGCTGCGAGATCCTTTGTTAAGGTGTATAGCGTTACCGCGCAAATAAGATTTAAAAGGTTGATTTATACGTAATAAACCTCGATACAGCAAACTATAGTATAGTAAACAGATTAACTATAAGAATGTTACGAATTTTATTATGACAAATATAAACTATTTCTCTTATATTAGGTTAATAGCAAATACATGTGGGAATTGAGATTGACAACATTAAATGAGTAAACATATTATTACATAAATTGGATTATTTACTCTGTTGGCATTAAAATTGCTACGCTATAAAAGGAATGCATAACAAATTTGTGTGAAGAGTATCTAAATAATTAGGCACTTTAGGGCAAGAAAGGTTACAGGCAACGGTTATGACGCTTGGAAGTAATATAAAATGGCAGATAATTATGTCCTTTTTTTCATTTCAAAATCATATTTCTGTTGAATATAGTGTATTTTACTGTAAGAGCAAGAAACTCGTATTAGCACACCTCGATTCGGTAGCAGGAAAATTGTACCCTATACGGTCTGCGAATTAACTTAGAGTAGAAGCTCACATTTATCGAAATCCAGTTAATGTTACGAAAATTAGCATTCGATGGGTCAGGATGGCCCCACAGAGTGACTTGCGGGAATTCAACAACATCTACCGGATAATGACTGAGACAACAGGCGTCTCATTCGCATCGCTGGACGGGATAGTACAGCCACATCAAATACCCTGGGTTATGAAAATGAGGTTTCTGACAAAAACCAAGCATCCACATTTACGACGTAATGATATCTGCAATTACATGACTTTTCAGCAAAAGAGAACATTGCTTCGGCTGCCTTAGAAGTTACAGGCTGGGTATCAAGGCTTACAATAAAACTTATGCACACTTATGCATCAGTGAAGTGACTTCGTCTGAATCCTGCTTTTACTTACTGCATAACAATAGCCGCATCCCTATATACAGGCACAAATGTAATGAACGTTGGAAATTTACACTTTTCATAGCAGTATCGGTCCGGCACATGGTTGGTATTGGATATCAGTACACTAAGGAGAAGGTACTCCCAGACCTGGGTTTTAAGAAGCCCTTGCACGTTTATAATGCCCCAACCCTAGGAGGGAAGCCGTGAAGGCAAACCTCCCTCCCCCAACAACCCAGGAAAGCAAAATTCCACACAGTCAGCGTTAATGGAACACAAATCAATAGCGACCGGCAAGCAGTCTCAAAGTAAACGAAGATATATAAAGAACACAGATAAAGTCACATTAAAGAATACGAAGACTGTTCCCCAGTGTTAACAAAGGGGAGCCAATCCGCCACGGACAACCTTCGATATTTCTCAATGTGCCCAAAACCAAATTTCAGACGAGACAGTACCAGTACGGTCTCTGCCGAGCCTGACTCTATCCTCGCATAAACGAAGGTTCTAGTACTGTGAAAACTGATTATTTACCCCAGAAGCCGAGACTGTCTAGTTACAGGTACTAGCCAGAACGCCGGGAATTGCACCTTGTCGACCCCCGGGAAGAGGTATGCGGTGTCACTAGATACATATTTCGTTCATCCCTTGTCCAAATATCTGGTAGCTGAACCAGCTCTGATTAAACTACTGAGGTTTTAACTTGTCTCTGTGAAATATCTTCGGTGCCTTTGTTGCCTTAAATTTTATCAGGACAATAGGGGCTGCATATTTTGAACGCTTTCCTGTGTTTCCTCAGTATACAGAGTGTTCGAGCCAATCCCTGGCCAAAACGTTCTCTAAATGCTTTTAAAATGGAAATGCCTAGTTAGGTTTCAAAGAAGCTGATCCAGAGAGAATAGTAGACGAACTGCGATATGAAATTGAAGCCTGATCGACTGCAGTACCCGTAATCACCATAAAACATACTCCAGTCATGTTCTATGATTTCTGCATATTGTTTATGCAAATCTGCAATTCATATTATGCAAATTAATTTTCTTGTACACTATTCAGTTATAATCTCTTGAACTTCTTGAAGATTGTGGAAGATTTTGCAAACAAAAAAAGCACTGAACTGAAATAAAAGTGTCGTCACTCCTGGGTCCAATATCTGAACACTTCAGTGGATTAGTAAAAATTTCCCATTATTATTTTTTTATGAAATTTTGCGGTTCGCTTGTGATTTAACATTATCCTGCAGAAAAACCTGTTTTGTTGATCATTACCTTTTGATAGACGATGTTAAGGATGCACAGAACAAAAGATCTATTCGTACTTTGTGAAGATATTTGCAAAGCCAAAACATTCCAGCCAGCGGGTCATACATCGACTTGCCTTGGCACTAGAGAACAGAAATCCGCGCTTACAAACGGTCCTTTAACGATAGCCATGGGCGCTTCAATGGATTAACGTCGTTTTATCAGAGTAAATACGTTTTTCATTTCAGCATCAGGATAACCATATCCGTGTTGGAAAGTACCAAGAAGAACAAAAGTTGAAAATTTGCATTTTTTATCGTCATATCGGCACCTAACTCATGGCATGAATTGACGTGTCTTTAGAATACTCTGTGTTATGACGCTCACTTCTAGTTCTGCATAGCCGTTAATTTGATCAACCACCGTTAGATTATTTGTAATTCTCATAAATACGACATTTCTTCGGTGTCAGACAGCTCAAGTCCCCATGCTGAACAAACGGCAGTATAATTCCACAGTAGACAGGCCGTTAGTCTCCTGCTTTGGAAGGCGCTTTCTCCTCTGGGTCCCTATAAAATTAAAACATCTGATTAATGGTTGTAGCGAGACTGGCACAAGAACATCCGTCATCTAGTTCCATAAAAACTTGATGACGCTGGCAGTGACTCTGGCATGGACATGAAACTACTGGATTACAAACCTGCAGTTGCCATCAAAATTCTGATTGGCTCCATGGCTAGCCATATAATAGTAGTTATTGTTCCAAAAATAGAGGTTCGAAGCACTGAATTATGCTTGTACTATACATCACAATTACTTGAAATTTTAATAATTTAATTTTCTCGTCATTATGTATTTGATTATCATGTAAAATAAATGTGGTTCTTCTGCCCGCTTCCCGTCATAGTGTAGTATTTGAAAAGCTGTAGTATTTGAAAAGCAAGTACACATGCATTTATTTATACACTCATTGAAAATGAAATCCCAACACTGAGACGAAATCATTTTAGAGAAAAGAAGTTTAGTCAAAGCATTTATCTAGGTAACATATTGATTTCATGACTGTTTCAAGGTCACATGTTAAAATATGCGTGAGAGGAGCGATGCGAAATGTTGGTATATTGTTAGCTTCTATAGTCGCCCCATTACTGAATGAAAGCATGCAAACACGCATGCATTGTGTCATACAAGTGCCGTATGCCATTTTGTGGGGTACAGTTCTATTCCTGTTCCACTTGATCAGTCAAACCAGCACAAGTCTGCGCTGGTTGTGAATGAACTATATTTGACGTCAAATGATGCCCATACATGCTCAATGGGAGAACAATCGGGTGATCTCGCACGCCCAGAAAACATATCGACAATCTGTAGAAGAAGTTGAGTTATAAAGCGATGTGGGGAGAAGCTTTATCCTGTTGGAAAGTTTCTCCTGGTATTTTGCTCAAGTATGACAGAACAACTGGTGCAATCGCCCGTCTGACCTGCAAATTTGTGCATGGTATAACGTCGAGAGTGCAATCCAAGCAATCACCTAGCCTCCTCCTAACCAACATATTATTAGCATTGGCGCAAGAGAGAAATATCTATCCTCTCAACTTTGCTCAACCAGTGAGCTCTAACTTCACACCAACCTAGCCGCGTATGTAACTGATTTAAAAGTCTACAGGGCATCTGAATTACAGCTATTTCTCGATGAATCAATTTTCTACAGTCTGCTGCGTCAACCTGGTACCTACAAAAGCTCGAATATCTGCTGCAGATGCAGTGCTACGGTCCACAGCCATGCGGCGAGTACGGAGATTTTCCCTTTGAATGCTGGTACGTTTAACGCCGGGATTCTTGTGCAGGTATCTTTCCGTGACGACAGCTGTCAGCACGCGTGTGCAGTGGGTATATCCCAGCCAAGTCTTTCTGCAATATAGCGAAAAGAAAATCCGCTTTCTGGTAGCTCTATTACACAGCCTAGTTCAAACTCGGATTCCACCTTCCTTGTGTGCTTAAAGGAATTTTCAACTAAAATTTCTCTCACAATGCCCAATCCGGAAGATAGATAAATCATAATATGTTTACATCGCGTATTTAAAGAAAGGCGGTAAGGCATAAGGAATGAATCCTCCAAAATCCGTACGTAAAATTGAGAAGGTCCAGAGCAAAAGGATAATTTATTCTCCTAAAATAGCAGCAAATTAGAATAAAGCATTGTATTATATTACCACTTCTGAAATAGATAGAGTGGATTTCCAATTTAAAATACATTCATATGATTCACAGTTTAAGATAAATATAGGCCAGTTGCCTTGCTAGCTCACCAACATTCTACAATATACATACGGATATCACTCAGATTCCTTTGTCATTCGGTGTCAAATTTGGAGAACAGCTTAGTTACGAGAACTTGTGGTCATTACTGAGGCAGCATTAAAAATTCCACGATTGTCCTCTTGAAACTTTTCTTGGAGATCCTACAACAAAAACAGTAACAAAAATTTTCCCAAATTGCTTTTTGACTTACTGTTCTACTAGAAGAACGAGAGAGAGAGAAAGAGATATCCATGAAGGATGCTTGGTTACCATAGGATCCAATTTTCTCGGCAGTCGTTTCAAATACAAAAAACTCCTGCATTCATACTGTATATTAAATCTCGATTCATCATTAAACATGATATTGACAAGTATTCGTAACATTTGGTTACATGAAACAGAATTCTATAGACGAACTTCACAGATTCGTAAAGTGCTCAATTTCATATTTTCATAAAAAACGCATTCTTCTAGCATTTCAGCACTCGGTAAATGTTTACGTTACATTTATATTCTCCAAGTTGTATATAGCATCAGGTTTTGAAACATCAATAGTAGCACTTTTCGAATTATTTATTAAAATAATTGTTTTTAACATGTACTTTTGGAAACAGTATAGATTTGTAAAGGATAGGTTAGTAATCCATTGGTAGTGGGGCAAAAGTGCTTTAAGCTTAAAAGTAACTCTAGCAAGCAAATGGGAAAGGATCATCATATATTTCATGATATATGAAGAAACATTCCAGGATATTCGCATTTTGAAAATAGGATATCCATGTGCCCATCTTTATTTGAATATAAAGACTACGGAACGAGTATAATGCGTGGCAAAAATCTCGTCTCCTTTTTTAATCATCACATTTCAGGGCATAGTTCTTATTAATTGAAAACATTTTCTATGTTATTTCGATTTATTTATTTGGATAGATGCATACGTCTTGAAAGATTCTCCTGAAATTTTAGCAATGAAAATAAATCTTTATTTTCTAATGTCCTAAGGTTAAATTTTCACTCTGTTGAGAAAGTATAAATTGCTTAAAGTATGTATATGCTGTAAATACTGACGTCTGCCTTTGTTCCAGAAAAAGATGTATTTCTTACAAATTCAACGTATCAGACATTCCGATATAACATGTATTTATAATTATTAAGAAATGAAGGTGTTCATTCGTGAGCTCTTAGGGTACAGAGGACCATGGCAGTTCGAGGTCAAAGAGCTTCAGTTAAAAGCTCGGTTTGATTTCAGCTGATGTATTTTTTGCAATGCTAATCTTCTTCCTTACCTCTGTAGCACACGTTAAAATCATGGACACTTATTTCTGGGACTCAGGTTTCTTAGGATTAGTAAATAAAAGGTGGAGAATTTACAGTTTCATGAGTAAATGAGTTTCCTACATGTGTTCTTGTGAAGATATAGGTAACAAGTTACTACGGCAATATCATCCTGAATTCAAATCCGAGTTAGTATATTTTCCAAGCTTCTTTTCAAGCTTGGATTAAAAGAATCCACAGTTCAGCATGCGGTATTTTAGAGGTAGACCAAAAAATAAATTATATTGCAGTATAATACATTACGTATATTATATTACAATATACGTTTATTACGATATAAGTGCCAGAAAATGTTAAATACTGTACATGCGAAACAAAACTTAAGTATTGGTTGAGATGGATGGACATGTGCTTCTTTATGAGAGCTCAAACAGTTGTCTTAATACGCCCACCTACGTGCTTGCTTCAGTCAGATGTCTTCCGGTTATTCAAGATAGCCTTTCGACAGATGTAAAAATTCCTTGAATCACGCAAGGTGAATTTATATCGCCTCAGTTTATCTTTCCTGAAATATTCTAAACACCTGTTCAAATAGCTTGCTGGAAATAGATCTGAAACGTCTGCCAGAGAGCTTCGTTTAAAAAAAAATATCAGATACATTGTATGTAAGAAAAGCACGTTTTTCGATGGTCTCAATTTAAGAGAACTTAATATTCACCAGCAAATTAAAATGTCATATATATGTATCCATATATATGCAGTTGTATGCAACTGATATGAAAACTTAATTGTGTCATAAAATTTCAAATCTTTCTTTTTTTTTCAATTAGACATTTCATGTGTCAGCTGTCATGTGTTTCTTTCCTTGAATAAGACCCTGAGTAATCATTTCGGGTAAAAAAATTTGAATAATTCGATTGTACCTTTTCGAGGCTTTTTTACCTTTTTCCACCCTGTCGGTTTGGAGGACAGATGACATCATGAAAAAAATGAAAAAATGAATCCCCGATAAGTCTTTAGCTTGTCAAAATTTAGATAACTTTATTGTCTTAAATAGCTTTAAGCAGTCTTAAAGCTATTTAACCTAATAAAGGTTATATCTTTCTGCTGAAGGAATTGCGTAAATTTACTGCTGGCATGAAATTAATCTTATTGATGGCCTTTTTTTCTGCTTCTTAGAGGAAGGCTAAACGCGTGTACGTTCCTTAATGGAAACGTTTCTTCAGTACACATACGGCGATTTGCTTGTTAATATCATGAGATGATGTTGTAGGGTAATTATATTTTTGCACAATGTCACTGACTTGCCTTTCATCATTAAAATATTCAAATGAAGCATTTTCTATAATCTTCTCAGCCTTAGCAAAGCGTTTAAACTAACAAGATTACTAAAACTTAAATTTCAAGACTGAAATTTACACATTTGAAATTTACAATTTACACATTTGGAAAAATTAGGTAGAACTATTTCTATTCATCAGCTAGTACTTCAACGTTCACCACTCAACTCTTACATGAAAACTAAAATGTGAATATGAACTAAATGGTGAACTACTGATGAACTAATTCATCATTCATCATTATACTGATTTGAGAACGTGTATATTTCGTTATTATAATGGTAATGCAACGTATTTGAATTCTATTATTACGATGAATAATTATGATGATCCAAGAACGCGTATATTTACTTCAGTATTATGACTCATAATTACAGAGATTCAGAAACATTTACATGCAATATATGAAATACGCAACTCAAAATTATAACTTAAATTAGCAATAGCCTCTTAATTCTTCATTTAAATTTGTGTATCTCCCATTTCTGTTCTAACAGTAAATGTTGTTTATAACTTTACTGGACTGCGTCTTTTAAACATAAATCTGTTTTAGGCTTACTTACATAAACTTGCAATGCGTGCAGCTCGTATCCAATGACAGATCAAGATATTTTTTTTTTCTCTCCCACGAGTTTTCTGGGTGCGCACTTATTTCTTTCTTTCCCACTTCGCTTTATTGTTGCTAAGGTATGTAGCTTCTATCATTCATTGTCTGGAAATGTAAACTATATATATTGTAGTGTGCATATTGCGTCCATAATTATGAATCAATATTACGTTTTTAGAATTGTTTTATCTGACAATAAAATGAGGTTGAATTCGGCTACATGTGTCTGTAAATACCATCCTAGGTATCTATGCAGCTAATTTCTAATCATCCAGATATTTACTGAGCTTATTGGATATAGATTTCATAATGACGTTATATGGTACTTCGCGGTACCTTCGTGGTGTAGTGGTTCTGCATGCTGGGCCGTTAATTCCAGAGGTCCGTGTTTCGATTCCCGGCGAAGGCAATTGCTAATTTTTCATCTTGCCTGCTTCCAAAAAATAGCTAATGTCTCTACAACGTTATAGATATATTTATTCAACATATGATTCAGCAATACCTGTTTCATATATATATATATATCATAAAAAATATGTATTATAGTCTGATGGTATTTTATTTGAATGTTGCAACGTACAGGAGCTTTACATGCCTTCAGAGTAAGCTTACTTAAAATGATGATTGATTCAGTTAGTGGCTGAGTGGATAAATCCACAGAACACGGATATTTAATCCTGAGTTCCGGTCCGGATTGTTATGTAATATAGTTGCATGGTGGTGAAATGTTTTTCTCATAGTTACGGTATAATATCTATTTGATATTTTACCGTGAAGACAATGATCCACTTCTGGAGTACTTTGTTCTAATTGATTAACTACTGATTCTAAAAGAATTATTAAAGGAAATTTCTGAAAAAGAAATATTTTAAAAGAAGTTTTAAAGGTATTTGTGAGAACGTATTGAGTCTAAAATATTTAAGCGATATGCAGTTGGTTACATTCACAGTGGACTGCCCAGGCTGGAAAGAAGTTAAGTGACTCTGACTGCCGTTCCGAAAGGTGCAGGGTCAAATCCCAGCGAATGCATGGACACAATTTGTTCGGCCGTTCATGGGAGGCAGCGATGACCCAGCTATTAGGAGCCTCCATCGTAAAGAAACCATCGCCTCCGGCCTTAGTAATGGCTAACGTCTATAAACGGCAAATCCCGCCAATGGGAAAAAAAAAAAAAAAAAAAAAAAACATTCAAAGTTGTTTAGCTATTTTAGCTTTTATTTTTGAATTGATTAAAAGCTAGTCATTTGATGATCTAATAACATGATTTGAAAAAAAAAAAAAAAAAAAAAAAAACATTCAAAGTTGTTTAGCTATTTTAGCTTTTATTTTTGAATTGATTAAAAGCTAGTCATTTGATGATCTAATAACATGATTTGAAAAAAAAAAAAAAAAAAAAAAAAAAAAAAAAAAAAAAAACTACTAAAATTTCGTTGTATCACTTTGTGAATAGAAGCGTACAGTTCTCGAATTTTATCAGAAATGTGTAAAGTAAAGCAGAAATTCAGCACAGAGAATTCCCTACCTATATAATCTCTGATTTTGGATAAGCCCTTTAGTTATTTTTTCTAAATTGTTTCAAGCTTACCTCTTTGCATCACTTCACATATTTATTTCTTTGTATTAACAAGGCAGCCAGTCGATACTGAAAATGTGCTTATTATCTAGTTAAGCTTCGTTTAACAGTTGACAGTTGACAGTTAACAAGTAAATGTATTATAATTCAGAAAATTTCTGATAACAGTGTATTCAAGAAATGGCTGAAATATTCTGAATTCTTTTTCTCGGAGGAGTCATCATGCGCTTTGCGGAAATTAATTAGCCAACCAACCATTTCTTTCCCTGGAAGACTGACTTTCGCTTTGAGAAACAAAGGTCAGAAAACAGAATAATTTTGCCCAGAAATAAAGAAAAGAGCATCCCAGTAAATAAAGAAAAGCATGAAATATTTTCCAGAAAAGTACGGCATGTAAAAGGTTTCTCAATTTCATTAGTGTGCAATAATTTGGACCGGTTGCAAACCCCTGGCTTCACATGAAGCTTTCTCGAAGCATCAATTGCTTTAGCTCTACAAATGAGAATTAGTGAAATTAAGAGAAATGGCAGAAGAAAAGAAAATATGATGCTTAATGCTTTTATTATGCAGCATTTGAGGGGCATAGTTATTCTGGCGCCGAGTAGCGCAATTTATATCCGAAGTCCGAACAGAATCGTTTGACATGACATATTAGGAGCCAACCGAACCAGTGAAAAATCGCGTAATTGCATCGAAACGCTCTCTTGTTCTGAATATAAATTTGTGAGTTACGCAAATGAAATTATAATATTTAAATTCATTTCACGAGCATGTACACAGCAATTAAAAACTAAAACAATTTTTCTTTTGAAAGAAAAGAAAATGTGCCTTCCTTTTAGTTTGGGCAACACAACGTGACTACGTAAAAACACATACTGTACTTACACGGAAGCTCACTATAACGGAAGCTCACTACACGGAAGCGTTACTATAACACGTACGTATTTTTGGGCAAACGTTCCTTAAATTTTAGGATAAATAAAAAAAATTACAGTGTTGGTGAATCGTACTGATCAGAATTAAGTTCTTTCTGATTAAAACAAAAGGCAAGTTGTTTAATTAAATTCAATATTTTACAACTGTATAGAAAGAGACATTGAGCAAAAAGAATGATTGTTCACTTCCTATTGGTTCCCAGCCATACCAATAACTACTATAGTGGATGCAGCCTGAAATGTTATCGTTCAGTAAGACATGGCTATCACAATTAGCGGTAGTTAATACAGTTTATATATACGATAACTACACACGTGGTCTTTTAATATTCAAGCAGTCTATATAATATTGAAATTGAAATCTTTCATTTTGTACTGTAATTTCATCTCCTAAATTCTAGCTTATCTATATATAATATAGCATATATCTATATACATATAATATATTAGAGGAGACTAATTTCGAGCTAATATAGTTATAACTCTACGGGTTTAGTGCGCGCTAGCTTATTTCGTACTATAAATTCACGATTGCAATTAATCACATAGTAATAATTAAGATTTAAATATGAAAGAAGGAACTATTATGTTCTATGGTGAGAGATAATCTATTCATAATTTTACATGAGTTTATTATTGCTGCTATTAAAAATTGCTACATGTAAAAAAAAAATTCGCTAAAGCTTAGATATGTTTTTTTATTATTTTGCCTTTGAAAATAAGTCCCAAACGCTTGTTGAGATAATATTGTTTAATTTCGTACGAAATTAATGTGGCGAAGTACAGCTAGGATTTTTCTCACATGTATTTGTTTAGCGCAGGAAATGTCCTAATTGCACTCTTATGTGATCTGTAATCCTGAGACTGAATACTGTCTAATGGGAAACCGAAACCATAATGCACTTATACAAATTTGTGACTAAGAAATCTCCCTTTATCACGTCAAACAGCCTACTTACACTATGTAGTATTAATGAAATGCTACATAAATTAACCTCGCTTTATTTATGTTAAAGAAAAGTTCATGCATTCAAAAACTTATACCGGTGAAAATTTTGAAACGTTGTAGAGCCATTAGGTTATTTGGAAGCAAGAGACATGAAAAATGAGCAATGCCCTCGCCTGGAATCGAACCACGGACCTCTGGAATACACGCCCAGCGTGCTGACCACTACACTACGAGGGTATGCTAAAAAGGCGGGAGAAATGCCTTATGTACTCCCCCTTTTAAAGGGCAACTGGGATTTTAGGTAATCCAAAAGCTAAATCCTAGTGGTGAAGAATCTTTTTCCACCACCATTTTGATATTAGGATATTTTGCAAGCAGAAGAAAGGAGAAATGAGCAATGCCGTCCTATGGACTCGAACCACGAACCTCTCGAATTCGCGTCGAGAGTGCTGAGCACTACACTACGAAGGCATGCGAAGAAGGCGGGAGAAATATCTTATAACGTGAATTCTCTGAAGCAAATCTTCTAAAGTAACATAAATAATAATAAAAGGATTATTGCTTATTTTCTTGCAACCTTTAAAAAAGTACGAGGTTTCGGCTTTTGACATCAAATGAATGCTCTTGGAGATATCCTGCATAGCAATGTACCCACTTGCCATTTTTCTTTCTTATAACTACTTAATGCATATTTAATTTATAAGCTGCGAAATTTCCTGAATATACTCTATTGAAGTTAAGAAATCCTGCTTTTTTTTCTTAAACATCACAATCGAACATGACTCTAGCAGAATTTAATTACAAGTTTAAAATGTTTAGAGAACGAAAACGTTATTTTCATTATATATATATATATATATACTGCTGGTCATTAAAACTGCAACACCATGAAAGAAAATAAATTAAAAAAATATTTATTGCACTATTATCATTAATTTAATATCATTTTTTAATTATTATAACATCATTAATATGGTTTTATTATTATTATACCATTTTGTCTTCATAACATACTGTTTACTGATATAACTTGTAAGTATTTTGGAGGTTTAGAGTAGTTTGAAACTGGTAGAAACAACTGCCATCCCTAGCAGCTAAAACAGCCCTTACCCTATTAGGCATGGTGTCGAACTGGACTTGCCTAATAATGACAGAATTGGGAAACTCATTCCATTCTGCGTCAAGTCTATGCCACACTTCATCAACCATGTTAGCTACAGCGGGATGGTGGGCCAGTCTCTCAGCAACCCATAACAAAATGTTTATAATGGGTGACAGATTTGGAGACAGTGCAGGCCCAGGGAGCAATCCAATGCATTGTGTATCGAGGAAGATCAGAACATGACGTGAAACACGTGGTCTTGCATTATCTTGTTGGAACATGGCGTTTAGGGGCCTCGAAGATAGGGCACAACCACTGGACGTAAGATGTCAGAAATGTACCCATCTGCGTTCAAATTACCATCGATCCGAACTAGAGTTGTGTATGTGCTGTGTCTGTACGTGTTGTGTACCCAATGGCTGCCCAACCCAACACACCCGGTGCAGGGTCCCTGTGCAGATATCGAAAACGACGTGTGGTCTCCTCGGATACTCCAGATACGTATACGGCCAATCAGAATACTGCACGTAGAACCGGGACTCGTTTGAAAAGGCAACATTGTGCCACTCCTGTTCCCAGCTTTGTCGTTTGGTGCACCAGAGTCACCGTCTCCCTCTATGCTGCATTGTCAAGGTAAGCCGAAGTAATGGTCACTCTGTTGATAGACCACGCTGCTGCAAACGTCGACGCACCTTAAGAGCTGATACTGAGCGTGATGCAAACATGCTCATTTTTTACTAATGGTTCGTGATGTGGTCGTACGGTTCTGCAGGGCGTACGGTTCATACGGTTCTGTATTCTCGCAATATGTCTGTCCTCTCTGGCGTTAGTCATGTGAGGGCATTGAAATCCTGCATGCCGTTCAGTATGACTCTCAACAATCCACTGATTCCATATTTGCATGACAGTAGTTGGATATCGACCAGTGCAATCGGCGATATCACGGAACAATAATCTTCACTTTCGATAGACAACGGTCCTGCCTCTTTCGAGTTTCGAAACTTGCTGGTTAGCATTTCCTCTTCTTATTCGAGTCATAACAGGATATTCTGAGCAAACTTCAATCTTACAAAGCTCTTTCCGAATGAGAAATCCACTACACAGCTTTTCTTTTATGCAGTGATTCAGATGTCGTTTCTCTCCCCTGCGTGGTTTAAATGCGCTGAAATACTAATCATTTGCATATCCCAACTTCTTCCTTTCATGTGATTTTGACGTTTGTCAGATCATTCCTTCCTGGTGTTTCCGTTTTAATGGCCAGCAGTGTATATATATCACTGACTGTAGAATTTGAATTTTCTTCATGTTCTCGATAATTTTTTTATCATTGCTAGTAACTTTACTCTATATAATAAAATTGTAAACATATATTACTTTGCAGAGATCAAAAATTACTGTGTATGCCCGAATGTGGGAATTTATGAATTCCCGGAAACATGTCTTCGTGCAGTCGTACGAAGAGGGAATACGGAGAGTCCGGGAGTCCAAAGGGAAATATGCTTTCCTTATAGAGTCCACAAAAAACGACTATATAAATGAGAGGCAACCTTGTGACACAATGAAGGTTGGACGAAACTTAGATGCGAAAGGATATGGCGTAGCTACTCCTTTAGGATCAAATATAAGGTTCATATCTTATTTATTATAATATTTAACTATTTTGGATAACAGAGAAGAAACAATGCAGCCATCCCTCGCTTAACACGGTTACACTGTTTTAATGAATACGTTTCTCGAATCAACACGGATTACTAAATGCAGCATTTTTCATTTAACAATGGATGAATTTCACCCAACATGGTCTATGAAATTCCAGACGAAAAATAGAATTTCATTAGTCGAATTCTCCAAGAAATCGAGCTTAAAAATGGAGTTGAAAATATTCGAGGATCGTGGGAGGGACTGATAACATGGAATGCGAAAACTACGTATACGAATGAACGCAGCCTTGGAGTTTAGAGCTGCATACGTGTATCAGAGCATCAAGCTCTATCTATCCTCCATTTTTTTTTTATTCACCTGGACGAAAACATTGCGTGTATTTTAATACTTTCATTATTTTAAACAAAATTATGAAGTATATTTTATTGTATAATAAAATTGCCATTAATAAGTAATTATTCGTATTGAAAATATTCTCAAAATTAGAATTTTCTTTATTTTTCCTCAGAACCAGCAATTCAATGCCAATAAAGATACAAGATAATTTTGAAAAGAATGTGGTTTATATTTTGTTTAGGTTAAGATATAAAAATATTTGCAATTTATTTTATTTATTAAATTTTTATGTAAATATTTAAAAAGAAATATAAATAAAAATAGAGACTTTTACAAACTGTTAGATGAATTTCAAAATTTCACTTGTACTTCTATAGTCGATGAAGAGAGTTTCAATAATACAGGTGTATACAAGGTTAACTAACCGTGTTAAGCGATGAATTGTTGTAATTAGGCATAGAAATATTTTGACCAAATTTCATAACTATAATGTGTTAAATAGGTAGTTCACTGCACTTTATTATGCTGTATATGATAAAGTATCGAGGCAAAAATTATATTAATATGTTCAATAACATTGAAAGCATTAAAATAAAAACATTTTAAAAATTAATGTAATGTTTAAAGATTAACAGAGAAGTAAATTAACTTTCTTCAAAGCACTTAGTTCTTTTCTGTTAGTATATTCTTTGGTAAATCCACAGAATTACTTATTAATTTTATAGTTCATTAATATGGAAAAACGACAATATTTAGTCATATTTAATAAAAATTTCTTTATTGTGCCCTTTCATAAAAATGTTTTCAACCCTTTGCTTATCCATTCAGAATTGGTTATATTTTGAGATGTATTATTATTATAACTAGTGCACAGTATATTATGACATTTTTTCAGAAACAGATTTTAGATTAAGTGCTACTTATGTATTTTTGAAGTTGGCTCATTATTGTGTGATTTTAGGGATCTTTTAAATCTGGCTGTTCTTTCAATGAAGGAAAAAGGTGATTTGGCTAGGTTGGAAAATAAATGGTGGTATGACCGAAGTGAATGTAGAAACGGAGATAGTAAGGTAAGTGTAGAAAGTTCGATGTTAACAATTCATTTTAATTACTGCAATACTCAAAGAAAAAATTAACTGTGAAATATAGCTTTGTGCAGTGACTTTTGTTATTTCCTAACCAAACTGATAAAATTTCCAAAAATAAAATAAATTGCAAAATGAACTTTAAAAAGAAAATGCAGTTTTAAAGAACAACTTGTGTATGATCTAGCTTAGTTAAAAGTACACACTTTAGACATTATAATCTATAACTACATTAGGAAGGTAGGTCTATCTCTTTCGATATAAATTAATTATATATATAAAGGATGTTCGAAAAGTAATTACAATTTTAATTAAAAGTAATTAATTAAAAGCAATTAATTAATTAAAAGTAATTACAGTATTAAACTGTAATTACAGAAAAGTAATTACAGTTACAATAGCTAAAGAAATAATTTAGCTGTTGACCCTCACTGTGAGCTTTCAATAAAATATTTCTCAAAATATGGCGAAGAATTCCATGAAATCTATTTGAACTACGGATACTTAGCAGATATAAAAATTTACTCACTATAAAATAAAAGTTCAGCTGATATAATACTGATTATAACTTTAAAATTTAAATAAAAAAATTATACATTTAAAAGCAAAATTTAAGAAATGCTAATTATCAAGAGTTTCATGGAAACAACAAATACAAATTTATAGTAATCCTCGATTCTATCAGTATGGAAGGATTAATCTCCAAACTGCGCCACATATTTTTTGTACTCTGCTACTAAATCTGGTGAAATTTTTTTAAAAATTTCTTTCTTTTTATATCATGAAGTTCATTTCACTACTTGGTTATTTTGTTCAATGAAGACTCTAAAAAACGTTAGATTTTTACATTTACAAATACCTCCCACCTTTAAAATAGAAATGCCTTCATGAATTTTGAGTATTTATTTTGAGAAACTTTCCTCGACTAGGATGAACTTTTAAGAAAATAAATATTGTAGGATTTGTTTGGAACATCCTCTATATGTATGTTATAGTATATGCATGTGCATGAGCATATATATATATGCAATGAGAGTAACTTTTTTGTTAATAATGTTTCCAAATTCATGTTGTTAAAAATTAAATATTCTTTCTATATTCTATGATCACTGATTTTTCGGTTCCCAATGTGATTTTTTTAGGAATCTACGCAAAATGAACTTACCTTGAGCAATGTAGCTGGTTGCTTTTACATACTGATAGGTGGCTTAATATTAGCTATGGTTGTTGCTTTGATTGAGTTTTGCTACAAAGCCAGGAAAGAGGCTGCCAGATCAAAGGTATTTAGACCAAATTTATAATAATAACGCTTATTTTATTACGTGTTGTGATGTCGTTCACATTCATTCCATGAATTAATGAGAATCCATTATTCATGTGTAAAAAGTAAATGATGGGCGTGGTTATCCTGAAAATATTCCATGTTTAAATTAACGCATGTAATTGGGCAGTAATGAATACGTCTTATTAATTCTTCTCCCTCTCGGTACTTGAAGAAGAATTCATGTTATATGTATATTTGTTGGTATCTTTGTCAGTATAATGTTCTGAAAGTTTATGTTTCATTGAATTAAAAACTATTTCGCTTAAATTAGAAAAAGCTTCTTTTCCATTTTGGTTCCTCTTGAAAGATATTTTATTGGTAGCTGTTAGTGAGAATTAAGCTGCTAGTTTTACTTCCATTCAATAGGTGAAGCAAAGGAAATTGTTTGATAAATTTAAATTTAATCAATACATTTTTTTTCGCAGAAATCATACCTTCTCTGAACCTTGAATCTATTCACAAAGTATAATCCGAGATATTTTTGATATTTTTGAACAATTTAGCAAACATTCAACATTTAGCAAAATTTTAACATTTTCTAAATTTAACATAGGTAAATAACAGTAAATATTAAGAATCCAAATAGCATGTTATGAGACCTGTATCTTAAACATGAGCCCAGAAAAAATTTACATTGAAATAATAAATAATTTATGTTTAATGTCTTATTAAAAGCTTCGATATATAGCTTGATTTTTTAACTTTCAGATTAGCTTGTTTGATGCTATGAAGACGAAGGTACGCTTATCTATTACTGGTGATCCAAACGGAGAGAATGGAAGGGTACGGACAGGCTCTGTGTAATTGGTACTCAGCTCTTACTGTCTTGAACTTGGTATAATAATTTAAAACTAAAACTAATCTTAATTACTTTTCTAAATTTTGCATCTTCACAGATATATCTGCATATCTTTATCTATCTATCTATCTATCTAGCCCTATAGCTATCTATTTATCTCTCTGTCTATCTATCTGTCTATCTATCTATCGGTCGATCGATCAATCGATGTATATATATATATATATATATGTGTGTGTAGATCGATCTAATATATATGCATATATATATATATATATATATATATATATATAATTTACATATATATATTGCATAATTTATATTTATTCTTCCGAATTATTAGCCCAAAAGGAGCATTAGCTCTGAAATGGTATTAATTTTGGTTTGGCACGGTATTTTGGCATGATATTAATTTCGTTTTGGCACAGTATTTTGGCATGGTATTAATTTCGTTTTGGCACGGTATTTTGGCATGGTATTAATTTCGTTTTGGCACGGTATTTTGGCATAGTATTAATTTCGTTTTGCGTAGATTCACTTTCTGCGTTGATGCGCTTTTCAAAGTGTTGCCACCAAATATTACAGCCCTGTATTATATTTAAAGAAATTAAATAATGAAGAATCTGCAAAAATGCATGTACGTTTCTCGCATTGTGATAAAACAACGGTACCTAGAGCCATCGAAATATGAATAACGTAATCCTCCTCCGAATATTGGCGTCTGTTGGAATTTGGAATTTGTTTTATTATCGATTTCATATTTGTAACACCTTAACGAATTTTTGATTAAGAAACTCAGCGATTTCAAAGCGAGCAATGGCAAAACTGTACGAAAAAAAATTATCTCTAGCGCGAGAGACTGTGTATTGGAAATTCTAAAGTTATGCTCATTTTAAAATTATTTTGCGATATTGCTGTTGAATTGAATTTTATGGTTTAAGTGCGAAGACCGTGATATTTAATAAATAATGGTAACACAGAAAACGTTAAAAAACGCCTCTTTGGGTGCAATGTAAAATCTGAAAGCTTTCAGTTTTTTTAAAATAATTTACATTAATATATATCTAAGTTAAAAAATATGTGAATCAAAATTATAATTTAAATTAACCGTAAAACTTAATTCTTCGTCTCGGTTCTTAATCATCGCAATAACGTCTCTCGTTTGCGTCATTTCTAGATCATTCCATTTTGCATGCGCTGATGACGTAATAATTGGAAACTCAAACTTTTAACTCAAACCAAAACTTTTCTCTTCGTGTATACAACAACGCACTTCACGTGGACAATTACGCACTTCAGCTTCTCTCTCTGCTCGGCTTGGACGTAATTTTGCTATGCCGCTTCCTATTGAAATAATATAAAAAATGTATATGTTCTTGAATAGGCACGGTTAGAGTGCCAGTTATTGTGGCCACAAACGTCAACTGGAAAATCAAAGTGGAATTAAACTGCATCGACTGCCAAGTTTTTTAAATAATAAGAACTCAACATAGTAGCATACTACGCAATCGCAATTCTTCCTCTTCAATATGGATCTAAGTACGCATCAGAAGTGTTCCAGCTTTTCCTTGCTATTTATTTCATACATTATATATATTTATATAATTAACATTTATTCTTCCGTACCTACGGATGAATCTGTATTTAACGATTCTTCCGAGAAATACAGGAATATTCATTATATTGAAAATGTTTTAAGTCAGGAGATAAAAAATAGATATAAAAATGCCGTATGAAACCCAAAATTGCTGTAGTTAAATTTGGCATGAACAAATTAGTAAATGAAAAACATTTTACACGCAAGGAATAGCGATAGCAGTTTTAAAAGTTAATCTTTTCAATAGTTTAATTATTGTTTAGAACGCATGTTTAATATTAAATTCTACGTTTGTTTCGAAATGTTTGAAATTCAAAAATCTTTGCAAACTTGATTTGTTGTACTTCTCCTTCCTGACAATACTGGATACCACATCATGACTGCTTATAGTTATAAACATTCAGCTTAAAATTCTTTTAATTTCTATCCGTATCATTAATTTTTACTAATTTCCTAGTTTAAATGCTTAAGTTTCTCTCTTACTTTTCCGTAAAAATTGATTACTTAACACAAACGTATGAAATAGAGAGCTAAAAGAATTTATTTCTTCTTGCGCTCACAAATCATTTGGTGAAAGTTCACTTGAAAAAATTTGCATAATAAGGGAACGCTTATCTGCGATTTGATTATCATGCGACGATTTTAGGTGCTTAAATTTTTATTGCGATATATTTTACAATGATGTTGTTAAAACTGCAAAGATTTTTCACTGGTTTATTTTACACCACGTTGTCTCACACCAGGGTGTTTTTTATAATTGCTTTTTTTTTCTCTTTGTTTTCGTTTCTTCCACAATGTTCTTCATGATGATGTTTTTTCCCTTTTACATTGCTTTCTTCACGAGGTTTTTCCCGGGTTATTTTCAGGTGATAGCCCCGATTCACGGAAATTGAACACAGGACAATCTGTTTTTTCGCACTCTTTCGCACCTGTCATCTGTGGAATGTTGCGAATTTTTATGAATATAAGAAGCATTCTGAATGCATTTGGCTGTTAGGAACATAAAGATTATGCAACGTTTTAGAGTATATTTAATTACGCGGAGAAAGTTTTATAACATAAATAAGATCTATTCTGATAGTTTAAGTTTTCTTTATTTGTTTTTCCCTTCATTTTACGTTACGTTTTAAAATGTACATCCTTTCCTGATCAGATGATTGATTTTTTTTAACTTGCTTTATAATATATCTACACGAAACTTGTTTATACGAAGTAAAAGACGAATTATAAACTCGAAAAACTTCGAGTATCATATTTCAACGAAAATATCTCTTTTGACTGCTGCTGAATCCATTTGGACTTTTTTAAAAATACGTTTGCACGTGCGGACAGACTAAAGGACCCTTTTTTCCAAAACGGATTGTAAAATAAATTCGAAAGGGATTTTTTTTCATAACATTGGTAAGTACTTATATAGCTTCCATTAAAATGGTAAGCCGTAGAACGTTGAAATTTTGTATATGGGACTGCTATAATATTTAGTTGCACACTTCCGTTTTTCATTGCATTCGGCAGTATCAAACGTATACAGAGTGTATCAGTACAAGTGATGGGGGACGTGGGCACTGTGTCCAAAAAACGCCTGTATTCATATTCCTTGCTGTGTCTCTACCATACTGGTTTATCAGTACATCACCACGTTCATCATTATCCAGAACAGCCCCAGATGTTAAGAGGGGGGCATACCGGCGCCTCGCAGCAGATGCTCAGATCCAACACCTGATTCAGTGTCCTACCGTCCTTACCAGCCCAAGTGGCCACTGGGAACGTATTACTTCCTTGTAAGAAGTAAAAAGGAAGTATTGTAATCGCGAAAAGTTTCAGGCATCATATTTCAATGTAAATATTCATTTTCACCGCTATCGAATGCAATTTAACGATGTTTCTGCGTGACATCTGTACTTAAGGCCAGGATAAAAGACTCTATTCCCCCCCAAAAAAAATGTAAAAATAATTTAAAATGAGTTCTGAAGAGAATAACATCTTTTTTTTTTTTTTTTTTTTTTTTTTTTTTTTAGATGTGCACCTTGTATTTTTGTTGCAATCGGCCGCACTAAAAGTATATAAATATATCCACGATGTTACTCGGCTCAGTGATCTCAGTTTCTTTATTCTTATATGTTTGTACATTGTGCATTTTTTGCTTTAAAAATGATTGCATTATGTTGTTCTTATTTTCCGGTTAAGGTTTTTGTGCCTTTAGTAAATCTGTATGCAATATTTTTAGAATTATCAATAATCTAAAAGTTGTTTAAGTGCCTCTAAGCCTGATAATTTTTCCCATGGCGGCCATTGCTTGTTTACATTTGAAACAGCAGAATAGTAGATTTGTTGCCAATCTAGAGAAAGTAAGCTTCGCAATAACAAAGATAACGCCTTCTTTTATTATTGAGAATTAAATCATGCTTAAATCATTCTGGAATTTATTCGAGGAAATAAGTGTTTAAAATTTACTTCATAATTTTCAATACAGACAGCTTGAGTTTTATGTATTTTTGCCTTGTCGCGAAGGAAGAAGTTAAATAATTGAATGAGAAATACTGAATCGTCGGTGAAAAAGAGTTTCTTTTTTTTTTTTTTTTTTTTTTTCTTTGCTTAATTTCTTTGATACATCGTTTTAGATTTATTATAGTATTTGAATAGAACATGTGGCATCGATTAGATAATTCTTAAGATGATATAAATTTTGTGCATTCTGAGTTAAATGAATAAAATGTAACGCTGTTAAGGGAACCTAGGGTCAGAGTGTCACTATAGTAAACAAATATAGTGAATTTTAACGAGTGCATTTATTCTGTTGTGGTTTATGCGCTATCGACGAAGTAGATTTAATTCAATCCAATAAGTTTAAATGAAATGCAAGAAAAAAATAGTATAATTAATATTTCGTACAAGGAAGTCATGTGGTGCACGCAACAGATTTTTTTTTTCATTTAAATAAACATGGTTACATGGCCAAAGAAGGATCATCGCTGCTGTTGCACGCTGAGAGTGGCATTGTGCGAGGAGTCTACAGTTACCTATATTTCAGATGGCCATACTAGAGCTGCTGAGTTTATACATAGTAATACGCGTTGATCATTAATACACATTAATACACGTTGAAACACATAATTACTAAGTGGTATGTACGTAACGTTCGTTAATACACATTGATACACATTTGAACACCACTTATCCATGTTTGCCATGGCCATATGAGACCTGCTGAATTAGCCTGCATTGATATTATATATATATATATATGTGTGTGTGTAATGTATCAGCTTTAGTCGTAGCTTAAATAATCAGACGACAAGTTTAAAAAACAGGATCCATTTATTATTATTCAGGAGAAATAGCAATTACAAAAATCAGATATCCGGAATAAATAAAAAGAATTACTAATAACCTTTTGTATGAAGTTTACTGCATCGTGACATTTAAGAAAAAGCCCCGATATTCCTTTTGCGAGTCCTTTTATAGCCTCTGGAAAGGCGGAGCTTCCAAGAAATGACGTCAACCTCGTCAGCCAATCGAGTTCGCTTTAAATATCTCGAGAACATTCTATAACTGTACGTGTAGAAAAGGCGGGAAAAACAACTTGACTACGGGGCTGTGTATTTAATTCTACGTACTTTCAAATAAGAGAACGTCGCCATTAAAAATGAAAAGAACATACAGTTAGAATTTTAAGTGTATTGTTGACTATGGAATTTTATTATTACATATATATATACAAGGATACCTCCAATTCTTACAGGGTAAATATATAACATTATGCAGTGCAGGATGCATTAGCACATAGTAGAGAATGCAGTACTCGTCGCAAAATTTTATGATTATAATGATTTCACTTGGAGATATAAATTCACCTATAACTTGGATAAAGATTACACATGCATAGATAAATAAAGAAATACTTATGCAGGTGTATCAGTACAGTGGTGACAAACTTTCAGGAGAGATAGAGTACACCTAGACGATGGGAACTCAGATAGCAATGCATGGTCGGAAATGCTTTCCTGGAGCAGTAGTGACGCCATATAAGGCAAAAAAAAGGGCGGACTGAAAAAGTAAAACAAAAATGTTTTATTATGTTTAGTACAGCAGAAACCTACATATAAGAACAAAAAAAAAATCTGAAATATTTCAGATTTTAAATAACGTCCAAAAAGGCGTTTTTTAACACTTTCTGTGTTACCTTTATTTATTAAATATGTTCTTCACGCTTAAGCCATAAAATTTAATTCAAGAGCAATATCGCAAAATAATTTTAAAATGCGCATATCTTTAGAATTCCCGATACACAGTCTCACGCGCTAAAGATAAAAATGTTTTTTCTATACAACGTTGCAATTCCTTGCTTTAAAATCCTTGAGTTTGTTAATCAAACATCAAAGTTTTTCAAAGTTTTATAAAATAAGAGATCGATTATAAAACAAATTCCAAATTTGGGCTTCCAGATGCCTAGGAGGGGTACTTTATTCAATGTTTGATGGCCCTAGGTACCATTGTTTTATCACAATGCGAGAAACATACATATATTTATGCAGATTCTTCATCATTTAATTACTTTTAATATAATACAGGGCGATGATATTTGGTGGCAACAATTTGAAAAGCGAATCAACGTTTATAGTGAATCGACGCAAAATTCCAAAACGAAATTAATAGCCCCTCTGCATAAATTGCTCTTTGGACTAACAACGATCGTCATTAAAGAGAGTGTACGAAATTACCACCCCAGATCGTGATGCAGGCCTCACTTCTCTTTGAACACCTTCTTTGATGATGACCGTTGTCTCTTTATGTTGTTTTCTCTTTGTTTCTGTTGTACTCCGAATAATAAATATGTTTTCTTACCCCGTTCGTGTTCTTTCTTTCTTGACTTTTGTGTTGCCACTACCGCGCCAGGAAAGCTTTTCCGACCGTGCATTCCTATGTGATTTCCCATCGTCTAGGTGTACTCTATCTCTCCTCAAAGTTTTTCACCGCTGTTCTAATGCACCCTGTACATCTACATCTATATATCTATCTAAATTTATATCTATATCTATCTATATCTGTATCTATCTATCTATTGTACAAGTATTATAATTATAACGTTTATTTTTTGCAATTTGCGACATCGCATGTGATTAACAGACTTTAAAACAGAGTGGTAAGACGTATCTGTTGTTTAAGGCTCCGTTCAGATGGGGTATAAATGTTATAATTGATTTAAGCCGAGCTTCCTTGCTGGATAACCAGACATTGCTAAGCCACAAAAACTGGCTTAGAGGTTTTGGCATAACGTTCGATGTTTCCAACTTTATGCCGACTTTATATAAGAGTTGACCAATCAGAGCGAACGCGCAAAACCTGAACGGGAAAACATAATGAGAAATCTGTAAACAAATCCACGCATACGCAAATTTAGCTTTTATAATTGGCTACAGCTTATACCCTACCTCGCAGGTTGGAAGGGAACTCCCGCATTTTATGTCTTATGACTAAACCTCTATGATATTTATACCACCGTCTGAACGGAGCTTTAAAGTATATCAAAAGCATTTTAAAATCATATTTTAAATTAAAATATTTAATTAAATGCGATTCGAAAGAGGGCTGAGCCACAAAATCGTCATGCTAAATAATTCGGGTTAGAACAGCACTCAAATCATATGCTTGATCATTCTAATTAGAAATTTTATTGATAAATTAGTATTCACCTGATGTATACTATTCTTAAATTTCAAAATATTTGTTCCTTAGTTGTTAACCAAAATTCGGTTTAATTTGAAGGAATATTTACTTGAAGACTAAATAGAATTTGCAGTTCTTAGATGAAGTTTTGTAGTTACTTTTGTAGATATTTAAATCTAGATTTAACTATATCTATATTTGTAATTACATTCCTATATATATTTCTATAAAAAGATGAAATTTGGTTATTCATATTAACAGGGGGAACTGAAGCATTAAATCGAAATTCTGAAATAAAATTTTTATGCTCCTTAATAGAGGAATTCGAGGAATTCCACTTTAATTACTAATCCTTAGACACCTTAGTCAGTGTTTCAGAAAGAAGTCACGATTAATATCTCTTGAGTGACTCGCTTTATATATTTAAATCGAATGTAAGAAATAATTATGCTAAAGAATGTTTTGGATTGCGATATTTTTGAATAATTAATGAAATTTTAGCATTAATACTAACATCCTGCAACGACAGCGTAAAATATTAAGTTTCTCTCTATATTTCCGCAGAGCTTTTAAAATAAGAAGATTTTGTAACATACAAATGGGCTTCCAAAAATTATCAAGATTATATTTAATTTAAGTGATATAAGTTTAAGTTCACCCAATACTTAGATTTCAAATTTAGGAAAGCTCTATAATTTTATTTGGGGAGATAAAAAAATTCGAATTTTGACTAGTCTGCGAATGAGAGTGTGAATCCTGCCTGTATTGTAATTTATCTGGCGTACAAGGTAAGTTTTATAATCGAAAAGCTTGACATACGTACATGTCTGTAGCAATATTTGTATACAGTCCCAATAGGTTTGATCAAGACTATATCCACCAGCGGTCCGAGCGGTAAATTTGCTGAACACTGGCAGTTCGACCCGGATTTAATTTCAGGGAAACGGGCTGGCTGTATGAGCCATCCACATTCATAATTTTCCCATGTGTAACATGGACATGAACCAGTTTCCTTTGGAAAGTTCTCCACGACACATCCCTCTTTTTAAGCAGATAGCCCAAGAGTGTTTTACCTTATTAAAATAAAACACAAGCCTTGATCAAGCCTATTTCGCGTAATTTAGTGAAAGGTTTTCATTAAATTTTCTTTAAAGGATCTACTATATTATAATTTTAATTTGGTATATAAGATACCATTGCTTTATTATGAAAGCTTAAATAGCTACTCTGTATTTTCAGAGAATTCTTTAGCAGGGCATCTTTTCTTAGTAATACAGATAAATTTTGCATACTTTGCAGTGATAACTAATCAAATAATAATCCATTTCTATGTTATTTACGTCAAAAATAAATGTTCTTAATTTTCCCAGTTTGCAACAAAATTGTTATTTGAAACAATTCAAATAACTCACAATTTTACAGTTTTCTGGATACGCTATTGAATTAATACTCCATTGTGTTAAGAAAAAATACTTTTCATTTCCCGTGTTTAATACCATGTAGTTTGCTTAAAGCTGAGATTTCCTGCAAAATATTAATATAATCCTGAAACAACAACACGGTAGATTGCGTGAGAAAACGTACAAGAGAATGAAGCTTACTTTCCATAAACTACTACATCGACTTGCGACAATTGCAGGATCTATGTTCTACAGTTAAAAAAAAAACCTCTCTCTATCATTATGTACCACAAGAAACTATTATTTCAAATTCGCTGCACGTCGTTTTTGCCAAAATTACTATGGTGCTGAGAAGAGGTAAATGAAGTACTTGGAAAACTGCATATTTCGGCATAAAATAAAATACTGTTACATACAATGCAACTTCATTTTAATGATTTCATCACACATTCACCATTATTTGCACTTTTCCTTGCATTTATTCACCATGTTAAATGTACTCAAAGACAGACATATAGATTTGTTGCCTCACTTTTCAAAGTGGGATGCATCTGCCTCTGTTTTAAAACTCAGTTCTGCTTTTTCGATAATCCTTCCAAAATGTAATAACGCTGATACAAATCCTGTTTGAGTACAGAAACTGGTTATGTTTTGATGTTAAGATGATAAGACTGACGCTGTTAACTAAGATGTTTCTATGGAAAAAACACCGAAATTACAATCATACGGCTGCATTCATGCTTCTAAAAATAAGATGTGTCCTATCCTAAGTTATGCAATGATAGGAGAAGCAAAATTTTAAAATTTAGAAACAAAGTTCGTGCTGCCAAAATTAAACCAAAACAAAAAGGTTTTAATATCAAAGGATTGCATACTGAGGCTCGAGTTCTCAGCATTGAATATACAGGTTTTTCTCGCGAAATAACCGATGGTACGAATTATTCTCAAGAATGAAAACATTTGATTAAATTAATAGCAAATGAATTATTATGGGAAGAAATTTAGTCGTTTTTGATAAATACAATTAAATCTCGATTTATCGGGGAGCAACATAATACATGAAATTTCTCGTTAATACCGAAAATGCGAATTTCAATTTATAAAGTCTCAGTTCTAGTATATAGGATCTAAAAATTGGCAACAAGTACATGCAGCAAAATGCAGCTGATCAATTGTGCAGCGCCCCACAGTAAAATTGCCCATATTGTCTGTTATTCTTATAAATGCTGTACCTAATGTTAATACTTAATACCCAAAATCATACAGCTTGCATTCAGTGCAACTGACATTCGTTTTCCATTACGACGATTTTTACTGATGTCCTATTATTTTTGATAGTTTCTAGAAAACTGGAGTATCTGGGATACTTTAAAATCCTACGAGTCATTTTTAGAAACTAATTTCAGTTCTCCATATGAAAAAGTATCACCATTGTTTTACATGAGCTGCTAGTTCATCGACGGCCGTTGCTAAATGGCATAATATCACGCTATGGTATGGTATGAAATTTCATATTATAGATGTCTTGATAGTTAAATATCTCAGCTAAACGGCAATGGTATCTTACCATCCAGTGTTCGCCTTTACAAAAACTTCAAGGTCTTTTGTTAAAAAATTACATTCACTGAGCTGACTTCCGACCTTAGGTGATATACCAAACGGAATATATCAGCTCAGCGGAGATATCTACCACTAGCAGCCTCCATCCGCCAAGGTAGGGGCTGGCTGATCAACGGCATTTATTATCATTTTTCAAATTTTATACACAGTTGCATATACAGATTACATCTTTGGATTACATTCGGATTTTGATATGCTATATACAAGGTAATTTTAACAGTCTGTTTCAATATAAATCTGTGTACAATATACTAACAATTATGACATTTGGCTATAGAACAATTTTGACATCTTTCTATAAATATTATACAATTACTACAAATGATATTTCACAGTTATAGGAATCCGTATTGATGCTATGTTACTAATAAATATACTTATAGAAAATATTACTAGAACTAAATTTTGATATTTACAATATACAAATAATACCTTATAATTTTACAATATTACTGAGACTAAATTTTGATATTTACAGTATACAAATATTACAGCACAATTTTACAATATAATATACAAATGCTACAATACAGGGTGTCCCAAAACGACCGCATAAACTCTGCACAGCTAGATTCCTCGTTGGGAGTATATAAAAACTGCCCAAAGAAGCGTTCCTGTAGGATCCATAGATTACGAGAAAAATACGAAAAACAAAGTATGACGTCACTGTTGACCAGAGAACAGAGACTCCATTACCTATCTGACATGATGTCAGTATGACGTCACTGCCGAGGCAAGGAAAAAAAACACTTTATTGGATATCCCAACAACAGTATTGGCATATCTTTTCCAGACGATAATGTTTAAAACGTTCGCCGCGCATATCGCGTCATGCATGCGCGCGCGCCGTGGAATGACGTTAAGCCTCCGTTGAACTGGTAGTTAAAAGGCTGCATCTTGAAGCTACCAGTATTCTTCGTATGGTGGCCATGTATTCCGTTCGTGACTACTGTGAGATGTACTTGATGTACGGCCGATGCAATGGAAATGCCTTACGAACTGCTAGGGAGTATGCCCGTCGATATCTATCCCGCTGTCCTCCCGATGTCAACGTCACCCATAGGCCGGTTCTATGGCCACCACGTTCGGCAGATCTCACACCATTGGATATTTTTCCTATGGGGCCATCTCAAGAAACTGGTGTATCGAGACGTAGTGAATTTCTCTTCTGCATGTTGCTTGTACTTCGGTGGACCCCGCGATGCTGCAACGTGTGATGACAGCCATTCCACAGCGTGCTCAAGCTTGTCTCGACATGCACGGCGGACACTTTGAACATCTGCTTTAAATTGTGCATATACTGCTGTTGATATGTTCAATAAAGTATTTTTTCTTGCACCAGCAGTGACGTCATACTTTGTTTTTCGTATTTTTCTCGTTACATAAAACTGCCCAAAGAAGCGTTCCTGTATGGATCGTACAGGAACGCTTCTTTGGGCAGTTTTTATGTACTCTCAACGAGGAATCTAGCTGTGCAGAGTTTATGCGGTTGTTTTGGGACACCCTGTATAAAATTACAATATGTAAATACCCAACAATAAATAAAATTATAATATAATGTTACTATTTACAGTATACAATTACTTAATACTAGTTAACAATATACAATTACAATATACAATTAATTTTGCTTAATTAATACAATTACAATTGCTGTACTATTACTATACAATAAATTTCAACTGTTATATACTTTACATATGAGCACTTGTTCTTAGTAGAGGGTCCTCCAGTGCATCTAGAACTATTGAGATTGTATGATGAGTAGTTCTCCACTGTATTGGGGCCGTAGGACCATTATAAATAATGACCGCTAATCTATTTTTTGCGAGAAAAGTTTTATTTTGTAGAGTAGAACCTATAATGAGAGAGTCCAAATTAAGGTAAGTATCTTGCGAAAGGGCTATTGAGATATTCCGTTCTAGTAGATGTTGGATGCATATGTTGCAATCTCCCAGTCCTTAACCTTTCCTATCAAGTTTTATTCTTGATTTCTGCAGAAAGTATCTTGGATATTAAGGAACACTAGCTGCATTTCAGTTCACTGCCTAATGGAAGACATTTATTGTAAGTTCATTTATGAAACAGGCATATTTGTATAGTTCAGCTTAGCGCTTCTTAATTTTTTTTTTTTTTCATTCATGATCTCTTTTTACCATCGAGAGTTTTTCGCCAACCCAGATATTAATGCAAAAATATGTGAAAACAAATATTTTCTTACAAATAATTTATTTCTTTGGTAAACAATATACGTATGAAAAGTAGCAGTTTTAAAATTTGTTCCAAGTATACAAAAATTAATTAAAGAAAATCTTATTTTGTTGAGACGAAAGTGCTTGCTTTTTTGCTGTTTAACAAATTAAATCTTGGTTCAAAACTTGACGCCGATGCCCGTAAAACATCTTCACCGTTTTCCAGCGTTGAAGCTGAAAAAGGCGTTCACATAAGTATATGGTACTGAATGACAGAACAAATAATCCATTTTCAGAAATAGTGGGAAATTCACTTCTAGTCCCGATCTAGAATCCAGTCAAAGAGTTTTGCGCGAATTCAAAATTTGAGTCACTAGAAAACTTAGACGATTCTTCTTAGACGATTAATCTCATTAATATCAATTAAAATGATTTTTGAATCCAGGATAACATTTCGAAATCAAAATTCGATGTTATGTATTTGCAAAACTGTTTTTCGAGTTTTTTCAGTGATCCATAATAAGTTTGTCAATTAAAGTTTTACAATTAGTTTTTCAGTTTTAAAATTGTCGATAGTCGAAAACATATCGAATGACTAATTTTCTACTGTATTTTCTCAAATGTTGATATTTTTGATCCAACCTTCGATTTTTCCAATTCGAAATGAGCGTGTTCATTTTATTTGCCTTGAAGACATAAGTCCAGCATGCAGGGAGCGTGATATGTGAACCAACAGTCTGCAAAGCAAAATACGATGACTCAACACGTGAGACTTCGCGATAAAACGTTATATAAAGCCTTTCACCAAATATATAGCCCTTAACCAAATATTGGGGTCAACGTTGCAAATACAAAAACAACAGAAAAATGGCGGACTGGCTGTTGACTGCGGATAAGAAGAGGATATTACCAAATTTAAAACCACGCTAGACGCATAAAAACCCGCTCAAAGTTCTTCAAACAGCCCAAGCACCGAAAGCCTAAAATTGAAAATGCACAAAATTCCACCAAACTGCAAGGACCACCAGCGGCCGAGCGGTAAAGTCGCTGAACACTGGTAGTTCGGTCCGAGGTTCGAATCCCGCGAACGGGCTGGCTGCATGGGCGCTTTCCTGGTTTTCCCCATGTGTAACGTGTATACGAGCCATAGAAAGTCCTCCACGAAGGCCTCCTTCCCCTTAGGCAGATAGCCTAATCACGCACACACAGACACCACCACCAAACTGCCAGCAGCGAAAAATTGAAGCAACATTTTTTTTCCAATGGCAGATTATGAACAATTACAAATGTAACCCAGTCCATTAATCTATACAAGGCCGGATGTGGTGGTGGGGGCACCTAATAGGTGGGCCACGATCGCCTTTCCTATGAAGGGACGGAGTGTTACAGCCATGCCTTCTCCGGGATTCGAACCCAGGCCCTTCGGCATCGCAGTCAGCTTCCCTGACCACTATACCGACTGAGCGGCAATTGTAGCAACACTGAGATCCGAACATAGCTAGATGAGCAGTTTCGTTAAACTACTGTACAGGCTCAAGAATAGGAATAAGGTTAAATGGATCGCGGAAAGTTCCGCCATAATTTTCAAGACCTTAGTCTGTAATCCCAGACTGTACATGGGCGATTGCGCCTATTCTATCCTGGAGTCCTTCTACACGAACAGGTGTCAGAAGCTCTGGCATTAACAGGGCGCGTGCATGTATAGAGCATACTGAGGATACTACTCAAGCTCTCATAATACAAGATAATCCCAGGCCACCCGTCTCAGCTGCATGACTGTTCCGATTTGAATTATCGGACAGTCAATAACATGCCTACAAATCACCCGGCCTATGAAAACATCTGCTACAGTTATAGAGCACATGAAGGTATCAAAAGAAATACACACTACGACTAATGGTGAGTTCAGTTCCAATCACACCTCAGAAGAATCTCGCACAATTAAGATGTGACAGGTGAGAGCAGGATCCGGACACTCGGGCGGCTTTCACAGGCTATTCCGGTATCGTCCGGATCCCGCAGATGTCCAGAAAAACAACGTTGCCCAGAAAGGGCTGATGATGGAAGACAGACCTATTGCGGATTCTTACAATACCAATGCTTATTATACAATATATGATAATCTAGAGATTATATCTAAAAGTGGTGTTACTATGTTGAATTAAGACAGTAGTAATAACATCCTTATACGATATATATTAATAGTGCACTCGATATATTAATACATAGCATAATAAATGTTCCTAAAACTCTACAGACATACTGTAGAGCAGCACCGGTGCACATTATGCAACCTATATACTCCTTTATACATCATACATTAGTAATACATGCATACCTAAATTACATTAATACATACATATCATAAAATGTGCACTCGGAATATTGATACATTATACGTTATGCATAATAAATTATCCATTAATAGTGCACTCGATATATTAATACACACAATAATAAAAGTTTCTAAAAATCTACAGATATTCCAGAGAAGTACCTTGCTATACATTATACATTAATAATACATGCATGCATACATTACATTAATACATACATAACATAAAAAGTTCATGGCCCTATTCTATTACACTGAGCGTTAAACTCATGCATTAACATTACATTAAATGGCATAAAGATATCAATATGTATATATGAGTTAGTCTCCTATGGCTAAATGGACCGTGTTCGGCACAGCAGAGTTCAGTGAATAGCGCTTCACGTTTTAGCATCATTAGACGAATTTTCCTCTGTATTGAAGATTGTTTGACCATAAATCTTTTATAGGTGACTGTATTTGTATTTTGCAGAGCGTGGCGTAAGTGGGCCACGATGTCAGATATTGATTAGGCTCGCCCACATCTCCACATACACAGACATTGGTAGTTGTTAGGTGTCTATTATAAAAGTAACTGGGAAATGGCCCGTGTCCAGTTAGGAAGTGCGTTATATGTGGGTCTGATATTAACCTGTCTGTACTGACCCTGTGGAAGAACTCGTATGTGCGTCTGCTCTGTGGGATGGAATCCCAATCCTCTTACCAGTGTATCAGAGCATTCTACCATGTTGTCCTTTTAATGGTATTTGGGGAGCATGATTTTCATTTGCCGCGGATCTAGGTTCTGCGTCGCCTCCTTTGCAAATAAACCCACCTCCTCATTTCGCTGGTGCCCAAAATAAGCTTTAATCCAGGTAACGGGAAGTAGAAATACCGACGATCTGGCTCTCAGGAGTGCTTGGATTTCTGCAATAAGTGGGCTGAGATGATAAGGATTCATTATTGCATATATGGCCGATTGGCTTTCGGTGTAAATGCGATAGGAATTTTGGCTGGTAGCGGCTGCATAAGACAATGCTTGTTTCAAGGATGCTGTTTCTGCCTGGAACACGGAGTTGTTTCCTTTCAGGTTCACTTTCCATGCTGCGAGGTTATTCCCTTGAATCTTGGCGACAAAACTGCACCCCACCTGGTTGTCAAGTTTCGAGCCGTCTGTATTAAATGCATATTTCTTCTGAGATTTCTTCTCTGCCGGCGATGTAATCGATATGCGCATGCACTCCTCTGCCATATTCTGCGGAAAAACCTAGTATTATTGTTCTTTTTTCTTCAACGTGTGAGGGGTTATAATGCTCACTCATATAGGAAGACTGCTGTCTCAATAAAGTGACTTACATTATCGCTGCCTCTTTCTCCGCTTTGATGTGTAGCGGAATTATGCCCGCAAACACTGCTACCGTGATCGTTGCGGTTGTGCGGCACGCTTTTGTTATGGAAAGTGCATAGGGTCTTTGTATGCTTCTTAGGACTTTTAATTTCCTGGAGCTTACAGGAGTTGCTCAGACTCCTGCTGCGTAGATTGCTATTTTTTCGATTACTGTGCAGTACAGGATCTTGAAGATATGCGGTCAAAGATCCCCAATGTGCTCCTTGCATACTCTTTAGATTTCTAGCGATAGCGTGAATTTTTCAGTCTCACCTCCTCACCGCAGGATCCAGCTGAGCTTCTCATCTATCGTGAGGCTTGTTTCATTGCTATTGCACATAAGCTCATCATGCGTTCTAATAAGTGTCAGCGTTCATGCGTTCTAATCAGTGCGTGTGTGTTTGTGTGCGTTAGCCAAGCTTTATTAGCTGTAAATGTTATTTAACGCTTTCTACTAACAGTCAGTTGCAGGGCAATAAGATGCCTGCAATTTAGAAAATTTAAGTATAAAATTGTTGAAACTTCAGATTTTACGTTATTTTAGTGTTGTAACTCAAAATGATGATATCGTTCGACTCAGTTAGTTAATTGTTGAAAAATAAAGAATGAAACATTTCTAATTAAGTAAAAAATATATCTAGAACTTTAAACAATGTCTTAAATAAGTATGCAGTTACTGGAACATCATATGTTTCATCTTTTTAGTGTTGTAACTCGGTTAAATGTCCCAGGAGGAATTTAAAGTGTTTCACTTCATGCAAATAGAAAATGAATAATTGAGTTAATATTAAAGGATTTGTGTTTATGGAATTCTTCTTTATGCAACCATTTAATCAGCGTTGACCAGCTTTGTTGACAATTTCAGGTTACTGATTATCTGTTTAGCGCAGTGTCTTTTAATTGTAATAGCTTAATGGTAACATATTTTAAAGTAATATTTTTTTCTTTTCTTTTATACACCTAATTAAGAGGTAGAGAAACATGACACACCACATAATTAATTAAAAAAAGCCACCAACATGGTTGTTCAGGAGGTCAAAATTATGTTAGCCCAACTCTTATTACACAATCAGCTAGGTGCTACTGCTTCTCGCGCTTAAACCACCTTTTTTAGTAAAATATACAGTGCCAGTCGAAATACATTGCTAAGCTTCGCCATAACAGTCAATAACAGCTATCTTTCGCAGGGAAACCAAATACTACATTCTTGTAGTATTAGTTTCTTTGCTTTACCAAGTTTGTCGGCAAAGCGAAAATAGTGCACAATTTTGAGGGCTCATTTCTTGCATTAAAAATAAATATTTAAGGTTAGGGCCACCTCACATAAGGTATTTATGATTAAATGTTATTCCTATGGTATTAAAAAAAAAAGAGTTCGTTGAAAGTTTTAATCTCACTATTTACTGTTTCCTTTCTAAAGCAGTTAAGAAGCGTACACTTTTGCCTTGGGATACGATCGAGATTCGAATTTTAGAAAAACAAAATTCATAGTTATATTAATAGTACGTATTCGTATGTTTTTAGACCCATACAGTGACTTTTAGACGGTTGAACGTCTTCGCTAAAGATGCTGAAGTAGCATATATAGAAAAAAGCATCCTATTTGTGCCTATTATTTCAGAATCCGGGAATTTTTTTCAGAAACACAATTAATTGTTATCTTCTTGTTATGCTACACTTACAAGCTTAATCATTCATTTATCGTAATGCTCTAAAACATATATTGATCCAAATTTTCCATAACTTTGGAAAGTTATCATATTTTAAAACCGTAAACAAACGGAAAAGAAACAACATCTTAGTTAGTAGTACTCTTATCCTAACAGTTTCACGTATGATAATTTCATTTTTGAGAAATAAGAAAAAGATATTTTAAGAAATTAATTAATTAAGAAATTTTACCCCTTTTCTTGCAAGAGATCAATTTAATAGCAAAATAAATAAGAATGTAAATAATATTTTAAGTTGCCTTAATTGAAAGCGTATGTTTATTGCTTTCTTAAAGTGATCATGTAAACAGCATGCAAAATTTAACTTAACATCTTTAGTTAAAAGATAGGTAGAAACACGGTAAAAGACCTCTTATATTTTCGCGTAACACCTCCAGAGGCAATGCAGGTTACGAATAGCTTTAGAAACGTGGTGTTCCCGGAATGACACTTCTCTGACTGTGTAGCAATATGCCATTTCGTTTATCAGATTGCATGTATGGAATTTCTTGTCAAAGAATGTCTTGTAAATAAATACATCTCTAAACCTTCTAAAGAATTACATATGTTTCCCTAATAAATATCTTTTTCATTCTCCGATGAAATGACTACTTGTTCGCGCTTTGTATAAACGATATCTATTTTCTTACATGCTTCCACGTATGCAACCAATTTCGCTGTAGTTTGATAAACCTTATCTTTTCCTTAAAGCTGACAAAACTGCACGCAGTTTTACCTCAGGTAGTAAGGTGTTATAGTACAACTGGCTACTACGAAATTTTTATTTTTTATCTCCGTATATCTCTCATATCCTGAGTTTCCCTTAAATTCTTTCTTGACTGCTTGCTATAAAATGTGATTATAATCTTTGATTCCTCAAGTATCACCTTTACTTTTATCAAGTATCATCTTTGATTTCTCCAATAGTGTTTCTTTGAAAATATTTTGTTAAACATTTTGCTACTTAATTTTGCATGGTAAATTTTGAATTTAATGTTTAATTATCTTATTCTTTTATTTCAGTTGTACACACCATCAGCAAGTATGATCCTCATAGAAGGCTTAACGGAGCAACTACATCCAAATGAATATACTCAAGTCTGAGAAAAGTAGAGTATTTCATAAATCAGAAATATGTTACGTCCATCATAGAGACAGACATCCAGATAATATACGAATGCTCGAAGTTTTAATGATATTCTACATTATTCAGAGACTGTAGTTTGTAATTTATCTTTTCATGAGCAAAGCTTAAATTCCTTCAAGTTGGATATTACTGATCACTCTTTTAAGAGGAAATAGCTAGTGAAAAGACATAGTTCGAAGTATAGTGAAAAATAGGCTTATTTTAAACATTTTAACTATTAGTGCAGCTATTTTACCTAATGAAGTTCCAATCTTGTCTTCAATTCTTGCCTTTATGACGTGATGTGCATTTTGCTACGTTACGAGAGCATATAATCTGGAAAACAAAACATTGTATTAAAAGTTGATAAGCACTTATTTACTGACGATATATTTATATATTGTTAGCTCGTTCATTCTTGAGCTGCATAACAACAATTCTGAGAGTCATGTAATGTGACAATGCAATCCTTTCGTGGGTCATGATTATTACTCAGCTATAGTTCCCTACGTGATGATAACGTTAACCTAAAAGCTTTATTTAAGGGTTTTATTAATGAAAGGTGGAAATCAGATTTAAACTGCTTTAGACAGCAAAATAATAGTCGCTTATTTATAACTGGTAAGTGAACTGGAGAAATGGAGAATCATCATAAATTGTTGAGTATAAAATAGTGTTTTAAAGATGTAGTTTAAACTCTGTGCAGTGAAAGAGATTAAATTTGGAATGTGCATATGAAATAATTATTCAGCGAAGTTATCGGCTGGGCATAATAATAATTTACTTATGCATGAAATGATATAAATTATTATTCCCTAAGCCGTCATTGATTTTAAATTTCCAGGAAATTCAATAAGGTCTAAAAATATAGTTATAAGTGTAATATTTAGGATGAACGCAAGCAACATTCCATTTAGAAATTTAATATATTCATTACCTACCAAAGGATTAGCTAGGTTCACAGAAGCAATGTAAATATAGTTCTGATGAGTTGCTTAGTAGCAACTCTGCTTTGTTATAATTCAGAATAGTTGGAAATGAACTTTTGACAATCTACTGGAAATTCAAAGTCTGTGCTGTAATAGCCACTGAATGAAATTTCTTACTAGAAACTACGTTTTTCCTAACGTCAGAGTATATAGTCATTATCTATGTTTAAGATAGACAACTCTATCACTAAAAATTTAGGTAACATTGAAATGCAACATATATATTTCCTCGAAAGGAAAAAATGAGTCTAACGGCAATATTCAAATTACAGGAAGTAATATAATTAGTGGTTTTAATGTACCAGTAGTTAAGGGGATTTACAGTTAATTATATCTGTATTGCATATAGAGTTTCTTAACTTTTAGCTGGAATAGGGGTAAATTAAGCAAATTAACAAAATTGATGAAATTTGTTTGGAACTCAGGAAAAGCTTTGCACTTGTTAAAAACTGCAATAATTCTTGCTCTAAAATAATTTTAGTTAAAATAAAAATAAAAATTTTATTGAATTGTTCTCTATTTAATACTTACAATTAGTATATTCTGTCTTCGGCTCTGGTATCTCTATCGCCTCTAAAACGAAATTGAAAAACATCACAGACATTTATGCAACCTATAAGCAATATTTCATAAAATACAACTGCAGTGTGTATCAAACAACAGCAAACCCTCAAGATAGTCGATATTACATAATATATAGTTAAAAATGTGCAGAATATAAGATTATGTTTTATTCCATTTGTGACTTTTCTTCCCGTCATGATTGCCTTGTTAATAGTTAATATTTATATCTTCCACTAAGTACATATCACATTTCTATTTAAGGAGATAGCGCGCAATATTTCGTCTTTCCTGATGACGCAGGGGGATGAACAGCAGGCATGACATTTGCATGGTCGGTTAATCATGTGGCTGAACGTCACAATATAGACGGGAGCTTTATTGCGTTTAAGAGACATGTATCCAGAGTCATATGTGCCACAACATCTTATATTAGAATATTTTTTTTTATTCTTACAGCATTATCTTGGCACGAGTAATTTAAAAATTAAAAACTCAGAATCATTTTCGAAATATATAAATAAAACGAAGGAAAATTTAATAAATCGCATTTTTTCTTAGATAATTTTCTGTAAGCTAAAATGTGTAAGTTTCAAATTTAGCATTGAAACATTAAATTTCCGTTTTCGTCACGTTAACACAAAATCTCATACTATATATTACTAGATAATAGTGGCTCCATTAGTATTATTAGCTTTTTATAATAATGACATTTCATCAGAATAAAACTTGAAAAGGTGTGCTGGACGCCAAAAGTCTTCAAAAAATGGTGATATGAGACTCTTGCATTTCCAAATTTTTGACAGTTTTATCGTTCTAAAAATACCATACTTTAACCTGTATTAAAATCAGAACCATAAGAAATGTAGTTTCAATTAATCATAGAATGTTTTAATAAATGAGTAATAATTATTACATAAAAATGCGTTTTTCTCCACATATGATTTTTTTATAATTGAAGTACCTTTTCTCGGGAACTACTGCTCTCAGGTAAGTAAATTCTATATCACTTATTTTATATGTTTCCTAAAGTTTACTAAAATTAGCTTGTTATGATAAACTAAGAAAAAAACACATGTTTACAATTTGTTTCGTGTTTGTGCGTCTGAAAAAAGTGCTAAATTTTACTGTGCCTAATACACTATTCTATAAATTATTCTAAAACTCAAAATGTTTCAAAAGATCATTTCAGTATAATCAGGATGGTGTACTTTCTGTTTCCTTCAAAAAGGTAGAAATATTTCCTAAATAATTTCTTGTGAGTTTGAGAATTAATACTTTATTAAAAAGATTTTCAGCCTCAAATGCAAGCTGAAGTGCACTCACTCAATGAGAGATGTTTCTCCCATTTTTTATCAAGATATCATGAGAACTAACCTTGGCCTTTTGCTGAACATAATTCTGCTTAGTAGTCTTTCTTTAATTTTTATATGAGTTTATTACCCTTACCTCGTTTTTTATTTATGATATGTTAATAATTTTAGCAACTTCATTAAGCCAGCTTCGTGATGCAAAAAAATGAACTCTTTTTCGTCTTTAGACGATTGGCAACTTTTACCACGCTTATTAGAAATTAGGCAAATTTTGTTTTAAATTAAATATATTAAAATATTTCGCTATCGACCAAAACGGATTTGTACTGTTTAAAGCCTGTGTGTTTGTTTAGTATGCCTCAAAATACTGAAAAGGAAGTGTATCAGTTTTGATTTGACACACTTTCACAAACATAGATTTGCTATTGCTATGATTTTTTAAGATTTGCAAATACATATTTGGGAATTCAATTACTAAAAATGATTTTAATTTGAATATTGTATGGAATATTAATCAGTATAGCGAATGTGTTGCTAATCAGTATGCGAAAAATGTTCATTTATAATTGATTATTTTAAGATTATTGCTGAATATACATACATCCACATTTATACGAGTTCCACTTTTTCTCAAAATATTTATCTTCGTCTTTATATAATTCAACAGTTCAAGAAGATCGCATTAAAAATCTATAGTTTTTTCTTAAAGCATCACCATGAGAAAATAAGCTCTGCCATAACAATAGCTTCCATTTTTCAATGACAGCGCAATGAAGGAAATTTCATATGCTTTTAAATAAATAAGTAGTACCTGAATTTAGAAATCTAGAGTAAAAAATAATGTATTAAATAGATTAATAACTTCTTCTAGAAATGTTATAAAAATTGAAACACTCCAATACTTTGTCGCCAAGACTAAAAATTATGTTAATCACAATGTGTTGGAAATTTAAACTGTAAACGTAAATTATATTAATGGTATGTTACGGAAATCTCTCTGCTTTTGTCAGAATAACAGCGTATACTTAAATCCAGCAATTTATTGAAATATGCCCTTTTCATTGACGTCTCTGAGATTTTGCTAATTTAATTATACTTGAAACATCTCAACATTCTAGTTTCGCATCTATGTATTAAACACATAATTTATTCCAGGGTTAATTTGATATTACTGAGAATGCAGGGATATCACGTTAAAAACCTTTATATTATTAATCTTACGCAACTTGGAATAGAATATTTTTAGAGGTCTGTAGAGGATGACATAAATTGGCCTTAGCTAAGAACGTCTGCGCGCTTAGACGCATAGAGGCTTGAAAAAATTCTCTTTAACAAATATTTACTTTACGTCCTCTTCTCAGATATTTAGGAGCATCTGATGACAGACTTTGATTTCAGACGTTAGAATGTAGTTCTTTATCATTGTGTTACACAATAAAAATATATTTGGACACATTTCAGAACGCAAAGGAATCAAAGCAAGAACTACAAATTTCAGGTATGTCTAGATGGGAAGAAAATTTCGTATGTTCATGACTAAACAATAAAATAAACCGATTTTATTTGTTATAAGTTTATCTATGTATACTATAAGAAAGATGAAGAACTAGACAATTAAAGCATTTAACTCATTAAATTTGATTATTGTTGTAAGATAAGCTCTCATTAAATGTCATAAGAAAATAAAGTCATTTATATATATATTTTAAAATTTTATGCATCAGAAAAAATCTTATCAGGCTTGCTAATTAATAAGAGGGCATTACTGAAATCTGAGCAATATAACTTCTAAAGCAAAGATCATTATAAATTTTAAATTAAAATTGTGTTTCGGTTGTTTTATATATTTGTTTTGTTATATACAAAGAGCAGGAGATTGTGAAACGTGCTAATGTCTACATATAATCGCGTGCAAAGAGTCAATCTACAATATTTTACCTCCGTAATCTAACTGCGTGCATCTCTTACAAATTAAAGCAACTTTTGCATATGAAAATCAATATTTTCAGAAACAAGATAATTTGTCTGCTATTAACCTTTGGAAATCATCCATGGCGATAATGTGGCGTCTTTTTGGTAATTAATTCTATCTTTGGCGATACAAATTGGCGCCTCATTTCCTGAACCGAGGTCATTTAGTTTTGTACCTCTTGTGAGGATTCAGCTGAGTGCATTGCAGTTAACGATGGGAATTTCGGATAATGGAGCTAAAAATACATTATTTTCTCTCTACCTAGCTCCTTTTTAGTAAAGGCTCTTTAAAATCGTCGATCTTGTTATAACAAAAAGTGCACCGTGTTTAATTTTTATGCTGTTTCTTCCGAAATATTTCCACAAAATTGCAAAGAGTTGCCTAGTCGACATAATTTGATACGCTACTTATTTAAAGATGTTTAAATTTCAAATAATTGAACTGCAGTTCATTCAAAATATAGATCATAAGCAATGCTATATTTTGACATCTTTTTAACTACATTGATAAAAGATAGATTTATTTTTTTAATGTGGAGAACTGAGAAAAGAGGTACAACGTTGCATCAATTTATCGATAAAATATAGTTAGTTTGCATTAAATATTAAGAAGGAAATCTAGTTTACTGCATTTGCATGAGGAAAAAATCTTATAATCTTTTTTTAGTGTGAACACTTAAGGTGCCTAAACAATTTATAATCAAATATTCTGCTTGATAAGAAATAATTTTGCGACTATTCTGAACACCTTAATTTTGTACTTTAGAATATTTCCTACTACAGAATACGAGTTTCAGTTCAAACGCTACAAATAAACATTTTGCCTACAGATAAATTTATTCTTTGAAAAGCTCTCTTGATGAAATAATGTAAAAACATATCTGCTTAGACAAGTAATTATCATTACGTATGAAATTATATGAAAAAGTAAAAAAATATGTAAAAATATGTAAAATTTAAAAAGTATGCAAAATGGATATAGAAGTTCTTGCTATTCGTTTAATTGCGATCACAATGTAAGATTTTAGATACTTCTCTCATCCTGAAATATGGTATTTAATTACATGCGGTCACAAATGGAAGAAAATAAAGAAAAGAAGGAAGAAAAGTTATTTTTAGGCTTCATATTTTCAATAAATTAAGTTCATAAGAGTGTTTCATTAGGTAACTTTCATGTAACTTGCGGAAAATTTAATTTCACTGTTCTGTACTTGCGTTTCCCAAAAGAGTCTAAAATTTGAAATGACTCGAAAGAATAAAATAGAAATCATTATATAAAACTTAAGTAAAGCCTCGTGTAAATTTTAAAATATTAGTTTCTTTACTTCTTTGAAAACTAAAAAATAATTTTTATTTATAATATATTGATAAATAAGTTGTTTCACATTGCAAAATAATTTACTCTTATAAAACAAATAACTCAAAAACTCTTATAAATTTAAAATATTTATGAAGGAAATAATGACAGTAAATTTACTGATCACTCTTCCAGTATAATAAAATTGTTATGCAATAGAAAAATAATAATATGTAAGTACACGCAAATAAAATTATAATTGCGTATAATTTCGTGAATTTCTCTTAATTCGTATAAAAGATATGGAGTTTCTTTGTTATAAGTGCTCATTAACTGTATTATTCATTATTTATTTATTGTAAAACAGTGTTGTTGGTGGGCTTAAAAATATCTTCAGAATGGAATAAAAATCACAGCATAACGGTTTGACTCTTGTAATTTTTGTTTCCTAATAGTCTGAAGTTATATACTTCAATCCAATCAAATCCTTGTTTACTTGAAAACATCAAACGATAGTTAGAAGAGAATTATAATAAGCATAAGCGTTTGGACACATGCAATACGTATTTTTGCATGCCTCAACAGATTTCTTGAGAGTTAAATGAGCCATTTATATGCCTTACTAGGTTTCAAAACATAACATTACTTAAAAAATTGAACCCTAATGTAACAGAAGTGAAAGCGTATATCATAGAGCCTAGCTAAAGCTCTTCAAATCCAGAACATTGCTCGTAAAATCAGTTTTAGGAAATGAGCAATGCTTTATTAAGCTTACTGAAACATATGTGTCTTCGTGATTGTGTTTTTGCAATTGTTGGCAGTTTTACACATATATGCAAAAGATTTACTTAATAAAATCTAATTTAATCAGACTTGTTTAGACTTGCTTTATTGAAGTACATTTCATTATAATTTTACTAAGAGAAAAATTATTCTTTTCTCTAACATACTAAATTTATTACACAATAAGTACTGTACCATTCATTACAGTCATATCTAGGTTTTTCTCACCTAGGACTAAATTAAATATGTGTCCTCATACATAAAACCTTCAAACCCTAGTACAATATAAATGCACACATGCACACTTGTTGTAAATTGTCTTTTGTTTCAGCAATGATTCATAACTATGATAATGGTTTTCATTAGGAGCTTCTATGTTTTCAAAAATAAGTTACTCAAAGGATTATATTCAGATAATTAGAAATCAGTTTAGTAAAACTCAGACAAAATAACAAGTAATAACAGAATTAAACAACTTATTAAAAATTTTATTTTTCATAACTCGTTATGGTGAACTGAGAATTAACACAAAAATAAGGTACATAGTTTGTAATTTAATTTTTTCTGTTTTTATTTCAGGAAAATCACCAATAATGTTCTTAAAAGTTTGATTGCTTAATTTCTGTAGGATATATGGGAGCTTCACTGCTTTTCTTAACAAAATGATGAATTTAGGTAATGTTTTGTTACTAAAAGTCTCAAAAAGCTTAAAGAACTTTAATAACTGCTGATATTAAGAATATTTCTAATGCATATTACATATTTAGATATGAAAGCTCCTACAATTCAATGAAATTCTTTGCCAGTAGCGGGCGATACAGATCGGGAGACAATCTTCATTTGATTTCTCCGCTCTAAAACAGGCTCAAAAATTCCTCTTGGCATCCAATTTTCCAGAAACAATATATTGCATACAGAAATTCTTGCGCTATCGGATGAATTCGATACTCAAACTGGAATATACTTTGCCCTACAGTTTTGGAGTGTTACAATGAAGTTCACTGCGCAAGCATTTTACTCTCTCCTTTGGTGGACCACGAAGGGAAATTTGAGTTTAATCATTCTTTGTATATTTATTTTACATTCTTTTAAAGGAACGTTGTGAAAATAAAATTGCATATGTCTGCAATTTTCATACAATATTACTTAAACAAAGTAAATCGAAACAAATTAAAATTAAATTATTTAATGATTTATTATTTTTCTAAGCGAATGTTTTTGCTCTTTCCTAGAAACGCAATTTTTGCATTGACAAACGTCCTTTACATACAACATGGAAATCGTACGTCCTGTAAATGTTCCGTATGAATTAAGAACGTCCTGAAACTTCATATAATCTTATTCTATTTCAAATAAGAATTCTAAATTCTTCAAGTCTTCACAAGAAACACTAAGAATGTTTTCTAAAAAAAAAAAAAAAAAAAAAAAAAAAACGTTATTTACCGTCGAATTTTTGAGATCATGCTTCTTCAGATCTAGAATACTTCAGCCGAGAGCTAAAAACATATCTAAAGGAGTGCAGTCTACAGTTCCGTATAAAAGCATTATATAAACAGAAAACAAATTCATTTTAGAATTTTCAGTTATTTTAAAATTTATCTGTGAATCTTTGAAATAAATATTACTCCCTCTAAGCGGCAAGGCCGTATATATACGGACTAGAATATTTATTGTGATATCTGTAAGAACGTATATATACGTGCATATTAAAATATGTCAACGAAATTAAGGCAATATATCAAAAGAAAACAAATCCAGGTATGAAATACCAGGAGAGATTTTGCATTAAAATCAAAACAAAATTTGTTCTCATAGTAGTTTTGGGAAATTTTTGCTTTCTTAGCGAAAACCCTGGCCGCCCATAGGGTTAATGCCTTAACTATAATTCATGCACGACTCCCTATAACAGAATTGTTATGTATTAAAAGTGCTGATTGCAGTAAACTATTTCTACGCAAAAGTAATGTACTTAAGTCATTTCAAATATGGTGATACAAGGACAGTTACGTAGTTTCGTTGAAATGAGATGTAAGATCTAAACGCGAACTAAACATTTCTGGAAACTTAACAACAAAATACAAACTGGAGTAAACCAAATTACGCCTTCTAGACTCTGCGATTGGCTTCAGTACTGCAGCACCTCTGTACTTCAGATTCACTGGAATACCTTGGATACACAAGCAGACATTCATACAGTTGTTTGGTTCCTTTCATTTGCCAAATATAAAAACTGCATGTAATATTTTTATCTTTTCCGTAAATTTCCTTATTTTCCTTATCTAATTTGATATCTGTTATAATTAAGACAAGTGCCTCAGTTGCATCACATTTGTCTCGGCCCTGCTACACCTGATACATAAGAAAAATTATATGGACAGTGATTTGCTACTACTAGCTGTTTAAACGTTTGGGGCTAAGTAGTTATTCAAAGATGAATCCGGATCAGATATTAATGCAGAGTTGAAACCGCAATACGATGGAGGAATCGTTGGGGAGCTGTAAAACGTCTTCGCAGTTTATCCGTTTTTCAACAACCTACCGCAAATGTAATAGGATGGAAGGTTTAAAAAATGTAGAGTTGAAGAAAGGCACATAGGTCTGTCAACTATAATGGTTAAGTTTCTATACGTCTCAACCTACAGCGATACCCGACGAGGCGTACTTTGAATCTCCAAATGCTTGTATTGCTACATTAAAGATTACGTGAAGCGGGATCCTTCGAGAGACGTGACGCGAATCAAGGACAAACAGCATGAACCCTTGAAATTGAAAAGAGGGTGACTGATTAAGCAGAAGATACTTCACGTGCCAGTACGTTAGAAAACACTACTCGTTTCAATTCTACCTAAATCACTATTTTATCTATCCTGAATATGAACCAGTTTCATGCACATCATAAGCAGCACGTCCAGCTATTGCAGCCTGATGATTACCCTCAGAGAGTGCTTTTACTTAATTGCATCTGTAGAAGAGAATGGTGGCCCACCCTTTTCCGGCTTCCGTCTTATTCGCAAACGAGGGATACGTCACCAGGACAGGTTACTACAATATACATAACTCGCGAACATTAGCGGTGAAGAGCCCAGTGCTACACGAAAATGTCCAAAACAATACCTGTTTGCTCTCAGTGTTTGGTCTGGCTTGGAAGAGACCTCTTAACAGATATTATAAAATTTATTCGGAGGAAGTCTTGTACGATTTTCGAATGACTAACAAATCCAAAATTTGTTGCGCCATGATATATACTACCGCATAAAGAGGCTCCAAATCATTTCAGCCATGACCTCAAGGACATTTTAAATGCGATATTAAATCATGTGGATCGGACATGGTGGCTGCATTCATTACCTTGAGCAATTTCCGGACCCATGCTAACAGAAAGTAGTTTTCTTAGGTTTAGTAGACTAACTTCTGTAGTCTCCCACTATGTTACCTTAACTTTGAAGTTTCACCGCATGTTAATTTAAATACCAGCAAATGACGACATTTCCTTATATGCACAAGTTGTGTTTTCTGCGCGCTTCAAAATTAAGCAGAAATATTATTTAAAGACTTCTCAAGATTTTTATCATAATATTTTGGACATAGGGAGTCATTTGTTAATCTCATAGGACCAGAAGGTCTGGGCCCAAATTTTTCACAAGTAGGACGATCTGACTGACTGAAACAATTCGGTCTATCAGCCGAAATGCCAACAAATTTGTTTGGGGTTGTAATGACGATATGGAAAAACGCGATGCTTTGAAAAATAATTAGACCTAGATGTCTCCAATAGGGGAACATTTGGTGCTGTTGTATTCTAAGTACCTGAGAATTACATAAAAAATTAAAACGAAGAAATTTCAGTGCAGCACCGCTTCGATGCAGCAAATGAACTGCCCCAGAGAATTACAGAGATGATATTTTAGTGCCATAGAACTGTGTTCAATAAATGCACTTCGTCGGCGAGATCATAGAACTCTTACAATGTGATAATCCTCCTCGTGGACCATCCATTGAATGCTGTACACAACATGTCCGAAGTACGCAAAATCTAGAAGTACACGACGTAGTACTGCTGTACATAACATTCCAGGAATTCGATGTTCACCAGTGTGCAAGCAAACCCGCACTAGGGAACTGCTTGTCGTTAATTTATATACACTAATTAGGAAAAGGAAGATGAGGAGCAGCTTCATGATTGTTTGAGTTCACCTCGCCGAACCACGTGCGGAGACCAGCCATGTGTTTAATACTTCCAATATAGAGCTTTATATAGCATCTAAAAAAAACAAACCTACTGTTCGGAAGGACTGTCTTCTTTAGTAAATATCCTAAGTTCTGCCTTTCTCCTGACCTTTTTCGAGCGGATTCTTGAAAATTATGCATTTCGGCGTATTCTTTATGTGTATGCATTGCGGCGTATTCTTGATTTGCGCTTCTAATATATATATATTACTCAAGTATAATCATAATAATACAAAAAATAATAAAATAGTTCACATGTGAAGGTTTATTCTTTTTACGCCTGCCATTGCACGGTCTGGGTAAGTACTGTGAATAATGTTTTCTTTCCTTAGGTCACATATTGCATCTTACATTCAAGTTTCTTAGAGTTATTAAGGTCATAATATTAACTTCACAATTGTACTATTTTTTAATTTTATTAGTTTACCACCACACGGATGGTACCTAGTATCATCCTACAACAACCCTCATTTTTACATAATGATTAGGATTATTACGGCATCTTAGCTAACTATTTGAGAATTACACAATACTTTATTACAACCAGGAATTCTCAGTACAGCCTTCGATATGTTGTGCTTTAAGGTATGCAGTAATTATGTAAATTGCGTAATTATCTTTTGCGCTACAAGGGTGACAATGCGTTACAAAGTTGTTTGATGTATCTCCTAATTTTAATATATCCTAGATATGCGAGGACTCGAAATAGTACCACCTAACCATTTGATAGAATGATGGTGTCTCTGTCTCCTGTCAACTGCCAACTTTCATCAAAGTCTGGACCGTACTAAGATAGATCTTAAACTTTAAGCAACCCGAAAATTACAAGTAGTTAGAGCATGGAGTCACATGAGGCTGGGAAGTGAGGAGGCTATTCAAGTGGGAAAATGCGACCTTATGACCTGTCTTCTGTAAAGTGATGGCGCAACATTCGCTGTACCGATAGACCAATGAACGGTGGGTCTCCATCTTGCATGGAAGTTACCTGATCCAGCAACTACTTCTACTGGAAAAGTGAATTGACTTAAGTCGTTAGCATTTCATGATATATTTGCGTTGTAACGGCAAGAGTCCTCTTAGAGTAATGTTCTAAAATAAGAGTTGTTCGATGTTGAAATCTGCTATGAAATCATCCTTTTGTGAATGTAATGGGATTTTTTGAACTACATGGGATTGGTCGCTTGCCCAAATTCAAGAATTTTGAGTGTTAAACCTGAGTTTAAATAAAAATTGACTTCATATCCCCAAATAATTCTCTGAGGCCAAGCATTATCGACCTTCATCCTGGCAAGATATGTCAGAAAAAATGCAACTCATTTATCATAATCATTGTGCTTCAGTTCGCGCTCACGGCTTATCTTGAATGGCTAGAAGTGAAGAACTTTTCGCAAGATTTTTCTCACAATCGAAAGATTAAAATCCATTTATTGGGTTATTCTCCAGATAGCAATCTTTTCAGCAATGGTCTCATGGGTGCCGTCATCGACTGCAGTCACGACATCAGTAACTAACTGTTCCGACAGCGGGTTTCGTGCTTTACTAGACCAAAATGGTTCCTTCAAAAATCTGAACAATGTCTTTCAATGTATTAACGCATAGAGAGCCTTTATGTAGATTGGTAATGCTTGTAAACTCACGTAGTGTGGCGTCTGCGTTCGTTTGGGGATGATAAAACATCTTCATTATTTATGCGCGAGGAGGTAAAATGAGACGCATGTAGAGCACAGATAGCATTCGGAATACCTTTCGGTGTTTTGCCCTGAGCTCTATAGACTAAATTATTGGAGCTGCGATTATATACGTAACCGTACATTTGCACGTTCAAATTTTACATGCGTGTGTGTACACTACAAAAGCGTTCATTTGTCTCTATCGGAGATTTTCTGAACTAATTCTTTTCCCAGAATCCATTTTCCATGTCTTCATTAGTTTTACTACCAAATTTAATCGCAATCTAGCTGATAAATCAGGGTACGACAGTCTCTGAATACATTATAAAATAACACTCCGTATTTTGAGTGTTGCTATGCTGCACGGACATTATACTTTTATAAATATCCATACCTCCTCCGAAATGAAAACTCGCTCATATCGATACGACAGTCAGCGTCAGTAACCACAATATCAACAAGGCAATGTTAGTTGCCACTGCGGCACGTTGATTTATTACGCACGGCGGCCCGGTAATTAGGTTGGGTGGAATGGAATTATTAGTTGTGCAGTGTGAAGCGCTATATACTATAGAAAAATTCCTGTTCCGCTTCTTCATTTAATAGATATTATTTTTATTAAAATAAGGTCTGTTTCTTTATATTCAGTCGAAGAATGATACTTATTATAGATTTAATATATAAATTACAAAAGAAAAATGAGAATATAGAGTAAGCGAAGTAATTCATTCTGATCAACAGTATAATCAATTCGTTACTTCTTTACGAAGGAGAAAGACAGTTATTGTAAATTTAATGCAAGATTTACAAAAGAATGAAAATAAATATAGGATAAGCAAAGAAACTTTTAATCAAGAAATAAAAATAGTTTTCTAAATAAATAAATACGTTGTCATTTCTTAAAATGGCAATATACTTTTAAATTTATTCGTGGTGCTGACAGTAAGCATTATTTTACCTATTCAGTTAATTAGATATATAACCGCTATCTTTAGACTGATGTTATAAAATCCTGGAGGAATACTCATTATCAATGCACTTTACTTCTGCATCATTCTAATTCAATTATGTTGCCTAATTTTATCTTCAATCTTCGTACCAGCAGGACTGTAGAGTCTATGGGTATTCTTTGGTAACATACAACTTTGACTCTAAGTCGAAAGAAGAAGTAGCGAATTCTTTCAATGTCATTGGAGAGTAAGTAGTGCAAACGAAGGTTTTATATAACCTTTTATTTTTACAAAAAATTAACAGATGTATGTGTTTGGTCCTCACAATACACCACTACTTGTGACTACTAAATTAACAGTATGTAAAATGAATGTAAAATGCACATTAACTTAAGATAGATAACGACTGACTCTTAGGTTAACTAACGCTAAATCGATTGCGCGCAGCAAAGCCGAGCTGAGAAATATCAGTATAAACTGAAGGGTGTCGAACTCCAAACTAGAGATCTAATTTTAAACTCTCAGAATAAACATAGGAACTAAGTTCACTGCTACTCGTCTTGAACTCTCGACACGCAGCTTAAATACAGCCTCTGAAACACGTTTGAATTTGAATACTACATTCAGAACAAATTTACATTCCGGCAGAAAACTAAAATCAGGAGGCTATTCATAACAAATTTACATCCGACAGGAAACTGAAATCAGGAGGGAAAGGAAAGTCAAACTAAAAATACTTGGTTAGAATAAATTAAATCTTTACAAGACGAATTTTAAAACTTTAGAAATTTATCCTTGCATTTTTATGAAAAGGAGCATCGAAAGAAGGAAAAGCCAAGCAACTGGAGCTGTTAATCAGGCTGGTTCTATAAATAACGTAATTTTAGTTAATAACAGGAGATCTGCAGATGGACTAAAAAGCTCAAGAGAGATGAATAATTTACGATATTAAGAAAGAAGAAATGCTTTGGAGAAGAGCCTTGAGTACCATGCAAGAACTCTTATATTCTGAAGTGGAAATTATATTGCAAATTAAAGCATTTTTCTTAATTTAATATCGTGTACAGGTCATAAGCGTTTCAAGTAAACAGAAATGCATCATGCTGAAAAATTAGAAGCAGAAAACATGTTACTTGGAATTTGTGTCAAGATGTCATTTTTTTTACTTTTTACTTGATCCACCTTAAGCATTACAGCAGAAAAGGATGGATATCTCGTGAAAGACATTTAAAGAGAAATTGCCTCTATCCACGTTACACATGGGGAAAACCACGAAAACCCCCATGCAGCAAAGCCCTCCCGAAGGAATTTTAACCACAGACCCAACTACCACTTTTCGACGGCTTTTACCACTCGACAGTAGGTGGGCAAGTTGTCAATTCCAGAATTATTTGCAAAAAATAATCAAGGGATTCTGCGCAACTATAAAAATGAAGTGCTAATTAGTATAGCATGAGGAGCTACTAAAATCGAAGAACTAAAAGTAAAATAAATACATTCGCAGGTAAAGGAGCTGTGTTATGATATCTAAAATACATCATTAATAATTATATATTGAAGGAAATAAGTTGAGAATAACGTTAGATATCTCATAAAATTAAGATATTAAGATAATTAAGATTAAGATATCCCATAAAATAATTTGCTGAATAAACCTGAAATTATTTAGGTAACTGCGTCGCAGTCTGTGATATCAACTAATTAAACAATGTGATCTTTGAAATTAAACCGGCTTCCAACTTCCTGTACTTTGATCCATAGATCAGATATGATGGTTGACCATTTTCCTAAATTCAGGGACAAGTATCTGTCAAACATACAACCTGGAACTTAACAACAGATTTTCGAAGCGTAAGGAACTGCAATGGTTGAGAACAGTGACAGGAAACAAATTAGCACATATTTGTAGTATTGGTTATTATCTTAATCTATGGCGCTTTTTTCATGAATTACGGTAGCAACTATAAAAGTTATTTAGCATTATTTATTTATGTTTAAATTTTCCTAATACGGAAAAATTTGGCAGTGTAGTTTGTAGAGCTGAGGGATATACTTGTTAAATTAAGTATGAGAAGTTTCGTTTTCAAAACAGAAGAAAATCCTTATTTTGTCAATTCAGTGATGAATCCGAATATTCAGCTAGAAAAGGTAAACTGAAATAATGCAAAACTTGACGCTTTTAAATGGAACAGTTACGCATACAGTCACAATCATTCAAATTTTTCAATGGCCAAATCTCAAATTAATGTAAGGAAACAAATCAGCCAAAGGAGCTAAGTTGATCAAAGAAGGTCGAAGTTAATTAGCACGTATTTCTCTGAACAAAAAGCTTCAATGTCTTTTATATAAAAATCTTTAAGTTCAAACAGAGTTTGATCTGAGTTACATGATGTATAACAAAAGTAAAAACAAATCTGCTCATAAGTTCTAGAATAACCATAAAATTTATGATCTTTCAGAAGCAAAGCAATTTTTCATAAAAATGATGCATTATGAATTTTCTACAGTTATCTTGCTATCGGATATTTTACGTTTTCTAAAACCGTAAGTGATTTATTCCATAAACCTGAATCTTTTTCATTTTGGCCTCGAACGGAGGCCTCGAGCTATTAAATTGAATAGATAGTACAAACAGAGCCAGGTTTACATATATAGCACAAATAGAAAGTACACATAGATTTTATTAAACATGTGTATGAAGCATTACTTTTATAGAAGTTAGAAAATGACAAGTACTATCCTATACTTCGTATGAGTAAGAAAACTTCAGCACAAGAAGAAAAATACTCTATCCAAAAATTGGAGGCCTCAGCAATAGTTAGTGTCTTTGAAGAAACGGCTAAAATTTCAACATTTTCACGACTCTATTGGGCGCTCGAGAAATCTATGGGCAAAGGAAAATCAATATCGAAGTTGTTGATCTTTTTCTTCAAGATTTCAATTTTACGAACTCATCTATCGTCCAGTATACAACTACAAATGCGATATGCTGGTCCTTTAAAACAGGAACCCCGTTTAGGTAATTTATATAATAATGTAATATAACGACTAAAGAATATCGAAAATTGGGGCTGTTCAAGATAGTGATGAAAATGTGAATAGTAATCGAATAAATATAATCGAGGATGGCAGTGTAAACGACTACGTTATGATGGAAAATAATATTTCACGATTTTTCTTAATTATTGTGCCAAGAGCAGTGTGAGCTACAATCATAGCTGAAGCTCGTTCTAAAGGTAAATTTTATTATCGTCAAAATCAAGGATATAGTAAAACAAGACTTTTACATTCCGAAAGTAACAATAGAAAAAGAAAAGGTAATTGTTAACTATGTAAAATGTATATTCGCCGATAAGAAACGTAAGAGATTAAAAGGATTTTTAAACCCAATCTTAAAGAAGATATTCCACTGTCTATATACCATATAGATTTCATTACAGTTTTTCCATCTAGTAATAAGAACTATCAATACCTTTTTAATTCTGCAATAGTTGCTTTTACAAAATTTTTGCTTTTGCATTCGGTAAAGACTTTAACGGTAAAAGCATTGGAACAGACAACAGTAGGTCACCTTGTCAGAATAATCATAGATAGAAAACGAGCATTTACATCATAAGACTGAGTATTACTGAATACAAGAAAATATCAAACATAATCTCTTCAGAATATAAAATTCACACAGAAACGCACATTCTGAAATGAGTCATAACACTTTAATTCCAATGCTGAACAGCCTTTCGGTGGAAACACCTACTAAATGGTATGACAAGTTGCTGCTGTGTAAATCCTACTCACTATTTGGAGAATCCATTTTTATATATAATTTCAGTTAACTGGGACAAAAATGAATAAAACAAAAATTTAAAAATATAAAAGAGCATTTTCGAGAAAAATATGATACTCAGCTACTGCAAGGAAGATACAAGATACGTCAAGATCCTAAACATACAAAAAGAAAATCGCATACATGTGAAAAAGAATAGAAGAGAGCCAAGCGATTATTGACTAGGTGATTTAGTTGCAAACTATAAAACCAACTTTGAATTGGAATGAAATTCTGCCTTAAGTTTAACAGAGCTTACAGAGCTAAAACCTCGAAACCTAACTATCATAACTTAGTCGAGAAAGTAAGATAGCAGGAAGGTCCAAAGCATAACTACGACAGCGGCTGATTATATGGAATATGTAGATACAAGAAGATAATCAGTAAATCTCTTTTAAGTGTAAAATAGACTAACACTACCGTGATTAACTAAAACTCCTTAACTTGAATTTAATACTGATCTTTATCAAACCATAATGACTGTTTTCACTCATTTTCAGGATAACTATGAAGAAGAAGAGGTAGAAACGTTGCTGATCAGTTCTTATAGTTTAAATGACAGCTGTTGATCCGAAGAGGATTATGAGTTACAACGATGGTACAGAAACTCTTACCTCAGTCAGAAAGTTGATTATGATTGATTTGAAATTGGTAATTGAAAGCAGTCATATATTTTTTTCCATATTCTTCATTTTTGATTGTTTACCTGTTATTTCTATACCTTACTGATCATGTTACTCAATGGTAGATTATCCCGAGTCCAGAATTGAAGCAGAGGATGGCCGAAGTGGCAACAGCAAGATCGAGTTTGTCTTTATTCGTCTCATATGCAATACGCAAATCTAAATATATATGACTTAGTTACCAACATAGTCAAATTAATTTGACAGTTAAAAGTTTAGTGTTTTGCGTATGCTTTATATTTTTTAATATACATTTTAGTCATATTAAAATTACTTGCTATACTAATAAATTTCAAAGTTTAATTGGTATGACTTTCATCCAGTGTGTTTAAAAAGCAAGATTTCATAACAAAAAATGCTTTTGTAGACTATTAATAGCAGTTTCCTCTTATTAACATTGATAAGATCATTCAATGGAGCTTTGTTGCATTAAAAATCTCATAAACTCACGTAATAGACTAAAGAGCTTCAGGGTTTAATTGATTGTTTTTAAGTGCGTGATAAGATTTTGCAGGTCGATATATGCATTGCTACTGTCATGAATCTACGTCATTAAATACGAAGCGCGAAGTAGTTTATCAACTAGAAAAACGTCGTGCATTTTCTTGAACAGCAGTGTAATCAATATAATTTTTAGTAACAATATGCGCAATTGCGGTGTAGAGCATAAGAAAAAAAATTATACTTTAAGAAGAATTATAGTAACTTAATTACATTGATTACAGAGGAAAGAGTGTGAGTGCAATATAAGTAAAATAAGTTTTGCAACTTGCTATCAATAGTTTGGAAAATAAATAATGACATCGATATTTCTCAAAAGACCGACCGAGTTTGAAATTTATTGATAACGGTGTTGTCGACAGACATTCTTTAATTATTTCACTTAGTCGTGAATAAGGCATAATTGCTTTCTTTAGATTGATTTATAAAGATACGTCAGTGTTCGTGTATTTTTTAGTTTATAAACGCATGTCCCTTGCATGATAATACTGTATAGGTAAAAGCAAATGTTTCCTAATACTTTATTTTAAGGAGAAAGCAGCAGGCTTTGCTTAAAAAGCTTTGGCATTACCAAAGAAAAGGTAACAAAAACAATAAAAGAAAAAACAGATAAAAAATAAATGAAACAGAATAAAAAATGAATGATGAATAAAAATGAAAATAAATAAACTGGGAAAGGCAAAAGTGTCTTCTCAGATTAACCTTCCACATTTTCTGTATTAAACCAATCTTTTCTTTTCTTAAGTGCTAGTCTTAACGGTCCTTTGCACCTTGTAATTAAGCTTTTGCCATTATCCCTACTTTTTTGACTTTACTCTCCAAGCGCACATTTATACTGCACTTACGAGATGTTATATATTTTGTAAAATTAGGATTTTTTTCTTTTTAAATGGAGTAAATTTTGGTATTTAACCCTATTTCATTTAAACATGTTCTAGTTTTCTTTATTATTTTTTGAAGATCGTCTTCAGCTCACGTTCGTATTAATACTTTGCATTAAAGTCTTCAGTAATTATTGTATCAAATGAAACGCACTTTGATACCAGATGTAGTAAAACAGAACGCCCGAATAACAGGTTAATAGGTTAAAAAATCGGTTGTGTTCTAGGTGAGACCTAGTTTCTATGCATGTATTCAAGTTCCTATTTATTTTATCCTTTTAAATGTCTTTCATTATTTCTCCCATACACATATTTTTATTCCTCCTGAATTGCAATTTCTTGTTTCTGCTTGTAATTTATTGTTTTTTTATGGAAGTTTTTCAGCTTCCATACTTCTTTTTCTGAGCTTCTTAGCTTCTCCTTGCTCTTCTGGGACCGAATGTTTAAGAACATATGAGCAGGCATTCCTTTCGTGACAGTTAAAACTACCAAGTGTCTCGCTGTAATCAGCCTCTAAGCTTCCTTTAGCGCCATTAAGGTTAAATCGTTATAAAGAACACTAAAGCTGCTTTCATGTTTATTTTCATGAGCAGTGGAAATAGAAATGAGAAGTTATTTCTAAAATTTCTGATCTTTTAAACACTGTGATTTAGATTGCTGAAACTTTACCAGTCAAGAATATTTATTTTCAGCTGAGTTTATTTTTGCGTTTATCCAATCAGTCGATTTGCTGATTCTGTAGCTATTTAAAACAATCCTAGCTAACTGGCAAACATACATATTTATATTTTAAAAATTGTATTTCTGAAACGCAAATGAAAGCTGTAGTTGCGGAATTATGTCATATTCTCTTTGAATCAATGCTTGAATTGTTTCAACTATACGCTGTTTCCTTTTCTTTAGAATTTGGCATGTTGATTTACTGCGTCCTGGGGTCACATTTAATGCAACGCGGTTCCAAAACATAACGTTAGAACATCTTTGTGTGATCCACTGTGATCTAATATTTAGTTTCCTTTAGTTTACTTGATTATGGAAAACCAAGCTAAGAAGATACATGCCTTAGTGGAGAACTTTCAAACAGAAACTGCCTTGCATCCATGTTAATCATCTGGACGTCCACGGAAAAACTCGTACAACTCACCCGTTCCCCTGGAATCGAACTAAAGTCAAACTACTAGAATTCAGCGATTTTACCGATCAGCCGCTGGAGAGTATGACCTAATTTTTAACGCGAGCTTTTAGTATATTCTAAGAGATTTCTTTAGTTAATGATGCCGTCTAACAGTATGAAACCGACACACGCAAATTGCTGATTACTAGGATAATGTCAAATAGTAATAGAAATGGTTAAATCTTCGGTTACTTTGCATCAAAATAACTTTCCTTCGTTTCACAGATTTTGTAGTTTACTAAATATTTTAAAAAATACTCTAAAATATTTCGTTATGTTCAAAACAAAATAAAAGATACTACTGCTTTTCAATCAGATAAAGTAATTCTAAATGCCTTTCATAGAATTAAACGTTCAATAGAAAAATATTCTTCTGCAAATTTAAAATGTCTATCTATGGAAGTGAAAGAGGGATTATTCATTGTTGAAAGGCAATTTTTCAATTGTATAATTTGATTGATAACGTATAATCTGGACTGAAAAATAAGAAAGTAAACATTTTAAAAATTAAATAAATAAAAATGGTTTTATAAAATAGTCTTTTGTTTAAAACTCATAAAATAATTTCTGAACTAAAAATAGAAATATGAGTTATTTTGAAGTTTATTAGGAAAAAGAGATTAAATAATTCTTCATAAAACTCATCTAAAACGTTATATTGCGAATAATAAAATCATACGCACTTGATTAGATTTAGAAGCATAATTGGCGATGCGCTTGTATCGTTAGATTGCGCTATTACATACATATGTGTAATAGCGATATATATAGTACAGTATATATATATATATATACATCATAATATATTTATAATATATATTTTTAATTTGTTTATATATGTATATTTATAATGCTTAAATGCACCTTATAATATATTTATAATGTACAGGGTAGGTATAATTAAAGTTCCAATTTGAAATGGTCATAAAAAGAAACCTGTTGGATCAAGTGCTGTAAAATTTGGTAATCGTGTGAAGGAGATCATGGGAATTTATGTTCCGCGAAAACAGTTAAAAAAACTCAGCACGAGGGAAGAAATGGTGCTGTATGCAATATAGTTAAACGAAATAAGGGTCGGAATCAAACTTAGCCTTTTGTTACACGAGTTTAACATGTTGTATACCCTTGAGAAACATTGTCCTGAACAAAACTCCCATTTAAAGACGTTAAAAGCGATAAAAGTCAAGTGCGCCATCCGTGTAATGAAGAAATTCGTTCATGAAAACCGAAAATTAGAGATTAGAAAATGTGAGATTTCCAATTGCATTCTCCTAAACTCGCTGTTTGGTATGCTTTGACAGCTAGCTTCATAACTGGACCATTATTCTTTGAACAGCAGTCGACATCTGGAGCAGTTCAACGTTAAGACGTTCCGTGATACCTGAACTGCAGCAACGTGGCATTTTAGACTCCACGATTTTTATGCAGGACGGGGCCCTACCGCACATTGGTACATGTATCATACAGATATTTAGGCAACATTTCGCGAAAGAACGGATTATAGGCCGACACCTCCCCACTTCTTGGACACTTGTATCACCAGACGTCAACCGATGTGACTTTTGGCTATTGGATTATCTGAAAAGCACTGTTTATGATGATAATCTGAACAATTTGGCGGAATTGAAAGATGCGATACACCGACATGTCCGTAATATTCCTCCTGATATGCTAGGAACTGCTGTTGAAAATGCAGTATTACGATTTAACGTGCTTTCGGAAAATGATGGACACCACATTGAACATGCTTTGTAATAAGTTTTAGAAACGATTAAACACATTTAAACCGATGTCTTACTTCGTTTAACAAGACTACATATAGCGCCATTCCCCCCTGGTGGCGAGTGTTTGAACTTTTTTCCGCGGAAATTAAATTACCATGACCTCCTTTACAACAATACCAAGTTTGATAATATTTGGTCCAGTAGTTTTCCTTTTATGAAAGTTCCAAAGTGTAACTTTAAATATAATCACCCTGTATATAAATATGTTATATATAATGCATTTATATATTTTTATATATCATTCGAAATACAAATTCCAAATTTAAAATTTGAAGTAGTTACTCAACAGCTACTAGTTCAGACTTCCTCAACAATTCCATATCCGGCTATATATGTGTAAAGAGAGAGATAAAAAAATACTTTCCTGAAACATAACTTCTTTCAACTTCTTTTTCTTAAGAAGCATTTAGAATTTTTAACTCCTGAATTTTATAGGCATAGAATCATGCCAATTTTAGAGGCATAGAATCATATCATATTTATATCTATCTATCTATCTATCTATCTGCTATATATATATATATTGTTGCGTGCGCACGGGGTCGTTATGAATTGAATTGAAATCCGATGAAAAAATGAACAAAATTTATTATTATTACAACAAATAAAACAAAATGCTTAAATTTCCTCAGATAGTCGTACAGTATTACAATATCTAATAGTAGTTATCTTTTAACTACTCAAACGTTCCATAGAACTTAATTCAAACAGCTAGAGAAAGCTAATACGCGAATTCGCTACAGTCAACAAGAACAGTTTTCTAAACAAACTCTTAAAACAGCTAACTGAATTGAGCCTCCTTTTTATAAGCTTTTTAAATTACGCGCGAGATTTTTCTAGCAATTTCTCGAAATAAAAATTTATTTATTAAATGTTAAATTGCACGTGCTCTTGTATTCTTAGTTTTCCGGCTTAGCTTTCTTTTAATATTCGTCACTCGCTGCACTGCACTGCATTGAAAGATTTGAAATTTAGCTGTTTATACGTTCCAACATCAGGAAATTAAGGTTTATAAACAGCCTGTTTCAACACATATAATCTTGCTATATAATCATCCTTCGTATTTCCAACAGAGTTATCTTCTGATAAAATATTAATAATATTTTGTTTTGCCCTAATTTTTAGCAGAAGAATAAAGCTCCGGAAATGAAAAGGAAATATTTGAAAATAAAATTAGCCGAATATTCATTCTTCTGTTGTAGTTGCTTTATAAGAAATCTCTATTTATTTTAAGGAAATCAGACAGCAAATGTTTCTTTACATCAAACAATAAATGTTATCTGACCGTTGTTGAATGTGTCTTTTCCCTTTCCGTGTCATGAAAGGACAAAAACCGGAGTATAAAATGCGCTTTTATTCATGCATGATTAATACTATGTTACAGGATTTTCTATTTTAAATTATGTGTTTCTTGCCTGATTTAATCGAACTGCCTTGTTAAATCAAGTACTGGAATATATGCAGAGTTCTTCTGGAGACACATCCTGACATCCTTTCATTCAGTAGACGCTTATATTCGATTTCATTTGTGTATAAAATAATCGGAAACAATCTAACGTAGAGTGGCTTTTTTTCTTCTTAAAGTCGAAAATACCCAGTTTGAGTTTTAGAAAATACAGTATCCTCTGACATGCCTCACAAGTATTGAACCATATGTATGTTCCCCGAAGAACTGATTACCATGTATGTGAATGATAAGGGGATTTATATTTAGTGACCTTGCTGCTTTAATCATCAAAATAGCTGCTCTCATCCAGCAACCTACCCGGCATCGGAAGAAAATCAACAAATGGTTTAAGAAGTATTGAAGTATTTTCGGTATTGAATTCAATAATATTTTAACATTGGATAAGGATTTCTGAAATATTATGTTTTTATACAAAGTGTCGTGAACCCACAGCTCTGAACTATTATTTTGAAGTAGTGAGTGATAGCTTTCCTGTTCGTAAACAGTTATTAAACTGCCATCCAGAGAAACTGTATTTGACTTACTGAATTTGTAAAATGAAATAGCATAAAATTTTTTGCACCCTAAATACTTTAAATTGTGCTCTATAATGTTAATCTGTTTAATTTTAGTTTTCAGTCTTTTATGAAATTATGAAAAACAGTTACGTTCATAAATCTCACCTAATTAATCATACTATAATATTAACTGAAAGGTGTTAAAGGAATAATAATCTAAGTGATTTCCTCAAAAATAATATATGTGCTAACTTTCGAACTACTCACTCCATTTTATAATAAAAACAAATTAACGAAAGCTATAATATTTTCTTAATTTTCTGATTGAAGATTGTTTCCTTTACTTAAGCACAGTTACCTATATGGTGCTCAAGGCTCTTGCCAACAACAAGGGCAATCTTGTTCTTCTTGCCTCGACTGTGAGACAAGTGACAGAAGGCACAACAACAACGATTAAAGGAGAATCTTATCTTCTAGGAACAAATCTCGGAAGAAATCATTTTCAATAGCAATTTGTCAATCTAACTATAAAGTACACTTTTCAACTTTACATTAATTGTAATTCAAAATATCATCCGTATAACATTAAATGTAGCTACCTATTTTAACTGCAGCAACTGATATGCATGTTTATCTTTTCTATCATTAAATTATCGGTTCGGCTTTTTCCGAAGAAAGGAAAGACCTCACATATGTTTTTACTTCTTAAGGAATATGTGTTTCTAAGAGCAGTGAAATCTTTGTTACGAATTTAAAACTATGTTTAGGAGATGCATTTTTAATGAATGTTTAAACAGGATATAGCAGAATTTCCAGAGTCAGTCATAATTTGAGTAAGCAAGGGCTCTTCTCTTTCATAGAATCAAAAGATGAGAGAAACTGAATCTTCCAGGGGATATCTGGTTAATTTTTAAAATATCTGTTTTCTAAGAAATAAACACATACCAAAAGGTTCATTAAAATACTATCTATGTATATATTTAATTTCGTAAAGTTTACCGTTCATTTATTTAATGAAATAAAAATCGAAATGGTATACTATTCACGTATTTTAATGGTCTTTTCAGAAACAAGTGACTTAGTTAATACCATCTAGATACATTACCTTAAGATGAAATTATACTAGGAAAGTGCAGTATGCATTCAATTAATCAATTCTTCCTAAACTGTTCAAACGCAGAAATAATACATTCACAGAAATTCGCATTAACGGATATTTAAAATAAATCTGTATTTAATTTTAAGAAGCAGATAGCAACAAGCATATCATTTTTGTTTAGCTTGTAGATGATTTAATGCTTTTTGAAGACAAGTCTAAGAATTGATCTGTGATAAGGCAGTAATTCACTACACAGAAATATTAAATATGTAAACAGACATATTTTTGGGGTGATTGGACAAAAAATACTGAGATTAATTGACTGAAGCTAGTTCTATCGTGAGATAAAGTATTACGATTACCAAGATCATTTGAACATAACAACGACCTATTGAAACGGCGAAACCTTATCCAGAACTCACTGTATTTTAAATGAGCAAATCCTAACAAATAATGACAACAGTTTTAACAAAGCAATACGCTAACAATTGAATCGTCTGTTCAGTACACGGCGTTTTCATAAGTGTATTAGGTAATCAGTGCTTTCTGATCAGAAGTGGAATTAATCACCGAAAAGGGATTATGGCGTGATTCCTCGTACTAGCTTACCCGGATTGATACCACTCGAAGCGTTAAAAGCAGTTAGCTAGTTAGCCATCAGCGATAAGCGACGCAGAGGCCGATGTACAAGCATTTCTGCTTCCACGAATAGATGGAAAATGGATTGACTTAAGATTGAATATTGACGTTTGACATCAACACTCTTCAAAGGATTGCTAGGGTAACTGTTTATGCTGTACGAACTTGTAACCACATCGAAAGCAGCATACATGCGCATATAACGGGGTGAAGAGGAAGGAGTTCCGAGGAGACCAATGATCTGTCGCCTTTCACAAAATATTAGCTGAGAACATAATTTCGAAACGCGAATTTAATTACAGATCTCCAGTAATCCCATTTGAGCTGATAAAAAACATGCATTACACACAAATTTTGTATTCTTTGTAACTTTCACTAGTACGCGATAAAACGAGCAAAGTAAGCATTTGCAAATTCAGCATACTTCTCTCGTTAGTTAATTTGCATAGAAATTGACTGATTTTCTGAGAATAATATAATTTGTCTGCGAGTATCTATATTTGTGTGTTTAAGAGCTAGAGTAAAACATCTGAAATGCCCACCAGCAGCATAGCGGTAAAGTCATTGAACACTGGTACTTCGATCCGGGGCTCGAATCCCTGTGAACGGGCTGACTGCCTGGGCGTTTTCGTGTTTTTCTCCATGTGTAGCGTGTATACCAGCCAGTTCCCCTTAGAAAGTTCTCCACGAAATCATCCTTCCTCTTAGGCAGAGAGTCCTCGAGTGCTTTGCTATAATTATATAAAGCAAAACATCCGAAATTTTCTCCCTTTATTTCTCTTATTTGAGAGCATTTTACACAAACTTAACATTTTTTTCAATAATGATCATGTTTCGAAGCATTTGAAAGCATTACTATCTTTCACTAGAGATTAATTTAAACATAAATTGCAAAATACTAAAGAAAATAATAGTTCAAAGCAACGGCTTTGAAAGTAATGTTCTAATGAAGGAATGAATTTTGATATCTTTTCATGCACCCCTTTATTTCTGTAATAACCGCTCCTTTATCAACCTTATAGTCTACTCCAGCCTTCTTATATATAATGGTAGCACATTTGGGAACTTCAAAATATTATTGCTCAGATTCTGAAGAAAATCAGTACAACAGGTATTAAGTATATTTACTAGCAGTCGGTGCCCAATTCATTCGTTCTATCTGATTAAATCGTATTTTAAGAGCTAATGTATTATTTAAAAATTAGAACGGCTTCCTTTATTTTAGAGTTTACTATTGTCTTATTCTATCAAGTAAACTTTTACCTCACCAGTTTTACATTCGCTAGAATAATAACAGCTACTAAACACACTTTTATTTTATTGGCATAATTCCTTCAAAATTTCAGAAAGGCCTTTGGAAAATCCGCACGCAATATGTAAATGCTTTTATTAATGCAAAATATAACATAAATTTGTTCACAATACCTTAATAGAAATGTAACCAAATATTTGAATAAATGATAAATTTACAAATGTATTTTCTTAAGATTTATAATTCCGACTATCACTTGAATTTTCATAATCTACGAAAAATTAAAAATGTGCTTCCTGGAAATCTGCAATTCAAAACAACTTTTATACTAACTATCTTTCACTTATTTTATTGGTTGTAAAGTCTTTATTTTTAACTCTTCACTAAGAAAGATAATTGTTTCTCCTAGAGATTTCAGAATTTCATCCCATTGTCTTCAAGTTCAAACATGACATAACACCTATGTTAAGCAATTTAATATCTGGAAATTATTTCTAATGACTGCTTTAAAGGTGTTTCTTCACTGATAGAAAAATTCTTCTGTAAAGCTATTCCCGACATGATTGGAGTTATAAAACATCCTTGTTTTTAAAGATGTTGCGTTTATACGAGTTATTTCAAAATCTATTTTTATTACAGCTAACGATAAATTTCTGATATTTTAATAACACCATAGGTTGAACAATTATTCATGGTAAATGGAATGAAAAATTTAAACATTAATTTTATTAAAAAAAAAAGGAATTTAAGCAAATCTATAGGAACTCAAACTGCATTGGGAACGGGGAATTAGAAATTATCTTTCCTTAAATATACTACACATATGAATGAGTTTTTATCATTTATAACTGCATGTATTATACGTAAAACAAAAAATAAGAAGTAAAAAATCAGTAGGAAAACTAAACTAACAGCCTTCTAGTTTGATTAATGGCAAGACTACTTGCCTACAGACAGCGGCCTTACCAGTAGAGTGTTTAAGAACACTTAAATGCTGGGAGTTAGACCGGGATTCGATCCCAGGCGAACGGAATAGCACAATGTTTTTTCCAGCAAATAATGTGAAAACGAGTCAGCTTCGCTCAGGAAAATCTCCACGAAGGCATTCTACCTCTTTCAAAAGGTGCTTTGCCAAGGCAGATAGCCCGCGTGTGCTTTGGTATATTAAGGGGTCTAATTTTATCCTGCCTGAGACTATGGATTACATTTAAAGAGAAACTGGCTGATATCTCTGTAACATATGAGGAACACAACAGAACCTCTCATGAAGACAGACGTCTCGCCGAATTTGAACACAAGCCACTAGTGTGCCCGCACTTCACCGCTTGGGCACTAGTGAGTACAAGTTACTAGAAATTATAGATGTAAGCAAAACATGCCAAGTTGAATAGGCTTGAATTTTGCCCAACGATAGTTCAGCTCTCGGCATTATACTGGATTTATAGATAACCACTTAGCACAATTGTTATGCGAAGTAAAGTATAATAAAGGTTTATAGATTAAGTTTGCTTCCTGAACAAAACAGATGTGACACTCTTCCGAAATGCAGCAATTTATCTAAAATAACGCAAGTCTAAGATTTACTTTTATATAATTGTTATGTTATTTAGAACCAACCACCATTACCAAAGTTCGGTTATTATTCACTAAGTTTAATAATACATATATGTAAATCATTGTTTCTTTAGCAATTAAAAATAATTAGATAATTTCTACTCCGTTTTGTGCTTACAACTCACTGCAATCAAAATTTAGGCCAAGGATTTTAATCAAAATTTAGCCTTCTCGTGTAAACATAAATAAATAAATAAAATTTATAAAAATGGAATAAAGTTAATTTATTCATATATACTTGAAAACCTATGATTTACGGTCAAATATCTATCCAGTTTTAAAAGACGATGAATGATTATTCAATGAAACGAAACTAATTAGGGATGCGAGAAAACTACAACGCGAAGAATTAAACAGATTGAATGAAACGAAAAAGATGCCATTTTTAAATTAAGTGCAAGTTAGAAATAATATTGCTTTGCCATATTCAAATAACATACTTCAAACTTCATATCATTTTAACAAAAGTTCATTACGCAAGTGGGCTTTTGAAGAGATGATCTGTCAGATGTCTTAACGTTTCAATTCAAATAATAAAATAGGCAAAGGAGATTATTTCGCTTTCTGCCAAGAATACCTCGCTTTAAAATAATGACTAAGTTTAACTCTGGCATTAATTAATCTCCTTTAGTTACTTTGACTATCGTAAATTTTTAAATGCTATTTTGTAGCTATAATTAAAAACATGCTTTGGCGAAATTCTTGAGGTTTTTTGCATTTTTTATAAAGCTAAGTTTTTACCAGATAAAAAGTTAAGCGAAATGTATTCCTTTAAATTAAAATATAATGCTACCAGATTATGTTTAAAATGCAGAAGGTTTTAAGTGACTAAGGTACAACAATTTCAGTGCATTTCAAATGCTTTTTACATGCCAGAAAACATTCATATATCTTTTTTCAAATTGCATTATAATCAGTTTTAACGCACAGTACCACTCACATTTAGTAATGAGAAACATTTCTAGTGAACAGGCACATCGCAGTAATTATAAGTCAATGTACGCGTGGTATATTCTTGAAATGTATTCATAGAAAATACTGCTTAGAACGCTGAATGTAAAAGTACTAATACGATTTTTTGAATTTAAAAAGTCGAAAAAAACTGTCATACAAAGAATGCGCGCTTTTTTGTACGTTTGCATTATCGAGATATGAATATGAAATGCAATCGGACTTTTACCCATTATCCTGTCGTTGCTTTGTGCTGCCCTCTTTAGGTCAGATCAATGTCTCTTCAGTAAAAAAAAGTATTGAAACCTTTCCCATATATGTCAAGAAAACAATTAAGAATTTCGGTAGAATAGCAATTATGCTATTCTATGCAACTAAATACACTTAAAACATTGCTTATGAAAACAATATTCATTTACAGCTCTTTTAATACAGTTATTTATATTCGTTCTTGCATGATAAGAGTTTAATACTTATAATAATGTTTCAATGTAATATTATGCTTTAAAAGCTCTTCCTGTGATTTCTAAAAACAACAACGCCCATTTTATACGTAGAAATTGTATTGTAGCAATTCCTTTCGAATAGCTGCCGACTGAAATGAAAAATGCAGTTTAAGCTTCTATATTTAGTCTCCTAGGTTAGTGGTAATGAATAGTTAAGATTTATTTGTCATACATAATTATAACAGAGTAAGGGATTAATTTCTTACTGAGGATATATACCCTCTTCCGAATTCGCAGAAAGGCAATTCATTTAATCTCAAGAGATTTAATTAAATATGTGGGAATATTAAGCATTGAAAAGCAAAACTCTATTTCTCTTATAAAAATATAATTTCACTGTATTCGTGAATAAAACAGTGCATTATTATGAAATTAAACATTAATAATTAAACTTACTTGAAATTTCCACTGAATTTGCTTCTAAAGCTGATATGAAAAGGATCAAAGTTACGCCCACAATTTTTTAGAAATTTTCACTTTAACGTTACTTTCTCAGTATTTCCCTATGCTAAGCTGCAACTGTTAAACATCTGCGTTTGTATTTGTGCTTCAAATTATTAATTCTCGACGCCCTTCTCGTCCGAAATGAAGGACAGGAGAACTTAGTAATTATACATTCACAGAATATGCTTCCTTTCGCATTTACTTAGTGGCGTAGCATCTGTGAACGACAAATAAGGTAATAAATGAGTTTTAAAACGAAGCAGTTTACTTTTTTCTTACGAGAACAAAATGCAAGAACATTTTATTGGTTCGATATACTTCTATCGGTCCATGAAAACAAAAGCCTCGTAAAGTCCTTGTACGGCTTTTATTTTCACAATCGTTCGTTGAAGACATATAGTATTTCCATTCGGAAACAGACTTTAAGTAAGGAAAATATTCACAGTACAGCATGTAAATTTTTACAAATTCGTCAATCCTTATAGTCCTATTTTGTAAAATTTTATAACTAATCTAAACAAAAAACGTAGAACGTTTCACTCCACTGAAAAAAGTATTGATCAATATATTTAATTTTGAAATCTGAGTTCTTTTATAGTATACAAAAATTTAAGAACAAAATGTTTGTATTTTTACGTAGTAAAATGGGATACCAGTGTAGAAATACATATACATATTATTTTCCGAAAGGGAATGTTAACAGAATATTATGGAATTCGCGTTCTAGGAAAAAACTGACGGACTTCAGTATTGGCGCGTAGCCAACTCGTAATACTATTTGTAAAATTTAAAAATGAAAAATATTTTAATATAGTGATTTTTGTATGATTATTGGATTATGGTTCTAAAGTGATAAAACATCAGGAGAATTATTAACAGTACATTTATAGAATTTATTAATTTGGATGCCTGTGTGAAAAGTCTTTCGGTGTACCATATGAAACAAAATTAAAAATTGAAGAATATTAAACACCAGCAGATTACAAAGCAAACAGTGAATGATGTTAAAGTAATAAAAAGTCAAATTATTCTAAATTATGTTTTAACCGAAGCTCTAAGATAGGAAGATGACAAATTTTGAAATTATATATTCGATCAATTTTTGTCGGGCGGGGATGATACTTTTTGTGTTTTATTTATTTCTATTTTTATTTATTTTTTTTTTATTTTTTTTGTAATGATTTCAAATTTTCCCTACATAACCGTAGAGAAAAGGAGGGATAGCCTTTTTTAATTTTTACAAAAAATTCCTTTTTCAAAATTTTTCCTTATTTAAAAATACTGCAACAGGAATATTGGCTTTATTTATTTCGGAAGTGTGCAACCAACGGTTGCGAAAAATTAAGGCTACATAAAAGCTTGTGGACAACGGTTTGTACGTGAATGCAATTAGCTTGGTGTCACTTCTGTATAGAGCAGAAAATGTCCGGACATCTAACTATTACTCATATATGCAATCAAATGTATCAAAATTACTATATAAGTTACATACATTGTGACATGGCTTGCATCTAAAAAACCAACGATGATATTTTGGAATTTTCAGGTCAAATGCAGCTTAAGATTTAATTCATAAAGATGTGAATTTATCTTTGGTTTTACAAGCAATGCACTGAAATTATTAATTTCAATATTGTTTAACGGAAAAATTTCGCAGTTTTGAGAAGATTCAGAATTAATGTCAATTAAAAATATAGTCTGTTGCTTACGTTTATCATCGAAGAGAAGAACGGGGTAGCAGTTTTTCAAGTTCCAATAAATGCTGTCAGTAGAGAATAAGTGTACGTAATAAAATAAAGAAAATATGATATGTTTTTATTGCGGTATTAAGTTGAATCCATTACTACCTCACATGCAAGCTAACACTGCACTTTTTGACTGCAGTAGAAAAAAAGGAGTACTTATTAATAAGACAGCCTCACATATAAGATGATACGTTGACGGTTTTGCAAATTATTAATAATTTAAATAATCTAAATACTCAATAATTTGAGGAAAACTTGTTTAATATATCTTCTTTGACACAAATATTGAAGTATAAATGATAAGTAATCTTAATACGATTTTAATTGCTAGGCTTCGCATGTAAGACGTCAGGAGTTTTGGAAAAGCATTTTAAGAAACAAATGTCATCATAAGTTCGGGTTAATTGACTAATATTTTAAATCTATTAGACATTTTGGAAATCTACCTTCCACAAAAATCAAATTTCATTCTTCAGATTAGCACACTCATATACTGTTCACTACAACACAAGAGGATATCAAAAGAAAGACTTAATTCCTTATAGTCCCTAAGGAGCCAATACACCACCTAAAAGGAGCCAATCGAAGGAAAAGCGATTCCCAAGCGACCAGTTCAAGTTCGTATCTATTTATCGCCCACCAGTTTTACCATGGACCACTTTAGAAACATTGGAAAGAATTTTACAGTAGACGTTTTTAAAAAGTCCCAAGTCTTTGTCTGAAAGGGAATTTCAGTTTTACCTATTCGGAATTAATATGCTCATAGCAACAGCAGATGTGTGCACAGGAGGAATATATTTTATTGTTTGCAGTATAAACTCAGAAACTTTTAATGGCTTATTTATATATCATACATCATGATTAAAATCAAAATTTCCTGGTTTCATTTCTTATCTTAATCGCGATATACACAGAATATTACAGAAGAATATAATGAGCATTATATAAATTCAAATGCACTTAGTTATTCAAATACCATAGTAATTCACATAGGTCGTTAAGAACAGAAACAATTTTCACAGACAACAGCGAAATATACCTACCATAAAATTTTTAATTTATTGTTATTATATATTTTTATCCATATGTGCTTAGTAAAGCAATCGCACCTAATCAATAGACTTTTAATTACATGCCATTAATTTCTTGAAAGTTATAATTTTAATACCAAATACTTACAGAATTTAATGTCTGACAATCGAATAATTTCATTTCAAATCTCGAATACTACACGGCAAACAAATACAGAATTCGTTTTTCTCTAAAAAATCCGTATTTATATCATGAATTAACTGTTCTGTAATCTGTTTGCAATATCTATACTTATGAAATTATATTTCTAAATTTCGAGTTCTGAATGTTAAAAATATAACCTTTTAGATGATAAAACACAGACTATTTGTAACGCATTTTAAAGTTCAGTACTTGATTTTTTGTACAGAACTAAAAATTAGGAAAGATTTTTCTTACTTTTTTCGTATAGGCTTGGAAATCACATAATGTCAAATATAATTCAATTGTTACGTAAAAACCTTTTATTTGAATAGTCCTTTGAGAGAGTGAAGGGAAAAATACGTTTTTTGAAAAGAATTCGGTTGTAGAAAATAATTTTTAATTAAATAGTTACTTAATTTAATAACTGACAAAGTAATGATTACAGCTTAATAAAAATAGTCCCTGGCCAATAAATAGAGAATTAGTTTTCCTTTATAAATACGTTATCACCGAACTTTTAAAAAATTTGCATCTGAAAATTGAGTTAGTGAGATAATATTTCTTTACTTCGAGTTTATATTGCTTAAAAGCAAATATTTAGCTAAAGAAGTGGTGAAGATACTTAATAAATAGTTTAAACAAGTACTATAAACTTCGATTCAATTCCATCTCTAATCTCGAAAATACTTTAGAGTAAAAGCTCGTAAAAGAACGAAGAAACAGAAAAAGCTATTTATTAATACTTCTGAAATTAAAGTTAAAATTTCTGAAAGTAAATGAAGCATTTGAAAAGACCTTTCTTAATGTTCTGCATATCACTATACTCGCATAACGTTAAGCAAACCCATTTATAAGTTTTCTGATAAATAAATCAAAATGGATTAAAAAAAATTGACATTCAGTTTGTTTCTCATGCAGTATACCGAGAAATAAAATGAAATTGAGAGAAAAGTTTTATTCTGCATTTAACCCCGAATCAAAATATTTAATTAGAAAAATATGTTGTTCCTATCAGTTCTCAATTGTGACAAACTGCAAGACATTACAATTTTTAAGAAAGAAACCTATTGAGAAACCTACCATCCGAAATACAAATACTATATAGCAGAAATGATTAATTCGTCTTTTATTTTTCTCAGATCACCAGAATAATTAAAATAATTCTTCAATTTTATGCATATATAACAAATTATCAGTATATCATCCAGGTTGTTTGGATTGATTTCTTTTAATATGCGGTGACACAAACAATAAAGAAGAAGAAATTATCTTAAAATCCCCGACTTGAACGTATAATTCATTTACTAATAAATAATGAATTTCTTTAAGATTCTCAATAGAAGGAAATTAATTATACGTTATAAAATATTTAGAATACGGTTACTACAAAGCAGTGAAATTTAGAGTAATTTATTTAAGAAAGATTAGATACTTAAAACTTTGAAGTAGCTTCATTGTATAAGTAACAAGATTTATTTTATTTAAGAAAATATGCACCGTGGCATTTAAAATCGTTTATTACTGGACCTCATTTATTTAATAATTGCACCATTCATAAATTTTATTCAAGAGCCAAATTAAACCTTAAGAATGTGTTCGTATTTAGAAATTACGGAATTAAATAAAGTAATAAAAGGCACGCCGTCTAAAAGTCGTCCGCAATCGATAAAAATATCTTTCATTTCTCAAGAGTAATTTTGGGGAAGTGTATTAAATTAATTCCTGTTTCTAAAATTTTGATCTTCTAAAATCTTACAATGACAATATCATGTTTCCCTTATATTCGAATTATTTTACGATAACGTTGATTAAATGTAAAATTAAAATTTTTAAGATAACGGTAAGGTATTTTGAGAAATTGAAATACGCTCGGTGAAAAGTATTCAAAGAGTCTTTGACGTTTGGTTAACACAATTAATTTAGCAGAACAGTGGCAATAAGAATGAAGCGTCAAGCAATCTTACTGAAACAAAATATGTTTTTGCATATCTGACAGTCGAAACAGCCTTCCAGTACTTTGTCAACTAACTATAATTGGACCAATGCACTGTAAAAAAACTGCATTTCGTAATATGTTACTTAAAATAAAATTATGTTACAGTTGCGAGCGATGTAAAATAATTTGTTTCTACACTGTCTCAAAATTCATCTATTAATTAATAAATATGAAAATATAAATTCATCTTCAATGTAAGAATATTATTGAAAGATAGTTTTAAATTTTAGTGTATATAAGTTTTATTTATTTAATACTCTAATTTTGACACCTGGATTTCTATTAATACGAAATTTTATTTTAATCTTACGCAGAAGCATATACCGACTGAAGACACACATTTTACTGATCTCAATCTTTTCTCAAATTTATATGAAATTATACATTTGAAGCAATAATATGTTTAAAACCTGAAAAAATAAATTCAATTGAATTCTGCGTAATATGATTATAGTTAGTAGAATAAGAATCCAGCTCTGAATTTTCGTTAGAATTTATATAAATGATATGTGCTAGGTAAATACTCTAAAAGTCGTATTAAATTAATTCTTTGATGTGAGTAAAAGGGTGACTCAGAGTTTTGAAATTTCAGCTAGGAACAAGAAAAATAATTCGACATCTACAACTATCAAGATATACTTGTCATAGTTAGGCTTTTAAAAACGGTAAAATAGTGACTAATATTCAACAAGTTATAATCATGTAAATTTTCAAAATTTGGAGCAGTAGCTAACTCATGTCCCTCTTACCGTACATATTTTTCATAGAAAATAAAGTATTTCCTGAAATCAATAAAAATGATTAATTATGTAATGAAAAGAGGGAAAATTTCCAAACAATATGAACAGTTTTATAAAAAGATAAAGATATGAAGTTAATAGTTGATGAATTTCTTAAAATTGTCATACATTCTTCCTCTCTTGCAGGGATTTATAGTGAGAGATTCACACCATTTCTTTGAAAATCACGAGTCTGCCTTAATAGAATAGAGCTAATCCATTGACAAGTTTTCCTCGTAATTTCAACGCACAACATACGTGACTTCAAGTAATTCTACTGAGAGATTCATATATTTTTTTCTTTTACATATTGTGCATCCCCTTTTGTAAAACTATTTTCTGGAAAAACCCCAATTCGGGATATGTATAACTTATGATTTTCTTAGAGCACCATTTTAATCTCAAGTAAAGTTTTTGTAAAGTCCGTAAATTTTTCCTTCGCCAAATAATTTTACTTTGCAATGTGCATACTTTCTCGTCTTTTCAGAAAAAATTATTTGTATTTTTTTCATTGTTGAAGAACTTTTAATAATAAATTCCATATCTGGAAATGAAAAGATTTAAACGAAAATATTTTCATAAGTGAGATAACACAAAGGTATTATGATGAGATTGCACATGTAATATTTTAAAAACGAATAAGTTCAATGATCAGTTTCAGATGCCAGATTATATATATTGCAAGTTGTTTAGAAAATAGCAGGTTATCTTTCTTGATTCAGGCAATAAAGCGCATTTACTTATGGAAACGAATTGTTCTAAGAAGTGCAAATTACTGGAAGTTTCTATTGCTATCATGTGTGAAGGTATTTTATGTAATGAATAAGAGTAACGGAAAATTTGATCGACTTTGTTAGAAGTGTATTGATCACTGAAAACACACTAGCGTTCTGTCTCGTTTAGGAATTATGGAAAGCTTTTCTAAAGGATTAGATTTGATTGGATTATTTAATTATGGCAAAGAACACGAGGGCTATCTGCCTAAAGGGAGGGATGCCTTCGTGGATGGCTTTCTAAGGGAATCTGGCTCGTATACACGTTACACATAGGGTAAACCACGAAAACGCCCATGCAGCCAGCCTGTTAGCGGGATTCGAACCTCGGACCGACTTTTCTAAAGGAAACTAATTCTCATTTATGTAACACATAAAAGAAACACGAAAGACTAACAAGGACAGTCTGTTCAGTAAAATGAGAAGAGAACATCGAGCGGACTGTAAGGGCTTCGAGGTTTCATCCAGTCGACCGCTGGGTGACGAGCAAGAGTTTTAAGAAATAATAGTAGCAGACATAGCAAGTAAAACTGCATACTCGCCTTTTTTTCTAAATTTACTTATTTTTTCATCTTTCTCATATCTGATGCTACTCTGAGCTCAAAGTTTCTCAATATCAGATCATTTTCAATACATTTTCGATATTTTACGCCTGGTGCAAATAATCTAATTTTTTTTTGCAAATGAATTACATAACACAGATAATCAGATTGTTTAAATAGTTATAAGAATATTCAAGAATAAAAAGATAATCACTAAAGAAGAAAAGAATACGAATGTTGCAGGCAAGATAGAATCACTTCTTCCTTTTCAAGAAATCTATTAGTTCATGTTTTGTTGTCTTATAAATCTGCTGGTGCTCAAACACCTGAGGGAAAGATAGGTCGAATCCAATGCATAAAAAACTTAATTTCTTGTTACATGCTCGGAGAATGGCGCCGAGAAATCAGGGCTATCATCAATCAACTTCAAAACTCATCGATTTTTAGACATGAAAGTAAAACGTTTCTACTTCATAAATTTCACCTTCAAGAATTATTTCAAAGTTTTCTTTACTTACTAGAAAATGTATTTGGATAAATCGTAGCTATTTAAATGAATCGCGAATTTCATGATTAGTGCCTGTGGAAGGTAAATTTGTATATGTATGCATATATATGTATATATGCATGCATTTAGGTATACATATACATATATATATATATATATATATATATCTTTTTCATATTTCTATTTATGTTGTGTTTTGCATTTTCACTGCTATTATTATAGTTAATTTTAATTTTAATTTTAGAGATTGCATTATTGTTCTGACTTGTTTCAAAGTCCCGTACAAAATGCTTAACTTGATGTTTCTCAACTTTAAAATTTTAGACCTATACTTTTACCCTACGCCTTTTCCTCAGATAGGATAATCAGGATTGCTTTCACCCAATATTTATATAACTTTATATATAAAGCAAGAGCATACATATATATTCATATATATGTCCTATTGCTTCGGTAATGTTTTAATGTTTTCTTATAAAAAAGGCTTTTCCGTTGACAAGCTTTTTTGTCTTTGAAGGGCGGGAATATATAACATAAAAAATATATAAATCAAAATTATAATTTAAACTAACAGTAGCCCCTTAATTCTCCCTCTTTATTCTAAAAATCATTATAACTTCTCTGGATTGCGTCATTTCTAGATCAATATATCTTGCATGGCCTGCGCTACACTGATGACGAGGGTAATTCGGAACCTATTTCGAAGTTTTGAGAACTAAAATCTTACTGATCTAAACCAAAGCCTTCCTCTTGCCGATCTGCCGAGTAGTGGATTAACTACGCACTTTAGCTTCTCTTTGTGTGCTGCTGCTTCCTATCTCAACAGTATCAAAAATGTAAATGTTCTTGAATAAGCACATTTAGTGTGCCAAGTAAACTATGGACACAAATCTGAATTAAAATGAAAATGGAAATAAATCCATATTTAATGCCAAGTTTCCTATTCATTACGGATTAGCATTTTTTACGCTATCAAAATTCTTCCTCTTTTGCATTTTATCTATGGGAATGTTGAAGGAAATGGAGCATCTTCTCAATTATGGTATTACACATATTACTAATGCAGTTTCTTTAAAATTTTTAATTTGCAACTTGAAACGTTTCACATTAGATCTTTCCGATTTGTATGTTACTAATGAAAGAAAATGCTCTATTTGAAAATCTATTTTCTATTTGCTCTATTTATTGGTATATACTGAATATATAGCAATTGTTACATATATAAATATTCCGCCGTCTCTGGTATTAACTAATAGTCATTTATATTTCAGTCATAATGGTGATCAGACGAGAAAGCCTAGTAAGACGAAACTTCACACAAAAAAAAAAATGCCCGGTCACAATTGCCCACACGTCTAATACCCTCACAGTTAAAGGACAGTACAGATGAAAGTCCATAATATTAGAAGCATAGCCTGATAAAATCCACTTTCATAATTATTCAGAATGGAAGTCCACAAGAAAATATAAGCTACACACAGGCAAACAAATTAACCATTATTTTTATTCATGACTTATTTCAAAATTTCGCCACCTTTTATGTGATCTAAAATGGAATTTAAACATAAAGTATTTAAAATAGAACATATAGAAAAATCTAAAATATCTAAAATAAAAAATATATTTCTAAAATAGAGCTGAAATAGAACATATAAAATAGTTCTTAAAGCATTTTATTTCATATTTATATAGTTATATATTTATGTAAAGCTTACAGGATTTGAAATAAAATGCTTTATTTTATATAAAACTTTAAAGCTTACATAATTTGGTATAGCACGTGAATTTATGTATGTATATTACATAAACGATGCATATATATGGACGATATATATATGTATAAAACATGAAAAATGTTTCAAAAGAATATAGTAAAGTTAAATAAAATTTAAATAATTATCTTGCGCCATTGCTGCAATTAATAAAATTGGAATTTAAGAAACTTTCTCTATTCGTAAAAAGCAAATTTAAAGTTAAAATTACAAATAAATGATTAATTATTGCTGCGAACTAATCTACAATACCATTTAAATTCTGAGAGATTTAAATCAAGATACTCATACGTTTATTTATATACAGATGATGTACATATATATATATGGATATATATACATCGTTTATTATTTCCAATACTCACGCAAATGAAAAAAAGAAGTTTTGAGATAAATTTACTTAAAGTTTTTCTTGTATTTGACATGCAGGAATCATGCATTTGATTGGCAGATCAAAAAGGAAAGCATTACTGTAATCTTCATAGGAATTCTATTATTTATAATAGTTATGAAATGTTAAAAAATCAACATTTTTTATTAATGAATATCATCAAATTGCGCTATCGCTGATATTTGTTTTACATTATATTGAACTACAGTGAAAATTCGCGACTCATTATAATGAAAAAAAATTAAAAAACCAGATATTAAGTTTTATTTATAATGCCAGTAAATTATGTACGAAAAGCACAAAATAATTACAAAATACAAAATAATAAACTAACTACAAAATAATAAACTAACTACAAAATAATAAAATGTACTACAAAAATCTAAAATGACATTCTTAATGTTTCAGTCCTACATCATTAACAAATTGTACAAATAAGCGAACAGTTTCCCAAAGAATAACCTATATTTCCTCAAGTTTAAAAATAGAACCTGTTTTTATGATTCCGTTTGATTTAGGATTGCACTGCTGGCGATTAAACGTTGAGCGTCAAATTTCTTCTTAAATGTAGCGAAGCAAGACATATATGCAAGAAGCCAGTTGCAATATTTTATCAGTATTACTCCCTGGAAAGACTGGAAAATCTTTTCGGCTGGAGACTTTCACATTAACAGTTTTAAATCCGTTCTTTTAAACGAAGTCTTACAGAAGAAATTATCCAATGATTATTTTAATACTTTCAGTACAGGAATGTTGAAGTATATAATTTCATAGTATTTACAATAAATTTTTGACTTATCCGAGCTGTGAGATCCTTTGCATCACTATAACGTCGTGTGACTCGCATTGATGAATGTGAGTATTGCAGTCAATGTACGCGAGAAACCAAAAAAGACAACATAATCATCTGTTTGGTACTGAAATGAAATGTATGCCAACACTACTGCCGAAAAATAAAAGATGTTCCTACAATGTTGGGAATGGTCATAACTCAGAATTTGTATTTTTTGGAGTTGTGCCAATATTGCAGCCCACGAATGATGCTTCGCAGCAATTTTTACTATATTAACAATTTTTAAATAAATATTTTCCTTTTATTGATCTCTGTCTTTCTCTTCCTGTATCTCTCTGTGTACATATGTATGTGTGTATATCTAGCTTACTATATTTAAGCCTCCAATAAATCTGACAAGAGAAGGTTATAGGAGATTTTGGCCTTATAACGTTCTCCGAAATTTGGAAAATTTTAATGCGTAAAACATGCGTGTAAATATGTATCATGTACGGTTAATTTTAATTATACTATTAAAACATTATTATATTCTTTAACTCCAGAAATTGTTTTACATTGTATTGAATATATTATATTAAATTATACTGTACTGTGTAATGAATTTAACTTTCAGAAAAAGAGTCAAAAGAGAACTTTTCTTTCAGCGAAAAAAGGAAAGTATGCTACAATCATTATGGATATATTTTGTTTTCAGAAACAGAACTATTGTTATACTAGCGAATTAAAAGCAAGTTACAAATACTAAATTAGTTTATAGTTAACGTTTGCATTTTTACATAATTTAATATCATTGCAAATTGAAACCTACGTTTAATCGTTATAAAAATAATTTGTAAAATTTTTAGAAGCTTCGGCCTATATTCTGCTTTGTAAATCATGGTTCGCCAAAAGATTAAGGGATATCGGCCCCACAAAACGAAATCGGAGAAATTTCCGCAGAAGATGAATTCATCTATGTAGTTTAATAGTAGTTCGTATAAATTAGTAACACTTTCGAACTAACTACTCTCAATGTTTATATTTTAATAAACTTGCGGTGAAGACGTTGATTATTTACTTTAGTAGAAATATTTTAGATTAACTGGAATGCATAAATATGGATTTTAAAAATATATTTATACCGCTTATTGTTGACATTTGTGAAAAGAATGATAAACATCTTATATTTGTCTTCGTTCTTTATCTAGGCTTCGGACTTACAGCAAAATTCAGCCGCATTTAAAAATTATCAGTGACTTCGAAGAAATAAAAACTATTTTATTTATCTGAAATCATGAAGCGATTAGATTTTTGTTATCAAGGTATATTTCGATTTTGGCGGAAATATGTGCGGAAATGTCCCTGCAATATATTCAGTGTACAAAATAACGGTTATCTTAAAACGCGAGTATTTCTTACCTATATTCGCGTTTTAAGATCAATGCTACATCATTTAAAATAATAACGATGTTTAAATAAAATCAATTCTTATTTATTTAGAATGTTGTTAATAACTAAAAGAGATTTGGCAATTTTCCCGTTACACTTAACAAATAATTTATTCTTTTCTTTAATTAAATACATATAAATTACAGTTCCCGATTTCTTAATATGGAACCTAAATAATGTTATGCATTAATTGTTATTATTTTCAAGCTTTTGTTTGGCTCAGTAATTGAAGTTATTAATTTTTGCTTTGTTTGCTTAAAGTTGGTTGTAAAATTAAACTGTAACTTTTGTAAACTTTAAATTTAGGTTTGGTTGCTTTAAAAGTTTAAGTTGATGTTATTTAATTTTAATTTGAGTTTAGGGACTTAAGTTTACTTGGTTCTTGTATTTTGTTGTTTTTAACGTTAAGGTTGTTTTACTTTAATTATTTAAAAGTTTTATTGCTGCATTTTTGGTATGTTAATTTTTTTAATTTTATTTCAGGTAACTTAATTTTTACTCCTCTTTCTATTAAAGTTTATCGAATTCATATTTTCTGACTGGTGGTAAGGTAAATCAATTGTAATTGAAACTCAATCTGGATAATGAGTGTGTATACTTAATTTCTTCTGAAGAAACAATTTACATTGTGTTGACGTTTGAATGAACTTAATTGTTAAATAATAGTTTAATTTTTCCTTTACTAAATTCGTTTATTGTGTTGAAAAACTATTCACTAGTTCTGTAATTTTTCACATCCAAAGTTGTCGGCTGAGAATTTGTTTCTCAGACTTCCTTATTTGGATATTTCTGCACCCCGAAATTCTTTTGGTCAAGCTCTTTGCCACATGTCCCTGAGTACCCTGCCAGGGGTGCTGATTTCTTCACCATCTGAATAATTTGAATAATCGGAACCCTGGTTACTCTAGCATCTCTAGCATAGAAATGTTCTACTGGGAGTTTGTTTACGTGGAGTGAAACGTCGTCGGATAGGGTCCTCGCCATAGTGGAGTGGCACACCGGGCGAGGCTAGTGCTTTCCCCCCTTCCATCAGCAGAGAGGAGGTTGACCCAGCGGAGTGGATTTGAAGGCTAACTGTTGAACTGCGTCTTTTCGCCAAATGTTGGTAGTCGGGAAACCCCTTCCCTTGAAGATTTCTATGTTCCATTGTATCGGGTTGGCGTGCTTGGCGTTCTTCCGATCATCATACTTCGCCAATATTTCAAGATCTCGCTAGGTACAAAAGTTGCTGCGCAATTGGGACGAGAGGAAGAGAGCGAAAACAAGAAGCATCGCAGCGTGATCGTCACAGAACCTATTTAGAAGTCGAAAAATTCCCTACGAAAATGAGAAATATGGAACGGCTGCTGAGTGTGAGAAGAAAGCAGAACATTGGAGGATAAAGCACTAGATCCAACGGGAAAGACCCCCTGCTCTGCTGAAGGTTTAATTTCTCGCCGAAATTAGAATGACGGTTTGGGACCAGCAACCTCGGACTCTGCCTGAAGGAAATTGCAGAAAGGCGGAGTTCCAAGCCGCCACCTCGGGACCTGCATTTAAATAATATTCTCTTATTATTTTTCTTTTATTTTACAGATTTTCCTTCCCGGTATTGTACCCTACAACTCCAGTATGAAAACTTAGAATGTAAATAATGCCAGTGTACATTCGGAGGGGCCCTCCCCCATAATTTTAGAATGTTAAATCATTATAAGGTACGTGCCTGTTTATCTTGTCGTGTCAGCTAACCCTGTTAACTTTGATGACCGCCACCACCCAAATTAAACAAATTGTAACTGTAAACCTTTGATGGTCACTAAATAAACGTAAGATTGATTTTACTTACTTTTGAATTATTTTTTAATTTATTTTATTTTACACTGGATCTTATTCATAGAATGGGTTTTAATAGGCTTTCACAACGCAATATTGATAATTGAAATTACTGAATTTATTGTTAATGTTCACTCTGATAATTACACGAATTGTTCTTGAACGTGAATTCACTGTACTGATGTCATATTGCACTAAATACTTTGAGAAATATTACTCATGTGGAGAATTTCGTACATTTCCCAAATACAATATTGGCTTACACATTCTCAATGTTATGAATTTTCAATTACACAGTGATGGTTTCTAGTAGCACCAACTGTAAATGCGTTATGTTACAGTGTTCTATACTTAATACAGAACAGTAATATTTTGAACACATAAATAAAGGAAATAGAAATTGATAAAAAGAATTTCTAATTAATAAAGAAATTTCCTTAAATCCTTTTGACATTAGCTATTTTGTCATTGCAATGCATCAAATTTTGCATTTTTCAGTCTGTGTCACCGTTCAGCAGCCATGTACGTAACAGTAGTCTTTGTATTAATTTACTAACCGTAAATTAATATTATTTTATTCCATTGCATTGTCAAGTTTTAATATGTATACAAAACAGCCACTGAATCAGTAAACGTACAAATCCGAAATCTTCAGCCGTTGGAAGTTCTAAGATGATGAAATTAGTAAATGAATCTCCTACTGTACTGTGCATTGAATAATGGGTATCAGCGTTAATTTAGATGAATCAGAACTTAAAGAAAAATGAGTGATTAAGTAATCCAGCGATAGTGATACATATTATTTTCTTTTTTTGAAGTTTTCGCTCCTGTACAGCTATTTCCTAGACTTCAGTTATTCTATTCACACAATTCCTTATTCTCAAAAAATAATAACAGTAACTTAGCAAAAATAAGAGTTGAATTTTGAGCTTCAGACATTTAAATCGATGTTCCTGTATTTATATTAATCCAACTTTCGATAAACTGAATAATCTTTAGTTTTCTCTTTTTATTACAGTTTCTTTCATCCTTCAGATAAATTCGCAATATGTAATGGTTTTCTGAAAATATTTCGGAATTAATTTTCGTTTTCTTTATTTTTAAAATGCTCATAAATGTTCCGCAGAGAATTTATTTGAATTCAAACAATATTGTTTAGTTCAATTTCAGTTTTTTTAATCCGATTTTGCGCGTAATGCTTCGTGAGAATAAGCGTCTGTTGAATTAAACAATCCATGCTTGTTTTATTCTTTCAGAACTTACTTTTATTCTGAAAATAGTTTTTCCTTCAAACAATTCTTGGGAGCCTTTTGAAGACCGTTTGAAGGATATATTATAAATTTTTGCTTTATGATATTATTTTTCTTTGTTATTACTGTTACTGCTGTTTGAACAGAAAAAAGCGTTTATGACATAAAAGGAGTTCAAAGTTGTTAAACCGTAGAACGCTTCCGCCACATATGCTCATCAAACAACAGAAGAAAATTGCGTGTTTCTGTTCAGAAGTTTTAGATATTTTGGGCTGGTTTACTTCATCTTCATGATTATTACAGTTTAATAGAAGAAAGTTTACTGAAATGGATAGTAAGTTATTTAGAATAGTAGCAAAATATGATATTTTACTATATTCTTTATCAGGTACATATTTTAATATTCTATATACATACTTACACTCCTACTGAAAACAATTTCACATTTTGTATATAAGCGTATCATTTAAACAATTATTGTAAATTAATGCAATATTTGACAACTGTGCTAAAACACCGAACATTGTAGAGTCAGCCACCCGATCTGCTTAAAACTTTTTCGCTTCTCTATGTTTGTGAACTACTTTTAACATGCATCTACTGTCTAAACTTTGCAATATTTGAATGCAGAATAATTTTTAAAAGTATATTATTTAGTATTTAAGGAATCTGTTATTATGTAAAACATTCATAAATTAGTAGATATTCAATTAAATGTTTAAAATTCGAAGACATCAGCTGTTTCACGAGACAGGGGAAAATACTTTTATCTTCCCATAGAAACAATGCGCTCGACTCGGAAATAGCTGTGCATTTTTGCCCTCCATTGACAGTTTTGTTGTTACGTCATACGTTGTCAAATCTAGAGGTGTTTATAATGAAAACTTCATTCTGTATTCTATAATATCTGAAAGTCTAAGCAATGAAATATTTCATTTTGCCTCATCATTGAGTTCTGAACGATTGTGTTGTTGAAATGTTGAGTCAACAACAGTCCAGAAGAACTCGAAATACTTCATATTGCACATTTATTTGCATGTTTATTTTTTCTACTAAATGTTGCTCAGTTTCAATTATGCATATTCTTTCATTTATTTATGTTTTCCTACCATTTGTCTTCATTAATTTTTATAGCGTTAATGTTTGGATATTTTCTGTGCTGAATGCTATTCAGTATGGTATGTATTTACAATTTGTAAGAGAAAAAATAGAAAAAATTGCTTCCGGTTATCAGATTTATTATTATAAAGACAAATTTCTCTTCACGAGCGGGAAGAGATTAATGGAAGATATGCTCTTTTATCACAAATGTCGGCTATCAGGTTACCAGGCGAAAGAAACTGAAAATTTGAAACAAAAAAAAAAAAATTAAAAATTTTATTGAGTTCATATTTCGCAGATTTACTTTATGACCCTCTTAAAGGAAATTTCAAATATATTTTGTTTATTCTTCTTCGGTGTATTCCTCTATAAAATATTTAAGATGAGCACATTTCTGAATTAAATTAAGCAACCTTGTTTGTTGAAATTTAGTTCCAGGTTATTTTACGTATCGGTCTGAATACTGATGAGATTTCAACGAGTGCATTAATCATCAAATTATTCTAACCGTACCTTAGCTCATTTGTTGATAAATATGCAAATGTCCGTCTGTTTAGAACACCTATGAATTTAAATTACGTACTTACGTTTGCTTGAAAAAAATATTAACTTTCAGCATGTAAAGATCTCATCATTCTTAACTCCTGAAAATCTAAATAAGAATTATATGTTGATACAAGTAGGAAGTGTACATCATCAGTTTTTCATTGAGCTTAAGCATTAATGAACACTATGAGTAAAAATATAAAATAACAGAATGATTAAAAATATACATTCTGTTTCAAATCCATTTTTTTTAAAGGTTTTTTTTTTTTTTTTTTTCACACAACAAACGTTTCATAATAAAATTTTATTGGTGCAAAGCCCTTTAATACTTTATTTTAGTTGATTGATTCCTAATTTTTGTACTTTTCTAAACAAAAGTTTGCCTAAAAATAATTGCATTTTTTAAATCATGAAACTGTATCTTCGTAAATATTGCACATAAAAACACGAAGTATTTTTAAAGCAAAGCATAATAAAACATTTTTCTGTACGTGTATAAGAAGTAGCATTTTTTATTTACAAAACCTATCCTAATCACCCACTGCCGAAGTTAATTTTCACAAAATTCCCTTACTTTAAGACATTTACAGCTGTAAGTGCGTGTGTGGGATTTCTTAATTTACCTGTACGGCCGAATCTTGCCAGAACAAACTTTAAATGAACAGAAGCTTCAAAGGAACAGAAGCTTGGTTTGCTATATTCAGCCTGATAAGAAAAATGGATTAGCAACGAAACAACATAGAACAAAAGGAAATGAAAACTGAATGAAGAATAAAAAACATCGAGTAACACCGTCGCATCTATCAAAAGAAATTAATAATAAATCTAATTTTCAAAATTAATATTCACATTTCAAATTCATTGACCTTTGAAGAAAATTCGAGTAGTTCATCTCTAATTGCGTATACTGCTGTATCAAACATTAAAGCAAAAGTTGGGTCAGCAGCCTATTTTTAAACTGCTTCTTCAAATATCATCAAATGAAGAGGTCACCTCCATAATAATAACAGTGTTTCCCAAGCGGAATTGTCAGCTATGAAAGCAGTAATTGAAATAGCCATTCTCAAAATTCTTATTATTTTACCATAAAATCTGACTCTCAAATATCTATTTTTGACATTAAGTATCCCATACCTTCCTTTCGACGCAAGTTCTCTTCTTGCTTTAATTCTGAACTGCAAACTTCAAATTTCATTGATCAAAGAGCATAGGGGTCATTTTAGTAATGATCAGGCAGATGAATTAGCCAAAGAAGGAGCTCTTAATCAAGATTGTATTAAAAAAACCCTTCTATGGCTTCGCTCAAATTTGAAGTACCAACTGAAATAACTTACTTCAATATATTGGCAAGCTTTCTAGAATAATGCTTCACAGGGAAGACATATATATAACTTGATCCCGAATTCAATCTTCGCATATCTGCACCCTAATCCTTCATTAAGTTATTACATAACAGGGCACAGAGCCTACCCCACATATTTCTATGCAAGAAATATGATGAATTCCGACATATGCATTAGAGATGGGCAAAACCGGTTCTTTAAAGGATTATATCAGAACCGTTCGCTAACTGAAGTGAATCAGTTCCTTTACCCGATTCATTGCTCGTTAAAAATGACCTTGATGAACGCGCTCGGAACTAGCTTGGATCAAGAGCGGTGTGCAAAGATAGGGTGAAAAACAGAAACAATTGAACAAGGAGTGCGATCGGTGTACTCAACTCAACCAAACAGCTCACTCCCTGGACTGATTTCTTTCAAGTGTACTTTTGAGATTCCCTAAAAAAATGTTTCTTCGTGGGACAACAATAAAATTCTAGAATATAAAAAAAAATGCTAAAACTTAAAAAATAATGAAACTTAAACTCACTTTTATTAAAGATTACATTATTTTATTAGCATAATTGATATTTTGTTGCTACTACAAAGCACAATGTAAAAATGCGTTTTTAGGCAACATGGAACAGAAAATTGCCTGCTGACAATTATCTGCTGCTGCCAGCATTTTACTTTTCCTATGTAATTTGACAAAATCATGCCAATATCGCTCGATGTTTTTCTATTCAGTAGGATCCACATTTAGTTCTGCAACCTTGAAAAATAAATTATATGGAAATATTTATGTTTATAAATGTATATACTAATTCTAAAGAAGATTAAAGAGAAGTTCATAACTCTTTATTACAAAACGTTAGTTAAATAAGTAAATAAATAAAAATTTAATTTATTAGTTTACATAAATATTACAGTAATATTGCATAAAAAAAGAAAATAACCTAAGATACAAAGCTCTACTATGATACAGTATTCAAAGAATCGAAATGAAACTCATAGGAACAGCTCTGAGGAAGCGCAAATAACAAATAATCAAGACTCCGCAGGAGCCAACCTCGCATTGCCAAAGGGGGAGAATATCCATCTGCTAGGCAAACAGGGGCGGTCACTTTCGCTCACATGCGTCGGTTTATTCAATGTTTTATTTCTTAAATCCTAGACGAAACACAAGCAAACCAAAAGCCCACATAAATACATATATAGCACATATACGCTCATAAATAAGTTCGATAGTTTCCGGCAAATAATAAAGGAAAGGATGTTAGTGTTTACATTAAGAAAAATCAAATTTTTGACATTCACTCATCCCAACAACAGGTCTCAGTGAAATGTTAAAAAACTACCGTTGCTGTTCAGTTTTTTTTGCCGGAACGCTTATCATTCATTCAGTAAAGTGAATCGGTTCCAGAGCGGATCGTCCATCTCTAATCTGCATATGTGGAAAACAGGAAACTCCTGGTCATTACGCTTTCTCATGGCCGTTAACGAGGATATTCACATAAAATCCTTGCAACCTGATATCCTAGTATTCCAAAGGTTTATATTTAAAGACAGACATCAGTATCCGAAGTTTTAAAAAATATGCAACGACTCTCTTCCTACCGCCTAGGTATTGCATAAATGTAATGAACTTTTACATCGTGTGAATATGTGCAAAATGGCTCCACTTGTAAACTTTATAAACTGTAATAAACTTTTATAACTGTAGTAACCCCATGGGAACTTCTTTCGGATTATTATTACTTTAATATTATTATTATTACTATTCATTATAATATTGTGCTCCCAGTACTAACTATACTTATCTCATTATGTTTATCTGTGTACTTATTATGTTTATCTGTTATTTTTGTTGCACCAAAACAGATATTCAATTTAATTTGGGAATATCAAATTGTGTTGAAATAATGTTGTATTCTCTGTATGTCTTAAATCATTATTTTTAATAAATACTACAGGGAAGGCGTATGGTGGGATTTCACTATGTACTACCATAATAGGTTAACTCTAGATCATTTGGAAAGCTTCATTTACTTATTTCCTCAGCCCTTTTTTTATAAATTCTTATAAAGCTTGCAATTTATTTTATGCTTTTTTTAAAGACTTAGTGTGAGGAGCTGATGTTCCCCATACCTTTACCTGTACCTGAACATATTGGCAGATAACTGTTTCTTTGAATGGCGAAGCATTTCAGCAACAGGTCGTCAACATCCAATGCTCCATTGTTTCAATTTGTCTTAGTACCCAAATGTTTTCACGAGCGCTCAAATTATAGATTTTCGATTTTTTCCCTACGGTCTCAGTTGTAAACTATGATAAACTGTATGTCTGCAGCTATCAACTTGGTTGCATAATTTTTTTAAAAAATTTTTTCAATAATGTTCACCTTATCAGAACGGAAGCTTTATATTTAAAGGTCATTATGCTTGATATTTAAAGGTCATATTTTATATTTAAAGGTCATAATTCTTGATACAGAAGAGTAATGCAGAGAGTTTGGTCAATGAATAAGAGATTTAGTCTTCTAAGAAAATATGAAAAATAAGATAATCTCATCACTCTGTGTCTTTCCAATGTCCACAGCAAATACTGTCATTTTCCCTAATATATGCATGGTAACAATACAAAGATTTAATAACTTTATTAAAAATTATCCTGCTTAGTAAAAGACCTAAACATTGCAAAACCCCTATTCGAAGGATAAAACTTCGAGAACATTTTTACTTAACCAAACGGATAGAATCAGAACCTCTCATTCCCTGAAAAGAATAAACTGCAAGACTGCAAACTCACTCTTGCCCCGAATAGCAAAAATTTCAAAATTTCCATCGTGATATCAGGCTTGAATAGCGTTTTGTCTGACAGCTCAGTCAAAAGAATTTAAGTGGAAGAAGAAAGAGATCCCATTCACGTTTTTTTGGTTCAGTGACCATGGTGTCCTAAGGTACGTTTTATATATCATCGTAAAACTGGATATCACACCGTCTTACATAGCTTTTGTTTAGAACATAGAGAAAGGTGGGTGAGAAAATAAAAGAAATATAACATAAAGGTGTTTTCCTGTACGGATGGAAAATGGAATGTGGATCCTAATATGCTGAACGTGGATAATTTTAATGCCTACTAATCATTTTGGCAAAACTTGCAGAAATTCTGAAAAATGTCTGAAGCATACAGAAAAATGTCAAACGAAGACATCAATATAGTTGGTGATATCCAGTTTTCATACTCTCGGGGGTTCTTTAAAACAATATAAAATGACATAAACTGTATAAGAGTCTGGACGGGATCAAAAGTTTCCCTCTGTAAATTCGGAGGTTTTTTTATAGAGGGGTTTGATTGTATTTCTATATCTGTATGCTTACTTTGTGGGGAGACATTAGGTTATTTTGAAACAGGAAACGTGAAAAATGTGCCTAGCCCTTGCCGGGACTCGAACCTCGGACCTCTCGAATACGCGCCTAGTGTGTTCACCATTATACCACGAAGGCATGCAAAAAAGACGGGGGAAATTTCTTATATACTCCCCTTTTAGACTGGGCTTTAGGGGAACCAATTTCCAAATCCTGGTGGTCGAGAATCTTCATCTACCCACCTTTCTTATTTCGAGAGCCACTATAGAAACATTAGGTAATTTTGAAGCAGGACACGTGAAAAATACGCAGTGATCTCGCCGGGACTTGAACCTCGGACCCCTCCAATACGCGCCGAGTGTGCTCACCATTACACCACGAAGGCATGTTAAGAAGGCTTGAGAAATGCCTTATAACGTAAGATTTGTCAGAAATCAATATCTAAGTATAAAGCACATTTTAAAATTTCGAATGGAATACACATTGCAGGTTTTAAACCAATAAGTGTAATTTCAGTTCAGTAGCGAGTTGCACGTTAATTAGAAAGGAAAAAGTAATTAACGCTGTATTGATTATTGAATAAACTGTTACTCTGAGAAAACCTGTGACATATTATATATAACATAAATCAAATTATCGAGAACAAACAAAGCTTTTTTTTATTGTTTGCAGATGAGCGTATGTATTTTCCAAAATATAACTTCGCTTTCTAAAAGCATTTTTTACAAAAATTTTGTTCCTTTGTACTGTTAACATAACTAAAAGAATACATGTATATATATATATATATATATATATATATGAATGAGAATATATATGATTGAGATATGAATGAGACTGAGAATATATATATATATAGATATATATGAATTCTCAGTCTGGAGATAATACAATAAAACCTTTTCATTTCCTTCTTATCAAGTTAAAATGTTACTTTTTGTCATGTTACACTTCTGAGATAGACATTGCTTTAATAAATGCAAAAGAGCTAGGAATATGTGCACTAAAGTTAGAGAACTATGTGCTTCATAGTGTTTCATTTTATAATTAATTTAGTAATAAACCTTTGCAACATTGTAAAAATCGATTTATTAAACTTAGTGCACAAAATAAAATGCATTTTGTGCAAACAATGGGGCAAAAATTGAGAATTATGTCATTCTCTGAAATATTCAGAGCTCTGAAGAACATGAGAAATATCATCTACGAAGCAGAAGGGAATACTTACTCTGAAATTAAACATCGTATCTCATTGGCCTGTTCGTTACATACCTAGACACATGTAGTTACAGTGTTAGAAATATTGAGTTTGCAAGGGTTTAAAGGTGGAATTACGTTCCGTGGAATAGGCTACAGTTCTCTCTCGCTGTGTCAAATTAAACCCAGTTTAGGTACATTTACCTCAGAAATCATGCTATTTCGAAAGCAATATTTTAATCGCATGCCAGTTTATATTGTAGATTATAAACTTATGTATGTAATTTTAAGATTTCAAAAACATTTTAAGTCGTTAGAATTTATTTTACAGCTGGTAAAATATTTTCATTATCTCTTGAGCAAACAACTTTATAAAAGCATCTCAGTTGTACAGAAGCGAATGCTTAACATAGAGAGATTAAACATATTTTTAGATATTAAAATACATATCTAATTAATAATGAAAAGTATTTATAATTAGAAGAGTCTCTTTAGATTCACTATCATTAATGCTCTAAAGCAAGAAATAAAAAAGAGGGATATTTTTACATGCGCTAGTACAGTTGTTTAGTTTCACACTTACTGTAACACTTTATATAGAGTGGCATCATGAACAAGTTATCACTTCAAATCTTTGTATCCCTAATTAGTAAATTGGACATGGACATTTTCCAACATAACAAATATAAATCTTTTTCCTAATTTATTTAAAGTAATCTCTCTTTAATTTTCTTCCTCTTTAATTAACGCTAGATGTTATACCTTTCACATACAGCGAGGATAGGTCTGGCAACAGCTACAGGAAGAAAAACTTGGCAGTGTTGGAATGGCAACAGCAGATGATATTCTATAGATTTTAATATTTTGATTTTGAGTCGATGTTTTCCTTTGCGATACTATTGCGTTAAAACAATTGAGTTTTGGGTGAATGAAATGAATCCGCTGTCCCGCTGCGGATATTAGTAAAATATATTTAGAAAATTAGCTGCGTTGGAAAGGATGAAACCTTGTGTTTGAATTTGCGGTATTCTTCCTCCTAAAGTTGCGTCGAGTTCAGAATATTATGCCAGGCTTATTCACGCTGTTGCAGATAAGTTCAAATTTTGTTTATTGTGTTTATAGTGTATAACTTGCAAATATATGAATATAATTCTATTAAATAAACATTTAAAATTCTGGAATGGTGTTTTAAAATTTTAGATGTAGAGTATTCACATTGCTATGTCGGAGCCAGTGGCAGTCAGGTGCAAAGTAAAATTGTTTTTGCTCCATGACATAACACTAATCATTACTAATAGTCGAAAACTCCTTTCTAAATTAATAAGTTCACATTTTTCCAAATTTAACGAAATTCGTGTTTAGAAATGTTTCGAATTTTCATTTCATTTCTGCACTTAACCTGTGATACGATTTCTCAGCATCGTTACCTAACAGGTTGGGAAACAAACTCAGCAAGCCCTGGCTGTCTAGTTATTGGGATAAAACAAATATTAGTTCAACAGGTAAGATTATTCTGTCTCCTTATTATGAGCACTTCTTCTTGGTACTAAGTAATTTTGTTACAGAATATTTTCAATAAAGTATTTGCAGTATGTGTTTTAACATACATGACATGTTTAACATGTATTAAACAGCCAAGCATTATGGCCAGAATAGTTTCAGAACATGAAACGCAATAGATTTGTTCCGCTGAAACTGAAAGCTATAATACAAGACTGTACCGGAAAATATGCCTAGAGTACAAAAACAACCTCTAAAAGCTTTCATTTGAGAGACTACTCCTTTTAATTTATCCAACGTGGAACACTCAGTTCTGTGGCTGGTTGCAAATTTTCCTGGAATCCATAAGCATACTCTTTCCTCACTACTTTGGAATATCACTACATTTCTTCCGTATTTCATTGGTCATTTCTGCAACATACTGATATTCTACAGAAGCGTGGATTCATTTTTCTGCATTTGTATTTAGTATTTCCGTATAAGTTTCGTAATAGCTTTGTTGCTTAAAGAATTGCGTAACAGTATTTATGAATTAATGTATCTTCAATTTTATGGTCACCTATGAATACTTTGCTTAATATATATATATTTAGTATATATATATATTTAGTATTCGTACAATTATTCACGTCACGTTTAATTCAGGATTTCATCTATGTATATGATTTAATATGTATTTAATTGGTTTGATAAATGCCGCCCGATCTGCCTTCCTGGCCTCAGGGTTGTGCTGTGGCAGATAGCGGTTGACATCTTTTGGGCTGGTAACCAAATTCGCACCTGGCTCGGGATCCATATCAGCGGGTTTATGTCACTAAACATTATATCGACTGGGTGATAAGCTCTCTATATACGATAATCATATTCACCATTAGACAAGAAATATACTTATATCATTTTATTGCAGCTACATGCTATCTACATTTATCCTGTCTATGGCCATTATGTTTGTTTTGACGAAACCAAAGTGTACGTGTGTTTAAACTTAACCCTTCAATGCATGATATTTTATATTTTTACGAAACATTTTTTCCCTCCATGGTCATGGCTTAAATAAATATAGAAAAATATTTTAAAAAATATTTAACACTTTTATTGGTTAAGTTTTAAATTTTTAGGTTTGATGCATACATGCATCGCCATGCATTTAGTACTATAATGTAAACCACGTGAATTAAATAATTTACAATACTATAATTAATAAATATAAAATACTCAATTAGTTATTGCTTTTAGACGGTAATGACTTTAATTAAAACTTTATTGAAACTTAATTCTAATTAATTATGCTCAGACTTTATGAAAATTAAAATTGAGATGAAAATTTAAATAGAAATGACATATCAAATATTTTGTACACGTACGTTTATTGGGCAATTTATGTTGTATGAAAAATTTTGAAACAATGTCAATTCTTATTTAGACATAATACTACAGCACATTTTTCACATCTAAATAAATGTTTGGAATTTGCAAGCTGCCATTTTGCGACTGCGATTTTCGTTCCATACGGGAACATGTTGAATTTTATCCTGTCTGACGCAAGGTGGAGGAATGTTTGATGCAAGGCCTTTCTGTATTTTCAAACATTCTAATCATTTTGTAAAAGACAGCTCGTATAAACCGCTATTTTCTATTCTCTTAGGAATTGAATTTTCACCCATTTTGCACAGTTCAACGGATAGCTCAACCCGAAAGGCAGCCAAGTTTAGCAAATCCTTGGACATGGCTCCAATCTGTAGAGATGGATCATTATCATCTCTTTCCAGAAATTAAAAATCATCTTCACTGATATACAGCACGTTATCGCATATTTCCTTTATTTCTTTGTCAGTCACATATTTTTTCTCGCTCTTCTACCAACCTCACTCATACTAAAGAAAATTCAGTTTAATTTGAAACTGAAATTCTGTCATACAAACTATTAGTAAAATAAACTAGAAAATTCAGGTTTAAATTGTTGGTGAAAATTATGTAATTTACAAGTATGCATCAATTTAAAATGGTTTGAAAACAATTACACACTAAATGAAAACTAATAAAACAAATTAAAGGAATTTTCATTACAAACAGTATGCATGCTACATAATTAGAGACATAAAATTAATATTTTATGACTCTAAATAACAACAATGCATGCAAATATCTAGTGGATATTGTTGATATAACAATAAGCATGAAACAAAAGGTATTATGAAGTATGAAGGCTTAAATTAATTAAAATTCCACTCTAAATGTTAACCTGATTCATATATGCATTAGACTGCAGTCTAGAGTGAAGCCTAATCATAAATGCATATATCAAACAAAAAATTGAAATATTTCATTAAAACAAATTCTGTGGTTAAAACTTAACATAAAATTTTTAAGCCTCTAATATCGACTGATGAATAAACACAAAGCTAGCCTGACCATTGAAAAAACACAAATGAATTCTGTGTTATTCTTACTAATGAAATAAAGAGTACAATTTTATGCTGCCGTCTAACATTGATATGGATATATTTAGAGAATTATCATCCCAGTGAACGGTCAGCTTTGTAATTTTTTAATGCTAAATTTAGTAAAATGTGGCATGATTTACATATGCATCACCATGCATTGAAGGGTTAAACCATACAAGATTTTTAAAACATGCACTTGTTTAAATTTAAATAAAACCTGTAATTAGTTAAATAATATATTCTAGAGGAATCTTGAAAATATATTTCCAGATTTAACCAGGTCAAAAATTGTGTTTACAAGCGAAGCTTTTTAATAATATTAAACTACTTTTCTTCACATTATTCTGCCATCACAAAGGAGAATGGAATGAAATTCGGGATTAAAACCTGCCTAAACTATTAACTCGGAAAGAGAGTTATTTTTAAAACATCAGACTACATTTTGAATACATTTTAATCCACCGAATCCTCCTGCCGGAGAAATGATGTCTGACATCTTTTTCGTAAGGGAAATGAGTGAAATCCTGGAAGGAAATGTAATGTTAAATACCAGTGCTGCGACCGCACTGGTTTAATTACTTTTCCAAATCATTCAAGTATGATTTGACAGGTGTGCGATTATCCGCATTTCAGTTCTGCACATTAGCATCTAGAATGAAATATGCTATCGATTATGCGAGGATGTAATTTTCTTCGCAGTCATAGTAATTGCTGAAAATCAAATTTATTTGATTTCTTAAAGCAGTAAATATAAATGCATAAGGAAAGATTTTCTTCTTGCTGAACTGTAGTGAAAAAGTGGATCTTGAGGCACATCGTTAGTGTCGAATTCCTAATTCTGATAAACTGTCTCAAAATCCATTTTCAGCGGCCACTGCCTTTTTCATAAAATCAGATTTTTTCTATCTGTCAGAATAATGTCAGTCTCTTTGTATTTATGTATGTATATATTTATGTATTATACATATATATTATTTTTATTATTATTATTGTGAAATGATATTATTATTAGGATAATTATGTAAATGATATTATTAAAAATTTTAATTTCAGAATTTAGGTGAGGAAAGATGTTTTTTTCTCAATTGGCTTCAAGAATATAACGCAAAAATCAACATAAATGAACACCAAAATGCAAATACGAGTATCTGATAAAGAGTAATTAACTAACGTTAATTTGCCATTTTAGGCGGCACTCTAAATATGCGGCAAGCCGAAAGTCCTCTTGTGTGCTTTGGTGGAAGGGGAGAGGTGTGGAAACCTTCAGACCCGTCCCCTGAGGTTCTCTCCATCAATGAGGCGGCGGAATTGAGCCAAATCGCATTGTCACCTGTTAGGTGCTCAAGGCTGTTGCCAACTACAGGTATAATCTTGTGCTCCTTACCACGAGGAATTTCGTGGAGTTGGGCTGACTACGTCAGACAAGTGAGCATAAGCAACAACAACGTGCAATAGGAACGATTTACAAACTAAAAACCTTTAAATTTCATTTATATATTCTTTATTGGGTAATAGTTTGTTAATTCAGGATAAATCTAACATCAGGTGCTGTCATAATTGATGACTGCTACATTAAACAAATTTTAATCCTAATTTTAAAGGCCGTATGACACTGAGCAAATGCGAAACTGCAGCATCAAAATGGGTAAAGAAATTTTCGAGAATTTTATAGACATTGGTGTTTACTTAGTATATGATAAAAAGTTCAGAACAACATACAGAAAAAAATATGACCTAGAAACACAACATATTTCCATAATAGTACAATCCGGCTCTATCTTTCTTAACGATGCATTTCACTACTCATCGTGGCATTGAAATCTTTTATATATCTTAGATACTTTTTGCTATGTTTCCTCAGCTTGTCAAAAAAGATTGTCTGCCATTCGATCAGGATTTGATTGAGCCTGTAGTGCACGCCTGACGATATCGGAGATATTTTCAATTGTCATCAAACCTAGGGATTTGTCAGACCACGATAAAAATAAGTTATCACAGAAAAGTTCTTATGATATGTATTCCGAATGTTGCCGTTCGTGTTTCTGTTAAATTTCAGTCTGTCGTACACCATTATGAAGGAAAAAGTTATAGCTTCTAAAATCTTTAAAGTGCTTTAGGTAGCTGTTAAACTGCCCTTAATATATAGTAAAGGAGACCAGCCAGTATAGCTGATGTCTTTCCAGGCCATTATGTGATGTATTAAAGTTTTCTGTTGTTCTATGCCATCAGCAGAATTTCATCTTTTGCCGTACCTTTTCTATAACTCATATCTGACCATTGCCAGAGCAGAAATGGAAGAGGAATTCGTCAGTGAATGTACTCAAGTAACTGTCTGTTATAAATGCTCAGGACTGTGACCAATGAAGCACAAGCTGGGACTTGCTGGCGGATGAAACGATCGTTACTCACTAGAATCGCCTTTCAAATCCAACGTAAATGTTGTAACTTCTGTTACCTCTTGTGTCCCTGGTTGGGCTTGCACACTATCTCTGTCCAAATGTTCCTGGGGACGTCTAGTTGAACAAAGAGCGTCTTTTAGGTCTATAATATGCCCTTTCTTGCTGTCAGTTAGCTTCGTATATTGCTTGCAAAGACAGTTTCAAAGCAGTTTACTTAATTAAGACTCAATAACACTCCGAACAAATACTAATTCAGAAGTCAAACAACAAAAATCAGCATTATATTTTCGAATTTGCACAGGACTAGTTTCGATGGTTTTACCGAACCATCATCCTCAGCTGCAAAAGCGCAAATGAACGAGATTAAGTGTAATGATTAGATAAGATAAGAAAGCCTGAAGAAATAGAAAGATTAAATCTTTCTGTTCTAGTTAACGATCCGAATTCCAATCCATCTTTGCCTTCGGCCTCTAAAGAAATTATGTTTTAGTTCTGGTTTCATCAACAGATGGCGCCAATAGCTTATTTTCTGTCCAGGCTTTCTTATCTTATCTAATCATCATATCCTATCTCGTTCATTTGCGCTTTTGCAGCTGTGGATGGTGGTTCGGTAAAACCATCGAAACTAGTCCTGTGAAAATTTTCTGAATTAGCATTTTACTTAACTCAAATTTAATGAACATAGGATAAGTTTACTTAACACGTAGGTTTAACATCCTACGTTAAAATTCATTCACGAATTAAATAAAATTTTAAATTGTTAAAAATCACTTTTGTTGGATATATAAGCACAAAACGGCTAATGACCACCTCAAAACGTTTTGACTTTTATAATCTACTGAAGTTGAGCTACTGCTACGTCGTAACTCTGAACATTTGTGCACTTTATCATAACCATTATTACGCAATCCATCCATTTCAGAAATATAATCTTTGTGGCCCAGTCTAAGATTTTATTTCAAAACGCGTTTCTTTAAAATACCTTCTCCAAACTTGAAGCCATTCCTTATTGAAATGCCTAACATATAACGCCAATTATCAAATATTTATACAATCTAAAATCATAGCAATTTAATTAAAAAATAAATAAACAAAAAGTCTGAAAGCTCTCAGATTTTATAATTACGCACAAAGGGGCGTTGTTTGACGTTTTCTGTGTTACCTTTACTTATTAAATATCATGTTTTTCGCCTTTAAACTATAACATCCAATTCAACAACAATATCACAAAATATTTAAAACAACATATATTTATAATTTATGATACGCTGTCTGGCATACTGAAGGTAAAAATGTTTTTTTTCGTACAGTGTTGCCATTTTTTGCTTTGAAAACATTGAGTTCGTTAATCAAAAATTCTTTAATGTTTGACAAAATAATAAATAATAAAATAGGCAATAAAACAAATTTTAGATTCCACATTTGGGCTTCCAGATGCTTATATCCGAATGAAGGATTACGTTGTTCAAAATTTGATGTCTGTATGTACCATTTTTTCACAGTGCGAGAAACATACATATATTTATGCAGATTCTTCATTATTTAATTTCTTTAGATATAATGGAGGGCTCTAATATTTGGTGGCAACAATTTGAAAAGTGAAATGACGCAAAATTCCAAAACGAAACCAATAGCCCTTTTGAGCAAATTATCACTTTGAGCTGATAATTAATTGTTTGTAAATCAGAAAAGTATTGCAAGGCACCAGACAAACAGTAAATCTATGTCATTAGAATATATATAAAATCTTGAGTTTCACAAGCACATTTTAAATCCAGAAAGCTTCTGGTAATCATGAACAAAGCAAAAGTAGATAAAACGATAGAAATGACAGTACTGAAACTAAGAAGAAAGTTTTGCATTTTCAGTCAAAAGAATTTATATAGTGAGTAAATAGGAAAGATTTGATTCAGTTAATAGTAACAGGTGTAAAGTACCAAATATAAACATAAGGCCAGAACGATTATTGTTGTAACTAAGAGAATTCTAACTAATTACTTGAAAAATCTATAATATTGCATATATTTTCATAAATTAATGATATTAAAGCTACTAGTATTTGGAAATTTTTTTGTTGTTGTTTAGCATATACTTTTCCAACAAATTTATTTCTGGGAACAAAGCAATCAATCAGTCATTCAATCTTTATCCGCAGATAAATTTGATGGCATTTTCAATAATTATCTTTTTCTGGAATGCATTAGGTCATATGATATTCTCATTTTTGGTTCAGAGAATCATACCTAATTCAAACGTCATATATTTCGGATCATTATCGGATTATTTGATTCATTCCAACACAAGTCATCTAACGCTTTTTTTATGTTCTCATTCGCAGTAGCAACTGTGCAACAAGGGCATTGGAAGCATCAATGCATCATGCGTGCATATAATTGAAATGAGAATAGAAATGGAAAAAAAATATACATCCATTAAATGTTCACATATTACTTCTGAAAATAACATTAGTAATTTATATACAGGGTGTTTCGAAACTCATGGGCAAAAATTTAAGGGGTGCTAGAAAGCATCTAAAAAGCAATTTTTATCATACAAAACATGGGTGGAGAGCAAGCGGTAAACCACTAGAAGGTATCCGTTACTGTCACATGAAAGAACGAAACAACAAACGGATAGAGAAGGTACTAAATAATTTTATTGACAGCATGTGTGGAAAAATTACAGAAGCCGTTCAAGAAGCGTTACAGAAGCCATTACAGAAGCCGTTCAAGAAGCCGTTACAGAAGCCGTTACAGAAACGATCGCCTGCAGTAATGCAGGCGTTACATCTGCGACATAGCTAGCGGCGCACTTTTTCAAACACACTCGGAATTTCTCGGACGGCGGCGGCAGCAACGGTTCTGGCGACTATGTCCTCTTCGGAGTCGATGGGAGTTTCGTAGACGAGACTTTTCAAATGTCCCCTCACGAAAAAGTCCAGACGGAAGAGATCGGGTGGGCGTGGTAGCCAAGGCGTTGGCCCACCCCTACCAGGCCATCGCCCTGGGAATTTAGAGTCTAAAGAGCTCTGCGCATCCAGGTTGAAATGAGTAGTTCTCGTTCGTGCTGGAAACTCTTACGTGCTTATATGTTGACTGCAACAGGTTAAAGTAACTCTGGCAATACTCGTTCTACCAATGTGATGTATGTTCTGCCGTCCAGTGGGAATGGTAGAAGGTACGGGTCGATTAAATGGTCACCCACAATGCACGCCCAAACATTGACGCTGAAAGGTTTCTGATACGTATGAGAACGTGTGTCGTGTGGATTGCTAGATGCCCGCATATGCGTATTAGAAATGTCTTCACGATTAAAGGTGCATTCGTTCGCGAATAGCACATGTACACTCAAATCAGGCTGGGTTGCTAGCTGTTGTAAAATCCAACGTGCAAACTCGACACGTGATGCATAATCTGCAGATATCAAGGCTTGAACTTTCTGTACATGGTAGAGGTGTAATCATTAGTCCCGTAGTACTCGCCAAAGAATCGAGTGGGCCACATTTATGGCATGGGAAACCTCTCGAGTGCTAATATCCGGACGATCTTCAACTCTTTGAAGAATGTCCTCTACAACTTGTGACGTTCGCACACTTCTCTCACGCCCTGTATCATGCATGCCTGTGATAAAGGATTCCGTTTTATAAAGGCACCGATGGAATCGCTCGAACATTTTTCGGTTCTGGCACGTGATTTCTCGGGAAACGCTGTCCTTACAGTCTTTCGGCTTCCGGAGCACTCTCATTCGGAAAACCATACATAAAATGCATATTCGCCTTTTTCTAATTACTATACGTTGACATGTCTTCTGAAATCCACCCTACAAATGACGCTGTGTAAGAGAACTCGCGCATTATGCTCTCCGTATAGAGGTTCACCGCATGCATTGTGTGGTTAAATATGCTTGTTTAGATGTTTTCTATCCCCCTTAAATTTCTGCCCATGAGTTTCGAAAAAGACCCTGTATATATGTATACATCGAGTTTAATCATCTTCTTCTTACCACTTCTTGCCATGTGCATTCAATTTTTAAAATTCAATAATTATTTTGCGTATGTGCCATATGTTTGGCTAATGGAAGTCTCAATATAATTATGTGACGCCATATTGGTCCAGAAATCTTCATGTCTTGATGATGGTAAAGGTAACCCGAAATGAGTACAGCAGCCACATAAAATACTATGCAATACAGCAGTGTAATATTTATCTATTCCTTTTAGGTCTAAAATACTTCTCATTTTATAGCGCTTATCCTTAAAAATGCCTTACGGAGACGTCATTTGGATGGAGTTAAACCGTTTATGCTTTATTTGTAGAATGAATACAAACTTTTGCTAAATATAACTAAATGGACTATATGACCATATAAAAAGTTAAAGTTCGTAATTTTTAAAATATGATATTTTTTAATTTAAAAATACCATAAGGTGAATATTTACATTATTTAAAACATTTTTTGTCACTGGAAATACATATCTATGGCCAAAGGTTGTAAAAATAAAGAACGCTTAAATAATTTATAAGCGATGTATATTTAGTGTTCCTTTTAATATACTAAACTTAGTTTATTGCAAACTAGAATAGCTAAAATTGATAGATCCGGTTTTTAAGAGAAAAAAGACGAAAAAAAAACGGTACAACGTAGTCTTTTCTTTTTAAAAAACAACTTAGTAAAAATACTTGCAGCTGTATTAAACAGAATTAAAGAAGAAAGAAAATTCGCCGGATGCAAGCACTCAAATGAACATCCCAACTCCCATTTCATGTTTGGAAAACCGTTCTCTATATAATATTGAGTGCCTGATTTTAAATTTTAATTATAAGCCTGTCTGAGTGCCTAATAATTAATAACTCTGGGAACTAAAGATCAAAACAGGATAATTAATAACTAATTGTTTTAAATTTGAACCGATCCATTAGTTCTGTTGCCTTAGAAAGAAAACGGATTTCTGAGTTTTTTATTATTTGTTTTTTACTAAGGTCCAGTACACATTTTGAAACTAAAAATAACCATAGATATTTCAAAAACTGTGTAACACAGGAGTATACTCTCTAAATAAAGATTTTAATTTAAACAATACAAGTTACATTAATTTTTAAATTGCAATAACCAATCAGAATATTTATTTATAAAACGTTAACGCTCTTTTAGAAGGCAAATTTAAAATCTTTGAAAAGAAATAAAAACTGCGGGAGAAAAAGACACATGATAGGTTTTTGAAATTCATATGCAGATACAGATTTGAAAATGTGGGAGATTAACACAGATTATAATAACATTCCCAACATATTAGATTAATCAAAGAAAGCAAATATTTGAATCCATTTAAATCAGAGAAGATGGCTTTTACTATTTCGTCTCTGTGAATATCAACGATTTAAAAGATGCATTGTTCCTTGTTTTACAGTAATTTCTTAACTGTTTATCTGAAGCTAAGCCTGTTTACTCATACATTGGCAAGATATAATCATTTTAAGCCATCGTTACACCAAAAAAATCAAGCTAATGATTCTTGAAAAAGAACGTAGTGAAAAAATCTGATCAAACGTAGGCAGCATTTATTTATTTGTTCCATTTCTCCAAATGGCGGGCACTTGCCTATAACGGCATTGGCCACCGCTAAGGCCAAAGGTGGTGGCCATTTTTTTTGTGGAGGCATCTAATAGTACATTTTTTCTAGTTTCAGAACGATGGACGTCTGTTTGTGTGTCTGTACGTATGTTTCTCGTATTTACACCTTTTGCATTCGTTAGAAATTTGAGTAAAACTGGCTGATCGAAAGTGGTTGTTTAGCTGAAATTTAGTTATTTGTTTAGTTAGTGGTTGTTTAGTTGAAGCCCATAAAAGCCTGTTTACACTAGCACATAAACCCCCATGAGCTTGACGGTTCCGCTAAAGAAAAAAAGACCTGATATAGCCAGCTCAGTTACATCTTAAGACATAGAACTGGCGGAATAGCAAGAGCTTTACGTAAAGTATATCTTCAGTTTGATCGTTTGTAAATAAAATCTAATTTGTGTGTAAACTTTGGCTCAATGTTAATTTCAAACACTACTCAATTTTATTGTATAAAAAATAGCTCTGATAAACTATGAGGGAAACTAGAAGTCTGAAAGCGGTTGTTTCACGACATTTCATCGATGTGGACAAATTTCCAAAAAGCGACGGCTTTACGCGGTAAAGCGTCGTGAAAGTTACTACGACCTTATTAAAACCGGTCGAACCATTTTGAGAGGTTCTTACTACGTCTTGTGTTACGTCGGATAATCTAAAACTTTGAAGTTAAGTATTTAAGACTTTCGCATCAATGGAAACAACAATGTAAATTCTGGTTAAAATTCATAAGCCAAAAGTGATACCTTACTTGAAGAGCAGAACAGATTCTTGAAAAATACCTATCTCATGAGTAAACCAAAACTTCTCAAATTTGGTATAAATTAGATATGTGATTAAGAAGAACATTTCAAACATTAATAAGCATTTAATGCACCTTTGAAATTATGTTAAATGCAACAAGAATAAGCTCTTTATTAAGACGAGCTCTCGTTATTGATAAACTACGTATACTAGCCTCAGTCTTCAGTTTTATGTTCGTTTCACTTTTGTGTCGAATTACTTTCCAAATAAAGGATGCTGTTACCAAATGGTACCGTTAGGAATTATTTTTAAGGAAATAATATAGCAAAAATAAATAAAATAATTATAAATATAGCAGAACATTTTCTGTTCCTACGAAGTCCTTTAATATTCTTCAAGCAATTCGCCCATAAATAATCAATGACTATTGTGATGTTTCAAATCGTCACTTCCTTCTGGGTCCTCTTTTTCAAAGACGAATACGCAAGTGTAATCATATTAATGGTGTTTACCATCGTTTCTAAGTGAGTGAATATATAGACATTTCTACTACAGTATTAAGGTTCTGGATAAATGGTCAGTTTTAAATGTGAAGATGTTACATTTCCTGGTACTATTACATAGGCAAGTTAAAGTTTAGCTTATATCTAATTTAGATTTATAAACCTCTCCAGGTAAAATAATATATTCTTTGGGGTTATTGCATCACAACACAATCCACGGCCCAAAAAATAATCATATCTCAGTATAGATAAATAATCATTTATTAATTGTTGATAATTACCGGCAATCTATTTTTACAACTCTAAGACCAGAGTATATCCTATACTCAATGAAATATTTTGAAATCAAAGCATGAGAACAGAAGAGCACTAGGAGTTATCACCTTTTCTCTGCATGGGAGAATAGGATAATAAAAAATGTGCAGTGTTTATTATAAACACTGACACCATAAAGTTTATAAACAAATTATAATACAGGTCTTAGCAAAGTCGTACTGTCACCTGTACGGTGCTCAAGGCTATTGCCAAAAGACAGGGGCAATCTTGACCTAATTGCCATGATGAATTTCGTGGAATTGCTCTGATGCTACTGTTAGACAAGTGAGATAAGTAACAACAAATCGTAGCTACAAATTTGATATTATTTACAGATGATCGAAAGAAAGTGATAGTTTAATTAAAGCCCGTTGCTATTCCACCAGATCTACGTCTTAATATGGAATTAGCGAGAGATTATGTGGTGACCACATCAGATAATTTCAAATTTAATCATTTTCTTATTCCTTCCAAATATACTTTCGAATTACTTACCTGAACGAGTCTATGAATTTATTGTAGTTACGGACATAAATACAACTGTAACCAACTTGAGTAACTAATAAATTTTTGCCTTCTTAGGATTACGTTTTTTTCCCTGACAGATAATTTCTTAAATGTCTAGATATCTGGACGTATTCTGTAGCAGTTTCTCAGCAACAACACTTTTACATTTCCAGATTAATTCATGCAATAAAGAGTACACGATAGTTGTTCATACTTAGATAGTCTTATAAACACAGAATATAAGAACTGTAAAAGTAAGGAGAAAAATTTACAGTTCTAAAAATATATCTTGGAAACATAAAATATTAGGGCGTCATTCATTGCGATTGAGAAAACTTGTGATTGTGGAAAAAAATAATACGATGTATAGAAATTTATTTGAATAACTGTTGATACAGTATGCATTTACTCGATTAGCATATAGTGTAATTAATTTAGAAAATAATGTTTTTGAATATTCAAAATTTTTTGCAAATATGTTTGTTGAATAAAAAAATATATTTGCAAATATACATAGATCAACAAGGTTGCAGGTAGGTTATAAAAAAGAAAAATAGAAATAGAAATAATGTTCCTTGAGCAAAATCCTAGGTTTACAGGTATAATAAATTAAATAAATGCAGATTGGTATGCAAAATAAAAATCTTAAAAATGTAAGATTTTCTTTGCTGATAAAGACACTCGATTCTGATAAACACAAGAACAAGGAAACGTGTGATTATAATATACGTTAAATGCCTGGTAGATAAACCTTATGTAAAACAGGAAATTAATTATATACACAAATTACAGCATAAATTTCCAATTCAACAGGAGGCATACTGCTAAAAGCTAATTATTGATTCACTTTTTCAAGTCACAGTTTTCGTTCCGTATGTTCATGAAATATTACATCATTATTATGGAACTTTATGCAGACATTGATGATAGGATGATAAAAGGAGATAACATTCTTACAATGAAGTTTTATAGCAAGCCATTGTAAAATAAAGCATCTTGGTTTATGGAACTTGCGGTGCATAATCTTAAAGGATGTGTGAAAAACCTTCATACATTGCAAATCACATCTATGCACTACATTTCAATAAGGTATTAGAAAACGTGGTAGATGGTTTTTATTTCTGCAAGTATTGTCTCCAGGTATATGCGACTAATCACATTTTTTCTCAAATTAAGGGAGATAATTTTATGGAAACAATTTCAACTCAACGCATGGGAAGGTTCCGTAAATATAAAATGTTAAAGCATTCATTATGCTTTAATCCGTTAACTGAAAAACATTCCATGCTTTTATGTGGAAATGTTTCGAAGAAATTCGAGCGCGAATTTACCGATTTAGGTCACATTTCAGTGCTTGCTATAGCTTAAAATTCGTTATTCTTCGGCTTATATTAATTTTTTTCGATGTTATAAATATTAGGTAAACATATCTCTGAGAATTGTACATGTCATTACCAATGCTGATGTGGATCTATTAGTATTGAATTTATAATAGTAAATATTTCATCAATGAACATTTTTGCTTTTCGAGGATCATAGAAATATTTTAAAAAGATCTCTAAATTTAAAAATATTAAACATAGACAGTTGTTCTAGTGTATGATTTCCGATATAAATGAATGAAAGAAATATAATTTTTGTTCCTGATGAGCAATCTTTACTGTGTTTATGATCAATAACTGTAAGGTTAATTATATTCTCTGTGGCTACCTGAAATCTAAATTAATTTTTTAAAGAATAGAAAATTAAATGGTTTTCTTAATTTACTCAGTAATGAAAATCTTATTCTTGCTAGATAAAAAGGAATAAAACTGCTTTGCACTCAACGTAACTCTGAGACATCATATTTGATTTTATTTGTTTTTGTTTATATTTGATTTACCTTCACTGCATTAAGTCTATTTTAAAGTTTGTTTCTAAAGTTGCAGAGTCATTAGGTTTATTGGAAGCAGAAAAGAGGAAAAATATGCAACCGCCTTCGCCGGGAATCAAACCACGGACCTCTGGAATACCGGCTCAGCGTACTACCGTTACACCACGACGGCGCGCTACGGAAGTGGGAGAAATACCTTATAAAGTTATCGAATAATATCGTTTGTAACTTCATTTCCATAATGTTTAACAGTTATTCTTAACTATCATATTTTAGTGTATATTAGCACATTTTATTTTAGAAATTTACAGGTAACACAACAGCAATCCAGTTACTGGTGTAACAATATGCGGAACATAGCAATGATATTTGTTTCAAAGATTTGATATAGAAAGCCGTATTTCTAAGCAGAGGAATTCAAAGTAATTTCAATACTTGCTGTTAACGTACACCCATAATACCAGCCCTCAAGTCTCGCATGTGCTTATTTAAAATCGTTACTTAATTTTCCTGAAGGATTTTTTGAGAATATTATGCATTAAAATTGCATAAGGTGAAATATATGAATGTTACTAATTTATTGACATGTTAGTTTTCAAAGATTAATACTTGAAGAATTTTTTAAATTTTTAAACTAGATTTAAAGAGGAACTACAGACAGAAATTGCTTGCTTCGGCGATTAATGGATTATCATTAAATCTGGAACTGGTCCTTGAAACGTTTACTAGTACCTATGTAATTTTGCATGTCAAAGTATGGAACTTTAATCTTTAACTTAATCTTATTGAACTGCTTACTAAATGGGATTTACTTAGGTGTTCGAATTAATTCTGTTCGAAAGCCGTCCTTAACCCAGTTCTGAAAAACTGTTCATAAAATTCTCTACATTCTCTGGGAAATTTTGTAATAGGAAGTACGTGTCTAGGGTTAATCTTTAAGGAAATAAAATAAAAAAACCTGTGACTATATATACATACGTGAACTTCTTAGTGTTTTTGATTTATATATCTCAGATCAAAACTTAATACAATAAATGAAACTAGACAGATAAAAATCGAAACATAAAAGCATACAGGCATAATAGAATAAAGCAGAGAAATATTGCTTTATTTCTTCAGGATTCTTTTATCCAGGACAACTATAATACAGAGTGACAACTACAATTACTAATGTTCTTTTTTTAGATAAGTATTCCGTTGGGATTAAATTAGGACATAATGCTGTTCTTATTTTAGATGGCAAAACTCATTGTCAGATATATCCGTATCTAGTTTCTGTTTGCTTCAGGTCAGAATCTTTTCACCTATTTGATCTATGAACTAAGATTCCGATAATAGCAGCCGACAAGTTAATTTTACTTGACCTCCCTTTACTGCCGGTATAGGATTTCCAAAAGAGAGCCAAAATCAATAAATACCAAACATTCAAGGAGAATTGCCATCTCTAATTAAAATCTTTAAACTTAAAATTCTTCAACAAAATCTTAAATGAAGTTTCATTAAGTTTTATAAAATGAAATTTTATTTAAAATAGTGTGTAAGTTCTGAAGTGCGAAGATGTAAAGACTGCAAAGTTTCTCTTAGCTTAACAATGGTTCTTTATTGCATGACACACTTCAATTACGTTGCTGAAGATGGTAGCAGTCACGGATTTCTGGCACTACTTTTAATTACTTTTGCTTCAGAGCTGGAGTGTTATTAGCATAAATATAAAATGATTCTCACCAGGGTACTAAATATTTAATGCAGCTGGGCGTATCTGAAAATTGTTGCTTTGATCCTCTATTTCAGCTCAGGCTATAAAATCGTTTTAATAAGAAACGGCGTTATGAAATACAAGGAATAATTCCAGAATTACCTACCTGAAATCTTGAAACTTTTAAAAACAGAGTTTAGCGTCTGCTTACTGGTAAATGTATTGAAAAACTTCATGTAAAACTATTTAACCGTTAAACTGTATAATTTTCTCTTTTTAATGCCCATTATTATGATATGTCCTGTTTCAATTTAGTTACTACCTCTTTTATTATATCATTTCAGCTCATATTTATTTAGTTTTTCTTACAGTTAATATTAAACCTAGGAACATGTCTATTTATGGTCCTAAATGATCTTTTTAACAGCATTTATGGATTAACGCAGCCTAATATTTAATAAAGTTTGAAAAAGCGTTTTAAAAGCATTGTTTCGTTTTTAATAAAATATTTTGACACATTAAAAATGCAATGGTCTTATCCTCCATCAGTGAGAAATATGAAGTATTGAATCTAATAACTTGTAGAGACACTAGGATATTTTTGAAACCGGAGAGATTAAAAATGAGCAATCACCTTCGCCGGGAATCCAACCACGGACCTCTGGAATACCAGCCCAGCCTTCAGACCACTACATCACGAAGGCTCGCTACGAAGGCTGGAGAAATACCTTATATACTCCCTCATTTAAAGGGCGACTGGGGTCTTTAGAGGTCCCAATCGCCAAATCCTGGATGTGGAGAGTCATCACCCACAACCCTTTTAGTTCGGGCGCCACTTTAGAGACATTAGGTTAGTTGGAAAAGCCGGAGAGATGAAAAATTAACAACGCCTTCGCCGGGAATCGAACTACGGACCTCTGGAACACCGGCTCAGCTTGCAGAAGCACAACGCAGGAACGTTAGGGAAGCGGGAGAAATACCTTATAAACTTGAAAGCAAGTTCATTATTAGTAATGCTGGATTGAAAAGTAAAACCTAGTTAAATGCTCGAAAAGACTGTTTCTGTAAAGCATCTGCATATTGTCTCAAAAATCAAATTATTTACCTGAACTATTGAAAGTACAACAGTGTGCACAAAAATATCGTTATTAGGATACAAGCATGCTTATTAACAAACCTTAAGGGGCAAACTTTTAAGTTTTAGATGAAGATGAACAAAATCGTATTCGATTATTTGGAATATGAACGCACAACAAACGAAGGGGAGGGGTGTTTCCGTGGAGTGCACTTATTTTAAGAAGAACGTGCTTGTGTTTACAATAAACATGAGGAAAACCACAAGAGCTCTCGTGGAACTACCGTGCTCAGCGCTTTATCGTTAGGCCCCCATTTGAAGCTGGGTCTTTATATTTATGAATAATGCATAAAAAACAAAGAAAGTAAGCGCTCAGTGGTCTCTTTTTAGTCAAAATTACAGTTGGAGAATAACACATAAAATCAATTATTTATAGGAAACAAAATTTTACAGTAATTTCTAATTTCATTCCACATTAAAAAGGAATACTGAAAATATGTTTAGAGAAAAATAAAAAAAGATCAGCCTGATTGTAAATGAAAGTAGGTACTAGATGCTTTTATAGCGCATCTTGTATTTGCTATCTTAGCGATAGAGATATCAGTGTAGATATTAATCATGGGAGAATCAAAAATATTAAATAATCTTTCCTCAAGGCAGGAAAGAAACATTCCAAATTAAAATATATAAAATTAGGCAAAGCATCAGTGTTATATTTGGCGTAGATTTTAGTCAAGACTCTATCGATTTTGAGGCCAAGCAGGTAGAAAGCCTCCTTCACCAAAAGAAAGGGAATCTGCTAATTTCTTTGCTTTTGGGCTTTTTTTGCTAAACTCTGCGGATATCTTTGCTCCTGGTAAAGCAAGACCTGTACGCATATACCCTCTAAATCAATGGCGTCTTAATTAAAAATACGCACCAAACATAAGGCTGTGGTTTTAGCTAATTTTATGTAATCTTTCCTCATGTAAGACCATCTGAAACTTGATACAATATTTTTAACATAATTGGAGGATTAAGTGCTTAGAAATCGCCACTACTTCAGTGATTACAAATATTTGTATGTATGTTTTTATGAACTGGTGTCTAAAAATAAATTTTATTTATTAATTTCACCGGGTCGGAATGTATCACTGTTAAAATATCATGAAATTTTAATTCAATCTCACTTTTTTTGTGCTACAGTTACCTCTACTTTCTCGTTTTGCCCTAAGTTTCTTCTCTAACTCCATTACTTCTTTTATCTACCATTCTGCTGGTAGTCTTTACTGGCTGGCTACCACCAACAACTATATAAATGCAGTATCTGCGTTTTACCTGAAAATAATTTTCTCTACTATAAGCTTTTAGCTACTAAATTATCTGGAATATCAACAACAAAGTATAGCATAACAACGCATATCCAGACTAATCGGGACAGTCGACCATTCGATGTTATTTTATATGAATTATGTTGCTTTTTCTCTCCCAACCTAAATACATATTGAGTGCAATGCAAACGGAAAGATCTTCGTTTACATAATTTATTTCAGCAAAATATATGCAGCTATAAATACCATTATTTCCTCAAGTTCCCCCCTTTTACAGTTGGTTGCTACAAATGTACTGAACATTTTATGTGAAGCTATGCATGATACACATTTATTTAATTTAAACTGATAGCTTAAAAATATGCATATTGCACTCCGCTATGTTTTCTGTACTATTTCAAATTAATTAAGTACAGACACATATCAATAAAAGCACTTGCTCGATATTACTTGGCTTCAAAAGAAGAGCAAGTAATCTAGATGATGGGATATTGGCCACGTCGTTCTTTATAAAATTCTAAAATTGCAAATTGTGTACAAAAATGCACGCAAAGTGACAGATGCCATCAAAGGAAAATGATTCAAATTTTGCCAAAAAATTACTACTACTTTAAATATAATGACTGAACACTTATTAGTTCAAGCATTCGTCAGAAGTGTCCAAACTCATCGGTCTTTCATAGTTCCACCATCGAAAACGCTTTTCCCAGTGAAGCGCAAAAAGCAGTCGTTGTTCTAATCAAAACAAGGGACGACAGAAAACTGTACACTTGTATGCCTTCTCGGAATTCGAACCCAAGGCCCAACGATTTAACAAGCAAATATCCTATTACCATGCCAGCAGGTAGGCTGTAAGTAACATATGAAAACATCTATTTCAAACAATTGTTGAATAAAATATCAACTTATTCCAAATACACCAGTTTCTCCCGGAATTTGATAAATCCTGATTAAATATAAAGCAAGCCGAAACTTTCATTACTGTGGTCAGTGCAAGTGTGATTCTATAACAATGAAGCAGATTTGGAGGATTGTCGACTACATATTTATCACTGGGTCCAGCGAAACATGCTACATTTTCTTTCTATTACAGCAAAAATTGACATATAAAGACATCCAGTAGACTTACGCCATTCTGACTGCCTAATTCGAACTGAACAACAGGAAACTGAGCTTGTGGAGATGTAAGTTATTATGTCGTAATACTACAGAGATCTTCAGACATACTAAATAATCTTGCATCAGCTAAAATCTTAAACATTTTCATTGATAATACGTATTTCGTTGTGCAGGCAGTATTCCCCAAATGCATATCTATGTTTCAGATGAACACTGTTGCCCTCCGTTGAGCACAGACATCTCGGTATTTGATTGATTACTAGGAGGTTGACGGGAAACAGCTACTCTACTGCCCTCAGTAACCGGACCTTAATATTATGAACCTTTATGGGAATTTTATCTGCAGAATACAACAGCCTTTTTTTTTTTCTTTCTGAATCTGAAGCACTTACAGGAAAAGAAATGTTTTATAAGAGTAGTGGTATAGAGCCCTTTTGTGTTATGCACAGAATATGTATACATCTTCTGTGTAAAATTTGCACATTTCGAACTGCCGTTGTTGCTGACAGTGGACTTCCACTATATTAAAAAAATAATGATCATTAGTTATTAGTTATTAGTATTTAAATTATTTTTCTCTACTCTCTTCATTTGCATCGTATCGAAGGATTTCGATACGAAGCAAATGCTTCACAAATAAGATGTAATAACAGCAAATATTACTACTGAAATTGTAACAAAGTAGCAAAATTTGAACAAATGCAAGTTAATGCAAAATTCAACACGTACAAGCTCGCCAGTCATACATTGTGTTAAATATATAATTTTCAGTTTGAGTATCTGAGATTTAATCACAGAACGAAAGATTATCATTGGATGGCAAATACCGTAAAAATAACTTTCCTAGATAACTTATATTTTTAGAAAATTTACAGACTTTGGTGATCTTTAGTAACATAAAGTAAGAACCAAACTCTAAAGTACAATCTGTGAATTATCACTATGTCTTGTAAGTACTACAGAGAGAGAGAGAGAATGGGTGTAAAGAACCCTTTTATTAATTCAAATAAAGCTAAACTGTCGACACCAATTCGTACTTACAGAAGCCAAAAGCTTAAATTTAAGATAATTGATGAATTGAAACTAATGAAACAAAGTATAGCCTAATGACTTCACAATAATGCGCAAGCTGGCTCTGACCTAAGTCGGCGTGAACAAGCATAATGGCAAGAATAACTCAACGCAGCAGACTACTAATCGCGAGAGAATCAAATTTAGCAACATCGCCAGGCAGGCAAAAAACACCAGGATTTTTCCTCCAAAACCTTCCTTTAAATACTTTTTACTTCGCTTTAATATCGCACGAGCTCGAAATTTACATTCTGGCATAGAAATCGAAGCGAGTTCGACAAAGAAGGATATTAACATTATACGAGTATAAGTTAGAAACGTAAATGATAATTTAGAACATGTGTTTAAAAGTTAAACGCGGCAAGGTTTGTGTTAAAGCGAATTTGTCTTGAAGACACTACCGATTCTAGATAAACATGGTAAAAATCTAAATTCTTCTTTCTGAAGCTCTTTTTATTTATCATAGTTATTGATTTGATTCCAATGTTATCTATTTAACGTTTCCTAAAACAAAAATGCCTAATATCGCTGTATCTTTCAACTCAGTCTATTGAATGTTATGTTATAATTTAGACCCTAGCTTATCTAGCCAAAAATAAAAATCAACTTTATTATTCTTTGAAAGACATTGTTAGTTTAGCATAGTTACTAATTTGTGGTGAAAATTAGCTTACATATAAATTTAAGGGGAGAAAGAAATAAAGTTAAGTTGCTGCTTTAAATCCGCCATACAAGTGGTTCTACATTAAAAACAGTAGAATGAGGTCAAGCAAAATTCTTAAATGGATAATCTAGAGCTTAAATTTTTAAGTCAGTAAGGTAAAGGAAATCAAAACGATGTGTGCCTGCCGGTTTTAGGTTTTGAAGAAATTTTCCAGGTCTTCCTTTGTCCTTATTTTCATATTATCATCAAGTATTTTTGAATTAATTAAATATGCCTTCCTGTCTAAGCATTTACGCGATTTTTCATTAGTTTCAAATTTTGCATTTAAACAGTATAATTACACTTTTGTATTTTTAAAAAATTATTTCTTTAGACAGAAATTTTAATTGTTAGAAAACTATGTTCCAGAAACCAAGAAAAATAAATTCATTTCAAGGTAATAAAATTAATATATTTAACAAGGATTTTATTTCTACTTTAATATTTTGTTATGAGAGAAACAGCTCTTTATTTATTGGAATTTTGATCGTAATTTATTTTATTAATTTTCATTCGTACATTTCTGCTTATAAAAATTAGAAGAGTTGCATGTTGCGTACCATCAACATCCACTTAAAAGAGGTCCGTAATGGATTACAACCTGCACTATATCAAAGTATCCAATCAAGTATAGCGACAAACTTAAATACATTACAATGAACCTTTTTGCAAAGATATTGAATTTTAAGTTACTTAAAATAGACTGTTGAATTCCTTAACTTTAATTCACGATCATTTAAGATGCATTAATTAGTACAACAGACAGTTTCAGCTTTTTAAAGCCGTTTAGGCTAAATTTCTAAGATAAAGATTATGTAAAATAAAATTTTAGTTTTGATTTGCAATGCCCATTTAAGTCTCATTTTTAATTTCGTTATTTTCGCATTTCTAGCCCAGGAAGAGTTATTACGTTTATAACAAGCCTTCCCGAAGTTCATCATTTCAAAATAATCCTTGTCATAAGATTCCTCTACAAGGCTAATGATGCGTGTACTTACGGCTAAAGCTGGTTTATCCAACAGTAAAGTTAACTTTTGCAAACTATAACTTTAATTAACTAACAAAAATAGAATGGAACGATTCTTCATTAACATTCATATTATAATATACGTATTCTTCTCAGCATCTCTGCAGTGCTAATATATTATCCACAGCTTCGCTTTCTTACTTCAAATATATTCTCAAAAATACGTGAAAATTACAAATGTAATTACTGAAGAACTCCGTGTACTGACTGAGGCGGAGCACGTAAAAAGGAAAAAAAAATACTGAAGAACGTGGAAGTTGCGCAGTTTGAGTTGTATATATTTTATTTAAGAATATTTTGTCAATACTAAACTAGCATTCAACCGTCTATGACTGCCACTACATCACTATGCTACTGTTCATTATCATGTTCCTCGTTATTTAAAATATCTTTGTAATATAGGTAAAGATATGATATATATGTTCGTTTCAAGAACGAATTTTAGTAGACCAAACGTAAAAGACAATCAGTCGGTTCTAAAAATGGTGTTGCATTTTGTAATGTGGTTTTCTCCCTCCTTCCTGCATGCCCTCGTGGTGTAACGGTAGCTCAGTCGGCGCGTACTCGAGAGGTGCAGGTTTGAGTCACAGAGAGGGCGTTGTTGAGTTTTCATTTTCTGCTTCAAAATAACCTAATTATTCTACAAGTGATTTTGAAGCGAGAAATGTGAAAAATATGCACTGCTTTCACCGGTACTTAAACCATAGACCTCTGGAATATTCGCCGAATGTGCTACCGTTATACCACGAACGCATGCATAAAGGAGGAAGCAAATACCTTATATACTCTCCATTTTAAAGGGTGACTAGTGATTAGAAAGCCCAATTTAGTTTGAGTGCCACTTATAGCGTCATTGGGATATTTTGAAACAGAAGACATGAAAAATGAGTAATGCCCTCCCTGGGACTTGATCCTGAACCTCTCGAATGCGCTCTGAGTTTGCTACCGTTAGACGACGAAGGTATGCTGGAAGGAAGCAGAAAATAAGCTAACCGACAGTGAAATTCCACTATCAAGAAGGAGTGGCAAAAAATGATGCAAACTTCAGGGTAGACTCACGTCACTGAGTTATGCAAATGGTGTAAAATGCGCAACTCTCCAGCGCAAGCTGAAGAAGATATAAGTGAAAGAAACTGCAGAATTTTCAACTTTTGTGGCGTTACTTTTGCTGTAGAAACCGTCGTGCAAAATTTGTCCTTGTGTTAAAGGACGCGTGCAATAGTAGAGAATGTCAGGCCGTTATGAACGGATGCAGTTCCAGCAGACAGCCGATTTTACGACGGGCCTGGTGATCGGACTGAGAAGGGCAGGTGGGTCCATACTGAAAATCTAAGCTGACACACATCTGGACGCGTCCACAGCATCCGGTTGTGGAGACGATGTTTGGAACAATGAAATGTGGCAAGTTAAAATGGTGCCGGTGCAGCGAGTGACGCAAGCACCGTGGATCAACGCATCCGCCAATAAGCGGCAGCGCAACAGCAAGCCATTTCTACCTACATTTTGCAGCATTTTCAAGACACCCTGGATGTTACCATATCGACCAGAACCATTTGCCATTGATTGGTGTCTGGTTGCCTGTACTCGTGGATTCCGTTAAGAAGGCTGCCATTGACCCCACATTGTAGACGCCAACGTCTACAATGGTGATGAGCTCGAGCGATGTGGACGACGGAATGGCACAGGGTCGTGTTCTCAGATGTCACGCTTCTGTTTCTCCGATGACATCTGCCGAGTGCGAGTGTGGCGTCGATGTGGAGGCAGTTCCAATCCGGCAGCATCTGTGGAATGCCTCACCTCACGTAAATGCGGTATCATGGTGTTGAGCGGAGTTGCGTACATTATCCGGTCACCTCTAGTTCGTATTCAGGGCACTATGACGGCCCAACGATATGTCGAGGACGCACTGCAGCCGGTGACTCTCCCTTACCTTTCTCTGAAGGTAAGGGAGAGCCCAGTGCCCTTTATCAGGAGGAGCAAACACTGCTCGCATCAGCCAACATGCTCTTCAAGGTGTGTAGATGCTTTTCTGGCCACCTATCTATCCTGATCTCTTACCAATCGAACATTTTTGGGATGTGATTGGATGCCATTTGCAGACCCTGGAATTGCTACCTTCAGAAGATGAACTGGAGCAGATGGTTGACAGGGAATAGAGAGCCATTCCTCAGGACACCATCCGTAGTCTCACCGATTCTGTACCTCGACGTGTAGCTACGTTTAACGCCGTCCAAGGTGGTCCTACAATCTACTAAAACGATATGCATAATGATATGCATAATACAAACCGAGAACAGAAGTTTTCGCTCTGTATTATGCATATCATTTCGAAATGGAAATCACTTATTGTCCGCTGCTGTCTCTCTCTGTCTGCCTAGTTTCATCACTTTCTTGCTACTCATTCTTGGTCTTGCATTTTCAATGTCGGGTAGTATACCTTACATATTATTCTTTTCAAATAAAAAAATAAATAAAATTTCAGCATTTTTTACTACCTAAATTTTTATCCACCTAAAAGTGCAGAAATTTATTTGCTTAAAATATAAAACTATTATTTTTAATGTTCCTTTTAATTCTTATGTGTTGTCCTGTTTTTTCTTATATACGTTTTATTGAAACCTCATATATGTTGATTTGATGAACTTTATAAGTAACAATAGAACAATACTGGAAGCTTTCGTTTGATGTTTTTAACTGTATTTTTATTTTAATCTGTGATCGGTCTGCTGCGTTAATCGTGAGGCCGATTATTATCGTCCAAGATGTTTGTAACACGCTCTTATGTTACATTACATTAACTCATATATAGTGAAAAAGAATAAGTTAAACAAAATGAGGCAACTATTTTTAATGCATACATATGGAATAATTTCATCTTAACCCATTAACGAACCCATTAACCCATTAAACTGGTCTGCAAAAAGCTGAAATAACTAGCTCTCTTCAATAAATTCTTGATTTTATAAGATTAATGATTAGTAATTTTTTTTGATTAGCTAGCTTTTTTCTATATTTAATAGAGATCTAGTATATCAAAGGGCAACATTAAGAAGTCGATAATCAACATCTCAAACTTTTTAATAACCAAATAAAAATTATAATCTTCATCATTTCCAGGTCTTACAATTTTAGAGGGGCTAACTCCACAAAATCCTTTTAAAATAATGAATAAATAATTCTAATGTTTTTCTCGAATCACTTTGTTATAAAAGATGTACACGCTTATGTGTTTCTGCTTCATCATACATAAATAACAGCCTCGAACATCATTTCCGTAGATTACCATTCAAAGATAATACCTGTATATTAAAAAGATTTTTAATTAAATCTTTAAAAGCTCCTCAAGAAATAAAAATAAAAATTAATAAATACAAATACAGCGAAATAGGGAATTTTGTTTTTTAATTTGGAGAATTCTTAACCTTGGAATTTCACACATAAAAAAATTTTCTTACAGTCTTATGTATGTATATTTGTATATATATAGGAGAAAGCCTTTCAAACTGCTGAAAATTTAATTCTTATTATTTTAAGCAGTAAAACTAAAACTACTACATATATTAAGTGCTATATTAACAACTGAGACTCCCCCCGTTATGGTAATTAACAAATGTATTTCATGGTCTGGTGACTTCATAAAGTTTGGTCTAGAAATACTGAAATCCGACGAAAGACACAGAGGATTCAATTAATAAACCTCTAGCCCATTCCTAATTAAAAACGAAAGTATGAAGTTTATGTCTGAAATGGTAAACTGAGATGGGGAATAAAATAATTGACAGAATTGAATTAGTTGATGCATGGTAATTCAGACTATGTATACGGGTATTTGTTATATCGAATGTTTTGGTCCCGACATCAATTAATTAAAATTTATTTAAATAAATAATCCTTATTTTGAGTTGTGAATATAATTACTTAATTTTTCTTAACTTCATTATAATTTAATAAAAGTGCTAAGCTAGAAAATCTACTTTTAATTAGATTAAGGTGCCCTACCTTAATATCAAGGCAATTAAACCCAACTTAGCCCCTTTGATAGGTATAGTGATTTTGCTGCGTTGCTCGTTGTGCTCGGTTTCGAATCCTGAGAAAAGAATCGATAAGCAAGAGCTCCGTCTATATAATGAAAGTATACAGGAAACCTATTAGAACAGTCGAAGTTTATAATATACGTTATCTCGAAACAGTTTGGAATATTTGCGCAATGAAAAACTTAAAAAAGTGTGACTATCCTTGTGGGATGCAATGTACTCTTATTTATGTGCACAAACTATGAATAAAAGTAGGCTGTACGCAACTTTTAAAGCAAAATATGGAGTAAATAAAAGAAAGCTCGCTTTAAATATAGTAATGTATAACATTGGAATTATAATGCAAATTTGTGGTTATATAGCTGAAGATATACACTTGAAAATTAAAACACCCTTGAAATTCAATTGAAGAGTGATATAAAATCTTGAATTTGAGGAAATACTCTTGCAATAAAAGTATAAAAGGTACTTCTCCCGTCTCCTTAGCATGCCTTCGTGGTATAAGCATACTCGGGGCGTATTCGAGAGGTCCGTGGTTCAATTCTCGGCTAAGCATTGTTCATTTTTCTCACCTCTCCTGCTTTAAAAAAAACCTTATGTCTCTACAGTGGTACCCGAACAAAAAAAAAGTTGGTGGATGATGATTCTCCACCACTAGGATTCGGCGATTTGGACCCGTAATCCCCAGTTACCCATTAAAAGGGGGGAGTATATAAGGTATTTCTCCCGCCGTCTTAGCATGCTTTCGTGGTGTAGTGATCAGCAAGCTTAACGCGTATTCGAGAGGTCCATGGTTCGACGTGCTTCCGTGGTTTGGGCGTTGCTCATTTTTCCCATGTCCTGCATTCAACAAATTAGCTAATGTCTCTAAAAAGATAACACGTTAAAAAAGAAAAAGTCAGATAAAATTAAAACGCTGTAAATCAAACTTACAGTAATATAAGGTCAACTCAGTTACAGTTTGTATCATTCTGGACAACGAATCTCAAAAACTTGTAGTTGGAATTCGCTAGAAATTCTACATCAAAATACTTGAAATACAAATCTTGAACTCTTTCAAAGGAAGTTAAATAAGCTATGTACACTTAAGAGGATTTTATTCGCCTACTTTCTCGCAGAATTTGTGAGAACTTTGTAATCAGGAGTACTGGTAATTTTTAATTATTGATGCATCTGTCTGTCCTACACGTATTACGAAGCTTCTAATGTCAGACGTAATACTTTGTTTTGGAACAGTGAAAATCATTTTACCGTTCATTTTGTTGACTTTCGCATAGGTTGAGACAGGCTACATCAGTACTGCATGTAATTATGTGAGATATAGTTCTTTTTAACCTTGACAAGAAGTTTTAATTTCTCACCTATGATTAGATAGACATGAGCGCTGAATTAACTTTTCCAGGGTCCTAACGCACATGCTCAATAAAAATCAATGTTTGTCAAAAATGACTCCCAAATATTTGATCTTGGTTACAATGGGAATAATTTTCTTTTGATATAGATATTTAGACTTGTTGATTGATTTTGCTTGAAGTGTACAAACAGAATTGTAGAGCATTTACAGGGCGTCACCTTGTAGATTTCTGTTGCTTTTACAGGATTTCACGTGTTCGCTAAAAGAACTGTATCATTTGTATATTTTGCAATTTGGATCGCGAGTTGCTGTGGAAAAATCATAGCGAAAAATATTGAAATGAATGAAGCCAAGGACTCATATCAGTGGATCTCCAGCTCTTATGCGCTTGCTCTGAAACAAACTGAATCGAATATTTACTTATAATGTAGTTCACTGTTTTAAATATGAATTAATAATCTTGTAAGATTTATCCTAAGTTTTTAAGTTATCTTTAGTTAAAGTTACTTTCCTGTCCCTTCTAATTTTAGCTTACAAATTCCCTGCCAGAGTGTGTTTTTAGAATCACGGTTAACGCAAATGAATGAAGAACAGTACTTAAGTCGAAGTTCCACTAACTTCGTTAGAGAGAGCCAGACATTCTGACTAGCGAGCGTTTGTATTTTGGCTACACTCTCTCTAAGCTATTACTACTCTCGGCCGTATTTCAGGCTCTTGATAGGCCGTTTAGTTAGCAATTAGAAGCCAACACCTGTAGAATTTTGATAGCTTTGGCTATATCCTTTTGGTTAAGCATTAGTTAAGTTTCATTTTCTTAGTACTTTTGAGTTCAAGCCCAAGTAGAGGCTTTTCTACACGTCCTGAGAAAAGGGCCATATGTTAATCCTTATTTTGAGCTATAAAGGTTAATTAACCCTTCTTGAGTTTGCGTTTCTGTTTCCTGAGCTAAAGCGATTATTCGCTTACCAGTTCTCAAGGTTCCACACACATAGCTGTAAATTCTAGGCTGGAACCCTATAAACTTAATAAAAGGAACTTGGAGAAGTGCCGTATGTAATTTGGAGATGAATGTATCATACATCAGTAGCCTTCTCGAAATCGAGAAAGGTTGCTGCTCCTTTTAGTTTCTTCGTGAAAGCGTCATCGATGAATCCTGAAGCAATGAGCATTTGATGTAAGTTTATTTGTTTACTTCGAAAATTATACTGCATTTCTGGAATTATTTTGTATTTTTTGAATATGTAACATTCTTCTTAATATAAATACAGGTAGCCCTCCTACAACACGGCATCCTGTAACACGGATTCTCTATAACACGATTAACATCTGCTCCAATCCTGAGGTAACCTCAGCTCAACAGACCATGAAAGTGACATAATATAAGCAACATTATGCATGAAAAGGAGCAGCAGTTCAAATGAAAAACGCGCTGAATCTTACAGAAAGTGTTACTGTATCCTGAATTCTCCTAATCAATATGCTTCAGTGCTGCATCCTAAAGGAGTTTTTTTCACCGATTAAAAAAGGGGGAAAACGAATTATTTCAATAGATTTAAAAATGCATAAAAATGCCATTTAATGTTTCTTGAATTTTATAAATAAAGATATGCTTGTGAATATGATGAACTTCTTAAATATATATATATATATATATCCATATGTACAATTTGAAAATAGCCAATTTGCTGTGTAGCTCTACAACTTGTAAACTCAAATAATATTTTAAAGACATACCGGAGAAATTTATTTTAGTTTTATTCTAATAACTTATTTCTATTGCTGAGTATAAAGTTCCAAGTATCAAAGGCCATTTTCTGAAACATTTCAAATATCCGAACACGTTCAGACCATACATTGCAAAACAAAATATAAAAAGACTGAAGTAACATTTTAGCTTTATGTTTAATAAGCATTAAAGACCAATTATGAATATTTGAAATAAATCAATGTTATTTTTAAAAAAGGTTTGTTTTACATAGAAAATAAGGGAATTGCATAGAAATGTAAAATTTTTTTGAATTGCTGCATGAGAAACTTTGAGGTTTATTTAAGAAACACAAGCCCTACAATGAACTAAACACTTGTTTGTTGTGTGTTCTACTTGTTTTAACTTTAAAAAAAAAATTAGGGTTGTTCGAAGAATAATTACAATATTTTCAGGCCTATTTAGCGTGCTACAATTCAAATGGGAAACCTTTATTTCATAAATACTCACAAAATAATATTTCTTTTAGTACAAGCTCTAGAAAGGAATGTAAAAGAAAAGTACGCAAAATTTTATAAAAATGGGATATAAATACTTTAGCAATCATTTTCAAAGCGGGTAAAATCAATTTTGAGAAAAGCGCATTTCAAGTTAAAATTATTGCATTTATCATTAAATATGTTGCAACATATCTGCAACTTATCACACTTGTAAGTTAACCCCCCCCCCTAATTAATTGTAACAGTTTTCCACTTTTAGCCAATCTAACCTTTTTCTACTATAATTTTATCGGGCATTGCGGACTCCCTGATACGCTAATTCGTTCTTCTTTGAGCTGGGAAAGTCCTTTCAATGCGTTAGCAAAAGAATGAAAAAGGATAATTTCAAGAACATCTTAGTATCCCTACAAAACCTTTGTTGAATTTTATGATACCCGTTATATGCTCATAAATTCACAATTTTTTGTTGTTCAACTTGTGTAATCATTTCAGCAATAAGCTTGAAACTTAGTTTCATGTGCATATGTTGAATTATGATGAGTATGTTCTTTGGGTTCTTTTGGACGTGTTCCTGAATTTTGGTGCAGCTGTTGTAGGTTGCTGAAATTTACAATAGCTGTCGTTGACACAGCATTAACCATGCATTGGCTGCCTTACATTTAAACAGCGATGTATCATTGTTGTAATTCTTGAATTCTGCATACTTTACAATTATTAGCACTTAGTGCGAATCGCAATCCTACAGCATTCTCAAGGGAATTAACCAATGCAGGCAGAGCAATGACATATTTCCTGACGGCGCATGGCCTTTTTGCAGCCTATCTGTTTTGCTTCGGATTGCACCACACACGTTTATGCATATGCTGCTCAACAGGTACCATTGATCACTATACATAGATTCAAGTGCGAAATCACCAAAGACCTACATACCCGGCCGTATACAGCTGAAAATGCCCAGGTATGGTTGAAGCAACTCCAAAAGAGTAAGCTACTATGAAATAAACTTGAAACTTTCGCAGACTACCTGGCAATGAATTGCGAAAATCTAAAAGCAATCTATTTTTTAAAGAAAAAGAAAAGATAAAGCTTTCAGCACAGATCTAACGACTGCGTGAGCAGTGGTATAATGAACTTAATATTTTCTAGTCCCATCTTCAAGTGTTTTGTGCCGGTAGCTGGTACAAAATGGCAAGCAGATATAAAATGGTGCTCTGTGAATAAGTGAACAGTACATGTTTTTCAATGAACACATAAATGTCTAACTCTACACACTGATTTGTATTTCTCAGCATCACCTTCCGTTATCAGGCATACTATAAGCGAATTGTAAGCGAACTTAAAATAAGTGAATAACACAAGTGACTGCTATGTGACAAGCAAATATTACACAGGAGCTCTGCAATTATATGAACATGCACATATGATGAACATTAATAAACCCAGTTGATGCTGTTCAGTATAATGAATCAGAAAAACTTCTTATATCCAAGTTACCACTGACTTCTACACTAAATATTCTCTGTAAGCTCAGAATCACAATGCATAAAACATCGCTAAAATCCTCATTCAGCACAGTCAACGTCTTGACAGGTCTCTAATAATCAGGTCATAAATACCCATCTTCTGAAGTAACTTTATAAATTCCGCTACAAATTTGAATATTCTGTAGAGATTTTGGCTAGGACTAGCGACAATAGAATGTTACACTAATTGAATATAAAAACTAATAGTCATATAACAGGCAGTACAGCAACTCAGCTGGTGGTAAGTAAGAAGTAATTCTACAGTATTTTTACAGATCACCAATAAAGGCAATAGGTAGTTTTCCTCAAACCCTTTTGAAGCTTAGAGACTACACGATTTTGAATTGCCCACTTAAATTCGTATTTGATTACATTTATTTTCTAAACTATTATTAATATCTTAAAACCTTACTGAAAATATAATTTTAAACATTTCTTTTAAAATTAATTTTTAAATGACATTCAGTCTTTTAAAGCCCATTTTCCAGGATTTTAATGCACATCACCACTTTCCATACATCATAAAATTTTCAGTCCCATCTCTTCTAATTAACGCAGATATGAAGACAAACTTGTTTTCTTTAACGCGCTAAATATGCTCTAAACCTGAAATATACTCTATGAAGTAAATCAATAAAATTAAAAATGTGATTTTCTCCAACGACAATTTTTCCATATCAGCATATACTACATACAGCTTAAATGATTGATTTCAGAACGAACTTTTGATATCTCAAACTTTAAATTTTAGAATTTATTACTATATTTGACTCTAAGTCAAAGCAAAACGCAATCTAAAGCTTTCATCTTAAAGAAATGCATCGTGATGGAAGGAATGCACTCGAAGATCTTAAAGAAATGTTCTAAGACTGAATTTTATTTAGGTTACACATACAGAAAGCATTTAACATCTTCCCTTTTTTCACAAAATCGCATTTTATCTCTAGGCAATTGGTTGTCTCTTGAAAAGCAGGAGCTCGCAAATGAGAGCAGACTTTCCAGAATGAGGAATGTACATTGAATAACAAAGTATTGAACAAAATGGATGTAACTAAATATTATGATACGGTGTAGAGACATTAGGTTATTTTGAATCATGAAACATGAAAAATGTGCAATGCCCTCGCCGGGATTCGATCCTGGACCTCTCGAATACGCGCCGAGTGTGCTAACCGTTACACCACGGAAGCATGCAGAAAGGATGGAGAAAACATCTCATATACACTCCCTTTTAAAATTCGACTGGGAATTAGGGAACCCAGTTGGTAAAGAATCTTCATCTACCACCTTTTTCAGTTTGGGTGCCATTGTAGTGCCATTAGGATTTTTGAAGTAGGAAATACGTGAAATGCCCTCCTCGGGACTCGAACCTGGACCTCTCGAATACGAGCCGAGTGTGATACCTCGAAGACATGCCAAATGGAAGAAGAAAATACCTCATAGCGGAAGTGAAACAAATGTATATAAAATGAGATCCAAGAATAAAGGTTAAATATATAAAGCAATAATGGAGAGTTGCTTAACACTTTATAGTACTCAGTGGGAAATTATACTTAGATTCTCGACGGTTACAGTTAAAAGGTACTCAGGTTATCTAATTAAACATTCCATTAAGTGATGGCCTGATCTGAACTTGCTTTTTATAATAACTGAACTTAATTTATACCAAACCTATCGCAACGCATTTGTTGTACGTGTGTACCTTTTCCTTTCATTACGACACATAAAGGTTTTAATTCAGAAGGAAAAGCTAGAGTTAATTAGGAGAAAAATTTCTGAATTCCTCCTCTGGCAGTTTTTATTATGTATTTTGCAGGGAGTTGGATGACTAAATGCTACTAAATGTAATTAAAACTAATGAGTTATGTTCCTAGAAGCAAAAGTTAAAAAAAAACAAAAAAAACTGCTTCCAAAATAATGCATCATTGCTAAAATATATGTTTTGCATCACTGAAAATAAACGGAATTAAAAGTGACCTTTAAATAATAACGCAGATTTAAATGCTGAAATTTACATACCTTAATCCTACCAGATATTCTTGAACTCCTTTAGATGAGAGAAATTTAAATAATTTTATATTCAGATTCACTTAGACCAATCATTTTAGATTCTGCATACCCGTCAGACGTCAAACTTGATCAAGAATTGAATGAAAGCCTATATTTAAAGGCGTAAAATGTTTTGACAGCACTTGAAATTCTGCAGAATAAAAAGTTTTATCGCTTTCGGTTGGGGTATTTTATTTCGCCATGACTTTCCTTGTGAACAATGGATTCTTATAAAATTTTGACAAAATAAATACGCCGCAACAGCCCAGAGATTGAGTACTATGATTCACGAAAGCTTGCATATGCGCATCTTAATGTGAAACTACTCCACTGCTGCAGCTCCTTAATACTGATAAATTTGGTTTATAGCACTCTCGGAAACACAAAGAAGAAACTGAACTAAACAATTTATTTAAATGCATTTTATTTCATAAGAACAGAAATGCTCAGCAGATTTTCATATTAAATAACTTTTACGTGCATTATAATGTTGAACACATGTTCGTGTTCAGATTTACTTTTGTTTTTATCAGACAGCATGATGCATTATCATGCATTTCGCAACTTATTACTTTTAACGTCTCTAAAGAGTGAGTACCTTAAATCGTTTATTTTATAAACATATATAAGTGAAAACAAACTACACTTCATTATTTTGTTCATTATTTGTATTATTCACTTCATTATTTGTATATCACTTAATTATTTATATTATTTTGTATTTGTTTTGTTGTATTACTTATTTTATTCAAGTTATATCTTCAAAACCTCAAAAACATGCAATGGAATAAACAAGCAGCTTAATTTTGGGGTAGAAATGTACATGCATTTCTTTCTAACATCTCTAATTTAGAACTTAGACATTCCAGCGGAAAATGAAAGTCTAGTGAATGTATAGTATCGCAAAAAAGTAAGTAGATGATGGAAAAAAATTATGTATTAACTCTGTTTTGCAGTTGTCAAAGATACGGAGCACATTTGCATTATTATGGTTGTCAAAATATGACTTCCAGTAATCGATATTTTAGTCTGCGTGTTTCATCGCGTGAGTATATCAGATTGTATACGTTACCTTCAGCAGGATTAAAAGGAATTTATCTACACTCCTTGCGTGAAGTTGACAACATAATGCTTTACATTTCACAAGTTACGAAGCATAAAAATAAAATTATGCACTGATAAGTAGGTCATCCTGTAAGGCAAAATGTTTATTAATAAATTTGTGAGTCATAAAAGGTCGTTTAAGAGCTTTCCTTTTAAACTAACTAAACTTATATTGAAAGCATAATGCAATATGCATTGTAGATAATTAAATAAAATAAATTACTTTGTAATATAAAAGTAAATTTATTTAATAAAGTTGACAGAAGTTCGACATTTTATGAGGACTAAAACTTCCTATGAGTACTTACTGGCGATACTGCTCAAAAGAAAAGTGCTCAAACAAGGGATGTGATAAATATCAGAGTGGGTTTTTGAAATAATGCATAAGAATCTGTAATTGAGGAATAATTATTTTATCAGAGATCAGAAAAGCATAATTTGATGAGACAAAATATTTTAAATTATGCTGGGATACCCAGTAGTAATAATTAATTAAAATATGTTACATGATTACATATTAATTTTGAACACAAGAATGATGATTTTTTCAACAAATCACTATCAATTGCTGTCTGACGTTTACCTTTCTACTCAACGATTATAGTTCGTTAATTAAAATATATGTTATTTGTTTCCAAGTGAGGTTTTTCTCTAAATACATATTAAGTCTGTTTAAGCAACTGACTTTTAGTGGCTAAGGGTTTAACAAGGGAGCACTGTATTTGCTTGAGATTTCAACTCTGTATAGTGGAAGGCGTAACGCGTTCTTTTATGACTTTGTTTAAATACATATTTAATGTAAGCATGTTTCTTCTTTTAAATATTCTACATCCTTGTTCCCTTCCATAGCTTTTTAAAAATTGAACTTAATGAAAAAGCATTGTTAGTAAGCATGTAATAAATGGGCTATAATTAATCTGGAGCTTCTGCACGTGGTATAGATTTTAATATTTAATTAAGCAAGCAAATATTTTCACATTTGACAGTAATAGGTAATTAGAAGCATATATTTCGACAAAGCTAAACAGAGTCGCGTGCCTTAAGTTCTGTGAATTGAACCACTGGCTAACTCCTTCCAACGATGGTTTTATACACTTAGCCATAGATATGTTTTTCATTAACATTGAACATAAATGCTTTCTAATCAAAGTAACATATTACTTACTTATAAAATACTCTTTGATTATAAACGTATGCAGAGAAGGATAAATTTCTTCTTTTCCAGAAACTTGTAACTGATATCTCTACTCTATAATAATCTACCAATTACAAGCATCAGAACTGAAACATAATTCGATAATTATCAATACCTACTGGAAACCGGTTTTTGTCATGCATGACATGAAAATTATCGATTTCACTGCATAAATTCCGATTTGAGTACGTCTTTGAGAAAACATACTACGGCGAGATGGCCACAACGAGAATGAATAGCCACGAGTTATTTGCTGTAAAATCTTTCTAAATTATACTTAAGTGTTACTGATTCTGTAATTTAAATTATTCAAAATGTAGAATGTCATTGAAAATCTTTTTCGAAAACATGGAAGAGAATGAAAATCAGGGCAGAGAATTTGATTAGTGAACACTGATATTCTGTGTTTATTTCGATTCACAGTATGGGAACGGTTAGCTACACAGAATTTTTATGGTTTTCCTTGTGTAAGGGAAAGTGAGCCAATTTCTCCCAGAAGAGCTATGTTTTCAAGGCTTGATAATCCATGAAAAGTTATTTTAACCAAACCTTGAGGAGGCTTGCATTTCAGAAAGTTAATGTGCTCTTTCTAATTTTAATTCTTACGTTTTCTTCACATAAAAAAATCACGCATTTGAACAAATGAACAAATGAATGAATGTCTCTGAACAAATCAGTAACGGTATAAGGTATTTCTCTCACTTCCCTAGCGAGCCTTCGTGGTGTAGTTGTTTTGCACACTAAGCCGGTATTTGAGAGGTCCGTGGTTCGATTCCCGGCGAAGGTGGTTGCAAATTTTTCATCTTTTCTGCTTCCAATTAACCTAATGACTCTATAACGGAATATTTTATAAAGTATTTCTCCCGCCTTCCCAGCGTGCCTTCGTGGTGTAGTGGTTCTGCACGCTGTACCGGTATTCCAGAGGTCCGCGGTTCGATTCTCGGAGAAGGCGATTGCTCATTTTTCATCTTGCCTGCTTCCAAAATACCTAATGTCTCTACAGTGGCCTCCAAACTAAAAGGGTAGTGGATGATAATTCTTCACATCCAGGATTTGGCGATTGGGTTCACTAAAAATCCCAGTCGCCCTTTCTCCCGCCTTCCTAGCGTGCCTTCGGTGTGTAGTGGTCATTTGCTCATTTTTCAATCTTGTTTGCTTCCACAAAATCCTTATATCCCTACAATTTATTATAGAATAAATACGCATTTTTAAATAACAGTTCGGTTATTGCATACTATGAGTCTGCTTTATTATCGTTATTATTACTATTATGCTAAACATTCGCTTTGTTTTAATCTTTCCCTAACGAAAAGAAGACAGAATTTATTTAATTATTTTTTCCATTCAATGGCATAATACCATTTTCGTGTAAAAGGTCAGGGAATTTTAATTAGAATAAGGGGATTGTTTCTCAAGCTATAATTTTGCAAACTACCGCGTTTAGATACTATCTATGAAACAATTATTCGTTTTACTAACAGTTAATCCTGAGGTAAATTCTATCCTATCGTTCTAGTTGTAACTTCTGTGGCGTGAAATTAACTTAAAATGACCTTACAACCTAACGACCAATTATAGAGTTATTTAACTGGTTTGGCACGTTAATCACTTGAAAATGTTTAGCTTGCAGCACAATCACGCATTCAATTTGGAAATTTTATTAAGTCACTTCTCGTAAATTTAAAACTTAAAATGATAGCCTAAACTAAAACATTATTAACATAAACTAAACATTATCATTATAAACTTACAATCTGAAGTAACTTGTCTGGTTGATAAGTTTCAGTTCATGTACGCAACGATATTCTACTTTGAGAGTTTCAACACATGGATCAGATGTGCTAGATCTAATTCGGAAATACACTACTTACCAAGGCGCAACAATACTAATTCCGGTTATTCAAAACACAGTAGAAAAGTTTACTATATTTGAGAATAAAATCTTTATCTGAAATTTTATTTGATTTATTATATGTAAGTGCATGCTAACCTTCTAAACGAGATAGTGGTTAGGGATCCTGACTACCGTACCAAATGACACAGGCTCGAATCTTAGAGAAGGCATGGATATTTTTATATGTATAGTGTCTTTGCAGCATGGGGGCACTCTAAACATATGGCGATCTGAAAGTCCTCCCATGTGGATTGGTAGAGGAAGGTGAACGCGAGATCCTCGGACGGGTGCCTTTCCTCAAAATTGGGGTGAAACTGGGCAAAAATCGTACTGTCACCTATATTCTGCCCATGGAACTACATTCTGGCTCCATCATTGCCGCAATGGATTTTGTGGGCGTGTTCTCTTATCAGGCAAGCGAGATTAGTCACAACAGCAAGTACATGCTAGTATTATATTAAGAAGTTAGTCTAAAATTTTTTGTACATATTTATATCAGAGGAATGTCTATAGGATTTCCCTTTTACGATTTACTCACTTCACGCACATTAATATTTACACTTATTCTATAAAATGAATACTAGACTAGTTCCATAGGAATACTTACGGTCATGTGTACTTTCATTTGATGATTCTAATGTACTAGTAAACATTTTCTGTTAATTAATCGTCTTGTGTGGAAATGTTTCTTCCCCTTTAAAGCATATTTTAAATGCTCATTAGTGACATAGCTGCATACCTTATTCAACCTCTATCTAAGCCACTTCCTTTTTTAAAGTTTATAGAGATTTCAGTTGCATTAAAAAAAGAAGTTCATAAAGAATACTTTCTCTTAACTCAGAAGTTATTTCTCGTTTTAGAAGAAGAATGTCAGTAATTTCAAGCAAAACATTACGTCTTGAGCTATTTTTAATCTTATTTCTTTTTCTTTCTTTAAATGCTGCCTGAAATAATGATTTTTTAATTCATGTTCTTTTCAGTTATAACATATAACATATTTGGTTCTTAAATGCAAAGTTTCACTCAAGGTGTGTTTCTGTTTTTTAGCACACCAGTAAATCTGCTTGAAAAATTTTAAAACAGTCATGAAAACTAAACAAAGAATGTGCACTGAAAAAAAGTTTAAATCTTTCAAGAGATATGACTCAGATTTCATCGTATTCTTAAAAAGCAACGGTAGGAAAAAATTATTTTCATATTTATTCGGATAGTACCTAGACTACACGGCTGCAAAATTATACGTGTATTTTTGAATAGGTAAAAGTACTGTGCATTTTACTAAAAAATGCGTGTACATATTTTGAGCCATGTTGCTATAGTATAATTTTTGGTACATAAATATACAAATTATTCACGCTTCAAACAGAAATTGGTTGTCATATTTAAACTGCGCACTTCGGAGTTCCAGATAATTTATTTAATGAATTCACGTATATTGGAGGTGGAAAGAGGACATACATGCCAAAAAAAGATAATGTACTTTGAAAATTTGGAAACAATCATTAGATAAAGCTTTGAGTTATTTGGATGGCCAAAGTTCATGTTTATCATTTAAAAAAACGAAAATAAAATTCTTAAAACGAAAACCAAGTCCAAAATTTTCTATAACTCTTGTTCTCAAAGACGTATGATTAAGAAATAATGACAGCGTGTACAAGGGAGTTTACGTTTTTCAAGTTTTAAAAAACTGTCTAATTGACAAAAATATGTGTTGAATGTGTAAAATGTCCAATGAAGCCAGATCTCAAAGAACCACACGCATTCAAAGCATAAGTAGTCGGATTGTAATCAGATGAATTAGGCAGCCCAATTGATAGAAACTGTATTTAATAATAAAGAGATATTCAACCTAGATTTACAAGATGCTTGATTTCCCTATGCGCACGATCTAATGATGGAATAGAACATGAGAGAAAAATGTCATTTTAGTGAATGTTCAGTGATGGTAGAGAAAATACTTGAACTAAACACTTGTCTTCACTCTTAATATTTGTTGTTATCTATAACTAAATTATACGAATCAACCTTTTACAACAGAGAAATGCCTTTTTGGACTTTTCCATCATTTTTATGAGCTGTTTCAATCGAATCATGTTCATGCGATGGCACAGGTATCCTATATCCCAGACGAAACGTTGTAGAAATAGTTGCTCGAATGTCATACGCTCAAGATAAGATCTGCTAATGAACTTGAAACTATAAAATTATTTTTTTGTTACTGGAACATTTGTGACTGTGTATTTAATGAAATCTCAACTTTCATCTACCTAATAAAATGATTAAAATAGTTTTGCGAGTGGAGCATTCCTACATCTTTAATTTCAAATAAACTACTAGAGGAAAACATTTCGGTTTACTCCGGTGCATTCCAGGTACGTAAGTTTACTCACTGGTCCATTCATCGTGAAGCTTAGAAGCCAAAACAAAACCCGAAAGCCTGCAAATCGGTTTGAATCAGCTGTGAAAATTGTTACTTTTATTAAAGGCTGAGCTTTAAATCCAGGAATCTTTACGATTTTATGCCAAGAGATGATCAGTGAACATAAAACGCTTTTGTTACATTCCGAAGTAAGGTGGTTAACCAGAGGCAAAATTTTAAACCGTCTCTTTGAACTTCAATCAAAAATTCACGTTTATCTCTGTGATCCAAAATTTGAATTCCAAAAATGTTTATTTAGTGAATTATATTTGGCACCTTTAGCATATTTATCTAAGAGTGTTTTAAGGTAAAATGAATTAAATTTAGGATTACACGGACAAAGCGTTAATTTGCTTACCTTTACAGATAAATGCAATGATAAAAAAATCGAGCTAATAATAAAAAAAAATGTATAATTATATTTTAAGCTTTTTACCACTTTTAGAAAGTTTTTAAACCCAAAGTAATTTTAAAATAAAATAAGAATTAGCATCCGACATTAAAAATAATTGGTTTCCTTTGATAAATAAAGTTTTAACATGAATTTTCCCGAGGATTATGAAAAAATAAAATTGGATTAGAAATCCATTTTGTTCACATATACCTGAAATTTTATATTCTGAAGAAAAAGAACAATTGATAGAAATTTCCTGTGATCGAACTCTAACTGTAGATTTAAAAAATAACACACTTGTTAACTTACTTTTGGCTGAACCGAAGAAAATAATTTGAAGGCATTTAAAATAAAGCTATGAAATTTTTGTTGCCTTTTTGCGGAACCTATTTGTGTGAATAAGGATTTTTTTCCATGTTATATTTAAAAAATAAATACAAAACAAAATTAAAAGTTGATCCTAATTTATGGTTAAAAACTAAGTGAAATAAGACAAGACATAAAGAAATTAATCCCTCTTAAACAAGCCCAAATTCCGCACTAAATAATTAAAGTGGTATAACTTAAATTTTGAAAACTAAAATGGTAAAAAAATTTTAATCTAATATTTTTAAGTGTGCAAATTTAATGCAAATAACCAATAGGCTGTGCAAATGGCAATATATATACATCATATTTCTATTGAGAAATTGAAAAATAATCATTGTAAAGTGTAATGGTGGTACTAAAGTTTTTCAATTTTTGTTTAGATGGTACGCTTTGGTCAAAAGGTTGAGAATAGTTGATCTAGAGGGTAAGTGTATCTTCAGAAAGGTTATAGCCTGATAACTTTTATCTCGAAATAGTTGCATTCCGACAGTCTAGATGTCGCATATCCCCCTAGCACAGAACAAATATCGTAAATTACAAAATCGTTCACACAGCAGAGGCTAAAAGTCACTAAGAACGTAATCTACTCAACAGCATTGTGAAGCTAAACAAATTCACTAGATAAATAAGTTTATGTTCTTAGCAATGATTGAGTTCAGAGATTTCACATACAAAAGTAGGAGAAACGAAGACACAACTGCATTTATTTCCCCGATGAAAACACTTGCAATGTACCAAACTACGAGTTTGTGACGTCACACATTAAAGATTTCCGGCAGGGAAGAGTAAAACTCTGTAGTGCGGTAAACTTGAGTCTAAGCACTCTACGCTGTTATAAAATAAATTTCCTCTACTTTCTGTTTATTCCATTGTCAAAAGAGCTTTACTGGGCTTATAATTAAACCCAAATTGGTTTATATTACAACAGTCTAACCGTCTATGCTGAAAGACGAATTTCTGTCCCAGCTTCTGTTGCAACCTTAGAAAGTTGAATGAATACAGGAGTAGAATAAACTAAAACAACAAGATTTTATTCTAGACTTCAGTTTAAAGTGCAGAACCCATTTATCACTGGTTTACTTCCACTTCTCACTGGAATAGCAGACAGTTTTGAATACTGATCATTTACTGTTCAAAATGTAATTCGTATTTCAGCATCTGGATCAATAAATTTCACGAACTGTACTGTATGCAACAGCAAAAGTAAACGTCACCAGCTTAGACTATTTCCTCTCCTGTACGGTACAACTATTAGATTTGCTTGAATTTCATTGGATATGTTCTTATTCTCTTGCCTTGCTTCTTAATCTCATTTAAAAATACTCCTACTTACATATTCTGGAGGAAGCAAATGATGTAACAGAAGCATAGAACAGATTTTGGCGTAAGAAACATATATTAATTAAAACAGATCCTACAGACTCTTCGAAGCAAAATCATTCTTCTCTCCTTTTAACTATTAAATACAAGGAGAAAAAAAAGAAGAAACTGTTAATATTTTCGATAGCTTAATTATTGTAGTTTTCGTCTTCGGGCTCAGAAAAATTAAATCGAAATTGAATATTTAAATCTTTTCCAATATTTTGTAATTAATTATTCTAAAAGGTTCTTGAGAAGCGTGAAATTATTTAATTCGTGAAGTTATTAAAATACAAAGTTAAACTTTGTATTTTGTAACAACGTTCTAGGCATTTTGGAAACTGACAAAATTTGCCAAAACGTTTGTACGACATAACGACCAATTTCACAGATTTCCTATTTTTAAATACCTTAGCTTTTTTATGCCATTTTGTTTTACACAAGTTACCTTCTATTATATTGCTTCCAGTGTCTACACTTGAATTAAATGCAGTGCCAAGAAATATCTTGTATTGTTACATTTATATTACATCAATTAAAGAATCATAAAAGCCAAAAATAATTCCTGTCTTTACACAATAGCATCAATTGTTTCCTATTTTAAATGAACAAGCACGCACGAAAAAAAATTGTTATTTTCCAACCTGGAGAAAGGTGCATTCGCTGCTTCAATTTAATACAAAAACAGTGTAAGGACAACGTATAGTTTTTTTAAATTGGCCATACTTGATTCTTATAAAGGTAATATCTAGAATTTCATCCTCTTGGTAGTACCGAAAAATAAATCTCTCATTAGACTTTTTTTGTAAAGGTCTAAAGATGAAACTATGTTTCTCATTTTTTGCAGAACAAAGATTTTCAAGCGAGAGTCATCTTTCCTCTTAGATTAAGAAACATCATACAAGGTAACTAAATGCTTACACGTTATATTATTATCAGACTGCGCATTTCGTAAGGAATAATGGAGTTTTGAGTTTTAAATGCTTTTATCGTATACTGTGCACTGAAAATTCAAATTTAACAGAGTATAAATTCTTTCGAAAGGTCTAAAGAGGAAACTATGTTTCTCATTTTTTGCAGAACAAAGATTTTCTATACGAGAGTCATCTTTCCTCTTAGATTAAGGAACGTCATTCCAAGGTAACTAAATACTTACACATTATATTATTATAGACATTATTTCGTAAGGAATAATGGAGTTTTGAGTTTTAAATGTTTTGATCGTATACTGTGTACTGAAAATTCAAATTTAACAGAGTATAAATTCTTTTGATAACGATGCAAAAATTCTTTACCTACTTTAACTTCATTGCTTTACGAAGGCAATGGGATTTTTAAGTTAGTAATTATTTATATTAAATATTAATATAATATATGGATTATGATCTTTTGAGACAATGCTGAGATATGATACAATTTGACACTAATATTTGTTTAGCTTGGATGACTTGAGTGTTGCAACAAAAGGCAAAGATGAATCTTATTCTACAAAATTATAAGTAGACTGTTCACTGGCAAACTATATTTTTAAGTTACTTACGATATTAAACTTGAAACAGAAAATTTGGCTGAGAGAAACATTGTAGGTGTTAATTAAACCTTTATTTGGCCCGGTTACTCAGAAGCAACATGCGGTTTCATCATTTGCCAGTTAAAGGGTTAACAAAAAAAAAAACGATAATAAAAGTCAACGATTTATATATTTGGGTAATAATGAAGTAGAAGGTTTCTTGTATGGTGCTTAAGTGAACAAAAGTACATATTTTAAGCTACATGTTTATCAGATATTGTTATATTATAATGTGCATTATTAAACAGTCTCAGTCTTATTAATATTAGTTAGTTGTTAATATAATTAAGCCTTTTTAAAAATACTTTTCATTTAAAACATGTTCTGGAATGTTAATATGATAAGATAGGTTATTGCAGTTTTATTATATTCAAAAATCGATATGCGTTTTCAATTCGAGCGAGAATGTTCAGCGGGTTGTTGAAATTCAAGTACATAAATGCAGATTACTGATACTTACTTTCATTTCATAGACATTCCAGAGCATACTGCGTGTAAATTTCATAAGATGGATTAGAAGAATGAATAATTCAAATGTATTGTTGGATGTAATGCATTTCCTGCATTAAAGAACACGATTAAGTTGAAATTAGTTTAATAATGTTTTCGGTGCAGGTAATAGGTAGTACTTATGTAAGCGTAAATTGCAATATCCAACTAAATCCAGACAATGAAACTTTTTAAGATACAACAGCTAATGAATGTACAACATGGAGCTATTTCTCAAAGTTTCAGAAAGGGGCTCAAATCTCCTAAATGAGCCCAACGATTATAATCCTTCATTTGTTGAATTTTCTGGAATGAATCCCTATGACTAACACGCTTGGAGTCATAAATTATCAGATAAACATTATAATCATAAACTATCAGAATAAAACAAAACTACGAGTTTTAAGGAAAAGTAGAAAAGGGAAAAAAAATTAGGGGTAACATCAGTGATAACAGTTAATTTTGTAACAGTCGGGAGTTGACTATTTGAAATTCAGAATATAAAAAACATTATTAAATCAGTCATTAAAAGTGAACTGTTCAGTCACAAATATAAATCAAGTGTATAGCTATTACTCGTGTTTTTTCACTTTGATAGCTACTGAAATACAAAGGTAATGTAAATAAAAACAAACAACATGTGCATTGCAGTAAATATATGAGACACTGTACAAAATGCCGTCATTACTAAGCAATAAACATGCTATTCAGCTTATTCAAAGTAATGTTTCATCATTTGTCTCTCAAGAGTATGAGTAAATTATTGACAACTTAGACTGCGATACTCCTGCTACAACGTGCTTTCTTTCGGAAATGTCTCAGTTCTTTCCGAACTTGAATGTTTTCCGATCGAAAGAGCATTTAAGGATAGTTCAGCTTTTATGCCTGAGAAATAAAAGTTTTGTAGCTTTCAGAAGCCTGTGAGTCTCACACTTGCCATGAAAAGCGTGATAAAGGATTGGCAGAAACTTAATAATGCTTACGACATCCAAACAATTTACGCTCCTTCTTGCTTAATGCTTCCTGTTCGGACATCACTTACGTCGTCTTTTATTTCAAAGTACAAAACATCATGCATTTTGATGTTACCATTTTAACAAATCAAAGATAAATATAAGCTGAAAGGATTGATGGTTTCTTCAAAGTCTAGGAAAAGTTATGTTTAAAGTAGAAGTAATTAAATTTGAAATCATCCACAATTAAGTGCAAGTTTATATTAGTTTTTTTGCATCAACAGAAAGAGTAAACTCATCTGTAAAATTTTCGCTCATTATACTGTGGTTTAATAGCTTCATATATAAAAATGTGACATGCATATTTCAAAATATTGGATTCTCTTTGCCCAAGAAACCGAGCATTTCATTTATTTCTGCCCTATATAGAAATAACTCAGCTGTCAAAAACTGCCATCTTGATAACTCACAAAATAAATGATCACAATAATAATACATTCGTGGGACTTAAATCAACACACGTAAAGTTAAAAAATACCGATGCATAAATTCCGCTTCTTATCAGCTTTTTGCAAAGAAGCGAATAGCCCTAAAACATTTATTGAAAGTACCACCTCAGAAAGCGGGCATTATCAGTAACATCAAAATTATTCCTCTGTTGAATCTCCAAAGGTAATGCCCAAAATCTTTTATTTCTTTCATATGTCAAAATGTACAATGGTATTTTCATAATGCGCTCGGAGTGAAAAAGAAATTGATAGTGACAGGTACTTTTGAGATATTAATGAAAGGACTTTAACACCTAAGGGAAATTTTTCATTGAATAAATTTGAGTCAAGGCGCTCTCGACTAGTAACCAAATACTGAAATTATACAGATAAGGCAAAAGAGAAAAAAAACTGTCGTCTGTAAAAAGCTTTCAAATTAAAATGTATTAAATCTAGAAATGGGTAAGTTCTTTTTATGACAAACACAATGACTTTAAAAGAGAAATGAAAGTCACAGATCTCTTATTTAAAGCTTAGCAGTTTCAAGAAATATTTTAATAAGAGCTATTGTAACAAAACAGTACTTTCTAAACCTCTAAACATGACTGATTTTCTTTTAATATATCAGATTTGCATTCCTAGGACGAGCTTTCTTGGAGCCTTAAAAATCGCAAAGCCTTAGAAATCCGTTATTACCCTTAGAAATCGCAAGGACTTTCGCAAGAAACAATGTTTAGTAAACTAATAAAACGGGATGAATTTTTAATATAAGAATTCATAGAAATATTATTATCATTTTAAGGGTTCTGCAAGAATAAAATGTGTAAGAATGCAGACTTTAATCAAAACATAGGAATCAAGCGATGCTCTGAAAGTCAGAAAACATTTCTTTACTACATTCAATAAATGTAATTTATAACGATCTGTATCTCTAAACGGAATTTAAAAAATTTTGTAAAATTATTTCTTTATAATGCATATTTAAAGCAATTGATTGCTCAAAAAATCTTTTAATTTTGAATTATAATTATTTATTAAAAATGCATATTTAATAGTGTCGAGATATAGATATCAACGTGGATAGATGTCCTCAAGTTCATGTTTCTATGGATAACGTCTTCTCAGAAAATGATGTACTTTTAATATAGTACCATTTCACCAAAAGAAAATGGAAGTTAACAATAGAATTCCAAATTGTCCGCCTGTAAGATAAGTGTATAGCTTCATCAGTAGATTTCATATTCCAAGATTTCAATATAAATCTTAAAATTTTTTTAATAATTCTGCCATTGCGATACAAGATACTATTTGTTGAATGAGATATAATTTAGAAATTACTGTTTTAAAAGATCAAATAGAAAATTATTCGCATTAAGGAAATTGATTTCAAATATGTACATGAAGTAAAGCTAAATTGGTAAAATAAGCATTGGAGTTACTTAAGCAAAATAATGGATTTTCCTTTCTGGCAAAATATATGTAGTTTAATTGTCATTCCTCACTATGGTCTCCGCCGTATTAATTGTAGAGAAAATAATAGAAGGAGAAAAACATTTAAAAAACCTCGCCTTAAGAACATTGGGATAAAAAATAAAGCACCTACAAGCCATCGCATGATGATAACATCGCGCACGTGTATCCATATATCACACTATTTTTTTAAGATTTCATTCAGCAAATTAACCTCTTACAATAGTCCTATATAAAGCTCGTGCATGAAAGCATGAAATAATGAAAACGCGCGGATAGCAAAGTAATACACTGTTTAAAGTTGCTGTTTCCAGAAATATATGTGTGTTAAAAATTATTAACTTAGGTAGTTAAAAAGCAGGCATTGTTAAATAATGTACAAAAATTACCTTCTGACCAGTCTGAGTACCTTAAACAAGATTTCGATATACTAAGTCTAGAGTTTCATCAATATATCAATTTTAATCTTCTAGGAATTTCGCCATACATTTCTTAAGAAAATTTGCTGATTGTCGAGAGCCCGAGAATGGTTGAAATTTGATAGTTCTTTGAGTGTGATTATAAACTTAAATATCAAACATTGACACATATGAAGCGAAAGGAAACGAGAAAACTATATCCTTGGTTTAAAATTGTAGCACTTTGTCTAAATTTAATTGCGTATTAAATTGAATTAAATATGATATTTTTATCTAAAATCAAAGGTACTGTAATAAAAGGACACTCTGCTAATTTTGAATATGACTCAGCTTAAATTTTGATACATTAACAGTTTACTCAACTTCAGTCTTGCAGTTTTCCTGATAAGATTACTATTAAGATTATTTTATGTCTTGCCAAAAACTTAAAAAACTCAAACATTCATTCATAGGGCAAATAACACGAGGAGCATTAACCCTCAAACAACGAACTTGATAAGAATCAAAATTTCGTTTCGCAAAGGATTAATTTTGCATTGCTTTGTACAGGCCTCAAGCGCATATTAACCTATTCACCATATGCGTTCTTCCCAAACATAAAAAAATTCTAAATTTCTATATTCGCATCAGCTTTGAATGGAGACAGCTCAAAGAATTTGAATGAAATGCAAGAATTCTTTAAGGTGTAGACACGTTAGATATTTTTTGGAAGCAGGAAAGATGAAAAATATGTAACGCCTTCGTCGAGAATCGAACTACGGACCTCTCAATTACGCGCTGAGCGTGCAGACCACTACACCACGAAGGCTCGGTAAGAAGGAGGGAGCTTATTTATAAAGCTTATTTGGTTAAACCTTTGGTTATTACCTTATAAAGCTTATTTGGTTAAAGGTCAAGTACCCTATATACTATTCGTAATATCCGTGGGTACGTTACATACAGCATAAAATCAGGAGAGATTCAAACTTACACTGATATTAGATTTATACTAAATCTCTATACATTTATACGGAATCCCATTAGAGTACTCGTTGCCTTTAATCTCACTGGTTAATAAAATCAGCTGCTCATTAAATTCAAATTTCTAGGAATTAAAACAAATATATGCTAATCAACGGAGAAACTGCCGTTTATTAAACTCATCTCTGTCGCTTATAAAACTCAGATTGGCAAAATACTTCTTCTTCAGTGCCAGAATATCTTACTTCTAGCTATGAAAGCTCTTTGCGATTTATCCATTTTATTTACTGTTGACCGTAGTTTATTTATCGTTCAAGTAATGCTTCAATAAAGCGTGTTGAACCGATATTTTTCTACGCTAAGGTCCTTGTATCTTTGTGACCCTGTTTTCAAGGCGCTTTGCTTGCAGTGGAGCTTACAGGGGCTTTTATTATCTTATGAATAACAAAAACAAGGGCATTGTAAATGAGGGAGGACTCATTCTAAATTATCAAGTGATAAGAAGTGCAACTTCTACTTGCCATCTTCAAAAGTTTACACATTCATAATCTTCGTCTGGGTGTAGATATTATGTTCAGGAAGAGTTCTAAAAAAGTTGCTGCATTCCTAACATCTTGTACATTAACAGTGCTGTGTAGTCAAATTAATTTAATTCATTAAAATCTTATTCCAAATTCAGCAACACACTTTAATTTACTAAGTAGCCTTTTAATTAAGGGTATTAATAGTTCACGTGTTTAAGTTAGTTTTTTTTAATTTTGGAAAATCACTTATTCCACTTTTAATTTTAGCCTAACGCAAATAAAAAACTTGTGTCTTAAGTAATTTTTTTAGTATTATTGCAACTTAAATATACAAATTATTGATTTATCTACTTGATATGTATACACAGTATACAAAGGAGAACCAAGGAGGTTCAATTGAAATAACATAAAAGTAAAAATTTTGGTATTATTCTTGGCGTGGATGCTAGAAATTCTTCCTTATTTTAGAGCATTTTCTGGAATGTGATAACTTGCCATCTTTAAAACGGGGTGCAGGTGGCAGGAAGCTCACTTTTTCTGCTGCTTTTCGCTTCCTTAATTAAACTGCCCCACACCTCATTGGGCTCTTAAAACCAACTAAAGAAAATGACTAATTAATAGTAGCTAAAAGCAATCCTCGTTATCATCATGATGCCTGAAGTAATCTCTACGTCTCTCGCGATGGATATAAACCTTCAGCAAGACAATGAGGATATAGCAGAGATACCTACTCCTTAACGTCCTTTTCCTGACTGCGACGCAGAGTTCCTATTTCTTAAGTTATTTCTCCAGAAGGTCGTGCAACGGTCTGAGATGTACAATGTTCATCATTTCCCAACACAGTTTTAACTCATCGAGCTATCCACAGCAGCAGATTCATCTTTTCGCCGATTTCCAAGCCATGATCACGGTGTTCCTTGTCTCAGCGAGTTCACTTCAAAATGTAACGACTGTGCATAATTCAACAGTTAGATGCGCAGCTTCTTTTATTAGCTCGATACCCCAGTTGTGGAGAGAATTTTCTTTTATTATTCTTTTAAGCACTTACTGCCTCTGAGTATTTTATTTTGACCATATTGTGCTACTAAATTCTTAAGAAATGTTAAAGATTAATAAGTAGGGCTTTATCTCCCGGGAGTAGCTAGGCTTGAACTATTTTAATTCTATTTGAAAAACTAATTAAAATAAATAACTTTGATGGTATTAATTGTTTTCCTGTTTCTTTCTTGTCTGTCTCATATATTCGTACTAACCAGAGTTTTTGCCCTCAGGTTAACTGGTTTAAAATTTCTAGAACATGACAGAATGATATATTTGGTATATTTTGGCTACGTGAATATGTTATTTTGTAAGGGCTCAATAACCTCTACAAAACAAGTGGTAACATCACGACGAAACAACAGTTTTAATGGAAAAGGAACGATAACTGCAGGTTGAAAAATAAAGAAAACATTGGCATAATTGTAATCGTGAGATCTAATGAATGGACGAAGTGCAATCGTTCTACTAGATAGAGACGTGATTTTCTTAAATTGAATAAGTCGCTGGAAGAAGCATTTTTAAACTTTATTATTTGCTTAACTTGTAACATGTCGAAAATACCTATGCGAAAAGAATACTGCTTTAAAAACAAAGAAAAATCTGTTAAAAGATCTTGGCATTCTTAGCAAGTTCAGCCAGAGAAAATTACATTTTAACTGGAGTTCCTAAATTTTATTACTTTCACTTTAATAATCTTTATTTCTAAACTAATGAAAAATGTAAATATCGCAAGGAGGCTCAAAAAGATGGAAATACGAGAAATGTTGAAATTACTCTTACAGAATGATTTCAAGCTAGGAATCTAAAACCAGTTTCTTATTTCGAGAACTTTGTTCATTGTAACAGATGTAGACTTCACTAAAATGCTATGAGAGGAATTATATCATTTGACGGACGGTTCAGATATTGGGAAGAGATTTTATTTTGCTTTCAATTGCTTGATTAAGGCAAAGCATGCTAGGGCAGTATTGCTTAAGGGCAGGCATAACTTTGTGGAAGATGTTCTCAGGAACTGGCTTTTAACCTCGTTACACATAACGAAAACCACGAAAACTACCATGAAGTCGGCTTACTGGCCTGGAATAGAACCCACTGTTCAACGACTTTACCGCTCAGCAGGTTATTGACGCTCAACAGAAAGAAATCCAGCATTGTTCATCAGAAACTTCACATTGAGAAGCAAAATATGCGGATGATAACTAAAGAAAAGATCTTTTAAGCTGTGAAATGAATACAAGCCACACGAAAATTATAACGGAGAAAAAATAAATTCGGTTATAGAACATTTACTAGAATACACATTAATATTTTAAAAAAGTGAAAAGTGTAAAAGACAGAAAAAGTGAAAGAGCGACTAGTTTAAGAAAGTTGAAAAATGAGTTACTGACTTATTAACGTGCAATATGGATTCAAAAATTAAGAATAAAGCACTAGATTTTGACAAAAGCAAAAACCCTCGATGTTTGGAAAGAGTCAAGAATTTGATTTTAAACATGTGCAACATTAAAATGTTTACTGTTGCTAAGTTAACATAGCAACAGTCAATCGTGGATGACAATTAGTGTTTTCCTGACTTTTAAAATTGCCAGCAAACTGAAAAAAAAAAGGAAAACGGATTTCCCAATTAGGTTAACTGTGCAACGCACACTTCCGATTGCTTTCCCAAAAACGTTAGAGGCTCTTCCTGCAAAGACAGCTTATATAATCCAGCCTTATACCAGGGTATTATAACAGGTTGCAAATGCCATTACAGAAAATATGTTAAAAAACGATGAAGTATTGTGAAAGTGAACTGATGAATTGCGAAAATGAAATAATGTTGTGAAAATTAAATTCTAAGGTGATGAGTAAGCTGATATCCGTGCTTAAGACCGTGCATATTGCATTCAGTACTGCGATCTGACTCTTAGAACACGGGTAAAACATTTCGCAATGTCATTTTTATGTAGAAGGAGAATCAGAGGAGCTACAAGCTATAGCTAGCGTTTCAAACATCATGGAGAGAATGTATGTCAACTGAAGACTGTATCCAGATATAGTTTTGAAAACGGACTATGGCATCATAGAAAGTGTTAAAAGAACGGCAGAAACTTACAGTGGTACAGGAAAAAGGGACCGCATTCCAATATCAATTGAATCTAGAAAACCCCTGCAAATTGTAAGAGAATCTCTTTAACTGAAATATGCCAATAAAAAATATATCAGCTGTTTTCCGAAACTGAGCGTACAATTGAAAAACTAGAGGAATGTGAAATAAACCCGGGTAGTGCAACTGATTGTAAAAATTAAAAATTTCATCAAATACGCAACTGCAAAATATATTTTAAATGAATTTTAAATTACAAAACTAAGTAAATAGTTTAATTTTAGCATTGATTTTTAATTTTTATTTATCATTAAGTATTGGATTTAGCTGTTAGTTATCTGTTTTAAACTTCTCTGAAAAAAATAATATTATAGTTTGCAATACACGTATCCCATATTAAATAAACTCAGCCGCTTAATAAACACAAACATGTTTCTAAGGGAAGTGATTTTAATAAGCGTCGGGTACTATGTCTCTTCTTCAACCATCAAATTATTCTGCGTCCTTTTGCCAAGATTTCCTCCCTTAAATGAGCGAAATGTAAATAAACGTATAATAAAGAAAGTAACAAGTAGGTAGCTACAATATGGACAAAAGAGAAAAAGAGTGGGAAAAAAATAAGATTCAGGCTTAAATTTTAAAACGTCCTGCGGGTATCTTATTTTTTTCAAGCTCGGTTTTCTTCTCATATCTTTAAAAATGTTCTAATTGGAACTTTCTTTAAACTCCCTCCTTTATTGATCGCTAACATTGAATAAAATGTTAACAAAATCGGATTTTATTCTTTCACTGTCCTGAAAATCTCACTGCTTTACATCTCTTGTTATTCAGCACTTGCGTATAAAATTAACTGTTTTCCCACAAATGTTAATTTGCAGATTCTGTGGCTCAAAACCAGCTTTTGTGATAAACAAGAAAAGTTTTTTTCAGTCATCTTCGAAATATGTGATTGTGTAGAGTTATTTACTTTTATTTGTTTGTTTCATTATAGAAAAATACGCGACAGCTGTCTGTCGTAGGATACGTTTGTTAAGTATTTCTGAAAGATACTGAGTTTTTACTTATATTACGCAAGAGGAAAACCACGAAGATGCCCATGCAACCAGCCCGCTCGCCAGTTTCAATAATGATGAGCAATCTTGGCATCCGTGGTAGATTTAATAAGAAGCCGTAGTTTCAAATTTAAATATTCATTATTTTTTAATTACCATTAATCCTGCCTTTTCCAGATCATTTGCATTTTTGATAGCCTTGTAGTAAGAAAAGAGAAGCGCAGCAGCAGTCTAGTTAGGCCAAGGTTGTCTTAAAAACAAAATTTTATTTCAAAATGCAGTTTCACTTTCTATAAATTTTGATTGGATAAGCTCTATAAATATTATTTTCTGACATGCATAAAGCTAGAAATGACGCAGTTCAGAAACATTTATTATAAGCATTTATTAGTTTTATAATAGAAAGGAGAAATACCTAAATTAAAATGAAACGTTAGTGGATTAATGCAAATTTTAGCTAATATTATTGTTGCTTTGACTCCACTTTGCTTTTAACTTTAGATGCTTTAAGTTTATATATATATAATGTGTAATGATTTTAGCTGCAGATAAGTTACCTTAGATGATAGCCTGAAACTGTTGCGTAGGTGGAGTGATGGACTGGCAAAACAAGCGTGCCGAGTTCAACACACAGTTTATCCCTGGACATTCTTTTCATATGTATCTTCAATCACACATCATTCATTTCTTAAGACATCTGTTTTTGATAGGCGCTGATCATGGCAGATGAAATAATGATGGGAATGGCGGAGAACAGATTCTTTGGAGGGCACGTAGTTAAATTAAGATCAGTAATTTAAAGGGCTATTGCCAAATTAAGAATAGGAATATGTTAGCAATTTTCTTTCATATTTGGTATCTTACATATTCATCTTTCAGAGACAAAAAAGGCTTGAGTATGTTAAAAAATGAAGAACTTTCTTTGGCCTTTTTAGAAAAATCTACTAGAGTATAAGCAATGAAGAGAAATTTTGTACAATATATACAATATGGGCTTATCAGAAAGAAATGAATGTCTTTAAAGACATGGCCTTTACGTTTCACTATGCCTCGTCATTTGGCTCATGAACTTTCTCATATATTAACATACAAAAATGTAATTTCGACATGTAATTAAAACTTAACACATAAAAATGTAGCCTGGAAATGTTGCAACAAAATATTACATAATACGTGACCAAAATGTAGATTCTAATTTGAAAGTCTGTAGCTAAAATATAAATTTTTTATATCTCCAAGAAATCTAAAAACTGTTCTGAATTTTGAGTATTAATTTTTTCGCGAAATTATCAAAAACATTCACTATCCTTGAAATTTCTTTTGATTATTACAATATAAATTTTACAGTCTTTGTCTTTTTAAAGTATTTTGTAAACTAAATGTTATGTTCAGTATAAAATCGAAATATGTCTACTATATATTCAGCAAATTCTATTTAAATTAAAACTTATTTACTCATTATAAAACAAAACAAGCTCTTACTGTAAAGCAATGCAAAATAAATTTTAGAAATTATTACACAGAATCCAACGAAGAACAATACAATAAGTGCTACGAATTTGTATATATGTAAATAATTTTAGTGAAATTACATCTGAAACTAAACATCTGAAAATATTATTTGTATAATGTAACATAAAATGCTTGAAAAAGTGAAGCTCTGCCGAAAAAGTGAGGTTACAGTGCGAAGCCTATTTAACATTGAAATAAATTACCATCTCGCTGAACTGGCGATATATCGCCAAGCTGGCGATAGATTTCGCAACTATACTTTGTCATTACATTCGGCGAGAAATCTCCAAAAGTCGCTTATCTTGGCAACCATTTGGCGACGGTTTTGTCTGATTCCTGTATAACTGTGATTGATACTGTACTTGAAAAACTGTAACTGATATCCTTATATTCTTATATGCAACTTTAATCGTATATGCCTTCCAGTAACTTAAAGAAATGGAAACACTTTGGTGGCCAGAGGAAAGCTTTAAAAGACCGGAAAGAGCATCCGATTTCAATTTTTAGTTCAGAGTTCGATTTTCATGTGAACTTCGCTCTTTGCATGCGCTTTGCATTAACACTCTTAGTAAATTAAAATGTAACATCTAATTATAGTCTGCCATAATGAGCATGGCTGCATGAGTACTTTTGTGGAAAGTTCTAGAACTGTAAAGAATTTCTAAAGTGTTTTTTAGGTGCAGTAAACGCAGTTTTGAAGGTGAAACGAGTAAACGCATTTACTACTTCCCTTCTATTTTATCTATTCTATACCTATTTAGAATGCATTTATCTGTCTCTTACAAATCTATTTCTTTTTTTTTATCTTGCACCTATTTTTCTAAATATTATATTGAAATCATTTGAAGAATTCAAATGTATTCTTTTTCAGGTAATATCTGCTTATATATCATTTTCCATATCTTTAGTCGCTAATCCCTATCTTTGTTTTTACTTATTCCGTATAGGGGCATTATATATTACAATGAAGAGGTATGATAATATAATGTCTCATTGTCTAATAAACAAAGGCTTTGGTTAGAGCCTCATTTGATTATTAAGACATTTATCGAGCAGAAAATTTTATTTATAATTTATCGGGCAGAAAGGGGAAGTACCCTATTGCGCTTATTTCATTCGACTGTGTAAATGGTGTTTAGTTTCTCAAACTATAAAATATTGTAAAGTTCTTGACAGGTATTATAAGTTTCCTCAAATCATAAAATGTGGCAAATAAAAGGGGTAGTTTCACTGATCTTCAGTTGAATAAAAACATATTAAGTATCTATTATGTAAAATTGTATTGCGACTAAATAATAACTTATTTTGAAGTCATTATATTTTATAAAGAACTGATACAATACTCGACTTTCACTGATTCATATTGTAAATGACCATTGAACTAACCCATACAGACTATCAAATACATAAGCAAACAGGTAATAATTATTCCAGCATCTTTTGCTAGATTTCAACACCTTCAAAGGATAAGCAGGAAGTATTCCTTTGACCTCCGTTGTCCCTTACTAATAAGACTTTCCCTAAAAATACACAAATGTGGACGTCTTTAAAACATGGAGATACAGATAGAACAAGTCCTAAATAAAATATGATTCATATACTCTTGGATATAAAATATGAATAAATTTAAAACGCTCCAGTGACTCGTCAATCTTTTTTACACAGACAATATGAATTCAAAATAACATTTTAATGTCATTGTGGAGAAAGCAGTAGCATATTTTCAGCAATATATCAATGCCTAGGAAAGAAAGTTAAGTATTAAGTTTGTGTATCTACATATTCCCTGGTGCAGCCAACATCCTTCAGCGAATAAAGAACTTTTATTACGGGAAGATTTTTACGAGCAGCTATCGCATTTTATTTTTCATTTCACATCCACACTAGAATGACTGGACTAAGTTTTCCATTTTGTGAATTTTTGTGACCTCAAAAATAAAAGTAATCAAAAACTTCTTCTGAAAAGAAAATATCAAGATATAGGGCATGATCAATAACTAGATTTGTTACTTTTTTATGCGTAGGGAGCATGAAGTCTTTCCCATACTTCTCCAAACAAGAGATTTAGAAAATATCGATTGAAAAGAACACGCTAACATCAGAGAAATCTAAGAATGTGGACAAAAAATAAGTGCAAATATCCAGCATTATATAGCTGTAAATGATGTTCTTGTGATGACATGTTCAACATTCTTGGAGATCTGTATTAAATCTGTCTTTAGTGAAATAAGTGTTTTGTTGTGTGGAAGTTCAACATTCAGCTCTTTATGAATGAAAAGTATATTGAAGTATGAAAAGTATATTGAAGTATGAAAAGTATATTGAAGTATGAAAAGTATATTGAAGTATGAAAAGTATATTGAAGTATGAAAAGTATATTGAAGTATGAAAAGTATATTGAAGTATGAAAAGTATATTGAAGTATGAAAAGTATATTGAAGTATGAAAAGTATATTGAAGTATGGAAAGTATATTGATAATATTACTTTCTTTTACCTTAAATTTGTTAATTTGCTCAACTGCTGACACTTTTACTCTATTATAATGGTCAGACCAGCATAAGTTTGATAAGCATATTAAGTATGAATAATCGTTCTGTGGATTATAAAACGATTCCTAAATAATGGTCTAATTACATTTTTAAGCAAGCTAAGCAAACAATGTGCAGAGAAATGAGAAAAATTATTTTGCTCATACGTATAAATGTATCAAAACCATTAACCATTTAAATCTGTGAGTATGGAAAAATATTAGTCAAAGATACGGTTCGTTTCACATATTTAAAACTATTAACCGCTCTTTCGGAAGTATTTGAAGTGCGGTAAGTGAACATTTAGTGACTGGAATCTGATCAATGAATAAATAACTGTTTACTAAAATTGCTTTTACATACTTTTTTTGTGCAGTTACGTAATTTATGACGTTAGAAACTTCTTTTGCAAATCACAATCATTTTGCAAATATTCACAAAATTTATGAATTGGACATACTGTAATGTAACTTAAATACATTTAAAACAGCAACAATTAGAATGTATTTAAAACTACATCAGCTAATATGTATGTAAACCTTTAGCAATTTGTATATGAACTATAAATTACTAAAAGTTAAATAAGGCTATAAGTTACTAAAAAGGAGGTTTATTATTTTTAAATCGCTCAGGTTTACAAAATAGGTTATAGACCAATTAAATATGAAAGAAGAATTAAAATACCTTACATTTTGCCTGAAGACAGCACACAGAATAAATTTATACACGCGACCGTATGCAAATTAAAGACAACATATTTCGTACAGAGACAACCCTGGACGCATAAGTTATACATGGTAATGTATACATTATGAACTAGGTAATTTTGCAAAACAGTCCAGAAATGTTTGCTAGACACTGCCAAGATGTTTCCCACTATAATGTTTCTCGAGATTTCGTTGGATGTAATAAAGTTAGTTATTATCTTTTATTTTTAAAAATTATGAATTTGGATATATATTAGGTTTAATTAAAAGACTACGGAATGTGAAGTAAAGTTTCAAAATTTTTAATTTAGCCTTATAACGAAAAAACATTCTCATAACGGTAACGTCATGGAATAGATAAACGCATCTTCCAAAAAAAATTGTGTTTCAAATAGTCCACTATCCACTTCTCGCTAAAGGCTGCAAACGCGATGTTTATATAAAAATCCTTTCAAAGTTTCTAAATAAATCACTCGCTTTAGTACTTCAGCGCAGTCAGGTTTACATAACGTGTCGCTCTTTTTCTAACACATGGCAGGTCGTGATGAGCACAGCTATTACTATGTAATCAAAGATCTAAACAAGGGAACGTCCAATTCCGCGAATTTGATTCTGTGCTGCTTTGGCTGGTTTTTTTTATTTAACATTAGATTAGTTTTATATTTTATGCTTCGAGTTAAAGCCAATATGGAGGCTTCTTGTACGCCTGTGAGGGGTCATATTTTAGCTAGAATATTACACTATATACATGAATTCCCAAATTTATCAATTTTTATGACCATAGAAACTTTTTAATATTAAACAAAACTCGCGGGTAATGTATTCAAGAAAAATCTCTTTTGTTCGGTTTTTATTTCTGCCTCTGATGAGGTTCTGCCACGTCATTTCATTATAACATTTAAACTAAAGTTTCCTTTAATATCGTAGAAAAGCTATAGGGTACTCGAAGCGTTTTGAAATAACTCACAATTTATATATGTTGAATACTTAATATGAATTTTTTTTTCTTTACATTCAGGTTGTAGAGACATTAGGATTTTCGGAGAAGCGGGAGAAATCCACTAAGACCTTGATGGGATTAAATAAAATTATATGATTTCCCAGTGCTAGCTGGGCCTGCTACGATTTACACAATGAGAAACACATTGAAAATGCAATGGTTCCTTGAACTCTTCTCCGCTGAACTAAGGAGGGGACACAACCAGTAGATCAAATCAAGATGGGTGGCAAATTATTCACAAATATATTTTAGCTCAGATGCTGTTAGAGAAATTGTAATTCTTTTTGGGGACATGAAACATGATAAATCAATTACGATTATAAATATTAGTACTATAGGGTTTTATTTATTTTTACTAATAGTTATTTTATTTTGTGAGCATTTCCTGAATTCTGTTATTCCTCTCGCATTTCCTGAGGATGAGTTACGGTGAATGTGAGTATTGAAAATCTTGGAAGCGAAAAGGTTAAACAGAGCTTGATTTCTATATTGTGAGTGCAAGTTGTTAGTTTCTGCCAGCTGTTAACCTTAATAGGGGCTACGCCTTCTTACCGAGTTATTATCCTGCCGGTGTAGCTTTCTGAGTCAACCTCATAGCTTAAATTGAATTGTATAGTCTTCCAATACTCTTTACTTATAAATTTAGTCTTACATTATCTTTTAAGTTCTCACCGCAAGTGGTCGGTGTTTTTGTAAGCACGTCTGTTAACAAGCTTGTGTTCAATAAAGAGATATTTACACCCTTCCTCTGGTTGTGTTTGTCTTCAAACCTGTACGAGAACTCTCAAGGATCAATACTTAGGTAGATCTAGTAACATTTTATGATAGCTAAGGAAACTAGATCTTACAGAACAAAGGATCTTTCAATGCTGGCTAGACATACTACCAGCTACGACACAGAGCAGGCAAGGGAAGAATGCGATAATTCCTTACATGGGGCGTTGCATTCTGTGTCACATATTCGGCTCAAAAACGCTTTAAAACAATATATTCGTAAATATCAAGTCTGTTGATTCAGAGAAAAATGGCAGTCGAATTCAGGTTTTTGCATAATGAATCTCGATGCAACAATCGCTAAAAGACCATAAAATTCTAAAACTATCTGCGGATCTTGATTCTTTCCTGCTCTTTTCGGTCCACCAACGGCAGAACGGTAAATTAGCTGAAAATTGGTAATTTTACTTGGGATCGTGAACGTGGCTACCTGCATGGAAATTCTCCTGGTTTTCTACATGTGTGACGTGGATAGAAACAGCTTCCCTCAGAAAATCCTCAACGAAGGCGTCCCTTTCTTTAAGCAGAGAGACCTCGCGTGCTTTGCCATAACCATATAACCAACCAATTATTTCATTTTTATCGCTAGCTGCTCCGAGCATCGGAGACTTCGGTATGCTTGAAAAGTTTCGAACATGCAGATAACCAAAATTTTGTCCTTATATTCCATCCACAGAGTTCAATCACGAAGTTATATGTTAGTGTATATAAGTAATGTTGAATTATTTAATCTACACTTTCTGAAATCACTGACGGTTTCTTTCTTTCTTTTGTTATCGCTTAAGATGATAATATATTCTTCGTTAAATAAATAGCTATTGTTCATTGAATTTATAATATTTTTTATCTGCACCGGAGGATTCCGTTTTCAGCGCCTTTACAACTTGCTTAAGTTCACATATGAAGTGGTTATGAGACTAATCTTTAAAAATCTGCTTATGAGATGACTTGCTAAGAATTTTAAATCCATATAATTCATAGGCTTGGTCTGATTTCAGACAAGCGGGGTTATTTACAACAACAAATCCATATAAGAAAATATATTGCGTCAGGATTCCAGAAATTTTGAAATTTTTTTTTGTTGCTGAAGTTGGTAATCTATAGAGTTTAAGATAATAATACCAAGTAATAATGTCCGTCCTAAAAGAGTAAATCTGCAATCGTAAAATGAACCAATTAAAAATATCCAGTATCGAGATTGAAGTTCAATAGTTTCTAATTCAAGAAAGGTTGGATACCGTTGTGTATGAAAAAAAAATCCTGAAACGGCTAGTGAAGGAATGAAAAAACGCAAAATCTTTGCCTAAATATTTCTGATTCTTAAATCAGGCATACTCTGCTTTACAAAAAGCCAGAGAAGTAAGGAAAAGTTTAATAATATTCCAACGAGCGCATAAAGACAAAAGGATAACTATTTTTTCTCAGGAAACTGCATTTCATCCCATTTAATGAGAATTTTAAAATGCAGGAACACATCACCAAACTGTTAGAATCAGCTAAAAATGTTTGATTGTAAGTAATGTTCTCTGTCATATACATATAACACGTTAGTACTTGCTACTGAGAGTAAATCGGAAAATGAATTAGGTAATACTCGTATCTAATTATCTCTACCTCCATGAAATTTTGCCAACTCATTAGTGGCTTTGTGATTTCGCGAGAAACGTTGGCTTAGCTATATCTGAGGCTTAGCGGTAGTGTTCTGTTCATAAAAAATAATAAAATAAAGTATTTAGTAAGAAAAAATGCTTTGATGGAAAAAGTCTATATTGCCAGTGTTTACATTTTTAGAGCTGGTTGATACTGTTTAGCAAAATAATAGTAAAATATAAAGCATATAATCCCACATACCTTCAAAGACGTGTGTAGTTCGCGAATTTCGTTAATTGCCTTTTTTTACATGTACACTCGAAAATATACAAAATCATAGCAATCCACTGAATGTTGAAACCAGAGGTGCGAATAATCAAAAAGTACTCTGGATTATCTTTAGAATGTTTTGAAAATAAATTAGTAGACGAAAACTGCAGACGTCTTAAAATTAAACAAACTAATAATAAATACGATTAATATTCTTTAAAAGCTGACAGCGTAAATAAATCAAAATATAAAGTTAAAAGATATTGTACATTTTGCCTTAAAAATAATCACTTTAGAAGTCAATATTTTTATTTATAACCCAAAACAGACTTAAATGAAAGCGAATCGAGAAAACGGGAAAATATCATAATAGTAACGCATGCAAAATAGCAAGCTCACATGCAGTAGAAAATATGAAATTAAGGTAAATACAGTAAATGCCGTAGGAAGTGACTGAAATAAGGTTTGCTAAAGTTAAATCACTGTGTTCTAAACGTAGGACATGTGCATAAAAAAAGGTGCAAGAATTAAACTTCAACTCGCGTGATTAATGATATGAACTTTTTCTAAATTAAATGAGGGAAATAAGCAGACAGTAACTTTCGCAAATGGAGGGAACGTAATTTTTCACGTTATGGGTGAAGGCTATTTTGAAATCCATTAATGTCAAACTATCCAAATAAAATTAGAAAATATGTTTTATAAACCAGAGTTAGATAGCAACTTATCTTCAGTTCAATCACGTTTGAATAAATGTTGAATTAATAAATTTGATTGTAACAAATTTACTTTTGAAAGGAATAACATATTTATAGTTTATGGTAAAGTTTAACAAGGCCTTTAATAGGTAACTATAGTTTATTACTCAAGAAAATACCTTGTGCTTATGGCAGCATTATTTCCTAGTAGAAATTAAGCGTTAAAATAACTTGATTACAGAAGCTATTAAATTGCTCGAAAAGCAAGATGATCTAGCTGAGGTCATGAAAATTAGCAAGCAAACGCATTCACATTACATAATGTTTGACATACATTAAGGAATATGTCAAAACAAGGAATATCCGTACCATAAAATTTACAAGGCAAAAATTATAGTATTTATACAGTAAAAAATAATAGTGAGGAGAACAGTTTGTCTTTCACATGTAATTGCATTTCTCAGAAATGCAATTACATGTGACAGACATACACAAAATAGTAGTGAAAATCCAGAATTAAATCTCCTCGATATATCACAGGTTAATGAAGGAAATAATAAAGAAAGTTTACTCGACGGTGATGATGAAATAGGCTCAAAAGAAACTAAAGAATATATTAAAAGTAAACAAAACATAGAAAATTATATGGACTGAACGTGTTTCGCTGGATAGAGTTTCTGATAAATTCAGCGTTGCCTCGAAATACAGATCCAAAAGGCTTCAAAAATGATTAGGTTTTCCAAAACGAACAAAGAAACTTGGGTCAAGGCGATGAAAGAAATAAACACTCAAAAAGAGGTTGATGGATTACTGCCAGAAACGTATGCAATAAAGAGCTTATGGGCAGAAATCAAATCCAACAAAACGCGTGAGAAAGCAAAATACAAAGAAAAATTCATTGCCAAAGGGTTTACTGAAGACGGTTTTTTGATAGATTACGACAAAGCACACTAAGGCTATCTGCGTAAAGAAATGTAATTAAGGGCGGTGCTTCTAATGAAAACTGGCTCGAATACATGGTGCATATGGGAAATCCTACGATAACTCCCATGCAGCCTGCCCGGAATCGAAATCAGGTTGGAACTACTGTTCAACTACACTCATGTCCATAAATTAAGGATAATTCGGAGTCACACGGAAATCGAACTCTAAAATAAATATATCACATGTAAAATCACTACACACATCTTCAAGAATCATACGCAAATTTCAGGAAGTAACCCGATGACAAAGATGGTACGTCACAATGACGAGAGTGCAAAAGAGTGATATATAAGGAATACAGGCAAAGAAGTAAAATTGTTCGCAGGCGCTTTATAAGCATTTCAGTGCAATAACCGAATAGTTATGACACAAAGGACGCATTTGGATGATTTTTTACGTGGTAGAATTATCGGCCGTCTGGAATGTGGGCTTACCCAACTGGAAGTATCAGACGAACTTAGAATTCCCCAGATCATCTCCAGGCTTTAGCAACGTCCATCTCCAGGCTTTAGCAACGATTCCAAGATGATGGTAATGTGAGTAGACGTTACAGCACAGGTCGCCCCAGAGATACAACGCCGAATGAGGACCGGTATTTGGCAGTTACTGCCAAAAGAAACAGGCGGAGCACAGCCTCAGCCCTGTCTCTTAATCTCTCTTCAGCCACTGGTACGACAATTTCAAGGCAGACCGTGTACAGACGCTTAGGGCAGATTGGTCTATATGCTCGTAGACCTGTCAGATGCGTTCCACTTACTGCAACTCACTGTTGCCTGCGGTTAGCCTGGAGTAGAGAGCATGCATTGTGGACACAGCAACAGTGGGCTTGTGTGATGTTTTCAGACGAGTCCAGGTTTAGCTTGCAGTCTGATTCTCGCCGGACTTTCTTATGGAGAGCTAAAGGTACCCGTTACCACCAAGAAAACATCATTGAACGACACTGTTAACGGTGGTGCAGGAGTGCTCGTTTGGGGTGCAATTATTATGGGTTCGAGAACTGACCTGCATGTTCAAATTGGAACCATGACAAGCCAAATCTATCGGGACGTCATTCTGGAACAACATATACGTTTGTATGGCGCACAATATGTGTTTATGGATGACAACGCCCGTCCTCACCGCGCAAACATCGTAAGCGAATGCCTTCCATCGGAGGATATCACCCGTATGGACTGGCCAGCATTCTCACCGGACTTGAATCCAGTAGAGCACGTGTGGGACATGCTTGGCCGACGAGTTGCAGCCCGTTAACCTCCTCCTACAGGTCTACCGGAACTTCGGAGAGCATTGCTTTTTGAGTGATGTAATATCCCCCAAGATCAGATCGATGATTTAATACTCAGCACGCCTAGGCGTTGTACGGACTGTATTGCATCGTCTGGGAGACATACAATGTATTAACAATCATACCAACCATGTAATATTGGTTTTTTGTAAATAGATTTTTTTTTGTTATTTGCTCCGAGGAGAAAAAATCGCAATTTTTTTTAATAATATCAAACATATAGCATCTTTTTTTGCTCTTTACCTTTTGTTTAATAAATAAGTCAAATTTGTTTTGCTTCTAACTCTTCCTTTGCCTGATTTTGCATTATCCTTAATTTATGGACACGAGTGTATTTTACCTTTCGACCGTTGACGGTCCCTAAGGACACGGTAAAGATTTTAATGAAACATTCTCCCTAATAGGGATAATCCTAATAATCAACCCACCTAATAATCTCCCTAATAATCAACCCACCTAATAATCTCCCTAATAATCAACCCACCACATTTCGAGTTTACTTTGCATTGGCTACATATAACAGTGCGAAGATAGATTTTAAAAGAGCACTTTTGCATGAGAAATTAAACGGTACGTGTAACACACTGTAATGATCCATCCTTTCAAAAGAAATGAACAATGTGTTTCTATTACGGGGAGAGGCCATAACAGCTCTTGAACAAATTCTAAGAAGTAACAAATAAGACCAATGTTTTGATTACATTAAAAGTGCTTTCAACATATGGTACATTAAATGGTCTGGTAAAGTATTCGAAAAGGTACAATAATTGTTGGTTTTTTGCCAGTTTTTTTCAGGCTGATTAATTCTAAATATTTTAACCGATTGCGAAGCACATAGAACCATATTGAAGAGGAAAATGTTTGATTGCGTAGAATGCTAATCCATAATGAACAGGAAACTTGGAAGTCGAGGCCGATAAAATTCCATTTTTATTTAAATTCACATTTGTAGTCACAATTCACTTACACTGTAATCGTGCCTATACCCAGAACATTTACATTTTTGATACTATCGCGATAGGAAGAAAGCACAGCGAATTTTCATCCAAGCATCACAGAGAGTGAAGCTGAAAGTACGCAATTATCCAATATAAGAGAATGTTTTGGTTTAGGTAAGAAAGGTTTAAGTTCTCAAGTTTCAAGTTTCGAATCAGCTACGTCATCAACATTATGCAAGCCATGTGACGTAGACTAATCTAAAACTGGTGCAGTTGAGAAAAGTTATAATTATTTTTTAAATAGAGAGAGAGGAAGTACACAAATTAAAAGGAGAAGTTAAAGACTCTTATGAATTAAATCATAAAGCTGATTTCGATATTTTTATCTTTGATATGAATATTTACATTTATATATGTGTGTGTCTGGGTGTGTATGTGCAAGCAAATGCAAGCGAGTAAAAGAATTACGTGTTTAATATAATGACTTTGGCTTACCAAGAGCAAATGGAATAAGAAAAAAGTCAAATGCAGTAAAACAGTAAGTTATAAATTAAAAGGTAATTACAGCTGCTCGTAATGGGAAGCAAAAGGTTAAAACCACGTATCTATATATCAAAATAAAAAGCATGTTCGCTTAATTCAGGTTTCGAATACAGAATAACTTATAAGCCATTACAGATTATAGAGCATTTAAAAAAACTGTTGATATTTTTAAATTTCTATATTTTCTTAATTAAGTTGTAAATGTATGTACTGGATTTGCATATAATTACAGTTTCTACTCTTACTTTCTTCAACAATTAATCTAGGCTTGGCCATATAGTAAATATTTACCTACATTCAGATACGTTAAATTTTGAAAAGCCCTTCTTATGAAAAATGCATTCTAATGAGAGAATATTAAATTTTTATGACTAATCGATTTTTATTGCTTTTCTGAATTTCTGATTTTTCTCTAATCAAAACATGTTTTATTGATCACATACATTTTGAACAATTCTAACGTAGACACAGAAAAGAAATTCCTTCAATAATATATTTTTAAAAAATGTTAGCTTGAACGGTAACATTTCAGCCAAGTTTGGAAGAAGGAATAAGACGAACATTTAGGAGAAGCAATACCCCATCACGGAAAAGTTAATGACTTTCGACTTTACTGTCAAATCACAGATAAAAGAAATTCATTTTCTTGGCAGGGTACCATATTTTTCACACCTCAGTGTCAGCTCAAAACACACATCTTGCTGGGAATCGAAAAATAGGATTCAAATTTGATTTTGCTCTCCGCAGTATTTTCATCTTAAAAATAAAAATTGTATTTGAAGGCTCAGAATTTTGTCAGTTGCTTTAAAACTTATTATTAGTGTTCTCCAGAAGAAAGAGGAATATTTTTTCCTAGAGATTTATGCCTTTTCAGGATTGAAGATTCCAAAAATTTTGTTTCCTATTAGTTATATGTGTTCCTTAGACTAGATAGCTTTCTCTTTCCATTAAGAATACTGTCTGTTATTAAAGTTGATTCAAGATAATCTGCTATTCGATTTTAGATAAAATCATTATTCATATTCATTTTCGAGTGTAAATGAAAGTCTAAAATATGATGGATGTAAAACAGATAGATTCACAAGAATGTACTAAAGCTCTTTTAAATTTCCGTTTGTTTTTACATGAAACCTACTTTTAGCAGAAACATTTTTGCTCTATTCTTTTATTTTTCACGATATACATTTAAATTCGCTCTAGATTATTCTGATCACGACATATAGAAACAATTTTATTTAGCAACTAATTTAGATATTACTATTTGCTAAATCTAAGAGAAATGAAAAACATTATTAAACAAATGATATTTAAAAATAAAGACATAATTTATCCTCCTAACTAGACTGGTTATCATAAATTAAGGAAAAATCACAAAAATAGCGATAACTCCCTCAAAAATAAGCCAAACCGTGTAAAATCTTAATATGTTGCCAAGTAAGAGTAGCTAAGTAAAACTCCAATAAGCAAATTAGTGGCGCTGCACTCGGAATACGTCATCTGCGAGGAGAATAAAAGTCAGTGTTTGAAAGCAAGCCCACATGTTTCACTGTCATAGTGACATCAGAAATCTGAGATAGCCAATTCGTAACAATGACCTTCAGGCATCATTTGCCTGCAGAACTACGATAAAGAGCCATTGGGAGACTAAAGGCAGGACAAAGTCAATCAGAAGGGGTCAGATGGCTAAATGTGAGTCCTTCTGTGGTTAATAGACTTTGGAGACAATTTCAAATCACAGATTCGGCACCTAGGAGGTTCCGCCAAGGACGGCTACAACGAGCGCCGATGACCGATATTTCACATTATGTGCACTCAGGAATAGAACTGCTATTCCGACTCTTCTTAGATCCTCCCTTGCTGCAGCCACCGGGAGGTTGGTGTCAGCATCAACTGTGCGTAGAATGGGGGGCTATTCTCTTTACGGATGAAGGAAGTCTAGAAAGCGATAATAGGCGTTATTTGGAGAGAACCTGGAACCCGTTATCATCCGTCAAACATCCGTGAAAGAGATTCATACGGAAGAGGCAGTGTCTGTGTTTGTGTGGCATCTCTTTGGGTGGACGCACAGACCTCCATGTTTTTCCAAGGGGAACCGTGAATGCTCATTCTTATAGAGATGACATCCTTGATGCTTATGTGCGCCCATATGCCGGGGCAATAGGGGATGCTTTCCTGTTACAGGACGAGAATGCAAGACTACACAGGGGTCTCATCGTATATGATTATCTTCAACAGGAAACAATTATGCGCATGGAGTGGCCAGCTCGATCCCCGGACTTGAATCCTATCGAGCACGTTTGGGATGCTTTAGGGAGACGTCTAGCTGCTCTAAATCCGCCCCCTTAGACCCTTGCGGCGCTTGCAACTGCTTTGTATGAACGATGGCTCTCGCTTCCTATGGAACTGATAGACCGAATAATTGAAAGCATCACACATCGCTGAATGTGCTGTATTGCTTCTAGATGCGATTATATTCCATATTGAAAGTACTTTTACTTTAGCAAACTGACATCTTCGATTTGTTCATTTTATACATGTGCTAATTTCTATACTACCATTATTGTTTGGTAATTTCTTTTTATGTTATTTGATACCTTACTATGTGTTGTATATTGTGGGCAAGGTTCATAAAATTCTACATGTAACGTTTTCAGTAATCGTGATTTTTGTGATTTTTCCTTAATTTATGATAACCAGTGTAATTAGAGAATTGTGTTATGATTTTTTATTGATAGAATTTACTTTGTAATATGTTTCATATTCATTTTTGTTGTTTCTAGTCTGGACTATGATCATTCAGTTTATTATTAAGAAACTATGGATACAATATTTATATACAGAATCTATATTCTATTTATACTTAATCTATATGTTACAAAACTGAGTCTAACTAGAACTTCCGAAAAATTATGCTAAGCGTTTCAAAGGCTGACTTTCATACTCGACTTTAAAATCGCAGAAATAACTGTTATTACGACTTCAAGGTTATAGAGAATATGTGTAGGGTAAATGAAAAGTTATTAATCTGAAATATAAAAGAAAATCATTCCTTTTCTGGTCAGTGAAACAAAAGATTTAAATCATCACAGACTTGTTCACTGAAGTCTTTCCTATTAGTAAATTTACACTAATTTAAACAAACTGAGACTACTGAACGATACACGAGAAGATAACTTCTCAAGTAATGAAAATAAAGAGCAAGGCTCCGGCGAGACGAAATCCATTCTACTGTTTAAATACCTCTCATTCTTGATAGTAAATCCTAAACTTTAACCCTATTTCTCATTAAAATGAATTTCCTTAACCGTGGAGGAATTGACTCATGTCGGATAAGTATCATGAATTGAGAGCAGCTTGATGCATTTTATAACGCAGTGTAGTATTGTTATGTATTAATTATTATTATTTTCAAGCTTTAAGTTTGGCTTACTTAATTCAGTTTTGATCAGTAATTGAAATTAATTAATTTTTGATTTTGTTGTTTAAAGTTGGGTGTAAGTTTAAACTGTAAATTTTGTAAACTTTAAATTTAGGTTTGGTTGCTTTAAAAGTTTCTTTGTGTTGAAGTTGTTTAATTTTTTAATTTTAGGGACTTAAGTTTACTTGGTTTTTGTACATTTTGTTTTGACCCCTAAGGCTGTTTAACTTTAATTATTTTAAAGCTTTGTTAATTTTTTTTTTTAATTTAACTTAAGGTAACTTAATTTTTACCCATCTTTCTATTAAAGTTATCGAATTCATATTTTCTGACTGGTGCTAAGGTAAATCAAGAGTAATTGAAACTCAATCTGGATAATGAGCGTGTATACTTAATTTGCTGCTGAAGAAACAATTTATAATGTGCTGACATTTTTTGATGAATTTAATTGCTATGTAATAGTTTAATTTTTAATGTCCTAAATTCGTTTGTGTTGAATAACTATTCACTGGTTCTGAAAGAAAATTTTTCTCCAACCGTCGGCTTGGAATTCATTCTCAGAATCCCTTATCAGGGGATTACTGCACCCCGAAATTCTTTCGCCCAAGCGTTTGAACACGTGTTGAGTGTTTCCACCATCTGGAGTTTTACTTAAACAGGACCCCGGTTGCTGTGACATCTCTAGCAGGGAAAGGTTCTATAGAGAAGTTGTTTATGAGAGTGGAAATGTCGTTGGACAGGAAGCTGGCAATGTTGGATCTGCGCCTCGAGACGAGGCTAGTCCTCCCCTTTTTCCATCAGCAGAGATTATGTTGACTCAGTGGAATGGTCTTGGAGCCCGAATGGTTGAACCGCGCTAGTTGGCTTCTTCTGGTAGTCGGGAAACCCCTTCCCGTGAAGATTTCTCTGCTTGGGTTGCTGTGCTTGGCATCCTTCTGATCATCTTACTTCGCCAATATTTTGAAAAGCGCGCCAGCTATTAAAGTGGCTGCGCAGTGGATTTACGGCGGCCAGAGACGGAGAAAAGAATTTTCAGATAGACTCTTTTTATGACGGAGCTGCAGCGACAAAATGATACTTACTTCTATCTTCTGCATGGCGGATCCCCGAGAGCTTCAAGGTAAACGGACAGACACCCTATATTGAGTCTTGCGGGATAAGAAGTCCGGATTCTTGATCCAAGCAAAAAACGGCCTATGGAAGGTTAGACAAACTAACTAAATACAATACAAGGTAAGAAAAATTAAATCCATCCTGATGGAATTGTTGCCTTGGACGGAAAATTGGAGCCAGACATCGTCTTTGATGTTATCTTTTGTTGATTTTATTTTTTTCGCTTACATCTTTATTTCCTTTTCAACAGATATGCTGAAAGCCTTCGTAAAGAAGTCGATAAATCTCTGCTTAGAACTAACTGCAATGTATTTTAAAGATTTTAAAGATGTATTTTATTTAAAGATTAGTTTCATTTTACTCCATTAAGGCTGTGGGGCCTCCACTGGCAATGTTTTTAAAGGTATGTTTTATTTTTTTGTGTGTGTGTTCTTCAGCAAAATTTGTTAACCAGCCACCTCTTAATAATTGTAGTGAAAATTGTGATTATCATGACTCTATCAGCAATGTAACCAAATCTCTTTATCACCTTAAATAAACGTTAGTTTGATTTTTCTTACCTTGTATTGTATTTAATTTTAATTAATTTTACACTGGACGTTAGTCATAGCTTGGGTTATCTGCAAAGTTTTTTTTTTTTTTTTTTTTTTTTTTTTTACAGAGCAATATATATTGTCTGATTATAATGATATATGTTCGCCTTGTGTTTAGCTATGTTTGCACATATTAACACAATTACCTACAATATGTATTAACATGATTTTTCAATTGCACAGTAATGATGTTTAGTAGTAATTCATATGACCATATGTTTATAGTGTTCTATAATTAATAACTTAACAGTATTTTTAGGAAAGAAAGACTGCTTTCTTGACAGTGAATCACACTTTCATAACAGCGATGTTACTATATAGTATATACATATTTATATATATATAATCACGTACGGTATTACTAGTGAGTACCATTAGAACATATTGTATATTTACAAAGAAAAAAATTATGATTTGAGTTATTTATATTTCAATTAATGAAAGATCATATGCTGGGAATTATTATTTATAAATTCAAATTATTGCAATATATAATGGATAACGGTAATATGATTACTATATTTAAAAAAGTGGTTTTCACGCTTCTGAACTTCCCTAACATTAGAACCCCAAAGTAAGCTATTAAGTATAAAATACAAGAAACTGAATGACGTAGCAATTTTTTAACTCTCTTATACACATCAACACTAAACAACAGAAAATAGTCTTACAAATAAGCTCTGAAATAGCACTTCCGCCTATTTACTTCTCTGATATATTTGAATATATGAAACAGAGGTAAATAATTATGACAATGCTGTCCGGCGAAATACTGCAAAAAGTATATTAAGACTAGTTTTGTGCATCACAAGAATATATATAAAAGACAAACTTAAAACTCTTTTCTAAGGAAAACTATATATCATCACTTTAAATGTTTACTTTAATTTAAAATGAGAGATTTATTGATCTCTTTCCTCTCAAAATATTTTAATAATTTTCACAACTAGATTTATATTTTCTCATTAAGTTACTTACCGAAATTTACCAGTTTTCTATAAACAAGCTTCTAGAGTCCAATAGATTATATAAAAGTTTTTCTCTTTCTTTAATTTTAAGGATTTGTTTTAAATGAATGCAATTTTAACTGTGAAATTTCAGAGAGTTGTTTCACTATTAGAGTATTTGCTTGGATATTTTAAATGCATGTAAGTGATAGTGTTGAATACACTTCACCAAGAGGCAGAATGTTTTTCCGATGTTTGTTCTCCATTTTCTTGGAAAAATACAAGTTTCCGTGACACTCTTAAAACGTTTAGTGGAATAAGGGGAAAAATGTCACTTAAGGTTTCTTGAGAATTACATTAAGCACTCAGTAGCATTTTTTTCTCTTTTTTTAATCCAATGGCGGGTTCTTGTTTATTCAGCATTGACCACTTCTACGAGGGTATTGTGGATGCAATTAATAAGCGACTATTGTTGCCTCCTATGAAGGGACGGACAGTTACAAATATGCTTTCTCCGGCATGTTACAGACATGCCAGAACCCTTCGATACCGCAGTAACCTCTTCTAACCACTGTACTTTCTGGACGGCAGTTTAATATGTAAAAAACTATTTTCTTTCCAAAAGCAACGTTTTAGTAGTTACTGAAAATATTTTCCTTTTATTGATCTAGCATGTATTAAAGCCAGTTCATTATGTTTTTATGCAAAATAGTCACGAAAGTTTAGATGCCAGATAGATGCAAAGCAAAATTTAGACTTTATGTAACCTAGAAATAGTTTAAAAAGTATTGCTTTTCAATGATTGCATCCTTTCTGTTTTATTATCTGAAATATTTTCATATTATTTTTTCGTTATATGTTTTAAATTACAGCGCAAAATTTGTTATTCAATTCATATCAAAGCGAAGATTATTTCATCCCCAAAACACTAAAAAGCTATTAAACCTTTTAATAACCTCATGCATACGTCATCTTTCTCAGTTTCCTGTTAAATAATTGTCTGGAAAAGAACTGCACTGAATGTATCTGAAAATAAATAAATGGTAAAGAATGTTCTAATAATTGCATCATCATATACTGATGTTATTCAAACACATAACATTACAAAATACATGCATTGATGTTATTTAAAATATTTTCTGCCATCATTTTGGCATGACGGTAGAGAAGATATGAATCCGAGTTCCGAATTTCGGAGAAGAAATGGAAGGAACGGGGCGTGCATATTGCCTCTGCTGGCATGTTTACACTTGCAAAAGTGGCGATCCTAAAGCCCTCTCAAGAGTTGGTGGAAGACTCTCAAAAGCGGAGGGATTTTCATTCAAAGCTATGTCGAGCTGAACCAACACTCCCTCATGTATCTAGAGCGTGCTGATTGAAAAGATTCGTAGTCATCTAAAAGGTACCCAAGGTCTAGGCTAACTAAAACATTACCTTTATTTCTTGGCCAGGATAAAATTCGTGTACTTGATTTGATGGTTTCGTCAGACAAGTGAAGTAGCCACAGTATACAGACAAAAAGATTCTGTTCCGTTTTATTAAAGATAATTTTTCATACTAGATTTCTTACACTGTCGCATTTTTCCAGATCTTGGCATTTACTTTTCAAGATGCAATGGAAAAAAGACTAGAGGAAGTGTTCTTAAATCTCGGCAAAGTCGGTAAGTCCAAGTGAAGTTTTACAATTCCAAAAATATTTATTACAGATGCAGCGAACGACAACAGTTCATGGACAGTAGATAAGATATTTATTTAGCAGTATTTGAGAACTCTTAATTACATATAACCTGAAATCTTTTTCAACTATTAATCCCCGGATAAAGGAAAAGTGCCATTGGCCAATCGATATCTACTAAAAATAACTTGTTCGAAGTTCCAAGAATGAATTCTTCTGCCCCCTCCTACACACACAATCAGAGAGGAAACGCTTTTTGTTTCTTTGCTTGTATTTTCTCATAATTATGATACGAAACACATACTTAAAGTACAAGCTAGCAGTACTCTACTAATCACAAAGGGTTATCTTTCAAGCGTTTACAAATTAACGTGATATGTTGGTAATATCTCAAGCTAGGACATGAATACTAAATAAATATGTCACGCAATGCAATACAGAATTGTCTTTTAATTGCACTTGTGGACGTAAAGGTCTTTTTTCACCGTAGGCTATTAAATACTGAGAATGATAATAAATAAAGCGCGATTTGGAATCGGAATTAGGAAATGCTATAAATTCGCATAACAGAAGGACTGTGGAAGCATATCGTAAAGCATAAAATGATGTATTTTCGCAATTTTGATATAAAAATAAAACGTTACGTCTAGATTAGATGTAAAGATCGAGAATTCATAATAAACTTTATTTCTAACTAGCTATATGTACGATTTAATGGACTGGTTAGAGAAATGCAATTTAGAATAAAAGCAATCACTCACATTTGGTAAATTTTCCTGTCGGAGTAACTCATCAAGGAAAATATAGACGAATATCACTGAAATTCTACAAGAACACTTATCAAATATGCATGAATATTGTAAAAAAGCTTTCAAAGAACTTATGAGTGATAATTTATCGAAACTATATCCATATATTACACTAGAGATTAAAAGGTAAATATTATACACATACTCCGTGAATAATTATTCTTACGCAGACAGTCCAAGATCGCTAGAAAAAAAGAGCCATAATGCTGTAGTACCGAAAACATAGGAAATGGAACACAGTTCAAGCAAAATTCTAAAACATTCATTTCGGATCAACCTAAAACTTATCTTACAGTGAAACCTAAGATCACGAAATTAATTCTTTACTGAAGGCCGTTCGTCGAACAAATTGTTCGTAAGTCGAAGCAAGTTTACCCGTAGGTTATGTTTAATTGCCTAAGGCAAATAAATTCTAGGGCTATCTGCCTACTTTTCCATAGGAATTAATGTAATATTGTTTAATTCATTTCTGGATCAGAGTTTCAGGATTTGTTTACTGAAGCGTTACAACAGTACTTTGTGCACAAGTCCATAACCCAAAATCATAATCAAATATAAGTTGACATAAGGAAAAACAGAAATTGCTAATACACAACAAAAAACATAAACATAATATTGAACACATAAAACAAACGAAAACTTAGTTTAATTTTACTGTACCAGTACGAAGCGAGTGAATGATATAAGCGGAATCTCAAGAAAAAGATACTATTTTTTGGATGCGAAATTTCCTTCCATAAAAACATCAAGTTAATTTAAGGGGCATCTTTTTTAACATTTTCTATTCCCCTAGACTCTGCTTCAGATCAATGGCCCTCTTTTTTACTTAAAATTTACTCATTGTGATTTATTTTTGTCTAAGGCTTGTAATGTTTCTATAGTGAGACATGGCATTGGCACTAAACTTTATTACGCTATATCTTGCTGTTGCATTATCGGAGGATATCATTATGTGAAAACATTGCATTTAAACCCATTTTGCACAGTTTTCGCAGATGAGAGATCTAGCATCATTTTTTTTTCCTCCTCCTCTTTCTGGAGACATTTCATGTACCATAGCCTTCTGTTGCTGCATATGAATTTGTTGTAATATATCATGTTGAGAAGATTTTTTACAGTTCTCTAATAACTTGCACTAGTTAGCTTCACAAACCATGATTTTACCTAAACACACATTATCATAGATATCAAAGAACGCCCTAAGAGTCAAAGTGCTTAAAATTTCTGCTTGCTGGCCTATGTAGCCATAATATCTAGTAAGTTAAGTTCATGATTCCATACGTTACTTGTTTAGAGGCTTTCTTAATGGCAATTAAACAATGTAAAATATTAAAATTATGTTTCTAGAAGTCTCTGAATGTTAATTATGGTGTGTTATAAGGCCTTTTCCTCGCTTTCTTAGCATGCCTTCGTGGTGACACAGCACACTCGGCGCGTATTCGAGAGGTCCGTAGTTCGAGTCCCGGCGAGGGCATTGCTCATTTTTAATTTTTCCTGCTTCGAAAAAATCCCAATGATTCTACAGTGGCGCGCCCGAACTAAAAAAGGTGATGGAAGATGATTCTCCACCACCAAGCTTTGGCAATTTGGTCCCCTAATCCCCCGTTGCCTTTCAAAAGGGAGAAGTATATAAGTTTTCTCCTGTCTTCTTAGCATGTCTTCGTGGTGTAGTGATCAGCAAGCTTGACGCGTATTCGCGAGGTCCGTGGTTCGACTCCCGGCGAGGGCGTTGCTAATTTTTCACGTCTCCTGCTTTGAAAAAATATCTAATGTCTCTAAAAAGGTAACATGTTAAAAACGTCACATAAAATTAAAGCACTGTAAATCAAAACTACTGTAATATAAGGTCAACTCAGTTACAGTTTGTATCATTCTGGACAACGAATCTCAAAAACCTTGTAGTTGGGAAATCGCTAGAAATTCTACATTAAAATATTTGAAATAAAAATCTTGAACTCTTTCAAGGGAAGTTAAATACGCTATGAACACTTAAGAGGATTTTATCTGCCTACTTTCTGGCAGAATTTGTAAGCTGTGTTAACTTTGTAATCATGAGTAATGGTAATCATGTAATCATGAGTTCTGGCTAAGGCACTGCTCATTTTTCATCTATCCTGCTTCGAAATAACCTTATGTCTCTACAGTGCCATAAAATATTATAAGGTAAGTTTATAATGTCATATTCATATGAAACTTTTAATGGGAAGAACTGATTTCTGTCTGTTTATATAAACTGTAAAAGAGAATAGCCGTTATGTTTCTTGCTTAGAGTTGAAGCAAAGAATTTGAGAACATTCCAGAGGAAGGGGGGATTTCGAAACGCTTATTTCTTTTTACTTCCTTGTACGAAGTAAAGGAAGTATTGTAATCGCGAAAATTTTGGGTGTCATATTTCAACGAAAATATCCATTTTGACCGCTATCGAATGCAATTTAACGATGTTTTTGAGTGACATCTCTATGTAAGGACAAAATAAAAGACTCTTTTTCCCTAATCAGGTTGCAAAACGGATTTAAAATGGATTCAGAAGAGATTTTTTTCTTACGTCTATACGTATGTGCGTATGTATGTAGGTATCTTGCATAATTCCAAAACGAGTGGCCTCAGAACGTTGAAATTTTGTATATATGGCTGCGATAACATGTAGTTGTGCACCTCTCTTTTTGGTTGAAATCGACCAAAATTATATATATGTAATGATATTTTTAAATCAATTGATTAAATTAAATTCTAATCATATTCCTAAATAATGCGTTGGCGATTCTCTACCCAAATTGCACCCCTGTTTCTATTTTTTTGGTGAAATCCTTTCTTTCTTATAAATTATATTAACCTGTTGGCGCCTGCCAAATCTCCAAACTCATAAATATGGCATATTACACAAATATGCCATGTTTATGAGCAGAAACTCTAATGAAATCTCTCCATCTAATCTAATGGGCCCACCAGCGGCCGAGTGGTAAAATCGCTGAACACTGGTAGTTCGGTCCGAGGTTCGAATCCCGCGAACGGGCTGGCTGCATGGGCGGTTTCGTGGTTTTCCCCGTGTGTAACGTGTATACGAGCCACTTTCCCTTAGAAAGTCCTCCACGAAGCATCCCTCCCCTTAGGCAGATAGCCCTAGTATGCTTTGCCGTATTTCTCAATACACACCAATACACCTTCTAATGATAATCTCTCCTTATAGAAAACTCTAATGAGAAGATAGCTTCACCCCCTGATCCAATTAACACCGCTGTTTGGATGAGAACTTTGAAGCTCACATATCTATAAGTAGGGGTTCTGCTCGATGTACAGGAGGAACGCGTGGGAAAGGGATGCTAAAATAAACGTATCACTTTGTATTCGAAATTTTGTCTCACTTCTGTTCCTCCCGACTGTACAACACCAATAATGTATGAGAATCTGCATTACATATATTATATATATATATACACTCTGTTACTCAGCTTCCTTTAGTTAATCTGCTTGCAATAATTGTAGAATTTTCAACAATTTAACAGGCGTTTAAATGCGACTAAGCCTAACTTTGACCATAGCAACCATATTGTTTACATTTGGAACATAACAGAACAGTGAGTTGAGTTAGTTACTGCATCTTTTTGTCGATGGGGACCAAAAGTAAATTTTAGTTTTGTGCACCGAAAAATCTGCCTTCTTGCACGCTGGTAGAATTGCTTGTTTTTGCGTAGAAACTCTAATTTTAATTGTACTTTTTAACTGTATTTGGTGTTTTATATTTTTCCATATTTTTCAATTTTTAATAAAGACATTGTGAGGTTTTATGTACTTTGCATTGTCGCGAACTGAGAACTAAATTAATTGAAAGAGAAATACATCTCTAAGGAAATTCGAGGAAATAAGTTTAAATGAAATGCAGGAAAAAAGTGCGTATAATTTAATATTCCGTACAAAGAAGTCGTGTGGTGTACACATGAGATTTTTTGAGTTGTAGAATGTGATTACTAGGCATTGAATGCGGAAACTTCGAGAATCAGAAGCAATTTGTCATTCTAGGGAAAACAACCGACGCTTAGGTCGTGGGGAAGTGGCGATCATTGACACTGTTCCCTTATTAGGAAAGAAAGACCTGACCCATCGACGAATAGGTAGTACAGTTGCCAGGGGAATGAAAGAGAGCAGGAACGGCCGAATCGTAGGTATCAAGTGACAGCGAACGCAGGAAACGAAAGTTTGGGGGTAATGACCTAAGATCAGAGTTGTTCTATCGGAAGGGAGAACGTGAAATGCCAAGCAGTGTGGTCAAACCGTTTTTTTTAAACTTCTGATATAGACCGTCTGGCCAAGGCAAGCCGCAAACTGAGAGGACGGCGACCTCATACGCCTCCGTTTCGGCATCGAGCGTCGTTCATGGAATACTGCATGAGAAAGCAGAGTATTATGTCAAATTTGCTTCATCCCGCGACTCGGGCTAACAGTATCGTTAAAATCAACCCACTCTACCTGGGCGAAGAACGGTTCATTTCCCACGGAACGAGAACACTGGAAGAAATAATCTCGGGCATCTTCAACCTGGGAACAGGAAAGATTAGAATAAAGATCATAACACTGTGACTAGTGTTATAATCTTTATTCTAATCTTTCTTGTCATTAAAGACAATTTAGACTAGCAATTCGTTGGACTTTTATGAGCTCATACACTTAATATAACCTGCAGGAATGTGACATGTGTTGTTTTTCATAAGTAGAAATGTAAGCTTACTCTTCATTTAAAACAGTTTTGTTTAACTGATAAGTTATTCCCTATTATCTAAAAAATATATTCCCCCTTTTGTACTGTTTAAATGAGAAAATTAAATGGATGTTAAACCAATTAAAATTAATTCGAAGTTCCACTGATGGGTTGTTCGGATATTTTTAGGTTAAATTCACTTATATTAAGATTGATATACCTCCACTAACCATTATACAGAGTTGATCTTAATCATTATTTAATTTAAATTAAATGTATTGTAATTTTTTTATATTTAAAACCTCAACTAAATTTTCTGCATAGGAAATTGGTATATAATAAGCATTTCTATATAACAAATTGGTACCGTGACTTAACAATTATCGGAAATAAGTTGCCACCTTTGAATCCAACTATGAAAACCATTATATGCGGACTTAAGTGTTTGTGACTCGAGACACCGTTCATCATCCGATGTGTTTTCTGTTCAGACAATTTGCTGGAGAACTGAATTGCTCGTAAATTCAGGGGTTAATGATCCGAGGTTCTTTTATATGCGTAAATGAAAGCAAAAACTCTTGAACAAAATGTTCAATTTATTTTGTTGCGTAAGACTAAATCGTTTTCCTACTTTTAATAGCAAATTTTTTGTATTTCTGTACTGCCCAATGCTTGGCACTAATCCTTGTGAAATGTTCCCTATAAATGGCCCATAACGCATATATAGACTGCATATTATTTAATCTACAGACATAAAATTTGTTACAAAAAACGTGAAACTAATGGTAGAAGAAAGCTTATGGTGATTATTATCGAATTACCGTAACGGCAAACTTTTGGTTCCTCGCATTACTTCAAAAATTCACAACTTCAGATAGTAATAAAAGTGTAATATCCTAACTAAACTGGAATTAGAATTCCTTGTAAGCTGGAATACTGAAAAACTGTGTAGAGGCTATTCACTGATGTCTTGTAAGAAAAATGCCCAAAGAAAGGAAAATTATATAAATTAAAAATATATAATTATAAAACTACCCATTGATCCAACTCAAAATAAATGAAGAGATGGCCCCCTTCTCTGCCTCCACTTGGGCTTTAACTTAAATTGAGAAATATAAAACTAAGTAAAATTAACCGTCCGAAGCTACACAGAATCATCTAGCGGAGCTGGCCCTTATTTAAAGATCACGGGTGTGTACTAGCAGACACGTAGAAGTATTGCCGTAGAGCAATAAGCTTAGACTAATAGCAACAACATGGCCGAAAAGGCATAACATAATCTTCTACTGAAGTGACCGACTTCAGCTTAAACACTGGTTTCTACCTCAGCTGCATAAATCGTAATCCTGAAAACTCATTTTGACAAGGAAATGTAGGTGCGAAATTAGAATGTATAGGAAAGGCTTGTTCCAAAACAAAAATAACTTTAGAGTTCTAATTAAACGTTCTAAAAAGAGGAATTTTTGAGGTAACAAGTACATAAAAAATACTGCAGTTGACAGATGCGAAGTAGACACACTGTCTGAAGATACATAGGTCTTTGATGTAGACGCAAGTCATGAAATGACAGGCAATCGTTTTATTGATATTTAAGTTTTAATAAATATTTTTTCATTACTTTGTTACCCTAAATCCTTATAATCAATTTTGATTTTGTCAGAAAATTCTCGATTCGCTTTATTTTCGTACATTTCATTGACTTGCAAGGAATGTAATTTTAAAAAATCATTTTCATAATCTGAAAAAATGAAAGAGCACTTGATATTAATACCAGATTTGAGTTTGATATGAAGATAATTAAAAAAAATATACACCTGCAGCGAAAAGATTTTGTACGGCGTTAAATTTACCAGTACCTTCCAAAACATATCACACAAATGACTTCAAGAAAAACATTTAGTGCTGTTGTTTCCATGTCAAATGACTCTACGCTAAAAGCTGCTGACGTCATTAAAAAGATAAGCGAAACTAGGCATTCTAATAAAAATATGATTCACTGCGATGTTTCTGTATATGGGTCATGTTAACAGAGAAGGTATTCATTGTTAAATGGATGTGTCATTTATTTAACACTGCCAAAATGCTTGACTTAGAAATCGTGTCACAGTTTAGTACAACTTTCAATACAATAAACAAAATAGAACGCAGACTTCAGCATGACGTACGTAAAACGCAGCATAGTTGTTCTGAAGATCATAAAATATCAGCTTCTTTTATGGAAGAAGTTGGTGTTTATTGCATTTTTGAATAAAATAGTAAACTAGGAACCTGATATACACGGAGTATTGCAAGAACGGTAACACGTAAATTTTCTGTCAAGAAATTGAAATGCATTGGGCGTGTATAGAAAAGTAATGTTGTACACTGCGAAAAATAAAAGATTCCACTCTTGGATTAAACTGCTGTCAATTTAATGATGAATTCAATCCTCCCCGCTGCCAAACATTTTGACATATATAATTATGGAGGAAATAAATAATGATCCTTATCTAGGATTATCAAGCAGTCAATTAGGAAAACAGAGATCCAGACTGAAAAATGTGTTATTGCAGAATGTTATATTTTTGAAAAGAAAACACAAAACCCACTTGCGTGTTTTAAGGATAAACATGAAAATGTTATAACCAAGTAACTAATAAGTAGTTTTACCTCATGTAACGTAAAGCCTACACATGAGTCCTAATTAAGATAGACAGGATCACTATGTCTCACACCAAGGTTTAATAGTCTGGAGAGACAACCGATTAATATAAAACACGAAGGGAAATATATTAATGCTTCAAGTTCCTCCTCGGGTATGTGTCTTCAACACAGAACCATAAGAAATTCAGTGCCTTCTTAAATTGAGGAAGACGCTCTTATCAACATAAGGCAGCTGGATTAATTTCCATATCCAACAAGCAATTTGCACCAACCGTCAGAGATGGGCATTTGTTTCTTTCATTTCTTTCTCCCCTTCAACTCTTTCGAACATCTCTTACTCCAGAAAATCCGCAAGTTCATGGTTCTTCAATCTTCATATCAAAATGTAAACAGGCCAGCCAGACTATCTTTCAGACTAATTTTCGTCTTCATTCGCTTTTCCTTTTCAACAATCTTCTTCTATTTTTGCAGCTTCTTAATAATTAATCCAAATTGGCACCTAATGATACTACGTCACCAGTCATCTTTCATTGGTAGAGGATATTTTGAAAAATTCCTTTCTTGAAAATAATCAAGAATACCTAATCACCCCATAGAGGAAAGCGATTTGTTACAACTTCATTTGTATACTCCCAACAGAGAAATTCTCATATCCCAACATACCTCGAAGCGAGGGGAAAGAATCAAGAAAAAAGATAATTTAGAAAGACCTATACTTAAAACGGCAGACCACGTAGACAATTTGTTGTTACGCTACTAAAGTCCAAAGGCAATTCCAATAACAGCTTTAGTTTGCACCTACCAATGTCTATAACGCCCTTTCTTAAGCAAGCGCATAAAATTATTTTCAATTTTTTTCCCGCTTTTTGCTAACGTATTCAGATCCGTTGCCTATTTCCTCACTTCGAGTGAAATCTGTGCAAAAGATTTTATCTGTTTTAAGCATCGTCCATTAATACAAAATCCTCAGAGATCTTTGAAATAATTTAGCCAATAAGTATTCAACGAACTCAATTTAATTTCCGAACTTGTATGATGAGAAAGACAAAAAAGGAATAGGGGATAGTTTTATTCCATATTTTTCTCAAAGCGACTTCGCCATGAAATCTTTTGTATAAATAATCTGTTTTCTTTCTTTTGGTCAGAATATCGATTTTAAAGGATGAAAAATTTTCCTATTCTTTCTTTCAAATCATAGAATAAACAAAACAAAAATATTATGCCATAGAGCAGGGTCCCAAAATGGCGGACTGCGGCCTTCGAATGTGTGGCCTCCGAATCACTTTCACATTGCCAGGGAACGCATTTCAGTTATCTACTTATTGTAAATGCCTTCTATAGTTCTAGAGAATTGAGATGACTAAGCTTATGTCCGAGATTACTATTCAATGGAAAAAGAATTAACAGACTGGATTTTGTCTTTGTCGCTATATGCTTGTATGCTAGGCTAGATGACTGGGATAAGGTTGGACATCTTCCCAATATCATACAGAGACTAAGGTACTATATGTATTAAGATTGTGAGCCCAATGATTACTATGTATATATATCTTTGCATATATGATAATGTAACCATGCATCCGAATACAACATCACGCAACATGACACTTTATCGCATAGTGTTAATCTAGAGTCTTACTTCTAAAAAATACATTGCATCAACTAACTTCTATAGCATCGTATTATGTATCGTCTGTATATGTACCATGCATATAATGCTTATAAATCCAATGATTACTGCGTGCCTAACAATTGTGTATACGTGTTTTAGTATGTATATAACTGAATCCATGGCTCTGATTTGTATATTTTTGTATATATATATATATATATATATATATATATATATATATATATATAGTATTAAGAAGTAGAAATATTACTGTATTCATGCGTCAGTATTTAACATTGTGTAATATGAAGCCGTTTCGCATAGTGCTAAACTACGTAGAATCTTACTATAAAATTAACTGCATTTATTACTTTCTATAGCACTGTATTATGAACCATCTGTTTATATATATATATATATATATATATATATATGTATACAATGTACCTAATGTCTGAGAATCTAGTGATTATTATGTGCCTATTAATTGTGTATATGTAGAGTAGTATATATAGTAGTTTATCCATCCAATCGCATACAGCATCATGTAACATGTAAAAATTACAGCACCAATTACTTGCCCTAGCACTGTATTAAGAAATTAGTAATATATGAATATGTAATGTATTATGCGCCTAATATATATGTACCCAATGACAATTATGCACCTTATGATTGCGTATAAATGCATTATTTTTAAAATACTATAAAATTAATCACATCAATTATCCTCAACGGCACTCTACAATGTACCATTTGTTCATGTATATAAATGTGCCATGTACCTATTAATTATGAAATCGAATGATATAAGTTTTGTAAATAGGTAGTACAGTATAGCATTGTAAATAGGAAGCTGTACCCATACACCTGCATATATTTCTACGTAACGTGACACAGTAGGGCAAAATATCAACCTAGTGTTCTATTATGAAATTAATAAGCACCTATTACTAGTTATAACATTATTTTATGGATCCAGAGTTTGTGAAAGTATATGAAGTAAGTACCAAATGTTTATGTCACCAATGAATAGTACACTGACTACCAATAAGTATTTGGACACCTAGGTAAATGACGATATCTGCGGTCCTAATTTATTTCACGGACTCCGCCGGTATATATCGTGTAGGAAACAGCAACGGCTTTAGTCGCATGCAAGATGACTCGCAGTTCGGAGCTCTCTGATTTCGAGAAAGATATAATTATAGGGTATCATAAATGTGGCCGATCCTTAAGGGATATATCTAGCGATCTGAAGTACCCAAAATCGGCAGTCGCCTATGTGATTAAGAAGTGGAAGGTGAGCGGTGATTGTCGGAATGTTCCCCGAGTCGGCAGACCAACGAAACTGGGAGATAGAGATCGACGAGTACTGTCCAGAGAAATTCGGAAGAACCGCACCCAACCGATGGCCCTCATCCGCGAGGAGTTTCAACAGGCATCCAGGAGTATTGTTTCAATGAAATGAATACCATCCGTAAGGAAACACATCTGCTTGGTTTTCATGGTCATGCTGCTGCCCATAAGCCTTTGATCACAAAGTCCAACCGCGCTGCTCGGTTAATGTGATGCAAAGCACATCAAAATTGGACCCTAGATCAGTGGAAACGGGTTCTTTGGAGTGACGAATCAAGGTTCACCCTTTACCGTTCGGATGGCAGGGCCTGGGTCTGCCGTCTACCTGGAGAACGTCTCCTGCCAGAATGCATTGTGCCAACAGTCAAGTTCGGCGGAGGTGGAATTATTGTCTGGGGGTGTTTCTCCTGGTATGGGCTGGAACCCTTGGTCCCCATTCATGGTAAGCTCAACTCCGATGTCTACTGCACTATTTTGGATGATAATGTGCTTCCTACGTTGTGGTAGTTTTACGGGTTGGACCCCTGTTACTTTCAGGACGACAATGCCAGTTGTCATGTTTCGACGTTAACCAAGGCTTGGTATGGTGCCAATGGAGTTCATCGAATGGACTGGCCTGCCCAGAGTCCAGACCTGAACCCTATCGAGAACCTCTGGGACGAGTTGCATCGCCGAATTCAGGGGTGCACTACCCGTGCAAAATCGGTGAAGGAACTTCTATGTCTTCTCCAAGCCGAGTGGAAGAAAATACCACTAGCTGTCATACAAAGACTTGTGGAAAGTATGCCCCGGAGGGTCCACGCTGTAATTACCTCTCGTGGAGGCTCTACCAACTACTGATTTTGAATAAAGTTAGTTTTTCGTTTCTATCACAGGTGTCCAAATACTTATTGGTAGTCAGTGCATGTACCAAATATGAGCGTATATACGCTTTTGTCCATATGTAATTGTGTCTGTATGTCCTTGTTTATATGTAATTGTACTCATGTGTCTACTAGTATTATCACATATCTTGCCACTGTATAGTTAATATACATCTGTTACGCACTGAATAATCATGTACTTAATGTGTCTGTACCCAAAATGTCTGTATATATGTATATGAATTTATGTTCTGTATAAAACATAATGTAACTATTCATCTGCACATTTTATCCTGTAACACGGCACCGTATCGCAAAAATCAAACTAGGCTCCCACTCTAAAAATTAATTGCACCAATTATCTGTTCAGCATTGTATTAAGTACCTATTGTTAATGTATGTTAAAGTAGCACTTACCTAAAGCTTGGGTCCCGACTGATTACTGTGTGCCTAATAAACGTGTTTTAATATCTTTGTACTTTGGTTAATATACTTAGGAAACAGCACAAATAATCCAGTAGCAAGACACTGTACCACACAGTACTTTTAATTCACTGTACTAATTACTTATTCTAGCATAACATTGCGCACCTAAATTTTCATGTCTTATGTATCTAATGATAATGCTTCAAAGGATCATAGTGTACTCAACATGTGAGTACACACGTTATGTATATATGCTACCGTATCCATGCTTTTGCATACACCTTGTAACATGGCAATGTATTATCCAGTGTCTAACATTAATTAGCTTTAACGCCACTGTATTAAGTACCAAATTTGTATGTATATTTATGTATTAGTGTATGAGCATAATTACCACGTATGGTTATCTAGATAAAGTGGACGTTGCGCTATACCGATTAACCGTATTGGTAGAGGGGTGGTGCCCACGTCCTCCGTCGCATGTCACATGAGTCAATCACTAGCTGCTTGGCAGTTAGCATAGCTGCGCAGTTCATATTGCTTTATAGAAGGGGTAGCCATAGCGCGGCTCTCAAGCCGCGTGCGGCTTTCGCAGGCGGGTGGTGCGGCTCCTTTGCAAATAAAATACAAGTAAATTGATGCAAACATGCGCCTCTGGCTTTTAGAAAATTTAGTTCCGGCTCTCGAACTTTCCTGAATTCCAACATACGGATTTTAATCACATGAATTTTGGCTACCCCTGCTATATAGACAGAGTTAAACTACGTATGGCTTGTAAGTCCTGCTTATCTCTGATTTTTATTAGATCTACTTAATATCAACACATATTCGAAGTCATTCGATTCAGAAGTCAAACCACAAAAATCAGTGCTATATTTTTACAGGACTAGCTTCCATGGTTTTACTGAACCATCATCCTCAGCTGCAAAAGAGCAAATGAACGAGATAGGATGTAATGATTAGATAAGATAAGAAAGCCTGGACAGGAGATAAGCTACTGGCGCCATCTATTGATGAACCAGAACTAAAACATAATTTCTTTAAAGGCTGAAGGCAAAGATGGATTAGAATTAGGGTCATTAACTATAACAGAAAGATTTTTTTGAATGTGAAATGCCTCTAGAAAATCCAATTCACTAATGGAAGATGCTTTTTGAATAGTTTTGGCAGCAGAAAAATTGAAAGTGTGATTTTCGGACCAAAAATGTTGGGCATCAGAAGACTTCTGTGTTTCCTTTTTTCTAACATATGCCTCATGTTCCTTGACATCCTATCGCGTTCATTTGCGCTTTTGCAGCTGAGGATGATGGTTCGGGAAAACAATCGAAACTAGTCCTGTGAAAATTTGAAAATATAACTGATTTTTGTTGTTTGACTTTTGAATTAGTATTTGTTCGGCGTGTTATTGTGTCTTAATCAATACATATGTTTGGAATTGGTCATAACTTTTGAATAAGCATGTGTGAGAAGTAAAAATGTTGTCAACAAAAATTCCTTGCACGATAGTTTAAACTAACTGAAAATGAACCAATAAAGACACTAGAGTAAAAATTGTAAACTTAGGAAAACTTTTGTGGCTACAGAACGCTTCATTGAAACTTAGCTTTTTTTTTTTTTTTTAAAAAAAAAAAAAAAAGAAAAAGAAAAAGAAATCTATAACAACAATTGTTATTGAAAAAATTTAAATGCATTAGCAGACAGACCGACAGTGCTGTTCAATGGCTGTTTCATGACTTTTTTTCAGCTTTGTAATAAATCTCACAATTGCTAATTTGAAATATTAATTTCGCATAGCTTAGCAATTACCCAATGCGGCACACTACTAAGTGGTCCTATTATACTCTCCTTAGGTATTCGTTTCTGCAGCAGAATCATTACCCAGTTGAGAATATTATTACTGAAATATGATAATGAAAGTGGAACTTTGATAAAATATCTGCGCGATCTTAACTGAGAATAGAAAGAGGATAAAAATTATCATCTTACAAGCGCTAGGTGTAAAAAATTAATCTTTATATTATAGACTGACTGACGTGCATTTGACTGAGCGTTATTCTACTCCCGAGAAGAAGAAAACATACACAGCAACCAAGCCTTGAAACTTGATTTTCAAGCCAGATTTATCAGCAGTATCATTTATCCATGCCCTGAAAATTAACATACTCGAAAAATAGCTTTTTGTTGCTAATTCCATCCATTTTTAAGATCTCTGATAATCCTTTGGAGAAAGGAAATTTTATTAAAATAGTACTTTGCTCTAAAACCAAGAGGCTGCTGAACAAAAAAAATGTATTAAGTAATTAATAACATGAAAAAATTTATTAAGCAATTAATAACATATTCATGGTCTTCTTTGTGTATCTGATCAGCCATATTACATCCCTAAAATAAATAATTCTCTCAGTTTTGCAGTTTGGTCTAGAAAATTGGTTTAATATTTTCCAGAAGGACACAAGGACAAGTTTCATAGTCTATCGCATTTTATATACTTATGCAGCATAACATTACTATTCGAACGATTATATCTAATAAAATTGATTTAGTCACCGAAACAGATAAATTTACGATACATAACTTGCATGAGGGAGAGTTTTGATCAGGTTACTTTAAACCAAAAGGAAAGGACAACGTCTTTTAAATTCTAGCTGCTTTAATTAATAAAAAGTGACAGAAATCCCTAAAAAATTATTTTCTCCACCACGTTAATTAATAAAATTTTCAATTAACGAGACAGATGTAGAAAATAAATAAAGAAAGAAATGTGTTTCTAAAAGATAATCTGCCAAAGTTAAAAGAAAATATCATTTGTACAATTAAAAGCAAGAAGGGTTTTATCTAAACGATAAAGTTTGAAAAAAAATCTCTTTGCCATTTAAATACAATTTAATTAAAATGAAACTTCTGAAATACACTATTTTGTTTTTGGAACTGCATGTAAATTAATAAATTAAAACAAGGCATTTCCTTTTAATTAATGTAATAGAAATCTCTGATACATTCTGACTTTTCTATTCATTTCAGTATTTTCAAAATATTTAAAAATTAAAATAATGTGTTTCAGTTATTTTTGCAGTCCGTTTCACAAATTTAATTAAAAATATTTCTCATTACTTGACGTTTTTAAATACTTTATTAATGATGATATGATGCTCATTTACTCTGTATGTTCATAAATAAGTAAAATACGTTTTTCCTTTGATTAAGTATATCTTAATATTTTTATATGTAGGGCTTTACATATGGGGGATATATTTACAACTTATAGCAGCAGTGCTAAAAGATTCTAGGGAAGGGAACTATTTTAAAATTATTAGTAGCTATAAAATAAGTCTAAGGATCTGAAGATATGTGTCAAAATTTGCCGTGTAAATTTCCCCACTCATTCTCCAACAGTTTTGAATTTTTATGACATATTTGGAGTAAGTAAAATAATGGTGGCAGCTAACCAGAAAGAAAGAGAAGCAGAAAAGAAATGCACGTGTTATATACCTAAAATGATCTGGCTAAGGTATGAAGTTTTGGTTCAGCTTTACTCTGACTAGGTAAATTTCTATTCGTGTATTCTGATACCATGATTGCTTGAAATAACAAATGCTTGTTTCATTAGTAAGATATATGTGAAGAGAAGTAAGAAATATGTAATCACAAGAAATATGTGAAAACGATTAATTTTGGAATGGCGCAATTTAGAGATTTATTTTGAGCAGTTAGTAATTTCGGGAAGGAAAGAGAAAATAACCAAGTTAAAAAGGAGAACTAACGGAATATTGTGAATTAAAATTATTATTTATTGTACCTATTTTTATCTTATATAAGTAATGTCCTTTTCGGTTTTTCATTGTGTACGTAATGCAAGCACTAGCTTCACAGTTGCGATGCGATGTCCTTCTCAAAATTCACGAGTGCAGCAGTTTAAAAATTAACAATTTTCACTTGTCTCCAGACTTTAATTACTTGCTTGAACATTTACAACAGCCATAATTTTATCGTACGAAAGCGCAAGAATTTTACATTACCAGAATTTACTTTAAAAGATTTAATAAATTGTTACAAACAGCTCTACTCATAGCTGTGCCAAGATTTTAAGTACTTTATCTCTTTTAAGAGCTTTATAACATAACAATATGCACGCATCCCAAACTGATGTAGTTTGAAGTATTGTTTTATAAATGTTAATATTATGAGAAATCATGCAAAACATCAGTGTGTCTATAGTATGCAAAAATGCGTTCCTGTACAGTATTTTGCCTTATAAGTAGCAGGAAATTTAAGAATTCCAGCATTTTTCTTTTTCTGTGAATAAAACTATAACTTTTCGCTGCATTATTGGTTAATATCAAACCATTGTGATTGTATAAATATTAATACTAGCTTTCTCTTCAATTATTCAAATCGCAGTTAGATTTAAACATGAAATGCGCAAAAAATCATGCACAAACAGTAAAAAAATATGTGAGTTTAAGATACAGCGTTCGATTTAATAGTGAAAATTACAGAAATTTTATCACTGTTATTTCCACGACAAAAATTTTTACTTTCTCGAGCTACAAAATAAGAGACTTTGACGATATTGTAAGCTTTGTTTTTAAGCGTGGGAGGAAACTAAGGAAATTTCTAAAATTTTGACTGATATATTAATAAAGCACATTTTTAAGAACATTATTTTTATTTCTTTTACTATAAATATTTGTTAAATATAGAATTAATTCAACATTATTAAATGTTTGAGGAAAATAACGTGCAGTGCATGAAGTGGAAATTGTAGTGTTTGGTTGAAAGAAGAGTGGTTGGGTTCGAAAAAGCTTTTCTTCAGGAATGGGTGGAAGATGCAAAGTTAAACTTTCACTTTAATAATAACTGCAAATAAATATTTCACTTTATTTATCAAAGTTTCTGGTACAATTTTATAAATTTAGTAATAGTTCGTCTCTATCATATTACATATATTCTTTGTTTCTTCAAAATTTTAGGAAATATCCAGAAAGATATTTGAAGATTACGATTTTTTAATACTATATTTGAATTTTAAGCTCATATCAAATAAAAATTTCTACTCTCCCATCAGTTAAAAGGATTCAAACTTCAAATTAGCTCAGCTGCAATAAATATCTTAAAAAAAGGGGTTAAATTTGAAAAATTATTAGAATAAAGCATCCTTTTTTATACAAACAAACAGATGTTGTGAGTTATACATATTTACTAAAGTTAATGTTTGTGTACATATTTGTATTAAAGTCTTAATAATCACGCTCAAAAATTAATCAATACACTACCGAAATTGGTAAATTTTAGTCATTAAATTATATTTCACATTCTTTGTATAGATAATATAAGAATTTTTTCTTAATCCTAATTATACGACTAAGATCTCTTCCAACTAATGAAGATCCTGTGATATATCTTCTTTCTCAGCCATGCACCCAAACCTGAAATTGAGTTTTGATCGAAATTAAATTTGCTACTTTTTATGACTTTTGTGTTTCTTTCAAATCAAATTTTCTTGCAGCCTCGTCTTGTAACCTCATTTTCTGCTATCAAAATGACAAAGAACAATGGCCAGAGTTTCATTACTATAGACTTTTCAGATCAAAATATCTGTCATATCGATTTCGACTTTCCAGTCATTTCATTTAGTTCCATTAGGTTTCAATAATACTACGCTGACGTTATTCCTTTCTTTGAGAATATGACAGGAGAGATTTTTCTGTTGCTTAGTTTCTACTGTATTTCAACTTTCACCATTACTTAAGGAGGAGAAATAAGTACCTGATGCGAAAAACCACGATCCATTTTATTATACGTTACCCCCTGTGTTACTATAAAACAGGAGAATGCAGATTTCTACCAGTTATTCAGTCTTCGATATTATTGTTGCCTCAGAAGCTTTATAAAATAAAAGACAGGTCTAATAGGAAGATTACTTTCTATTTTGAGACCTATGTTTGTTTAGTTGCGTCTTAATTTTATCTTGAAATCTCTTAACTTCACTAACAGTATTTAATGTCATATAAAATTACAACGTTGTTCATTATTGTTTACATTATGGCAAAATTTAAACCAATAAATGCAAATTAAAACCCTTTAGCTTTTTAAGAATTTTAAAAGTGAAGTTCTGATATCAGTACTTATGCACAAGCTACAAGACTGTTTTTTCTTCCCTAACTTTTACCCCCCGATATGGTAACGGCCGTAGACCTCATGTCGAAGTTGATGAAGGATAGATTTAAGCAACATAATGTTTTAAACTATATATCTTTAATGATTTCATATGACCTGAACGAAAATTATACTGTCAGTCACCCGTGATTTACTTGCTCAAAACGGAAAACATAGTTTCATTCACCAATGACTGACATGGCGCTTAACCTGTTAAAGAGAATAATGAAATTGATAGCGTTTAACTCATATTCCATATTTTACTTAAAATTCATGATATTTTAAGCTCACTTAAAGAGCATTTATTCTTAGATTATTTTATTCTTAAATTTCTGCTCCATTTTCAGCATAACAACTACATCCAAACATCAAAAGTAAGTATTCTACTCAAAAAAATAGACCAGTATCTAAAATTAAATTTACATGTAAGAAATTAAATAATCCTTTTTTATATGAATTATCTGAAGACATACAGTAAAGACAACTATGCATTTCAAATAATTTAAAATTCAATATTACTGAATTTATACTAGAAACGTTAATATATCTACATTTTTAAAGATGCTTTCAATATATTACCAACTGACATGAGGCAAACATTGTGAGTAAATATTTTAAAATAACTTTTTGTTCGATCTGTTCTCGACTGCAGTAGAGAACTCAGATCGCTGAGATATTTCACAAGTTTGGATTTCAGTTTATACGTAAATATGTTGTTAATCAATAAATTTCTTTAATCATAATTATTACCTTTACTAGCCTATGTCGTAGATTTTGTATGATGCAGAATTTTTCTACGATACAATCAATAACACTACTGACGTCTCCCATTCCTAAAATACACACTGTGCTGGAAAACATCATGCCGATGAATAAAACCAAAAAATAACGATGCACTCTATGTTATTATCCCTACAATGATGTATCTTTTCAAAAGAAAAAGAAAATTCGAAACAAATAGCTCTACTGAAGAGGTCTGTATCCATAACAGTAAAAGAAAATTTTTGTAGCTATTGTAGCCATTTAGGTTACGTAGAAAGAACCAATATAGTAGAAAAATGATTCAATAAAAATAAGCTTCCATTTAAAACTTATAAATGAATTTCAGTTATGACCTAAATTAATATAAATACATTTTCCTGCAATTCTTGTAGAAATTCTTTGGGTTTTTTAATATTTGCTTATTATTAAAAACGTTTTTAAACAATATTTAAAGCTAAATCAAGAAAAAAAATCATTGAAATCCCAGAAAGGTTTTGCCTGAAAGTTAAAGCTGTTACTTCAGAGCAAAACTTCGGATTTCTGTTTAAAACGAAAACTCTTGTATTCGCCCCGAAAGGAAACTTTGACGAAAAAGACGGTTTTGGTGTGGTTTGGTTTATTAAAATTATGGCAAAGCACACTAAGGCTATCTGCCTATAGGGGAGGGATGCCTTCGCGGGGGACTTTCTAAGGGAAACTGGTTCCTATACAACATTGCCATTGCTGACTTTACCTCGAGATATATACGTTACACATAGGAAAGCCACGAAAACGCCCATGCAGCCGGCCCGTTCGCGGGATTCGAACCTCCAGTGTTCAGCGATTTTACCGCTCGGCCACTGGTGGACCCCGAGAAAGACGGAATTAAATGTGAAACAATGTATTTCATTTCCGCATCATTTTTTGAAACACAAGACAGACTCAGGTTAGATGGTTCTGGAATTGTTACAGTATACTCAACAAAAAGAAGCTCTAATATTTCCAAGTCATATAATTAAGGATGTGGCTTTTCTAAGAAAAGAGTATCAATGTCTACAACTCCTTTCTCGCTGACTGAGAAATTGTCCCGGGCTTTCACACAAATTAACACAAATATTACATTACTATTGAGGAAAATGGTGAATACTAAAAAAAAAAGGAAAAACAAATAAATATCTAACATACTGCACTTCCCTAGTTCTACAAAACGTCTAGAAAAACAGGCTCGATTCAAAGCAGCTTGTTATGAAAATTTCAGCAGAGATTAAGGGTAAGCACAGGCATTTGACCATTAGATATGTTCATTTAGCTAAGTGCACATCTTTAGTAAAAATCCAAAAAAGATATTAAAACGTTAATACACCGTAGCCATCAGACAGACACCGAAAAAACGTTGTGTAAAAACTGTAATGAAACAAAATGGATTAATTAATAGTATGGAATAATTATAGTAGGGAAATTAGCGAAACAGGAGAATCTATTTAATAAGCGAAACAAGTGAAATAAGGGAATCTATAGTGATATTTTTATACGATATAAATTTCTGTGTACTGATAAATGAAGATAAATTTCTATAAAGTGAAACTAAAGTAATTTTTTTTAGTTTTGTAATTTCAACTTTGCACGCTGTTTTAGCTATCAAATAGTTGATGGAAAACTGATAACAATGATAATAGTTGATGCAAAAATTTTAAAAAACTTAAAACGAACAAAAGTTCACAATATATACGCTGTTGAATATTAAAAGAGATGTGCCATGAAGCAGCATATCACAAATAAGAAATTTGTGCATCAAACGTAGGCTACGCAAATAATTACATTTCCCAGTACACAGAACATATATGCAAAAGCAATAACACTACGATGTAATATAAAAGTAGTATAAAAAGAGAGGTCTAAATGCTAGTTTTCTTTCCGTCAATCATGATTACTATTTTTTTTTTTTTTTTTTTTTTTATGTGTGTGTGTGTGTGTGTGTGTGTGAGTATGCTGAAGGTCCTCTTTCACGCTTCGTATAAGAAGAAAGAACTCATGATTCGATAGTGGGAAAATCGTAGTTTGTCGGGACTCCTAATTATCGAATCGTTAATTTGCAATCAAGGAGTCCAAGAGTTTTGAACAATGACGTACGAAATATCAATATTCCTTACCCACTTTTCACCAGGAAATCTGTTATCTTGTTCCCATCGCTGTTAGAGATTCAACAGACTCATCACATATCCTGAGACTGGAAATTAGGTAGGTTGTACAACATTAAGTGCTCAAACGCATGATAGGATGACGTGTCAACAACAATCCGTGGCGTCCGAAACTTCAGCAAACCGCAATCATTTCTTCGGCTTTTTTTGAATTTACACCACAGAGAACAGCACATAAAATGGTGCATTTAACAATGCATATGAATCCATCAGCCGTGTGACGTCTTGTTTTCTAACAAATTTCGCTTTTGCTTGCAGTATCATGATTTTCGTATGCATGTGGAAGGCACAAAAGGGACCACTTTGGAAACCTTCATCATCATTTCGATCTAACACTTGGATTCAGTGTATGTGGTGCCAATGGATATCCATGCGAGTCACCTCTAGTTCATACACCGGGTAATCTTAACTGTCACAGTTGCAATCATTACTTAGGATCTAATGCCAACGGCTCTACCATTAAATCGAGGCTTCCGGTGCGCCGTCCTTTAGAGGTACAATGCAAAACTGCGTGCTGCCCACGCTCTTCTACGCTTCCTCAATACGCAGCATATTCGATACATGCCTTAGCTAGCGCGTTTTCCAACTTTTTCCCCGACTGAAAACATTTCATCAAAAACTGAAATTTCGTTTATTTGATTATGGCAAAGCATTCAAGGTCTATCTGCCTAAGGGGAGGGATGCCTTTACCTTATAAACACCTTACTAAAGGAGACTGTCTCGTGTACACCTTACATTTGGGCAAAACCACGAAAACGCGCATGCAGCCAGCCGGTTCACGAGATTCGAAACTCGGACTGAAATCTGAAATACCAGTATTCAGTGACATTACCGCTCGGCTGCTGCTAAGTCCCCAGAGACTGCAGAGGGACCGCAACGCGTCAGCCACTACGAGAGAAATACTCTGGCATTGAACTGAAGTGGCCTATACTGCAATGCCTTTCATTAACATCCTAAATCTCTTCGACTCCATGCCCAACCGAATATGAGCTGCTATTATTGCTAGAAGTAGTTGCTCAAGAAATTAAATTCTGTATACTATGAATCTCAGAATTACTTGAAATTTTAGCCACTTCATGCATTACCATGCATTTGTAAAATAAATATGCTTGTTCTAGCTACACATTTTCTTGGGGTAGCGATTTTAATGTCCAAAAGTGTAATTAGTTTCATGTAATTGTATAACACAATTTTGTCCTTCAGAATTTAAATTTTATCCTTTCAATAAAGTTTTTCAACTACTATGATAGCGTGGTTTTCTGTTAATTTATTTCTCTGTACATACTAATCCAAATGTAAAACTGCTGGGGATTTCTGTAATTATTTTAATTCATTTCATTGCGTTTTTGTGACATTGTATCCTGTTTTATATATTCGTCTGTTTAGCTTTTGCATTTGAATAATAGTCGTAGGGTTTGTTTTGTTTACTATTGAGTTTGTGACCACGTATTTGATGTATAATTCTAGATATATAAATTCTGAATCCAACTAATTTTCATTGCTAAAATAGCTGAATTTACCTCGAGATTTGGATACAACCGCTTCTGACGGCGTGTAGTGAACGTTTCTGTCATTAAGCTTGGGACATCTGATGATTTAAAATACATTTTCGAAGCTTTAGGACCGATTTCTTTCGAATCTTCCAGAAGATCACGCAGCACCATACAAATAATGTTCCGGGAGCCAGGACAAATCACTTGTTAAGTAGCTCTTAAATTTTGCATAAATTTAAATATTGAGAGTTAGGTGAGTTTCTTTTTAGATTTTACTCTGCAGATAGTATCAGCAATATACGATATTTCTCATTCGCTCAGGAGTACTTTCCTATTAGACACGTTGAGCTATTTACAGCTATTTATTTTGCTGTGTGTCATTATTGCATGTAATAAACTTACAATCTCTTCCTTTTCATTTAGAATAATTATTTAAAGAGTTATCCACAAACCTATAGTTTGCAATATTACGCTGCTGACTTCGTTTAAATGCCAAACAGAGCATTTAAGTTCATCGAAGTTTACGTAACATTATTATTTTTTCCCTTTGAGAGCATTTTACTTTCCCTTGCATAGAGGAAAAGAGCTTATTTTCAATGGGTGTTTCTAAAATTAGCTGTGCTTTCCGAAGTGAAAGCATTTTGAAGCATTGGTTTATCTTCCAATTTAGCATATCAAAAGAACTTGCTAAACCTCATTCATTGACAAGAAATCATTTCAATGAGGATTCTGTTACTCACTTCGTATAAAGAAATTTCCTCTAAAGTAAAGAAATGTCTATTTCGTCACAGGGAATTAAATAAGGAAGAATAATTTGTCAATGTTATATCGATAGTTTTCTTGCCATTACGTCTAGCATTCGTAAGTATATCTGGGTTGAAGAATAGTATTATTTTACATAAAGAATAGTTATAATATGCGGCCTACAGTTATACCATTTAAAATTTTTACTCTGCTCTCAGTTTTTGAAAATGTATATTTTCATCAGACTAGGTATAGCAGTATTGTTAGCTTTTCAGCTAACTTCCAATAATTATAACATTTACTCAATGCATCTGAAAAGTTGTTTACTATAAACTGTTGTCAATAAACGCTTTTTAAATCACATGTCGGTCGCATTTGAATAGAGATGCGGTCACTTACAATGTGCTTAAGTGCTCGTTTCAAAGCATTTTTGTGATTTACTCCTTCTATTATGTGATGTTGAGGCAGTTCCTTTCACTATTTTGAATTAACTCATTTCCGAATGGATAACGTGGCTGAATATTTGTAGTTAAGCTGGGGTTCGACTACCTTCAAATACGCTGAACTCACGGCTTCTTTCCCCAATATTTATTGTGAGTACTGCCCAGTTAAAACGTCCTTTACGAAGTCCTTTCTTTTACGGTATAATGATATGGTATGATTTGCCACAATATATTAAATACATTGATGGAAAATTAAATCCCAGCACTAAGAAGAAATAAGTTGGCGTGAATGTATGTAAGCAAAACAGTTGTTCTAAGTAACGCATTTATTTGAACCCCTCGAACCTCTTCTACTTAGGTCTGGAGGAATGAAAGTGTATTCATTAACATGAAGAAAACAACAATTTTTTCCAAAGATACTGAAGCATAAAATTTGCAGCTGAAGACAAAAAAAAAGTTAATTATTTCTTAAATGCTTGAGCAGCAGTGTCTTAGTGGATGGTTAGGTTAGGCTAGGTTATTTGATTACGGCAAAGCCTCGAGGGCTATCTGCCTAAGGGGGGATGCCTTCGTGGAGGACTTTCTAAGGAAAACTTACTCGTATACACGTTACACCTGGGGAAAACCACGAAAACACCCATGCAGCCAGCCCGTTCGCGGGATTCGAACCTCGGACCGAACTACCAGTGTTCAGCGACTTAACCGCTCGGTCGCTGGTGGGCCTTAGTGGATGAAACGGCTCAGTAGTGATAGTTTGTTTCCGAGCTCTAACCCTTATGAACTGCCTTTTTGTTCTGTTTGTTTTCGTAGGTTTCCTTATATTCACATTTTGTCATACGGGAGTCAAACATATTTTATTTTTTATATCTATAAAATTTTCCTAAATATAAGTAGTGACCGGAAGAACGCACAAAAATTTAGATTTCGTACTTTATACAGAATTATATTTTTAAATTTAAAAATACGGAAAAAAATTGAATCTTTAAATTGCTGTTTAATAGTTATCTTCATTATGAAACATATGCAGTTTCGATTGAAACAAACAGAACTCTTTGGTTTTTAGGTTATTAATACAAATATTTCGCAAACATTTTGTGCTAGAATGCGAAAACAAAATGAAACTGAAACTGAAATTAACTCTAAAATTCTTAAGAGGTAGTACTTCTTCACTGTAATTCTTTGCCGGACTTACTAAAAAGGAAATCTGAATGTGATGCTTCAAAATACTAAAATTATTAAATACCCAAGCTTTTGTGGCAAAATATTAATTAGAGAAGCCACCGATACTAATATTTTAGCGAATAACGAATAACAAAAGTATAAGATAATGCAAAAATAAGTGTATTTTTAAAGCATTTCACGAATACCTCTTCCGATTATTCAGATTAGTTTCCCCAAATCAGATATCTTAAATATCACGAATATACCGTACCGGAGGCTGATGATAAAAAAAACTATTCTCTAAGGACCATTACCAAAGAAATACAGTAGACTCTTCAAATAGAAGTGAGTACTGGAAATAGAATATTACAAGGATGGCATTAGAATGTGACTGAAGAGTCTTACAGAGGGAATGAAAGTTTAAGGATTTTGAAAAATGAATTCTTTTCTATGCGAACTTTAGTATAAACGCTGATAATTTTTATCTTTTAAGTATACAAGTAAAACATTTTTTTTTTAAATTTATTTCCTGCATGCGGCTATCCTTTAACGTTCAATAGTATTTTTATTTTCATCAATGCGTTAGCAAAAGTAATATAATTTATGTTTCCTGTGAATTTTTTAAACATAGGCAATGTTCAAATCTGTCATAAAATTAATATTCTGATTGCTGCTATAACAGTGACCTACTGTTTTGCTGAAATTAATTATGGGCAACCAATGATAAAATCTGTTAAGTGAACTCAAAAAGTTAAAGATAATCTGAGTTAGAACGCATTGTCCTAAATATAGTGAAATCGGAGAAATTTAAATCTTTAAAAAATGCAAAAACAATGTATAAATATAGAATTTAATTACATACAGGCCATTCATTTATACGCGTACGGCTTCCTTGCATTTTTGTTGTAAACATTACTTTATTCTTATATACTTTTGTGAATGCTCGTGTTTAATTTCTAATTATGATATTTTTTAGACTTCCACAGGTCTTCCACAGGAGGTTAATTCTCAAATACTAGCGATAACGTTTAATGTATTTAAGTAGCAAAACTGTTGTCACAAGGATAAAAATGTTAATCAATGATAACGGTTCTAATAAAAAATGTCTAATAATAAATACCTTTTTTATTAGAATCTAGATATCTACTCTTATTTCTGTCAACATATAAGAACGAATGTCATATGCAAATTCTTCGTTTCTCCAGCCAGTACGCTAGTTTATGAATTTTGAGTTATATGTGCCCTACATGTCCCTTCCCTGCCCTACATGTCATAAAACGATTTTTATGAGGATTATTATAAGTATTATAAGGGAACTATGTTTTATATAAAGTTTTAAAATGCATTTTATTGTACTCAAAATTGTTATTTGCTTTTTAAAGTTTTTGGCAGAAAAATATGAATGATATAAACATTTAAGTAAACTATTGGAATTGTGCATTTTTTTTTTTACAATTCTTCAGAGAAGTTTTACTCGGAGATAAGAATGAGATTTGTTTAAAATTTGATTGCGAAAATTCACTTTTTTTTAATTTTAAATATGAATTAGATTAAAAAAGGAATTTATAAAATATTAATGAGACGGTAATAAAAAGCATAAAAGAACTAACTATGTAAAGCCATTTCGAGGGTTTCTTTTTTTCCCCTTTCTTCGTAAACCCAAAAGCTGCATACTTGCTTATTAAACATTCCTCGGGAATGGCCAAACCGAATGGTCATTTAGCTATTCCATTACCGAGAGAAACAGAGCACTTAGCCTGCACCAGAGGAGATGACCGATAGGAAACCAACCTATTTAATAATCGTGATTTACAGGAGACTCGAACCCCACTCTTGGTTTCGGAATAGCATTCAGGGTTTCACTAACTGCTGTCGTTAATTAGTTATCATCTAGAATATTATAATAGTTCAGGTCTCCTATTATACCACTATTTTCGTTTGTAGAGTCATTAGGATTCTTTTGGAAGGAAAATTATGTCTTCGAAGATTTCTAAGAAAACATAGCTAAATATTACGGGGAAAGAACCATAAAAACTAGCGAAGTCTGTAGAGACATCAGGTTAGTTGGAAAAGCCAGAGAGATGAAAAATAGCAATCGCCTTCGCCGGGATTCGAACCACTGACCTCTGGAATACGGCGCAGCGTGCAGAACTACTACATCACGAAGGCACGCTAGGAAAGTGGGAGAAATACCTTATATACTGCCCTTTTTAAAAAGCGATTGAAGTTTTTAGGCGATTCAATCGCTATATCCTGGGTGAGGAGAATCATCATCCAACACCCTTTTAGTTTAGGCGCCACTGTAGCGACATTAGGTTTTTTTTTTTTTTTTTTTTTTTTTTTTTTTTTTTGAAGCAGGCAAGATGAAAAATTAGCAACCGCCTTCACCAGGAATCGAACCACGGACCTCTGCAATACGGGCCCAGCGTGCAGAACACCACGAAGGCACGCTAGGAAAGTGGATGAAATACCTTATACGTTAATTTATTGCAAATGAATGGTTTATATGGCAAACAACAAAGCTATTGGTCACAGTCCAGCACGGATTTTTGTCCAAAGAGAGCAATTTTGCTTTGAATGTGTGATTCAGTGCCCAGTTATCAAGCACATTTCATCTTTTCTTAGCGTCAAATTCTGAATCAAAAGTGCAATGCATTTTGAAAAGTGTAATAACGGTGAAAGGAAAAAATGAAATTTCATCTTATTTATCCAAAACTCTTTAAAAAAGGCATTATTTGATCAAATATCTTGTGGCTTAGAATAAGTCTAAGCTGCTTGGAATGATGAAAACTCAAATTTTGATAACCCGTGAGCAGAAATTAATTGATTGTGTCAGATGGAGACTCTACTTTACATTGATTTCAAATGCAATGCTCAGTAGATTTAAAAATGTTGTGCCTGAAAAAGTTCAGATTTATTGAAAACGTTCAAATGAATCGTACATTAGGAGAAAAGATGTTGTCAATTTTACTTCAGGCAGCATTGAAGTGTGAACAGTACATACATTACTAGTCGTATAGTTTATTCAATTTTATGTAATTAGAAACAATGTAATGAGAATGATTAATGAACTTTGAAATATTTCTAATTGACATTTTATTCGTAATTATTCTATAAAAATTTCTTTGTTTCTGCATCATTAACATTTTCTGCTTCTCATATGAAATCAAATTCAAATTCAATAATTGGAAACGAAATTTTGTTAATATATTTCACAAAAGAATTGAAATAAAATTAGTAATTTTATAGAAAATATAATGAAGCCTTCCTAGAATTTACTATAAATTTATACGTTCTTGAGTTTCTTAAATCCATGTAAAATTTAGTTTTAGAACCATCTTATCATTGTCGTCGCCAAAGTGAATATCATCATTGTCGCCAAAGTGAATACTCTCAATTTCTGTAAGAGGACATTGAAAAGTGAACTTTTATTTCACCTGCATATCTACTAAAGTTATCTACAATTCAAGAACTATTTCAAATTTCTTCACACTCTGCCCTTTTCGTCATATAATGTGTTAACAAAATGTGTCAGAGAATTTCGCTATTCGTGCATGATTAATAATAAAATGATCTTAGAGTAGAAATGCACGCTGTAAATTTTCTATAATATACCAAAAGGAAAAGAAAACTCCTTCGATCTCAGTCTTTCTTTCCGCTTTTCAGAAATGGCACATTTCTCATTGTAAGCTTCGGTTGACGTATCTCAATTATCTAGCAACCCTTTTCTACTGTAACCATTGATCCACTATGCCCTTTCGGAGATACAATACTGGAAAGAAAAACTATATCGTGTGCCATGCAGTCTTATCTTTCTCACTCAGAGTTCACAGTTTTATAAAACTGTAGTCTTTTCTCTGTTTCTTCAAGTATTGACTCATGCTTTCTTCATCTTTAAAGAACAGAGTGATTCAAAATACACTTCGAGAAAAGAAAGTCAACTTTTCAGAGAAATAGGCAATTAAACTGTCGAAACGCTCTTGGTTTTCATTTATCATGTATATCGATTTCCAAACTGATCCATTAAACATCTCAATAGTTTATAATAAACAATTGTATGTAAGCTACTTAACAAATAAAAGTTATTTGCATCGTAATCCATTGAATAACGGAGATTGTTTGAAGCTAATGTATATTTATTTAAACTACATTCTGAGTTCGCTTATTGAAGGGAAACGTTGTGTTTGTCTGGCCATATTTGGCACTCGAATTTCGCAGTATGATAAATCTTTATCTGAGGTTGTATTAAATTTGAATTAAATACCGTTTGTTTAATAGTTAAAGGACAAAGGTTATGGGAATTCTCACAGTTTCAGCAGATTACTAGAAGATTTAGGTATTTAGTTTACATTGCGAAGCAACTGCTTTCAAACGCATTTAGGTTTCGAACTCTTATATATATATACGTATATATACCAGGATTTGGGAATTTTAAATCTCTAGTACAGTTCGCTATTAAAGAAAAACGTGTACAAGTTCAGGTTAAAAAATGTGCATTTTAATCAATGAAAACAGTTATTTTTCCATGATAATTTCATAATAAATTTGAAATATTAATAAATATTCATAATGAACTAGCGATATTAATTTCTCTTAAAAGAAGAGTTGAAGAAAAGTGGTTTAAACTCTCTTACTGAGCCAGTATTCTTCAGAATTAATAATCACTTTCAAAATTCAAACTTATGCAAAATAATACACAGTTTTAGAAACTTTGTAATAAACGATAAGCTGTTTTACATTTTAGTTAAAGATGTTTAATTTAAATTATATTCAATTCCTTAAATACTTGATAATTTTCATTTTTTTGCTTTGCTTTATCTTCAAAAACGTAGCATTTAATTTTTTGAAGTTAGCAGGAGGTGTATTTAATTTAATTATGGCAAAGCCTCGAGGGCTATCTGCCTAAGGGAAGGGATGCCTTCGTGGAGGCCTTTCTAAGGGAAACTGGCTCGTATACACATGGAGAAAACCACGAAAACACCCATGCAGCCAGCCCGTTCGCGGGATTCGAGCCTCGGACCGAACTACTAGCGTTCAGCGACTTTACCGCTCGGCCGCTGGTGGACCAAAGTTAGCAGGGGGAAAGCGATTCATACAGAATAAGAAAGAGTTGGTGAAGGATCTTCGTTCACATAGTCATTTTAAGAGCAATTTCGTCCTAAAACATAAAATCAGGATAATTATACCCACTGAGAGTTTACTGTCTTACAAACGAATAATAAAATGGTAATAATCGCAATAAACACAAAATTAGGTCAAAATGTTTACTGATCTATACATTTAACCGATGAATTAACATCTTTATTTCTTCTTTTTGCAATGAAGAATTATTTTGAAAACAGGTATATGAAAATCTGTGAGCATTCTAAATTAGCGTGTTGTTTGAAATAAGTAAAAAATAGATTATTGGTAATATGTACGAAACGTTTTCTGAATTAATTTCCCTTTCCTATCTAAGCATTTTATATCACGTTTTCAGCAAGCTGAAATATTTATCTTCCATTACATTTTAACCGTTTGATATTTTGTTACAGTTTCAGAAACAAATGATATAAATTGGAAATAAAAATACTCTGATAATTAAGAATTTCAAGATCATATTCATATTTTAAAATGTATTTAATGTTTGAAATAAACTCTAAACAGTTTGCGAAAATGGGAAGACTTATATATAGATATTTAATATTTCAGTTCATTTGATAATTACACTTGCATATAATCAATAATAATAGGAAGAAAAATTTCGACAAAAGTTCTCTATTGTGCGCAACCTGCTACCTAGGACTTCCTATTACTCAGAACTTTCAGCTTTAAGCTTTGACAGCATATAATTGGAGTTTATAAGAGGCAAAGGTGCGTATATTTCTTCCGTAAAAGTTGGTTCTATATTTTCTTATTTAATATATGTAAGACTTCACATATGTGCCACATGAATTCCAGTACACATGTACTTTTTTTATGCAGTTTATATAGTATTAATCATCACCTCTGAAATCAGGCTAAGACAACAAAATGGTTATTATCTGAGTTTGTTCACAGCTCGTCGCTTTCAGTATGAATATATATTAACGAGCATGCTTACATATGTGTGGAAAGATAATATTAGTAACGGATGGTTTAAGTTAGTTAAACACGGGAAAGCCATGACAGCTATTGGCTAAAGGGAGAAAAGACTTCGTGGAAAACCTTCTGAGGGAAACTGTTTTGTATGCACGTTGCACATAGGGAAAACCAACGATGCAGCTAACTCTTTCACATAATATCGAACCTAAGCCAGATCGAATTACTAGTATTCAGCGGCCTTAACCACTCGACCTCTGGTGAAGTTTATTGCTAGCTAAGAAAGCATTTCTATGAAGCTGTCACCACAGCACTTTTCATCCCAAGTCACATACTAACAGATCGACAAGGAACATCAGGCAATAAAAGAATTATTAATACGATGAGAAACACCTGCTTATCTCTACCAGCTATATAGGTGTAGGGAAGGTCAGTTTATATGTAAAGAATGGTGTCTTATGAAGTTGCCTACTAATCTCTTGCAATGTATTATTGTAAAAATAGGATCAACAATGCTGACAGATGCACAGCATGACTACCTACAGATGATTACTTTAATCCGTCTGCATATTTTTATATTAAACTTTTTTGTTCATATTATTTGTTTCCAATCATAATTACTACTAGAAATAATAATCTTACTTTTAATATAATTTGATTACGTCCTGCAAATTAACACAACGGTTGATCTAGAATAAAACCTTTCCAGGCATAATCAGGGCCATCAGTCATTTTTTATGAGTAAATAGTATTTTCTTTTCTATGGATTGCACGCAAAACGGTTACAACATGGTATATTTTTGTTTACATTTAAAGTTATTAAAATTCATAAAATGTATTTTGGGAAAATAAAACAAAATTTCTCTCAAGGCTCAGCATAATTTATAAATGAATTTAATAACTTTTGTGTCATTTAACAGATCGTTCTTGCAGTTAGAAACGCTTGCAGTTTTGTTTGGCAAAATATTTAAATTAATATGTAACAGCCACAATATGTGAGACCACATGATAAGTGGTTGTATACAATGATGTGTTAACTGTTATACTAACTTCCCTAAAGAAACTAAATTCAAAGTACAAATAAAACATTTACATACTTTTTTTTTCATTTTCAGCAATTTCACAAATCTAATTTATATATTACAATATTTACACGAGTATAACTAATGGTGCATAAAAATTATGAAGAGAAAGACGACAATTCAGCAACGAAAAATGTAAGATTTTAGACTTTCATATTTATGTCATTTTTCTCATAATTTTTTTCCATATTTATTCGAAATGTATTCACCTCCAGCACATTTACTTGCTTTCAAGGATTAATAATTGCTCCATACATATGAATGGCATTTAACGCTTACCTATATTTTGACTAATACGATATAATAGTTACAATAACCATTTCTAAACGTACAAGCACTAATTTGAGAGAAAAGCCTTAAATAGAAGTTCTTAAGTTTCTTATGGAACTAAGCTATTATGTCGGTCTTATACTATTTTGAACCAAGTGTTTATAGTAAGATTTGTATCCTATCTCTGCTATGGTACTGTCATCGAACGAAAATTAGGACCTTTATATCAGTTCAAAATAAAAGATGGTAGTAGACGAATTTTCCTGATGAAACTCCAGGTAAGTCTGCATAGTTCGGGTCCTCCATCTACGATACTTTCTTCGAACTATGCTTGATATTTCTATGCATTAAAATTTTAGTTTAAAATTTATAAGCATTTACTCTCGTTAAAGTGAAAGAATCTTTTATATCACTGAAGTGTCATTAAAGAGAGTTTTTGTTCCTGGAGGAGCGAAAGCGTGTTACGGCTGAAGACCAGACACTTGCTCATAGATAGCGATTAAACATCTTTTCCTCAATATTTCCATTGGATCTCTTCAGTTTTCCATCCACGCGCAATTTCCATTTACTGAGTTTGTCCAACTCACCATGCTAATTTTCCTACTGCATCAGAACCTAAATGAACGGTGTAATAACCTGGCAAAAAGGCGTATATATAATAGAAAATACATTTTTCTCTTAGGTAGAGACAAATAGTCTTCACGAATGGCACTGTCTTGGCTGGGAAAACTGAAAATCTACCCTTCCTAACCTTGGTGATTAATTTTTGATTGCTTGCATTTTCGAATGCAAGAACTAAGGAATATTTTGGGGAACAACATTTTAAAAATTTTAGCACTATATTTCGTCACTAGTGTTTAAAAAATCGCGAACTATATACTTTAGAGCAATCTTCTATAATCTCACTGCAGCAACGTAGAGGTAGAAGCATCGCAGTTATATAATCACATATACAAAGTATTGCACGCAGAACCATGCCTACATGCTTTTTCAAATGAGGCAAAGAACTAAATACACGCTGCTACTTGTAATGTGAAGTATATGACATTTTGAAGGTGAAAAAGAGTGTATATATATGTACACTCTTTTTTACCTTCAAATACATATATATAGTAATATATATATATATATATATATATATATATATGTGGAATTTTCTTTTAAATCAGAGCATGAGAGCACATAATATTTAAATATGCTTTATTTTAATAGAAAGAAATAAAAATAAGTGAGATAAATTAAGTAAAGATGAAGTTAACGGTATGCAGGATTAACATAATGATGCAAGGACAGTCCTTTACACAGAGTTCGATGTTTATCTTTAAATAATATAATCAGCTAAAGGCATAACAGCTAAATTCCATAAACTCTTGAAGACATACGAGTGAGCCGTCTGCTCACGTCCACCTTCCGCTCTCGACCAGGTCTGGAGTCTATCTCTCGCTGTCTCGGATGATTCTTACTGCGCTGAGCGGTGCTGATGGCGTCATAATCCTGGTATTCTAATTCAGCATCGGGCGGTGCTGATTCCCACAGCTTCGGCCAGCCTGAAGAGGCATCGTCCTCGATATCTGTTGAATGGACATCACCATCATGTACCTGCAAAGGTAATAAAAAAAAGAAAAGAAAAGAAAAAGAGTATCAGGTCCTTAAGTTTTGAGCTGATACAAACATCAAATCAATTTGACCATGGCTTCATATGGTCAGCCGCCGTAGATGTCAAATTCGGTCCTTCATGGCATCCTACTTTTTCGACTTCATATCTGTCATTTGGTCTTACAGCTATGATTTTATACGGTCCATGAAATTTCGGTCGTAGCTTCAAACTAGTCCCATATTGAGTTCTCTGAATGGCTACCACGTCGCCAATCTTGTACAGTTTGGGTTTCTTACGTTTTTTGTCGAATTGTTTTCGATTCTCTTCTTGTATCTTCAAAATGTTGTTTTTAGCATCTTCTCTCATTTCATCACATTCTTGCATCAATTGCTTTAGGTATTCTTCGTTCAATATCTCACTAATTCTCAGATCTTCTTTGTTCTTCATTTTCGTGCCTATGAGAAGCTCAACCGGTGAATATTTCGTACGTCTCGTAGTTGTACTGTTGATTATTCTCTGAACATCTGGAACATACTTAAACCATTTTGTTGAATCCTCATGTGATAATTTCGAGAAAACAGGAATCAAAATTCTATGTATTCACTCAATCTGTCCGTTACCTCTTGGAATACCGGTAGTAATTTTGACATGTTCTATTCCTTCTTAAGTACAATACGCTGAAAATTCTTTCGATGTAAAGGCACTACCTCGATCTGAAATGATTCTGGCTGGATTCCCAAATACAGTCTGTTGTTGCTTCAATTTTGAAATAACTTCTTGCGTAGTTGGTGATTTCACTGGATAGAACCAAGTCAATTTCATAAAAGCATCAACCACAGTTAGAATGTGTTGGTATCTCTTGGTCATCGATGGAAGAGGTCCAATAAAGTCGATATGATACGTACCAAGGGAACGTTTTCTTTCGGCAGAGGATGAATAAACCCTTCTGCTTTTCCTTGCTTCTTGTTGTACAGTATACATTCCATACAGTTAGCAATTACTTTTTCAACTTTGCATTTCAATCTAGGAATATAGAATTCTTGCTCTACAGCATTCACAGTTTTATCTACAGCAAAGTGACCTTTTTTATGTACCTTTTGTATGATTTCATTCTGTAGGGATTCTGGCACTACTAGAAGATCTTTACCATTTTCAGATTTGTACAAAATATCATTTCTCACGAAGAATCCATTTTCTTCTCCTTTCTCAACTAAACTCTTTATCAATTTCACATGTTCATCTTCATTCTGTGGTTGTGCTAACCGAATCTTCTCAGTTACATCGGATGTGTATGATGTTAAAATTAGAGCGTTTCTACTTAAAGCATCAGCATGTTTCATTTGGCTTCCTGAACGATGTACAATTTCATAATCAAATTCTTCAATAAACATTGCCCATCTTGCGATTTTAGGAGTTAAATCTTTCTTATCTAAAGTTTTCTGAAAAGCACTACAATCAGTTACAATTTTGAATTTAGTCCCTAACAAATAGTTTCGAAATTTCTTCAGAGCTTCTATTACTGCAAGGGTTTCTAATTCGTAACTACAGAGTTTCTCTTGCTGCGGTGAAGTCTTCTTACTCATATACTGGATTGGGTGATAATTACCATCATCAGACAATTGGAGTAATACCGCACCAAAACTTTGACTACTAGCATAAGTATGAAGTTCTAATGGATATCCTTGCCTAAATATGTGAAGGACAGGTGCTTGAGAGAGAATTTCTTTTAATCTGCAAAAAGCTTACTGTTGTTCGGAATCGAACTTAAAACCAATACCTTTTCTAAGTAAGTCACTAAGAGGTTTAGCTATTTTAGCATAATGAAGAATGAATTTACGAAAATATCCTGTTAGTCCTAAAAAGCTTTGTAGTTGTTTACAGTTACGCGGTTGTGGAAAGTTTCGAACAGCAACAGTTTTGGAAGGTGATGGTCGAATAGTTCCGTTTTCAATTACATGTCCCAAAAATTCAATTTTAAGTTTTAAGAATTGGCACTTTTTGAAATTTATTTGTAATCCATATTCCGAAGCAGTTTTGAATACTCTTTCTAATTTGTCTAAACATTCAACTTCATCATTAGCCGGTATGACTATATCATCCATATAAATAATTAGTACACCCTCATTTAGCAAGTCACGAAATACTGAATAAATATATCTTTGAAAAACATTCGGACTAATACATAAACCAAAAGGAGCTTTAAGAAATTCGTAGATACCATTATGTGTTACAAAAGCGGTATATTTAGTGCAATTTTCATCTATGTCTACATGGAAAAAGCCATTTCTCAAATCTAGTGTCGTGAAGACTTTTGACTGTTCTAAACGATCAAGTACTTCCGGAATTAAAGGCAGTGGAAATTTGTCTTTAATAATCTTCTTATTTAATTTCCGATAGTCTATGCATAATCGTTTCGAATTATCACGCTTGTTACACAAAACAATAGGCGCCGAATAATTAGAGGTGCTAGACTTTATTATTTTTTCTTTCAGCCATTCCTTAATTTGATCGTCAACAATTTTTTGTTCAGCGAAAGACATGTATCTTTTATTTTGACAGACAGGAATTTCATCGCATAAATTTATTTGCATCTTGAAGTCAGACTGTCTATTTTTTCCGAGGCTGGTACGAACTAATTAAATTAAACAGTCTTTCTTTATATTCTGCATTTGAAATGTGCGATAAATCAATCTCGTTGACAGAAATAGCATTCACCAGATGTGAAAGGTAATTAAACGTCGATCTACTTCCGCTTTCTGGACTTTTGTTTACATTAACAGAGGCGCCTGGCGATTGAGAAAGATCATAAACATTCTTCAATGACACAGCAGTATTCAAATTTCCCATAACGCAACGAATGTTAGAATTTCGATATGACTCAGCAGTTATCAAGCTTACATTACTTTTATTCCGATGAGAAATTATTTGAAGGCCATTCTCGGTAAAAGAGAAGTTAAACTGATTCAATACATCCAAACCTAATACAATTTGATTACATAACGACTTAACAACATAAATTTTCGTACGCAGTAAAAAACTATCAATTGAAATATCAGAAATAAAAAAGCCGATGGGGTACGTTTGCTTTGATTCAATTCCGTTTAATGTGATATCGCTGCAATTTAAATTAGGAGAACCAATCTGCTTGTGTAACTCTACGCTGCATATCGTTACATCTGAACCAGTGTCAACTAGACTATCAACTAAATGATTATTTATTTCTACAGTCTTCATAATTCTATCCTTGTCAAAAATTCGTTGTAATAAAGCTTGTTTCTCGGGGGTCTGCTCTGGACAGTCGGTTGAATAATGCCCAAACTTTTTACATTTTACACACTTTAATTTGTTTACACAATGCTTCGATAGATGCCCAAATTCCTGGCAATTAAAACATTTGACCTTATTAACGTTAGATTGATTTCGGTTTGATGATGAAAGCTTACTTCTATCTTTAACTTGAGAGTCTACTTTCGGTTACGGATTTTTAAACTTATCATTGTCCGATCTCATTTTATCATAAATTTTAAACCTTTGTTTAAATTCAGTTATTCTTTCACAACCATATAATATAGTTTTCCTCACTACAGAATCGAGAATACCATCAATAACATATTTAATTAATGAAGCAACTTCAATGTTACCTCGCGAACACATTTCTTTCATTTTCAAAAAATACTCATCCAAAGATTCATTAGGCATTAATTTACGTTTACATAACATTTCATGCAATTCAGCAGAATTAAAAGCTTTACCATATTCAGATTTCAAAAGCTTTTTTAACTTACACCAGTCATTAACTTTAGGTTCACTCTGAAAAAATAGTTTCGCTTTACCTTTTAATGATCTTTTAGCAAAAACTAATTTATGCAAATCACTTAATTTCAAAGAATTTATAGCATCTTCAAATTCATCAATCCATTTATCAACATTTTCATATGCATTACCAGAAAAGGGATTAACAATACTTTCAATATCAGAAAAACTAAGATGAGGTTTAAAATGATCTTGAATTGGAAGCTGCATACTGTTATTTACTTGAGACTCGTTAAAACCAGGATTGTCTCTTTGATTATCATCAAGCATTACTTCAGAAATTTTATTAATAGTTTCATCTTCAATATCAATATTTTTCATGCAAAATACGTTCAAATAATACAGATAAATCACATAGGAAAGAGACAATTCGGGTTACTACTTCCGATTTTGAACCTTTCGAATTGCAAACTTTAATTAACTCATTCAAAGTAAAACTATTTCTGCACTGTATCTATTTTCTTATTAAATTTTTCAGAATTTGATTCAAATATAAAGCCAGAAAATTCACGTAATCTTTTCCGGTTATTTCGATCTCCATCAGTATTAAAAATAAGCTCATGCAAACTTTTGATTTCAGAACTTTTACTGTTCTTTAAAGCTGCTTTCAATTCTGGAATTTCTACTAACTTCATATTGGAAAGAAAGTTTTGTACTCACTCGACAGATGATCGTCGTCAATAAGGGTAATCCCCACACTTTATACGAGTAATCCAATAAATCGAATAACTTGTAAGAATAGTTCACTCAGTCAGTTCAAAGCACAGTTCTACTACTCGCACACTTTTCGAGTTCGAGGCCGCGCGATTGGTCGCCAAAGTTTTTGTGGAATTTTCTTTTAAATCAGAGCATGGGAGCACATAATATTTAAATATGCTTTATTTTAATAGAAAGAAATAAAAATAATTGAGATAAATTAAGTAAAGATGAAGTTAACGGTATGCAGGATTAACATAATGATGCACAGACAGTCCTTTACACAGAGTTCGATGTTTAGCTTTAAATAATATAATCAGCTAAAGGCATAACAGCTAAATTCCATAAACTCTTGAAGACATACGAGTGAGCCGTCTGCTCACGTCCACCTTTCGCTCTCGACCAGGTCTGGAGTCTATCTCTCGCTGTCTCGGATGATTCTTACTGCGCTGAGCGGTGCTGATGACGTCATAATCCTGATATTCTAATTCAGCATCGGGCGGTGCTGATTCCCATATATATATATATATATATATATTGTAAACTAAATCACTAAATATATTCCTTCCAAACAGTAAAAATAAATTAATGTTAAACTAGATCAGAATAAGAAGAATAAAAACATTGCTGCATAAAATTTAGTTTATTCTACAGTATTAGTTTATGTGTTGAGGAGAAATATGTTTAAATAGCTGTCAAAGTAAAAGTAATTTAACGCTGTTTCAATTTTCCAATATACTTGAATTAAACTAAATTTGGGAAACATTTTAAATGATCTAAGCCTGTAGTTGCTTTAGTTACTAAAATTATTGAAATAGCAATGTTTTTAAAATTAAATATTTCTGACTGAATTTCTACAGCATTTATATCATTCAAATATTTAAGGATTAAGCTGTTACCTTTAAATTATTTAAGTTAAATTATATTCATCTTTCACCATTTAGGAATTGAAAATCGGAAGATAATTCGTTTAATTTTTCATATCTCCATTGCAACTGGAAGATTAAAACGTCTAACACTTCTTTACCTTTTAACAGTGAAGAAATATTTTTCTGAAAATAAAAAACAGATTTCTTTTCAAATGATTTTTGAAAATCCGATATATTAATCTTTTTTTTCTCGTTTCATTTCAAATTCTGTTGATATATTTATCTCTAAAGCTAAAAAACTTTCATTTCTCAATAATACTTTCAGGGAAATATTCTTTTATCCGCTGTGAGGAAAAACATAATCCCTCTATTAAGCGAGACGCTTTATAGACACTTCTAATTTTTAATTGCAAGGCTTCTATTTACTTTTTCTGTTTCTTGCGGTATTAAATTCTACTCATATAACATACATAAAACTTTTTAACCGATTTGCTTCAAAATGTTGTTATTCTCATTACACCTTAATGAGCAATCATTTGATGCCGTGTCTTTTAATAGCCGGTGTACATCAGTTATTTCTAGGTATGATTCCTTAATAATGCCACTTTCGTATTCCTTCTAGCTTTAGCTTACAATTCCTTACCAGAATGAGTTTTTAGATTTTTAGAATCAAGTTAAATGCAAATGAGAAGTAGAGTAGTATTTAAGTCAAATTCCACTGACTTCGCCAGAAAGAGTTAAGATTCCTGAGTAGCGTTTGCCTTTTGACTACGTCTCTCTAACTGTTACTACGCTCGGCCGTTTTACGTGCCTTTTGATAGCTTCGCTGGTTAATTTAATATTACGGGCCAGCTAGTTTAGAACTGTGTTAGCTTCGGCTAAATCTTTTTAGTTAGTCATTAGTTAGTTCTCATTTCTTACATTTTAAGCCCAAGGGGAGGCTTTGCTGTACGCCCTGGGAAAGGGGCAGACTGTATATCTCAATTTGGAGCAAATAAAGGATAATTAACTCTTCTTGAGTTCACATTTCTGTTCTTGGACTTTAGCGATTATTCGCTTAGCTATTCATTAGGTTATTCAGCACTTAATAGGGAGGGAATTAAAAAGGAGGAATCCTACAAGGCTTTCCTATCTTAAAAATTAATTGCTTGCAATAATGTTATTAAATTTATTTAAAATACTTCATTTATTTGTATTCTTTCTGCATGCAATAATTTGTGATGTTTATTTATTTGAAAAGGTTATATATATATATATATATATATATATATAGTGAACACTCTCTTGATGGTCACCTCTTTAAAACTACACTTCTAAGAAGGTCTAAGAAAATGATATCAATGAGCCTGTCTCTCTAAGGCGACCACATCTAGAGAAGACCCAAATCATCCGGATTACGCAGAAACTAAGTATGTCCCATTATAAATACATTTTCGAATACAGAATTTCTAAACCTCAAGAATTAAATTATAAAAAAATCTGATGTGTACACCACATGACTTCCTTGTACGGAATATTAAATCATACGCATTTTTCTTGCATTTCATTTCAATTTATTGGATTTAATTAAATCTACTTCGCAGACAGCGCATAAACCACAATAGAATAAATGCATTCTTTAAAATTCACTCTAGCATTTCTTTACCATAGCGACACTCTGGCGCTAGATTCACTTAACAGTATTAATAATTATATAACAGTTAACTTATATAATAATTATATAACGGAAACTAAGTTAACTATTATATAATTCAATAATTATATAACAGTTAACTTATATATTTCGTTCATATTATAACTCATAATGCACAAAATTTATATCATTTAAAAAATACAATTATCTAATCGTTGCCACATGTTCTATTCAAATACTATAATAAAGCTAGAATGATGTATAAAAGAAATTAAGCAAACCAAACAAACAAGAAACAGTTTTTCACAGACGATTGAGTATTTCTCATTTAATTAATTCAGTTCTCACTTCGCGAGAAGGCAAAAATACATAAAAACTCAAAATATCTATATTAAAAATTACGAAGTAAATCTTAAACACTTATTTCCTCGAAAAAATTCCAGAAAGAATTAAGCATGATTTAATTGGCAATAATAAATGAAGGCGTTGTCTTTGTTGTTGCGAAGCTAAGTTTCTCTAGATTGGCAACAAATCCACTAGTCTCCTGTTTCAAATGTAAACATCAAAGGCCGCCATAAATAAAAAAGCTTAGCGGCACTTAGACAACTTTAAAATTTTTGATAATTCTAAAAATATTGCATACAGATTTACTAAAGGCATAAAAACCTTAATCGGAAGATAAAAACAACATAATACAATCATTTTTAAAGCAAAAAATGTACAATTTACAAACATATAAGAGTAAAGAAACTGAGATCACTGAGCCGGGTAACAGAGTGAATATATATATAAATATATTTATATGCGTTTGGTGCGGCCGATTGCAACCAAAATACGAGGTTCACATCTACATGTTATAGCAGTCCTATACACAAAATTTCTACTGAGGCTACTCGTTTTTGAGTTATGCGAGATACGTACGTACACACGTACGTACATACGTTCGTACAGACGCGACGAAAAATTCTCTTCAGAATTAATTTTAAAGCAGTTTTATAATTTTTTTGAAGGAAAAGAGTATTTTATTCTGTCCTTACGTACAGATATCACGCATAAACATCGTTAAATTGCATTCGATTGCGGTCAAAATGGATATTTTCTTTGAAATATGCTGCCTGAAACTTTTCGCGATTACAATACTTCCTTTTTACTTCGTACAAGGAAGTAAAAAGAAACGCAAATCCTTCTAGCTTAACCTAGAAGAGAAAATGATTTAAACAGTTAGGAAAAAAACAGAATGGTAAAAATACTAAGTCAAATTCTAAATGCAGGAAAATAAGTAAAATTTTGCCAATAACTAATTTGTAAACTTTTTTCCTATGCCAATCGCAAGATGACTTTATTATTCGAATATCTTGTTGCAAGCAGGACAAGTTTTATTTCATTATACATAAATTAATTTGGCGAAGCAAGAAGCAACATATTGACCAAACAATATTTTTGGGTGCGATGACTTAGCAGGAACGTTTCTTCCAGCAGCATTTCGGTCGCGATGTTTCGTGCCCAACCTTTTAACCAACTCAGAAGCATACCTTAGTTTTTTCTCTCAATACAATACTTTTCAAGTAAACTTCCCTTAAACATCATTCCATTTTAGAAAACTCCATATAAAACAACTCCCACATTCCGCAAGAGAAGAAGAGGGAAAATGTGGTCACGTGTTTAAGAACAACAACATCTGCATGTGTTATGTTTACAATGGAGTCGATAGCAGATATTCCGCTGAAATTAATTGATTTTTCGAATTTAGAAATTTATGGCTATTGCAGGAAATTAAAAAATATGCTTGGAAATGATTTCTCTTTTCTTTATGTCAACAAGTAGGGTCTTTTGATGTTCAAGGAAAAGCATGTGATTTCAAAGTAATGCCGGATATCATGGTACTTATAACAAGTCATGTTAAGGCCGAAATAAAAAATCAATTAATTATGAAACATCTGTGAAAATTTCTGCAGGAAAAGAGGTAAGATTTATAAATTCTTATTACGCGTGATGCTTACAAGTATTAATAATGTTTTTATTAAGAATATTAAGTGTATATCAGTTAACTGAAAACTATTCCCAAGTCCTTGAATAACGTTTTCCAAACTTTTAAATGTAAGTGTAATGATAGTATATTCATAGTTCACGAATATTTGTTCTAAATTACTGAAATAGCCGAATTCGTGAAATATCTGTATATCTGCAAGAACATAAACACAAAGCCAATATTAATTAGTGTCATAGAATATTTTATGCAGCTACAATTTTATTAATTTCATCGGGATATGTTTTAATATTTTAGCTGCTGTAATCGATTTTTAATTAATACACATAAATATCGGAATGTTAATTTTTTAATACCTTCCATTGTAGATATTAAGGATACCAACAGCTGTAATATTAGAAACATCAATAATACTGAAACATTTTAATATAAAAGGGTGCTTTTATATAACAATTTATACTTAATTCTAAATTTTCATGGGAGATTGCTGAGTTTTTTAGTTTAAATATTAAATTAGCATGTATATTTAGTCCTTGAAAAATCAATGGTTGTGTCAGTCCATAGTTTGAGATAACATGTGCTTTAAGTATATGCATTAGAATTACACTAGTCTATTTCCTATGGTAGATCTTTTCAATAAATACACTTAAAAATATTTTTGAGCTACATGATTTTAAAATAAAAAATTCTGCGCATAAATTATGCAACTTACAAGATTAAAAATAACTTCAAATTTATTTTTTGAATATTTAAAATGTATGCATATAGTACTTTTATTATTATTTATTATTATAAAATGAAGAAAAGTGTATTATGAAAAATTATTAGTTTCACAGCTGGTACTGCAGTGAACTCAGTTGCACAAATCTCCATATTTTTCTTTCTGACATTTATACTATAGTATACAAAATGGGTTAATTTGCGGTTTAGTTAAATTTAAAAATTAAATTTTAAGTTGTATAAAATTATATTTTAATTTTGAATTGCGCATAACATTCGCATCGTTATTCTTACATGATTTAAGGGCCAACTGCATTTACAGTGCTCCGGAAATTTGACTATTACGATTTTCAGAAACCAACTATTTATATTTACCGTTCTGCTTGTTAGGCTGATAAAATTATCACTTAAAAATTTTTATAGTAACTTTCTTTTCAGTATAGAAGAGCACTCTATGTAAACATGATTTAATGTATTCATTTTTATAAATGAAGTAATTATCAGATCAAGGAAAGAATTCATAAATAAATATTAACAATCAAAACATGGTAAAGCAGCTAGCAAAAGAGTATCATGAAGATAACAATAACATATGAGTTACCAAAATTATACTAACAAAATGAATGAACAGTTAATTAATGAATGAAATAATTATTAAAGATGAAATGCAAATTTCATAACTAATTAAAAATAAACAAAATTTCCGAATTTTCAACACATCTACCACAGCACAAGCTTGTTTGTTTACATTAGCAGTTCTTACATCACGTAAAATCCGATGTCACCGAAATTATCTCATTTCCCTTTCCTTCTTCTTTTCGAAATCTCTTCTTTTTCTTCTAGGAGAGGGCTATTTTTCCCTTTAGATCTAAGTTAAATTGATGCTTAGATGACCCTTCCGAAAAATATTTCGCAAAGCCAACAATTTAAGAAGTCGTTTTATTTAAATAAATGTATTCCTGGTTGATCTTATCGTAGCATCGCAGCTGACATACACCACTAGCTGTTCTCAGGATTCGTAGATGATTGATTGAAAAGCGTATTTGAATCCTTATAAGGGTGTAACTACAATTAGATGAACGCTAGAGACCTCATATTTGAAGATAGGCAATGGGGACTCCACGATCCAATACCATCATCATTTATGCTGAGTGTGCAAGGAACTATGGATATTCTAATGTCAAAGACAATTATTTCCGAAAGCGTGGTCGAAAGTGGCTTACAGTCAAAGAATTACTTGTGAAGAGTTTGCTTACACAACTCTACTGACATAAAAGATTGCAGCGAATGGCAGGGTCAAACATCTTGGGGTAATTAATGTCTCAAGTTAGTGTTTATTTACGAATTTAGTTTTTGCATCTCTAATGACAGAAATTGAAATCAAATATGAAGAAGACGTAGAGACAGATAGAAATCTCATGCTATTGTTTAACACAACATTTCTCGTCAACATGGCTTAATGTTTTGGTCTGAAATCAGCATTAACAGCCGGTCGTTTCTAATTCTCATAAGAACTTCAATGATGGCACGTTGCTATGTGGATGATTTCTAATGCCATGACCTACTTCAGAGGTCAGTTTTCACCAGTTTCATTTCTTAATTTTTTTAACTGCACTAAAACTACAATTTCCTAATTATAATAGAAACATCTGACGTTTAAGTAAGTATATGTAGCAAGAATTCTGTAAATGCTATCACGTATGCCGGGGAAAATGGGTACATTTCGAACGATTTAATTAATTGATAAAAGCAAAGAAAAATACCTTTGTAGCCAATGGATTAAATTATTAATTGCTTAGTTTGACTTGAAAATGATTATCAAATTCTCCGGCAAATTTTAGTTGTTTAGAAGATGAAAGATCAATATCAATCATTTTCTAATAAAACTCTAGCACTGAAAATCAAATCATTTGCACACTCCGTCGCAGCATGGTTTTTGAAGGACTAAAGAACTTCATCTATATAGCCTATATATAGACCTATATATTGACTAAAGCACTGTTTAGTATTCCTCAACAACACACTGATGCGTAATTTTAAATGAACCATTTTCTATATTCGCAAATTCTAATATTTTGCGATTTCTTATACATTAATTTCTTTTAAAATGTAGTACTTGCAGATCCTCATTTAAAAATTTTAAAAAATTACACATGTGAGTAACCTTAAGAAAAAAAAATTAATCATATTTTATACAGTTACTGGATAAATAAATCTAAATGTTTTCATTTATATCTTTCGCTATCAAAAGATCAACCATTGATATTTGTGAGATATGTTTCTTAACCGCTGTTTTTTAGTTCATCCTTCATTATGTTCACTACCATAGAAACAAAACCTTTTGTTCAATAAAAGTATCCAATCTGTAAACTTCAGAGAATTTCCTTATAGTATTTGATTAAAAACATTAAAACAGATCACTCTTACGCAATTTTTATTTTGCACATTTTCAACTAATCTTTTTATTCTCCAACCTTTACTAACTATTCAAAAAGTACATAATTATTTTATTCACTTAAACAAATATTTGTTTAATATGTTCGTTCTGAAAATTCATTCTATTATATTCTTTCATAAATTTAAGTAACATGCTTTGAATCTAACGGAAGAATTATACAAAAGAGCATCGAATAATGAACACTTTGTATGTAAAAACGTCTTCTTCATATTTACTTGGCACCGAACAAAGTGCAGAAATTCAAATATGAATCATTAAACGTTCTCCTTGTGTTCACTAAATGTTCTATCATTTCTCGATCTCAGCTGTACTAGTCGAATGGGTGAAATAATTGCCATTTGTGTACAAAATTTCCATGATCGCAAATACGAGTGAAACGGTGTGATTCATTCTGTAGGTTCCCGTTGTTTAAATGGACATTTCGCATTAAAAATGCAGTCGAATACTGCACTGAATTCATACGCATGTTTTACGTTGCTACAACTTATAGGAAAATTTGAAAATTTGGCTTTATGCGCGCAGACCGCTTGGAGAATCTATACCTCTTTGCAGATTATATATTAAGTAGGAAATGAATTTTAGAGCTTCATCTGCTGGTGAATTTCAAATATATTTCTAAAAATGATGAAATGTGTTCCCGAAGGCTCTTTCTTGTAAGACTATAGAACTGGTGATTCTATATATTTTCCCTGGCATCTTCTTACTCCCCTCTGTTAGCTTAATTATATTTTTATACTACTTGTATTTGAAACTCCGTCGTAATAATAATCTTGTCTCTGTGAAGAGAGATGTACATTAGAGCCTCACAGCTAAACAAATTCTTTATTTCATATAGGTAACAAAAAGTGACTATTATCAGAACTGCAGTTACGATTCTCATTTTAAAATATTAACGAGCTTTTGCAAATTTTGTTCCTATTTCATATACTTTAATTTAATTATGGTAGCTTTGAATTAGTTAAGAATAGTTGCTAGGCGCTCTTTTATGTCTTAAGATTATTTAATTTTTCTTATGCAACCAACAGCATGTTTATTCTTTCATTTTGTCTTGCAAATCCCTCTCGTAGTTTGACAACTCATATTTTATTTCATTTAATACTGGCGTTTCTTTACATTGTAAATTGCTTAATAAGATACTACCCAGCAAAAAACGTACCAATGCATGCAATTCTCTTGCCAACTGCATTCGTTTCTTGTCACTGGTTTCTCTCTAAACTCATGAATTTGTAGAGTCATTAAGTTTTTTTTTTAAGCGGGAGACATGAAAAGTATGCTGTGGCCTCACCGGGACATGAACCCTGAACCTCTCGTATACGCGTCGAGTATGCTTCCAATTACACCACTGAGCCATGCGAGAAGAAGGGAAAATACCTTATAAATGTTTGCAATTTTTACTGGCTGTTTACCATAAGAAGTCTTTTAATTTACATTCTAGTCTCTTGCAGTAGAAATGAGAACATTAGACCACTCTTTGTAGTGGTGTATGGAAGGAATATTAAACCTTCTTAGAGGATTTGATAAGAATCTCCATCCTTCGTAGATGTTTTACCAAGAAATGCCCATCCTTCGTAAAGATGTTTGGGAGGAAGGCTTTTGGTATGTCATAATCTCACATTTAAAGTTTCATCATCCTAAAAATCCTATAAAAACAATTTGGAAGTTCTTAAATGTTCACAAAAAGTATTGTCAATAAACACGCTTTTAACCTTAAATACAACCTTTTGGTTTAAATCTGAAACCTAAACATTGTTGAAAATTGGCCCTATTACCTAAAATAAAAATTAATCTAAAAGCAAAATTGCTTAAACTTAAATTTGACATTTTCAGTTTTCAGTTTAATTTCAAGTAATATGAACATTTGACCTAAAATGCAAATAAACCAAAACTGATTTACATAAAATAGAAATTTCGGTTGTTAAATTAGTTTAGGTGCACTTAATAAAACTCATAAAAATGTTTAACTTAACTACCAGAATTTATTGTGTCTCTTTCTTAAACTGGAAAAACTTCTTTATAAATTTCCAGTTATCGAGATTTAATTGAAAAAAAATCATAATGGAAACTTAACATACTTAGTATAAGAGATAGTAGTACTACTGAGAAAGCCTGTTTATATAAATCCATGTGAATATAAAATTAATGCGAGCGGAATACGAGAATAAACATTCAAAAAACGATTTGAGTGAAGTATGTACTTAAATATATTTCCTCTTTAGAAATATTATATGAAATACAAGCAATAAAAATAAGATAAGCTAGTGAAAAGGCACATGCAGCTGTCATGAGGAACGGTAAGGTACATCTTTCCACTGCCAGTATTTACCAAAACAAAATAAAATGTCAACCTGATTTATGTGCCTTTCTTAAAATATACGAACTCTGCGACTTCTAGCCAAGCTATCACCTGGGTATATCGGAAGAGAAAATTTCTAATGATAGACATATAAAATGTAGCTAAATACTTCAGTTCTAATTAACCCGATATATCATCTGTCATGTGTAAATATGGTAGGGTAAATCGCTTCACCATATTCATGTGAAGCTTCGTGCTATGAATTTAATTAACTTTTCAACTTTTTTCTCACAAATACAAACTTGTTATCCATGAGGCCCTCTTAGCATCATTTGGTTTTGAAATTAGCGTTATAGCAAATAAATAAAATGTGAAAAGAAGCATTAACAACTGCGTACATACTACGTAAGATCTAGGTTTTGATGTTTTCTGAAACTATTATATGAACTATTATTTGAAGATATAGTATATATATTTCATCATGAATTTAATAGCTCTGTTGCTACATAGATGATTAAAATCATTGCTACGACACGAATTTTCATATATATTTCAGAACGAGTTTCGATTTATGCAAGAAATTACAGTATGTCTTAGAGATGACTAAAGTTGTGGATTTAATGATTTTATGAAAAGATCATTGATCTTGTAAACACCGAGTCACAAATATGACTCATAATTATTCGGTGAATCTCTTGTGATTTGAATAAATATTTACACTATAATCATGTTTAATTCAAACTACAATCTGCAATTCTAAGAAATGATATTTATCATTCAGTCGAGAGTTTGCATATGCAACTACTCAAGTTAACTCTGCCACTTGTGCTTAGCTTACCATAATGTGTGTTTCTGTTTCCCGTGCACTAAACGTTTAATCATCCTAAGCACTTAAATTAATCTCGAAAATCTAAATTAAATATTCTTGAAGTACATCTCTGAATTGCAATTGCTATTTACCTAAAAGACATATTAAAAGCCAATCCGTTTACTTTGATTCTTGTATTTAACTCACATCCATTTTAAATTCACATGAATTTATATAAGTAGAATGCCTCGTTTCCCTTCTCCATATGTCTAATAGTAATGTTATGCTTAGATTTCTCTCTTAGTATCAATTTAATTCCGGTAATGGTGTACGTTTGGCCATCCGTAGCCTTTATATTATTTAGTTGATTTACATTTTTGACAAGTTTCGACTTCTGATTACTTATCTTAGAGGGCAAATCTTTGTATTAAATATTTCCACAGTCATATTTTATCTGTTATTCAAAGTCTTGTCATCCATTTTGATCATGTTATTCATCCGTTTTTTATATTCATGTTATCTCACGATATATTTTTTTCCGACCTCCTTTTTTCAAAGTTAAAAACTCGTTCTTAGAAACTCTATTATATGACTCTATTGGTCTTCCGTCTTTTAGTTCAGTTTTTCGATTTTCTATACGTAGCTATTCTTATAACTTCCGAACATGAACTTTGAATATCCATCGAATTACTTTTAAATGCTTCATATATGAAGCCAGTTAGAACCTGCTGCAGTACTCTGGTGCTCTAGGCGATGAGTACAGTTAGTGCTTCGTCAATAATGATCACATTAATTTTTCAAGCCAAACATACTTTTGTAAGACATGCTATACAAGAACATAGTAACAATATACAAATGAAATAACCATCACAGGATGGATTCAGAATAAAATTGAAAACATAGATGCTATTTACAGATGAGAAAAAAATTATTAGAAAATTATACGAAAAAATAAATAAAAAATACCTTTTATAAAGAAAACAACAAGCCTAGAACTTAGTTTAGTAAAATTTAAAGTTAAATTAAAGAAATAATCGCGTTCTTAAAAACTAAATAGTTTCAGTATTCACATATCACACCCAATGCTTCGTCTAGACATCCAGACGTAGCTTTTTTAAGCTCGATTAAGGACACAGAGCATTATTTTAACCTTTCAATCCTTCTCTCGTATGAAGAGTTTGGCTAGCTCTCTCCATAAATTAGAGCTCTGGGAGGCTTACTGTATCGTCTCCGCCTGGAAACAATGTCCTATTGACTTAACATATGATATCATATTTGCTGATTATTAATTACTAAAGACACCCTGTATTCATGGCCGTAGAGGAGTCGGCTGCCATTATATTGGCCCCAGGTTTGAATCCTGGAGAAAGCAGTTAGTGTTATTAGTGTATAGTGTCCTTGTGGTATGAGGGCTCTTTAAATATTACGTAGCCGAAAGATTTTTCGAGAGGCTGATGAAAACGAAGGAAGAATGGGAGGCTCTCGTATCTACTTTCCAATAGATTTTCTTTAAAAATCGGCCTGGAGCTTGACAAATCTATGCTGTCAACAATTCCGTTAATATAATCAAAATATTGCGTAATAATTTATTTTAACTGAAGTAAATTTACCAAACAAGATCAAAAGAGATATTAAAAAAATTCCAAGTGATTTAGAAATGTCGTCAAGTAAGGGATTAAATCACCAAACGGCTTGGTACTGCTAAGCACAAATAGCAGATTTAAACTCTGTATGTTTTGAGACTGATCAGACACAGGTCCCTCTTCATTAGCAAGAAAAGGAATTTTTACAGAATTGCCCACACTTTCCCTTTCTCCTGAAAACAAAATCCATAAAAATATCTATCAAGGATTATTTTTTGATACATGTGTGAATGAGTGAGTGTGTCTAATTTTTAATTTTGCATTGGCATGCTCTCTTTCAAGGAGAGATGCTTTCTGGATATTAATATTAAGAACATTACATTGGTGAAATAATTTCGATAACCATTATGAACAGTTTATAAACAACGTTTTGCTTTAACAACATTGTGAACAAACAGTTCACAAACAAATGTTTGCTTTTCCTAATTAAAATGTTGTGAAAATGTCATCGTTTAATGTTATAATTCAGTTATTCAAATAATTATTACAATTCTCTTGTCAAAATAGTCGTAGATAAACGTGATCACGTTAAGTAGCGTCTACTGTAAACATAAACATACAACAAAATAGTACTTAATAAATGTATTTAAAATAAATTATGTTTATGCTCTGGCCATCGCAGGATGAATTTCTGTAGAAAACGAACAAGCACATAATGGCGAATCTCAGAATTCATAATTCGTCTAAATAAGAGTATTAAATATTTTTGTAAAGGGTTTTCTCCTTCCTTGCCACTTGCCTTCTGGATGTAATTGGAAACAAATCCGGCTGGCAATCAGAAGGTCCGAAATCCATATCTCGGCAAAGGCATCACAGAATTTTTATGTTTTTCTGCTTAGATAAAAGAAGCCTAATAGCTTCTATATTCTTTCTCAAGTGACCTTTTAATATCATACAGAAGATGTAAGATAACGAGGCCACTTCTATAGGGACACTCGTGTCCAGGTTGGGCTGAACGGAGTCTCCAGTTCTTACAGAAGATGTATTTCAAAATATTTTTTTACTGTACTAGTTCCGATGAATGAAAATATGGTTTTATAGGAGTTCACTTTATTTAAATCTGCTAAAATTCTAAACGTTTTAATTACCCCGATTACTGACATCCTATTCTTCATTCGAAAATAATTACTTGACCTGCAATTTTCCTTCCCCCTTGGATTAATTTACCTTATTTATTTCCATTCAGCAACTCTCTTGCCTTTTACATATCACCAGCGAGACACATCTGACATTATCCTGAAGGTAGTATGATTTAAGACTATGCGATTAATAATTTTGAGAATCTCAATAATGTTACGCAAGAATGTTTTACCTTCTTTTTTCACTTGAATATTTCTCTCTAAGGCATCTAACATCTTCGAGCACAGCACACACTTATATCCGTTTTCTTGGATGTAGCATTATTTGTTGTCCTGTCTTGACATTCATGTCGTATTCAATAAAGGACTGGGATATTTTTAGCTATTACCTCCGGAGTTTTATCCAATCAATGGATCTAAAGAATCTTTTGGAATTAATTCCCCATTCCTTTGCTTTTTTAATTACGGAATCAATGACTTCCTGCTAGGCCAGTTTCATTTCTTTTACTGAAAAAATGAAAGGTAAGATGTACATATGAAAATGCTTGTAGGAATGAAGTGCATTATAGAATGTTTTTTGAGATTCATTTGCTATTATACGAAATTTACATAGAATTCTACACGTGAACTACTGCTAAAAATTTTTAATTTATTGAAATTTTCCTTGCTGAATAAATAAATTTATCAATGTACTGTATAAAAATATTAGATTTCTTTTCAGTTTACATATGATTCACTAGAGTTCATTGAATTATATTAAGGTGAAGCCCTGTTAATGTAATAATGCGTTTCACATATGAGAAACTATTACGTTAATCTTCGTCTAAGAATTGGTTCAGAATTCATTTAAATCACTAATTAGTAAAATGTATTGCTTAGTACGCACACATTCGTATCAATCAAATTTTGTTTACATTACTCATACTTGGTTTGGCAAACGTTTCGAGGCTGCTTGTCAGGGATGAAGAAATTCAGTTTTCGTAAGGACTTAGAAAGTCTTCATGAAAACTGTTTTTATTTCAGTTGCGCGAAAGAGAAATAACGACAAAATTTTGAAAGCAGTCGCAGAGAGCAGACGCTGGAAAAACTATTAGCGTTCTGTGAATTCAAGCAATACATCTCTGATGGGTAAGTCTTTGTCAATAGAGTTATGCAATTAAATGTGTTAAAGAAGGTTAAGATACAAATGAGGTACTCTTAATTTCGGTAATGAGGATACGCCTTCAGTTTCTAATGTGATTCATTTTCTTTTAATTTAATTTAATTTTCTTTCTAATTAAGGTACAAACTTTTTGAGGGGTGAAAGTCAGATATTTCAATGTATTCTCTTAACTCCCATGACATGAGAACTTTTGTTTGTGACATATGTGAATTAGAATCGTAATTAGATTTATTTTGTTTTACGGCGCAAACCTCAGTTTTACCTACCTCGGATAGAAATGGATATGGGTGTCAAAAATATCTTAAAATTACATTTTACTGTCCACTAGTCTACGGACAATGCAATTTCTATAGTTCGATGATAAAATGCATTTTAGAAAACCAGTAAAATATTTTAACAAGATTTTTTTTGTTTGGTTTTTCAAGAAAAAGTGTCTTTCTCTGATTTACAAATGTTAAATTTGACTAATTTTGCTAGAGTTTTTTATAATAATTCTTCTCTGTGAAACTTTAAATTTTATTTTCTGCTTCACTTAGCTGTGATGGCAAAATGCAGCGCTACTCGATTTAAATTAGAGTTTTCATAATTTAGGTAAAATACGATGAAATATTTCAAAGGCCCATTGTGACACTAAAAACATTCATAATAATCAGCTTTCTAACATCGAATGGGAAAAAGAATCAAAATTTGAAATTGAACTGAATAACTGATATATCAGTTTTTAATAAACACTATAAGTTTATCTTAATTTCTCATCATTACTTTTAGTTTTCAACGTGACAGATTATCCTGAAAATATTTTGCGTATCTTTAAGTACTAATATTCAAAGCGTTAAGCATTTTGCAGCCAATGGTAGATTTACAAGTTTGCTGGAGGAAATTTTTGCACTGTATATTCATACTAGTTATTGAGCAAACAGGCAAAAAGCTACAATGAAAAACAGGGTTTTCGGAGGCAAATCTTTCAAAAACTCTGAAAATAATTATGAGCTTTTTGAAAGAAAATGCATGTTAAAAGAAACTAAAAGTCAGATTTTCAAAGATGGTCAGTTTTAGGCAGCACTAAGTTATCTTTTATTTTGCTAGGCTTCTAGAAATATTTAAACTGTTTTCTTGGAAAATATAATCCTTTGTAATTATGATCAAACTAAGTTGCAAAATCAAGACACTTAATTGCAAATTTAAATTATATTTGTCTTTCATGTTTCTTGTCACTAATTAATTGTATGCAGTGAATTAGAAATTTCAGAAATATTTATTATGAGTTAAATTATAGCCTCATTTAGTTCAATTTTAATAATTAATGATGAGCAATAAAAGTAAACATATAAGATAATTTGGCGTATCTCTAGAATGAATGAGTATTCTTTTTATGCTTACTCATCGCTCTAAAAATATGCAAGATATTTTTAGATTTTTCTTTGAATATTCATCAAAACCTGTATTATTTATAATTATATGTTCAATTATTTTATCCTGCATTTTCTCTGAAACAGTTATTATTGAATTAATAAATTTTTAGAATTACTTCAGCGAGATCGACATCTTAGGTTTTGAGAAATTCACTGGTGTATTAAGAGACCTTTAAACACTAGTAATTACAGCCGGGCTCGAAATCCGATAGAGGGGCTAAATACAGAGCGCTTTCAGAAATTTATCTACGTGTAATATAAATATTGTCGCTCCATATTAAGCTGATACTCGCGATGATTCACCGCATGGACGAAAAACCTCAATCCATCTGCAAAAACGTGTTGTCACTTTTATGGGTATATAATGGTTTATTTTATATTTTTGTAAGATCTTACTGCAATCTATTGATTTCTTGTTTTTTAAATACTACATGATACACAGTGAGCCAAAAACGCACTCAAGGAAGTTCAAAACGTTTCCAGTAAATAGCAAAGAATGAATGTCAATGTTTATATGAGAGGAAAAAATTCCTAGAAACATTACTTTCTCCCTAAAATGAGGATAGAGTTTTTCTTTTGTGTTTCCAACGAGAAGTTTGTCAAAATTTATCTGTCGATAAATTTTACGAGCCAGTTTCCCTTAGAACGGTTCCGCAAATTCGTTCCTCTGTCAAGGTAGACAGCCTTCGAGCGCTTTGTCTTAAATGACTAAACAAACAAGTTCATAAGAAAGACACAATAACACGCCGAACAAATACTAATTAAGAAGTCAAACAACAAAATTCAGCGTTATATTTTCAATTTTTCACAGTACTAGTTTCGATGGTTTTACCTAACCATCACCCTCAGCTGCAAAAGCGCAAATCAACGAGATAGGATATAATGATTAAATAAGATAAGAAAGCCCGAAGAAATAGAAAGATTAAATTTTTCTATTCTAGTTAACGACCCTAACTCCAATCCATCTTTGCCTTCAGCCTTTAAAGAAATTATGTTTCAGTTCTGGTTTCATCAACAGATGGCGCCAGTAGCTTATCTCCTGTCCAGGCTTTCTGATCTTATCTAATTTTATGTCCTATCTCGTTCATTTGCGCTTTTGCAGCTGAGGATGATGGTACGGTAAAACCATCGAAACTAGTACTGTGAAAAATTGAAAATATAACGCTGACTTTTGTTGTTTGACTTCTGAATTAGTAAATTCATAAGAAGATAATCAATTAAAAGTATGCTATATTTTATCATAAATGTTATCATTAATTTAAATTACTCACGCTTCTCTATAAAGAATTACTAAGATTCATTTGAAGGATCACAAACTTGTGTTTTATACAATATAAAATTTTGAAAATTTAATCAAAGTTGAAAAATTCTTATTACTGAAATAAACTTTAGGCTCTAATACAAAACTTGCATAGCATGAAAAAGTTAGGAAATTTTAAGGAAACAAAACATTTTCATGTACGTAGATTCAAAATAATTTACATTCTAAAGTGGGTTTGGCCTATTATCTTAGCATTCCTTAAGCTTATATCTCATACGTACAAACAAAAAGTATGACATTTTTTCCTTTCATTTATCTATGTACTTGCTAAGTAAACCACGTATATTCTCGCACCGATAGCAGATTTTAATTATAAATATGAAATAATGTGCGCAGGTATTTTTGCAATGTAACCTCTATACAATACGTACAGTTCAAATAAACTAGGTTTTTAGAAGCTCCTAATTATTCCTCATTCATCAGCGAGAATTCTAAATATTTGTATACATTTTCTCAATCCTGATTGCAAAAAGCGATCCTATCAAATGAAACGAAGCAAAAGTAGTTATTTTGAGACTAGAATACCAAACATCTACGTTAATAATCCCAGGATTTTGAAAAAAAAATTCCCTCCCGGGCCGTGAAGGACTTACAATATTGAAATGAATCTGGCGAAAAAGAAAAAAATGACCGTCTATTTATGGAAATGGAGTATCTACCCAATCAATAACGATAAATGGTACTCCAGCTGTTCGTCGAGAGTTTTGATTCGAAACTCGGTTAAATTCTGAAGAGTCTCATGGGCTCTTATGAGGCGATTAGAATGAGTCCTTTTCTTATGGCATTTTATGGTTTTCCAATTTAATCCGTATCATAAAGGATAGCGATCTGGGTTTCTAGAACTTCAAGTAATATATGCTCACGAAATCAGATTGAATAAAGTGTAGAGTTATTTTAAAACTTCCCTGGTTCAAAAACTCAGAAAGCATTTTGCACATATTTTCAGAATGGCAGTAAGTCTCTTTTTATTGTACTCATATAAATTTACTCTGAAGGGTATTTTGCGGCCTAAATTGTATAAAGTATCTTAGATTTACTACGATAAATATAAATATGCGGCACGCGTCATGATTTCCATAAGCTAGCAAGAGGAAAAATTGCATAAATATAAAAGCTCGCATAACGAAGGAAAGAAAAATCTTACATTTACTGTAAACATTGAGTCATTTGAAAGGTATTTTATAGCTTTGCTTTAGTAGTTATACTTTATTTTTAGTCAAATTCAATTTTGTTTTGGCAGTTTTGTATAAACGAATGATATTTAATCATAAAGTCTTGTAATTTTGACAAAATAATTTTAAACTCAAGACCTTCGTTAGTAATGATTTGCCTATGCAAGCTGAATTAAGAATGGAAGGGAGTACTAAAATTTCATTCTTTTGAGTGAAAAGTTAGTTTCTAGTTGAAAGCAATTTGTTAAATATTTGTAATTTTAAGGGGCTAACAAAGAAAATAAATTCTGCAGAATTATCTTCAGAAAATGGCAGTTGGCAATATCCAAGCTCAAAATATGCTCATAAGTTTATGTACTATAACACAAGTTATCTTTGTAAAGCTCAAAGGAGATTAGAGTATAAGGGTAACCATTTGTAAATGCATTTATAAAAATAGTACATTTTACTCCAGTAAGGCCGTATAATAGTTTCAGGACTAGTATACAGCCTTACTCAGCCTTACTGGTAAAAACACGAACAAAACAACAAAAGAAAACTTACAACAAAAAATATACAAAAATCTGACAGTTTTCAGATTTTAAATGAAGTCTCAAGGGGCGTTTTTTAACATTTTGTGTGTTACCTTTATTTATTAAATATCATGTTCTTCGCACTTAAGTCATAAAATTCAGTTCAAGAGCAATATCGCAAAGTAATTTTAAATTGAGCATATCTTTGAAATTTCCGATACACAGTCTCACGCGCTGGAGATAAAAATGTTTCTTCTGTACAACGTTATCATTACTCGCTTTGAAATCCTTGAGTATGTTAATCAATTCTTTAAAATTTTACAAAATATGAAATCGATAATAAAACGAATTCCAAATTTAAAATTTGGGCTTCCAGATGCTCATATTCGCAGTAGGATTACGTCATTCAAAATTTTATTGCTCTAGGTACCGTTGTTCAATCACAATACGAAAAACATACATACATTTATGCAGATTCTTCATTATTTAATTTATTCAACTATAATACAGGGCGATAATATTTGGTGGCAACAATTTGAAAAGTGATAGAGCTTTTTAAGACTTCAACGCAAAATGCCAAAACGAAAGCAATAGTCCCTCAGGGACAAAGCCCCTTTGGACTAAAAAGTAAGATAAATACTTATTTGAAGATAATGATGTAGAAATCACTATATCAATAGTCAAGGACGTAAAGCTGCTCAGTTCGCAATATGAAGATTTTAGCGATGCCGCAGAATAGTTTCACCATAAAATTATCCCACTTTAATCATTTTCCTCAACAGGCATCTAGTGTTGCAAATAGTTTGAAAGATAGCTATTACTATTAGGCGAACGCCACAGAGACTCTTTTGAAGCTCTAAAAGTGAAAAAAAGGAATATATTTGTGGCTGCGACTAATCTCACTTATCTGATCTAATCGGAACAACTTCACAAATCTTATCACGGCAAGAAGTACAATTTGATTTTTCCCAGTCTGCCCTATTTTAAGGATGAGCACAACAGCATTCGAAACCAGGCCGTTCGGTGTGGTAGTCGGAGTCACTAACCATTACCCCGTTGGGAGGCAGGAATATTTTTAAAAACATAAAGCAAGTTACATTTATGTTTCACATGCGTCACGCTATAGCTGGTATTGTAAAGAGTCTTCGGTTTCACTGTTACCATATGTCCATACCCCCTGAGTTTATAAAATTCCCCTTAATGGATTTCATCAGTAGGGTTGTAACCAACATATCAGCAGTTTCATGGCCAATCGCGTCGACTTAATTTTTAGCCATTGTAACTAACGTTCCTATGCTAATTAATATGTTATCAAGTACCTTCATCTTTATCCACATTGTATGAATAAAACAATAAGCTGCACAGCTGGACGATTCAGTAAAGCAGGATATTGCCCATATGAACGTGCACTAAGGAACACATAGTATAGAAAAACCTAGCTTTGATATCAGAAATGTGGAACACCTGAGTAAAAGAGAAAAATGCAAGGTCAACTAGATCAGTCAAGTGTACATGTCTCAAATAATACTAAAAATATAGTAAAAATATAGAAAATCATGCATTTATAACAATAATTCATCAGGCCATTACGTTCAAATATATATACATAAGAAAATAATGTATCCAATGGAATAAAAATCCTTTGAAGCCGAATTAAAAGCAGTTGTGTATGAAGAGTGACCAAGCCGAAAATTACCAGTGTGTCAAATAACACTAAGCGCACGGCAAGTAATACAGCACTTGATAGAGTTCAGATGTGACTGCACATCAGGAAGAATGTGAACAACAGAGATTCACCGTTTAAAAGTTAAAAATTCAAATATCTTTCCAACTCCCAAAACGATAGTACAGCGCGAGTAAAGGAGTCTCATCACCTATAATAGCTCATCGCCACTTCCATTCAAATTCAGCAATTTGAACTAATGGCCCCATGGTGGGGTTAATTCTAAATTATGGTTAACGTCTTGGAGTGCTATTTGTACGATCCATAGTGAAGTTTATGGTGCCTCACTCACTTTTGCCTACTTATTGTAATTTAAAAAAATAGTTCTTTTATAATTTTCCTACTCCTGCTCGGAGTAAATGCATTTGTGGATATTTAATCCTACCAAATTAAAACCTGCATTATAAGGTAGGTAGTTATACCCAAGATATATAAATTTATAGTTTGTTATTCCTGCTTTTGTACAATACTAATATTTCTAGATAGCTTTTTATCGATAAATTGGATTAAGGTAAGAAAAGAATCGCTTTACAACACTTATTGTACCTCTGTCGAGATCAAAATATTCAGTAATGACTTTATAACTTTGCTTTCCCTTTTAGTATTTTATACATGATACTCCAGAGAAACTCGGAATCTCTGTTGTATCTGATATGTACATAAAACTAGTTTTCAAATTCTTTTTCCAGTTAAGAAAATCACTCCAAATACCCATGAATGTATCAAAAATCACTTAATTCTTCTATCTTTAGATGAAGTTCAACTTTTTGTTTCCATAGTACAGCTCTCTTACAAGAGTTTTATTCTGCTTCAGTCTTGAACTTAAAATATATTCCAAATCTTGAACGTTGAAATGTAAGTTCAGTTTAAGGGTGAAACCACACCAACATTTTGAGGAACTATTTATTTACAATTACTTCTTGTTACGAATGAAGGGATTTTTTATTCTGAAGAAAACGAGAAGTATTTTATACCCAAAATATAGATCTTTCATCTACTGACATAATTTATAACTTAAGAATTGAATTAGTTAAAGCTCTGAAAGTTTGTTATTTTGGATTTTCACATATTTAGATAATTGCTTTTTTTCAGTCAGTGGAGTTATCCAACATGCATTCTGAATCCTCTACTATTTCCCAGCTCTATTCTTGTTGTGTTCAAAAAGGTGTTGAATGTAAGAAATGTCAAAACATTTATATAAAATATGATTAATATTTTAACAAATGAATGTATTAAATAGCTCTTGAGCATTCTACTCGATGTCCTGTATATGCCATAGATTATCTAGCTTTTCTTCTAGTTCACATTGTGTAACTCTACTACTATGTAAAATTTATGGGTATGTACTATCTGAACATCGACAATGGCACTGAATATAGTTTTGTACAGGAAAAAATTTTAAGTAATATGGGTATCTAATTTAATTAATTCGATCTAATAGTTTGGATATGCAAAATATAAATTTCGATTTTTGGAACAAATAAAGAAATTTATTGAATCATGTGATAATTCTAGTTGGTTAACATGTCTTTAAGTTGGACTGAAGTGATATAACTTTGCAATATAAATGAGAATACTTAAAACTGTCCTAATGTAATTGAGATTTTGAAAATGTTTTTATATTTTTCAACCTGTTCCATAGCACGTGAAGTCTTCGGGCTTTTATGACATATCGGTATTACGCATAAATTTTCATGAAAAATGAAAATTATTTATTTGATTTTTCTTGAAATTTTTAGAGTCCTTCAGTAAATATCAATAACTAAACTCGCATAGCACTCTCATTATTGAAAATCTCTTCCTAGATTCTGAAAAAGTATTTCACTTTTATAAATTAAATAACTAGATAAATGTACTCAAATTCTTATATTTTATTAATTGGTTGGGTTCATTTAAATGATTTAGAAGTAAAAGAGCGTTAGGCAGTTTACATGTCTACATGTTAGGCAGTTTATATCAGAAAAGATATCAGAAGTTTATTTCAGAAGAGGAAGAAAACAATTTTCATGTTTTTAACAAACAATAATCTAGTATTGGGTCGTCATTATGATAGAAAGTGTTCTACTGAAATGTTTCTGAGTAGTAAAATATCATTATGAAATGAATGTTCCTTAAACTAATCAATATATTTCTGAATAATATAAATTTTAACAGTCAAAACTAGAAGTTTCTTGCAGTGTATGAATATGAAAGCCATTGAAATATTTGTGACAAACATAAAATTTAACTAGAAGATAAACATCATTCCATACATGATTAAAAAATTCACACCTGAGTCAGAAAATTAAGGTTCAATAATTTTACAGGAAGGAGGGGGGAAAGTTAAAACACAAATTAAATTAATAAAGCAAGTAATTTAAACACCATTAAGTGTAACAGAAAATCAAAATTTAAAATTATTGAACCTAGAGGGTCATTCAAACAAACCACCGCTAAATTAAAAAAGCCAAACATAAAATAAATTAAATTTTCAAACATAAATTAAATAAGTTATATTAAATAAGTTAAATTTCTCCTTGAAAGTTAATAATATTAATCATCACCAAAATTAAGTAAATTAATTATAGCTCGAATCCAAACTTTTAATAACAACTTTAAACAGAACAAATCAGTTGCAAATATTAATATTAATTAAAGTAGGTAACAAGTTATACAACAATTGTATGGGAGAGCAGAATAATAAAAAATGAATGGAGATTATAATTAACATTGAGCCATGTTTATTAACAAATTATATTTTATTTACAAATGATCATCCGGAATTGATAGTTTACTTAAAGTTCTTCCCTATTCCGCCAAATTCATGTCTTAACATACCATTCGCGGGAAGTCGTGCTGGCCATGTCAATTTTTTTTAACTTGCTTTCTCTTTTTTAATCTTAAGTATCCAGTTCTAGACTCGAAGACCCTGAGCAGATGTTTAAGTTACAATTCGTCTTAATTTATTAACATTTTGCTAATTTTCTTCTCTTATGCAGTAATGTATTGCGTTATTCTTCTATTTTTTTTATATTATTTTATTCCCTGTTTCACTCAAGCTTTAGCTGTCTGTGAAAGCCAAATGGATTTTGGCACATAAATGTATATAATACTGATGTTTATAATCGAGGTAGTTTATGAAATTTCCACCACACGGCGTTTTTAATGATTTATACATTTCAATCTATATCATCCTCAGATCTACCCTAAATTCAGTATTAATAAAGAAATATATTGTTACTATGGGAAATGCTAAACAAATCATTGCAATGCTAAAATTCGGCAGTAAAGACTGATATAATAAATGAAAATCTCTTACATACAGTCAAATAGGCCATATAAATTTTCATGAATGTGGGGAAGAAAAAAAACCGCATAACTCGTGCATTATTTAGCAGTGACTAAAATAGAATATTGGTTAAGTGAATTAACTTCTGAGCAGACGGATTTTTCTGTAGGTCTAAAAATGCTTTCCCAGCAGAGAAACATCAATATTTTATCTTTCGCGTATTTAATTCGCTATGTTTCCTTCAGCGTGGCAAAAGTTTAAAACAGTTGTGGAATGTACGATCCGGTTTCATTTCCTGGAAAGGCAGTAGAAAAAAGAAACAATACAATTTTGAAGATAAAAGAGTAGTACTTAAAAAAAGACAAGTTTTCTCGGATTATATACACATATTATAGATTTACGAAAGAGCAACTTCGCCATGTTACATTGAAAACAAAGCTTGTATTTTGCAATTAATGGTACATTAAAAGGAATCGAAAGGCAAGATTTTAATTTATGCCTCTTTCGTATATAGAGTTGTATAATAATCTTCTTCTCTGTGATGTTTATTTTGAAAGAAATATAATACTAATAATAACAAAGCAAAGTTCGCGGTATGATGTGAATTTCTTGGCATACAGAAGAGAAACATATTTTTGTACTATACATTTGTGCTATTTTTTGTACTATAATTTTATCTTGGAAAGGGATCAAGCCATGTTGGCCAACTTTATTTTTGAATTTATTGCTTATTTAATATTAAATATATTTCAAAGATATACGCTTATTTTTCTTTTTTACATTATCGCTCGATTTCTTCTTTTTCATTTAATAATATGATCCATTGTTTAATTTCTTTGTAATAAATCCTAGTAAACGTAACGAAAATGAATTAAAACCAGCTTAAAATTATTGCGTTTTCTCTTCGGATTCTCAGGCAGCAAGAAATGTTTTTTTCCTCTTTAAATAAGCCAGATTACACTCCCCTTCATGAACATTATTCATATCTGCATGTCTTTGTCTGCTAATACCTTCAACAGACCTGCTAATATCTTAAATATTTGATAATATCTTGAAATCATCATACCGTCAAGGAACGTGGGCATGCGAAGCATTTGAACAAACGCTGGCATACGGACATTTAAGTAAATAATTCATATGTCGTTAAAATGGTAATGTATAATGTACATACGCTCTCTTGAACTTTGAAATCTCAAAAGTTGCCAGGTTTTTGAGGAACATTTTTATCAGTGTATATACAAATGTGTACAGTCTAAAACATTGAGAAACAGCATTTAAAAGTTTCGGTTTTTCTACTTTAAATAAAACTTTTTGTTTTCGCCTATTTCACACTTCAGTAGTACATTCAGCATATTACTATACTCTTATATCTTGGATTTTCTGTTTTGATCTTTAACAGTTGCCATGTTTCCGTACTTATTATGAGCATATTTAAACTTATCTAAAACAATTAGAGCCCACCAGTGGCCGAGCTGTAAAGTCGCTGAACACTGGTGGTTCGGTCGAGGGTTCGATTCCAGGCGAACGGCTGGTTGCATGGAGCGTTATCATAGTTTTACCCATATTAAAACGTGTATATGATCCAGTTACCTTTAGGAAAGCCCTCCATAGAGGCACACCTCCACATAGGCAGATAACTGTCAAGTATTTTGTCATAGTTAAAGACATATTCATGAATTTGCAATGTACTTTTATCTGATTTACCAAATCTTAGGACACTGAATAGATGATATTGAAACATTATTTTGCATAAAACAAAAACTGAGAGAGAATCTGTATTAAAGTATTTTCCTATGCTACTTTCATGAAAAAAGTTAGTAATAAATATGTTATAGGATTACAATTGTTGAATTTTTAGTAGCTTTTGATCATATGTAATTAAGCAAATACGTAGAGAATATTTGCAAGCATTTATTTGTAGTTTTTTGTGTACTTTTTTCTTTTATGCTAGAACGCATATCGCTAAAAATATGATTTTTCAAGTTAGAAAATATCTGTAATTAATTTAATATTTTACACGTTTTCTCTGACTTACTATTTTTCGTTAGAAAAGGAACAAATCACGTTCGAGATAAAAATATTTGCCCTCGAGTTTGAAAAAAGCCTATTGAACTCTCACTTTCTTAGTACGCTTCTTTGGAACTCCAAAATAATCAGGAAATGCTTTCTCAGATGCGGGGTATCAAATTACTCATTTCAGCTTACAGTTATTAATTTGAAGATTAGATTTCTAAATTCTTACAACTTTAAATAATATTTTCGGATTCAATGCGTAAACTGGGTACGCTAGGACTCTAGTGAATGAGTTGAGGGGGGAAAAAAGTGAAAGGGGAAAAGGCAAGTTGGCGAATTGGGGCCTGGTATCTATTGATTTTCTTCACCGTTCTACTTCCATCTTCCGTGTTCCCCTACATCCGGGACCTTTCTCTCCGCCCTCCTAGCCCTTCTGCTAGCTCCGATGGAGTTCAATTTATGCTCCCTGTCGGTTTTTCGAAAGTAAAAGAGAACAACAAGATCTTTCGAATAAACTGCCTCTTCAGTGAAAGATATTTTGTGTTTCGTAAGAGTTTTGTATGCCACGTTATGCGCCCTCATATTTATCTCTGGCTTATTCTAAGGATATTTTTTAATGATTTGCCTTTAACGGATAAATTCAGTATTTTAAAGCATTTGTTTCTACACTATAAGGATCAATTTTTAATCCTACTAGTAAATCTTAAAAATTCAATCAGCTTTTAAAAACAGGAGACCAAATATTTCGAAATAATAAATAATGAATGTTAACATAAGAATCACTGAAATTGAAAAGAAATATTTTCAGCAAAGTTAATTAAACATTTTAAAAACGTGAAGCTTTCTTATATATTAATGTCTGATCGTTTTTATGGTAGTATTTTCATTTGTTCCAAACGCATGCTACTGGATTTAATTAAAAATCCATTGCTTACTTCGACGAATGTGCTTCCTGATATATTGATCGGAAATATTATGAGATAAATTTTGAAAAAGCTTCCATGTCAGAAATGTGTTTTAATCTAAAAAAGGCTCTGTTATTTTACCAGCATTTCCTCCAAGTTTTCATTTAGCAGTGTTCATAACTCGTTACATATGCATATATGCGACTTGAACTGCAATACCATAAAAGATGAATAGCATAAAAAGCGATAAGTGTAGAGAAAATACATTCTTTATTCAATAAAATAACTATCACTTCATAATTATGAGGCTGCTTTTTATTTTCTTTGCTGTTTCTTTTGCTAGAACAGTTGCTGATTCTTATTTTCTTTTGAAGTTTGTAAACGGTACCCATGTAAATTTCAAATTACGTCAAAAATTATGGTTTTGTTAAAGCATTAAATACATTCAATGATAAATTCTCAAATATCATAATTCTAGAAAAGTACACTTCTTGTAAGATCACCAGAAAGAAATGATAGAAACAGCAAAACACTTGCAACACCGATGAAAAAGAAATGGAAGCCTCTTAATAAGGACGATTAATTCCATCCTTAACAGTAAGCAAATAAATTCAAAATGAGGCAATGAAAAAAAGTAAATGTAAATAAGTTATTAGTATTATCGCGGGAGAAGAAACAAATGAAAATGTTAGGATTATTCAGTATGCTATCATAAAAGTCATATTTGGCTTTCTATTGAGAAAACTCTGATACTGAGATAGACTGAGACTGAAACCTGAGATAGACTCTCAATTAAAACATTTGTTTTCAATGAGATTCAATATCGAGTTCTTTTCAGCAGCTGCAAAAGAAAGTTAGTCTTGCATTTACTATAAATGCAATATTTGTATTAACGCATGCTTCTAAAGATACGATTATTTTTTTGTATATTATGAATTTCTAATACATACATATCGTATATATCTTCTGCATATATCTTGGCCATATATATATATATGTA